>NC_134581.1:51305000-52702500 GCF_037038515.1 Microtus pennsylvanicus
ATTCTCTTTATTTGCCTAGAATATTCTTTTTTAGTGTGACAAGGACTTAGTTTGTCACAAGATATAAGAAAATCTTATACCCCCCCCTTGACTCTATTTATATATATTAAGATTACTGGAGGCAGGGCTTTCTTTTAATATTTTACTGATTGCTTTGCCGATTCTTTTATTTTTTTGTTTCCCTAATTCTAATCCTCTTCTCTTCTCTTTCATTCCCCTCCTTCCCTTTCTTTCTTTCTTTCTTCCTTCCTTCCTTCCTTCCTTCCTTCCTTCCTTCCTTCCTTCCTTCCTTCTTCCTTCCTTCCTTCCTTCCTTCCTTCCTTCCTTCCTTCCTTCCTTCTTTCTTTCTTTCTTCTTTCTTCTTCTTTCTTTCTTTCTTTCTTTCTTTCTTTCTTTCTTTCTTTCCTTCTTTCTTTCTTCCCCTCCAGCTATTCTTCTCCTGGCTTCTTTCAACTTAAAGAGTGGCCAAAATAACATACTGCATGAGTGTCTGAAACGACTAGAGAAAGAGAATCTTGGTGTTCAAAGTTTTTAGGTCTTGGGTGAGAATGATGCTGTATGAGCTCTTATATCATGATGAGGTAGAGTTCCTGCTATGACACAGAAAATCAGAAAGGGCTTTCTTGATGTTTTCAGGAACAAAAATATAAAGGAGGATTAAGAATTTCCTGGCTCATCTTAAGAAAAGAATATTCCCAGCAAGGTGATAGACATTTAATGTTAAAAGATCATTGCTACTTTATGTTGCTGAACTCTTGAAGGACGCTGGTGCAGGTATCTATAGAAAATAGCCAGAAGCTGTCACGAAATAGGGAGTGAGAGAAAGCCTGGATCCCAACATCCCAGTGGGAGCAATGCAGAGGGTGGTCAGAGCCCCCAGTCTGTCTCCAGAGCTGTTACCAGGAGATGCCTTAGTGATGGGCCCACAGGAAACTTTCTCTTGTTTTAACCACATTTTGATTGGTTTCTGTTTAACTTATGAATATATTATTTAAAACTTTGCAGGAACGTGTAGATTTTTCTCTTTCTTTACAAAAGACACATCTTACTAGAAGAGATTTTTGTAAAAAAACAAACCAAAAAAAAATCAGACAGTACATTTCTAAACCAAGTGACTTTCCTCTTCATAAGATTTAACCCAGAATGAGGGTAGGGACTGGAAGACATGTGAAAAACAACAACAACAACGGCAAGAACCCCAAACCCCACCTCTTCAAATTTCTACTTCTGAGACTATCAGGGGAACCTTTACAATTACCCTCTTCCCTAGTGACATTTGTTCCAGCTTGCATGGTAGAAAGTAGAGGGCTGAAAATAAGTTTTCAGTGCAAATCATTGATTCTGTTTCTTGCAAATACCCCCGGCCTTTAGTGTGTGCTTTCACCATCTTGGCGATTCCCATTTTCCTGTAGTGGTTCCCTCCCCTTTCCTCACTCTTTCTTAACTGTTCAGGCTTTCATTGGCTGCTCACTCTCTCTGTTGATGGACAGAGATGTGAGGCAGGTACAGGTAGTATACTAATATCTGGTTTTGTCTGGCTTGAGCAAAGATAAACTGTACCTCTTCCCAAAAACTGTACCTCTGAGGATAAGTGATGGGCAACCTCTATTTTGATGGTTTGGGCATAGTAAGCACTTGGTGATATCTGCTGCTTTTTCAGCTGCCCTCATCTAGCACACATGGCCACCTATGGTTTTAAACGCTAGACTACCTTTTACATTTCTTTCTCATGCCACATTGCAAAGAAATAAAACCTGTGTACCCTGCCTGCCAATTAACACATAAGCAAGTAATAGACCATTTCCCCCTAAATCTTTCATACTTGTTTTCTTAGAAAAAGGGGAAAAAGGGCCATTAAGGCACCTATGGGACCAGCTAGTCTCTTCACTCTGTGTGTGGGGTGGGAGGAGAGGGAGCATTTAACTTGTAAATTACTTCTTCCCTACGAAGGTGGTCTGTGTACTTTTGGAGGATGGCTTCCAGTAGATACTCCCGTGCAAAGGGAGAAGCTGCCTTCCGCTCAGAGACTGTCAAGGCCAATGTGCCTTTCAGTCGATGGTGAGACTTTTCAACATTGAAACTGGAAAAAAAAATTGAGCTGGACAGATCTTCAGCACTGCTGCTTCTGCTAAATATAGAAAAGTTGTCATGGGGTTGTACGAGCCATTTCCTGCTCCAGCAACTAGGGAAGGGAGGTGGGTTCAGGGCCTCGTGTCCCTGCCAGTTAAACTATGTGGGACTGAGCTGCTTCTGACGTGGTGTTGTGAGGCTGTGCGGGAGGGAGCGGGGGGATAGGGGAGAACTGGTTAACTTAGGATTGGTTTATGAGGACGGGTTGGGAGGGATTGCAATTGATGACCGCATCCGCTATGAGCCTATTGGACATTAGTTGGCTAGAGGAAGAGGCAGACACCCCTCCCCAGGAGTCTGTGCTCAAGGTTCCCTCTCTGCTGTAGGAAACATCGTGATGCAGTAGCGATGGGCTGGAAGATACACGTCCAGTACTTCGGGCTTTGGTCCTAGCTTCACCGCCCCCACTACTATTTTTTTTTTCCATCTCATGAGACAGGGTCCTGTAAACACAGCCTAGGCTGGTCAGGAATTCCTGAACCTCCTGTCTCTGCTTCCCAAATGCTATATGTAATACTCTGCCTGGCACCCCAAGTTTGTAATTTGGAGTGAATTACTTAATGTCTCAGAGCCTGGGGATCTTTACATATAAAATATACATATGAGATCCTTCTTTGGATGAATTTTAGGGTCGAAGTTCATGTCATTGCTAAGTACCCACTATTCGTTGGCATCAATTCCAGACTCCCTCCTTTTAGGTAAATCATTTTAGTCCTTTGGACTTTAATTACTTATCCCCTTAACAAGTTCTAATGGTTCTAGCTTAAGGAGATATCTGGAATATATCAAATTCTATCTAGTCCCATTACTACCAATCAAAGCCACCACCATTCCTCAGCTAGGCCATTGCAATACCTTCCTACCACATTCCAGTCTTTCCTCTACAATCCATCCCAACGTAGCATGCTCTTTAGAACTGTAAATGTAGGGGCAGGCAAGGGCACTCAGTGGCTTAAGGAGCTTGCTATGAAGCCTGACAAACTGAGTTTGATCCCCACATTCCACATGGTGGGAGGATAGAACTAACTCTCACAAGTGGTCCTTTGGATACACACACACACACACACACACACACACACACACACACACACACACACACTACACAAAAAGGATAGTAAATCACATTCTGCCCTCTTCTCAGTCTACAACTTTCTGACAGCTTCTAAATGCCATGGTTCGAACCCAATACCCTGTGCTTGCTGAGTGACAGCTGTGCCCCTGAGCTAAACATAGAATACAATCCCGATGCCTCATGACATCCTCCAAAAAGCCATGTGCCCGATCTCTGGCGCACTATCGCCTCGCTGACCACACTCTTACATTAATATTTTTTTTTTCAGAGGCTGTAGCCTTTCCCCACTCCTGTTACACAACCATGTTTCTGTTCAGCCTCTGGTCCTTTTTGCCTGCTGTTTCCTTGACTTAGTTCAAGCCTCTTCCAGATTCTCTTAGAGCTGAAAGCTCCTCAACACATGGGTCAAGTTCAGCTGTCTCATAAAATTTCTCTCCCCTGACCCCGCCTCTCTTAGTCAGACGCTGGCTTCTCTCCCTTAATGCCACTTGCTACTCTGGAAAATTATCTTCCGTGCCGCTTATCTGCTCTTCTGTCTGGGGAATGTGAGCTCTAAGAAGGAGCCTCAGTTTGTTCACGAATACACTTGGAACAATACCCACGGCAAGGCTAGCAATGGGAACATATTTGGTGACCAGCTTCTGAATAAATATGAAAAATTGAATGATGATATTTTCCTGAAGGTTGGGGACTGGCTTTGAAAATCTTCTGTGTCCTTTCCATGCTTAAAGAGTCTTGAACTGAATGGTAAGCCTGGGACAAGTTTAAAGCAACGAGCTTAGGAAGTTCTCAAATTCTCAGTGTGTAGGAATTCACTGCAGCTGTGCCAAGTGGACCCATTTCCACTCTCTGGCTGCTTGAATAAAAAGACAGTGATGTCTTATGTCCAAAGATCGAAGTGTGGGGGTCCCTCAGCCATGTCAAGGTTTTCTTTTGGAAAGCAGCACTCGTGGTCTGTGAGCAAGTCCTGGGTCTTCACAGATCTTGGCCAGGAAAGGGACCCACAAGTCTAGCACAGCTCTCTGAGAGTTGGTGCACGTCAGCATTGCCTCTTTAAAGAGTGCCGTCAGCTCGGACGTCTCCACTCAGTACATCCAGTGCTGGTAACACTTCTGGACTGGAAGACAATCACTGTGCAAACTGGGTCATACTCGTGGAAGAAATGAGAAGTCACAGATAGAAAGACCAGAAGAAAACCTCCAGGGAAAGAGGCTATGAAGTCCTGAGAGGTGTCAACAAATTCCTTCTCTTTCAGCAAATGCTATTGGCCTCACCTAGGGTGATTATTTGGAATCTATGAATTTTCGAAGCCACAGATTCCTCGATGATCCTTGGAATAAACCTAGGACCAATGAATACAAATGAAAAGCAGAATTATGGCTTAGTTGGGGTGAAGGAGGGTTCAAGGAGTCTGTCCTTGTTCCCAAGTAAAGTCATGTTTGAAAACGGTGTGATGCGCAGATGCTGTCTCTAACAATTTCAAGTCCGCAATGCTCTTTCTATGACGACTCCCACTTTGGTAGGTGGGTAATATAGATTATTTCTGGGAAATCTCACAGAAGTCTCTTCATACCATTTAGGATGGCACATGGGACTCAGGATTGTGTGAGTTGTTGCATACAGGATTGTTTCTAACATACCACCCATCGCTGATAAGGACTTAAGCTTTGAATTTCAAAAGAAGATCGCCTTGAATCTATCGGACTTGTGGTTGTATATTCTACAAGTTACTGGAAGAACGCAGCAGGAATACGAGAGCAGCCCTGGATTCAGGGATAAGCGAAGTTCCATAGAGCGGACCACTGCATCAGGCTGCCTTGCCATCTGCAGCCGAGCTCTGTTCTCTCCAGCAGGGCTGGCGAGAAACTCCAGGCAGAAGCTGAGCCTCCTCAGGACACTCCAGCCTGGCCATTCTTCTCTCCTGTTCCTTCCTCTGCCTCTCATTAGAATTCCTAGGAGCCTTCGAATGCTTAGCATGAAAATGAGCCCATTTTATTTTTGGACCGCAAAGAGGCAGCCTTGAGGGGACTCACTGTGTTGCTTTTAGCAGCTAAACAATAAGGTGTGAAATCATTTACTGGCTGTTCTAGAATGAGAGGGAAAAACAGCTGAGAAGGAAGGTTCAGGACAGTGTGTGGCAACTTGGAGGCCACCTCGTGACTGGGGTTTCTCTGAGATTTCTTAAGTAACCAAAGTAGTGTTGGGAATGTCTGTCTTTTTCTCACCTTCCTTGGAAATTACTAGAAGCTACCAAGTGTTGTTTTTTTTTTCATGTTACCTTAAAAAAATTCAAAACAAAACAAAAAACCCACAAAAACTTTTGGGAAGGGACTAGTTTGAGAGGACACACACAAAAGTCAGGAGGGATTGGCAAGAAATAAAATCAATACAAAATAAACAAATAAGTGTTTGCATGTGTGTTTAATGCCATGTGCATAAGACTGTGTGTGTACAAGTAGTGGTCACACAAGTAGGGGACAGAGGAGGTGGAGGCTATCAAAGTCCTTTCTCCCTCCCTCTCTGCCTTATTTCCTGGGATAGACATTTATGGAGCCTGGAGCTCAGCTGGCAGCTAGCAAGCTCCATTAATATTTCTGTCTCCAGCCCCCACAGCACTGGGTTACAGGTGCATGCATAGCCACGTCTGGACTTTTATGTGGGTGATGGAACCCAAACTCAGGTTCTCATGCTTGAACAGCGAGCACTTTTAAACACTGAGTCATCTCTCCAGCCTTAAGAAACTTCACTTTTAATGGACATCATGGGTATGGGTTTTTTCTTTTATGAAATTATAGAATCTTTACATAATATATTATATATAATATACTAAATAAATAAATATATATTAAAAATCAGAAGTTGAGTATGTAGCTTAGTTAGTAGAGCATTTGACTAACATACACAAAGCTCTGGGTTCAGTTGCCAGCACTACATAGGACTGGGTGGTTTGCTCCCAGCCCTCCAGAGGTAGGGGCAGGAGAATCAAAAATTCAAGGTCAATCTTAGCTTCATTCTGAATTTGAGATCATATGATCCTTCCTCAACACACACACACACACACACACACACACACACACACACACACACAGAGAAATACATAGAACAAAAAACCAGAGACTTGGAAAATATATATCACCATCCACAAGATTTCTTAGTTATCTTCAAATGGCCCAATCTACTTGAACTCTTTTGGGAAGAGATCCAAAGCCACTGTGGCAGCCTTCTCATTTTCCTTGTCTTGAAATGGGACATGTTGAGCAGCAGTTGTGTGTCCTTCCACTGTGGCCTTTGTGCAGGATTAATGAAAATGGTCTCTGGAGTACTTAGGAGTCTAACTTCAGTCACTCTGACTCCAAGTCCACGGCTTTGTCTCGAAGTGGGCGACCAGAGACCTGTCTTATTATGATGGAGGCTAAGCCTTTTTTCAAGGGACTCAAGTTCAGAACTGCACCATCAAAAAATAGCAGGGTAGGAGAGACCTTTTCAAAAGCACAATCTATATTCATTTCTCATAGAACACAGTGTTGCTCTCCCATTGACTGCCAGGGATGATCCTATATGCAGGAAGGACAGACATATGGAGATCACTTCAACCTGAATGTTTTCTTCCCTGGGGTTATGGGTCATCGGAATCCAGGCAGTTGAGCTTAGGATAACTACAGGGTGATGGAGGAAAAAGGAGAGGTCAAGAGAAGAAAAGAAAAAGAAAAGGATGGAGGGAACAAAAAAGGAAAGGACAAAAAGGAGTCAGAGATCATCCAACAAAGGGGCTGGAGGGGAAACCTCTGGTGCTTCAACCACTAGGTCCTTCTAACAGAACCGCAAGACCTCTCCAGAATAGTCGGAAGAATGCTGCCTGTCGGTGAAAGAAAGGCTCCTCTCCTAGTCCTCTGCCCCTGTTGCTTTTCTTCCCACTGTGATCAAACGTAGGACCAAAGCCACCAGGGTTTATTTTGACTCCAAGTTTGAAGGTACAGTCTGTCATGGCAGGACAGTTGATCATGGCAGAAAAGGCATGGCAAGGAGCGCATGGAGTGGCTGGTCACATGACATCTACAATCAGGAAGCAGAGAGAGACAGATGCTGGGCCTCATCTTCTTCCTTTTTATATTGTCTGGGATCACAGACCGTGGCCTGCTGAGGGTGAGTTACTACCCTCCCTCACACTGAGGGCGAGTCTTCCTGCTTTTAAAACACAGTCTAGAAAACCCCTCACAGACATGCTGAGAGGATTCTTACGTAATTCTGGGTCCTGTCAAGCTGACAATTAATATAGCCTATCATATCAGCTTCTTGTCTCCACCCAGCCCAGTGTTCAGTATAATTCTTATCTGTCTCTGTCAGCACTGTGAATTAAAAGATGATACCACAAAGGAAAAGAGGTTTTATTTTACTTTATTACTTCTTTTTAACAAAGGGCTGGATTTTTGGTGTTGTTGTTGTTGTTATTTTTTTGAAACAGAGTTTCTCTGTGTAGCTTTGACTGTCCTGGAACTCACTTTATAGATCAGGCTGGCCCTGAACTCAGAGATCCACCTGCCTCTGCCTTCCAAGTGCTGGGATTAAAGGCATGCAGTAAGGGCTGGATTCTTAGGTATGTGTTCAGACATATATGCACATATATATGCATACATAATCTCCATACATGTATGTGCTCTGAAACAAATCAATGAAAATCAGAAATGCAATGTTAGTGATGACTGGGAGACTATAGCATATATACTGTTTGTCAACTTGATGCAGGCAAGAGTTATCTGGGAGGAGGGAGCCTTATTTGAGAAAACGTCTCCATCCGACTGGCCTGTAAGCAAGTCTGTAAGGCATTTTCTTGATTGGTGACTGATGTGAGAGGGCTCAGTCCACTGTGGGCTGGGTCATTGCTGGGCAGGCAGGTGGTCCTGGGTTCTATAAAAATACAGGCAGAGTCATGAAGAACAGGACGGTGAGCAGTGCTCCCCCACGGCTTCTGCTTTAGTTCCCGCCTCCAGGCTCCTGCCCTGAGCTCCTGCCTTGACTTCCCTTTATGACAGACTACCCTTTCCCTCCCCCAGGTGCTTTTGGCCGTGGTGTTTCTCCACAGTAACCGGAAGCACACAAGGACAGCACCTCTCTCTTTTACTTTCAAACCTAGGAATTCGCTGAGACTTTGTCAAGGCCTTGGCTCTCTGTATGACCTGACAAACTAGAGGGACGGACACCTCAGAGGAAGTTGCTCTGACATGTTCTGTGTTTAATCACAGAGGCAACTTCAGGCACCCGAACACAGCGACCACTGGGGTGTTGAGGGCTGTTGTAAGGTTCCACATGCTGTAGCTGTAGATTCTGGAGGATGTGACATTGGCGACAGGGACAGACGCCCGAACTGTAGCTCATCAAACGATCTTTTCCATTATATCCAGCGAGGAACTTCCTGCCCATCTTCATTTTCAAAGTCACCATAGCTGGGGATGGTGGCGCTGGTGGCACAGCCCTGTGCCATTCTAGGTTGCAGAGTGGTCTCATAAAACCAAAACAGCCACTAAAGAGGACAGTTTATCCATGGAGCTTTCTCTGACTTCTCTGGGAGGGAAAATTTTCTTCTTCTGAGCTTCCCTATTTCTCGATGTGTGGACATTTCTATTATAGTTTATGTCATATGTCACCACACTTTTTCTCGTTCATGGTATCACCTTTGAATCACCAGTGTCCAGGGAGACAGACGGCAATTTTGTTGAATCAAATCTAAGCACGCGTGTTCCAAGGGGAGACTTAAAGAGTGGATGTGCTATTTCAGGAAGAGCAACGGCCACATCTAAGCCCCTCCCCTTTCCAATAATTTTGTGACGATATGTTTTTCCTTGTGACCAGGTATTGATTTGGAAGAATCCACTGCTCCTCAGAAACGAAAAGCAATGTAATAGTTGCTTGTTTGTTTCTTGACTTCCTCCGCAAGGTCCCAGTGACGAGGCTGGATTGCACATGGGGTGTGGGTGTCAGAAACTGGAAAGCCTCACCCTGCCTGGCCTGTCTGGCTCGTATGCTTGGGCAAGTCACATAACTCCGCTGGGACTCCATTTCCTCACCCAGTGGTAATGACTGGCTTCTTGGGGTGGCTGCGACACTTAATTAAGGACTGAGAAGGAGACAGACTAGAAATCACGGCGTCCATGCAAGCATGTTCTTCCATGCGCCTTTCTGAACCAGTTAACTTGTGGTGGGAAATATTTAGATTGGGACAAGAATGTAGCAAAATGTAATTTTCATTTAAAAATGATTTGCTTGCCACGGACTTGAAAATGGACCATGGGGTTGTTTCATTTGTTCTAGTACATTCCATGGCCATGGTTGCTAACTTTCTATGAATGGTGTACTAACTTTGCTTCTCAGGTTAGGAGGACTTTCTCTATGGTTTGTTCATGCTTAGACATGCTATGAGGGCTCAAGCTTCTTTCCCTGTCTCTGTGCTGCCAGAATCAGTAGATGCCGTACAAGCTTGGAGGCAAACCCATGGGGGAGTTGCATTGAATCAGGAGATACAGAACCTTGTAAAGACCCCAAAGCTGTGTGGATTCATGGGTCCTGCCGCTCTTCTGGAAGACCTTGGCATTATCACTTAGCAGGTTCATTGCTAACTGTCTGCTGCACAACTGAGCAAAGGGTCAGTGGTCCTGAGGAAAGAGGAAGAAGGGCAGAGAGAAAGGAAATCAAGTGAAAACAGTGGGTGGAGTTACCACCTTCAAATCCTTATCAGTACAGCGGGATTTTCTGTGTTTTGATTGGAGAGGCATTTCCAAAGACCAAAACATTCCAGAAAGAGAAATACCATAATGCACTAGGCCCAAAAGGTACTTGAGAACATGTGGTGTTTTTGAAAGAGAAGTCCACTGGTGCGGCCAGCCATTATCTAACTAGAGACTAGCCTAGCCACCCTCACTGGACATGATGACCACGGAATCATCTTCAGTCTGCCACAGCTGTCCTCGGGGCCTGTGGGCTCACACTCCAGAGGCAGGTGGGTTGGCCTCAGGGATTAGGTGAGGAGGAGGAAGAGGGAGGCGGATACTGCAGGTTGCCAGGGCAGGTGGCTGTGGAGAGAGGTTATATCATGGGGATGGAGAGCAGAGGCCAAGTGGGATGGCTGTGCAGGAGGCAGATGCAGGAAGCGGCGAGCACAGCAGGCTGCTGTCTCGTTTGTGTACAGGTGAAGATGTTAGGTGTCTTCTGAACACTGCCCTCAAGGGGGTTGGGTAAAGTAAAGCTTTCAAATATACTATGCTGTATTATACTTCATTTCTGTGTGGAATAGTAGTGAGCGCACGTGTCCATGTGTGAGCATGCGTGTGGAGGCCAGAAGCTGACACTGGGTATTTTCCTCTCTCACTTTCTACCATAGGTTTGAGGCAGGGTCTCTCGCTGATCCTGACGCTCAGTGAGTCAGTGAGACGAGCTGGCCAGCATGCGCCAAAGATCCTCCCATCTTTGCCTTCCCAGCTCCCCATATTCGTCTTTAAACACGTAAAGTCACTCAAGCTTCCTGGCGTTCGTACAAGATGCTGTGGAGGATGTCTGTGTCAGGACCAGGCTGGGGAAGCTGAAATGCAGGCGATAAGGAGTATGCAGGATTTCAAATATTTTGAGCATATTTGCATATGCTTATAAAAAGGAATTCATATAGCATTTTTTAGTGTCTCTGCCTTTTTATCTCAATGAGGTCAGCTGTGGACTATTTCAGATGTGGCATCCTGTGGCCCAAAAGTTTTGGGTTTGGGGAGTTAGGGATGCTCAGCCTGTATAATTTCTGAACTTCAATTTGTTCTTATTTTTTTGTGACTTCTTTTTTAAAATTAATATAGTGTGTGTGTGTGTGTGTGTGTGTGTAAACAACATAATAGGCATTTTGTGGACATCAGAGGCAACTTGCTAGAGTTCCTTCTACCATGTGGGTCTTGGGGATCCAATGCGGGTCACCAGGCTTGACAGGGAAATTGAGCCTTTGGTATGTATAGATCATAGTTGGTTTTTTTTTTCAGATTATGGCTAGCAAAGTATTGGACTTAAGTTCATATATTTTAGTTATAGGTAAGCATGATAACTGGCCTTTTGTGTGCCCAGGTTAATTTTTTTTTTGTAGAAGGACTGATGCAGAAAAAGTCACTTTATAGAGTACACAGAAACCAGGTAGTTACAGCCCACAGGGGACAAATACAACATGTTCTAAGAAGGGCAGATATGTTGAAGCATGTTTGTTATGAAATATGGCCATATTCATCCCCTGAAAACCAGCCTTTCTAGGAAGACAATTGGCCCCTTTTTACCTCTCTTAGAAAGGGCTCTTATTTTTAAAGAACATTGGCCTGCTCTGATGTCGAAAACAACAGACCAAGCCAGCATCCTTTCCACTCTGTAGGCATCCTGACCCTTTGGGTGGCAAAGGGAGAAACTCTCAGCAATTCCTGGTGTAGCTGTGCTGAGCGCAGGGAGGTGGAGGAGCTGAACAAGGTAACTCTAACACACACTCACTACTTAGCCTTGCTGGTACCAGGGTGCAAGCTTGCTGCCAACCACCGAAGAATGCTTTCTCAATCCGCATCCCACTCCGAGGTCAATGACATCACAGGTGCTTTTGGCCAGGAAACACTTGTAATCTCAGAAGCAAACGGGACTGCCAAGTTCAAGTTACCATGACTCTGAATGTGGTACACCATTTCCCACTCCAAGTCCGAGCCTGCAACTCCCGTGGCTGCTCAGCCAAGGGCTCTGCTGGTACCATTCTGAGTCACACACTGGCTACGGCTGTGGAGCAGGTGAAGGACTTAAGTGTCACTAAGTTGGTTTCCAGTTGCTTCCAGGAAAAGAAAAAAAAGACCATGGCACACAAAATTATTGCTCCTAACACTTTCTGCCTGTGTTCACAGGTCACACACACACACACACACAGAGACACACACACACACACACACACACAGAGACACACACACAGACAAACAGACAGACAGACACAGAGAGAAAGAGAGAGAGACAGAGACACAGAGAGAGAGACAGAGAGAGACAGAGACAGAGAGTGACACAGAGAGAGGTTTTGGCTTTGAACAGAGTGTTTACACTCTGAGGGGTTCTGACACAACAGAGAGCTAGGGACACCAGGGACTCACACAGTACAAAGGTGTGTGTGTGTGGGGGGGGGAGACAAACGCCGTAACCAAACCAAACCAAAACACTTCCCGTGTAATGAAAACTCTGCCGAGCACCTTAGCCCTGACATGCCGTGTGTGCCTCTGCCAACTTTAGAACATTCTGTTTTAGTTGTTGTCAATCAGCCTGACACCGAGGGCTGGTTTTATGGTGTTGATATACATCTACCAGAAAGGAGGCCGAAAGGAAAGACTTCATATCTCCCTTCTGCAGAAGATCTGATTGCTCCTGGCCCCGCCCCCACCTTGCCCCTGGGCATTTCCCCTTGCTCTGGACTGGCTGTTTGAACCAGCTCCCCTAGTTCCACCAAAAACACTGGGGTAGCAGATTCACCTTGACACAGCCAGCCTCTGTATTTTGGCCAACAGAAAGCTTTCCTCTTTCTTTCTTTCTTTCTTTCTTTCTTTCTTTCTTTCTTTCACATTTTCTTGTGATCATTTATTTTGACTTTATGCACTCCCTCCTCCCTCTGAGATTGGCTCTCCAGGGCATAAACTAAACCTGGAAATTTCTGGTCTCACATTTTGAGGCGCGTGTGCATCAATGACAGACTCCGGGAGGTGAGCTCGAGTCACCCGCACCAGCCACATCCTTTATCTTCTCGGTCCCAGGAGTTAGCAGAGGCTTTATCTTGATGATGAAATTGTCCTTAGAAGTGGGTGCTGGGGTTCAGAGAGTGAGCATCGTTACTGAGAAAACACATTTTCCTTTAAACAGAGAAACAGACAATCGTGCACTAAGAAAAAAAAGAAAAGAAAAAGTTGAGCTGCCACAAAACAAACAAACACTCAGCGCAGGCTTCAGGAAGCTTCCAGAAGATCAAAGAGGCTTTTCTCTATTGAGGTTGCTCAGGAACAAGTCTGCCTTCTCCTGCCTTGGCTCTTAGGCCGCTGCTGGCTTCTCTACATCCACCTCAGGAGGGCATTCCAACTTCAGCTTACTTACAATGTGGCCTCCGAGGAGGACCAAGCACCGCCATCCCAGGCTGGGGGTGGGGGCAGGGCAGAGCATACATCATCTAAGCGCTGCTGTTTGAAGCTCTTTTCCAGGAAAAGTTCAAGTTCAGAGACTAACTTTGAGGCGTGTGAGTCAGAGACAGGGGCCGGGGTGGGGTGGGGGTGTGTAGAAGATTCCACAGAGAGAGGGTGAGAGGGTGTACTTGGTGTGTCAGCGGCCTTGGAGGAGGAAAAGGAGGAGGAGGAGACTATCTCTTCCCTGGAGTTGAAATCAGGAGCCTGCTGATTTGTGGGACCCCAGAGAGGAGCTTGCTATTTTTCTCTCAGGTCCTTAGGGAGAAGAATATAGTGCTGGTTGGATTTTTATGCAAATTATCTTCCCAAATAAAGGAGGAAGTTTGCCAGCCCCTTGCTAAAAAAAAAAAAGTATTCCAGTTTTAGAAATCAATGTATATTCCAATCCTTAAGAGAAGTGATCATTTACGTTTGTCACAAGGTTTAGGTGGTATTTACACCCGCATTTGATAGATTAGAAAATCAAGACTCAGTGGTTACAACACAGGCTCCAAGCTATAGAGACCAGCAAGGCTAAGACTCCAATCTGGGTGTCTCTGCTGCAATGCTTTTTCCAACATGCCACAGCAGCTCAGGCAGCAACCTCTTAACAACCGCCGTTGTTGAACGGAAGACGGAAGGCCTACAGTTGGGGAGGGAATAGGAGGCACCGGCTGTTACTAGGGCCCTATCTTTCTGTGGAAATAAACAGGAGTTTTCTCTGAAACGTATGTGTCGGGACTTGTTAGTGAAGCTGAAGTCACACCCTGTATACGGGGCAAATTCACCTCAGAGAACCAAGAAATGAAAAAGTTGCTGTCTCCGAAGTGTCCAGTAGGAAGAACGAACATCTAGGCCAGCCAAAAAGGACACAGTTACTTGCCTGTGAGGAAAGTCTCCTAGAGATCAACCCAACTCCAGCAAGGACAATTCCACAAACCTACCCCTGTTTAGATACCCTTCTGCACGTGTGCCTCCTGGTATCAGTACCCACTTGGACGACTCTGAGCTCAGAAAGGCTCCTGCTTGTTGCTGAACTACTTCCGCTTATAGCTGCCTGGCAGATTCTCCTGCTTTTTCTGCTATGATGTAATAGATTTGGGTTACCCAAAATAGGCAACCGTTTCCTCTGATATAGAACCCATCTGTACCCCCTTTTGCAAATCCTTTTCCGTATCACATTGATAGCCTCATACGCAGAAGACCTCTGTTCCTGGGGGCCTCTAAACGCATCCCCGCAATTGGTAGCAGCTTCCTACACAGTCCTTCCACATCAATCTTTTGTTAAAGTTGATATAACATACCTATAAAGTCAACTATTCCTTTCAGAGTCTTGAATAGCCATTTTAGTCACCTAAATCGGAGAGAGATAAATTTACAGTCCACTTTAGGTTTATGTGGGAACCATAAATATCAGGCTTGAGCCCCGAGGGCTAGAATTTCACGGGCCATTAAGCATGTCACCAGGTGGAAAGCTGTCAATAGCTGGATGTGAGTGACATAGAGATAACCACAGTCAGCCCAGCTCAGGAAAGTGCAGCCCTGATTGAGAGGGGTGTCTTTTTAGCTCACTCTATCATTCATACGCCAGGTCCCCCCCCTTCCCCTGAACAAACATTTCCTTCATTTCTTCCAGTTTGTCCCCTGGGCCAGAGGGCCGGCAGCCTTTAACACTCCTCTTCCCTACCACGAAAAGTTGGTGACACATGGCAAGAATAGGAGACCCGCAGCAAACCAGACCTAGATTTACATCCTTGCTATGCCGTCCAATAGCTACAAAATAGCGTGTAAGTTACTCAGTCTCTTTCAGCTTCGGTTTTCCCAGCTATAAAATTATTAAGGGTAATTAATCATCTAAGAAGGGCACGGGGGGTGACGACACAGAGGATAAGAGTGTAAGAGGCAAGGTTTCCTAGTGAGCAGACAGAGTAACTTTACAAAAGCTAGATTGCTTCCCAAATAGAACAGGATGAATTCTTAGAAGAAGATCTCAAGGTTTGTGAGTTAACTGGGCGCAGGTTGGTGGGCCTGGGAATAGATGGGAGTGTCTAGCACCCACTGGAAAGTTCCCTGCTAATCTTGATGATTCTGTAATTTACACGTATGCCCTTCCAGAAAAGGCATGATACGTCCTTTCAAAATCCCCTCAAAATGACACCTTTTCATATTCATCTCCCGCCTAGAAAACCAATCCCACGCATGTTTTTATCTCCTCCGTAATTAGGTGGTAGAGGGCCATTTCCATCGCGTGCACAGACCGTATTAACTATTTTGAAACACTTAACATTTAATACAAACCACACGGCCATGGTTTTAATTACTTCCCACAACACAAATAGGTCCATTTTTTAGCAAAAAGCAAAATGATCCATGCTTCCTTTTGCCTCCCTTCCCTTCCATTGTTTCTCTGTTTGACCTGCTCAGTGGTACGGTCCCATCCTGCCCTGTGCTACCCGAGCCTCTGGCACCTGCCAATCCAAACGATGGCAGACTTTGATGCTCATCCAGGTTTCCAACAACAGGGCTCACTTCATAATCACCAGAGTTCAGCCAGGAAGCCTGATCTGGGTGACCCTGGGTTTTGCCCCTGCAGTGTTACATTGCAGGCTTTCATTTCTGCAGGTTCTGAATTACTTTGAAAGTGAATTTTCTAGCATGCCAGGGGAAATGACCTATGAGCCTGCAGACAAATCTCAACTGATTGGCAAAGCCTAAACACTTGATCCAGCATGGCTTAGCTTGGGAAATCGGGGCCATGCAGGAAGTATAGATACAAGGTCATGCTTTGAGGTAGTGTGTGTGTGTGTGTGTGTGTGTGTGTGTGTATGTATGCGTGTGTGCCTTCCTGTGTATTTGAGCATATGTATGATATCAGACAGATACTTACAAAGTGATATTTTCTTTGTGTGCATGTACTTATTTATTCGTATATGCAGATACATGTGTGTACATGTATATATGTATAGGCCAATCTTGAGTGTTGTTCCTTAGAATTCTATCCACCTTGCCTTTAATAAATTAATCAAAAAATTTTAAGATTTATTTATTTTTATGTATATGGATGTTTTGCCTGACTGTATGTCTATGTACCGCATGCAGACCTGGTACCTACAGAGGCTAGAAGAAGACATTGGGTCCTCTGGAACTAGCATTACAGATGGTTGTGAGCCACCATGTGGATACTGGAAATTGAATCTGGGTCTTCTGGAACAATAGTAAGTGCTCTTAACCAATGAGTCAATTCTCCAGCTTCATCTTTTTTTTTTTTTTTGAGACTGAGTCTCTCATTGGCCTGGACCTCACAGTTTGCATAGACTGGCTAGCCAGCAAGCTCCAAGCTCCAGAGATCTGTCTGTCTCTGTCCGCCTTGCCCCAGCACTGGAATTATAAGTATCTGCCACATGCCTGGGATGTTTTTATATGTGTACTGGGAATTGAACTCAGATCTGGAAAGCTTGTACAACAAGCACTATACTGACTGAGCCATCTCCACAGCTCCCCCAAGGAGCTTTTGGTGGGAATGGAGCCACAGAATATAATGAGGTATCACACAAAGGGAAGGGTAAAACTGGGGAGGCCTTTGGGGCTGGAGAGATGGCTCTGTCATTAGGAGCATTGGCTGCTTTTGCAGAGGACCCTAGCTTGGTTCCTGACACACAGGTGGCAATTTACAACCATCTGGAATTCCAGTTCCAGGAGTTGTGACACTTTCTTGGGGCCTCTATGGGTACTTCCATACATTCAGGCAAAGTGTTCATATGCATAAAACAACGTGTCTATCATTGGTTGGTCGGCCACTGCAGTGTCTGTGCTAATTTCTCCTCCAGAGTCTATCATCCGCTTGTTCCAGAGGGTGCTCAGAAAGACCTCATTACTTGCAGGTAGTAGAAGCTGAGGAGAAGCACATGAAGATTTCCCTGAAGCTTCTGCATTTTTCAAGACATGGTCCTTTGTCCACGGGTTTCTCAGTTTTGAGGCCGACCACACCTGTGTCTTGGGCTCTACTGAGCTACCATACCTTGTTTCAGTTTAAGCCGCTAATTTATTTCTTGCTGTGTGGAGGATTCCTTCCCTTTTGTCTTGGCTTTCCTATTTACTTAGTGTTATAATTTGTGTCCTAGGTACCCCAGAGCACTGTGTCTCAGTTTTGAAACTCCCAAACTTTTAAGAGGCTGATAGGAGGAAGAGCCTTACCAGGTGACCCCAACTTGTGAAGTCAAATTTTCCGCAAGGACATTACTTCTCCTCTCTCTGCAAGCTACGGCTTTGGGGGATTGGGGTTTAAGATGCCTGTCACCTTCATCCCAGGACACTGAGGTATACAGGTTCACTGACGAGTATCATTTACAAGCCAAGGGGGAGACATCTGATTTCTTCTGATTTTTTTTTTTTTTTGTAAAATCTAATCTTTTTGTGCTGAACTATAATGCGCTGGTTTGGGCCCACAGCCTGAAATGTTTGGTGGCACAGTTAACTTTCTGTTTGAGAGGTAGCATTTTATAAGGGGAAGATTTATTTTTAGCCCTGACACAATTTGAACGTAACAGACATCGTCACCAGATTTCGACCGTACGCGCTCATTTCCTCTGGAACTGGATGATTCGGAATAAATCACCAGCAGCAAATAGGCAAGCAAACAAACGGAATCCTACCCCGTTTGTTCTTTGCTGTGGAACTAGGCTCTTAAAAACCAGAAATGCAAGCAAGCACCTTTGCTGCAGGGGGCAAAAATGACCCTGGGTAGTGCCCCACCCCACCGCGTCTACATCCTAACTTCTAAAGCTTGCGGAGATGTTATCTGATGCAAAGGGACCTGAAGGATAAGGATTAAAAACCTTGAAACAGATTATTCTAGATTATTGAGGTGCTTATAAGAGGGAAGGAAGAGACTCAAAGATACACTGTGTAAGCAGAGCCGATGGCACCAACTCTGAAAATGGAGGAAGGGCCAGGAGGCAAGGAGCGCAGTGGTGTCTAAAATGGGAAGAGAAAAGAGGCTGCTAGACCCTCTAGTCAGTTTGGTGTCCGCCCAGTGAAACTGACTTGAGACTGAATGAAGGACTGAGTTAGAATCTCAGACCCCACAGGAAAAGCTAGGTGTAGTGGCCGGCATACGGAGTGATCATTCAGCTAGGCTGACCGGCAGGCGACAGATCCCAGTGAGAAACCATGTATCAGGACACAGGCTGCTAATCCTGAGGGCCAACACCTGAAGGCCCTCCAGCCTTCACACACGTGTGCCCATGCACCGACATGTGTACAACTCCTCCCTCACCACACACACACAGAAAAAGAGAATAATTGTACATTAAGTCCAAGCCTGAGATAATTTGTTATAGACATAGTAGAGAACTAATACCTTTGTTGACCACACATTTCTTCTTTTGCAGTTAGCATAGCCCTGGGCAGAGAATGTGGACTCTTAAATGATACTTTTTGAATACCTTGAAAATGTAAAGGTATAAAATCACAAGGATGGGTGGAGTCTTCTAGTTTTGTGTCAGTATTTTTTAGTTTAAACGTTGTTCTGTTTTTGAGGTCTCAAAGAATGTATCTTAAGGCTTAGAAGGGAATAGATCCCAGGCTGTCTATGGCATGAGCTCTTCTGGTCCAGTAAGCTCTTTCTGGAACTGGATGAAGCCCACAGGGTAGCTTCAAGAGCTCCAGGGAGAGATGAAAGACAGAGAGGTTGTGCTCCATCTTGAAATCACCTTGTGTGTAGTAGGCACTCAGCAAGTAAAAGCTAGGACCAGGATGAAGGCAACGCCCCCCCCCCCATACACATACACACAACTCACAGGTAGAGAGCCTGCCCAGCGTACGCAAAGCCCTGGGCTTGATGCCCATTAATGTAAACAAACAAAAACAATCCTAGAATGAATGGCATTCAGAACTAACATCCAGGAAGATGAACCCACTCCACCCAAAAATTTCCACAATACGTCAGTTTCTCTACCACCTCTAACCTCTCTGTCTCTTTGGATGCTGATTTGGATCAGATTTTTATTCACAGATTTTACACAGCAAGGAAACACACCCCTAACCTCAGGCACAGACACAGCAGCCCTCAGACATGTGCACAGACTTTTGGTGTAGGCCGCGAGGCATACCATGCTTTCTGCAACTCCCTCTTACTTGATTTGTGAACTTGTTCGGGTCTTTTAATTTAAAACAAAATAGATTAAACCATTCTGGTTGATTGAAGAGAGGGGTCCCTAAGGAACTTAATACTTAATGGTTGTATTAGTGATTTACAGTAACTCTTCATTCAAGATTCTTTCAGATGTAAAATGGGAGGCTTAAAAAAAATCAATATCGCCTACCAAACTGGAGAAATTGGATGATCCAGTTTTGAGACAGGAACAGGTAAAAAAAAATTGAGGATGAAGATTGAAATAGCTCTAGTTCTCTGAAATCAAGATCTGGGGGATAGGGTTGTCAGAGTCAAAATTTAGGAGGGAAGAGGCTTGGGGAAATCCTTTCTTCAGGGGTCCAGGCAAATGGGTCTGGGTGGAGATTCTCCAAATCATCTGACCAGGAAATAGGTGCTAAAGGACCAGGACTCAGGACCACAGAGGCCCCAGTCCACTGTGTGCACCTGCTTGCCTTGCGTCTTCTTTTCCTTAATTAAATGTCTCCCCTACATTTTCTTTTCCATCTTGTGTGTGTGTCTGTGTGTGTGTATGCGTGTGGTATGTATAGGTGAGTGTGTGCCTGCACTGGTGTATGTTTGCATGGGAAGGCAAAAGGTTGATGTGGAGAGCTGTCTTCTAGGGCTCTTCCCCTTCCTCAATGAGACAAACTCTCTCAGTCAAACCAAGGACTCAGTGACATGGTTAGTCTCACTAGCCAGCTTGCTCTTGGGATTCCATCTTTGTCTTCACAGTCATGAACTGCAGGCAGCCTGCCACACCCACTTGGCATTTGTGTGGGTTATAGGGATCTGAACTCCATTGAGCCTTTTCCCTAGTCCTTGGTTTGTATGTATGTATGTATGTATGTATGTATTATGTATTATGTATGAAGTATGTGTTTAGGCACACTTGCCATAGCACCTGTTTGAAGGTCAGAGGACAGCTACTTGTGGAAGTCAGTTCCTTTCTTCTACCACATGAGTCCCAGGGATCATACTCAGTTTGCCAGGCTTGGCACCTTCACCCACTGAACCATCTTATTGGTCCCTCTTTTTCTTCCCCTTTCTTTTGTGTGCTGAGGACACAGCCCAAGTCCTTGAGCATGCTAAGCAAGAATTCTTGCATTGAGCTCCACCGCCAGGCACACTCCCGTTGACCTCAGCCTCCGGGGGCTGGGACTACAAGTGTGCTCCACACGTGCAGCTTGTTTGTGTCATTAGACGATGGCCCAGGGAGCTTGTAGGCACACTCACGTCCCCTTCAAAGTGCTTACAATCTACGAGGAGCAAGGGGGATGGGGATTCATCTGGAAACAAAGAGAGTGAGAAACGGATCCTACAGAGACACAAAGAAGGGAGCCTTGAATTCACTCCACCTTGAGATCCCTTTTCACTGTTTTTTTTTTTTAAAAACAACTTTAATCAAACCTGTGAAATGGGAAATTTCCTCCTTTTTTTGCAGAATTTCTTGAAACTCGGTCCTTGGAATATCACTGAGTTTGGATTGCACAGCACACCATAGCTAAATATCCAATTGGAAAAGATAAACATCATAGCCTGGCCACACACAAAGCAATTTGGATGGGCAGGTATGTCACCATTTGCCCAGGCGAGCCAAACCAAATGAGGCGCCGAGTCAAAAAGGAAGGGAACAGTAAAAGATAAAGCCATAGGCCAGCACTCCGGGAGGCTGAGAGACCGTTTATTAAAATACCACACTCAAGCTGGGATAGAGAAAAGCCCTCGGTTTGGGGCTCAACTACAAAGTCTTCGCAGAGAGGTTATTGCCCACCAGAGACTATCTTCCTGGTATAATTAGAGGAAGAAAAAGGCCATTGAATAGTGGGATTGTGAGCAATACGGGTCCTGTGTCTGCAGTGCTGGTCGCTCGCAGGATGGGCTGTGTGGGTTGGGACACAGCGCCACAGATATTCGAAACCACAAACCCCTAGGGTTTCCTGAACAAAGTAAAAGGCCATGCCTTCAGATCGCCAGGTCGGAGGTTGGCTCATAAAAGAAGAACCTGGGTGAGCGGCTCTGAATTCATCTCCTCCTCCTGACCGTCCCCTCCTCCTCAGTTCATTTTGGACGGGGCACCTTAGTGGGCCTAACAATGTTTCTCCCAACACTCCTCAGAAATAGCCCTCTCTGTGACAGGAATCCAAGAACAGCTCTGGACAATGTCACATAACATAATCCCATAAAGGAAAACCAGGGAAGCAGATTCTTCTGTCCCTGGGAGCCTAGAGGATAATTCTCCAGTCAGGGTTGGATACATTCGAGGGTCTAAAAACCCAGCTCTAGAGAAGCAGAACCAGAGTTGGGTCTTTTAAAAACTTCTCCATGGGAGACAGGCAGAAGAGGAATATATGCCCTTCCCTGTTTTCATCTGCCTTATTACAGAACTGATATCATGGCATATACACGAACTAGAAGGAATATTTGTTAAGAATAAAAAGGAGCTGCAGAGGAGAGGGCACTTGCTGCACAGCTGGAGGACCAGAGTTTGAATCTACAGAACTCAGGTAAAAGCCAGGCATGGGAGCATACATCTGGAATGTCGGTGTTCCCATAGCAAGATAGGAGGTGGGAACCGGAGGATTCTGGGAGGCTCACGGGTCAGCTAGTCCAATGTGGGCATCAGTGAACAAAGTGACCCTGCCTCAAGACAGACAAGTGAGGTTGCCTTTGGATTTCATGGGCAGTGGCAGGCGAGTGGCACGCATGGGAGCCGGGCACTAAAGGGACACTAAGGAATGAGCTGGAGCGCTCTGGGTGAAATAGACAATGTACTCTGCATGTCAACGGACCACAGCATGGCTGCCCTCTCTACTCTTCCTCCAAATTTCCTGTGCTTGATCACTGGTCCATCTTCATCCATAGCCATCTCCAGGGGTTCGCAGTGGAGCGTGGGGAAGTAGGACCCACATGAAGTCTTATATTGCACACCTGTGCACTTTTCTATCTTTCTGACTTGCTTTGGAGGGATGAAGGAGGAAGAAGAGGAGAAGGGAGGGGGGCGAAGAATAAAGTAAAACAGAAAAAAAAGAAAACAAAAGTATATGCGTGTGTTCTGATTTATGATACGATAGATCCTAAAGGCATATCAGTGAGTCACTAGGGCCAGGGGAATTCCTGAATTTATAGATGAGATGATTCCTTAATATATATCCAGCAGACCAGAAAAGCTAGTTTTGAAATGACAGGCAGGAGAGAGGACCCATTTTTGGGGGGCTGGCCACCCCATAGATGCCACTAACAGGACAAAACCCTTGGGTAGGCTTTTGATTTCTCCATCTGTTTGTAACAGTATATGTCATTTTATTTTAAACAGAGGGTTGGTCTTTGTAGAATTCTTTTTTTTTGACTTTTCGAGACAGGGTTTCTCTGTAGAATTCTTAAAAAATGTCTTTTCCCCAATTGTAAAAAATTAGTGTAAATGTCAGCTGAGTCCTCTGCTTGATCTGTAAGTGGCTGGCATATGTAAAAGGGGCAAAATCTTGTGCTTAAAGGGTTTGGGGTACAATGGTAAGCAGGACTCATCTTTCTATTTGAAGGGAATTGCTCATATTTTCACTGCGGTGTTTGTCGAGACAACACGTCCTTGGAATGACGTTAAAGAAGTCCCTTTAACGTTGGGTCCTTGCCCAACCCCTCAGCTGTGTTCACTCGTTTGAGCTTTGCTTGCCATTCGAGACTACTGACCTGTTTGTCCCTCATAGAGAGTTCATCTAAGCCAGGGGGAAACCATGCTGGGACCCTGTTGCATGGCAGTAGCAAGACAGAATTAGAGACATCAGTCTGGGACTTCTCACATTACTTGGGAGTAGTGTTCGATAAAGAAAGAGTTGATTTGGGGCCATGCGGCCCAGAATGAACACCCGACATGCAGTCACTGGTCTGGATTTAGAAAACTGCGTTGTTCCCCAGAGGGTAGACTGCTAATGACTGTTTTAAAGGACAAGCCGCAGGTAGCCTGAGGGATGGGAAAGAAACCAAGTTTTGAGGGTTCTGGAAGCAAACGGAACTGATTCAGAAGAGGACAGTACAGTTCCCTGCAAAAATGTCCTCAGTCACATAAGGGATGCGAGCGCTACCAGATTCACACTGTCCACTCAACACTCAAAGGCCAGCTTTTATGACCGTAGGAACTGAGAAAATGCTCTAAAGCAAAGGCAGAGGAGGTGACTCTGCAAGGCTCACTGCTTGAGTTTGAGCCATGGAACCTCCTTCAAAAAGTCAGACTCGACAATTGCATATCTGTGGTGCCAGCACTTCTACAGACAGACGGGAGGCGAAGACGGAAGACTCTCCCAGAAACACATGGGACAGCTAACCCAGGGCACACAGCCCAGCAACAGAAACGAGATGAGAGACTTTGCCTCCACAAGGTAGAAGACAAGAACAAACTCCCAGAAGTCTTCCTCTACCTGTCTGCCACACATGTGCCTTGGCACACACACACACACACACACACACACACACACACACACACACACACACGCCCGAATTCACACACACACATATGGGTGAGTGAAAACATGTTTAAAAGATCCCAAAACAAGACTACATGAGGACTTACACCCTTCTGCTACTAAAAATGAAGGTCAGGAAACCTTATTATAAAAAAGGAATTTTTAACTGGGCGTACATGCATGTAATCCCAACACTTGGGAGCCCGAGGCAGGAGAATCATGTATTTCAGCCTAACACAGTCTGTATTTTGGAGGAGCCTAGAGTCAATCTCCCAGGCTGTGTTATCTCACTCCAAATTCCCAGAGTCTTTAACTCTAATTAATAAATTGTTTTTGAGAACAACCACATGACGGCCATTACAAGCCTATCACTGTTAAGCAGTAATTATTACTATCAATTGTCACACCAGCCTGCATTAAGATGCCATCCATCGTCTAATTTTATTTCCCCCTCTCAGTTAATAGCTTAAATCAGGATCTAAGCAAGGCAGGGGCAAGAGGATGGTACCCAGTTCTCACCGTCTTTTAACCATTTCTTCCAGGTGCTAATATCACTTAGATCCAGACGAGGCCAGCTTTGTTAACACTAACAAAGTGTTAGTGTTATTTGGTGATCTGAGATGTTTTTCTCTCTAAGTCGGATATGGATGCAGTGAAAGGCACAGAACCGGAAGAACTATCGAGCAGCACTTGAGGCTGTTTCCCAAACGTGTCAGTGATTCTTAGCCGAGTACCCTAAAAAGACTTGTTCAACTTAGCATTATCTTGTGGAAAAATCTATCTGACAAAGTCTTAACAGCCTTGATTTTACCACGGATAAAAGCTGTCCTTTCTAGAGGATTGAGCAGCTCGAGGACAACAGCCAACATTTCGAGTTGTAGCTTTACCCAAACTTGATAGACAGACAGACAGAAGAACAACAAGGGGCTGCAGCACAGCTAAGTTGGTTTTCAGTGTAGGCATCATCTAGACGTTCTACACTGACTTGGATTTTGACGTCCTGTGGCGAGGAACTCCTACGCTCCTACGCTGCTCCACCAGGACTCTTTGGTAATAGATCAGGCAAGCACTGTGATTTATTCCCTGAAATCCTGTTTTATAACACCAGGCTATGTTTTGTAACACACAGCAGGAGGAAGCAACAAACAAACAAACAAACAAGTAAGTAAAATACTATTCAAACCCAAGCTTTGCTCCTGGACACTTGGGATCAAGATCTCAGGACATCAGAGTGGCTCCTGGCTCCAAGGACAGGGACAGAGGCCCTGTCCCACTCCTTGGGAAGAACGGGAGGCTTTCCAAAGTCACACATTTCATGAAAACAGAAGCATTTTCAGACTTGTGTTTTCTTGGACACCTGCCTAGTGGCTGGAATCCATAAGGGCGTGTAATTGACAGGCATGTGAATCACTCGCAGAAATCCTGGCACACACACACACAAAAGGAAGTTTGTATTTTTTTTCAAGCTGCCCACTCCTCCCCAAAAGTTAAGGAGCCAATTCTTCCTGTTCATTGAAAAATCACAACTGCTTTGTATTTCGGCTCATTGGCTCCCCTCACATGCATGTATAAAAGCATTCCCTTAAACTGCACTCTCAGCATGAGTGGTAGAGCAGAGGCTCCCTTGCACAACGCCTGCAATATGCGATCGGATGGGTGGGGTTGAGCATACTCCATGTAGATTAGATGCTTCGCTTGATATCGTCTGTGTGGGATTCCTCTTCCCTGAGTGAGACTCGGGGATTTGGTCCCCTTGAAAAGCTGCTGTGTTCCGGGGCCCTTGTGATGGTAATACCCAGGGTGGACTGATCCAGCTGCCAGTACCATCCAGAACAGCTTGGGAATCCCTTTCCCAGGGCCTCAGACACAGGGAGCTCCAAAAAGAATGGCCAGGGGATTTTTCCCAGGGAGCGGCTGTTGAAACTATGTTGCTCTCAGCCCAGGCAGAGTGTTCCACAGTCCATGAATTCTCTTTGAATAAAGGCATGGACCACCTGAATGGACGCTGCTATCACCCTGAGAATGTCTCTCTTTGCAGGGCCCGAGGCATGGAAACGCAACACTAGAAACTCACAGAGGTTTCATCCCATTTAGATCAGCCCCGATTCCATCTGAACCCTAGAGGTTCAGACATTGAAATTTCAGCACCCGTGAAACTGGAAGCCTTTGTCCCTGACCTGGATGGCACCTAGGCTTCTGGTCCCTGGGGAAATAGGCATATTTTGGACCATGGAAATCACAGGGATACCTTAAAAAAGAAACAAACAAGCTCTGGATTTATAATGTTGTATTTGTGGGGCTGGTGAGATGGCTCGGCAGGTTAAAAAAAATTCTTGCTACAGAAGACTGTGAATCTGTGTCTGATCCCCCAAGCCCACCATAGGAACAGAGAACTGACGCCTGAAAGCAATCCCTGCCACCCTCAAGTATAATAAATACAATTTTAAAGTCGTAAAAGGGATACTGGGCAAATGTCTTTGAAAAAGAAACACTCCATTAGATAATACTTCATGAAAATAGCATAGGGTTATTTTCGTGTTGTGGGGTCCCCATGCTCAGAAGTCAAATGTCACTAAACTACAGGCTATGTCAGAATTTGGCCAAACAAAACGAAGACTCACCACAACTTTGCCATCAACTATGGCTGAGAGGCTTGCTCAACAGGACAAGAGAGGGACAGGACCAGTATCTCAATGGCTCCCATCTGACAGCCACAGCTGCTCTCATACTCGGTTCTTCCTTTAGTTATAAGGAGCCGCTTAACCAAAGATCTTCCCCAACTGCTAAACAGAGAAGCTGTGTCCACACATGGAGTCTGTAAAGAATGCTTTCGGTGGTTTATCCGAATCAGAGGACAGCAGTAGACAGACAGACAGACAGACAGAACTTGCAGTGTGTGTGGCTAGTTCTTTATAGTCATTCTTTGTTCCTGTGTGAATCCATTGTACACGAGCCACCGTCGTCGGACATGTGTTATTTATTTTTTATAATTGAGAAAAATGTGTTAACATGCTGGAATGTCCGTGGGTAGAGAAAGAAAACATTTTATGGGCTTGTACATATATGATTTATAATGCATACATTCAGCACCAGAGATCCTAATGAAAACCACTTATTCAACAGAAAAAAAAATCCTTTTGAATTCAGCATTTTTTGACTTGGTTATGCTGTTATTCTGAGGCTTTGCATATGCTGCATTCACGTAAGCCTTAGCTAAGCAATGAAATGTGTGTCATGTTAACTAAAGGAAATAGAGCTTTCGGGGCCATTTTTGCCCTCATAGTGAGTACATGGTATGCCACCCAAATCCTCATTCCCCCAGCAACCAGAAGCTTCATGGCTAAGGGTGCATGGCTGAGTTACCCTGGGGCTTTATCCTCCGCTAAGGAGAGCTGCCTGCCCTGCCCAAGGTTTGGTGCCTCGCTGTGTACAGCTGCCATCTGCGCATGGCTGTTGCCCAGTGAGGGCTGCATCCCTCGGCACCCACCTGGAACCACATCTGCTCTTCCTCGGCACCTCCTGAATCTAGGTTGTCACAGCATGGCAGTTGGGTCCTCCCACCCTGTTTCTTCCACTCCTCTTCATGGGCATTGTTCCTTAAGGGTACACCCTCCAATTTCAGAATTTCAGCATCTCTTCTCCAGGGAATTCGATGCAGGACACACCCATCTATTTAAAGATGCTGGGAATTGTGATGCCATTTAAATTTGATTGTGATAGAACCTCCTTGGTTCAGGCTGAAGCAGACCCAGCTCAACTTTGATATCGGGGGGGTTGATGTTTTCCAAGTCTGGAACTCTACTGTGGGCTCCACGTATGGCTATCATACACAGTGCAAAGCTCCGCTGGCTCTGTTTGTGTTTCATTGCATGCTAACTCCTTTCTAGAACTTTCTCTTGTAACTGTGACTCTGGGATAGAACGACTGTCAACTCACTGACCACTGGAGTAGTTTAAGCCCTGGGAGAAACAGTGAAAATGGGACCCACATGGGCCATTTTGTTCACGAGAAATCTAACCTAAGAGAAACACATCAACAGGCTCTCAGGTAAAGTAATTTAGGGCAATAAAAACATATTCTTCTAAGTGATACTGTCCCCAAGTGACTCCCATAATGAAAACGAGAACATCTTCCCGTCTTTGAAATCACCCCAGTTATAGGCAGGATTAGGTAACTAACTCGGGCAATCAGGCCACAGCAAATGCTTTTATTGTCTACCCATCAGGAGTTGACTTTGGGGGTGGGCGGTGCCTTTAAGGGGGGGAGGGGTGGTGGTGTTTTGTGTGTGTGTGTGTGTGTCTGTGTGCATGCACGCCTGTGTACCTGCACGCCTGTGTGCGTTCATGAGAGTGTGATTTGAGGACAAGCGATTCCTATCTAGCATTGAGATCTCTAGGTAGGGCTGCCTTCTAGAACAGTCTTTAGCTTGCTTGCATGCTGCCCTGTGAAATTGTAGCAGACAGTGGGGATAGCCTGGAACCCATTCCTCTCACTGTAAGTTACAATCTATCTCAGCAAGCAGAAGGGATGAAAGAGGGTACCACAGACAATGACTACCCCAAATTCAACATTGTAAGCTCCAGAGATCAACTTGCTTCATCCTGTTCGTTTTTGTTACGAATAGATTTTTAATGAGAAAGGAGTTACTAAAAAGCTGAGAAAACCAGAATTTACATCTTCTATGAAGAAACCGATTTTATGTGACAGGCAAAAAAAGAAAAAACCAAAAACCCATTTAGTTTCTCTTACAGTAACTGCAAAGTGCTTTTTGACCTTGGAAAGAAAAAAAAATCAGTGTTAAGAAAGAATTGGTTAGGTCATTGCCTAAGGAGGCATAAAGGCCACCAGGAAATAAATTAAAATTAAAATAGATTCTTTTATTGGGTCATGTCTCATTCTCTCACTTATAAGCAAGGTTCCACTCAAGGAATTGATCCTGCAGGGGATAATTTGGTTCCTCGTATTTTCTTGGTTCAAGAAAAAGTTATAAACAGAAGTAGGTAGGGAAGCTAACGCACGGTGCTCAAAGAATATTTTACAAAGAATCCCAAGGACAAAGCCATAGGAACTGTGGTGTTTAAGGCCACTCCCGAGGTTTTGTTTTCTTCTGTTTGGTGTGTGTGTGTGTGTACATTTGAATATGTGTGTAATGCATGTGTGAGAGGTGAACATGTGTGTGAGTACACACACCTCTGTGCATGTTGTGAGTACACACCTGTGGACATGTTGTGTGTACACACCTGTGGACATGTTGTGTGTACACACCTGTGGACATGTTGTGTGTACACACCTGTGGACATGTTGTGTGTACACACCTCTGTGCATGTTGTGTGTACACACCTGTGGACATGTTGTGTGTACACACCTCTGTGCATGTTGTGTGTACACACCTGTGGACATGTTGTGTGTACACACCTGTGGACATGTTGTGTGTACACACCTGTGGACATGTTGTGTGTACACACCTGTGGACATGTTGTGTGTACACACCTGTGGACATGTTGTGTGTGAGTACACACACCTCTGTGCATGTTGTGAGTACACACCTGTGGACATGTTGTGTGTACACACCTGTGGACATGTTGTGTGTACACACCTGTGGACATGTTGTGTGTACACACCTGTGGACATGTTGTGTGTACACACCTGTGGACATGTTGTGTGTGAGTACACACACCTCTGTGCATGTTGTGAGTACACACCTGTGGACATGTTGTGTGTACACACCTGTGGACATGTTGTGTGTACACACCTGTGGACATGTTGTGTGTACACACCTGTGGACATGTTGTGTGTACACACCTGTGGACATGTTGTGTGTACACACCTGTGGACATGTTGTGTGTACACACCTCTGTGCATGTTGTGTGTACACACCTGTGGACATGTTGTGTGTACACACCTGTGGACATGTTGTGTGTACACACCTGTGGACATGTTGTGTGTACACACCTGTGGACATGTTGTGTGTACACACCTGTGGACATGTTGTGTGTACACACCTGTGGACATGTTGTGTGTACACACCTCTGTGCATGTTGTGTGTACACACCTGTGGACATGTTGTGTGTACACACCTGTGGACATGTTGTGTGTACACACCTGTGGACATGTTGTGTGTACACACCTGTGGACATGTTGTGTGTGAGTACACACACCTCTGTGCATGTGCAGAGTCTGGAAGTAGAGATCAGTTTTCCTACTCTCTCACTCAAGCCCCAGTGATGTCCCTGTCCTTAACCCCCACCCCCCATAGCACTGGATTACACACATAGCCAGGCCTGGATTGTTCACTCGGGTGCTGGGATCTGAACTCAGGTCCTTTTGCTTGCACGCAGGAGCCCCCACTAAGCCCTTTCTCCAGCCTCAACAACAGCTTTAAAAACAACAGTGCTGATAATCAAGACAGCATGCATATAAGCCACACCAGACAGACTAAGGATGCTAGCTACATATTCTGACCTTGAACAGGAAATTTACCCTGAAATTCAATTAAGTAATCTGGGGGTTTATCAAAACGTCTCCTTCAGAAATGGCTTAACATTTTTGGATCACTCTTTCCTCTACAGACCAGACAAAGATAGACAATTTCCCTTGACAGAATACTCTACCTCCCATTCTTGGAAAGGTCAGCCAACTCTCTAATAGGGAGCTTCCTTCTTCACAGTTACACACTCTGATGGGAACTGAGAATGTTGCTCTCTCTTGCAAATCTGATCACTTTGTTACTAGAAACCTCTCACCAGTTACAAAAACAAATGCGTTTCTGTGTTTACAAGGTCACTCCCCTCCCCACAGGATAGTAACAGTCATAGCGCAATCCATCTTTAGAAGGATTTTTAGATGGTTTGGATTCTCAGAATGGTACGGTGACTTCACTATGGTGAGACAGATACTGGTGAGACGGAACACTGGAAGCAATGAACGCTAAGACTGTGGTTTATGAAGTCTTTAGGGGTAGCATTCATTGCCAAAGTAAGAAGATGTAAATCTGATAACACCATTTCAAGTAACACATTATTTTCTATATGTGACAAGGCTATTACTATTTGTTCTAAATGTGTGGGGAGAGGGCCCGGCCATACATACATGAGTGTGCAGATACACACACACACAAACATCCTTAAAAATCTGTATCTGTATATTCTAATCTTCCTTTGTTCCCTCCTATGGTCCCTTCTTCCCTCCTTCCCTCTTTCCTCCCTCCCTTTCATGTACATATCCACATGAGTATGACACAGGGAACTAGAGACATTGTTGCACACCCTTGTGCTTTTTATGTGACATGGTATCACTTTAGAGTCTTGGCTGGTCTGGAGCTCACTATTTAGACCATATTGGCCTTGAATTTGTCGATTTCCAGTCTCTGCCTCTCAAGTATAGGATGAAAAGAGTGTGCCAGCAGGCCTAGCCAGAGCAATTTCCCCCTTCCTTCTTGTTTATCTTTACCAGGGAGACAGAAGCAGCAATTGCTAAATGTAAGGATCTTTTAAAAGTATTTGGTCTCAGAGAAGAGAATTCAGTCAATTTGTGTTTGTTTCTTTCTTCTTGTAAAATTGATTGTATTGTGTGTATCTGGGATTCCTAATACGGCATGCTGGTGTTCTTAGAGAGTAAAGTATTTACTACGCTGAAGCAGTTATTTGAGGCACATTCTTCGTCTGCAGTCATTCTGAGCATTACCAGACAGGACTGATCTTTGCAGTTGGAATATGCATACAAGTGCCTCTCGCTTTGGTGTTCACCAGCATGCACACTGCGAACCACATCTCATGTGCTCCAGCGTGCACACCGCAGTCACACCCGGTGCTCTCCAGCGTGCACACCGCAGTCACACCCGGTGCTCTCTACTATGTACAGTGCGAGCCACGTCTCAACACCCTAAAGATTTACTGTCTGACAAGCCTACCGTGAGGCCAATGTTTCAGATGGAGTCTGTCACTAACAACTTTATGTGGCTCTTTCTCTCCTGCACCGCTCGTTGAGAATGCCTGACCACTGGGATGCCACGTCGGAGGCAGATATGCCCAGTGCTGAACCCGGCAGAGAACTGCTTTATCATTCCTTATGTTAAATAAATCAGAGTACAGACAAAAGACAGGCTGCCAGACTATATAAACACCACAAACTCTGTTCATCTCCTAATTGCCACATGTACAAAGACGTTATGAATATATACAGTGTAACTAACACAGAATAAGATACAATTTTTATATGTATGTTTATGTATGTATGTGTAGTCTGATGGTGTATGTGTAGAGGCCAGAGTCAATCTTAGACATAGTTCATTCTTTAGGCATTACTTGAAACCCATCGAGTAGGATAGGCTGATTCGTTAGTGAGTTCCAGGGGTCCTTGTTTCCTTCTCCCCAGAGCTGGGATTATAAACCTGCACCAGGTCCACCTCGCCTTTATTATTATTTGATTCTTCTTTATGATCCTTCCTTATGGCAGGAAGGTGGCTAGTTAATAGGAGAAATCAGAGACCAAAGAAACAAGATCACCTGAAACCACCGAGTTGGTTGAGTTGGGACTGGATTAACAGCAGCATCTCTTAGCCGCTCTGCTCTCCTGGGGGACTCCTAACAGTCTGGTTTCCACTGCAGACGAACATGTCCTCAATCGACAGAGATCAATTCGTTTCCCGCGCCTGCCCGACAAGCTAAGGTACCAATAATGCCTTGCACGGGGTGTTAAGGGACATAATCAAGTGGATGGGGACTCGTGTCAGTTAGACTTTGTCTTCTTAAAAATCAAGAGCACCCGTGGTAACAGAGAAGTTTTAACAAGGAGGAAAACCCTAGACAGTTGTCTCGAGGTTCTTTGCTGCCGCTTCAAGGACAACCAGGAAAAGAACTGCTATTTGAGGCAGCTTCATTATAAAGTCATTTTTAATAAGCAATCTTAACAAAGAGAGGGAACGCTCTTGTGGAGAAGCCCTCCAGGGACCCACAGGCTGCCCACTTAAGTTATTAGGAAGTTTCACACGAGGGACCAAACAGCTATTTCGTTGGCCTCGGGGGACAGAGTTCAGTTTTCGCCTCATCTCTAGGGGCGCTGGTGTGATCCCATCTAGGCACAGCATGGACTGGTGACAATCAGTTATGACAATGCCCCAACTGGGTGGGGAGGGGAGCTGGATTTTCAGTTTTGTCAACACAAAAAGACAAGATGTAAGGGAGACAGAGAAATGAACCTAATATACTTGGTGATGCCCAAAGGAAGGGCAGGGGGTAGACACGCCTTGCCAGGACCTTCCTATTCCTGAAGAGCAACCATCGAAATCCATTTTAGGCAAAGGAGGAAAAACCTGCTGTGAGAAAAGACTGTAGTTCCCCCCATTTTTTCCAGTTGTTTGAGGGAAAGATTCTTCGTGATGAAAAGGGGCTAACCCGGTGCATTTTCCTTCATCTACCCAAGATGTGAGCAAGATTTGGAATTTGGGGTTCAAATTTTTATCAAGCTATTTGTAGCTGAGTTAAAAGGGCTGGAGAGACAGAGGTTCCCAGTGTATCACAGAAGCCCTGGCCAATTAGCCCTGGGATGAAAGCAAGCAAGGAGAACCATTAGCCCTGGAATTCAAAGTGCATATGTATTTTTTAAGCTTTAGGGCTCATTCCATGCCTCTGATTTTAATGGCATGATGAGGACTGGCCTTACAAGTAGACCTTACAGCTGGGGAGACGGAGCGAAAGGGACCGGCTCTTTCTGTCCTGTCAGACTAGCCCATCACAAGCACAGGCAGCAAAGAAGCTTCCAGCTAAGGACCAGGGTTCCCCCTGGGCTCAGAGAAGGGGCAGAGGCAGGAAACATCTGATTCAGATGATGCTAAGTGACAAGGTGGGAAGACAAGGAATGTTTCCGGGTCACAGCATTTCCCCATGAGTTCTGTAGCTCCTATTGGTCATGAGAGAAAGGAAACCTCCATGTCTTCCCATTGCCCATGTCTTCCTTGGTAACAGTTGACTCCGGTCACGTGGGTCCACATCTTTGTCCACAGAGCAAACCGACCTAGTGATCATGCCCATGGCCATGGTTTTAGACAGAGCTTGGGTCACCACCTGTGGGCTTGGCTCACAGGTGTTAAAGCACAGTAGGTAAGCAAAAACTCAGCCCTGCATTTGCTTGCAGCACTTTTGCTATAAAGAATCCCTCAAATCAGAGGGGAGGCAAGGGAGATAGTTGTCAATCAATAAAGAACTGGCCTTGCAAACATGAGGAGCCGAGCTCAATCCTCAGAAGTCTCATAAAAAAGTCAGACATGGTGGCATATGCTCCCAGTACTGGGAGGCAGAGACAGACAAATCCCCGGAGCTCCCTGGCAAGTCAGTTGTGCCTACTTGGCAAGTTCTAGGCAAATGGGAGAGTCTCAAAATTCAAGGTGAGTGGTGCTTAAGGAGCAAGGACCAGGGCTACCCCCTGGTATCCACATGCACACACACTGTCTCCCGAAGGAGGTGTAGAGTACGTGAGGAGAGATGGAGGGGACCGGGTGAACTTGCTACACGGGGCCTCATGCAGTTCTCAGCAACGATTGGGAGTTATGAGCGACTCTGCTAGTAAACCTGCCTGCTTCCCCCTCCCCCGCCTTCTTACAGGCTTCGGCTCCTGTCTGCTGTGCAGCCTGTCTGCCTTCCCAAGGTTCTGGTATGAAAGTTCAGGATTTTTCCATCATAAAATCTTTTTACCCCCAAAGTGAAAACTGCAAATGCCAGGTGTCTTTATTAGCTCCCTTTCCTGAGCCTAAATCATAATTTATCACGTTTTAGCCCTTTCTTGTCGACAATTTATTTATTTATTTATTTATTTAGCAGTTGTTTCTTTGTTTATTTGAGACAGGGTCTCGCGAGGCACCGCCAGCCTGGCCTGGGACTCTCGTCCAGGCTTGCTTCAAACTGTCAACAATCTATCTCCTTCTCCTCAGCCCTCTAAGTTCTTGGAGGACAGGTATGTGTCACCATGCCTGGCTCAACTTTTCTTTTTAATAATTACACTTGGCTGTTGACTAAGACATTAAAAGCTAGAATTATTGCTAGGTGGTCAACACAATAAAAGATGAAAGTAGCCATCTTTACTATATAGGATAAATATTTGCCCAGAGACGGAAGTGGAACAAGTAGAGAACATTCTATTAGGAGGCACCTTGAGCCATCAAAGGCAAGAGGGGAATTAGCTTGGAAATAAAAATCATAGTTGCAACAAAGTGCAGATATGGGCAGCAATTTTACTCAAAAATTGGTGTAAAGTTTTAATGTTATTGCTTAAGTCAGTATAGAGTGATGGTGTTCTTCACGTTTCAAACACAATTGAATCTCTACTTCTTTTGCATTTTCATTCCTTGCCTGCAGAGATTACAATCAAGATCAAATCCTAAATTCAGGTAAGATTAAGCATCAGCAAAACCTAATACTGTCTTTTAAAAAAGATTTACTCTACTTTTAATCTCGTGTATGTGTGTGTGTGTGTGTGTGTGTGTGTGTGTGTGTGTGTGTGTGCTCTGATGCCCACAGAGGCCAGGGGGGACTATCTGATCATCTGGAGCTAGAGTTACAGATATGAGTTGCCCAATATGGGTTTGGGGAACCCAACTCCAGTCCTCTGCGAGAGCAGCAAGTGCTCTTAATCAGCAAGCCATCTCCCCAGCCCTGTAGCGGCTTATCTCTCAGATACCTTCCACTCCCCAACTACTCTGCCTTGCAAACTTGTTTGCTTGGTTGGGTTAGGCTTCAAGGAAACCACAGTGTGTGCTGAATCACACTCTCTGTATGGTCATCGGATGTTCAGCATCCACAATCAGGTTGAGCCAAAAAAGAATGCGTACTCTGCATGGCACTGACAACAATGAAAGGCTTTGCTTCAGCGAAAGATCAGTTCGTGCCGTCAGCCGTGCACGTGGCTAAGTGGCTGAGGCTTTAGTTCGACTTGAAGCATAGGAGCCTCCGAAGGGCTGTGCCTGTGCCTGTCGTGGGATCAGCTGAGTTGTATGAACAGTGATATTGACTGTTCAGCATCTTTGAAGGATCAAGTTAGGAGGTTAAGCAGATGAAACATGATCCTTTTAACATGGGAAGGCTGGATAGTTGCCAGCAGACCATCTTGTTCCCATACAGCGGGAGTAACATTCTCCTGTCATGAAATAGGTTGGCCCTTCCAATGGAAAATACACGAAACAGTTATATATATATATAAAAAACAACCAAATCAGCAACAACAATGAAACCAACATCAGGGGCCTACAAGATGGCTCAGTAAGTGAAGGGGATTGCTGCACAAGCCCAACAACTTGAGTTCAAGCCCCAGGTCTTCAAAGGCAGATGGAGAGAAGTAATTGTACAAAGCTATCCTCCAATGTCTACATGCATGCCATGGCACACATGCCTGTACACAGACATTATGTGTGTGTACACACATAATAACAGTGAAAAACTAAAGTAGAAAAGGATGAAGAAATAAAACCCCAGACAGTTATAGCAATAAGTATGTTGTGCTTAGTTTTCCTTTCTGCTATAGAGTGGGAGAACTACTCTAAAGAAGATGGTTGGCTTTAGGACCCTTTAAATCCTGTGTCCTTGGGGGCATGCTGGTTTATGTGTCTCACTTTCCATCTTCGGAGCAGGAATGGCCTACATCACAAAGCCATGGCCATGATGAAACACATGAGAATTTGTGAAGGGCTCTGCAAAAGGCCTCTCACCAAATGGCTCCAAGGATGGGCCGCTGCCCATACTAGAGATGGCAGCGTGGCTCTCCCATGCGCAGAAACAAGCAGTCTCATCTGGTTCGGAGTCTGGGCTCTGCCCATGACCAGCTGGGTGAGTAAACAAGTTTTTTGACTCCTTTAAGCTAAGTGATTCATTCCTTGGATCCATCTTCTTATCTAAAACTTGTTGCAAGGGCGAAAGTCAGTGGAGCTCACGAGAAGATGGAAGGAGATAAAGACAGGCAGCGTTAAACACAACGAGCAGCCTGGGAAGGGCTCATCAGTGGTGCACACACTGCCGGCTCCGCTCTCTCTCTCTCTCTCTCCTGTCCCATTTTCTCTTTCCTTCCTACATCTGGTGTGTGTATTTGTGTGGGTATGTGTGTGCTTGCGTGTGAGGAGGCCAAAGGTCAACACCAGCTCTCTGTCCTCCTTGGCCTCTTCCCGTCTTACTTTTTGAGACAGAGCTTCTCTTGGAACCAGGAGATCACCAATTTGGTTAGACTGGCTGGCCAGGAACCCCGAGACATCCTCCTGCCTCTGTCTCGCCTCCACCAGGATTATGGGTGTGCATGGCCATCCCTATTTTTTGTTTGCTTTTCTTTTTAACACATGGGTGCTGGGAATCTGCACTGAGGTTCTCATGCTTTCATGGCAAGTGCTCTACCCACAGAGCTTCCTTCCAGAGCAGTTCCCAGCTCGCTCTCAAAGTTCAGCCCAACCATGAGGAAGAGTTTCTTAACCAGGCAATAAATCATCAATCACACACCAGGATCTTGCAGGTCAGATCATTTTGTTTTCTGACAGAATTTTAAAGAGTCAGTTACTACTTCAACACACCCTTGGAACCTATGCTGTATATGAGACAGTGTCCTGATTTTGTCCATTTGAGACGAACTAGGGTCCTCTAGGGAAGGGGCACTTTAATTGAGAAAATGCCCCCATTGGATTGGCTTATAGGTAAGTTTGTGGGACTTATTGTTGATTAGTGATGGATGTGGGAGGGTCCAGTCCACTGTGGGCCATGCCACTCTGGGGCAGGTGGTCCTAGGGTATACAAAAAAGCAAACTGAGCAAGCCATGGGGAGCAAGCCAGTAAGCAGCCTTTCTCCATGGCTTCTGCTTCAATTCCTGCCTCCAGATTCCTGCCTTGGGCTCCCTCCCTAAGTTCCTTCATGATGGACTGTGATTGGAATGTGTAAACAAATAACATCCTTTCTTCCCTAAGGTGTTGAGGTCATGGTGTTTTATCAAAGCAATAGAAAGCAAACTTGGATAGAAAGGAAGACAAAAACTTTCCTTCTAAAGTGGTCACAACTCTGGAGTCTACTAACCCAGAAAAGCCAGCACCAGGAGGTCTAGGTGGAAATGCATGGCCGGAAGAGCTCTGTGTAGAGCATTTGACAGATGATGGAAATGCTGAACTTTCAGCTTTTCTGTGGCCGTCGCAGGTCCTCGCCCTGAAGTTGGGTTTTAAGACTATGAAAACTGTCTGCTTTGGGCAAACCCTCAGGGCCAAGTATAGTCCATTTATTTTTAATACGATGGGCCACAGAACAACTTGGGAGGGTGGAGCTGTCGCCACACAGACTGTCTCTAAACAATGAAGTCATTTCCAGACTCTTTGCCAGACCCTTGGCCTCTTTCATCCAGTCACTCTTGAAGGGAGTAGGTGGGTATTGTTCAGACTGAGAACAAAGGGAGACAAATAGACAGTTTCTAGGGTCCCAGGTAAAATAATTGAAGTTACTTGACTGTTCCTAGATATTTGGATCACAGCATCCAAATCCTGTATAGAAGGTCTCTAATTCTTTTCTTTTCTGCTACGCTCGAGCTAAACTTGCTTTCTGGTCATGAGTGGAACCTTCTGGAATGGCTGTCCTGATATTTGCACCTTGGGTTGTTTCCTATTACTATGCCCCTGCTCTCCATGTCTTACTCTAGCCCTGTCTCTTATTCTATGGAGTCTTTGAGGGTAAGGACCTGCCAGCACAGAGCAGATAGCCTTGTAAGGCATGAGCATTTGCATTTTGGTCATGTTCCATGGTTATCAAGTTTTATATATGGGATGGCTAATAGTTCTAGCAATGAACCTTCCAGTTACTTTATGAGCATGAACTTAAGGTTTTTTTTTTCTGGATAATTTTTCAGTGAGCCAAGTGACGAGAAGAGAGGCCCACTAAAGAAGGCTCACGTCTGTCTTAATGTCCTAATGAAACACCTTGTCAGCAATTGAGATTAGAATTGCTGGGAGTCAAATGGGTTGACAAGGTAGCCTTAACTCTACCATCAAAGCACCCTCCAGTAGTCTTGCCAAGAATGGTGCCTGCCTTTTAGTGCACTGTGAGCGAGCCTCAAGTTTGAGGTTGCAGAGAATCTACAATCAGAGAGTGGCTTCCAGGAAAGGAAAACAAAGTAGAAAATAGGCTTCTTCTGGTTCTTGGTTCTTCTGAATAGACGGTAACAATTGTAACAAATTGTTGGGTTTATTTTGTGGGATTCACAAAGACCCAAGGAGGGAAGATTGAGGCCTGAGAATTCATTTTCTTTAAGTCAAATTCAAAGCCACATCTCTTGGGGGTAAAAAGTGAATGCCGGGCTGGAGAGTTGGGCCAGTGATTAGGAGCATTTGCTGCTCTTGAAGAGGACCCAGGGAACCCAATGCTAGATTCTCAGCACCCACATGGCAGCTTACAACTCTAGTCCTGGGGGACCCGAAGCTATCTTCTGACCATCATGGGCATGTGTGTGTACAGGCAAAACACTCAAACACGTAAAATAATAAAATATAGATAAATTTAAAAAGGTGAATACATTAATTTATTCTATTTTAAATGATTGCAATAAACACTTTTTAAAGGGACATAAGAGTTAGCACCTTAAAGGAATATTCAGATTTGTGCTAAAATATTTTGACTGAGGAGAATCAGAATCTATTTATAAATAATACAGTGCTTTAATAATTTACTTTAGGTGTTAGCCTGTTACAACCAAACATAAAAGGATGTACTAACTTATCTGCTAGCAGCAATTTGTGTTAATACTAAAATATTTCTGAACTCTTTGGATACAATCTTTCTGTTGGCATTGGGACAGGGAAGGTTGTATGAAAAATTGACAAATCAACTTGGTCTATTGCATGTTTTCTTTTCCTTTTAAATTTCTATTTATGTGTATGGTTAGGTTCTCTCTGTGTATATATCTGCCATGCGAATGCAGGTATCGACGAAGTCTCTAAGAGGATGTTGGATCTTCTGAGCTGGAGTTAAAGGTGTGGATACTGGGAATGAGACTTGGGTGATCTCGAAGAGCAGCGCAGCCCTTGACAACTGAGCCATCCCTCTAACTTCCCTTCCCATTGCAGGTTTTTAGCTCCATATTTGGCATTGTACAACATTTTAGTAAAGACAGAATTGTTCAAGCAGAATTAAGCAGATTAAGAAGTCAGAAATGAAAGACCAGTTGTCCTTGACAATTAAAAACCCCAAATAGCAGTTGATTCCAAGAAGAAGAAGAAGAAGAAGAAGGAGGAGGAGGAGGAGGAGGAGGAGGAGGAGGAGGAGGAGGAGGAGGAGGAGGAGGAGGAGGAGGAGAAGAAGAAGAAGAAGAAGAAGAAGAAGAAGAAGAAGAAGAAGAAGAAGAAGAAGAAAAAGAAAAAGAAGAAGAAGGAAGAAGAAAGAAGGAAGATATTATCTACTCAGTATTATTTTATCAGGAAAAGAAACCGGAACACTTCTTCAAAACAAACAAAGAGTAAACATCTTCTTGCAAGTGTCCAGCCAGATATGTGCTGTGTAATTACCATGAAAACGAAATTGAAATTCCGCACCACAGTGTGAAATTGATCTAATGTCCCTATCCCACAAGTAAAGATGCTTTTCCATGTTCCCATTCTACAACCTAATGACAGCATTTCCTATCAACAATTGCAAACCATTACAGACGCAAGAATTTCTCAACCAATTTGGGCATGATGACTTAGCACGAGAAACCCCCAAGCTTTCACTTTTTCCCCTGAGTCAACCAGCCCAACCTTTAGGCATCCTTCAGTGTACGGGAGAACCCGAGTCTCTAAGGCACTTCCTGGAGGCTAGTATTCTCATGTCCTTTCATGAAATTTGTGGTTCGGTTTGCCCCAAACTGTGGTGTGTGTGTGTGTGTGTGTGTGTGTGTGTGTGTGTGTGTGTAGAGCGCAGGCTCACACCTGAGTGTCACAATGATTCAGGTTCACTATATAGTTCTTCCACTTTGGAGTGGTACACACGTGACCTTACACACTGGTCTGATGATACACTTGGCAACTACATATATTAATTTGTAAGTTGAACAATCTCTTTTGGAGGGTAGTTAGAAAGCCCTGATTGAAATCACTAACTCAGGGTGACTTGGATTGTAAACTATCATATAGTCAAGGCTTGGCCAAGGTTTCCAGAACCCTGGCTAAAAATGAAAAACTTGCACCAGTACAGAAATGACTTCATATACTTCACTGGTAGTGAAACTTCTTGAAGAACAGATGTCAAGAGGAGTTAAGAGGAGCTGAAATTTAACAACTTGAGAGAGAGAGAAAGAGAGAGAGAGAGAGAGAGAGAGAGAGAGAGAGAGAGAGAGAGAGAGAGAACCGCAAAGCATTTTAGGACAATTTCTTTCTCAAGGAAAATCCTGACAGAGTCTAAGGAAGAAATCATTTGGGTGATGAGTATTAAAGAAAGAACTGATTGGTTTTCTTTTCCTGCTGTGGGCCCTGTAGAGATGCTAAGACCAGAAACATGAAGGGCTACCTGTCAAGCTGGATGACAAAAGCAATCTAAATTCTGATGGCACAGAGGACTTCCAAACTCAAGCACCTGGAAGAGTGAAATCTCTCCTGACGCTCACAGTCCTGTGTCCACAGCCTGAGTGCTATTCTTTCCAACTTGCCATGGGGATATTTTATTTTGGGGCATCTCCCCCACACAGAAAAGTTAAACATCATCTTAACCTTCCCCAAACATCCTGACATCATCTGACCTGAATCTTTCAGTCAAGGTCACTTAGGAGCTTTGAGTTTTTCTACAGGTACCTCATGCTTAGTAAGCCTTCCAGGGTGTCCAACCTGCAACCCTCAGGACTCATGAAGCCCAGGGCAGCTATAAATGAGGCCCCATGCAAAAACACAAGCTTATTTAAAACAGTTTGATAATAACTCAATTGAATTGTGAGGTTTCCAAGTGTGAACGTGGTGGATGGCAATGTTGTGTAGAGGGGTCAGAAGGCTGGACACCCCAGACTGACTCTCAAGGTTAGAAAGAAACCACTATTCTGGCTGTTACTTTTAAGGTTGACAGAGATGAAATTCTCTAAGCCTTTGAAGAAAGGCCTACCTGGTTAAATCGTCTGTTATTAAAGTATATTTTCCCCTCTCTAGTCACCACTCTTAGGCTATTCCCTAAATCCCTCCATGGATTTCTATATAGGCCCATAAGTTGTTTTCAGTGATGCAACATCTTGAATGTGTTTATTGATGGACTGTCTATACAATACCAACATCTGTGGTCTCTGCCTTCTGTGACGTCATCATTCGAGATAGGCTCTTCATATCTAATAGAGTTGAACTGGGTTTTGTGGTCTGCGTATCTAAGAGCCAATCCACAATGCAACTGTCTGCAGCTAAGTGGCGAGAGGTCCATACCCCAAACCACCATAAACAGTAGGCACAATCAACAGGCCCTGCTTGGGAGCGGCCCAGGACGGAGCTAGCAGAAAGACTGGATTACTTACCACCTCTAGAGTGGGTCCCTCCAGGCCAGGGACGAGCTCATGGGCAAGGCTGTGCAAGGAAGCTCTCTGTACCATGCCTGCCCTGCGGATATACAGAGGACTTCAGTGGCCTGCGCTGTCAATCTCTCAGTCAGCATGAGCTCAATTATGCACCGACAACAGCAAGAACAACAAGAACAACGACAGAACAACCCCCAAAAACTAAGGGTCACAGACTCGCCTGATTGAGGTGGGGGAACAGTGACTGCAACTGTGGAGGTGCCATCCTGACCACACATCACCTAGCTTGGGCTGGACCTTCGGTGGTATTTCAAACAAGCAATCCCATGGAGAGCTATGAGAGCCACGTGGAGGAACTGTAAGACTGGGCCCTAAATGTCAGGCAGCTTCTCATTACAAGATACGTCTTTTATTTTAAAAAATAAACATGATAATTCCTTATTTTTTTCTACAAATACAGAAAGACAGACAGACAAACCCAAGAGCAGATTTTGAGAATCAACTGAGGCACAAGTGAGACTATTTTGATGTTGCATAGATATTGCTTCCCCCCGCCCCATGATTCACATGGAATTAAAAAAAATGTAAAAAGTTGAATGAAGAAAAATGTGGGGATATATCCATGTCATTTCTCTGTTGTGCAAAAAAATAGATCCAATGCTGGCCTTAGGAAGATGCCCGAACACATCTCACAGGTAGCATGTTTCCGTGGTCTAAAATACTCATCAAACTCTAAAGACTCCATTCATTCAAAGCCTAAATAATATGCTGGTCCACTACAGTGAAGGTTGACTGCTTGCATCAGCCATACAATGTTTCATCCTGCAGTTCAAGGCTCAGTCAAACATCACTGCTCCGATTGCAGATCACAGCACCTTCCTCTGTCATGCGTTGGTAAGTTGATGGTGGGATTTGAGTGAGGCAGTTGATGAAGGCGATTGACCCTGAGAAGCGGGATGAATACAGAGGATAGAGCCAGCACACAGTTCCACACCAAGCTATCAATGCCGGTTGCCAGGGCCCCCACGGAGCGTGATATGGTTGTGCAACAGCGCCTCTATCCCCTCAGTATCTCTGCTCCACAGACAGAAGAACAAAACAACCTCACATGTGAGCTAGTGGGAAGGCAAAGGAGAGAGAAGCTTAAAGAAATCAGGGCTTTCTAGAAACTCTTCTAAGAAGGATCCAGAATAAGAGGTGAGCAATAAGTAACTGATCCTCCTGGCTAGGTTTTGTGGTGACTCTAAAGATTTGTGGCTTGGAACACCAGAATTCGCCAGCTTATGCCTGACCTCGCGCTCATCAACACACACTCAGTACGAACAGGTGGAGATGTGCCAAATCCGACCACTACAGGTTGGAAATATGACCACTATTGACCATGAAACATTGGCTTATGCTCGAAGGGCCACAGCAGCCAGACATACGCGAATTCCAACTCTTCAGAAAACTTGGGACAGAAACAAAATGCATTACTTACATGTGTGTGTCTTCTTCGTTACTGAGATCCCTGGAAGAGAAGAGAGAGAGAGAGAAAGGTCAAGAAAGGTCCTGTGAGGATCTCTGGTCATAGGTCATGCAGTGTGTGCTTGAAACATGCCCCCGGCAGCCAGTGACAGAGAGCTGGGCTTGGTCACAGGACATACTCCAAAGCCTTGAATTGTGAGCTCACCCACTCTCTTATCAACTAACTTCATGGCTCATAGCTCAGTCAGCACAGGGCTCCCGAGCTCACCTTGCAAACACAAGAGTTCAACCCCCAGAATCCATGTTAGAAAATAGTTGTGCTGGCGCATGTTTGTAATCCCTTTGCTGAGGAGACAGATGAAGACGCACCACTTTCCCGGAACTTGCTAGCCACCCAGCCTAGCTTAATGGGCGGATTTCAGGTCAATGAGAGACTGTCTACAAAATAAAAGTGGATGGCATCTGAGGAACTCTTCCTGAGGTTGTCCTCTGACTTCCGCACACATTTGCATATACATGGACCTGCACGTACATGGGCACCCCCACTCAGGCATGCGTACACATATGTACACATACATGGCATAGACAGTAGTGAAACGGGATGAAGAACATGAGGAAAAAGCTCATTGCTTCATTATCAATACGGAAGAGGTCATGGGACTAGGCAGGCAGAAGGCACAAGACAGCAATGCCGACCCACTCTGACAAGAGTGAGCTGCACGGTGGAGCGTTTAATTTAGTACAGCCATTGATTCTGAGTTTCCTTTTTAAAGAAAATATTTTTTCCTGCTCACTCAAAGCATAGCTTTTTATGGTAAAGAAAACTACAGCTACACAGACACACATACACACACAGTGTTATTTATGTGTCTGTATTTGTAAATGTTCATCGGAGAATGATAGCTAACTCTCTACAGAGAGCATTGATATGCATGGTGGGAGCATAGAGGATGCATGAGTCAGATCCTTAGATGTTCCCAAGATGATTGACAGGTGACAGGTGACAAGTGGAACTAAGTAGTAGCTGGCAAATTGCACCGGTCAGAGAGAATGGTTATAAGCTTTGACGCAAGTAGTCCGCGCTCAGCTTCAGAGTATCGAAGCTTTAGAACGGTTCTTACGCTTCAGCCTTCTAGGGCGAAAGAGGCTCAAAACAATCAAACTGCTGAAACCATTTAACTTGTGACTAAGAACTTTGTGGTAAACCTTGAGTTTTTTTTTCTTTCAAGTTATTAAGAGAACTATTTAACCCTCCCTTGGAAAGTAAAAGTCGCTGGAAAATTTGGCACCCTGCAGCATTGGATCTATTACTTAACCATGGAACACGTCGTTCAGGGAGGAGATCTGTTATGAAAACCCTTGGTAGACATTAAGGGAAAAAAAGTATCAAAGTTGTGAGCCAAGACCAAAATCACACACTTGCTTCTCCAACGTTTTCCAAAGGCCTTATTAAGGGAAGCTGAAATTACATAGCCCAATTCAAATTTGACCCCCATGCCTTATTGAGGAAAACTAGACTATTGTTTTTCATTGTGTTTACTTTGGCTTTGCAAAGTGAAGCGAGATCCTTCTGCAAAGACCCTCAGAGACTCTCTGAGGGAACTGCAGAAGTGTTTGAGAAGTTTCAGAAGCTTCATTTATCCTAGGAAAGCCCCTTTCCCCCAAAGCAGCCGTGAGTGGCTCTTAAAACCCGAATATGATTTGTGACTCCAGCTCATGACACCAGCACCAATAAATGGGATACATTAATGCCTGTTCAGCGTTACCGGCAAGGCGGGCATCCTTTCCTTAGGAAGCCGTACCTTCTGTAAAATCACTTTGAAGAGAAAGTGCCTAGGCTGTCACTCCTGATTATTCAGCCCCCACGCACAATTGGATTGAACGCAACCCCAAACACACCTATCTATATTCGCTGAGTGTGGAACTCTTTTTCTCCTGACACTCGAAGGCCTGATGAAAATCCCACCGCGTTGGGTTTTCTACTTAAAGTTATTATGCAGCGTGGTGCCGTGTTCTCATCAAATTTTTTCATGATGATTACACTCATAATAGATTCTGAATCTCTTTCCAGGAAAGCTGCCTGATCCGGGAGGTTGCAGTAGCAGGCACGGGGCAGAAGCTTCTCATCTGTCTCTTCAGAGACAGCAAGTCTTCCTCTTCAAAACGGCTCAAACTCTTGGAGTTTTGTGATACAGACTGCCAATAAATAGTCTATATAGGCGAGCAGAGAGCATGCCGATATTGGGGTTGCTAATGGAAGCAGGTGAAATACAGAACGCCAAGTTGAGTTGGAACTTCCACTATTAACCTGTTTCTCTTACATTTACATTTTACTGAACAGTGTGTATTCTATCTGGCAACTCTGGTCTATATAAATATAATCTTAAATTACATTATTCTTTACAGTGAAGATATCCTAGGCAATCAAATGGAGAAGAGCATAAAGCTACACTTCCTCTCAAAAGCAATATTCTTTTAGAAGACTGTGGTCATATTTATAGCACTCTAACTGGGGATAGTACATTGTTGTTGTTGCTTTTACGAAGGAGCAATTTTGAAGACAGAATTCGGTTTCTCTAGAAAAGGCAAGCAAAAGCAACAGTGTAAACTCATGAAAGATAAATCTAAGGGATTAGTTAGAAAATATATAAAACTCCCTTTGTCCTCCTTACTTGGAAAAACAATCAACTTGACCCTGAAGATGGCTTGAACTTGTCCCCCTTCTTTCTCTGTGGGACTTATGATACTTTGTATCTGTGACTCCACAGACACGAGAAAGGTAAAAGAAGATGATCTCTGTATTTCACAGAACCCAAGGACCAGAGAAACGTAATTAGCATAGTTAAAGTTTCTCTGTGGAAGTTAATGCTTGAAGAGAAAGGTGCCCAAGACAAATCTTTCAGACCCTGGTGTAGATAGGACCTCTAGAAAGCATGGCAAGAGGAGGTCTGCTCCCTCAAATACGCCTCTTAGAAGTGAGCTGTGTAAATAATTTAAGCCTATCAGGAGGAGTATTTAAACCCTGTCTCCAGCTTATTTAAACCAAGCCCCAGCTCAGGTTTGGGGGAGAGAGTCAAACACATAAAGAAACTCCAGTCTCAAAAACTGGAACACAAACTTAATCTAGAATATTCTAGAAGAGTAGGACCATTCTGCAGGAACCCTATCTGCACATGCCCCTTCTAGCACTGATTGCGAGCTGAGCTGAGCATCCTGCATTTGTCAATCCCTGCCCCTTTATCAGTCCTTTGGTAGAAAAATCTTTTCTTTATCTTCTTACATTTGCAAAGATTTAAATTTCTTGTCCTCTCTGAACAGAGCTCACCCTCGGTTGACACATAATAGTCATGTAGTGTGAATGCTTTCTATTAGGGAAAGGAGAAAGACCTTGGGGTGGGGGTTCTTATCTAAATCTAGGGTGGGCAGCGGCAGAAGAAAGAATCCTTGGAAGAATTAGACTTCCAAAAGGAAGATCATATTAGTATTAAGAATGCAAAGAATGTATTTTACTTGAGAATAGAAAAGAATAAGTTTCTTCCAACTCGCTCTAATGAGAATTGTATCTGAGCCCACCTGCGTTTCTGACTTTTGACCAAAAGACCTTGGGCAAGTCATTAAACCTCTCTGGACCTGAATTTATCCATTGAGAATACAGATAATCTTTGTAAGACTCAAAGGACTGTTGTGATAATTCAAATAAAAACAAAACCTTGATAAACTGTGGAGTCTGATATTAAATGTTAATTTATTTTGGTAACGAATAAACAAGCACATATTACTTTTTAAATATATACCTGGATGTATGCCTAAGCACCACACACATGTAGTGGTCAAAAAAGGGTGTTAGACTCCCTAGACCTGGATGCTAAATGGCTGTGACCTACCATGCAGGTGCTGGGAATTGCACCAGGGTCCTCTGGAAGAACATTCAATGCTCCTCACCTCACAGCCATCTCTCCAGCTCTACACACAGTACTATTTAATAAAATGGAATTCTCACATGGACTTGACACTGACTCGGGGTCCATGACTTCCATTGTTTGTGCCCAGAAGAAAGCATGAGACAGACACGCAAGCTCCACAAGGCAAAGCGAGCTTTCATGTAGAAATAACCGCCCTGTTGATTCTCAGTGCTGGCCACTTCAAGGAAGCTGCTCACTTACAGCTCAAGGGGTAGGTGGAGAGTGTTGCTCACCTCATGACTGATGGGTGGGTGAAGGGTTTTGCTCACCACATGGCTGGTGGGGTAGGTGAAGGGTGTTGCTCACCTCATGGCTGATGGGTGAGTGAAGGGTGTTGCTCACCTCACCGCTGATGGGGTGGGTGAAGGGTGTTGCTCACCTCACCGCTGATGGGGTAGGTGAAGGGTGTTGTTCACCTCACTTACAGCTATGGGGTAGGTGAAGGGTGTTGCTCACCACCACCAAAGAATGACCAGGGGCCTGGCTGCTGTGAGGGTGACTGAAATAAAGTCAAGGTCATGTCTCAGAGTCTCATAAACAGGTTCCACAGCAGAGCAAAGGTCTCTGCAGAAAGAGAAACTTTAAGGAGGGAAGGGAATAGTGGTGTGAGTCCTCTTCCAGACCCCAAAACTTCACAACCCTGAATCCAGAGTGAGCTGGATGGACAGCCTGGGATAACTGAGCTCAATGGACAGCCTGGGCTAACTGCTCAGTATGTCTGGACTTGGTTTTCTCACATATAAAATACAGTAGATGAACTATCAGATTTTTTTAATTCGCCAGCTTGTTCTTGGATAAACAGCGCCCTGAACCGCCTCTAAATTACCACACCAAAACCATCTCCTCTAAACAGCAGGCTGTCCTGTCAGACCTGTTTCAGCAAATCCAGAGGCATTCATAATCAAAGACAACCCCCTTGAACATTTTCCTTTCTCCTTTAAAAGCCAAAAAGGAAAGAAGGCAGAGCTCACAGGAGGGTACATCAGTGAGAGAGGCACTTCTCATGGGGCATCTTTTAAAGTTATCTAGATTGGCAAAAAGGGATGCCTATGAAGGTCTTAGGTCCTTATATTTCTCCTAGACTCATGTGTCCCACACACGCGTGAGTGCACACAAAATAAACATAAAACTGTTGTCATATTGTAAAGTATTCTAAATTGCTACATGAAAATGCCCCAGGTGTGTGTGTGTGTGTGTGTGTGTGTGTGTGTAAGTTGGATGACACCCAAGGCACCTTCCACTTCCACTTTTCTGCCCCCTGGGCAGGGTCTCTTACTGTCCTTGAACGCAAGCCTAGTGGTTTGGCCTGCTGGCCAGCATGCTCCAAAGAGCCATCTACCTGTTCCTGATACTTCAGTGGTGGAATTACGAGCAAATGTCACCGTGCCTGTTTGTGTGTTTTTTTGTAAAGTGCGGATTCTGGGCGATAGAACTCAAGTTTTCATGCTGCCAGACAAACCCTGTACTGCATGAAATCTTTCCCAAGCCCATGACAATAGTTCAAATTAGAGACTTAAATCCTTAAAACAAAGATGAAAAAAAAATTCCCATCAATACCCCCAAAATCAAAGTACGACTTCCGGTATCATAAGCTTGCCTGACTCAATTTAGCCAGCCACATTTCAAGGTAAATCAAAGGAAATGTCATGAAAATATCACAAATTTGTCACTGTCAGGCTTATCAGTGGAGAAATTTTCAGAGCTCCAAACCCCTGGAGGAAAGTACTTCAGGAATGTAGCCCGATGTTCCCACTCTTGCCCAATCTTAGGCCAATTAACTTTTTTGATGGTCTTCCCAGAGATGGTTGTCTGGGTACAGAGGTGTTTTCCCTGAAAGAGGCAGCATCGCCCCTTCCCCCAACCTCAGCAACACATGGCAAATTCCTAAATGAACATTTTCAGAGGCCTGCCAGATGGGACAAGGGGCCGTGGGGGAACGCTCAGTGGGGACGCTCCACTGTCACCTTGTCAGAATTCAGCCTGTGGCTTTTTTGGTCCTCTTGCAATGATTTACCAACACCAAGTCAGAGGTCTCTACCTCCGTCTGCGTTAAATATCAAAACAAGCAAACACCCTAGAGCAAGCAATGCCTAAATATGGAGTAAAATGATTCTCTTTTCTTACTTCCTTCAACACACCCATATGGATACATTTCAGGTGACTGTGGCAGAGGGAGATAATCAGAGAGAAAATCCAGGATTTAATTAGCCAAAGTCACAACACTGTACTACTTGCACTTTGCACACTGGTGGTTTTAATTAGAAGAAAACGGTCATCCCAGATCCAACAGCATCTGTGGATTGAGCCTCACTTCTTACAAGACACTTGAGGGATATGCTGCATTTGTTGTCAAAATCTTGGGTAAACGACTTAACCTCTCTCAGCCTCTGGGTCCTTAATAAAAAGAGGACAGGGTTGGGGCTGTGGCTCGAACAGCCAGAGCATGTGAGAGGCCCCAGCTTTGATCCTATGAACCGCAGAAGAGGGTGGCGGTAAACGTTGAGTGTTCGGCAACACCAAAAACGGTTTGCCTGGGACATGGTGCATGGGGCCGGTTTTCTGCTAAAGACATTTCTAATTGCGTACATGGTATGAATATATCCTGCACTGAACAGAAGACCATCCCTTGGGCAGATGCAGACATGCCCATCAGAGACCTGCACTTAAGCAGGTGTCTAATCTGGGTAGCCAGTGCCTGAGGTCTCAGACAAATTTCAGCAAACAAAGCTGCGAGCACTTAACTCCTGTGTACTATCAACCCACACAGCGTGGAGGCTGCGGACTCCCCCTTAGTCCTTTGACTTGATCCAGGGAAGGAGGAAGCCAGATGTGAAAGCCACGTTTTACAGGCAGCAAATGAACATTTATTAAGAACTAAGGCGCTCCCTCCCTCTGACTAGCCGACAATTGCTTCACAAAGAAAAAGATCTTATTTTGTGCTCACCCTCAAGCCCTCCTACTCCACCGGGCAGACTGAGCTTGCCGGGTTCTACACAGCCAAGGAGAAAAGCCCACGGATGAGGGAAATCAGGCTATGGCCCAGGAAGAGCCTGGTTAAACAGAAACAAAGTTACAAAACACTGTCCTTGTCTAGGACAGAGGAACTATTAATGCTAATCAGTACATCTTACTGAAAGTGCTCCAAGTAATCTCTAGACTTTGTTTCAGGAATCCTTAATGGACATTAATGCTTAGAGTTCACTCAAAAGAGAAATAAATTACGTGTCAGGGTTGCAGGGACCAAGGGCAACAGGCAGAAGGCATCAAAGCATTTAGCAATGTTACGACAACCAAATTTTTTATAATTGCATAAAAAGCCCTTAAAATCATTTAGAAGTACTAATTATCAACATCAATAATATTTTAACGCGAAGTTTCTTTCATGTTAGGGTAGAGCCCAGGTTAAGCTGTTTTGGTAAGAATATTTCAACTCTTTGACTAACCAAGGTGTTTTCTTAGTCATGAAAACAATTCCACGTTGTGTGAAAAATAGTTGTGGGAATGAGTTCTTTTTTCTGTTTTTTGAATTAAAGTGTGTGTATTTGAGTGAGACACATCTGTCTTTAGTTGTATTTCCAGATTTATGCCTAGAAGCATCTTTTAATTTTAGTCAGGCAGACCAGAGGTATGCCTTCTTTCAAATCTTGCATTTATCTTTAACAAAAAGAGTTCCAAGAACAAAGCAGGTCATATTCCAGGGCACACAGGCCATCAGTCTCTCTGGGAAAGTCATCTGGGTATCTTAGAAATTTCTCTGAGAAATGACTATTGGTTATAAAAAGTCCAAACTGGAGGGGAGGGTTTTCTCTTAATTGTACCAAATGCATGATTAGCATTGGGACACAGTGACAATAATTAGAAGCCTTATTCTTCAGGAAGTATCTACTTTCGTCCAGTTTGTATATGAAAAATAGACCTGTTCAGAAGGTCTTACTCAATTGGTTTGCACTTGACCTCTGAACTTTGGGCAGGGATATGAACTGATAACTTCCAATGCTTCCAATCTCTCTCTCTCTCCCTCTCCCTCTCCCTCTCCCTCTCCCTCTCCCTCTCCCTCTCCCCCCTCCCTCCCTCCCTCTCTCTCTCTCTCTCTCTCTCTCTCTCTCTCTCTCTCTCTCTCTCTCTCTCTCTCTCTGTGTGTGTGTGTATGTGGACATGTGGGAGTCAGAGATCTAATCCTCAGACACTTTATATCTTAGGTTTGAGAGAAAGACTCTCACAGACCTGATCTTCAGCATGTAGGTCAGGTTAGTCGGCCTGTGAGCTGCCAAAAGCTTCTACCAGAGGACCCTTCTGTCTCCAGGGTCCACCTTGCCATTTCTAGGACTATTTCTCACCGTCTTTTAGACTGAACTTGGGTTGTCAGGCTTGGAAGCCAGCGTTTTTACCTGCTGACCTATCTGCCAGCTCTGCACTCGGCTTCCTTCGTGGGCTCTGGGTTCTGGGCATCTGAACTTGGGTTCTCTTCCTTGCCATGCAACTGCTGTCATCTCCCTATCTCCCATGATTGAGAATTTTTATCTTATATATTGCATTTTAATTCAACAGTAGAGCTTATGGTGCTTTTTTTTTTCTGAAAATGCTTTACTTTAGGGACTTCTGGAATCTCTTAAATCTATTTCTCTTTGACACTCAAGGGCAGGCACAGACTTGAACTGTCTGTGGCCTACTCCCTAGAAAGCTATCGTCAGGAGGCTACAGTTTTGATCCCCAAGATCAAGCTATCAGAACTGGTTATATAAGGATAACCTAAAGATTCTGGAGCAGGCCAGATACTACACATCAATATATTATATGGAGAAGCAAGCTAAACTCCAGGTCATGAGGCATGGGCCCTGGTCTGCATACCGCGTCAAGGCAGGTGAAGATGGGAGAAACGTGATCCCTGCACCAGCATCTGCTGCTGATGGTAGGAACTGGAGACCAGGCCATTGCTGGCTATGCCCCAAATTACCTAAAATGGAGAGAATCCGACAAGGTAGAAACAAGGTGAATTGGGTCTAAGTTTGGAGGAAATTATCTCCATGGTCAGAATATATGAGAGTGAAGAGAGCAGGATCCAGGGGGGTAACTGACATCAAAAAAGGAGAGGGCTTCAGTATTCAAGAATATATTGAAAACCAAGGACTGAACACAGACTATTTTTTTAAAAAAGGCCAAAATTAGCTAGCCTAGGGATAGAGAAAGATCATATTTTTAAAAAAACAAACAATCAAACAAAATGAGCAAGCAAACCTACAACTCCCAAACACATAAAAAAGTCAACGCGGTTACTATCTTGAAGAACTTGGAGAAGAAAGATGAAAAAAACAGACCATATAAAAACTTCAATAATTAAATCATAAATTGAATTAAGTCATAAAGCTTGCAGTCTTCACTCTGTTTAATCACAGGATTTTAGGCAGGCTGTTTGGATTGACCATTGCTGGAAAATAATTTAGATAAATAATGGGGGTATTTAACATTAATTTTTAAAAAATTGTTTATGTGTATGTCAGCGTACATGTGCACATGCATGATGGTACTCAGGGAAGCCAGTAAAGTGTATTGAATCCCTGGGAGCTCAGTTGCAGGCATTCGTGAGCTGCCCAATGTGGGTGCTGATAACGGACTTTGGTACTGCATCAAAACCTCAGGTTATATTGGTCATGGTATCTCTTCACAGCAATAGAAAAGTAACTAAGACAACAGCTGGCTCATTTCTCCAGCTCCAAAGTACTTATTTTTCATGAATTTGTATTTGTCAGATTAGATGGGTAAAATCTTTTCCCCATGGGATTCTGAATCAGGAATTCCTAGCTTTGCTAATTGCTTGATTTTGTAATACATCTCCCTGCAACATGCCTCAGTTTCCTTATCCCTAACTGAAGAGGGGAATCAGAGCTTTCTTTCATTCTAAAATTCTGCCACTCCTAGCCAGTCACTATGGCACATGCCAGTAATCTCAGCACTAGGGAGAAAGACAGAAGGACTGCCCCTGATTGGAGGCTACCATAAACTATGTAACAAGGTCTTCTTAAAGAAAAAAAAAAAGACAAGAAACATGAATGTAAAAGAAATGTAGCCATATCGATTAATCTTTGGTTCATGACATACACAAATCTTTTCATCACATCATCATTTAATTTAGTGATACAACAGGAAGTAGCCACATGAATGTCAGCACAGAAGATGACTTAGAGCAAATATGTCTGTCATGGAATACTCTACCATCATGAAACATGAATATCAGAGAAACAAGGGAAGCAGGAAATGCCAAACAATAATCTTTGCCAAAAAAGAACAAGCACATTAAAAGGACCATTTGAAAATATATGCACTAAACTAGCAAGAGTGGAAGGAAACAATGGGCCAATTTTTCATTGTTTTGCCTATATTTTTCAAATTTTCCATAATAAAGCTATATAAATAAGATTTTAATCATCAGAAAGAAGTTAATATGGAAACACCTGTCTCAGAGGGTTCTTAGGAGGATACAATAAAATAACGAGTAGGAACACTTATTCAAAATTGTTTTGTTTTCTTTTGTTTTTATTATTGCAGGTATCTCGTTGTGAGACCCATGAGTTCCCATGGCAACTGCTAATTGCACTCTTGACCTTTCCTAGGTAACTCTCTATGCTGTGAAGAAAAAGGGCTGTGACAGAGCTAGCTACTTTCATGAGGGTCTATTGTATAGATTCTAAATCCATTTGTAATCAGGCCAATAGTTACCCTAACCAGACTTTCCATGTAAAAAATGAGCTCTGCTTTAACTCCTTATGTTTTATGCGGTGCTCTGGAGTGAAGGTAGCAGAGACCTAGACCATGAAGTCAGATAGCTCTTGACTCCTGGGAATGGAAGCATCCTATCTATCAGACTGAAGTCTCCTAACAACACAGAGATAACCTGCAATATTTCAGCTCACCACACACCAGGTCTCTAGAGATGGACAGGACAGGAAAGCCCATTTGTGGATGGCGCAGATTTCAAAGGAAAAACACAGTGATAATCACAAGGCCTTCCTGAGGGGCCTTGAAAAGAAACAAGGGAGAGGAAGAGAGCAGCTTTCAGTTCAGGCAGGATGTACTCAAGTTCTGAATGAAACATTGTAATGACCATGATTGGCTTTAGCCAGGTGGGGTGGGGCCGGGGAGGACACAGTGTGCCAAAATCTTACTAAAAGCTGATTGGATATTGATATATGATAGTTCACCTACTGTTGACTTGTTGACATTTGTGTGCATGCCTCTCTCTCTCTCTCTCTCTCTCTCTCTCTCTCTCTCTCTCTCTCTCTCTCTCTCTCTGTGCGTGTGGTGTGTGTGTAGGAAAGTTACACAATGCCAGGCATCCTGCTTTATTATTTTCTACCTCATCTTGTGAGACAAGGTCTCATTGAATCTCAAGTTCACTGATGGGTACACTATCTAGAGAACAATGCCCCCTGAGATCCTCCTGTCTGTGCCTCCCCAGACCTAGAATTATAAATGTGTACTATCACACCTGGTTTGTAGGTTTTGGGAATCTCAGACTTGAGTCTGAGAAAATAGTTTACTCACTCAGCTTCTGACATTCTTTTCAATAAGGTCTCATTTAGCCCATACTTGTCTCAAACTTGCGACACAGCCAAGGATGACCTTGAACTTCTGATTCTCCTGTTTCTACTTAAGCGCAGGGATTATGGGTGTGTGCCACCACCCCTGAGGACTGAAGTCAGGGATTTGTGCTAGCAAGAAAGTACTCTACCAATTCAGCTATATTTCTAGCTCCTGAAATTTTCATAATAGAAAAATAATTTTAGCTAGAAAGAATTGCCCAGAAAATTGAGAAGTTGAGTCTCCCTCATAAGAATTGAGTGATTCCTCCCTGGGTCATGAATGCAGGAGTGGAATTTGCTCAGCAACTGAAGGAGGTGTTACTAGAACAGGTTTCAATACCTTAGGAAGGAGTTACAGACACACCCTGCACATAATATTCATTGAAGGGCATAAGAGTTGGCTCAGCTTATAAAGGTAGATGAAGCAAAGCTCAAGACCAGAGTTCAATCCCCAGGAGGCATTTGGTGGAAGGTAATAATAACCAACTCTAGTTGTACACTGATCTCTGCACATGTGCCATGACGTATGTGTACACATGTGCACGCATACACATAAAATTTTAAAAAAATGTTCATTTAGTTTTATTTATGAAAAATACTTAATATCTTCATTTCCTGATGTGGTATTCCCCTCTGTATGCTGTAATTACCATTAATGAATAAAGAAACTGCTTTAAACCTATAGAAGGGCAGAACTTAGCTAGATGGGGAAAACTAAACTGAATGCTGGAAAAAGGAAGACAGAGTTAGGGGAGAAGCTATGGAACCACAGGCAGAGACAGATGCACTGAAATTTTGCTGGTAGGCCATGACCTTATGGTAATGCACAGATTAATGGAGATTGGTTAAATTAATATGTGAGAGTTAACACATAAGAAGCTAGAGCTATTGGGCCAAGCAGTGATTTAAATAATAAGGTTTCTGTGTGATTATTTCAGGAGCGGGGCAGCTGGGAAACGAACAAACAAGCAGGCTCCTACAACAATTTCCCCTCCTTTAAATTCTTATTTGCAATGACGTCTCAATCTTTTTAATCACGACTTTTTCAACTAGGATCAGTTTTAGGAACATAGCTTGATTTGTCCTGGAATTTGTTATGTCCCAGTGAAAGAAGCATAAAACCACAAGGGGGGGGGACTCCAAAAAAAAACCCAAAATGAGAAAGTGTGTCCCTGTCACTCGGGGATGCGTGACCACAGTGTCCCCCCCCACACCCCGCAAACATCTTGATTTTCCTACTTGTATTTCAAAGCTGCTAACACATGACCTAAGAACTCCCAATAATCTTTAAGTGATGACGCTGATTCTGTCCCTCTTGACACAGATGAAACCCATGCCTCAGTTTCCACGGTAACAACCCAGAAAACAAATCATCCCGGAGACCAGAACTAGTAAAGCTGGAAGGCTTCGAACCCAGACACATGGAACATTCCAGCTAAGTCAGCTTCCTTCCCGCTTTGAATGTTTCCCTTCATGGTCACATGCTACCTCATGTTCCAAAGGCTGCCCTAAACACAGCTTTAAAAGCGACAGGAACGGAGCAGGCAAACCTTCAGGACTTTATCTGCAGTAATGAAAGTGCATGTGAGACTCAGCCAGAAGCCTCAATCACAGAGCCAGCCGGCCTCAGAGAGCAGGTGTGTCACCAGGCATAGCTTCTGCGACCACTGGGCTATGGATGAGCTGCAGAACCGCAAAGAATTTCTCCATCACTCTGCACTGATAGAAGTCTGATTATTATTATGTACAACGCCAAGTCTCCAAGCCTTACTGTAAGGCATCATTTTATAATAGTTTTATAATGACAGTAAGACATAAGACAGGTGGGATTGTCAGCTTTGGTAGAATGCCACGTTTTCTCGTGGCAACATTGTAAGGACAAGCCTCCTTCATCTAATGGGAACAATTCTAGCCTGGCCTCCAGATACAAGTGAAGAGCAAAGCGCAACAGTGAAGGAGCATGCACGGGTGGGTCTTGTTGGGAGCATGCTGGGCCTCCCAACATTTGATTCATTGACCAGAGTTCTACTTTCTTTCTGCTTAGGAAAAAAGGACATTCCAGAGAAATTAAGTTAACTATTAGCCAAATCCCCACAAGCTGCTGGCTTGGATTATATAACAGCTCTGTAATTCCAGCAGCTAAGAATGGGAAGCCAGCATTTTCTCATTTTCTCAGATTTCTCTCTTTCCCTCCCTCCCTCTCTCTCTCTTTCTCCCTCCCTCCCCTTCTCCTTCTTTCTCATCCCCCTCTATTTCTCTCTTCCTCCCTCCCCCTCTCTCTACCTCTTTCTCCTCTCTCTCTCTCTCTCTCTTTCTTTCTTTCTTTCTTTCTTTCTTTCTTTCTTTCTTTCTTTCTTTCTTTTCTCCCTTCCTCTCCCTCCCTCCCTTCCCCCCTCTCTCTGTGTGTTCATACACATGTGTATATGTTCTGGTGTGTACACATATGTGCATATGACTGTCTTCCAGTGTCATTCCTTAGGCGATGTCTGCCTTTTAAATTTTATTTATTTGTTGTGTGTGCATGAGCATGTGCGTGTACTCACACATGTAAGTTCCATCGTGTGTATGCATGTAAGCGAGAGAATAGCTTGCAGGGATTAGTTCTCTCTTTCCACTATGTGGGTCCCTAGGGTTGAACTCAGGTTATCAGGGAAGCATCCTTATTCACTCAGTCACCCCACTGGCCTTGCTTGGCTTTGAAGAAGAGTCTTCCACAGGATGGGAGTTAGTCCAGGAAGCTAGCCAGCTGGCCAGTGAATTTAGGGGTCCTCCTGTGTCTGCCTCCCCAGCACTGGGATTACAAGCCTGTGACACTGCACCAGGCTTCTTTATGTGGGTGCTGGCAATCAAACTCAAGTCTGCATGCTTCCACTTTAGGGACTGGGGCATCCTCAAGCCAGTTTTCCTAGATTCCTTTCAGTTTTCCTGTCCTTCCACCCTGTCTGCCCTTCTCCCAGTCCCAGCTCCCTCTGCCTTAAGCAGTCTAATGGGCTCTTACCCCTGGGCTTTTCTAGAACTGTGAGGAGCATCTGCTTATACTACATCACAGCCTGATTTCACAAAACACCTGGTTTCTGTGTTTCTCTCATTTGAAGCCATAGACCATTCTCAGAGCCCAAACTCTAGAAGGTGCATTGACCATCATCAAGGCACCAGACTGTTGCTCCAAGACCACCACATACATTTCTGCTGCAGAAGAAAACACTGAGGGGAAATGAGGGCAAAGGTGAGACCTGCCTTCCCTAAAATGGAGAGGTCAGAGAGGTCACGTCACTCCCCAGGGACTGAATCTGGATTCCTTGGGTTCCAAGTTGAATCGATGTGACATGAGACAGCTCTCTCTTTAATCTGAGACCATAGGTACATATGGCTTGTTTCTGGGGTGGGGGACTGGCACAGGAAAATGGTTCCTGGGGCTTAAAGAGGATTTATACCAGTAGAAAAGTGGGGATCTCCCAGTTTCTAGGGTGGCTGAAACTTGGGAGCAGCTGCCAGGCTAAAAAGGCAGAAGACTTCCTCTCCAGGGAATTAACAGTGATATGTACTGGCATGATGCTTTCTACAGCATTTTGCATTAGGAATTATGCCTCTGCTTTATAGTGAATCAGAAACACAGACATGCCTTTAATCCCAACACTAGGGAGGCAGAAGCAGGCAGATCCCTGTGAATTCAAAGCCAGCCTGGTCTACAGAGCTAGTTCCAGAACAGCTAGGGCTGTTACACAAAAAAACCCTGTCTCTAAAAACCAAAAGGAAAAAAGAGAAAGCAAGCAAGAAAGTAAGCAAGCAACCAACACAGACAGAGTTAGACACCTCAAAGCATTGTTTCAAAACCCGTAGTCTGTGGTTTCCAGCTTCCATACTTCCTACCCATGGCATGGATGTAGCCTCCTGTCCTCACCTCTGCGTACCATGGGAAATCTGAACGTGACCTTCTTATTACCAAATACTTTTAGATTTCTTGAGATTAGATCTTGCTCTGTTGTCATGGATGTCCTGGAAATGTCATTCAGACCAGGCTGTCCTGGAATTTAGGATGTTCCTCCTGCCTCGGCCTCCCCAGTGCTGGTATTATAGGAATATGCCACCATCCTTGACTGTATTCCTTTCTAAGGATTCTTTACAGAGTGGATATTGGAAGTGAACCGAGGGCTGTGGAGATGGCTTAGTTGGTGAAGTCCTAGTCATGCAAGCATGAGGACCTGAGTTTGATCCCTAGCACCCACACCAAGAAGCCAGCCATGGTGGTGCACACTTGTCAGTCTCAGCACCGGGCATCCAGAGACAGGATGATCCCTGAGACTCACCAGCTACGTACAGCCTAGCTGAATCAGTGTGAGCTCCAGGATTCACAAAATGCTCTGTCTTAAAAAATCAGGTGGAGAGTAATTGAGCAAAACACTTGATGCTCACTTTTGACCTCCAGAAGCATGTGTACCCAAGGCTCCTGTGCATGTATGTGCACATCCATGAACACATACACAAACATTCACACAGTGAGGAACTCTGCTGTTCTTATTGCTTCAACCGACAGACCTGTCTGTACTTTCCCTTCTGGGAAATCCGATTCACTCACAACACATTTTCCCATCTGGATAAAACAGGGGTGCTCTTGAGTCCCTGAAATCAGGCCCACTGCACAGCAGAATCTGTGCAAGCATGACCCTGGAGAGAGATCCACATCTAATTTTTTTATACTCTCCTCAAATTTTTTAAGTTATTTTTGTTATTTCAAACTCCAGCTCTTTATAATAAATTTATAGGGTGCCTGGGGGAAACTCCATTCATATTCCATGGTATCTCATTCACAGCTCCTCCAGGATAGAAACATGGAGCTTACCCTGCCATCCGCTGGCAACGCTCCTACTTGTGAAGTTGCTGTACAGTAATGACAAATAAATTCCCGTGGGGGCACCCCAAATTCGGGGAGATAGATCTGTGGAGTAAGATGTGGGGTACTTCATTGCAGTAGAAACACCTGGGTATCATTTAAAGAGCCCAGTGCTGCCCTCACCAACTGGTGACACCTTGCATTGTAGAAACAGTCATTAAGCATGTTCAAGTGATGTCTAAAAAAAAAGCAAATTACTTTTTATTTGTGTGTGTGTGTGTGTGTGTGTGTGTACAGCTATCTGAGAAAGCAGAAGAGGGTGTTGCATCCTCTGGAGCTGGTGTTATATGTGGTTATGAGCAGTTGTGAGTGTTTGTGAGCTGTCTGATATGGTGGTGGCTTGAAGCTGAACTCCAGTCCTCTGTAAGAGCAGCAAGTGCTGTTAACCCCTGGGACATCTCTTCGGTCCTTCAAGTGATTATTGCACACACCATGCTTAAACCCTGCACCAGGCATTCTTTCCTCTTTCTTCCTAGAGCATCTGTGCAATCCAGCAAGCTTCAGGAAGGGAGGCTATGTGGGATCCCTTGCCTAGCATGCAGACAGAGGGGAGTCATCTTGTTAGTCCAACCCTCCATCCTTTTGACTCCCCTCTGCCATAATCACCGCTACTCTGAGGGATCTTATAGAGCATCCTTCCAGCAGTGACTTGGCTACTTAAAGGGGAAGTGAAACTGGGGGAAGAGCAGGGAGGTGGCCTCTGAGACTAACCACACCTCAAATCCATGGCCTCTTTAGAGCAGAGGTAAGATGAGCATGTTTCAAAGAGCACTTGCCTTTCTCCCTGACGGAACACAAAGTTTAACTCACTCCTCGAGGTCTTGGGGACTGAGTGTAACTTTCATCCAGTTCTAGTGTGTGTGAGAGAAGAGACATTTCAGTCCACAGAGCAAGGAAAAAGTTAAGGCTTTTCACTGTGGTGTCCTGGTAAATGCTCCTTCACCGTGAAGCTGTATCTGAAGCAGCAAGGAACCCACTCGAAGAAGAAAAGCACCTGGCCTCTCAGTCAGGGCAGTTTCCGCAAATATTCTATGTCTGTAGGGATTGCTGATTTTTTCTAGTGGTCTCCTGTTTCTTCTGCCAAGGATTCTCTTCATATCTGTTTTTTCCTTTTTTCTTGACTGGGCTAATTCTCATGGATCCCTCAGGATTCGGTATAAGGCTTTGTCCGCGTCTTTACACCCAGGGCATGTTATTCGTCTTACCCACATGTTGTCTGCCCACATGCTGACTTGATGTGTTCTGTTGTGCAGCTTAGACACAGTCTGAGAGCATCAGTGAATGGATGGAAGGACCGTGTTTCATCCCCTAATCCCTGTGGCCTGCTGCAGGCCCACATCCTCCCATGGGAAAGAGGTAACTTTTCTAAACCATGGTACACCCTTTGTATCCACTCCCACCCTCACCATTTTCTCTTCTAGAGGTTATAGAATGCCACTCTTCCTAGTTAAGTACAGGGACCACATCTTTTATCTCTGGATCCTAAGTCCCAGTGCCCAGCATATAGTAACTGATTGGAAAACAGTTCATGAATATTTGTTGGATGAATCAAAAGTGCCTTCAAAGGCTGGAGAGGTGACTCAGGCATTCAGGTGCTTGCTGAGCAAACCTGTTGACTTGAGTTCAAAACCCAGGACCCATGCAAAGGTGGAAGGAGAGCACCAACTTCATAAATGTTTATTCTGACCCTTGCAAAGCACACACAAACACAGACACAGACACAGACACAGACACACACACACACACACACACACACAGAGAGAGAGAGAGAGAGAGAGAGAGAGAGAGAGAGAGAGAGAGAGAGAGAGAAGAAAAAATTTAAAGTGTTTTCAATAAGCATTTCTTGAAAAGAAGCCTGTCTTCTCAGCCTAAATGCTGTATGGTCAGTCTGACATGAGGCATGAGCAAGAACTGATCTGAACTGGTGGGGACTGAAGAATTGATCAGGACAAGTTTCACTAAGCGTGACTATATCTCACAGAGGCCCACAGAGAAACCTCTACCTGAGACCCAGTCTTTTAAATGTTTGAGGAAAGCGGGTAAAACGTTGAGAACTTTCTAGTGTGCTTCCCCTCCATCCCTTGAAGGTAAAGAGGTTGCACACTCATTACCCATTTCCTCACTCACTCCGGCAGCCCGCCTCTCTGTCACATGCTCTCTGTGGTTGCTTGACCCTGGCTCAGCACACAGCTTCCCTTTGGTACTGTCCTTGTACACTCAGGCCACTTTGATAGGTGCCCCATCCTTCTGTGCGGCTGATGTGCTCAGTGCTGACCTCCGGGTCTGACAGGAAGACTGATGAGGCCGCCCTGGGAAGGGCTTTGAGGTCACCAACCAATGTGCTATCAGTTCCCAACACTTTGAAGGCCAGGGGACTCTCTTGGATGACGCCAGCTGCACAGAAAGGTCATATCTGTGTTTTCTAGATCACTCCCGAGAAGCATTAAGTGGTCAAGTCCTGTGCAGGCTGGTCTCAGGAAAGCATCTTCAAAGACTGACGAGGGTAAGGGACAGGGATTGTGAACCGCGACATAGGGTTCCAGCCTAGACCATCAGAGACAACCAATATTCTGCTGAAACAACACTTACCAGCTATGGCTCACTGGACAAGGCCCTTCTGGTCTCAAATCCTCAAGCAGCTGTAATACTAAGGGTGCCCTCCTTATAAAGATGTGACCTGGATTCAGTGATCTTATGCACAGAAGCCACTCAACAAGGATCAGGAAGGGAAAAACTGAATATGTACATAAATTCAGAAAAAAATAGATTACGTATAGGGTAGCATTACTGTTAACTGTCTTTATCGAGAATTTATTCAGATTAACTAACAATTCGTGTACAGGTGTGACTGTTACACATGTACTAAGGTCCGAAAGCATGTTAGTTCCTTAGATGATTGAAATGAAACTTTCCTATGATGCTGTATTTAAGAGTTCTATTTTCCTTTTGAGATGACGGGGGTGGGGGGTGGGGGTGGGGGTGGGGTGATCTTATGTGTCTTTAACTAGCCTCAAACTGTACTGGTTAGTTTTGTCAACTCGACGTAAGCTAGAGTCATCTAGGAATAGGGAACCTCAATTGAGAAAATACCCCATCAGTTTGCCTGTGGGGACATTTTCTTGGTTGATGATTGATGTGGAAGAGCCCAGCCTATTGTGGACAATTCTACCCCTGGGCAGGTGGTCTTGGGGTATATAAGACAGGAGGCTGAGTGAGCAATGGGTAACAAGTCAAACACATCACCTCAACCCTCCGTGGTTTCTTGTTTAGCTCCTGCCTCCAGGTTCCTGCTCTGACCTCCGTCAGTGACGGAGTGTGACTAGAGAGTGGCAAGCTGAAATAAACCCTTTCCCCCTCCAAGTTGCTTTTGGACATGGTGTTTACAAAAGCAATAGAAAGCAAACTAAGAACATGAGCTTGAACTTCTGATCCTCCTCCTACGAGCTTGGGGGTATAGCCACCAAACACCACGCCCTCTTATTGTGGTTCTTTCGTTTCTTTTATTTTGAGACAGGGTCTCACTATGCAGATCCAAATGGCCTCAAACTCATAAAAATCCATTTTCTTCTGCATTCTGAGTGCTGGAATTAAAGGCATGAGCCACCATGTCCAGCTCCCTGATCCGTTTATAGAGTGCTGGGGCTGGAACTCAGGGCCTTGCGCTTACTAGACAAGCACTCTATCCACTGAGCAATATCACCAGCTCCTGATATTCACTCTTGGAGGCCAACCTGAACTCAGTCTGCTTGGAAAGAAGCCCTCTACTTCCATGGCCACCTTGTTTGGAGCAAGCCCTTTCCTCTCTCCACACTCCACAGAATATCTGTGGCAGTACTGTGGAATATTCCAACACGTCCGCTTGACCTCTATCCATAAACAGCTTTCCTCACAAAGAGATGTTCCGAGTTTAGGAGCCTTGCTATTTTCAACAAAGAATTAATTGCAAAGTAATTAAGTTTAGAGCAGGGGAATAGATGAACCCTGTCTATCATAAAGGGACAGTGTGGATGGTGACATAATGAAGTGATGCTTTAGATTAACACACACACACACACACACACACACACACAAGCTCTTTTCTAAAGTGCACAAAGAAACCTCCCATCACTTATATTGACAAGATAAATCTAAGCTGCTTAAAGAGGCCCTTAATTGTTCTCTCATTAAGTTGCAGGGTTAAGGACTTAAGGACTTTACCCTTGACGCCCATGGAGGCGATGTTAGCTTTTCACCTTGGGAAGTTCCTCGAAGGACCTAACCCCACTGACAAATACAGAACCGAGGCATTCTGGCCATATTCTCTACTTTCTTCTACGCCTACAGAACAGACGAAGGGCGCCAAGCGGATGCCTGAGTCCCTCCCTTTGCCTCAGAGAAGCAGGATTCACGATTAATCAGCGCCGGCAGTGGGTCACGCGAGTGTGGCTGAGTCGGTGACAGTGGCGAGCAGGTTTTACCACTGGAGCTTGGAGGCTTAATCTGCTTATTGGTGATTAGAGGGATGCCGCCCTACCATTTTCTCCAACTGAGGAGTTGGCCGCTCTTATCACGTTAGTTATCTTTTCTGATGGTGGCCCTGGGGAAGGCGCAGGAGAAGTCTGTGGGGCAAGATGCTCTCACCAGCCCTGCATTCTGATTAATGCAACACATTGCCAAACCACCCTGTGTTTGTGCTAGAAACACAGTACTTGGTTTTATATAAAAAAAATGAGCTCTTAAAGGGATTTAAAAAAGAAATAAAGGACAAAGGAAAGAAGAGAGCAAAGAAAAAAATGAAAAGATCAAGATGAAATGTATAAAAATAATAATTTTTAGATTCATTGGTATAGTTTTCCATTTGTATAATAATAATATAATATAATATAATAAAATAACCTTGATTTTGAAAACTGAAGTTGCCCTTAGAGAAACATCAATTCTAGTAAGTGTGTTCAAAGCTCTTCCTGCCCTCAAAGAGTTTTACTTTGGATTCTAGGCAACATAGCTATGTGATGAAAACCATGGCTCCAAGTTCATCTGGGCAAAGGGTAACATCTGGGTGTTTTTAGAAGCTGTTTACATGCTTCCTTCCCTCTGATGTCTCTTCAAGCTTTCAGCCTGGAGGTGAGTTGTGGGAGGGGCTTTTGCTGTGTGTGGTTGCAGAGAGAGAGAGAGAGGATGTTCCTGCCCTGTCTTTCCATCACGCCCATCACTACCCACAAACAGGCTTGTCACACCACCTAGGTGGCTCCCTGAAGATGCTGGAGGCACGCTCTTACAGGGTGGAGACAAGAGGCTGAGATACAAGAGAAAAAGAATCATAACAAGCATTGGGCCTCTCCCCTGCTGTTTCAATGTCTCAGAAGCAGTGTCTTCCCTTCAAACAAGAACTTGCAACAGTTGACTAAGAACTCATGGTCATCCATGCTTTTAATCTATCATCTAGTCAGAAGGTCCCTAAGCCAAGGCTGTTAGAGACCAGCACCGGAGGCCCTCTGGGCCAACCGTTCAGTTCTACACCGTGGCTGCCCTTGGGTGTAGCACAATGGTGGCTTGCGATCTTTCCTGTCAGCATCCTGGACTCACTCCGGATGCTGAAGGAGTATGTGTGTGAAATCACGTTGCTTTCATACTGACCCACATGGCGTCTTCCTGGGAGTGAGTTTAATGGGTCATAATTTGATTCTTGGGCATCTCCTGGTGACTTCGGGAGGCTGGCAAAACTCGTTGGGAACCCATGGAAGTAGAGCTGAATTTTCTTCCTAAAGCTCTGGATAATGGCTCACTCTGAGTTCTCAAGGGTTCAGCGAGATAGCTCAGTGGGTGAACGCTCTGGCCTCCAAGCAGGAGATCAATGCAATGACTGAAATCTACATGGTGGCAGGGGAGAATCAATCCCTCCAATTTGTCCTCTGACCTCCACAAGTGGGCTGTTGTGTGTACACTCCCCAACACCACAAGCACACACACACACACACACACACACACACACACACACACACACCACACACACACACTAAAAGAATGTGTAAATTCTCAGGATTTTTTAGTTTTCTTTCCTCATTCTTATTATAATATTTACGTGTCTCTCTCCTAAAGAAAGAGATTTGAGAAAGGACAGATAGTTCCCCATCTATGTGTGGTGACAACAACTCAGATGTCCTCATGTCCTGGTATCAAATGACACACAGGGCATGCCAGTTGGTTTTATCTGAAGACTAATGCTGTTTCAAACCCCCAAAATGGAATTTTGACACGAAGTGGAAAATGAGGCAAAGTTAAACATAATGCTGGTTTGAGTTTTTCTGAAATTTCTGTGGACTGGAGTTTGGATTTAAAATTTTCCACTCATAACTTACATTATCAATTTGTAAAAATATGGCCACAAGTATGTTGGGAAGGACGACCCTGTGACTTCTGAATAGTTACTTAACTACAGTGTGATTTAATCAAAGGATCCAACAACCACAGGGGCAAAAGGCCACAGAAGGAACAGACTTAGCCACGCAGCGCTGTCTTTAGCCTACAATCACCACATACGCGAGTCAAGGGCATTTGTTGAAATCACAGAGCAGGAGGTATTTCCTTTGGTAACTAAGTCCTTACAGAACAAGCTTCCGGAGCTATGCTTCAAACCAGAATTTCACTCTAGTCTCCTTTACTAATCCACAAGTTCCTCCCTTGAAAAACACGTCTTTGTTTTGTTTTCAGAAGGTGCTACTGCATAGCCCTGATTGACCTGGAGCTCACTGCTTAGACCAGACTGGCTTCAGATTCACAGAGATTCACCTACCTCTACCTCTTGAGTGCTGGAATCAAAGGTATGTACTGACATACCTTGCCCTTTAAAAACTCTTAAAAAACAAAATTCAAGAGTGATGGCTCCGTGGGTAGGGGCCCTGCTATACAGGCATGAGGACCTGAGTTCAGATCCCCAGTACCCATGTCATAAAAAGCTGGCGTGGCCATGTGAGTCTGTAAGGGGAGGTAGAGAGGCCATCTTTAGAGCTAACTGGCTAGTTAGTCTAGCCAATTGGTGAGCTCTAGGTTCAATATGAAAACCTGTATCAATATAGAATGATAGAGGAGGAGGATTAGCATCCACCCCTAGCCTCACACACACACACACACACACACACACACACACACACACACACACACACACACACACAGTGAGAGAGAGAGAGGGGGGGGGTAGGAAAGAGAGACAGAGGACTTGAGAGTATTGTCTGTTCTATAGACTTAAGAATTAGGCAAGCCAGGAGATAATTTCTCCAAAGGGATGATAATTTATTTGCTTAATGATCCTACAAGGACCTAATAAGCATCACCCCGCTTAGAAATAATAATACTTCGCATTTATGTAGAATTTTTCTCCAAGGAGAGCCAAGTATATTACAGATCTACCTAATTAATCTTCCTAAGGTCCCCAGGTGGAAAGAGGTGAGAGGTCTCACGGTGTCTCGGGTGAGGACGTGGAGCTATAGAAAGCATAGCGAGAGGGTATACGCTGTAGGGATGTAGGTCTTCGTGACCTCAAAGCACTTAATCATCTCATTGAAAAGTCACGCAACTTTGATGTGCGTTGCCGAATGAACAAAGGGACAGGGTTTGTGGCAGAATGCACTGCCTCTTCACCCTCTCCCCCTCACTGGGCCCACAAAGTGTGGGCTTAGTGGGGATGCCAGCAAAGAAAGCCACAGTTCCCGACTTTCTGCTTGGTTGTCTCTGAAGCCCCAGTGATGCGGATAACTCAGATTTTCCACTTCTCACTTGACCCACTGCCTTCAAGTAGCACGTCAGCCCTTGGCTATAGTTCGCTCCGAAGTTTGGTCTGCTGAATAGTGTGGCTTTGTGTGAGGTATTTTTCTGGAAGAGGAAATAGTGTAGTAAGCAAGGGTCCTTCTTGATTGGATAGACTGTTTCCATAGCCTCTGCCTGTGAAGGCATGCAGAGATGAGCTAAAAGTCTACGTACTTTGTATTAAGAGAGATCTAAACCTGGCAGGATCTGCCCTGCCGCCTGGAGCATGGCTTCTATTCATTTTAAAACACCCCATTGGCTGAAATATGTGTCCCATGGTTGCAAACCCGTCTCAGAGACAGAAGCCGATAGCAATGTCTTGATCGATAACTGATGAGCAGGAAGAGGTGTTTGTGCAGGCTGAGAAAGCTTCCAAAAGTAAATAAATAAAGCCTAATTCACACTTCTTGAACTTGACCGTCTTGTGCCGGGACATGAGAACTTTGATAAAAGCACATCTTTAACAGATCTTATCCCTAAGAGAAAACCAAGTCAATTAATAAACTGATTTTGTGTGGAGGGAAGTACATCTTTTGACCTGTTGTGGTAAGAACTCATTTCTAATTCTTACTTAGCTTAAGTGGAGTTGGCATTTGTTGTATTGAGGGTACTAAGGTCACTCCTTGTTTAGAAAACATGGGTATACAATGTATGCTGAGGGAGACAGCATTTTCTCTGACAAGGGGATTTCCTAGGTCGTTGGATGGTCCTCGGGTACTTGAGCCTGTGGGTCTTCCCCCCACTTTCCATTCCTCCCTCCCTTTCCCCTCCTTCCTTCCCTTCTTCTCTCTCTCCCCTCCTTCCTTCTTCCTTTATTCTCTTTCCCCACTCATCCTGATCTTCTAAATAGCACAATGTCACCAGCTTCCCATCGAATTGGCACTTGATTGTGACTTAGTTTTACACACTGAGCGCCTTCGTCATTTGTGTCTATGTGTGTCCCACAGTGGGTGGGAGAGACGCTCAGAAATAGCTTCTATTGTCAAAGGCTGTGCTGGAATGCTCCTTAATATTTGCCCAGCATTCCTTCCCTTCACTCCTCACAATCCCCGTTACTGTCTGACATCTCCCCGTCCCTCCCAAGCCTTCCAGTCCCCCACATGCACATCCTCCCCACTCTGAGGCTCTAGCAGCAGCAAAGTGTGGCTAGGTCTGTTTGGTATTAGAGTTAGAATTATTTATATCTCTGAGCTCCAGCTTGTTTATGCGGTAGATTGCTGAGAAGGAAGTGAATCAGGAGTTCTATCTGAGAACAGGGCATCCAGGGGTCAGGCTGAGAACAAGTCCTGACGATAAGGTAAAACCCACAACTCCGCAGAAAGCTATAGCCCAGCTCAAAGACACCACAGGCCTTGCAGGGACAAGGCCTTGATGTCACACCAGGACAGCTGGCAAAGGGCCTATGAGTAGGTAGAGGAGAACACCACCCTCGTGTCTCCTCTGGTAGCTCAATGAGCTCTGTAGAAACTCCTCCTTGAACTGCCTTCATTTAGGTTAGTTCTTTTTCTAGCAGCAGTAATTAATAGCTCCTATTCATTGCTTTTACTATGTACCAGATATCTTACACGTAGCTTCTCGTTTAATTCTACAACATTAAGAAATTATATTATTCTCATTTCATTAAGAAAAAAAAAACTCAAAGAAGTGAAGTCTCACAGCTTACGAGTACCAGGCTGAGTACGGAAGGCCAGGTTCAATGGGGATCTGAATCCTCAAATTCTGTGATTTGCCCAGCCTCCACAGGCTGCATTGACATCAAGGCTGCGTGGAGGGGGTGGGGCCAATGAGGGTTTTGGTAAAAAGGCAAGAAGCAAAATTCAAGACTTTTGTTAATTTGGTGATTTTGTCTTGACTCCAGGCTCATGGCGTACCAAGGTTTGTGTAGTACAATGGGCCCTGGATTCTGATCCAGGTTCTGTCACTCTATACGAAGCTCTATCCTGCCTTTGACATGGGCTGGGGAGGAACGGGTCATATAAATGAATAGAACACACATCTTGTGTGCAGAGGTTTGAATGGGAATGTCCCCCATAGGTTCTGCTGTTTGGATTCTTGGGGTACAATTGGTGGCACTGTTTGGGAAGGTTTAGGAGGTGCAGTCTTGCTGGAGATGACACTGGTAATGGGTTTGGAAAGTTCTAAAAGCTCATTCTACTTCCAGTTCGATTTCTTTGCTTTGTGATTGTCATTGAGGCTGTGAGCTCTTAGCTTCTTGTTTTGACCATCATACTTGCCTGCTGCCATGCCTTCTCACCATAATGGATTCTTAGCCCTCTGGAACCACAAGGTCAAATAACAGTTCCTTCTATAAAGCTGCCTTGGTCATTGTATTTTATTACAACAACAGAAAACTAACACAATACCTTGAGTCACGAGTTCACTATGGAATACCAGCTCTGCTCCAAGCAGTGGGAAGACTTATAAGCCTTCTGAATGGTCCCTGGGGTATCTCAGGGCTCTTCCTACAGTCCTGGCCTCATCTATAGAAGAAGTGAGATCCTATCAAAGCTCTACTCCTCTAGAGGCAGGATGCCCACAGGATTCTCAGCAAGTATTTCTCCACCTCCATCCCTCGAGGTGGGACGCCAGTGCAACAGGGAAAAGGGGCTCCATGCTGAGCATCCCCGTCTGCTAGAAAGTGGGGTGCAGAGACTAGAATTTCCAGACTGGTTTAACTCTGCACCATATGAGAGCTTTTCCAGCCAACTCAACCCTTGCAGCCCAATTTGGGCAAATTTAGCCCAAAGAAGAGTTTCTCTCTACAAAGATGGGTTACTGCTGTCGCTCCTGTGGACAGCTCCCAACACGATCTACATGTCCTCTAGGCCGTGGGCATCTCTTATTTCACCCAGAGAGCCACTGATACCCATCCTCATTCCCTCTTTGAAACTGCATACTGATTCCTCAGCTTTCTTCCTTAGCTGCCAACCTCGTTTTCAGCCCAAACAGCTGCCAAACACCGCGGCGGCAATCGATATGTATTTATTAAAGAAATGAACATGCAATGAACACATGTCAGAAAGTTGCTGACAATCCTCAAGAAGACGGACGGCTTCAGGTAGCAGTTGCTTAGAAGCCAATGGAATGTTGAAGGGTAACATAAGGTGAATCCTGCTGCCATTTGTTTTGCCTCACCTTCCATGTGCACACACCAGCAACTCAAACTATTCTACAGTGTGTGTGTGTGTGTGTGTGTGTGTGTGGTGGGGGGCTACAGTGAGGAACTCCTGTCTCGTGAGGATGTCCTAATAGTAGCTAGTTCTGTCCCATCCATCCCTTGTTGGCTCCTTGCTCTTTCTTCTTACTCTGGTTTTCTCCTTCTGCCTTGAAACCATCTAGCTCAAGAGCCATAGGGAGATGACTTCCTCTGGGTCAGACAGCTTCTCCACTGTTCAGCCCTCCAAACTTTGCAAATGTTTGTAGCAATGCTCTTTTGTATCCACGATGTACTAGAAAGAACCAACACTCAAAACACATTTCCTAAAACAAATTATAATAAAACAGCAAATTCCTTAGGCTTCCCACGCTCGCTCTCAAGATGCTGCAAATTATAATACAATGGAGTGGGTTCAATTCTCTTTTCTGTCACAGCACAACAAGACTATTTTGGGGAAGCGCAGTTTAAGACACTGATTGTTTCCTTAAAAATGAAACACTGGAACGTCAGTGACGCTATATTTTTCTACTTTGAGTATGAGAAGTGATGCTTGTTATCATAGAAACCCTGTCTGGTATTTTCACATGGAACTTGAATCCTAAACAGGACGTGGTGGACTTTGGAGATAACAATATATTCCAGGTGTGAGAGTTCAGGGTTTGCTCCAGATCTGTTTATATTACAAATGATTGTCTCGCAATTTTATTCTCACGTGTGTGTGTGTATGTGCATGTGTGTGTTTATACTGCATGGGAATGTATGTGTAGACATGCATGTATTCGCACACATGAATGCACGTGTCTGTGAATGTGTGTGTGTTTGAATGTAAACACGTGTGTACAAGTTTGTGGATGTATGTGCATATGTGTGTGTGTGTTTATGCATCAAAACCAGAGGACAACTTCTGTGTCCTTCTCAGTTAGTCTGAGACAGGGTCTCTCCTTGGCCTGAAACTCATGTGTTAGGCTAGACTACCTGGTTAGTGGGCTCCAGGGATCCCTTTTTCTCTGTCTCTCTAGCACTGGGACCACAACTGTATACCACTACACCTGGCGTATTATCTAGTGTCTTTAAATTAAGACAACACACAATTGAGTGAAATGGGACATGTCTAGTATCACAGGACATCTGAAGTTGAGTCAGGAGGATCCTAAATGTGAGGCTAGCCTGGGTTATATAGCCAGACCCTGCCATAAAACTAAAGTAAACCAAACTAAACTGAAGTATATTGCATTTAAAATACCCAGGTGTGTGTCCTTTAAAAAGATGCATCTAATATATATTTTTTACATCGATTGACTGATTGGTTGTGTGTGCACAGCACATGTGTATGCCAGAGGAAAACTTGAGGGAATCAGTTCACTCCTCCCACCATGGAAGCCCCAGAGGATCAAACTTAGGCCCTTAAGCTTGGCAGCAAGAGCCTTTACCTGTTGGGTCATCTTGCCAGCCTTGTATCTACCTTCTCTTGAATACAGAGAGTATAGCAATGCAAGGCTGGGCTCCTGGGTCATCTGAACAGAGCTAAAGGAATGGAGTTCCACTGTCTGCCACGTACACATTTTCCAGTCCACACAAGGCACACCACTCTCCACGCCAGGCAAAAGTGAGGTCACGTGTCAGTTGCCATGTATCATCAGTTCTGCGTGGGTGGGGGCACAGGGCTCTTTTGATTTGTCTTTTTAATATGCACCCAGCTAGGCTGAGGTATCTATCTAGGTAAATACGTGATTGTTTGTATTTAAGGACGCCAGTGCATGATGGATGGGACTCAACTGTAGCAAGGCAGTTTTCAAGAAGGCTGGAGGGCTCACCTCCCTTTCTCACACAGAAGGACCATCTCTGAACTTTTAGGATTTCTGGGACCAGAAACGATGGGAAACTTCCTTCCCCAGCTATGGGGTTCCCAGGAAGCCAGTGTTAGGGACTCACTGTTCTGTGAAAACTCAAGTTGCCCTGCAGTTGCTCACTTAGGCTAAGTCTGAGAGCAAAGTTTCTATTTGAGACTCTCATTTCTTTGTTGGGAAGCTGGGGGCTCTCTGCTTGTAGCTACAAGGCCTTTTTCTTACTCACTAGTCACGGTGGATACTCTAAACCCTGAGGAACCAAGGACAACCCAACCATGTAGGCTACGTTTATCAGTAAGGCAAACAGATTTTTCATTTCCTGCCCCTTTTATTATTTTTCAGACTGTGGCCAGGATTTCTCTGGCAATGAAAGATTATACTAAATTGTTCTAAATGGTAGAGGAAGAGGGCTGTCATTAATACAATCTTCCACGAGAAGATGAACATGATAAAGCCAGCTACCTATGCTGCAGACCCCTTGGGAGGATAGCTGAACCTTGTGACCTGCGGTAACTTGCAGGCCTTCCTCACCTCCATTCCAGACCTAGAGGTCCCTTGACAAGAGGAAATGGCTACTTGGCCTCTTCTCTCTCCCTTTCACCCACCAAGAAAACCAAAGGCGCCTTTTATCAGTTTGGCAAAAAGACAAAGGGAATGTTTAATGCTGTACTTAAAATTCTTGGTTCCTACGGCTGGCATTCTCAGAGAACCCTGAACGGATATTTGTAGAGGTTTTTGAAACTGAGACTAAACAGCAGCCAGAAGGAAGGAGAGATCCAAAGCGAAAGGAACATTTTGAAATTCACTCCCCCATCCAATCCAAGTCCTGGCCCTGTGTCCTCCCATCCCAGTCTTCTCTGGAGGAGCAGGCCCGTTCCCCCAGGAGCGAGGCTGATGCAATGCCCCCAGGCGGGCTTAGTTCACATCTCAGTCCTTCCTAAGCAGCTGGAAAGATGTGAATAAGTACCAGAAGCAAGTTGGTCTCCAGGAAAGAGAGCTGAGTCACAGTTCCCAGTTCTGGAACTTTCCACATAATGAAGGCTCTCAATATGTAAGAGTTGCTGCTGTGATCTTTTATAAATAAATTTTTTTGCATCTGTGTATGTGTGCAGGTGTCCACACAGGTGTATGCTCATTCGGAGGCTGGAGATAGATTTCAGATGTCTTTCTCTATCACTTTTCTTCCCGCCCCCCTCTTCTTTCATTCTTTTTTTTTTAATTACAGAACTTTTACCTGCATTACCCGAACTTGAAAGTTGCGCGTTCCATGGGGCTGACTGATGCACCAGCCTCGGGAATCCTCCTGTCTCAGTCTCCTATTGGTGGGACTGAAACCAAGCACATCATGCTTGGCTTTTTATGTGAGTGCCCAGGATCTGAACTCAGGTCCTCCCACTTGTACAGCAAGCACTGACTGAGCTGTCTTCTTGGCCCCCTGTAATGGGCATTTTAGTATATGGGGAAAGCCCTTGATTTGCAAGACACAGTTTTACAACAGGACATGCAGTCCAGAGTAATAGCAGCCAGCTGGTGAAGTATGGATGCCTGATATTTCAAGCTAAGCTTCCCTAGGATGCCATATCAATGAATGAGCTTCTCCCGCCGGACAAAACTAGTTCCCCTGGGAATTGGAAAGTGACCGAATTAGCCCCTCTGCTTAAAAACTTATTTTTCTTACAGTGTAGCAAGCTTGCATGTTCATGGGCAGGGGGATTCTGGGATGTTAACATGGGTTTCTGATGATGGGATGTTAAACACATACACACATACACACCCATGTGTGCACATATACATACAATAAAACATTCAATCATAAAGAACTCACAAGGTTTGCAGGAAAATCGATGCAACTAGGGAGCATTATGCTAAATGAAATAAACTAGTCTCGGGCTGGGCTAGCTTTGCGTGTTTTGCTTCATCTGTGGAAACAGAGAGGGAGATGAAGAGGGACAGAGAGAACAAGAATGGGAAAGGGGAAGGGGACAACGGGATGGTGTCTTAGCTAGCTTTAAATGTCAACCTGACACAGCCTAGAGTCATTTGAGAAAAATCTCTACTTCTCTACTGAGAGATCGCCAAAATCAGAATATCCTGTGGATATATCTTTGGGGGGCTATCTTGATTGTTCACTGATGCAGGCCATGCAATGCTTGCTAAGTGAGCCAGAGAGCAGGATTCCTCCATGGTTTTGGCTGCAGGGTTCTCCCTTGGTTTCCCTCAAAACCTTTTAGGTGTGGGACCTAAAAGTATAACATGAAACCAACCCTTTCCTCCTTTAAGTTGCTTTCCTAGCAAGAGACTGGAACTGGAACAGGTGGGAAAGGAAGAGAGGGGAGGGCAGGAGAGGGCAAAGGGGAGGGCACCCTCGTCAAAGCACCGTGAAGAATGAATGGCACTGTCAAGGTAGAATGTGACAATATGAACAACTCATGTGACTTAACAATTACAGTGTAATATTGGACTAGGTGCAAAAGGAGGCCAACACTGCATTCAAAAATATGGCTTCCTTCTGTATATGGAACAATGATGGTCTCATATCAGAGGGTGAGCAGAGTTTGAATGAGAGCCTCTACACAGGTGTGATGCCCTGACCCTGTGAACTGCAGGGATCTGACCCAAGTTGTTTGCCTAGTGAGAGCCCAATTCTTATTGACTTGTCGTCAGTGGGGTCTGTGTTTGCACAAAGCTCCCTCTGGCAGTCCATGCTGATGTCAAGTGTGAGGCTTTGCCGCCCTTTCCAACGCTAGTTATTTCTAGCAAGAGAGGAGCAGTTCCTTGAAGACACAAGTGGTCTTACGGTTTCTGTAGCACACTTAGAAAGGCAAGGCCTTGGCCATGCCTCCCGATGTGGCATTATTTCCCCCTGGAAGGCCTACAAGAAGCAGGAATCCAGCGCACAAAGACACAGGGAACAAAGAAGGAGGAAGAATTTAGTAGCGGAGGTTTGAACACTGATCAGGCGCAATCTTCTTTCTCCAAAGCGGTAAAGTGGGGTGCTCTAGCAACCTTCATGTTTTGTCTACCTGCCTGCAAAACTTCCCAGACGCAGACAAGGGGCAAGTTGTCACGGTCACACAAAGCTCTCCACTGCAGCCTGCCACGTGGGTTATGTGGTGGCCTGGAAAGATTATCCTTGGAGGTTTGGTGAAGAGACTGGAAGACGCCTCAGCAAATAGGCTCAACGAAAACCATGACTCTATTCATTCTTTAAGGTTTGTGTTCATTGTTTTGCATGTTGAAAAACAAAACAAAAGTGTATTTTTAGAAAGCAACCATAATGAAATGACGATCGGTGTACTGGCGCATTCCAAACAGCGGGGTTTCTAATGAAGTCACTGGCTAGCTTGCTTTCATTAAGCGCATTATTGTGTGCTTAGGTGCAAACCCATGCCTGGTTCAAAAAGTAATCTAGGAGGGATGGAAATAGGGTTTGGTTGATAAGAGGGACCTGGATTTGATTCCCAGCATCTACATGGTGACTCATAACTACCTGTAAGTCCATTTCCAGCGGATCTGACATCCTCTCTTGGCTCCTGTGGGCACTGCATACATATGATGTGCAGACACACAGGCCAAATACTTACGCAAATTTTAAACTAAAAGATAAGTAAACCAGTCTAGGACCAGTGAGATTTCTCAATGAGTAAAGCTGTTCCCCATGTAAGTCTAGCGACCAGAGTTCAATTCAAGGAGCCCATACAAGAGTGGAGAGAGAACTGAGTCCACAAACTTACCCTCTGACCTCCACAGACATGCGATGGCACACACACTCACCATCATCATCATCAACAACATCGACACTGTGGTCCTTGTAATGATAACAACAGTAACAACAGCAATCCAAAATGTTTGGGAAGCAAGAAAAAAATGCATTTCCTAGTGCAAGTCACTAGTCATGAAACCCACAGTTGGAAGAAGTTCTGACATACTTTTTAAAGATTAAAAAATAAAAATTCTCCCTCTGAAGCTAATGCAGAATTATCAAGAGATGATCTTATGTGTCCTTGAATTACTCAGTCAGCAGATTTGATTGCCATTTCCTATCAGCCTCTAGGATTCTAGACCAAGAACACTTTACATTGCTCTTATTAGAGCAAGAAGTGGGCCACAGACAGTCGTGGCAAGCACAGCAACTTCTCTAGATTTGATTCCTCATTCAGAACCAACCCCCTTCCCTCTTTTCTGGGTGCACATGCAGTTACTAACCTATAGGGGGCAGCCTGTTGCACTGGCTCTGTAAGCATGCTTGGGTTTGAATTTACACAATGTCACTCCCAGAATGTGAGTGTAATTTCTGATCCACATCTGTAGTATAGGACCAAGGGACCCACCATGTGCTTGCTGGTGGAGATAAATGAGAGACTGTATGGTATCTATGACAGCCCAATAGTCACAAGCTCTCTTCTCTCCTGCCTTCAAAGTGTCACACAGACTGATACTTCATAAGCTTCCAAGATGGCTCAGTGGTTAAAGTGCTTGTCACACGAATCTGCTGTCCAAGGACCCAATGAAGAGACAAAGAATAAGGAGGGAAACAGAATCCCAGTGGTGAAGGTTTGAACACTCAGAAACTTTCCACGAGTGGGCTGCCCGGAATCCATGTAAAAACTGGCATAGCAGTATACATATCTATAAGCCCAGACAGAGAGATGGGAACAGGAGAATTGCTGGAAACTCCTGGGCTGGCTAGCCTGGTGTTCACAGCAGAGATCTACAGGGGAGACCCTGTCTCAGATAAGTTAGAAGGGGAGGACCAATGCCACGGCTGTCCTCTGACCTCCATACACACACATCATGGCTTGCACATGCCTGCGTGTGTGTGCATAGGTATCTGAGCCACACAGGCATATGTGCACACACATAGGCACACAAACACACGTGGGAACACCCACATGTGCATCTGCACACACATACACACAGAGGGAAAATAACCACACTGACGGTCATGCATGGGTTACGTAGAGCAAATTTAAGGAGGACTTCTAATTTAAAAGTCACACAAAGGGAATTCTTTACTTCTCTACTGGCTCATGAAGCATGAATTTCAGACAAGCATGCACACACACACACACACACACACACACACACACACACACACACCAGGCAGGTTAGAAAGTTAGCTGCAATGTTCCTCTTTTGGTAGTACGTACTAAAAGAATTATTGTTTCCTGTGCTCTATCCTCTCTCGCCCTGCTAATTGATTCACTTGCTCATTTTTACTGAGCTCCTGCTATATGACAGACTCACACCAGCCATTTGAAGGAAGCCTTCAAAGCAGCCTGATTAGCTGAATTTTAGGCTTTAAAAAAACTGGATAATTGATCAAAATGTTACATTTTCATTTCACTGTTTGATGTTCTCTCAGCCGGCCTTTCACTTTAACAAAAGGACATCACCGTGACAGAGCTACCAGAAGGAAAACAGGCAAGCTGTTTTGTTCAACAGTAGCCTGGATATCCCTAGGTGGGGATTTTGTTCATTGGTCACTTAAGATTTTTCTAGAATGCAAGCTCTCTCTCTTAGGATTTCCTGGATGTGTGTGTGTGTGTGTGTGTGTGTGTGTGTGTGTGTGTGTGCGCGTGCATGCTGTGGAACTCAAGGTGCATGGGACAACAGGGAAGCAAAGGTATCACCTAGAAAAAGATGGAGGGTACACTTTTACAAAATGACTTCTGTAAATAAAAGGAAGTTAGATTCAGAAGTTGAAGAGGAAAACAACCCTACCAAAGAGGGTTTTCAAGCTACGTGTGAACCAAACGTGCATGCCTTTGGTCTAATCGCATTTGAATACGGGTTGCTTACTAAGTTCATCCTCTCTGTAAAATGTGTCCCTCCATTGCAGAGGTTTAAAACGGAACCCGAATGAGGAGACTGTTGAGAACTGGGTTCACAAAGCTTGGGTAGCAGGGAGCTCATCTACCAGTTCACATGGTCCTCATTTTCCCTCCTAACCAGATGAGTAGAGCTTGGCAGAAAGAGTCGAGGATCTCACTAGAATGTTGGGGGAAGAGCTCTCAAAGGCACATAGAGACAATGTATCTTCCACTGAGGAGAATCAAAAGGAACTGGAGGAGTCTTTACTGCAAGAAAATGATACTCTCTGTCCCAATGCTGGAGAATCCCCACAACAGATTTACAATGCTGAATCATTACCCAGGCCAGGTTTCTGTTGAGCACAGAACTACCCTCACAAGGACTCCTGAGGTCCACGGTCAAGGACTTTCAAGAAGACAATTAGCTGTGTGAGTGCATGTGTACCTGTGTATTTGTGTGTGCGTGTGCAAATATATCTGTGTATGTGCACATGCATGTTTATGAGTATGTGAATGTATGTGCACCTGTGTGTATGTGCACGCATGTGCGTCTGCATGTATTAAATATATGTTTGTGTGTATGTATGTATACATGCATGGGTGTATGTGCAGATACACAGTATATGTATTTGTATGTGCATATATGAATGTGTATGCAGGTATTGCATATCTGTGTGTATTTTTATGTGTATATTCAATGCTTTTTACGTGCATACATGTATGCATATGTGTATCTGTATTTATATGCACATGTGTGCAATTGTATGTATAGTATATATGTATGCAAAAAATTGTGTATGTGTAGCTTATATCCAGTGTAAGTGCATATATGTATATGCATATATTGGGTATGCATGTATATATTACATATGTAGGCATATGTGATTGTATTTCTGTCTGTGTGTATGTGTTACTTGTGTGTGTGCATGTGTGTACGTGTATGTATGTGTTAGTGTGACATACTCCTGAGGGATGGTTAACAGCCCACTCTAGGTTGTGGAAAGACTTGGTGAGCGCTGTCCAGCTAGCATCCAGTGCTTTTCCTCTTGGTTTGGCTCTTCATTTGATAAATGAACTGTGAAGGTGAACCTCAGTTCCACACTACACAGTATTAAGGAATTATTAACTCTATGTGTGATAACGGTGCTGTGGTCATTTAGAAGTCTTATGAAAAGATCTGCCTCAGAGCATCCAGAGCTGAGACGGACGGTCCGAGGTTTCCACTAGGATGCTCCAGCAAAACTGACAAAAGTGTGGGAATCAAGGACGAATGGAGTACAATGGGAAAATGTGGGTGGTGCTGAAGCAGAATGGGGGTTCATCGACAGACTGTATTTTCCTCTCAACCCTGGAGTATTTTGGAAAATTTCACCATAAAGTAAAAAAATAAAAAAAAATCGACCTTCTAATAAACAATGTTTCTCTTTTAAAGCCCTAAAAATAGTTGACACAATGATTCTGACTTCGGTAGTGGAATGTGAGGGGAGAGATGCAAAAACCAGAGCAATAATTAATAGCCAATCCTGCGTGCATGCCATTAACCACAGCAGCTGCCGAGAACATCTTAATTTAAAGAGTTGGGGTTTGGGGAATCGTGGGTCTGCAAAAAGCTACGCCCTGCTGCTGCTCCACAGAGCGGTGCATAGCAGACCTTAAATTTTTAAACACAGCTTTCATGTTTTCGAGAGCTGAAAAGCCTTTGAAAAGGCAGCTTGTTAGGAGATTCACCTTGCAGAATCCCTACCTCAAGGATCGGTGGAGGTGCTTGGGTCTGGGCAGTTTTGATTTGGGGGTGGTGGGTGGTTCACAAGTAGAAGGCATGTGCTCTGTGCTCTAGAGAGCGCATTTCTGGATGTTTGCGGCATAGCTACAATGCAGTCATAGCTTTCAGAATTGTAAAATGTGCTGAGTTACTAGAGGGGCATTTATACGCCACAATCTTCCCACTCGGGGGCTTTCTTGTCCCTATTCCAGGCTCTAGGGAGTGAGGGAGGGAGGGAGGGAAGGAGGCAGAGAAAGAGAACACACTTGAGAAAAGCCACTGCCTTCAAATGTAGCCTTCTTATTGCATGTGACTATAAACCCTGGATGCTTCTTCTATGACAGAAGAACCCCTCGCACCCACAGAAGGTTCTTGAGATTCCCTTCTACCCAGGACCCCTGAGCAAGCACATGGGGAGCAGACAGCTGCTCTGAAAGGTCCTCATTGCTCCTTGTACATCTCTGCCAAGTATTGAGTACAAAACACATGACAGAGAGAGTTAAGGCAGGGAAGGTTTGGGCGCATGCTCCATCGCCCTGGGAAGGCACGGCAGCAGGACAGCCTGACAGCTGGTCTCATTGCCCCGGTGTCCATAAGAAAGGCGAGAGAAAGAGTGGCGCTTTCTCGTTCCGTCCACCTTTTTATCCGGCCTGGGACCTGTGTTCAGGGTGGGTCTTAACCTCTTCTGTTAAACCTCTCTGGAAACATCCTCACAGACATGCCCAGATCTCGGTCTCCTGGATGATTCCAAGTCCAGCCAAGCTGGCATGGAAGAGGGACCATCATCCTCTTCATTTTGAGACAGTGTCTCATATAGCCCAGGCTGTCCTCAGACTCACAATACAGCTGAGGATGACTTTGAACTTCTTATCCTTCTGCCCCAAGAGATTATAGGCTTGTGTCACCAGGCCATTTAACACAGTGTTGGAGACTGAGCTCCGAGTTTCTTGCATGCTAGGCAACAGCTAAGCCACACACCCCATCGTCTTCTATCAATGGCAAATTTAACAAACCCCCAGCACCTGCCTCTGCTCATGAGTCCCCCTTCCACTAGGAAGTCTACATTTAATATGACTAAGTTAGTGAGAGTCTCGGTATTCTATCAAAGCATCGCATGAACTTGAGAACACCTGCATCCAGACTGAACTTGACAGAAAATGAAGCTAGCTGGCTTCACAGAGCAAAATCTCCTATTAATTTCTTGAATTGATCCTGGTAATTTTATAATCCGGTCCAGGAATGTACAGGTCTTTACTCATAGCATCCAATTTGAATTTTTTTTTAACAATACTCTCGATTGCCTGTAAGAATGACTAATAACCAATGTCTGTAATTTCCCAGAGCTTGTGGGTATGCCTTTGACGGCTGTCTTTGTGTCTGAATCAGCTATATATTTCGTCTGGGGGCTTGCAAGTGATTTTAGACACAATTTACCCAAAACCCCCTGTTTTCGGTTGAACTGGGACAACTTCGTGGTACTCACGAACTTCCTTCCTCCCGCCCGCACACAGGAGGGTCTCCCTGTAGGCTGCTTTCGCCGCAGCACACACCATCCATCAAACAACCAGAGAAGCCAGAAACCTCCAGCTGCAATAAATTCAGCCACCTTTTCTAGGGACGTGGAGCCTTCGTCGTGAAGGTCACACAATGAGTCAGGTCAAAGGAGAAGCAGATGCCACGGGTTCTTCGACTGGTCTCAGAGAGAAATCAGACTCACCAGAAAAAAAAATGACCTCATTAAGTTGAACTAATTGCCCAGGGGGGAGGGAGAAGACAGGTCAAATTCACCGAAAATTTGGAATGATCAAAATGCAGTTTTGCTCTCTCAAGAATCGGATAAACACACGTGCAGGTGTATGCTCTGAGTCACACCAGATAAGGGGACATCAAACCACAATAGCCCGGCTTCCTCTCAGAGGGGGATTAGACGTATGCAGTCATGCTCTCGTTTACGACCTAACATAGACATCGTCTCGGTAGACACTGAGATATTTGTACAGGACGGGTTCATTGAGTACTAGTATGTAGAAGTCACATGAAGCGATACACTGTACTCTCAAAGAACTCGGTAGATAGATATTTTCGTGTGTTTGTGTGTGTGGGGGGTGGTTACACACATGTGTGCATGTGTGTCTGTATGTGCGGATGGGTCCACCTATGCATGTGGATATGTAGACGGGAGGTTGGCTCTGGGGTCTCCTCCCATCACTCGTCACCTCATCTTTTGATGAGGGACTTCCTGTCTGGTTAGTCAGAGAGATGTGTGTTCTTCTGCACCTCTCTCCCGGCATCAGGGTTACAACCGTGTGCTTCCACACCCAGGTGCCTTATTTGGGTGCTGGGGATTTAAACCCAGGTCTTCATGCATCCATAGCAAGCTCTTGATCCTCTGGGATCTCTCCCCAGAATCTTAACTGATGTGGGAGTGTCATATGTGTCAATCTGTTGATTTCATTGGCTAAGTAATAAACAAACTGCTTGGGCTCATAGCTTAGAACATAGGTGGGTGGAGTAAACAGAACAGAATGCTGGGAGGAAGAGGAAGTGAGGTAAGATGCCTCAGAGAGATGCCATGCCCCGGCTCCTGAGCAGACGCACACGATGAAGCTCCGACCCAGGATGGACGTAGGCTAGAATCTTCTGGTAAGCGCACCTAGCTGTGCTACATAGAATATTAGAAATGGGCTAGTCCAGGTGTGAGAGTTAGCCTAGAAGAGGCTAGATAGAAATGGGCCAAGCAGTGTTTAAAAGAATACAGTGTCCGTGTAATTATTTTGGGGTATGAGCTAGCCAGGCGGCCAGGGTGCTGGGGACGCAGCCCCGCCGCTCTTATTACTACACTTAACCAGCTATTTCCTAAGTGCTAGTAAACATGCAGGGAAAAATAACCGCTAGAGATTATGTTTAAACTCTCCGTACTTGGGTTATTTAAAATAAACCAGATATGGGAAATGCTTACATATGAAGTTTGTCTAAAGCGGAAATCGGAGAACAGGATTGTTTATTAAAAGGCAGAACCTTTCCCAATCTGCACAAAATTTATTTCTTTGAAGGGCAGTCTCTACAAGAAGTGCTTGCTCCCTCTTCGAGGGCCATTCCTGCAAGCTGGTGATTCATCTTCCTGCGCTGCTCTCCATACGAGCACACAGTCAGCTCTCACCCAGATTCACTGGCTTACCCACCCCTTTGTCGTAGATTGGCCTAGCAGCTGGAGGCTAAATAATCCCAATTCCTCCATGTTACTGAAGACCTATCAAATTAGTAATACCCCTCAAGGTAACATTGTTTATTATTGGCCCCTCCCTCTTGGCTCTATTCTCTTCCCTCTTAGTTTGCAAGGTTCCACTTGCTAAGTTTTAAAATTCAAGGTAAATTCTACGTGTCATTAGTAGGGCACATCACTAATGCGGACAAGTTCCTCTCGCCACTCTCTGTCACCTCTTGACTTCCTGTCCTGGAGTTCCTGCCCATTTCCATCTGTCCCTGCTGCTCCCTGCTTTTGCTCACTGCATTGGACTGGCTTCTCCGCGGGCCTGTGCCTGCGCTGCACGCCAGATCCCTCAAGCAAGGCTGGACTCTGGTCATTGCTGGCCAGCCCTGTCCTGTGGTCATCCAGAAAGAATGCTGGAAACGAGGGCCACACCCTCAGTCCATGTGGCCCTTCTGTCTCTGATGAACATTTCCACTGAGCCCTCTTTCTCAATTTTCTGTCTCACAAACAATATTACTTCCGGGCGAAGTGGTCAGGGGACAATAGAATAGCTCACCAAAAGTCCTAGATGTACGTTTCCTGATGAGTAACTTCTCACCAATCTCAGCAAAGGAGAAATAAAACTAGTGTGCACGAAGCTGAGCCGTCTGGGTCACTGTCGGGGTGCGGAGACGGGCAGCAGCCTGCACACACTTGGATTTCACCATTTCAGTGATGATATAATAACACTTTGATGTCGTCTGAGGGCACAAAGCCTCTTACCACAGGAACGGGGCCAAAGCAGATGATACGAAGACTAGATGTAACGCAAAAGCTTAACACTGAGACGCGAAACGATGACTTAACCCATGAAGTCTGCCTTAGCAGCAGCAGCGTCACTTAGCGTGAAGCAGTGGTTCTTGACCTTCCTAACACTGCAACCCTTTAATACAGTTCCTCAAGGTGTGGGGACCCCAACCATAAAATTATAATGCTGCTGCTTCATAGCTGTAATTTTGCTACCGTTATGAGTTGTAATGTAAATATCTGATATGCGGCCCCCAGGTTGAGAACCTCGGGTTTAGAGGGTTAGGGTTTAGAGTGGTTGGAAGGTGTGCTGCAAAGGGTGAACTGTAAGGATCATTTGCTCCCACAAGATTGATTGGGATTTGACAAGTGTGACACTCTTCATTCACCTCGTATCAGGCACACATACACACACACGCACATACACACACACAGTGGCTCTTTCCTTGAAAATGCATGCACGAGTTCCAGTTTCTTTCTAAATTTTCTCACTTGGGTCAGCTTGGGGGTGGAAGAAAAGTGAAGAACGAAAGAAATAAAGAAAGAAAGAAAGGAAGGAAGGAAGGAAGGAAGGAAGGAAGGAAGGAAGGAAATAAGTTAGACTAGCTGGACACATTGCAAAGTCTCTTTAAATAAATCAGTTTCTTTAAATAAAATACACATGAATTATGAAAGAGGGTATAAAACTAATTGTTTTTCTAGTTCTTACTCTGTCATGGATTTTTTTTTTAGTTTTCGATGCTGCCTAAACACACAAAATATATTCAATTTACTCATGTAAAATTTTATGTGAGCCTTCACAGCTTCTACTCCAAATGCCTATTCTAACAGTATAGAAGTTCATCAAGTTGCACCAGCTTTGAATCTGTTTTTATTTATTGGCAAGTGTTTTATAATAAGTGTCTAAGATTAAAGAAATAAAATAAATGAAAGATCTGTAGCCTATGATTCTTGCTGGAAGCTTGTATAACCAAACAACCATGGGTCAAACTCACAGATGATATCAGCGTGCAGGGCTATCTACAAGGCCAAATACCCATCCTGCCTTGCATGCATGCATGTGTCCATTCATCATTAATAATAAGAAGATCCAGAAGCATTTATCCAGTGCTTCCTGCATGCGGGATCTCACTGTTAGGGTTTAGAAGCTTCAGGAAGGACTAGGTACCCAAGGAAAAGTTTGGAGTAAGTGCAGGTGTCAGGCACCAGCAAGAAGTGGCCTGAGCCTTTGATGCTGTCTTTGACCACTTAGTTAAAGTCTAAGGGCGCTAATTTTCTCAGGGTGCAATGGATGCGCTCAATCCAACAGAATGTAATTTTCTTGCCCCTCCTTTGTTTGATTATACATGTCTTTATTTTCTTTCTACCTTGATTTAATTCATTGAGTTTCAAATCTTGTGATTCTGTATGTTATTAGAAACTATGCCATTTCTCACTCAGGACATCAACAGTTTTAATTCTTAAAGAATGCACACTGTTACCTAGATAGGTCATAAGAAACCAAAATGGTAACTTATTTTTAGATGGGGGCGTTCACTGAAGATACATGTCCCAGGCACCATTTTTCATATGGGGGGCTTCACTGAAGATGTGTGTCCCAGGCACCATTTTTCATATGGGGGGCTTCACTGAAGATGTGTGTCCCAGGCACCATTTTTCATATGGGGGCTTCACTGAAGATGTGTGTCCCAGGCACCATTTTTCATATGGGGGGCTTCACTGAAGATGTGTGTCCCAGGAACCATACAAGTACCCCTTTATTTATACTCAAACTATTTTTTTTTGAGATCAGTATAATTCTCTCCTGCATAGTTGAGGAAAATGAAGCTCCAAGACTGAGCAAGCTGCTAGTAAGCTAAGAAGGCCCTATTTGGAAGCCGCACAATTATTGGGAATGCATTGCTTGGCTCGTGTAAGATCTGCAGTGCTGTGGGTCTGGGGACGGAACAGAACCCCATGCTTTCTAGTCCTACTCATAAGACTTTCCTTAATGTTTAACATGTGGTTTCCTTGTTTGTCTGCTTTGATGTATTCTCCTTCATTTTGGTACTTAAATACGAATCCCATCTTCTCTACAGCCCCTCTCTGATCCCATAGGAGACCCCTGTGCTAGCATATATCTCTGATATCTGTAGCACAGGCTATGACCTCTCCCTCTCAAGGTGTCAGGGGCCAGAACATGCATGAGTCACAGCTGATAGTTATTAGAAATTTGTATGGTTTGGTTGGATGAACAGGGCCTCCATTCACTATCTTCTGAGCACTGTGCTTAGGACCTTCTCAGAGAGGAACAGCCACATCCCAGCTCTGCTCTTCATGTTGATTTGTGTGTGTGTGTGTTCTTCTTGCATATATGTCCATATTCCACTTATATATCTGGTAACTATTAAGGGCACAAGAGGATGCTGGGCTCTTTGGAACTGAAACTTTAGGTGGTTATGGGTTACCATGTGCTGGGAATCGAACCTCGGTCCTCTGTAAGAACAGTCAGCTCTCTTAACTGCCAAGCCATCTCTCCAGCCCCGATGTTGACTTCACGACAGCTCTCTGGCTTCATCAACCCACCTGGCTAGTTCTACCTAGCTAAATGATACCCCCCAAACCAACAGCTACATGTAGTTAGGCTTTATCAACAGAAATGAAGCAATGCTGGGGAACAAAGGCATCCTGGTCAGTCCTAAGACCAAGGGTCTCAGTCGGGCAGATCCCACTCAGTGGAGCCCTATTCCCAACTGAAAGTCTGACCTCCCTCGCCTGCTGTGACATGGTCTTTCTCTTCTTCTGCTTTCTATGTGCCTACTAGCTGGGCTGTCTATTTTATGTGTGCCTTACACACGTGTGTCCTTGAGTCCAACAGTTATTTACTTCTCACACTGTTCATTCACAGTCCCGTGCTTCTGTCTCCTGGGGAAATTTCTTAACAGTGACTTGTGCCTCTTGGGGTCCATCCCCAAGTCTGCCACTCAAGGACTGGTTCCATGACGGGCCAGAAAGCTATGGGAATCAAGGATCACACCCTCTGAGAAACCTAATATCTTATACTGAGTCACTCATATGGGAGATGGAAGGAGACTATAGACAGGAATCCAGGTAGAACTAGGGAAACTCTGGTCAAATAGGAACAGTCGGAAAGGCAGGGTGGGGATGATGGTGGAGAGGGTGAGGGTAATGCTGGTGGGTAGTGACCAGTGTGTGTGTGTGTGTGTGTGTGTGTGTGTGTGTGTGTGTGAAGGGGTTATATTTTCAATATTATAATTCAGGTGAAATGGTTTATACACCTGATTTTATTTAATCATTATGACCATCCTTGGATACTGACTTAATTATTCTTTTTTCTTTTTTCTTTTCTTTTTTTTTTTTTGGTTTTTCGAGACAGGGTTTCTCTGTGGCTTTGGAGCCTGTCCTGGAACTAGCTCTGTAGACCAGGCTGGTCTCGAACTCACAGAGATCCGCCTGCCTCTGCCTCCCGAGTGCTGGGATTAAAGGCGTGCGCCACCACAGCCCGGCTGACTTAATTATTCTTTATTTGACCCATAACTATAATGAGGCTCTAGGAATGTGTGTAACCCAGACAGACTCACATAGTTAGCAGATGGTGGGACTGAAATGTGACTCCCCAATTTTCTCTCTTCTCTATATGGCTTCCAAGAATTACTTCATTTTTTGATTGCTGTCCTCTTTCGACAAAATGGGTATATGCAGTGCTTGCATGTGATGTGTGGTATAATGTTTGTGTGTGCACGTGCACGTGTATGAGTGCATGTGCGGCTGTGCACGTGTGCATTTGTGTGTGTGTGTGTGTGTGTGTGCATGTATGCGGGCACTTAGAGATTCCTGCATGAGTGCGTGCCCAGGCCAGGTAATTGAACGTCCTTCTCCATCGCTCTTTGCCTTCTTCCTCTCAGACAGATTTTTCATAGAATCTGGAGCTTAAAGCTTTTTGTCTAGGTGGGCTGGTCAGCAAGTTCCAAGATTCTCCTGTCTCCACTCTCCCCAGTTCTGCGTTTACAGGCACAGGTGTCCACACATGACTGTTACCTAGTTGCCAGGGATCTAAACAGGCATGAATTGAACAGAAGGGACCCCCACCCCCACTGTAGGCTCATAAGAAAAGGAAGAAAAGAGAGAGGTGGCCTTGGAAGGCGAACACACAAAAGGGTGCAGCCGTTTGTGTATTAGCCTGAAAGGGCAAGGTGGAATGTCCACATTTCTGCTTCTGTAGGAACTAGAAGAGAGAAGAGGGCAAATGTTCACAGCAGGGTCACCAGTGAGAAAGTTTGGGGTATCTACTGCATTACAGGACAGTCTGCCATGTCTCAGAACGGAGTGGGACAAGTTCATACGGGGCCTTTCGCTGGGAGGAAAGTTGGCTGAGGGAGAAGAACTGGCTTATCCTTTCCTGCTGGCTGGAAACTCATCAGTTCAGCAACTCGTCAAAGCCCAGGCCTAGACAGGCCCTCAGTCTTGCTTAGGACAGGGCCCAGCCTGGAACCTCCTCCTCCCATTCCTCCGCAGGTGGCTCCCTTGGGGCTGTGGATGCCCTGCTGTGTCTGAGGGCAGGGAAGCCTCTGATGTTCGGGGAGGTGAGAACAGTCTTTGGGCAAGCAGGGGGTTAATAGCTCATAAAATAAAACCCTCTAACACAAAAATGTTATTCTAATTGTATTACATTGAGGAGCCCTGAGGGTCGTGGGGTAGATAATCAAAAAGGACAAGAAGGAAATTAAAAAAGGGAAGAAGGCAATCAAAAAGGCCATTTAGGAGAGCCCCTTAATCCTCCATAGAAAGAACACTAATTATACCACAGAACCTCCTTATAATTAACCCTGATATAAAGTGCCTTTTCCGAGCAGTAATAACTTCCATATTCGCAATCGTTTTGATCGCAAACTCACAAACAGCACTCGCAGGTTGGCAGGGCTCCTTCTCCAGCCAGCCTGGAGATCACCCTGCCATGCCCTGGCACAAAGACAAACAGGTCTGCGCTCCGCTAACACTTGTCTGCCTACTTTCCCTTTATTGCTTCCTGGGCAAGAATCGCATGCCACTCCACCAGCCTCGTGTTTCCCTTCCCTGCCTTGTGATTATCTCCCTCTGCAGCCTCAGCCTTTCAGAGGAGCTGGGATATGCCCTAGTCGCACCCCCCCCTCGAATTCCCAGCAAAGCTCCCAGATGCAGACAACCAGACTCAAATCCATTCAAAATAAGAGCCCCAGCATTCCTCTTTGAACAGCTGATTCGGTCTGAACTCTAGCTTCCCACCTGTCAACTAGGAAACTTCAGGGGCAAAACAAACCTACAAGAGGATGCAGACAGTAATGGATCCATCCAGGCGTCTAGGACTTTGCTGGGGAGAAAGCATAAAAGTGAAGCCATGGGGACCAGTGAGTGCTGAGAAGACTGGGACAGACTGTTAATGCCTTTTTCTTTCTCTCTTTCTCAACGGGCAACGGCCTGAAAGTGAAAACAATCCACCCCTGTCCTCACATGAACCTGCCATTGCTTCTGATCCCACCTGTAAGAGAAAGACCTGCATCTCTGATCCCATGAGATCCCCGGGGAGATAGTCTCAATGGGGCCCCTGGCTGCCAAGTGAAACTCTAGGAGAGATGCAGGTCACTGGTGACATTCAAGGTAGGTGTGCCCTGGGGGCATCTGTCCCCCAGGCCTGCACTCTTAGACCTGTGCTTATCCGCTCCCTGCAAAGTCACAACTTTGAAAGAACAGCCTATTCACAGTGGCCGCATCTCCCACTTCACTTAGGGATGGGGGGAGCCAAGACTAGCTGAGCACCCAGCCAGTGATTTTCCTCTGTATCAGGAGAGCAACCGCCAAAGGAATTTTTCCATTTTCTCTTGCCTGCTATTGGAACTCAGACCTCATTTCTATGTCCCATCTGGGTGATTTTTTTAATGGAGAATGTAGCAAGATAAAAAGATGCTCCCTTTTTGTACTTTTAAAACCAGAATCTGTAATCCAGAGACAAACCCTCTCTTTCTTTCAGTTACATGAGTTAAGGATTGGCAATGTGCCCACCCACCTCGGACCAGGCAACACAGAGTAGGACCTGTACTGCCCTGGCTCTTGGAAGGGCTATATTGTTCTTATTAAATGATCAATTTGCTTGAACAGAAAGTTCAAGTTACACCCCCTTAACACACACAGGCATAGGATATTGGTTCCTTTCCACACTTCAAAATACCAATGCTAAATCAACCACATCATCAAAGGTATGTAGAAACACATGGTGCATTTATTAAGCATAGTTTGCTAAAAGAAAACTAAAAGAAAATTAGGAAACTGTGTTAACACTTGTAATTCATTCATTAACGCAACTACACGTGAAACACAATTCATCGTTCACCCCCAAAGAGGAGGCTGGCACAGGAACGTACAGACAGACGAGGAAGTGTAATCATTAGAGTGTGAGTCTCTAAGTGAGGGGTAGATTTAAACACACAAACACAGCGACAGTGTTGTTCCCTAAGGTCTCTCCTTGAATGATGCCACGTAAGCAGGCCAGCACGTTACCAGCTCCCTGGGTGGCATACAGACAGCCCCCTTTGGTTAGGGCTTCCCCTCTGGGTTAACACTTGTCAGCACGGCAGGGGCTAGAAGCCCACAGAAAGAAAGTGAGAAGATTCGGACAGACTCTAGACTGACTCTCCTTCCCATTTTTGTTGAGGTGTGGATCCTCACTTTGGGCTCCCTCTCAGATTCCCCCACACAATACTCTAGATAACTCTCAATTTTTTTTCAGTCCCATCTAAAAGCAGTGAGTCATGAAGTGTCCGTCAATGGCACTAAGTCTCAACATTGGTCACTCCCTGTGGTCAAGGTGGGCAAACTCATTTAGATACTGGGCCTCCACTTTCTTCTTGGTAAAATTCAACAGCAACGGTCTGGCAACGGTCTGGCAAAGTCGTGAGCCTGTAATATACAGTTTAAAGCTCCAAGGAGCAGGGCAACGGCAACTTTAAAAATTTTTAGTATTTATTTTATTAGTTTGATTATTTATACGTGTTTGTGTGGTTATGTGCACGTGAGTGCAGATACCTATGGAGGTATTTATGCATACATGCTGCCGTGCATGTCTGGAGGTCAGAGGACATTAGCAGGAGTTAGTTCCTTCCACCATGTGGGTCCCATGGATTAAACTCAGGTCACCAGGCTTGCTAGCAAGCATCCTTACCCACTAAGGCATCCTGTGTGCCCAGGAACAGGATTTACTAACATCTTACCCTCTTCTTTAAAACCAGACACTAACACTAGATTTAGTTTGAACATTTAAATAAAAATGACTAGATTCCCTCTCTTCTTGTGACATCAAGGAACAGCAGTATGAGCAACACAGAATCAGAGTAGCCACTGTGTGTCCTTTATATGTATATCTATTATGTTTATATTTAGCATATATATCTATTTCTATATCACGTTATACACATAGTTTTTAAGATATGTTATATATACTATACATGTATATAATTCAATATGTGATATAGCATATATAATTAAATAAATATGATATATAATTATATACAATATATTTTATATGTAAATACATAAAATAATAGATATTATATTCTTAATTCTCAGAAGTAAAGAAAAAAAGCCATAGTTTCAGGTTTGCTGAAAAATCACCTGCCCAGAAATGGTATCAATGACTGAGAGCAAACTCTAACTTCAGATGAGTTATATATATATATATATATATATATATATATATATATATATATATATATATGTTTTGTATCCCAGACTGCCCTCAGCTTCCAATATAGCCCAAGGATAACCTTGAACTTTTGATCCTCTCATCTCCAGGGTGCTGGGATTACAAGATGGGTCACCATGCCCAGTCTGCAGTGCTTCTTGTATACCAGACAAGCACTCTACCCAGTGAGTTCCATCTAATCATCTTATTTTCCGTCTTTTGTTTTCTGTTCTTAGACTCCAGTGGAGGCCGACTAGAGTAAGCACAGCCATAGCTCCAGCCCTGGCTTAGGGTCGAAGTCTCTTATCAATTGTGGCGCTCTCTCCCATCAAACCACACCTCATCCTCCGATTTCCTCTGCACTCAGCCCTCCAGGCAGTCACCACCAACTGACCACAGTCGGGGAGATCCAGCTTGTCATTTGGTCTCGGGAATCACCAAGGCCATTATTACCAACCCTGACTATGAATTTCACAAGTTACTTTGAATTGCATAAGCCTAAAGTTGCTGCCTGGGTTGTTTTTCAGCCAAGTGTCTACCGAGGAGGCCACAACCCAGGGAAAAAGGGTGGTCCCTCAAAGCCATTGCACTAGGATCCTTCCACACCTGACCAGAAGCTCTGAGTAGGTGAAGGTTTTGCTTTCCCAAGATTTGAGGGAGTGTCCAAAGGAGATGAAAAAAGTATAGCATGAGTTTTTATTTGGTTGGTTTGATTGGTTGTTTTTGTTTGTTTGTTTTTGCCAGGTCTTATAGATAGTATCCCAGACAGGCCTTTGCTTTCCACTATATGGCCCAGGCTATCCTCAGCTTCCTAAGTGTTGGGATTATTAGTATGAGCTATCTCTCCCAGTCTATAATACAAAGTACAGCAAATATCAAAGAGGCCAGATTCTAGCAGGAAGAGCATATGAGCTTTAAAGTGCTAGTTTATATATGCTGACAGGGTAGAGGGGAGGTGAGGGCAAGCTAGCACCTTCCAGGTTCTTGAGAGGTGCTGGAGGGATGGGGCAGTATAGAACTTGGATCAAGATTGGACCCCCTGTACCAATTCTCAGCAAATAGGCAGCCTCCTGAGTCCTCTGCCCACTAGAGAACCTACCAGCTTGTTTCAGGAAGTGTAGGAGAGTCTCAGTGTTAAAGATATACTCCTTGAAAAATTCTAGGAAATAAAAAACACACATACATATATACCACAAACACATAATCACATATACACAACACACATACACACACACCCTACACCATATATACACACACCACATATACATACCACAGTACACACAAATCACACACCATATATACACCACACAAGCACGCACATACACCACCACCACTGCCACTGCCCCACCCAGCCTTAATTTCATTTAGTCAGCTGGGTTTAAGTTCCAGGGAAAGTCTGAGAGTGAGCCAATACCTCTTATCTGAGAGTACATTTCTTTTCTCTCTCTCTCTCTCTCTCTCTCTCTCTCTTCCTTTCTCTCCCTTAAGCCTACATATCCTTATCACTACCCCCCTCCATTCTTATGCACCATATACATGAACACTTATACACGCCTACGCTCACTCACACACACGCACTTTTACAGGTGTGCATATGCATCTGTGCACACACGCGTGTCCTGCCCTCCTGCCCATATGAGTAGGCACACTCTCACAACACTTCCTTATTATTGATTCCCAAAGAAGCAGACCCTCTCCCTCTGCACTCTTACTACCCTAAACAAAAATGGCCTGCATTTGATAGAATCTCAGTTGTCTAAAAGGACAGTCTCATAAACCCAAGACCCTGGGGACTGTGTGGCGAATAAGCTCACACCTGCTCCTCGGCTGGCCCCTTTATTGCCTAGATGGTATTAGCCCGTTCCTCTAGAGGAATTGTGGCTGAGGACTTTTATAAGCAGTAGACTCAATTATGCTTCTTATGAGCTCCCTAAACTTGGAAATAGAGCTAAATAAGGAAATGCATTAGTCAAAGTCCCCTGAAACCTCCGCGTTCTCAGTCTCCCCCACCTTGCTTTCTTGGGGGTGATATCTTTGCATTACTGAGAATGCCAACTGTGGTAACCATAAACAGGGGGCTGGAGTGAGAAAAAGGAGCAAGTGAGGGAACAAATACTAGCCCTAGTACTTTGGGAACGGTTAGAAAGTGGGTGGCAAGTAGGCTGTCTATGAGGCCACTAAAACACAATCAAGAAAGTAGTCCTGCTGTGAGATTTGAAGAAAATAACACATCTCATAGATCTTCAGATTTTAACCACAATGAAAATAGTAGTGTTGCCAGTGTTGGGGGGTTACTGAGGGTATTCCCCAAAGTATGAGTAGTGACCAAGAAAAAAGATGACCATCTGAAAAGCAGAGATATGAGCATACCTTACAGAATCTTCTAGAAGCAAAGTTCAGCTAGAATCTGGATAAATTTACAAATATATTTTTTAAAAAATCAGGGGTGTGTGAGTGTGTGAGAACCAGGTCTGGCCAGGCAAGCAGACAGAAAGGAGGGTCAGGGAGACATGCATGAGCATGCGCAGACCTCTCTAGAGGTTTTCCAGGCCTAGGAATCTAATCCACTGCTCCTAGCTGCTAGGAAGTTGACTAATTTGAGTGCACGCAGGCATCTGCACATGGATGGGAATGAGGGAGGAAAGAAATGAGGAAAAGGAGAAAGAACCAGACGAGAAGAAAGACCATAGGATGCTGATGGAGCAGGTTTGTTGACCTCAGGCTCTTAGATGAGCAGCTCTGCAGCTTAGCCCGAGTTTTAGTGTTGGCTTCCAGCTACAGTCTGTACCCATGGCCCCCTAAACCAAGTTTCTCCAAGAGTTATCTTCAAACCAGCAGCCTCAATGCTACCTAGGAAGCTTGCCAGAAATTCAAACTTGGGTCCCTGGTTAGTCCCACTGAATCAGAGACCTAGGGGTGGGCCCAGCAATTTGTGTTTGAACTAGCTCTCTGAAGTGATTCTGACCTCTGGTAAAGGTTGAGAATTACTTCCTTTAACACTAGCCAATTACCACATCTGGAATTCCCCTAAAGAAACAGCTGGAGAACTCTCTCTTCTGAAACAAGCACGGGAGTGTTCTGGTTTTCTACATCAGTGTTGGCAGTTTGGGGGATCTGAGGCCATCTTCACCTCAGTGAAGTGCAGAGGCAAGGTATTCAGTGTGAGGGGCTGAGCAGCGATCTGCGCTCCCAGGAGAGGCACAGAGAGGACGGTCCCACTGCTGGCGTCCACTGGTTCCTGACTTCACCCTGCACTGAACATCGCCACCTCCATTTTCAAACACTTCAAGGAAAGTAGATTGCCACAATATTCTCATGCCTTCACAATCTGCTGTAGGCAGGTCCAGTCCATTCTTCCTAAAGACCATTCACTACTGCCTATAATGTCCTGGTAATTATGTAGTCTCTTTGAGGTGACAGATGAGACCAGAAACCTCTGTGACACCTCTGCCAATGGCTAACTAAGATGCATTCTTGCATTTCTTAACATATCAGTCAGATATTTGTCTCTACTTTTCTATCATTGTTTCATTTTCTCTGCTGTGAACACACAGACCTGGCATGCAGATAACCGCAGGCAGCACAGCTGGGTATAAAAGGGAGTTATTTAACGGTGTTATTTAAGGTGGGCACCTTATCCATGCAAGGCTAAGGCCGTTTACAAAAGCAGAGCTCTGAGGTGGAAAGCATCAGAGAGAAAAACAACAGCCCCTGACATCTCTTCAGAGGCAAGAAAGACGCTGAGTCACTGAGCCTGCAACTGGAGAGAAGGCAACTATATCACAGAACAAAGGATAAACCACCACCCTGGGTCACAGGGCATCTGCCTCAGAGATGTTCCCCAACACAGAAAGATTTGTTGCTTGTGATAAAAGACATCTGTGACAAGACATTCGGAACAAAGCATCCCCTGACCCCTAACTAAACATAGCTCACTTTGTAAAGGGTTGATTTTATATAATATTGTCAAACCCTATTTTTGCAGCTCTTTTAAAAAGAGCAGGGCCAGCAGGTATTATTAAATCTGTGGCAGCCATCATTCTAATCTGTGCCCTGGGAAAGCACGTGAGACTAATACCCACTCCCCTCACCCAATTTGCTACTTAGGGATGGAAATGAATGCTATTTAATTAAAATAAAACCAGTCCCACTACTGAGAGCCTACCATCTTTAGAAGGATGCTAAGCATCTTCCGATGAGGGGGAGAGAAAGAAAACAAAAGCCAAACAACACAAAGACTGTAAATAGTCATTTAGAGCCACACTCTCCCATCCAGAAGAGACATGATAAACAGAGTTTGGGGAACAAAATGCTTCTGTCTAGAGAGGCCAATGTGTAGCCCAATGTGACAGAAGAAACCACGGAAGAAATGAGCCTGGCTCCAGTGGGTAAAATGTCACAAGGTGGTTTCAGCAGAAATCACAGTCAGAGTGACACAATAGGGTTCCAGCAGCAGTGTTCTGGGGATAGAGACCTGGGGAGCAGCCTAGTCTCACTCAGGAAGAACAATCCACCATTAGAGAGACAGAGAGTGACTCAGCCACCAAGCTCAAGTCCCCTCTCCATCCTCAGTTCTAAACTCAGGTCATAAGTGTCCCAAAACATCCCAATAGAACAATGCTTATCTTGGCACAGCTGCCTCCCTCCTTATTATCTTCCTTGCCCTTTACCTAAGGACTCAGCTAGGGCTGGGGCAGATCCCATGAGGCTCTGAGCCCAGAGGGGGTGCTGTACGGGTTGTAAGGACAGGATATTATACATAAGGACTTTAAGTTGAGTTCGGTTTTGTGGCCCTGTCTATCATGTCATACCGTGACTTGCCACTCACTTCCATCCCTATCAGCTCTACTAGGTAAACCACCTCGGCATTCCTTCCCTTTGGCCAGCACAGAACCTCGCCCAGGGCAGGCATTCATGCTTGAAGCTGTACAGTAGCGAGAAATCAAGGCGGGCGGCAGGAATCCTGCAGTGCCTTCATTAATCACTCCTCCTCCTTTTGGGGGCCGGTTTGGACCCCATTTTTCTGCAGCTTTTCCTAAATGTCTCACCAGGACAGTGCACTTTGAAATCTAAACTCTTGTAGGGGGCCTTTATCCCAGAGCTTGGGGCCACACTCAGTCTGTAGGGGGAATGTATTTGGCAAGTGATAAAATAATGGGACCCTCGTGTAAATCCTGTTGTCCTTACTGTTGCATGTTCTTGTAGGCAGATTGAAGAGGCCTTCGGGGATGACGACAGTGTCTTCTGCTGCTCTGTCACTTCTGGTGTCTACCCCTTCTCCCCCTTCACCCGGCTGTTAAAATTTCAGAATGGCGTTCTCTTTCAAACACCAGCAACGAAGACCAATTCAAAGTCAAAATCCAGAGGAACGGTCCCCAGAGGGTAGACCCTGGTCCAGCAGCTTGTGGTAGGCCCCTCCTCCATCTACTGAACATGAAAGTGTAAATCTGTAGCAAGCCCTCCACTGGATCTGGTTCTTAATAGTGATTTAGAGTCACCTGGGAATTTGACTTTGACCTCCTGGTTTATTGCAGTTTGTCAGCATGTTGTTCTGTCTACTGGACAGGCCAAGGGGCTCCCAGGAATTGGGCTAGTTGATTTAGCACTACGCAAGGTCAAGTCCTAATTAGTGAATCTGCCCAGGGTTGCTGCCTTCTGTGAGGATTCTAGCAGGTCTGTTTTGAGGGGGTTTCACTGAGGAATAGTAAAACGGCTCCAGGTGCAAGTGAAGCACATAGTATTTCTCCTGGATTGGGTCGTAAATAAGTCATGCATCCTTTGCAAGTGAAGGGGGAATGATGGCTGAGAAGCAAGACCTATTGGGAGATGGCTGAGGGAACACAGACCTAGTTTCAAGTGCTACCTTTTCATGTTAGGGAAGCAGGCAGTTCCTCAAGGGGAAAAAAAAACCTGAGGCCATGATGGATTCTGTGCTCCAGTATGATCAGAGCATCAGGGCTGGTGAGATGGCTCAGCAGGTAAAGGTACTTGCGGCTAAGCCTGACGACCCGAGTTCAAATCTCCTGGCCCCACAGAGTGGAAGGAGAGATCTGACTCCTGCAAGTTGTCTTCTTACCTCCACACATGCTCTGTTACTTGGGACCAACCTCCCAAGAAAATAAACTTTAAGATGTAATTCAGAAAAGTTAAAAAAGAAGAAAAGATTAGAGTTTTATAAGGATCAGATGCATATGTTCTGGGACTGTCCCCCTTACTAAAACCAAATGCAAAACAACTCTTCACTAGGAAGAATGAGGATTAGCCTAGCCAGAGGATAGCCTTTTCCCTATTCTGTAGATGCTGGGGTCAATTCCCTCCTTAACCACAGGTTCCAAGACCTTCCACCTTTTCTAAATTAATTCAGTGCTTCAGGGATGCATCACGGATTTGGGGGGCCCAGGGTACTTCTACATTCACAAGCTTCTTACTCTTTTTATGGCAAAACATTCTCTGACTGCATTTTTAGGGATTGTAGCAATGGCCCAGCTAGCAAAGGCTTCCCGTACAAACACGGGGGCCTGACTTCAATCTCCAGAGTCCATGTATCAAAGATGGCCATTATGGTGCATGCTGGGAGCTCTAATACTGGGGACGTAAAGACAGGGTGATTCTTGGGGTTTACTGACTAGGCAGCGTCCCCTACTTCTTATACTCCAGGCCAGTGAGAGGCCTTGTCTCTCACAAAGCAACGTAAACAGTGATAGAGGAATGACACTTGAGGCTGGCTTCCAGTCTTCTCACACACACACACACACACACACACACACACACACACACACACACACACCATTTTATGATTGTATTTGTACATGAACATAGGCTGAACTGCATTGCCATAGTCACAAATTTCCTTCAGATTTGAAATCAAAGAGTTCTGTGGGTTCCTAAAAGTACCACACTTCCTAGGGTCACTGTAACAACGTACCCCAGGCGAGGCAACTTAAATAATAAAAACACATCTCCTCTGTATATATCTAGGCTGCAAGTCCAATGTGAAACCAGGGTAGGGCCATGTTCTCTTGGGAGGCAGTAGGGAGGCTTTTGTTCTAAGTTTTCTGAGTTCTTCCGTAGTGGAAGCCAGACTCTATACTCTGAACTTGGGGCCACATTCTTTCTACATGCATCTGTCTTGAGATATACCCCTTTCTACAGTGATGAGGGCCTACCCTACTACAGTGTGACCTCATTTTTACATAACTATTTGTGCTAAGTGGCCTTGTTCTAAATACAGTCATATCCTGAGGTATTAGGGATAAGAATGGTTGCATATCTATTTGTGGACATAACTCAGTCCATAACTGGGCCCCAGTCTGGACCTAATAGATACCCTGGCCCTGTGATGTGGGATTCTTCTCTGTTTTCTGTAATTGTGTTTTATTACCATTAGTTAATAAAGAAGCTGCTGTGGGCCCATAGACAAATACAGCTAGGTGGGAAAACTAAACTGAATACTGGGAGAAAGTAGGCAGAGTCAGATGCCATGTAACCACCACAGGAGACTGACACTGGATGGAACCTTACCAGTAGGCCACAACCATATGGCAATACACAGATTAAAAGAAACCGGTTAATTTAAGATATAAGAGTAAGCCAGGAATATACATAAGCTATTGACCAAGCAGTGTTGTAATTAATACAGTTTCTGTGTGATTGTTTTGGGTCTGGGTGGCTGGGAACGAACAAGCAGCCTCTGCCTATAGCCCTGTGAAGCCTCCTCTAGGATTCTGCAGGTGGCACGGAAGTCTTGTCTCTTAAGGACCAGGAGGTATGAGATAAAGGCCCAGAAGGTGATGGGAAAAGGGGAGTTTATTTCTTGTTTTTGTGTTTGCTATAGAAAAGGCTTGACAGTTCAAGCACATCTCATAGAAGATTTACTATCAGCCAATTCAACTAGGCAGAAAGTTAACTTCCTGACTTAAGGCAGGTGCAATAAGAACACCGATCCTGAGCTGGGCTGTGGTAGCATATGCCTTTAACCCCAACACTCAGGAGGCAGAGACAGGCAGATCTCTGTGGGTTTAGGGTCAGCTTGGTCTACACAGTGAGTTCCAGGGTAGCTAGGGCTATACAGAGAAACTGTCTTGAAACAACAACAAAAAAGAACATTGTCCCTAAGCAAACCTGTCCAAGGGCCCCTATCTGCCCAGTGTATGCAGCCCATCCTGATTGTGTATCGACTCCCACACTTCCTCCCAAGCCCTCCCTGGAACTAAGAAAGGAACGTGTCTGCCTTTCACTCCATCCTCTTACACTTTCTTCCCCATGTTAACTTCTCTTCCCCTCTATATCCCTCCTCCTTTCCCCTACGTCTTAAGTGATGATATAACACACAGTGGGAGGATAGAAATCTGTCCATCTCCCGCCCCCGACGACTGCTTCTCCTCACCTCACCTGACTCCTCTCTCCTTTATTGGACCAGAGAGAAAGAAAGCAGGGGAAACCAAAAGAGACACCTGAGATCACCAGTCTCCTTTTTCTGCCTTTAATTTTTTTTCAAGGTACTATCAGTCAGCGCAACAAAGGCCTCTGGATTCTTTCTCAGTCCCTGGCTCAACACTCTCATTCCCAAAGGAGCCTCTAAACCCAACCAAAGTGTGGGCTACCCTCCTGCTTGCTCCCATTGCACCCCAGTTCAGAAGAACAAAAACAAAAATCACCTCCTACAAACAAAACAAAAAGCAGCTGAATAAAAGTACCACAGCCTGAGGAAACCCACAGAGCGAGAGGCGAGGACAGTCTGGGAGCATTGCCTGTCCTTTTAAATTGCAAGAGCTTGGGTTCATTTGCAGACACACAGTCATCAGGTCTGGCCAATCCATTCAGAGTCCTGCATGTAATCGTGAGGCTAAGATGTTAAGGGCAGCAGGGGCAGGGGCAGGGGTCAAGCCGTGTGGAGAGCTGATTGTCTGTGAGACTGTTGTCTGTGAGGAGGCAGGGGTAAATAAGGCCTGGCGTCCAGGGTATATATGCAGGGGGCCAGTGGGAACCACCCTCAGTATTAATGACGATAGTATGAACAGTGGTGTGCCAGGACGCCTGTGCCTTAGGCTTCTGTTAGCTGAAAAATCAAATGACATTTCGAAGTTTATGTGCAAGCTGAAGGGATGGATTTAACCGTGTACTTACAAACACTTTCGACATCTGCTTGGGAGTGATGCTAGAGGTGTGTACCTGTGTACGTGGTTGCATGTACACACAAGTGTGATTTGAGTGTCTTCCTCCATCAGTCTCCACTTTATGTTTAGAGATTTCATTCAACCTGGAGCTCATGATTTGGCCAGATTGGCTGGCCAGGGAGCTCCAGGAAACCTCCTGTCTCGGCTAGACTTACAGTCTCATGCTGCCACACCCAAGTTTTATATGGGTGCCGGGGATCCAAACCCCAGTCCTCATATCTGCAAACACTTCACCGACTGAGTATCTCGTGGCCCCTTAGCCAGCCTACTCCTAGAAGAGCTTCTATGGCAGAGATGTGGTTTGGGGAGCAGATGGAAGGAGATGGCACAACCCTGTTGCTCACACTCTACTTCCTACAGAACCTACCTGACAGAGCAATCATGCACCAGGCGAGAAAGCAGCATGAGAGGCAATCTAGGCGGTATCTTAAGCTCACCCTTGTTTCCTGCATGGTATACAGCAATTAAAAAACACACACAAACCCTAGGCTTCTTGCTTGGACAGGGCAACTGGTGGTCTAGAATAAACAGCCTTGGGATGACCTCAAAATCCTTTCCAAATGTCTTCATTGACCCATCATACACAACACTGACCACAGGCAAGTCACACAAGTGGGGAAACAAGAGCTCGGTAACCAGCAGCTCACGTTCCTAGCCAGCCAGAAACTTCCAGTGACACAGGGAACGCAGATATAATACCTCACTAGTGCCCCATATTTCCCTGTAGAGGTCTGGTAGCCCTGCCTTAGGGAGGAGACCCTGAACCCCCATACGAACACCATGTTTGTCTCTGCTGCTATGAGCTTAATTCTTTTAAGTTCTGAATATATATGAAGGAAGCCATGGGCTAACTCTCTTTCTGTGCTTCTTATTTCATTTAAAACAATGTCTCCCAAACTCACTCACATTGTTGCAAGGGGCAGGATTCCCTGTTTAGTATAATAGAATATATCACCATATTTCCTTCTGTGCATGGGTGATACTTCTTTGTCCATTTATCACTGGTGGACACATAGGCTGTTTCTGGTGCATACTGTTGCAATGAGCATGGGTGTCCAGAAACAGAGTTGCCATGGCATGGTTTCTCGTGTAAACGCACAGCATGGACCCTTGGCTGATATTGACTCTGCGATTCAGATAAAAATGAAATGGAACAAAACTCCTGCAGAGACAAGAAAGCGGCTTGTCATCTGTTGGTGCTGCCGAGAGCCCTCCCATGAAGGATCATTTTTGCCATGCAGGGGCAACCTTAAGCTGGACTAAGAAAATACCCTTTATACTTTAAGTGGGAAGCGAAATTCGGTTTCTGAAGTGGGATTCTCTTCTGTATGCTGTAAATATGATTGGTTAAGTAATAAAGAAAACCGCCTTGGCCTATTGATAGGTCAGAACTTAGGTAGGTGGGGAGGACTGAACTGAATGCTAGGAGAAAAAAGGGCAGAGTCAGGAAGAAGCCATGGAGCTGCTGCCTGAGACAGATACGCTGAAACTTTGCTGGTAGGCCACAACCTTGTGGTGATGCAAGATTAATGGAGATAGGTTAAATTAAGATGTAAGAGTTAGCAAATAAGAAGCTAGAGTTAATGGGCCAAGCAGTGATTTAAATAATATGGTTTCTGTTTGATTATTTCTGGAGTCTGGGAGGCTGAACAGTGGAAACGACGAAGCCGCCCTCCTCCAACAGGTTCCATTATCGACTCACTGTAGACACTGATGATCTCAACAGAGGCTGGACCATTAGCATGAGAGAGTGGCTGAGGATGACAAGCTTATAGCAAAGGTATGGCAAGCCAATCTGCCTTCCTGTGTCCACATAGCACAGGTTCAAGTCCAGCCCCCAATTTAGCATCAGTGTGTGCCAGGAATAATGTCTGCATTACTGCCTTGTTTTAGACCCAGGCGGGGGGCACTGTCCCTCTGTCATATACCCGTGGGTACCTTCTCTTTGTCTTCTCCCTACTAGGACAAACATGGCATTAGTTCTACTTGATTCTGGGCCTTGGAATTCCAATGATAAGAGAGTATTGGGGGGTTAGAGGAGAATAAAGAATAGAAAAAGCTAAGCTCACTTGAATGGTTCACATAAAAAGTTCCAGATTCGTGAGAGGAGAAACACTAAATCTGGAAGATAAGGACTAGGTGAAGGAAATCAGGGGTCACCAGATCTAAGAAGAGCTGTGGTACAATCAAGGCTGCAGTATGCCGGGTGGAAGCTGGAGAGAGAGAGAGAGAGAGAGAGAGAGAGAGAGAGAGAGAGAGAGAGAGAGATCTTTCAGAGAACCTGCTGGAAGGTGGAGATGAAACTCCTCTGTGGACATTTTCTGAGGACCAACAATAGATACAAGCTGCTTGCCAGTGCTTTTGGAATTGAACGTGTTTTCCTTTGGAAGTGAGAACTATGTGAACACTCGGGATACGAAGCAGCTGTTGTTATTGTTGAGACAGGGCCTCATGTAGCCAAGCTGGCCCTAAATCTGCTGTGTGGTTGAGGATAGGACCTTGAGCTTCTGATCCTCCTGCCTCCGCCTTCCAACCAACACTGCTGGGATTACAAGCCTGTAGCACCCCACCTGGTTTGTGTGATGGAATCGAGGGCTCCGTGTCCACTAGGCCTGTGTTCTACCAACTGAGCTGTATCTGCACATAAGAGCACTAGTTTATATGAGGTGACAAGCCAACATCTGTGTGCTTGCTGTGGTCTCTCAGTTTCTGGAGATTAGGGACCCATATCTACATAGCCCATTTAATTCTGTTCAGGAAATTATCTTATCATAGATCAAACAGCTCTGATTGAGGAAGTTAAATTGCTGAATTTGAATCCCTGTTCTCCCTTGTACCTGTTGTGTGGCTCAGAGGCTGTCAGTTAACTTTCCTGAAACCAGGGTGCTCATGAATAAACTAGAGACAACCATGACAACATCTGCCTGAGCCCTGGACCTCCACGAGGCTCAGGTGACATAAGAGCTTGAGGATCTCCGCAGAGCCACCCGCACCATGGCTTCTTATGGCTTCCTCAGCCACATATATTCTGGTGCTCACAGGCATTGTTTTAACTGGTGGCTTGCAGGTCTCCAGACTGATTCCGCCTAGGGCTAACACTGTCTCTCCTCTGTCCTTCCTGCTCTGTTCTCCGAGTTGGGAGCCAGAGAAGAAAGAAACTCCTTCCCAGGAAACCTACTGGGAAGAGGACAACTTCCCCACCTCGCGTCACCCAGAGCTGATTCAATGGAAACGCTGGAGGGTGTGATGGGTGCAGGCCATGGTTCCCCAGCGGCTGGCCAGTGCCCAGTCACCGCGCCCTGGACCAGGGTGATTTCACTAGCTGGCCTGCATTTCAGTGGACAGCTCCGTGTGAAAGGCCATCTTGTGACTCTTCCTGGGAGCGCTTTGTTCATCCAGGCTGAGCTTCTTTTCTCCTTAGCTCAATGTTAACTCTTCTGAGCTCAAGACAGCCCAAAAGAACCAGAACAAGACAGTGATGGGTTTAGGGCCTGCACACTTCAGATTCGTGGCCAGGTGAGTTTCCAGCACCAGCATCTTTGGCACTCACAGAAGTGATGGTAAGGGAAGAGCCAAGAGCCTGGGAGGGTCCTCTGAGTTCTCTTCCTGTGGACCTGTGCTCCTCCCAGGACCTGTGCCATCCTATGAAAAGGAGGTCAGGCAGAGGTCTGCTTCTTGGTACAGGATATAGTCTTTCTTTTTGATTTAGTTGCCGAGACTAAAAATCTTTTGCTCTGGCATTCTTCTCTCTCCCCTCTCCCTCTTTCTCTTCCTCCCTCTCTCCCTTTCTCCCTCTCTCCCTCCCTCCCTCCCTCCCTCCTTCTTCTTCTTCTTCTTTCTCTCTCTCTCTCTCTCTCTCTCTCTGCGGCAACAGTCTTCATCACAGATTTTCCTAAGAGACAGCTGAGTATGGGAAACAAGGGAACCAGCCTGCTTTCTTTGGCCCTTGCACGGCCAGCTCTGCTCTCACCCTGTGCCAGGCCAGCAAAAGCTGGGTCCAGCACAGCACCAGGATCTTGAATGGAGACACAGGCAACCATTTCCCACTTTCCTGGCCGCCTCAGTCCATCTGTCTTGTCGGCCTGCGTCTAAAGCTCTTGAGCAGTTCCAGCTGCCGAGCCCCGCCTGAGGACATGGTGACATTTGGTTTCTGTTAAAACACAACCGGACAGTGTGTTCATTCACCTGCTTCAGTTTTTCCCCTTGTTGTAAAAAAATAAGGCCAGGCCAAGGTGGGCAAAACCTGCTGCGGCAGAGCTGGAGACTTCCCACTCTGCTCCGGTGACTTCATGGCTTGGCCTGGCTTCTGCCGGGTCCTCCGAAGCCACTTGATTTCCTGCGTATTTCCAGTACTCAGCCCAAAAGAATGTACAGTATGAAAAAAATGTGGATTACCCTCAATTGCAGACCCTCTGGAAAAAAATATAATATCTGGAGGGCTTTTAAATAAAAGAAATAATTACAACCTGCCGAGTGCCTCACAGTCTCTCTGAAACTTGACCTTTTCCAAAATATCATAGTATTTCCTGTGGCTTCTGTAGGCTAAGCCTTCATGGATTTATAAGTATGTGTCCAACACAGTCCCATGGGCTCCATTTTTTTTTAAATCCAAAAGTCAGATTTGAAAAACATATAAATACATCCCCTTGGAAGCCAGCAACTCAAAAGGTGTTAAGTCAAAACCCCGCTGGAAAACTATAGGCTGGCAACTGTTAGGAGTGCTGGACCACGTGGGATGGCTTTTTCTTTCCTTCCTTCTTTTCCTTTAATGAATGGAAGCTTGATTTTCCAGCTCGCTGCCCAGTTCCTGACTGTCAGATTCTGAATACATTGGGTGTGCCCTGCCCGAGTGAACGAGCACAGGTTCTGACTGTGCTGTGGGTGGAGTGGCTTTAAGGGCCTCAAGAGCCATGCAGGATGCCTTCAGAATTCCCTGTGTAAACACAGTTAACAGTTGGAAAGAGCAAGAGAGAAAGTGCTCTGACCTGAAAGTACCCACGATCGAAGATCCAGACGCTTGCCTGGCCAGAGACAAAATAGAAACTTCCTGAAAGAGAAACTCATAGAAGCATCCACTGACTGCTCTGAAGAAAAGACTGCGGGCTTGGGTTTTCTGGGTATGGATGCCTGCTAAGCCAAGAGTTGGAAGCAAAGATGACACAGAGAAAGAATGATCAACTGGATACCTACGTTCAGAAGGCCACCTAAGCATGTGGTCATACAAAACCTTACCCTCAGAGGTCTGGAAAATAATGCTGGTCTTTTTTATTGCACCTATTTTTTTCATGTATGGGTGTCTTCCTATGTGTGTGAGTGCGTGCATGGGCACACGCATGTGGCTGCCAGAAGGCAACTACATTGTCTATCTTTATTACCTTTTTTTTTGAGACATGGTCTCTCACTGGTCTAGGACCTGTTAATTGAGCTATGGGACTGGCCAGCAAGCTCCTGACACCTTCCTGTCACTGCCTCCCCATTGCAAAGATTATATAACCATGTACCACCAAGGCCAGTTTGAAACAATCAAAAACAAACAAACCAAAAAACCCATGAGTTCTGGGGATAGAACCCAGCAGGTCCTCAAGCTGGGCATGTCGAGCATTTTACCTAGACTGACCTAAGTACTTTCCCTTAATAATTCAGATACTTTTTTTCAAATTCTTTATATTGCCTACTTTTCAGTTAAACCCTAGAACTCGGAGTCCTAGTGTCTACTGGATGAGCTGGAATCCCACCCAGAATTATTAGGGTTCTCCTGAATGAATCAGTAAGCACCAACTCGCAGTCATGACAGCTAGTGTCAGCCTTGAGCACACTGGCCACTGGCTCCCGGGGGGCCTCAGAGTCCACTCTTCGCTGATTTTCATCCTTTTCTCCCCAGGAGGAAGTAGGACTCACTACTAAAACTCAGCAGCATCTCAGGCTGACAAGGTTTCTCTCTCTCTTAAACAGTTTAAGACTAAGCAGGTTAGATTTAGGAACACATATATACATGTACATACATATATGTAACAACAATGAATGGAAAAAGGAGGGCATGAATTTGAAAGGGCAAGGAGGGGTATATGGGAAGGTTTGAAGAGACAGGGACAGGGGAAATGACATCATTATATTATAATCTCAAACATAAAAGGAATAATCAAAATATTTCAAACATGTATGTCATTTTGTATGTTGCATGCATTTGAGTGTGTAAGTGCACACACCTGGGCGTGCTCATGCAGAGGTCAGAGTAGGAAGTCAGATGTCTTTCTCCATCACTTTTCACAGGGTCTTTCACAGACCAGAAAGTTAAGTTTCAGCTAGGCTGCCTTGCCAGGGAGTTACTGAAATCCATCTGTCTCCAGCCCTCAAGGCTGAGGTTTAGGCTCTTGCATGTCTGGCCTTTTTTAGCTGGAGGCTGGAATTTGAACTTGGGTCCTCACGCTGCTGAGCAAGTGCTGCTTACCCACAGAGCCATCTCCCCAGCCCCTGGAATCTCATGCTCGGACCAAAACTTACTGATGACTCTTTATCCCTAAGAAACCAATAAAGTAATTTCTGTAAGGAAAAAGGAGCTAACGATGGTCCGTCTTCCAGATAACAGCAATGCTTAAAACCCCAAAGGAGCGTGCGAAATAAAAAGCTGGAATCCTTGGATTCAAGGCAAGTTCGTGAGGGAGATAGTTTTAATTGGAAGATGAGATGTTCAACACTCCTTATCCATCAGCTTCAAAGAAGCAACAGAAGAGTCCCTGAGAGATAACGTGTACAAATAGCCTGTTCCTCTCTGTGGGAGAGGACTGAGCAAATGAAACTAGAGCAAAGAGAAAGGGGAAGGTTCGCTACATTTTCAAGTGTGTGTGCATGCATGTGTATGTGTGGTGTGTGTGTATGGTATGTGTGTGGTGTGTGTGTATGGTATGTGTGTGATGTGTGTGTATGGTATGTGTGTGATGTGTGTGTATGGTATGTGTGTGATGTGTGTGTATGGTATGTGTGTGGTGTGTGTGTGTGGTATGTGTGTGGTGTGTGTGTATGGTATGTGTGTGGTGTGTGTGTATGGTATGTGTGGGGGGGCGTGTGTACTCATGTGTGTCATACCATACAGGTGGACGTCAGAGGACAACTCGCCTGGTCCTCTCCTTCTACTACCACGTGGTATATATATATATATATATATATATATATATATATATATATATATATCTTAGTTTTGACCTTGTAATGCAGGTCAAATGCATGCCCTCTACCCCCAGCTATGGGCATAATATAGGATCTCTGCTAAGGATTCTATTGCTGAGGTACACCCCGAATTGCTACAAGTATTTTAACATATGAAGAAAAATGTTAAAGATGTCTCAGTTACCTGCCAGAGACACTTTATAAACTCCCTGTGGTTTGGGTTGCCTCCTTTAACTGATGACTTTGGAACAGGGTAAGGTTTCACTCTGCATTTGAGCTGTAAGGATGAGTATGTGTGCAAGAAGAGGTTGTTGCAAACACACAGCAAGTGACTTCTCAGGGATACAGGTAAGTGTGGAATCTGTCCTGGCAAGCTCCAGGAAGCCTCAAGTCAAGCAAGCAGAGCTTATTGTTTTTCACCTCCTCTTTGGGGATCTGATTCTCAGTAAAGCAGTTCAGAAACAACAACACCAACAACAACAACAAAAAAAATCATCTTCTTTGTTTCTAGGACTTGGCCTTTTTGTTTTATAATTAATATAGATTCCCACCCAATGCATAAATTTTTAAAGCATCATTTATATTGCATTGCCCACTTGTTAAAGTTTAAAATGTTGCAAATAGCCAAGAGTCTGTGCTTTTGTGACAAGCAAACTTGCTCACCTCTGGTCTTAGTCTCTGGGAACCAGTGGCACCAGTGAACTTCTGGGTCAGTGCCTTGCCATTGCGAAGGAAGAGCAGAGAATCTGTTTTTGAGGAAGAACCCGGCTGGAAGTGAGTATGTACAAGCAATGGACTGAAAGGGAGGTGTCTATACACGTCTAGAACATGTGGAAGCAGATGAGAAAATTCCCTAAATAGAGGTACGGTTAGCAGATCTTGAGCACTTCTGGTCAGAAATCCCCAAATCTGAAAGGTTTGGAAACCAAAACCTGTCTAACCACTGACAGAACATTCAAACGCTTCTGGATTTTAGTGTATTCCAGAATTCGGATTTTCAGATTAGGGTTATGCAACCGGTGATGTCCATACAGCTGGCTCCAAATATGAAAAATTCTCAGTGTTTCAGATAAAGGATGCTCAACCTAAAGACTCTTTGAAGACATGAGGATGTTTAGGTTACCATCTTCAGACATAGAGAACGAGTCCAAAGACCCAAGCCTTGCTTCTATATGTGATGTTTAACTTTCATCGACAACTTGCCACAACTTGGGAAGACAGTCCTGACAAGGGATTGCCTACATCGAGCTGGCCTATGGGCATGCTTAGGTCAGTACGGGTGGCACCATTCCCTATGAAAGGATTTCAGACTTGTATGAGAATGGAGAAATTCAGCTGAGCACAAGCAAGTGGGCAAGCATGCATTCCTCACTCTCTGATCCTGGCCACGGACATGGTGTGACCGGCTGTTGGAAGCTTCGGCCTTGACTTCTCTAGCATGGCAGGCTGGGACTGTAAGCTGAAATAAACCTCTCTATCCGCTCAGTTGCCTTTGTTGTCAGACTGTTTCTCACAGCAATGGAAATGACACTAAAACATTATAATTGGACTCCTGATCCATCCCTGAGACCAACTTGCTCCAGAGAAGGAGTCCGTTCGAATAGTTCTAAATTCAGGCCTTTGGGGGTCTCAGTTTGCTTCCTGACTTTACTCATCACCTTTTAATTCCCAGTCTCTCAATCATGACCTCAGGCTGCGAGGATTTCTGAGTATTGAACGGTTTAATCCCCGAAGTAGTTGGGGAAGTGGTAATGGCGGGGGAGGTGGGATGGGGTGATGATGGGGGACCTGTTGCAGTGGGGAATGATTAGAAAGGGGACTCCTTTGATTTTGTAGAGAAGAGGAGCCACTTGCAGCTTCCATCACAGGAGAATTCTGGTATCTGCTGAAATATTCCTGGGTGGGTGGGGGTTCACTTTAATCAAGCTCTAAGCAGTTGTCAATATTCTGTTTTCTGATCTATATCTATATGCTCACTATGTATCTCAGGCTGGTCTTAAACTCATAGCAATCTTCTTGCCTCAGGCTCCTGAGTGCTGGTATTACAGGTATACATAACCATACCCTGGTTAGAGACCAGGGGTGGTAATCAGTGGTAACCAGGGGTTAGGGCCAGGGGTGGTACTCAGTGGTAGAAAGAATACTTGTCTAGTATATAGAAGGACCCAGACTGGGTTCCTAGCACTGGAAAAAAGAAACTATTATTAAACTTTAGTAAACATAAGAATTACCCAAAGAGCTCGTGAAAACGCACATTCCTATGGGAGACCCTCGCTAAGAGACCCTGGCTTAGAAGCTGTGAGGTGTGTGTAGTCCCAGGTTCCTGAAATTTTCTGTTCATGATACTTTCAATGGAATATAGTTTTAGGAGCCATCCCTCAAGATCTTTCTTCACGGAACCACAGCCCAATGTGAATTATAACCTTTATTTTCACACAGAGTCTATATCATTGACCATTTCTATTATGAAAATATTTGCTATCGTTAAAACTTCAAGTGTGTTTCCTACAATCTCATTCGCACCATTAATTCTTCTTGTAACTTATATCTATAAAACACGGATGTAACAGTTAACACAGCCTGGACAAGATCGAATTGCCACAAATTGCCATAAGTCGTGATAAAATGTGTACTAATGAGATTTCTGGGAGTGCTGACTTTTTTCTAACTAATACTCTGTGATGGGAAGAGTTAGGAAATATAGTCAACTAGTGAACTCTTAGCTATTTTCCAATGCTAATGTAAAGGCTATTTTTGTACTAGTTAAGAGAGGAAAATTAGAGTGGATAACCAATTTGTGTTACCTTTACCCTAATGGACAAAGTTTGCAGGATACAGCCTGAGTAGACGGGAATTATCCAGATAAACATGTCAGAGTACCCGTTTGTACATTTAGACAATCTCCTGTGCCGATAGAAAAACTACTCCATGATTCTAGGTGTTTGAAGATTTCAATAACAATAATCACAAAAAACACTATGCAAAATTAATCAACCTTTTTCTATTTGCCAAAGATTTTCTATTCCTTAGTTAAGTGTCCCTACAATATGCCTACAGATAGACACCATTGTCAACTCCACTTCCAGGTGACAGGCTTACAAATCAAAGCAGGCTAAGTAGCTTGTCACACAGCTAAAGACTGACACAGACTGACTCTGAACCCAGGGTCCCAAGCTGTGCCTGTCCCAGAGAAAAGAGGGGCTCACAACACACAGGGCCACTGTCTCCTCAACCAGAGGCTCCCTTGCACCTGGCATCAACAAGCTAGTCAAAGCTCACTGCTTGAAACCATCAGGCAGAAAGAAGCCATGCATGGGAAATAATAATTGTCTAGATCAGTTTCTTTAGGAAAAAAATTCTAGGTATTTTTAATCTATTCTTACAAACATAGTGTTTGGCCCGATGGCACGGAATTACTCAGTTCTATTGAGATCTGGTAACTGAAGGTAGGTTCACATCCCATCAGAGGTAGAAGTCACTTATGGAGACCGAGTCTCTGTACACCAGAAAGAGGTGAGGGGTAAAAGAGCTACAGAGTCCTGTGGGTAGCCATCGATTTCATCTGAGTTGGCATTCAGAAAATAATTAGAAATGATTTTCTTATTTTATTTGAAAAAAAAATATCTTGTCTCTCACTCAAGGAAGGTAAAGAAAAGAAGCATCGAGAACAACAGTCATTGTTTAAAAAAAAGCATGGGGGGATGGGGGGGCTCTGCTGACGCTCTGGGTTGCATGGATCCGACTTTGCCATCTATGTCCTGAGTGAGGGCAAAGCCATCTAAGCCCATAAACAAAGCCACCCATGGGTGACAAGCAAAGACGCAAGCCTCCTATCTCCTCTTTATTAGTGTGGCCTTTCTTTCTACACAAGAAGGTGGCCTCATTCCTCTGTGGAGATACAACCCTTGGAAGGCATTTCAAGCCAGGCAGTGGTCAGCACAGACAAGAAACAAAGACCCCCACCTTGCCCATGGCAAGGACACAATTCCCTGAAGTCCACCTAGGGTTTAAATGGCTCAGCTTTCTTCCCCAGTGGTTTTCAGGGCTGGGGAAGATGGCGCAGTGGGGAAAGAGCTTGTGATACAGGCATGAAGACCTGAGTTCAGATGTGCAGAACTCACACAAAAGCCAGGCATCATGGCACTGGACCATAATCTCCAGGGCTGGGTGATAGCAATAGCAGGAGCCCTGGGTTTGCTGGCGAGACAACCTAGCTGAATGAGTAAGCTCCAGCTTCAGCGAAAGACTATTTCTTAAAAACAAGGGTGGAGAAAGAATCAATACACCGGATGCTGACTTCTGGCCTCCACATGCATATACCCTGCACACACACACACACACACACGCACCCTCCAGTCCCCACCCCACAATACAACACACATTGTAGATCACGCTGAGACACACAGTCCAAGGTAAGACCAGAACCATATTTCACCAAGCCGGAACAGGATAAGAATTTGGAGAAGAGAAACAGAAACACAGCATGCGTTAGAAGCTGGGAAGCTGTAAATATTGAGCTTGCCCTGGACCCAGAGCTTGAGATTGAGTAGCACCTCAGCTGGACTTGCTGAGAGAATAAGGCAGAAACAGGGGAGGCCACGGGATAGTTCAAGGAGAGTCAGACGGAGACCGAGGTGGATACAAAGAAAGAACTTTGGACCCAGGGAGAAGAAGCGTCATCGACAAAGAAGACACAGAAAGAAGCTGCAGACACCCACGAACCCGCTGCAACGCAGACACCCCAGCTCCCCTCACTTCCTACTCCATCGGAAGCACTGATTTCGTATCTCTTGGAGGCACAGCGTGTGAAGCAGGGACGTGTGAGAGGGAAGTGTGGCGAGGGCTGGTTTGCGTCTCCCAATAATAGAGTTTCAATTCGGTACCTAAATAAACAATCTATTTTAGTGGCTCCCCTTTGATATCTCGAATGTTCCCTTCTGTTATTTCTGGCAGCTCTCAGTCCTGTGATGTGATTAGAGGGGACGATCACACTTACATAACAGCATCAAATTAATTTGCCGCCGAGAACAACGGCAGGGAGGCAATCACTGGAGCGCTTGGATGGGCCCCCGCCCCCACCCGCCTCCAGTTGATTTAAGTGACATCAGGGGATTAGAGTGAAGTCGGTCAGTAGAGCGATGCTGGGAAAACAACCAAAACATCCAATCTGACCTTGTAAACGAGAGAGGAGCACAATAAATAAGGAAGGTTCTGTCTCCAGGCCTGGTGTAGGAGCCACAGTGAGTCACCACCAACCCAGCAACTACACTTCCGGCGGCCAGAGAAAGAAACTTCGAGAAGCTGCAGTCTAGCTTCTGAAGCTATGCACCGCAGATCAAGAGTGGTCTAACCTGAAGATGTTTGAGATTTGGATCTATGACTTTTTTCTTTGATTTTTCTCCATGGCCCTTTTAAATGAAACATTTAAAAGTTGCCATGGCTTTTTTCCTCTAGAAGCCCTGGCCACAAAAGCAGAGGCAAATATTGTTTCCGGTTTTCTAAACTACATGACAACAGCTCAGAAAAATGCGATCCAGGAGCCTGCCAAAGGCCAGAGGTTTACAACGGAGGGTGTTGATGACATGGGTGTTTGAGGGGGGGGGGCATGCTCGTCCTGGTCATAGCTCTTGTCTGACACTAACCTCAAACAGTCATTTTAATTTTCGGAGCCCTGGCTTTCTTATCCAGGAAGGTAGATATTACATTACCTCTTTCGTTTCCCTTAAACGATTGGTTTTTACCCATCCTTTCATTTTGTTCAGCCAGCCAACAAATACTTATTGAACACTAATCTCTGAGAGCTGGGAATATCTGCCGAAGTTGTCTCAGCCCCCATCGCTCAGGCCCCAGGAGGGGGTGGGAATGAAAATAGTAACCTCGCCTGGAGGTTCTGGCTAAGCCCTTGACCTTACCACCCTTTATCCATTATTGCGATTAAGCCTCACAACCAGGGCTGCAAAGATGCTCCCCGGGTAAAATGCTGGCTGTGCAAATCCAGGTATCTGAGCTCAGATCCCTAGGACCCCACATAAAAAGCTCAGTGCCGTGCTCTGTGTCAGAGAAATGAGGACCCCGGCGCTTTCTGGCCAGTGAGGGTAGCCTTGTTGGTGAGCTCTGGAGAAAAGAGAGGCCTCATCTCAAAGGAACAGAATGGTGCACCTAAGGATAACATCTGACATCGTCCTCTGCCCCTTACACACACACACACACACACACACACACACACACACACACACACACAGAGAGAGAGAGAGAGAGAGAGAGAGAGAGAGAGAGAGAGAGAGAGAGAGAGACATTAAACCTCTTAAACCTCACAACCGTATTGAAAGCAGAGGTCTCAGCCACCCATATTTTACAGATGAGGAAACCAAGGCCAGAGCCATTATGTAACTCTGTCAATTTATGCTAGCAAATGATGGCACTAGAAGTCAAACCCGTTGCTCATGGCCCTGTACTCATCTGTGCTCCTTTATAAGGAGAGATGTGCTAGATGTTACCAGCCATGGCCTGAGCTGAACCACCAGGCCACTTAAAACTGTAAGGTTTGTCAACGATTTCACTGATTAGTTGTCTGATTCTCCCCAGACAGTGGTTTCTTGGCAAAATCAAATATCAGATTTCTAAAATGACAGTAACTCTACAGACAGCAGTGAATCCTGGGATTAGTGAGGAGGGGCTCCAGGATCCTAAGGATGCTTACACCTCTCATATAAGACATTCTAGACTTCTGATACCCAGTACTACATGCAAGTGGGTAACAGCTGTTATGCTGTATTTTGCAAGCAACAAATACAAGAAGTAAAGGTTGTCATGTGCTCAGGACACATGCAACCCTTCCCTCCCACCCCCCAAATATATATTTTCTTTCTTTCTCTGTTTTTCTAATTGATATTTTGCCTATATGTCTGTGTGAGGGTAGGTGTTGGATCCTAGAGTTGAAGACAGTTGTGAGCTGCCACATGGGTCCTCTGGAAGAGCAGTCAGTGCTCTTAACTGCTGAGCCATCTCTCCAGCAGCACCCCCTCACCAGCCAGCCAATATTTTCAATCCATGGTGGGTTGACTCTCTGGGTGCCCAAAAACATCAGTTTATGAAAGGACCACCCTATCTCTCCTGCCACCCAAAGTCTCTCTGTCATAAAAAATATTAATATGAGAAAAGTTGGTGTTGCTCATATATAATTTATGAAGGGACCACTGCATTTGAGGATTTGAAAAAGTACGGTGTGTCTATGCGTGTGTTTACGTATATAGACACATGCATGCCTGTGCCCCAGTTTTCACACATAGAAGTCAGAGGACATCCTCTAATGATTGTCACGGATGTGGTGACCAATAGTGGTTAGATGTTCCTATATTTTACTGATTCGAAATAAAATAAGTGAGAAAAATCACACCTTTATTTTACCCAAAACACAAGGTTTCCTTGCCCCGTTATATTAGTAGATTGGTCTGGTTCTGTTCTGACACAGAGTTAAACATCAGCCCAAAGATTAATATTTGTTTGGCTTCCAAACTCTAAGTATGCTATTGGATGTCATTTCTAAGTGTGTTTTAGAAATTGTCATTACTTCCGTAATTAAAGTCAATCAAATCATGTGCATCATTTGTTAGATGGAACTCATTCAAAATTTATTATTATAATCCATGAATGTTAGTAAATATTGTATTCAATTAATTTTGTAATGAAACTTTTAATATATACTTATCTTAAATGGCATATATTAAAAAACATTAAATTACTTCGCTTCCCTTGTAAATGCAAAATGATCAGATGATTAAAGTTTCCGTAAAAAGTTAGCATAAGATGAGCTCACAGATTTAAAAATGGTGGGGAAAGGCTGCTGTAGACTCTAGGTTTCTGCTTCTGCCTTCATCTTATTTCTGTGCTCTTCTAGATGGACCTCTCAACCCCACTGTCTGTCCCTCCTCTCTTCGGTATTTTCAGTCTTTGCCTTGCTGCTCTGTCCTCTCCCTCAGTCTTCAAACCTCCGCAAGGCTGTGCATTCTGTGTAGTGGACTAGTCAATCCTAAACGACACTATCAAGAAATTTCCATCTTAGTTGCGTGCGTGTGCGCGTGTATGTTGGGGGGTGTTCACGGAAGTGTGCGTGGAGGTCAAGGTTCAATTTTGCCCATCATTCCTCAGAAGCTATCTAGTGTACATTTTGAAGCAGTGTCTCTCACTGGCCTGGATCTCACCAAGGACACTAGGCTGGCTGGCAGGAGAATATCAAGGTCTGCCTATTTCGACCAGTGCTGGGATTATAAAGGAGCACTTCCATGCCAGGCAATTTTACACTGGTTCTGTGGATTGAACTCAGATTGCCACGCTTGAAAAGCAAACACTTCGCTGACTGAGTTATCTCTCCCCAGCCGTAGCCCCGTCTTCTGCTTAAGTTATAATTTTACACAATGTCATTTCTGGAAAGATGAGGTTTTAGCTATTTTTTTCTTCTTTCGGGCTTCATACTACCTGCATTTGCCTAGAAAGCTTCATACCTGGATGAGCCCTGTCATTCAGGTCCCAGCTCCTCCAAGAGCTCACCAAACTTGCTGAAGGGCCCTTCCAACCCCTCTCTGCCACATTCCTTTCCTGTGATGGATTCATCACCCCCTGACTTTTTCTTGGTGCTTCAATGGAAACAGCACTTAAGTTACTAAATAACACCTGCTTATTGAGGTGACTCCAGAGTGTAAAACGGTGCCTTGCACTCCGAGAGTGTCCTGTGCATGAAAGCTTAAACGTTTGCTCTGAGTCTTTCTGCCTCTTCTTTTCTGCCCCCTCCCCGCAACCCGAGTTATCACTGATGCTCTTGGAACTCGAGTGCCATTCCTCTGGAGATGTAATACGGCTCATCTCATGTCACTCAGACAGACGCCTCCTGCTCTTTTCAAGGCAACCCAGTCCTTGTGTGCACCACACTTGAGGCAGGGTCTGAAAGTTGACAGAGATGTCACTCCACAGGCTGCACTTTGTTCCTCTGAACCCTGCACCAGTGACTTCCCAAATTCATCTGCAGCGCTGGAGGCTGCTGACATCTTTTTCAAACACCTTCCAGATGATTCCACTTGTCTCTCTACCGTCTAACCTAGACTGAGGACGCTGTGGGTACTCAATAAATGCTCTGTGCAGTGAGAGGCGATGCATTCAGTGACACCGGCCCCTCTCATAGTCTCTCCAGGCCTGCCAGGTACAAAAGCGAGGCTCGCCTATTTTGTGCTTCTCTTCTTTCAAGGTTGTAGTGGCCATTTGCCAGGTTGTGAGCACAGTAGCCTGTTTGTAACACATTCTGTGTTTTGGTCAACAGCTTCGCAATTTCACCCTTGAGTTCCTGGGAACTGTTGGGCGGATGCCATCAGCCCCGGTGATTATTTTACACCTCCAGTGTCATTCTAGGACATCTTACCCATTCATTTCAACTTGTTCCAGGCCTTTAGACTTCTCTATTTTCAAGAACAATTAGGGGGAGAGGGGGAGATTTCCTTTTCATCTCTAGGGCAACAAAGAGTGCAGAGGACTGGCCATGATTCTCCAAGACTTTTGCTCATTGCTGGAATGGTCATGTGTGAGCCCAGCTGATCTGTCTCCCGCATTTTCTCCCTGCCATTGGTTGATACATTTAAAACAATGCTTTCTGACTAGTATGCTGGTATGTCCAACCTTTATGATACGGCAACATAATATGGTTGTTTACAAAGTTTACTCTTGAGAAACCATGCGATTGAGTTACAGAAGAAAATAAACTAAAAAGAAATCACGTTTTAATTAAGTCTCTGGTTTTGTGTTAGCTTGTGTTCAGAGCTATCCTGGGTTACATGCAGATGGTGGGTCAGCTCCAGAAGCTAGACACAGCCATTCTCAAGTGACCTGTGCTAGCACTGTGCTAATTAAGTATAATAAAATTATAGCTGATAATACAAGTGGATGAGTGAGCTTTCATATCCACCAGTTTCTTCATTAAAATCCTTGAAAAGCTGATAGGACCACTTGACAGGGGAACTGAAATCCAGAGTGGTCAAGAGATTTGGCCTCTACGTTGCAAGTTCAAAGCTAAGCTGAGATGGAAACTAGTCCTTACCTTCATAATCCAGTGGTTTGCTCCTTGCTCTACTTTGATTTAGCTGGACTGAAACCATTTTTCCTCACTCAAACTAAGACTACGAGAACTTTCATCAGGGCTTTGGAAAAGAACTGATCAACATCCATGCGGTTTGATTCAGCAGCCACGTGCCATTACGACTTCATGTAACAAAAATTCCCTCTGCTAAGAAATATTTTCCCAGGAAGGCCTGAGAGGACCCACAGAATCAAGCACCACAGAGGCCAGCAGGAACTCTGTGGGAAGGGCAATGTCACACGACACGTAAATACACATAGACATACAGACTTATTATTTCCAGCTTTAAGAGACCCCATTGGGATTCCTCTTGATTTTCTCTGACTTCTGACTGCAGGACCCTCAACTGGAACACAAGTTGAGGTGAGCCAGGGCCATTTCTAGTGAGGACTTCATCACCAAAGAGGGAGAAAAGAGTAGCCTTGAGTCTGTAGGAGTCACAGTTCTCACGAAGAAGCCGGAAGGAGGGCCCACGAGCATTCTGTCGTCAGGATCACATTTTGCTTACAACCACAGCTCCAGACCCGGAACACTGGCCATCTCGAATTTACTCAGAAACACAAAGAAATCTGCTTCCAATGTAATCTGACATCGTCCTGTTCCCTGATTAACCACTTCTGTGGAGGCCTCAGTGAAGTGCCTGCCAAATGGTGCCCTGTGGATCGCAATGCCTGCCAACTTCATTCCTCCTTCCCCACATGCTGGTGCTGGTTGAGGCAATCTGCTGAGAGGGAGATTTCACCAGATCTGATGCAGAGATCCAGGGAAACTACTATTTGATATCTCATTTCCTCTTTCAAGGAAATAGAAAATCATTTGTTATATTTAATTTACTTAATGCTATCTTAGTTTTGACTGTCATGCAGTAAATCAGGGTTTTACTTTTATGCTTTTGTATTTCTGTGTGTGTGTGTGTGTGTGTGTGTGTGTATGTGTATACGGGCATGTGTATGTCAAGACCTGCTTATGGGAGTCAGAGGACAATTTGTGGGAGTCTGTTCTCTCCTTCCATCAGGTGGGACCTGAGCATTGAACTTAGGCCACTTGGTTGGCAGCAGACACATTTACCCATTACGATAGCTTAACAGCCATGTTTGCTTGCCTGTATATTTATAGTCACATGAATCTGGAAATGTGTGTGTGTGCACGGGCATGTGTGCGTGTGTGTGTGTCTGTGTGTAGTGCTTACATGAGCATGCATGCATTCATGTGGAGCTAGAGTAAACCCTTAGGTGTTCTCCTCAGTCATTATTCTCCTTCTTTTTGAGACCAAGTTTCTTTACTGAACCCAGAACTCTCTAATTCAGTAAGGCTGGTTGACCAGCAAGCCCCAGAGATCCTCCTGTCTCCACCTTCCCAGCATGGGGATTACAAGTACATACCACCATGCCTGACTTTTCTACGTGGATTCTGGGGATCTAACTTGGGTCCTCATTCTTGAGCAGCAAGACCTTTACTAGCTGAACCATCTCTTCAATGAACCAGTAGTTAAGTAGTTAAACATGTTTAACTGTGTATATGTGTTTTATAGTTTCAAATTTGAAACCCAAATTTGAAAGTTTAATCTTTTTAAAACATGGTTTCAATTTGCTTCCTTACAAGCTCTCTGAGATTTAATTCTTTTTTTCTTCTTCTAATGAGGGGGAGTTCAATGTGGGCTAAGCATCCTCTGGTACCCAGCTGATCATCACCCGCATTAGGAGTGTTTGTTCATGAAAGGCGCCTTGGTATGGGACTAAGAAAGGATTTCCTTGGTCTGCTAATTGACTTGGAATAATTCATTAGCTGATACTTTGGGTTGTGAATTTCTCTGGCAAATCCCAGGTCACCCTGACTTTCCATGTAAAGAGAGTGGTTTGGTCCTTGTATGAGAAGTTCAGGAGGATGGATCAGAGCCCCCTTAGAACCGTTACCCTTCCGTAAGGGAGCTTGTTAATAAAGAGCTCTCCGAAGCCTTTCCTTTGTACGGATATTGCATGAATATTTATGGAATATTCCATCTGTAAACAGCATTAAAATATAAACAGAGTATACCAAGAAACGGGAAGGCCATTTTTGCCTGATACATAGCGATGCTACAAAAACATTGGGGTTCTGTCCCCAGTAAGAGCTACCAAACAGCAAAGAGAGAGAGGCCATTTGCCTGACAAGCCAGGGGGCTACAGTCCCAGGAGTCCTACTGTGGCTGGTCTTCCCCTAGTCCAGCATTATGGGTTACTGGATTTTATACAAATTATCCACATGAACAGGGACCTGCTATTTGTAACTGGGAGTTAGACTGTGAAGCTGCTGGGTTTGTAGATGAAAACATGGTCCAACATGAGAAGATAGTTCTTTGTCAAAATGGGCTGCTCCAAGTTTTTGGTGGCCTTTCTCCTTGCAGGCACATGAGGTGGTTTCAGATATGGGGTGGTAATGTGCATGCTCCAATCAGCACAAAGAAGAGCATGGGAGGGAGGAGAGAAAGGAACTAGAATAAAACTCCCCAAGATCAACATCTGCAGACTCCATCCATGGGCAGCAATGTTTCTTTTGCTATAGCAGAATGGAAAACTGTTGTGTTTACCAAAGAAACCCTCTATTTACCAGTTTCTGTGCATATATATATATATATATATACACACACACACACACACACACACACACACACACACACACATACATACATACATATAAATATATATACACATACATACATACATATGTATGGTCATATTTATCCCAGGCTGACTTGGAATTTCCGATCCTCCTATCCACCCCTTCCAAGTGAGATTACTGACCTATGACACCACAGTTTCTCTTAAGCTGTGCTGGGGATAGAACCAGGACTTTGGGCTTGCTAGGCAAGCACTCTACCTCCTGAGCTGCAGCCCCAGCCCCGTGGTTGTGCATGGCTAATTCCAAACCTCTGGCACCAATCGCAGGTGCGTTAGCAATTTTCAAAGGATTAGTATACAATAAAATACTCTCAAGAAGAAAACCACCCAGAACGTAGTGAGTCACCCTTTGATGATTCAGGAGGCACTTTAGGATTCTGTCCTGCCTTAGGGTCAGCGACACAAACATCAATTAGTTTATGGTGAGTGTGTGGAAGAGCTTGTTTATTATGAGTCCTTGTTGAGAAAGTTCTGGACAATTCTCTTTCATAACATTGAAAAGTAATCATCTTCCACCCCAGGCCTTTTGGTTGCTGTTGTTTTCAGTCCCAAATATTGCTTCTATTCTTTGCAGAAAAGACACGTTTATCAGTCCAGAGATATGCCAGTAGGCCTGGCTACAATCCTGTCTTCTCTTGGGCCATTTCTGCCATAGACTTCTGTCTCCTCCCTGGCTGTTTAGAGACACCCATAAACTCACAGCACTATCTGGGAAGTCTAGCCTGACAAAGCTGACAAACTATTTTTTAGAAATATGAACTAGGTGATACTCTTGTACGCTTTGTTTATTCCAAATGTTTCTGAGAGCAAGCAGTGAGGGGGTCCATTGTATTCAAGAGAATTAAGCTTAAGTTGGGTGTCTCCCTTCTTGCAGATCATGGAGGTCAATAATAAGGAAAAAGAAAGTAGTACTGAGTATTCTTGGGCACCTTTAGGAAATAAATTAATCCAAAACATCTGAAATTTTTTTTAATTATTAAGAACTCAGGTGTGTAGAGGATAGAAACCTTAATATGGAGAATAAATTTCTAGTAGAAATAAAACATTACAAGACAAAAATAACAATAATAACAGAACAACCAAACAACAAACAAAACCCAGGTAAGTGGCTAGCTGTCTGAAGCTTCATTTTCTTTTCTTTTCTTTCTTTCTTTCTTTCTTTCTTTCTTTCTTTCTTTCTTTCTTTCTTTCTTTCTTTCTTTCTTTCTTTTTTTAGCTTTTAGTGAAGAATGGGGTTCTTGTTTGAGCTTCATCCATATTTTTTCCAAAGCAGGTCTACCCTAAATGAGGGGGTTCCAGGCAGGTGGAGCTTTTGGAGATGTTAAAATTTACCTGGATTTATTTTTTTTTTTCTAAATTTCCATCTGTACGTCAGGCAACATATACCATCTAAGCACAGAAAAGGCGTTCCCTAGACAGCTGACGACTGGCGTGCTGGTGGGGTTAGACATTGCCCAGTCTCAGTGTAAACGTCACTGGAAGTGTAGAGGGAATGGGGTACCTCACTGTACCTGTGGTTGTGTGTGACTCGGGACGTAGGGCTGGGGAGATCAGATCAGTTGATCAGCTGAGCTCTGAGTTCCACCCTCTAGAACCCAACTTATCATCCAGTGCTGGGGACGTGGAGACAGGCAGCTCTGTCCCTAAGGAGTTCTCCTAGTCTTTCTGGCAAGTTCAGCCACAAACAAGCAGAAAGCATTTAAGGAACTGCGCCCAGGGTTGTCCTTTGGTCTCAGCACACATACTGCGGGAACACATTAGATCTGGCGCAATTGTGGTTAGGCAACTACAGTTTGTTACAGATACAAGTTTAATATCATCTAACTGCTACCCTGAAATTATGTCTCCGGGAGGGACGCTGTGGGTATTTTGTAAACTACGGCTGCTTCTGCTCTTTCTCTGTTAGACATGGTCTAATGCCTTTAGAAAATGACATTCAAGATGCGGCCCTGCCAATTAGAACTTCCGCTCCCTGATTCTTGAAGGACATAAGCAAGCTTAATTGTGTGCTCAGACATTTTATTAAGTTGTTTTGAGTGCTGAAGGTCTCTTAACCTTCACATGGACCCATTTTCATAAAAATTAAATTAATTAATTAATAAATGTTTGCAGAAGAGAGATAGCAGTGTGATAATTGGGGAAAAAGCATTTGATTTCAAACAAAAGTCCTGTTCCTGTTCATTTTAAGAACGTGCACAATTTATCAAGCCACGGACACAAAGATGGGCTGCTGATTCTGAAGACTGACTGCATTAGGAAAATCACCCAGGTTATTTCCCCCCAGCTCCTTGATAACAAACAGTATGTAGAAGACAGGGAAAGGTGACCAGCGCCATCTCGCCAGGGGATGGACTTACTTGTAAGTCACTTTTGGGAGGAAGGGATAAACAACATGGTTTAGACAGCTCCACTGTCCAGAGACATAATCCTTGGGTTAACGGGTCCAAATGGAAGACCACTGTCTGCTATGAGAGAAGTTATTATGTATAACAAGACTGTCCCAGTTGCCAGATCCTTTTTTAACTTTCTTTCTGAAAGTTTCCTAAGTTTAAGAGGTTACACGCGACAGGGTGGGCAGGCAAAGTTGACAGGATCACAGGCAGGGCCGAGACAAGTAACACCGCTGCCAGCCCTCCTAAAGGAACCGGATCATCATCTGTTAACCCCAATGGCAACCGACGTGAACTGATCAGTAGGAACACACGCGCGCCTCTGGAAGTGTGGCCGGGGAGACAGCCAGAGGGTAGCTCCCCAATCCTATTGCTCACTTTCCAAGTTGTTTCCCATAAACTACATGGTTTGCCCATTCAGGCACGCAGTGAGCTCTCCTCAGACCTGCCCTTCCCTTTCGAGACTATCCACATGTGTTTTCCAACCTCCGGGGGCTTTTATTTTCTGCTTCCTACCTTCTCACGACAGTGCCAATCAGCGCTCCCCCCTCCACCCGCTCCACGAGGCTCTGTGCGACTTCTCCCTCTGTGATTGGCATCTCATTAATGAAGAAGGGCTGGTGTCTCTCTCATTACAGTTGTGGTGAGTGAGAGGACCTCAGAACTAATTTACTCGCTCTCACAAGGGAAGACACTTGTCTCCATCAAGAATTTAACTTCCCTTCTGCCTGTGGCAATAAAAGAGCCCGTTTTGTTTTAACATTAATAAGGTGAGAGAATAGACAATTTCCAAAAGAAATTAAGAAAGGCAAGAGGGTAGGTGCTGGCCCGTGCAAGTTTCCCTCAAGCAGGTCTGATGGTGGAGTTCAGCAAGGGACGTTTGCTTCAGTAACATATGGACGGCATGAAAAGAAGGAGAAAAAAAAAATCCAAGCAGGCAAATTGAGAGGCCCACGAAGTAGAGAGAGTCTGGGGTAAGGAGCGGGAGCTGTGGGTCCAGTCCCAAGCCTCAAGACCCTCCATGACCTTGGGCAAGTTTTTGATCTTTGTCTGGTCCTCAGTTTTGTTATAAGTAAACTAAAAGGATTGAAGAAAGTGGTCCCTGAGGGTTCGCTCAGATCTAAGATTTTAATATTCTTTCTATAAATGGAACTCTGGACTATTTCAAACTCCCCCCTCCCTGTTTGCAGTGAGTTTTTATCTCTGGCAACAAATTAGAAATTCCTCCAGAATTAAAGAGCATGGAATGGAAATTATTTGGCTTCCCGGATGAAAAGGTCAACTAGATTCAGAAATGTACTCTGGGCCTGCACCGTCTGCGTGGAGACCTAATTAGAGATCATACTTCATTGGCTAAAAGGGATCAAACTTATCCTGGCTTTCATCTGGATATGTATTTTTTGAAAATTACTCTACGTTACTAATTCATTTATCTTCCTACTTACAGGAAGGTCCACCCATTGATAAAGCTATGTCCTGACACCCCTGCCTGCATAAAACCCCGTTCTCTTCATCCATCCCCCTCCACCCACTGCCTTAGGATCCCATCTCTTTATCACACTGGGCTTTAAATGCCCTGCTATACTAGAATGCGGTAAAAAGTAAAATCTTAAAACTGTGTTCTCCATTTAGCTGGAGATGGTTCCTGCGTGAGGCACCAGAAGCTGTCTCCTTGGGTGGTGGCAGGCCTCAAGGTAAAGAGGTCGGTCTAGAGCAGTGGTTCTCGACCTTTCTAACGCTGCAATCCTTTAATACAGTCCGTCATGGTGTGGTGATCCCAGCCATGATTTTTTTTTTATTGCTACTTCATAGCTGCAATTTTGCTGCTGTTAGGAATCGCAATGTAAATATCTGCGCTTTCTGATGGTCTTAGGCAACCCCTGTGGAAGGGTTCTGACACAGCATCCTGTGTTGGCTTAGCTTGACCTCAGCTTGAATGTGGTAACAAGTTTTCCTGAGGGTGACAAAGTAGTTGAGGACCAGAAGTGCCCACAGTAAGGATCTCTATGCTGTTCTACTGGGAAGATTCTAGAATACATGATATGTTTTTAGTGCGTAGAAGGGTGTAGACATAGATATGCCCATGTGTGCACATACAGGTAATGTCACATGTCTTTTCGTCTCTCCATCTTATTACTTATTTATTTTTATTTATTTTGAGACAGAGTATCTTACTGAACCCACAGTTTGACAATTCAGCTTGACAATGCAACCTGCATCCACCACGCCCCTGTTGGGACAACAGATGTCCCCCTGGATTTTGATGTGAGTGCTGGGGATCAAAATCCAGGCACTTTACCCATGGTCCCATCTCCCCAGTCCCACCACGAACCTTTCCCTCCCTCCTGCCCTCTCTCCCTCCTCTCCTCCATCTTTCTCTCCAGTCTTCCCTCACAGGCAGGCTACTTGTGAAAGAGAACTTTAGCTAATGTCAACACTTTCATTTCTCACCTATTTTAGGCCTAGGGCCTCCTGCTCCCAAAATCTCCTATGAAGCCAGATGAAAATAAGTCCAGCCTGTACCCAAAGAGTCTGGCCCTGAAGCCCTGGGCACGAGCTCAGAATCATGGTCTGTCACTCCCCAGCACTATCCTACCTCCTTCTACCCTATTCCTAAGCATTGCCTCCAGGCACGGCTGTAGCCGTTCCTTCTTCTTACAGCTTCTGAATGAAATTAAAGCTAATCCTCTCTGGCTTGGTTAGGTCTTGTGCAAGATCCCCACACCCCACAATCAATGTGCTCTTAGAAGAGATAGCCAAGCCACCACACCTCCTGCAGCATGGGCGAGAGGAGACAATGTGTTGTTCTCACTGTACGAGACAGCTTTGAAGTCCTGACTCACGGAAGCCCCTTCTCAAATCACCCCTTCGTGCCGGGACATTGGTATTGACTGTCAAAAGCAAAATGGGGAAGGGTGAGCAAGGCCTGTGAATCAACAGGAGAGAATAAACTGGAGACCTCTGGGTTTCCCCTCCATGGTTTCAACAGACCAGAGCGCCCCTGCTCCCTTTGGGGGAGGGGAGGGGGACTGAGACAAGATCTCACTATGTGTAGCCCAGCCTGGCCTGGAACTGAGGATCCGCTCACCTCGTTTTTTTGGAATGCTAAAATGACAGCTGTGTCCCCCCCACACACATTGGCCCCTGCCTCATTTTTCACCCAAACTGTAGTTGCAAACACACAGGTTGGGACAAACTCCCCAGCTTTGCTGTTTTCCTCCCTTAGCAACTAAGAGACAGTGAAAAGAAAATCAAAGAGAAAACAGGCTGAAGCTGGGGACCAGCTTTCAGGTCATCCTTTGCTTCCTAAAAGGAGAACTTTGCCTGCAGTGTCTATAATTTAGAAAGCCTTAATGAATGGCTTCTAATTTATTTATTACTCATAGAAAGTTGTAAACACCGCTCCCCAAACCATTTTGAAACAATCTGGGAGGAGTCAAATGGTCAGACATTAACACATTTAACAGGGCTGTTGTTGGACATAGTTCTGATCTCTGAGTCTAATTTAGCTCTTTCCTTACACAGGGTTGTGTGTGAGCGCTCAGCCCCTATGTGTGTGTGTGTGTGTGAATTCACTTAAGATGGTCGAAAGGCACCTTAGCTTTGTCATTGTCTCTTTTACAGACTGCCAGCATCATAGGAGATCCCAAAATTAGTAAAATATTAAATAAATAAAAAGAAAATAAAGCCAATTTAACAATAAAAAGGGGCATCGGCAGAATATACAAGCTGGATAGTCAAACAGAATTGTTTGAAATGCCTCAGCCTGGTTTCAAAGAGCTTCCTGCAGTCCAGCCCAAACACCCAGACAGGTAGACTGCTGTGAGATATGTAGGCGCTGCCTGCTGCCTGCTCCTTAGATGGTGAGAGGCATTTGAAAGCATCAAAGTTTCCCGTATAGATGAGTGTACATTTATCCCTGCGTCTGTGATCTCTGCACTCGCCTATTGTAACTCGCTGTTTAATAGCTTGGCAAACCTTGCCCCTCACAGACTGCAGGTTTTCCCCCCTCAAGGATCTGCTCCTCTCCCCAGAGAGTCTCGCTGGGGCTGAGTTTTGAAAAGTTTTCATTCCTGGGCTTGTGCGAAGATATGGGGTCACTCTTTGAAATCAGCACTGTTGGATAGCTCACTTGTTGGCTGGCTTTCCCTCACCCCCTGTGCTGGTGTCTGCATGTGGCCTGTTGGTGCCCTCCAGCCGTAAGGCATATGCCAGGAACCAGCCTGGCTAAGAACCAGGAACAACCACCGCCTTGCCCTGTGCAGGCCCATCTTCACTCTGTAGAAAAGGAGACCACAGGTCTCCACCTGGCTGCCCACAGGTCCTGTGTGGCCCACAGACATGGACTGCCCGGACTCTGCTCTTCTTCATTTCAAATCTCAAATGTTGGGGAGACTTCAGATAGAAATGTGTATTGCCAACTTCTCAGAAATCTGAAATCTGCAATCGTGTGGTGCTTCCTGCCCCAAGGAGCCCAGTGCCAACCAGACTGGGTCTCTTCTACATATCATGGAATCCCTTCAACTTGGCTCTCTTGATATCTCTGGGTTACCTCCTGGGCTATTGGGATTTGGGGTCTGTGACCTATGATAAGGACACCGCACACAAAGCAAATACTAACTGGGAAACTTTGGGGACACAGCTGCTGACTTTCAGAACAATACAAGGGTAGGATTACAACACCCTGTGGGCCTGGGAAGAAATTGAGGTCCTGGGATTTGAAGTGTCTTGCTCGATTCCTGCTGCTTGTGAGAGGGTAAGTCAGGCATTGAGACATGAGTGAGCTACCTCTGCTCTTTCTAGTCAGAAACAGGAAAGGGCACCGGGGGCTCCCCATTATGCACAGTCTATTCTCCTGCTTGACTTACTGTAGTCTGGTCATGTTGAATAACTCCCTGCACCCCAGACATTCTGAGTCCTTTTGCTTGTTTGTTTGCATATTCTGTGCCCCACACTCCCATGCCTGAAAAAGCTCCTTATCTTGAAAGGTTCCATTGACTCGTAAGCATCTGCATGAAGATTCTTGCACCCCCAAATCTGTAAGTCTGACCTCAGCACTTCTAGAGCTATGTGTGTGTCCCATTTATAGAAAAAGCCACCATGGTAACCTAAGGGCAGACTCTGTCTCACATATCCCTCAAGCCTGGTCCAACCCTGACAGGCAGGAAATAACCATCGCAGGGTGGGCTACTAAGTGGGCGTGCCTGAAGTGCACTCTTCTCAGAATGTCCCCGGGAAGTGCAATTGGATTTGAAGAGCAAATCCTGCCAGTGTTCCCATGGGGTTCTTTGAATCTGGAACTCACCCTCACGGCATGCTCTCTGGTTAACGAGACTTCGTCACTTGCTCCTCTTTTCCTAGATGACAGCACAGTCTGAAGTTCTTCAAGGAACTTCAGATTTGAAACACAGCCATCAGGTACAACAGCACCCACCTATAATCCCAGCACACTGGAGTAGAGGCAGGGCTATTAGGTGTTGAAGGTCATCCTCAGCTACATCATGAGTTCAAGTCCAGCCTAGGCTACATGAGACTCTTTCTCAGACAACAACAATAACAGTAAAACAATGACAACAACAGAGCACCACACATACACAACACCCCAACAAAAAAAAAAGGGAAACAAAAAAATTAACACAAGACACTTGCCTGGCACACACCTAGGAAAGAGAGATGACCATATGTGAACTGCAAGCTCAGCAAGGGGCTGTGAAATTAATAAGACATGAATAATCACACAAGAGCTGGTGGAGCCGCCTGAAGGGGCCGGCTTAGGTGTGCACCTGGGGCTGAGAGGCACGGACGACCCACAAGCCACTGGCCAGGCATCAATTGACCTTTCAGTTTTCATTCTCCACCCCCACGCAATTTTTGAAAGTGTAAAATAATTGCCTCTGCAGCTAGCTACTGAAGGCATCATTAAGAAACAAAAGCACAAAGGCTCGTGCGTCTGGAACGAAGCAGACCAGCGGCCGTCTCCATTGAAGGCAGGATGATAAAACTGAGCCAGGTGCTCAGGCAGGCAGAAGGGAGGACAACCCCAATAAAATAGATTTTTTTTTTATTCCATCTAATGAACCCATCACGTGCAGAAAACGGGAGGCAGCACTGACCAGGTGGGAGGGGGGGAGCTGACTTTGGCAATGAACGCGTGGCTTCTCTTAAAGTGATTATTTCAAGAGACAAGGAGCGGGAGGCTGAGGGACACACATGGAGAAGGCGAGTCAAGCGGTCCGTTTTCATTTCTCATTTCCGTGACATCTTCACGGAGTGTGGGGCCTCCTAACGCGTGAGTGGGGAAGACGGCTTGTGTGAGGACTGTCACTCAACTAATCAGACGACAATGCCCTGCTTAAGATGGGAGAATGAGCAAAATCACAGTTTTGAATTATTTTTCCCAGTGTGAACGTAGCAGTAGGGAAAAAAAAAGGCCACCCCTTTCCCTTAATCTCAAATTCTTAATTGTTAGCCCCGGGAAGTAAAGTACAAAGAGAAATTAACTTCCATGATAAATATTTAAGAAAAACACCCTTTAATTGAGTCAGAGAGAGAGTAAATGTGCCAACTGGTATTTGAGATAACTGTCGTGATAAGTTCTTTGCAGATATAATAGCAGGCTGAAAACCTGCCCACGGTTTTTATTTCGTCCTGTTATTCACCAGGCTTAGGCTTTTTCTTTTCTTTTCTTTTTTTCAGAGAGCATCAGGATTTAGAAATATCTTGATGAAGTTGCAAAAAAGGAAAGGACCCCTGTTTGGCTGAAGCTCATGAGCTGACACAGGCACCTGTAAGCCAGGGTAATTAGAGATTCTGGGCAAGTTTGGCTAGGGTTTAGGGGATCATCTTAGACTAATAAACTGTCCTTGAATCTTAGTCACCGGGTAACCAAACACTGCTGCGACTGCCCTGGCTCCTGCTTTCAGGTCTTGTTGGAAATCACACGTTAATGTTACAAATGCTCATGCCACGGGCTCGCTTCAGAGGCTCAGTGTCCACACAATCACCTTGAAAATTCCATATGAGGAACGGTTTCTATAAAACCCAATCAGACCACCCTCTCTGCTCCAGCTGCTTCTCTGATCGGCCTGGGACTTTCTTCTCTACGGAGCGGAAACCCAAGCGCATTGTCTCTCCACTTTTTTCCCACCCCGTGCGGTTTTTCTTGCTTCTTTCATTTTTCCCCCCTGTGTGTGCTGACTCTCTCGTTCTTCTTCTACTAAATTATGCTCTATTATTTCCAGAGCCTGAAGAATCCACAGCTGAAGCATCGCTCCTAACCTTATTTTGTATTCCTAGCATGTGCTACGACCTGTTTTGGGTTTTATTTGCCGCCAAGTTGCTGACACAGCTCCAATTCTGTTTTCATATTTTGATTGGGTGGGAGTGTTCATTACTGTGGATAGCAGGCGAGGGAAGAAAGTCATTTTCAAAAGGCACAATTTACACCTTCGTTAAAGGGTGTTTTTTTTTTTGTTTCTGAATGCTCTGCCCATTTGAATTCTAAACACTACAAATATTCAAACATATCACATTTTTGTTTGTAGAAAAAAAGTTTTAATGAAAATTATAGTGTTTCTCTAAATGTTCTCTTAGGCTCTTTATGTTATGCTCATGAAGCTTCATTCCCCTGTATGTCTTCTGACTGACCAGCATGTTGGCAGGTACGGAAAGCCAAGAAGCCGGGGCTTATAAGAAGCAGCGTTTACAAAGCCCAGTTCAGAGCTGCTGCCATCAGCCTCTCTGGGGACACCCACTTCATTTGGGCATTAGGGAATGCATGGCTCCAGTTAAGCTCTCTCTTAGAACCAGAGAACATATTGGCTTCAGGAGCAGGGAACCCCGGAATGGGACACAAGGTTCCCATGGTGCTTTCCCATAAAGGAATGCCCAGCAGAGAAGAGGGGTCACAGTTCTGATCTTTGCTTTGGAGACAAGTTAGCTTGAGGGGCTCCTGGACCACAAACCATCACATGCTCCCGATTCAGAGCTGACAGGTGAAATAGGAGAGATCCCATTGTATTTGAGTTTCAGAGAAACCACACTTACTTTGTGTAAGCCCCATACAATATTTGAGACATAGTTATTTTTTTAAAAAAGAAACAACACATTTTTCTTTCTTCGAAATACAGATCTAACAGACCATCTCTAATTTCTGTTTAGTGATTCTGGTGACCTTTGCACAGTTTGAAGGATACAGTTCACAGCATCAGAGGCAGGTCTGGTGGTTTTTCTAGTCTTTGGACCTTCTTTGCTACATGTCAGTGATGTCTAACATGGTCCCCTCACCAGGCATGGTCTGTTCTTCATCTCACTCATCTATGCTTCTTCTCTTCCTGGATTACTACTCAAGGCTTCCTCTTCTGGGAAGCATTATGGAATATATAGCCCAAAGCAACGTCTTGCTGCTCTAAAAAGCCCACGAACTCTTGTGTGGATCAATTCAGTACTGTTTATGTTCCTCCTGGGAGCTGCGATAGTCACTCCATCTGCATCCTGCATTCTTCCCAGAGGGACACAGGCTTTAGAGTGGTCACCTTGCAGCTCTGCAGAGTCCAGCGCTAGGGCCTTTATATGGTTGGTAATCAGGAGAATTCTGGTGATTAAAAGGGCAACTCATGGGGTGGGGATAGGGCTCTCTTGGTAGAATTTCTGCATAGCATGCATTATGCCCTAAATTAGAATATCAGCACCCAAGAACCAGAAGTCAGGTACATGCCTGTAATCCCAGCGCTAGTGAGGCAGACAAAGGAAGATCAGAAGTTCAAGGTTATCCTCAGCTAGTTAGAGGCCAGCCTGAGCTACATGACACCCTGTCTCAAATAAGTAAATAAATAACTAATCATACATAAACAAAGAAGGTGACTATTGATTGTTACCAAACTGCTTTTTCCCCCCTGCAGTTTTAGCTTTGTGGCATTTGCTTTCCCCTGCAAGGACGGAAGATGGGTCAGGGCTCCCCCCATAATGTGAGCACAGGAGAATCATGCACAAATACTGGCTCAGACATCCGAGGACCAGATGACCAGTGTGGGAGCTAGACTCATTTCTCGGGGATCCACAAATACAGACGGAAAGTTCTGATGGGGGTGGGGATGGGGAGGCGCTTGATCTCCATGTAGATAGATCATGAAGACTTAATTTTGCATAGATTCTCTTGCAAAAAAAAAATGTAGGCAGGCTGTGGCCAACGTGCATTCCCAATGAAAGCAGGAGTCCAGAATAAATTTCTTTAAAGTGAGCACTATTTAAAACTAGCTGCTGAGTTTCCTAATGAGAATTCTGGGGCTAAAAGCAGCATCAACTCTTTCAATCACAGTGAACAAGGTGGGACTTAAACATGACAGCCAGAGAGAAAGGCAGCTGCTGAGCATCTGGCAGAATCCCCCTGGTTTCCTGGGGTTCTATGTCACTGCCACTGGGAGTTTCTGTTTGCCAACCATACTGCGTCGTAGTTTGGATCCCAGGAGGGTAGAAAATTAGTTTCTAGGAAGAAAACTAGAGAGAAATGGTGCAGACAGTGCCTGTCTTTGAAAAAGTTTAAATTTGTGTCCTTCTCCACAGATGGATGTTTCAGAACTTTTGAATCAGGTTGTAGGTTCTGTGTAGATATGGCCCAGTGGTTAAGAACACTTGCTACTCAAGAAGAGGACCAGGCTTCAATACCTACGTCCTGCATGGTGGCTCACAACCATCTCTAACTACCCAGTTCCAAGGCATCCAACTTCCTCTTTTGGCTTCCACAAAACCTACATGCATACGGTGCACTTACATGCATGCAGACCAAACACTCATACACATAAACTTAAATAAAAATAAAATTAGAGCAGAATGGAAAGGCTTGTCATTTACACATCATTTTAGGAACTTGGTTTCCCTCTTTGCTCCAGTTGCTCTGCCATAAAGATAGTGGGGTGTCCATTGACCTGCGTGCACACTTGGGGTCTGTATTAACTTCCCAGCATTGCTTGGCACCTCCTACCAGAACCTTCCTCACCGTTGGGTCCACAGTCCAGCTATGTTCACTCTCCTCCCACACCCACAATCCAGGCTCGATTAGTAGAATCCCAGTTTTATATCCACACTAGAGCAGCGCATTAAAATGTCCGCGATTAAGCCCTGGATTAGCATGTGCCCAGACTTTATCTTAATTGCCGATTAAGAGTAATCCCTCCAGGGAATTCCCTGGAGCTGCTTTGTTACCAGGAGGGGTGAATCATTACATATTTGGGGTTACCAGTGTCACTTAGCTTCTTTTGATGAACATGGAGGGCCCTCAATTCTCCAGCCTTTGAGGAAGAGACTTTTCATTGCTCTCTGACAATCTCCCTAGACAGCTCATTTGCACCCGAAGGTCGGGGTTGGCGGGGATAAAGCTTTGATCCATTTTGACAAGTATGGAATACAGGCTTCAGCAGAAACTTGGCTTGCCGTGTCTATGGTGAGCTTTGGCTTGGAGAATGATATTCTCCACACATTCTGTGAAGGGTTATTGTTCATAGTGTTTACTTATAGAACTCTCTCTGGCTAGATATAATTTGTCGACTGAACCACTTGGGAACTGGGTATACATAGTATGGACCTTGAGCCTAAATACTCCAGTATAAATTTCCAAAGAGTAATAAGGAATGAAAGGATAAAAAGTGAATTATTTTTCCAGTTCCAACTTGAACATAGTTTTTTTTTTATGATTGGTGATGGATAAGTGCATACAAATCTATTCAATGATGAGAAGGGTAAATCTAATATGGAGCTCCGCAGTTTCAGAGTGGCTGTTCTAACTGCGAAGAAGTTCACTGAGACCAAAAGATTTTAGTCTGGCTAGTGTGTGCACGCGCACGTGTGTGTGTGTGTGTGTGTGTGTGTGTGTGTGTGTGTGTGTTATTTGCAAGGGTTTTGTAATAAAGTTTATAATTTTTAAAGAGTAGTATCTTATTTTATGTTAAATTTACATGAGGACATTGTCTTTATTTACTCCACTAATACTGATTTCCTCTGGAATCTCCTCAGTAAATAACCCCCTAGGTGTGCAACAAGGTCTAGTTTCCAGAGCCAATGAAATGGCTTGTGGATAAAAGTGCTTGCTTCCCTGCCTGACTACCTGAGTTAAATCCCTGAGTCCTTCATGGCAAGAGGAGAGACGTGGCTCTTGAGAACTGTCCTGTGAAAGTCACACTTATGCTCATGCACACACACACAAACACACACGCACACACACATACGCACACACGCACACACACACACACACACACACACACACACACACACACACTTGCGCTTTATAATTTAGATAGGGTTACCATAGGCCTGGATAGTGAGAGAACTCTCTTACAGACATGAGGCTGAAGAAGGAGGTACAACTTAGTGAAGGTCACCAGGCATGCAAGAGTTCAAATTCAGGGTACAGAGCCAATTTAGGTCCACCCAAGATCAGCGGGAGGACAGGGTGACCCCCACAGTGGACATACTCGATAGGTTTACATTCCAAATGAAGGGACAGAGAACCCTGAGCTTTTTGAGGTGTGCTTGGTGTTTACGTGATGGGTTAAAAAGGCTTAATGATACAGCAGCAACATACACACATCTCCTCTGCCAGATTTAAGACTCCAGTCGTTTATGAAGTGCTGCATGGCCATCCAGGGAGTGAAAATCAGGGTGGGAAATCAGAGCACATCTGCAGCCCATGAAAATCACTAAGGTGAGACAAGGTTGAAGGCCCTTTGATAATAGAATGAACCTTTGGCCTGCTTCAGATTTCAAGACCTCATTAACATCGACAGGCAAAGTTTCCGGAAATTCTGTGTGTGTGTGTGTGTGTGTGTGTGTGTGTGCACATGTATAGGCACTCTGGTGTGTATATGGATACGGAGGGCAAACATTGGTCCTCAAGGTTTTTGACATAGGGTCTTCTCATTGACCTAAAGTTGACTAGCTGGGCTAGGCTGTAGAGCCAACAAGCCCCAGGGATCCACCTGCCCTTGTCTCTCCAACATCGAGATTATAATCATGTACCATCTGCCTGTCTTTAATGTAGGTTCTGGAGGTTGGACTCGGGTCTTTATGTTTACAAGATAAACACTTTACTAAATGAGGCATCTCTCTAGTCTACTTTTGGAGATTCCAAATAGAATATCTCTCTGCCTCGTACCCAAGGTGCCTAATTCCACTCTTGCTCTGGATTCCACCAGGGTACATGGGTTAGCTCAGTCTGTGTGGAGTCTATCAGGATGAAGGTGGCCTCAAAAGTCACCATCAAATATGGTGACCCATTTTGTGCTGTCTCCATCTAAGACTCTCTCCTAACTCATCAGCGGCCTTCCTGGACCCTACGGGACATTTATTCCTAAGGACTCCTTCTCAGGTGGCTGTGAGCATCACTGCTTCTCGTAGAGAAAAACGTTGCAAGCATAAAGGGGGCTGCTCACTTACCTCCCTGCCCTGCCTCACTAAGCTGCTGTCTTCATAGCATCTGGGAAGTAGTCAGAGATGCCTCCATATCTAGGTCACTCAGAGGTCTCCCTGTCTCCATCTTTCTTTTCACTAAAGACCTGAGATGCGCCTCCTTTGTCGCAATACCTCTGAATGGACATAAGTCGTTTGTGGGCTCTTTCTAGAACATTCCGATCTGGCCCCTCCTGTGGTGATCTTATTTTCTCCCTAAAGCTCACACAAGAATTGGGGATGAAAGCAATCTCTTAGTGAAAACCCACATGATAACCAGGTTTCTTAGATTCTATTACAAAACACTCCTGGCTTTAAGTGGAAACCTGAAAATTTAGGGTAAATTACGGAACGAATTCATGTTCACCCAGAACAATCCTTCAACTTCCTTTGTGATGGATATTTGGAGTTTATTATTGTAACCTCTGAAGATGTTTTTCCCGAAGTAAGTTCTCTTTGGCACCAGAGACATCCCAAACCCCTGAAACTTCTCAGCTATGAATCACATGACCACCCAGTATGGCTTCCTCTCCTGATTCTTCTTCCAGCCCTTCTCCGGTGAGTTCTCCCATTTGTAATGGGCTCCCAGGATAGCTGCCTTCAGCCTTAGCGCGAACACCAGTCTAAATGGATGGGATTTCCACATTATTCTGGTCCAATCTGCAAATGACGAGCTTCCCCACCGAGCCCCGATGGCGGTATTTCTAGGGTTTAACTTGATGGGGGCTTGCTTTGTTAATAGAATTCTCTCTCCAGTTGTTTGACTATGTAAATGTTGCTCGAAGGGGGGAGGCCCAATTTTCCTATATGTAAGTTGGTTTTGAATGTGATGTGTGTGGGTTCTCTTGAGCAGATCTGCCTTTTTTTTCCTAGAGAGACTTTGCAATTACCATTTTCTTTTTCCTCTTTATAAAAGCTAGTATCTTGCCAGGCGACCAGCAGTACTTAGGTTTAGTACTGGTAAATTCTTCTTGGATATTTCTGGTATCAGTTTTTAAGACATTTTAAATGCCTTTTTCATTTTGCTCATATTGCTCCCTCAGTATTCATGACTCATGGTATACACACACACACACACTTCATTTATGCCTACCTTGGATCACAACTGAGCCAATATATTCCCTTGGGGGACATGGTGGTCTCTCTTCCTATTAATGAACAGTATGTTGTTGCTGATTTGTAGAGGGCTTAATTTAATAAACACAGCAAGATGAATATGCTTATGGGACATCAAACCTCTTTAGGTTTCAGATTACTGACTTAGAAGAATTGTCTTGTGAAACACGAGGTCCTTTCACAGCTGGGTCATTACAGAATGTGATGCGGCGTGGGAACGGGAGCCTACCTTGAGCCTCGGCTCCTTCTGCCCTCTGATTCCACCTCTCTATCCCTAAGTGCCCGAGGAAGCAGCAGATCTGCAGACTTCAGCAATGTCTGCATGCGAACGAGTGCAGTGCAAACTCCGTGGCTTAGTCTATCGCTAATTCGATGGGAGCTCGGAACTTTGTTGAAGGGAAAGTTATTTTGCTGGCTCAGTTAGAACTGAGTTTAGACAGCACCAGAACATCATGACAACCAACTAGCTGGAGATGAAGTGGCTCATGACCTGCCGGCAGGAGTAAGTGTCTCGCTGGCCTTCCTCTTTCTCCCTTGCTCCTCTTATTAGACGTTCTTCAGACCAAAAGCCGTGTCCCTGGTCCCACTTCTCCCACTCCTGTCGTGGGTAGAGGAGTGAAGCTCAGAGTCAGACTCAGCTGGGAACTAGTCCACATTTCAGTGTGAGGTAATAAGGACCAGCTCCAAGATGGCGCCTTGACTAGCCATGCTCCCAGTCCAGACACTTTCCCTGCCTGAATCCATGTCAGACATTACTAATTGATCACAGAATTCTTTCCAATGAACACCAAGCACAGCTCCCAAGTCCTTCGCCACAGAACCGCAAGCAGTCACTACCAATCAAATGGAGTTCGAACATGAGCTAAATTTTACGGACAGGCCCTGGGATATGGTATTGAGTAAGCACAGATAGCCAAGGTTTGAATCCTTAAAAACACCATGCCTTTGGCCAAATTTATTGTGTGCCTCAATTTGACTCTCTGTAAAATGAAGGGAATAATAATGTTTTCCTCATATGATTGTTGTATTAAATGAGTCAATAACATAAGATGCTAAAACAGTATCCGCCATACATCAAAAGGGAGACAGAAATGTATGTGGTTGTTGTTGAAAGCAAATGTGTCCGGAGACACATGTTAGAGAAGAGGGGCCACATCCCTCCATCTTGGTCAGTCACATGGTGAGGCATTTTCTTCAAGGGAGGAAAGGAAGAACAGAGCCATGTTTGGAGATGTCAAAGACTGGTGCGGGATGAAGGCCTGGAAGACCAGTGACATGAAAGACTAGGAAAGCAGGTTGTATGTAAGGGCATGGGCTTTGCTGAGAACCACACCGGAATAAACACAGCAAAGCATAGCACACACAATATAGTACATGCAGCCCTGCATGCACAGCACACACAGCACAGCGCAGCACAGCGCAGCACAGGATGGCACAGCACAGATCCCAGCCCAAAGACAGAATGCAACTAAGTTGAGCTACAACATGAAGTCTGGGGTGCAGTTCTGGCTGAGTAGGTTGAATTATCACGGGTCCATGAATATTTTTTCCTTTTCATGTGTGTGTGTGTGTGTGTGTGTGTGTATTCATGGGTACACAGGTGTGTGTGAGAGGCTGTTCATGCACACTGGGGACATATGCATAAGAGGATGCAAGGTTGGTGCCCAGAATCATCCTGGATCACGCTTTCACCTAATTTACTGAGGCATGGTCTCTCAATCAAATCTAAGTTCTCCCATATGGCTGGTTTCTCTATGAATTTGCTCTGAGATCCCCTGTCTGTGCTTCCTGAGACTGGAATTACAGGCAGGCCTTCCATGGCCACTTGCTTTGACAAGGTTCTGAGGATCCAAATTCTGGTCCTCAGTTATGGATAGTAAACATATACCTATTCCATCCCCCGCCTCCCCACCCCTATGTGAACACAGGAGTTTTTAGCTGTGCTACCCACTGCCTAGTCGCTGGATCAGTAACAATGAGAGCACCAGCTCTGGGTATGTGCAGTCCTGCCCCAGCCACGCTGTTTAACCAGAAGCCTGCGCCCTTTTATCCATCCCCATCACTCCTGTTGCCCTTCTAATCCAGCACACACTTGGCTTACTTTTCTGCTACTGATTGTCAGTGTTCTCAGAGGGAATAGAAATCCCCAAAGGCACACATACTGCTCCATCTTGCTGTATTCATCCCTAGGGCCTGGAGTGATGCTCAGTTAGCATCAGGTGCTGAGCGAACACTAACCAGAGGGCCAGGCGCATGATGGTCACCAACACAAGCAGTCCTTTTCCCTCTGAAGACTCAGAGTCTGTGGTGACGGCAGCAGACACAAAGCAAGGGAAAGAACTGGTGTGACCCGGTCCTCGGCAACAGTGTGCAGTGCTCTCAGTTAAGGGGACCCCTGACAGCAAAACCAAAGCCAGGGCACGGAGTCAGGAAAGCTCTGGTAGAAATCAAAGGGAATGCTGTGGTCTCCTCCCCAATCCGCTGGCACGGCAACCGGGAGACCCCTGGCTGAAGTCTCCGCTTTGTTTAAATTGGCTTTAGGTATGTCATTCTGCCTCTCTGTGACTCAGTCTTCCACCTACGTTAAGTGCTCATTTCAAAAAGCAAGTGACCACTCACTCACTTTGATTTCAAAAGTTGCTAAAAGCTGACCTCATTCTGCTTGATATTCAGATGCTAAAATAGACGACTACCAAAGTTTGATCTTTCGTAGGAGAGAAATTAAAATTGCATGTCCTGGGCTGGAAAGATGAGTCAGCAGATAAAGGCCCCCTCCTGCCAACCCTGATGACTGGACCTGGACTGGGGGCCCACATGCTGGAATGAGGACTGACTCCTACGAGCTATGCTCTCATCCCCAAACTTCCAAACTTGTACTGTCTCTGTTGCAGTCTCTCTCTCTCTCTCTCTCTCTCTCTCTCTCTCTCTCTCTCTCTCTCTCTCACACACACACACACACATACACACACACACACAAACACACAAATAAATAAATAATAAACATTTCCACTTCTGCCTCCCCTTCTCTTGTCACAGAGTGCTGCAGTCCCTGGGTGCTGGGTGCACCACCTCCATTTAAATTTCCTTATTCAGCAGATCAGGCATTTAAACCAAGAGGTGGGGTGGCGGGAGCAACAGAAGCTTCAGAGGCCAGGTGCACACCTCTAATAACCACGTTGGAGACCCTAAGAACCAAGCAGCTATCTCACTAGCTTGGGGAACGAGCAAAATACCAATAGCTGAGGGCGTATTGAACTGCTGAGCCAGGGATGTGAGGATGCTGCTTCAAATGGCTTAGGAAGCATCGCTGCGGCGTAAGTGGGTTACCACGGCCTCACAAAAGCACATCTGGAGGGGCTCTCGGCTCTCATGCATCCTTGAATATTGAACCCGGAGAAGGAAATTGACTAGCTGTTTAATCCAATAGTCAATATGTAGTCTTGTTGTATAGACTCCATTGAACGAAAACGCGAGCCTTTACCTCCTGCGAGAGTAATCCAGCTCCACCATGCAGACCTCGTAGATGCACAGCACAGCACAGCTAGCGGTTTCTTCCTTGGGTGGCGCTGGTCAGTGCTCCCAGATCAAAGCAGCTCATAAGTTTTTGATCAGGCTTATTGAAGAGCTGAACCCAGGCTTGTTATCTGTTTGAGTTACAATGGTTCTCTAATGAAATTTGGTTACTGTGAATCCCCACCTCCCATGCTGAAGACACTATACCTTCTTTTGCTCAACCAAACAGAAAGGCTAAATACCCCAGTTCTAAAGAGTCACTTTCCCCATAGGGGCTCTCCGTCACAAGTAACTTTGTGTTAGGTATCAAACCTAATCCAGATCACAGCCTGAGGAGCTGACTAGAGACGACTATCTGTCTACTCCCGGCCACCTTACTATTGTGAGAAAATGGGCTAAATAAGCAGAGATAGCGATGAAATTATATTGCCTATTCCTTCTAAAGTGTGTGCGTGCATGTGTGTGTGCCAGTGCTTTTGTGCATGTGTGTTTGTGGTGTGGGAGCCAGGACTACCTTGGATGTCTTCCTCAGGTCTCAGGTGCTATCACCTTTATTTTTCTGTTGTTGTTTTTGAGACAGGGTTTCTCTGTTTAACAGTCCTAGCTGTCCTGAAACTAGCTCTTGTAGACCAGGCTGGCCTTGAACTTACAGAGATCTGTCTCTGCCTCCCGAGTGCTGGGATTAAAGGTGTGCGCCACCACTGCCTGGCCCTCGCCTTCTTTTTGAGACATGGTCTCTCATCAGTCTAAAGCTAGTACATTGTTCTAGATGCCTTGGCCCAGGGATCTGCCTGCCTGTGCCTCTGCAGAACTGGGCTTGCAAGTGTGCACATAAAGCCAGGCTGTTTCACACACATTTTTGAGATCAAACTCAGGTCCTCATCCTTGCTCAACCAATATTTCAACCAAGTCATCTCCCCACTCCTGAGCATACTCTAATACTTCACACCCAAACCCTTCTGCCTTCTTGTCTCCAGTCTGACTTTCCTGGTAGTCAATGAAGGCCAAGGGGTCAAGAGCTGAATTTTTTGAGAACCAATAGATTTCTTCCCCAGTCCTTCTCACTTTGGAGGGCAACTCCAGCCTTTCCTGGCTAACCCTGTATTCTTCTTGCTTCTAGTCCTTCATCCAGGGCCTTATGAAGAACATCCTGATTCCTGGTGGAAGAGTGGCCATGTTCAGAGCACCGGCATCGGTCTTACTATGTTTTCCCTTTTCTAAGGGGGAGGACGATCTGGAAAGTTCCCTTTGAGTTTCAGGTTCAGACACTGCCCAAAACTCAAAGTGAAAATGATATAGACTTAATAACAACTTCCAGGGAAGCTTTTTCAAGTTCAAAGGGGACTGTAAACATTAATTAATCAATTTCTCCTCTCAACACGGTGTGAGGTATCAATTAGTTCCATTTTATAGATGGGAATGACTAGGTAAGGAACTTGCATGGCTTGCTTCAAGTCTATACGGACTGTAACCTGGAAAGACATGTGCACATTAATGGCTTGTCTGGCTTCTCTTGTCCAGAAAAAACTAATAAAGGCCCCATCACCATTATAGAAACAGGAAGTGAGCCTCCTTATCTCCCTACAGTGGTCAGTATGCCCCCACCAAGCTTGACTCCATTTCTATCCTGTAACCTCAGTTTTCTGGTCTCAAGAGATTCTTCTTTGAAGGTAACCAAAAGGCAGAAGGAAGGGCTCTGGATAGGCCATCCGAAGGTACAGACATTCTGCTAAATGATATGATTCCCAGAGTTTTACCTGGGTTTTTACCAGCCTAACAGGCATGATATCTGCAAACGTTTTCACTCACTGCTTGTGCAGCTGAATGGGTGGTCAGGAATGTCTAAGCATGAACGCTATTTTGTTCAAGTATCAAATGAGTACACACACACATGAAGGGAGGGGGGGGCTAACAGGCCAACCCTTTGTACAGATTGTCATTATGTAAATTAGGTTTCTAGGGCTGGAGAGATGACTTAATCAGTAGGGTGCTCACCATCTACTCACAAGGATCTGAGCCCTCATGATTAGATTCTGAGTATCCATATAAAAAGCTGAATGTGGTGGGGGATAGGTGTCTATGACTCCATTGCTAAAGCGAAGAGGCAGATGGATCCCTACAGCCAGCCGTCCCAGATGATCAGTGAACTCCAGATTCAGCGAGAGAGCCCATCGCAAAATGAAGGTAGAGAGTCCTAGTAAGGACACTTCATTTTGACCTCTGATTTGCATGTATGTGTACACATACGTACATACATATGCATGCACACAACCCCTCACACAGATACATAAACCACACCTAAACATCTACACGAGGACCAAATTTTAAAAAAATGATATTAGTTTACTAACATCAGCAATCTACAGCTCTTTTATAAAAAGCCAGCTGCTGATCATGTTATAGCCAACTGTACAAAGTTTTTGTTTCGTTTTAGATAATTCTAGCCTTGGAGTCTCTCATGATGTGGAAATAGTTCCACCTTTTCCCTAGGAATTGCCTTAACCTGATAAGCCTGGATATCCTATCCATGGGTTGAAACGTCATGGCACGGTCAACTGAGACCTGGGTGGATTTATCTTTGTGGCTCACTTGCACGGGGAGGGTGGCCTCAGCTAAAGTGCTGTGACACTCGAATTTCAGCCTTTCCTCATCCGTAACATCTGGAAATGTGTTTTCCCAAATGCATCTGGGCTGCAAGCAAATCTTTATATATCCCAGGAACAGTGCTCACACTTTGCAGAACACACCTGAAATGGTGTTAGGTGTGAAGGCAGAGGGAGAAGGAGGAGTTTTGGCTGAGAACATAAGGAATGGAGAAGAGTTTAGAGATAAACAAAGGGAGAAAGGTTGCCTTCTCTTTTCCATGCATCCAGGTCGTGGAAAGGTTTAGCCTGGCAGATCTCAACCGTGGCTACTTATCAGGGTCACTTTGGAGAGTTGGGAATCAAGCAGCGGATTCCCTGGCACAGAGAAAGTGAACAAGTAATATTTGTTCTCACTGCTTTGCTTTCTCTAGAGTCGGGGTGGGGGGTGGGGGCAGCCGTGATGCCCAGACAGGCACGAGAGCCTGGAACAGTAAACACATGAGATATACTCGTATGTGCAAGAGAGACAGCCCCTTAGGAAGAATCAGGTTTGTTTTTTCCTGGGAAGTTGTTTATAGTAAACATCACTGTTCAGTTCAGGATTTGACTTTATTTGTGGTTTTCATATAAAGAATGATTTTAAAACAAGGGTCTCTTCATTATCATTTTTACTGAAATGGATTCAAAATAATTTGCCCTGTGGATGAGGAGAAATGAGATAGATCATGGACCTCCAAGTAACTAAAAATGGAAAAAAATATATTGAACTGCAGCAAAAACCAAAACCTATGCCGCTTTGTGCATTGTCTATATCAAGGGAACATAGTCCATTCAATGAAATGACCTTGCTGAGGGGACTGCCAGCAATCAAGGTCCCTGAAGGGAAATGACACCTGGCCTGGGTTAAAAAGGCCTAAGGGACAAGAAAAAGAAACACAAACAAACAAAAAATGCAGAAATCAAAACCCGAAATTTTCGATTTGCATCTTACACAGGTCATGCAATCTTGCAAAGGCTTTCTGTTTTCCCTCCTGCTGCTCCACCTCCAAAGTTTTATAAGGTGGGTTCACTCATCGTGATCACTTCCCAGATGAAGAACCTTGGTCTAAGAGGCTTAAGTCACTTTGCACAAGCTGTAAAACTGGAGGCTTGGAGAGACAGCTCAGTGGCTGAAGTGTTCACTACATTATCAAGAGGACCACAAGAGTTCAGATCTCCTACGCTCCAATCAAAGCCGGGCAAAAGTGGTGGGCCATCTCTAGCTGTCAACCCAGGGCTAGAGAGCCAGAGACAGGGCGGTCTCCCTACCCCCGAAAAACTTAGAGCTAGACCTGCCTAATCCAGGGTCGGTGAGAGGTCTGCTTTAGCAAATACGGTGGGGTGACTGAGGAGGATGCCCGATGGCATCAACCTCTAGGCTCCATGCATATGCACACGCGCACACATATACCCCGCCACTCCATGCACACATACATATGTGTGTACACACAATGCACAAACAAATCACAAAATCAAGAAAGAGGAGAGCTGAGTCTTTTGGATTCAGCAGGCCAGAATTTTAACCCATCATATTCTGCTGCTTAAGTGTGCAGAAGGTCTTGGTTTGTACGTGTGTGTGTGTGTGTGTGTGTGTGTGTGTGTGTGTGTGTGGAGGGGGTTGCTCTGGGTACGGGGGACTCAGGCTGACCAGTTGTGGTGGAGTAGCTGGGGGAGAGCTGAGAACAGCTTCTTCCTTCAGCAATTCCTACCAGCGTGCACCACCACAACCGACAGCTTTTTCCTCACCCAGGTCAGCACGGCTCCAGATGAGTGTGAACGCGCTGTGTTTGTAGCCGTCAACATTGATGTTGGGGACTCCCTTGAACTTGCATGTCCCAGCAGCCTGGGCAGCTTTTCTGACTAGCTTCTTTAAAACCACACCCATGAGGGAGAAGAGAAACACAAGCAGCTGGCGTTTTGCATGCTAGGACTTCACCTGGTACCGGAGGAACCTTTCGTTGGCTTTCAGCCACCGAGGCAGGAGTATGCCTGGCTAGTTCCCCATGGGTGTTTCTACAGCCCGGAGAGGCCCACAGAGCCCAGAGTAGGGGGTTTTGTGACTCAAGTCAGTCATCTTCTCCTGGTGCTCCTCCCAGGCGAGGGCAGGAAGGAGAAGGAAAGCAGCTTTCCACAGCTCAGTGGGCTGAACAAGCCAGCGACTTGGCCGTGGAGTCAAGTCAGTTACATAAAAGCCCTGGCTGCCTGCCTCCCTGGCAGGGGAGAGGAGGGAGGGGAGGGAGGGGTGGGAGGGGGACCAGGAAAGGCCTTATTAGCAATGTGATAAGAAACTAGACAGAGAAAGCTTGCTGTCTTGAGAGCCTGGAGCCCCGTGAACCCTGTCTCATTCCACAATTTTCAAGCCCTCACTTGTGCACTAGGGGAAGCCAGCAGAGGGAACGGGGCTGGGGTTTTCAGACCCAACTTTATTAGGACCTAAAATAAGCCCTCTCTAGCAATGTGGCTCAGTTGGTGGTGTATAGCAGGCAGGCAGGCCGGGATTCCATACCCAGCATTGCATAGAATCAGGCAGAGTGGTGGTCGCAATGCCAGGAGATCAGAGGCTGGAGGATTAGAGGTTTAAAGTCATCCTTGACCACATAGCAGGTTGACGGCCACCCTGGGCTACCTAAGACCCTATCTCAAACAAAACAAATCAAAGCAACGACGGCAAAGAAACCCTCTTCTACCTGTCTTCAGAAGACCAGTGGTTCAGGACACAGGAAAATGGAAATGAAGGAGCAGATCCGGCATGTATTTTACAGTCAGCTTTCTCTTCTGAAGCCTCACAGTGGACGCCCTAGAGCCCAAGACTCACCCCAGTTCCTTCAAAGCTCTCGATAAGGACAACAGAAGAACAAAGCATCCTCATGGTGCCCTTTACGGTGCAGGTCTGTCTCTTTGGGCCACAAGAGTGACAGCGGTCTATTTGCTTCTAACAGGGAGGATGGTGATAAGGATACCCCATCACAGAAACCAACTTAAGTTGTACAATAGAGACTCTAGCGGCTCCTCCATACCTGCCACCACCCTCCCAGCCAAGAGAAGAAATGGTTCCCTTTCTGCATCTGTCTGCACAAGCGTGGCCCTAAAACACCGCTCATGAGTAGACCTACATGAGCGAACTTATGGAGAAATGCTCGTTCCTGCTTGGAATAAAAGATGAAAATTAATGCCACATTCGGGAGATGAGTTTTTATTTTGTCTTCCAAAAAAACAAAAATACCCTTGATGCTGGTCAGGCTGCACTGAACCTGGGAGACTTAGGCTGTAAATCTGCATAATTCTTCACCAAAGAAACACCGTGCTGTGCTTTGTAACAGGAAGCAGAAGAGTCACTCACCCTGACTCAGTAATCCCCCTCTTGGGGATTTACACTAAAGAAACCATCTAACAAGCAAACAGCTACACAAACTGAAAAGTGGCTGCTGCTGCTCAACTCTGATCTCCCCCCCCCACATCTCTTTCTCCATCTCTCTCTATCTCTGTCTGTCTGGCTCTCTCTCTCTCTCTCTCTCTCTCTCTCACACACACACACACACGTGCACACACACGCACACACATACACACACGCACACACACCGCTGGAAGGAGCTAACGTTTAGCAGCTGGGGATGGCATAACAAATTATGGTGTATTGACCATGGATGTTATACAGCCCCCAAAGGAACAAAGTTTAGACGAGTGTCACCATGATGGTAGGATTTACATGAAAGAATGTCTTCCTTGATGTGTTTTAACATACAAAAGGGACTGTGTCATAGAGAGTGCCAGGAGGCCTTTGGACGACTGTGCTCCTTTAGACATCATCCAGGCAAAGGGGCTTTTGGTTTCCTTCTAATTTCAGAAACAATTTTTTAATTGGGAAATTTAAAATTATACATTTACTGTATACCATATGGTGCTTTAAAACATGGTGCTTTAAAATACATATCCACTGTGGAACAGATAAACTGAGCTAACTAACATAGGAATATCATGTGCACATCATAAGTATATGTGTATGTAGGTGCACAGGTGTGTGCAGGTGTGTGTGTGGTGGGTTCCTGTGGAGAACAGATAATCTTGGTGCTGTTCCTCAGACGCCCGCCATCACTCCTCATTCATTAACCTTGTAGACTGGACTGACTGACGGGTGAGCCCCAGGAATCCTCTTGCCTCTGCCTCCCCAGGACCATTGGTTGGATTATACACACACATGCCACCATGCCCACTTGGGTGGTTTTGTGTTGTTTTGTTCTAATGTGAGTTCTGCAGACCAACCTCAGGTTCTCCCCCTTGCAACTGAGCTGTCTCCTCATTCTGGAAGGTGGGAGTACTTGAAACATTCAAGGGGCTTCCTCCAAAGACTTTTCTGATGAAGAGAGGCTCTCCTAGATCATGTAGGTAGAGGGGGCTCAATTCCCAGGCCCATGCTTTCCCTGAGTGCCACAGGAGGCTCGGCGTCAGAGAGAACTACTTTCAGTGTTTGAAACAGGATGACTTTCGGAGGGACTGCCATAGGCCCACGCTAGCAGTCCAGCCACACAAATTCCTCTCTACTTTGAATGACACCTGATAAAACCCCTAGTGCCAGGGCGGCTCCAGAATCTTCCAGATGAACAGACAACCTGCCTGTTACCAGCTTGAAAGTCAGGAATTCCAATTTGTCTGGAAAAGACGATGAAGGAATAAGATGTCTTCCTTTTCTTAACACAGTATCTTTTTGTAAAGACGTGACAACGAGCCTGTGAATTGACCAAAAGCTAGTATATACACACATTCATGAAAATATTATGGAGGTTTTATGTGTGATCCTAAACCCATTCCCAAATTGGTTTAGCTCGTGATGCATGGTCAGACCAAGCGAAGCTGCTCCTTTGAATCTCAGCAGCCTTGACTCAGGGTCAGTGGGGCCAGGGAACAGAGGGGCAGGCTCATGACTTGTTTTTTATTGCTTTATTTCCTACTGGGGGAAGGAAGGATACCATGATGGCTTGATCAGGCTAAATATGTTCAAAAGCCAGAATGATGTCCTTTCTATTTTCTCAGTGTTAGAATTCCATCCTTTTGGGGGAAAGGTGATAAAAAAGAGATTGTGTTATCGGATGATTTGTATCACTGCATAACAAAATCCAGGAGCCCTCAGCCAGCCCAATGATTCTGAGGTCACACTGCTTCATTCAAACATTCACTGGGAATCCCAGACTCATAGGCAGATGGAGGTTCCAGCCACCCCTCTTGGACTACAGCAAATCGTTGAGAGTATCTGATGCACATCCTGGTTCTGTCATGTGACATTTGTGTGATGTCACCACTTGTTTTTTTTTTCTATTTTACTGTTATTCCTCCCATCGCTTTATTGAAAGGGTCTTTCACACTCCAGGTTAGCCTGGAACTCCTATGTAGCCATGGACGACCTTGAACTCTAGAGTCTCTTTCTTCCCCCTCCCAGAATGCTAGGATTGCAGGCAGTCCCCACCATACCGAGTTTATATATTGCTGAGGATAGAACCCAAGGCCTACCACCTGAGCTCTATCTCCTGCACCCAATCCCTTTCTATGAAGCAGAAAGCCATCTTGGCTTCCATAAGTTAGAAATGCCTCTTCTGCCTCCCACCAGCGTCTGAGCTGCGTCCTTCACGTCTGAAAGTGTCCACATTTATGCTTCTTTAATTCAGTGCTCTCATCCTGTTCCCTAACCATAAGCTTTTCATACCTAGACACATCACCATGCTCCCAGTCCTGGCTAGAAGGGATCACCACGCAAAGGCCAGATGCCCCGATTCAAAGAAGCAGACGGCCAGAGGCGGCTGTCAGCATGCTTCAGTTAAAGACGGAATCAAACACGAGCAGCATCTGCTTGCCTTTTCCTTGTGATTATTGTGTTTGACAAGACAACCTGTACCCACATGTACGTTCATTACGGAGTTTCTGAAATGATTTCCCTTTGGCTGCTTGAATGTAGGAACTTTGAATGAACAGTTTCGGTGTCTGGACTTAAGCACGTGAAAGCTAACAGCATCGAGAGGGCTTGTTCCCACTGGCTCGACTCACAACCTGAACGGTTTGCTAGAGACTCCAGCAGAAAGGCTTGTGTATTTCTTCCAGGAGTCAACGAGGCAGACGAGGGGAGACTGTGGGTCCTCACTATGCAGTGAGAAATACTTTAAAGAAATGCAGAGGTAGACAGAGAAGGAGTTTGGATCTTAATTGCTCCTGAGTGGAGCATAAAGAAGAAAGAAAAAGAGTTGTAACTGCCTGGACAATCCCACACATCATCAAACTCACCTGTAAATTGAAGCCCAGAGAGAGGTCAGAGTTGTTACCCGTCTTAGCCTAGGGGCCTCCGGGAAAGCCCCATCTCTGCTTCTCAACTTGCTCCCCTCCACACTTTTTCCTGAGTTTCTGGACTCTGACTACCTAGTTCCTCAAATACAAAACCCTTCATCTTTCCACAGAGCCTTTGAAGCCAGCTTGGTACCGGTCACATCCCTGTAGGTCCCCCCTTCCACTTTGAGGACTATGTATTTTCAGGAGATGTCTCAGTCAGTGAGTCATAGCTGTTATTTTACATTTCTTTGGTGACTGATGAACTCTGCCTCCCCCAGAAGACCATAAACTCCTTCATATCCGATCCCAGCCCCTCACATGGCAGGGGCTGAGAAATTACTTGTTGAGCACTAAATGAACAGAGTGGCCAAATCTCTGACAAATAATGTCACCAAAATATCTGTGCTAAAAACAACTCACATTGGCAAGAAACACAGTGGAATGTGTAAAAATACATGGTCCCAGGCCTTCGGGGGTGATATCAGCTAGAGATATCATTTACACACACACACACACGCACACGCACACGCACACGCACATATCATCATCATCATCATCATCATCAAGGAGGAAAGTGAATCCAGCATGTTTTAGATGATATACATCGGTCTGAACTAGGCCCTAGAGGTCTCTGCTCTTGTATTTCCCCCCATGCCATGTGGTTTCTATACTGGTGTGTGAGGGAATAAATGCAGAGGACAGAAGCAAAACCGCTTTGAGAAAATAAATACAGGTCACACTTGCCACCACTAGGTACCTGCCTACTTAGCCAACTCCATGGAATCCTGACCGGGTCTTTATTAGCTAACCATGTTGGAAACTCTCTTTGATAAGATAGAGCTTGCCCCCTAAGAGCAGGCTAGTGTCACAGTGTTCTGGAAAAGCTCCTGCCACTAGGGTCATCCCTGGAGGACAATAATTTAGGTGGCCTCTCAGAAATAGAGATCCTGATCAAGTTTGTATCAAACAGAGGCAAGGGTAATGGGATAGGAGAAGGATGCGCAGGGTCAGTGGGGAGGGTTCCTACTGTGAAGTAGCATGGCAGGTGCCACGAGCTCTGTGGTTTCACTGATGATGCCTGAGCCCTTCTTACTTGTGATGGACAGACACACAGGAAGTCCCGTCCTGATGTGGGATTCCCCTCTGTATGCTGTGAATACCATTGGTTAATAAAGGAACTGCTTTGGGCCTATAGCAGAGCTATAGGGGAACAGAGCTAGGCAGGGGAAACTAAACTGAATGCTGGGAGAAAGGAGGTGGAGTCAGGGAGATGCCATGTAGGCCCACAGAAGACAGACACCGGAACTTTAGCTGGTAAGCCACAATCACGTGGCCATATACAGATTAATAAAAATGGGTTAAATTAATATGTAAGAGTTAGCCAATAAGAAGTTAAAGCTAAGGGGCCAAGTAGTGATGTAAATAATACAATTTCTGTGTGATTATTTCGGGTCTAAGCTAGCCGGGCAGCCGGGAACCAACAAGTGACCTCCTTTCAACACCCTCCCTTTTTGCTACATGCATGCCTCTGCGCACATCCACTCACTTCTCCTAAAGTCCCAGCTTGTGATAAGCGCTCAGCAACTATTTGGACAACAGTGTGCTAAGTACATGATCATGGGCTGAGGGTCCTGCCTTTCCCAGCATGGGCTCAGCTACTCCAGATCCACTGACTAGAAGCCAGGGAGTCTTGCCAGTGCTATTGTGATTGTTTGCTTTTTAGCTTTAAGTTAAAGTCTCCTGTAGCCCAGGCTGACCTTGAACTTCTGATCCCCTTGTTTTCCTGTCTCTTAATGGACATTACAGGCTGAAGAGGACAATCGGAACCAGTTGTGTCTTCAGCATTGTCCCTTAGCTACGGAGGACGCACAGCCTGCTCTAGTGGCTAAGCAGCTGCTTTTTAAAGAGAAAGGTCAGTTAAGAAAGTCTACCTCTCTTTCTTGACTAAGTCTACAGTGTGTTTTGAGCCCTTAAATAGAACATGCCCTGAGCTATGACTCTGTCAAAGGACTGTTTGCTAATTGATTAAGAGGCACAACTGTCCTTGGGCGGCCTTATCAATGCAGCATACAAAGAAGACTATCAATCTTACCTTGTGTGTATGTGTATGAGTGTGTATGTCGGCCAGAGGACAATCTCAGCTGATGTTTTATAAAAGTGCTATCCACTTTGGTGAGTTTTCTTTTTGTTTGTTTGAGACAAAGTCTGTCCTTGGCCTGGATGGCCTTGGCCTTAGGGATAATCTGGTCTCTGCACATGAACCCACATCTGAATTCTTTAAAAAATGTTTAAAATGGCATTTATTAGCTGGGTGATGGTTGCTCATATCTTTAATCCTAGCACTTAGGAGGCAGAGGCAGTGAAATCTCTGAGTTCGAGGCCAGCCTGGTCTACAAAGCGAGTTCCATGACAGCCAAAAACCTGTCTCAAAAAAGAAAACACACACAAAAAAACTAAATAAATAATGAAATTAATTTAAAATTAAAAATAATAAATAAATTCACATCTCTGTATCTCTGTATCTCTGTATCTATCTATCTATCTATCTATCTATCTATCTATCTATCTATCTATCTATCTGTGAGAGGAGATATTTGTGGAGGTGAGAAGACAACTTGGGGAAGTTAGTTCTCTTTTTATCATGTATGCCTCAGGTTGTCAGGCTTGATAGCCAGTGCCTCTACTGGCTGAATCATCTCACCAGCTTTTGTTCTCCTTCCTTCTTTCTTTCTTTCTTTCTTTCCTTCCTTCCTTCCTTCCTTCCTTCCTTCCTTCCTTCCTTCCTTCCTTCCTTCCTTCCTTCCTCCTTCCCTTCCTTTCTCCCCCCTTCCCTTCCTTTATCCCTCCTTGCTTCCCTCCCTTCCTCCCTCTTTTCCCTTCTTCCTTCCTTCCTTTCTATAGGTTCCTGGGGACCAAACTTAGTCCTTATGCTTGTAAGCTAAATAGTTTAGTCTCTGGGGAACCTTGCCAGCCCCATCAGTCAATTAATTATCTTTCAACTAATATTATGAAGGATGGATTATGCTGCCCTTGCCAGGCACTGGAGCTACACTGGAGGGCAGGATGGTCTGGGCCACACCCTCCTGGGACTCACAGGCTAGAGGGAGGAGGATATGCATGCACAGAGTCGTCATAAATCTGGGAAATGCTATAAAGGGAAAGTACGCCGTGTCTAAACAGAGACCACCTGGGGACCTGGTCTGGTCTGGAAGGCAGAAGCAGCCTGGGCCAGCGTGTGGCACTGGAGCTGAGACAGAAGGATGCTCAGCAGTGAGTGAGGTCCAGGGGCCGCAAGCGAGGACAGCGAGGGTTTTCCAGGTGATGGAGCATTGAGCACATTCTACATTCCACTGGCTTTCACGCAGGCCTGTGTGTGCTGGCACAGAGTCAGCCCCGAGGCCCTCAGTGAGGTGGAAGACACATGCTGGCCTCTGGGTGCTGCTAACTGTAGTGAGATGGGTTTCATTCATGACAGGGCAGGGGGTGCTTCCCTGTAAGAGGGAAGACCTTGTGCAGAGGCTAATAGAAAGCACCTCAAACATTTGGATAGAGGTTAGGGGCTTCTCTAGATTGACTGACATTCAGGGTGGTGCCGTGCCTCTCCTTTGACTCCTCCTTCCTCAAGAGTGAAAATCCTTTCTCTACCAATGGCTATGAGGTTGCAACCCAAAGGAAGCTGCCTCAGCAAACGCTGACACATGCATTTTGCAGTGAGCTGGAAGTACCCTGCTGGGCCTGGCTGGGCCTGTACCTCCCTCATTTTCCCCAGGCAGGATGCAGTCATCATCACCATGAATGATTGCTTAAAGGAGGTTCCCTTTCCTGCCTCAGTGCTCTGAGCCTGCTCTTGCCCAGTCTTCCTGGCTTCCCTCTTCCATCTGAACCTGTTGTCTGAGGGTCAGAACACCCCTTCCAGGAGAAAGCCCCTGGCCCACTTAATAGCACTTTCCCTCTGCCTGTCTAATTAACTCCGTCACTGTATCTGCAGTCAGATAAAATGCTCATTTCACACCACATTAATTTTTATCAGCTGAACATTAAGCAACACAAAGCTATCTATGCTTGGTTTAATTTACATACTGACAGACCTACAAAGCGTATTACCCACAGTGGCTGCGAAGCAAATAAGCAGAACCAGCATCAAACAGGGCTCTTGAAAATGAAATATTGATTCGTGAGGCTGACAGGAGAGGATGGCTGGAGAGATGGCGGGAAGAAGCAAGCATCAGAGGGCTTGCTTCCCTTGAAGAACAATTATCATTGTACTTACCGCTAGGTCCCCCCAAAGGTTGAGCAGGAGGGCCACCTGGGGTCTGTGACCTAGAGGACCCTTGGGAGCATTGTCCCCAGTCTATGAATGACCCCTCCCCCACTTTGTCATCAGGTCCTGTCCAAGGAAAAGAATGCTCTCCCTAGCAAAGGGTTCCATATGCACACATTGGTATATATATGTATACACACACACACACACACACACACACACACCACGACACAATGATATATCTCACTATTCTCCAGAAGAGTGTTCTTCCCCCCTAGTTCATCGGCTGCCTGGGGTATCATATTATTTCCTGCAGGAGGCATTCCCTGACCACTTGCCTTCCTCAAAAATGAGCACTCAGAACGCAAAGGTCTATCTTGTGCCCACACCCCATACCCTTTAATAGTCTCTGCACATGTGTCTTTCTTTCACTAGGTGTGAGTTCCTCGCAGAGGAAATTTGATTTGGGATTGCAAAAGTTTTTCAAAGTGGAAGGAATTACCTTAGGGAAAAAAAAGGATCAAGGGGCTAGGATGTAGCTCAGTAGACAGGGTGCTTGCTTGGCATGCAAGAAGTCCTGGGTTTAATCTCCAGCACCACATAAACAAGATGTGTTGGTACATGCCTGTTATATTAGCACTCTGGCTGAGGCACTCCAGAGGATCAGAAGTTCAAGGTCATCCTCAGACAGATATGGAGTTAAGCCCAGGTGGCACTATATGAGATCTTGTCACAAAACAAATGGAAATTGCCTAACATTTTCATAGTTTACAGAATAGTATAGCTACCAGAATTTGTTACTAGAAACTCTCCCTGAAGGATCTTGAAATTTAATATTTATCAGTTTTGAATGTGTCCACTCTCAGCCTTTTGAGCACATGCAGGCTCCAGTCAGGGGCTCTATGTCCAAGCCTACTGGGTTTGGGTAAGTCCCCTGCATTGTTTCCCTCAATGGTAGGCAAGAATTTTATTATTAGCTCTGCTCTCTTGGAATGATAGAGGCTAAACATTTCAGTTTTATTTTTGAGATAGGGTTTTATATAGCCCAGGCTATCTCAGAATTCACTAGATAACTGGAAATAACTTTCCACTTCTGATTCTCCTGCCTCCAACTCCTGTGTTCTGGATTCAACCCACAGTTTTGTGCATGCTAGGGAAACCCTCTAGGAACTGAGCTACATCCTGAGTCAGTGTTTTGAAATCTTAAATGTAAATATGAGGGGTACTGGTTTCATTAATGTTCTATTAACCATTTTCAAACTAGCAGTTAGGGTATCAGCACAAAATGATTTTAAAACCAGTTGAAAGCATTGAAACACAACCAAAAGCAAACAAGTTGAAAGCATCGGATAGTGAAAAGCAGTGCCCCGACCTAGCAAAATTAATCAACCAACCAATCAATTAGTCTCTGACTCTGATCCATTCCCCAGTTAGATTTTGGTCCCCATGAACTTGAATGTCAGAAGGAAAAGTTGAGGACTGGGTAGAGGATGGAGAAATAAGGACTCTGATGACAGGGAGAGAGTTTAGCTCTTGTTGGCCACATAGAACATAGGTGGAGTTTGAGTTCACACATGTTACCATGCTACCAAAACAGATGCTGTCTTTAGAGGAACATAATAGAACCCAGAGTCTTCCTATCAACCACTTGTATTACCTAGAATCCAAGCCAGTCACTAGACATGCAAAAAGGAGTGTAAACCATTACCATGACAAATGGTGATTGGCAGAAACACATTCATCATATTCTGAGAACAAAGTTAACTGATGAAGATTTTTACAGAGTTTCTATAGACATGTTCTAGAAATTGAAGAACACGTAGACATTATAAATGAGCAGGATGTGACTTCTATGAGAACAAGAAATTTAAAAAATGAACCATTAGACATCCTACAGTATTAAAAAAATAAGCTAAAAATTACTATATGTTCTTAACAGCATATTGAAGATGGCATGAAACTCAATAGATTTGAATGGAAAGTGTTCAACCTTGAGAGAGAGGGAGAAAGAGAAACAGAGAGATAGAGAGAGACAGAGATAGAGAGAAAGAGAAATAGGTTAGAAGTGAACAGACCCAGTGTTTTAAGAATGCCAGGTCATTGAATGGTCTCGCTGCATGAATCCAACGAAATGACCTGAGATAGATCCCCAGAACTTATATTAAAGTAGAAGGAGAGGACTGACTCCACAAAGCTGTCCTGGGGCACTTACATGTGTACTGTAGCACCCACATGGATAGCGTGGCACACGCACAATAATGATCTGTACAATTTTAAGAACTGAGAAAAGGGAATTACAAATATAGTTGAAGGAATGGCTGTTTTCCAAATGTGATAGAAGATAAAAACTTACAGACCAAGAAGCTCAACACAACCCAAGTTTGGCAAATACAAAAAAAAAAATCTAGGAACACTATAGAATGCTCTCTGAAATCTAAAGATAAAGAGAAAATCGTTGAAAAAACCAGAGAAGACAGGTTGGATACAAGAAAACACCAATGAGATCAAGAGTTGACATTTCTCAACTGTCAACAAAAGCTAGGAGAGGATGAGAAGAAGTCACTAAAGTATAAACAAAAAAAGATACAATGTCAGCTCCGAGTTTCTGTCTTCAAAAATAAAGCCAATGTCATTTTCATATTATACTGTGCGGGTTAGTTTTTATTGTCAGTTTTGTACAGCCTAGAGTCATCTGAGAAGAGAGAACCTCAGGTTGAATACTTTTCTCCATCAGATTGGCCTGTGACCATGTCTATCAGCAATTGTTTTGATTGATGATTAATGTGGGAGATCCCAGCTCACAGTGGGCAGCACCATGCCCTAGACAGATGGGTCTCAGCCATATAAGAAAGCTAGCTGAGAGCTAGCGAGAGAATCAGAGGAGCCAGCAAGTAGAGTTGCTCCACGGTGTGTGCTTCAGGTTCCTGCTTTAAGCTCCTTCCCTGTTCCCTCAAGATGGATCATGCCCTGAAAGTATAAGTTGAGATAAATCCTTCCCTCCCCAAGCTGCTTTTGGTCAGAATGTTTGATTGTAACCACAGAAAAGCAGTTAGAGCACACCCCAAAGAGATCTGTACTATGAGATAGGATGAAAAAAGTCCATCCATCAGAAGGCACATGACATGGGGTGCTAGCTCAGATCTCCAGAGAGGATAGAGGAATTCTACAAAGATTGCATTAAAAAAAGTTAGCTGTCATTAGTTTTTTTCTCCAATGGGTAGTGACTTTATACAGCATAGTCTTATTTTACCCTAGGCTAATTGACACCTAACCTTTGTGATGCAAGCCCTAAACTTACAAAAATAAAAAGAGAAGAAAGAGATTTAAAAAAAGAAAACTTGGTAGTAAGACCATGAACAAAAAGTTAAATTCTCTGTGGTTCTGTTTTTCCATTCATAAAATAGAAAAATATATTAAACAGATGTTCCTTTTGGCCCAAACATATTATGATTTGAAATATGGCCTGATATTTCTTGGGAAGTGGGCATGTGTGTGCCACAGCATATGTGTGGAGGTCAGGGGACAACTTGCAGAAGTCTGTTTCCTTTTTCTACTATGGGTGACCTGGGGATTGAACTCATGTCATCAGGGTTGGCTGCAGGTGCTTTTACCCACTGAGACATCTTGCTGGCCTACCCATTGGGAGTCTACAGTAGCAGTATGTTAGAAATAGCCTCCGTTTGTTTTACATTATTATTATTTTCATTTATCCTTATATATCAGACAAACACAAAAGCTCACTCAAGAGCTAGTGAATCTCAGAAGTGTCCCAGACCCACCCCAACATATAATAGCCCTTAATACATTCCCACAGACCACATGATCCAGGGAGGGAGTCAACAACGCTTGCACTTTGCAAAGTTGAATGCTGGGGAAGATGAGGTGGTTTTGTTATCTTGATGGTCTTTCACATGTGTGAGACATTAATGCTGGACACAGCTTCTTAGTCATCTTCAGCATGGATGCCCTGCCACTACACCACATCAGAACACGCTTGGCCAAGTGCAGACGTTCACTGTGTCCAGCTGAGTAAGAGCATGCAGAGAGGGAACTAGAGCCCCAGGGCCCAAAGCAGTTCATTAGCTGTTTCTGTGTGTGTTTCACCTTGGGGTAAACTCTTGGAACCTTCAAAGAGCTTTCTGGTGATCTGCCACCGAGAGGAACTCACGCCAGGCCAGACCCCAAGGCTTGTTGGCCACCACGTTCTGCCAGCTTGCCGGGGGTGGGGTGGCCATCCTCAGCCCTTGATGCTCTGTGACATTTCAGTCCTGTAACCTTTCGCTCCCATTTCCGCTGTGACTGCTGCACTCAGCAGGCATCGTGAAGCTCCAGAGTTGGTACCTGAAGACATAGCCTTGTGAGGAGCCAGAGAAAAGGGAGAAAGACCCAGATTCTTCTGTGACAAAAGCTTCTCACAGCCATTGAGTGAGTTATGCAAGACTGCTCCCACTCTACATAGAAGACCTCAGCCCCTTATAGCACAACCGACGGCTGGCATCCTTCAGGAAGGTCCAAGCAACTCCTGGTTTCTGCTATCACGGAAGTGTGCTTGCGGGACTCAGGGCAGCCTCAACAAGAAGGAGTTGTCAGCCCCATCCGGCCTTGTCCGTCCTCCTCCATGTGAAGCCACTGAGGCCCTGATGGGCAGAGGGCCCTGCCTGCATAAACAGGTATCCTTGACAGCGCCAGGCTTTTCCTAAGAGCTAGGATGACCTGCTGTGATGCACTGAAGACTTTATAATCACCCACACGCCAGAAAAGAAGCAAAGACAAGCATCGCCGGGTCCAAAACCCTCATGGCAACCCAGAGAAGGAGCAAGGTGACCGTTCCAATATTTAGAGTTGGAAATCTGCCTTTAAGAGGGGCTTAGTAGAGTTAGAAAGGTTTTGTCCACTGTTACTTGACCAAGTTAAATATGCGAGCCCCGAGCAATGAACTGAGTCACCAATTTCTCCCCTCCTCTCCCCTTTCTCTTCTCTCATAGACACATACATATAAGTGGTGTGTATGCACCCACATGCTTAGTGCATGTATGGAGCAACTAGATAAATGTATCAAGGCTGGAGAGATGAATCAGTTGGTAAACTGGCTCTCTCCCAAGAATAAGGACCTGCATACCATCTCTAGAACACCCATAAGTCTGTCACTCCAGGGGATTCCAGAGACAGGAGATTGAGACAGTCCGGCCAGCCTAGCCAAACCAATGAGTCTCAGGCCAGTGAGATACCCTGTCTCAAGGAAACAAGCAGAACAGCTCCTGAGAAAGGATACCTGAAGCTGACCTCTGGCTTCTACACACATGTGCACATAACCCCCCTACACACAATGATTCTACACAAATATGGACTCTTTTACTAATAAAAGACATTGCATAGTTCATTTCAAACTTTAAGACTTGGTCCAGATGGGTCTCAAAAATCATTCTAAAATTTGTAGGTGCCCCTTGTCACTCAGCTCTACACCCACAGATTCATTCATTCATTTATTATTTATTTTTGAGACAGAATCTCATTAGGTAACCATGACTGCCCTAGACCTTGCTGTGAAGACCACACTAGGTTCATAACCACAGAGATCTCCCTTCCTCTGCCTTCTGCTTCCTGAGTGCTGGGATTAAAGGTGTTTGACCCCACGTCCCTTATAAGCAGGAGCCAGATTGATCCACAGCATACATGGGAAGAGGATCCCACAGTTGGAGAACTGCTTCCTGGCTCTGAAATTCTGTGTAAGTGGTAAGCTGCTTCCCCTCTCTGAGCCAGGGTTTCCTTTTACAAACAGGGGCCTGTCTGTCTAAGGTGGAATGTACCTGCCTCACAGGGTTATCCCGGACAGGAGACAATTACATGATGGATTAAGAAAGATGTCTATTCATTGCTCAATAGAAAGGCTACTTTGTGTGTCTTTCTTTAAGGACCAGAAGACATCAGCGTCTTGCAGTGTGGTAGTCTATTCATGTTCAAGATGAGACCCCTGAGTCATCTGTAGAGAGTTGCCATATAGTCATGTTTTCAGGCAGAAAAGAATGACCTTTACCCAGCAAGATTCTTCATCATCCCTGCATGACTGTAAGCTTCTCCTGACCTCCATGCCTTGGTTCCATCTCCAAAGCACATTCAGATTTCTGCTCCTCTTTGAGGTCTGCTTTCAGTTCATTCTCTCTGTACACTCTATCTGAGAAACTACTTTTTGTCAGACAAGGTTTCCTAAAGCTCAGGCTGACCTCAAACTTTCTATTCAACTGAGCATGGCCCTGAGCTTCTTCTGCCTCCATCCTCAAAGTAAAGGGGTCAAAGTGTGTACCACGGCTCTGGTTTATGCAGCAATGGGAATCGAACCCAGTGCTTCACACATGAGCCAAGTCACTGCCCTTGATAAACTAACTCACTCTGCAGTGTATGTGTGTGTGTGTGTGTGTGTGTGTGTGTGTGTGTGTGTGTGTGATTAGAGCCAGAGTTCTTCCTCACAAAGGAAATGACCAATGAGGAATTAGTGTGGGGGAAGGGAGACTTCCTGGAGATTTCTCCTAAATGTGTTACGGACAGTCCCTCTGGCTGTCCAGTCTGAAATACTGTCCTAAGGTACCTGGGCGCAAAGACTGCTGCTGGGAGCTGATAATTCTAGCAGTGAGATGTTGGGTCAGAGCCATTTAAAACAGTCCCCTTCTGATTCATTCATGTGGATTATTCATGTGTGTGGCACACATGTGTATGTACACATGTATGGATGTGCATATAGAGGCCAGAAGTTAACTTCAACTGTCCTTACTCAAGCCCTGCCCATCTTTTGTTTGAGGCAGTGTCTCTCATTGGCCTGGAGCCACCTAAGCCAGCTAGCCCGGTTGGTTATAGACACTCTGTGACCCACCTTCTCTGCCTTCCCAGCTCATACCATCAAATTCAGGCGCCCAGCACTTGCAAGGCAAGCACTTCACAGACTGAGCCATCTCCCTAACCTTGGATTACTTATTTATATAATTTATTTATGCTCAACACTGACCACAAAGCACTGGGGGAGGTGGGCCATCAGCTAAGGGAAGGTTGGGTGGCCAGAAGGTCCCACCGCTAAGACACACAGCATCTCACCACGGTTCACACTCAAACTGAGAGACAGCTCTCATTTTATTTGGCTCGTCTCATTTCCTTTGCAGTCTGGTGTTCTCTGAAATCCCCGTGTGCAGGGAGACTGTGAGAGCCAAGAGGTAGATAAGGAGGGAGGGCCGGAGGAAGAGATTGACATCTCAGTCTAGAATTGATCAGCTCAAGTGGGATATCCTTCTTCATGCGTCATTCTCTAACTCCCTCTTCCTTCCCATGCTTCTATCATTGGGGTCTTTTCAAAACACTACTAGGGTCGGACAGACAATAGTTGATGCTCTCAGGTAGTGGTGGTCCTGAGACATCCTTAGCCATGCCACTGTTTTAGAGAGGCCTGGAAGCAGGAGCCTTGTGTAGTGGCTTCTCTCTAGTCCTAGCACAGGGCTGCAGGGACCTCTTGCAATCTCCTCCCAACTTTGCCTTCTTCAACAGCCATGCTGCGTACCTTGGATTAGCTACAACAAGCACATGTGCACCACAGAAATGGGCAAAGATCATGTTTTTACTTATATTAAAAAGTTTATTGTGTGTGTGCATGTATGTGTGTATGTTGAGGCCAGGGGTCAACCCCAGGGTACTGGCTATTTAAAAACTGTGTTTGTTTGTTACTACTGGGGGAGGCGGGGTGTGCCACAGTGCACATGTGGAGTCAGAGGGTGACTTTTGTGGAGCCAGTTTTCGCCTTTCCCCTTTACGTGGGTTCCAGGGACCGAACTTAGGTTGCCAGGCTTGTGTGGCAAGCACCTTTATCCAGTGAGCCATCTCACCAGCCCCACTTTGATTTTGATTTTTTTGTTTTTTGTTTTGTTTGTTTTGCGAAAATGTTTTTTACTGGCCTGGAGTCATCAAGTAGGCTAGGTTGGCTGGCCAGCCAGCAAAACCTAGGGCTCTACCTGTCACTGCCTCCCCAGTGCTGGAATCGCAAGTATGTGCTACCATGCCTGACTTTTTAAAGAGGGATCTGGGAGCCGGGCGGTGGTGGCGCACGCCTTTAATCCCAGCACTCGGGAGGCAGAGGCAGGCGGATCTCTGTGAGTTTGAGACCAGCCTGGTCTACAGAGCTAGTTCCAGGACAGGTTCCAAAGCCACAGAGAAACCCTGTCTCGAAAAACAAAACAAAACATAAATAAATAAATAAATAAATAAATAAATAAATAAATAAATAAAGAGGGATCTGGGGAACCAACTCAGGTCCTAATAGTACTTTACCATCTCTTCTACTCTGCTCTTTGTCTCTGCTACAGCCAACTATCAAACACTTGCCAGATAATAACGCTACCCAACACGCATTTGTTAAATACACAAAGGGAGAGTGAAGAGGGTTGCATTGAATTCAACCAGCTCAACACCTGTCTGGCCCCATCCTGGGAGGATTAGCTGTGAGGTTCAGAAGGCAATGCCAGGAGGACCAATTTAAAATGAAATCTCTTGGGTAACAGAGCTTCTGACTCAAGTCTGGTGGAAAGTTATCAACTTTAGAAACCCTCAAGGAACAGGCAAGCACCTCACATCATCTCTCAATTCTTTTGATGTTCAAAAGAGAACTGTCTTAAATGCCAGGACAGAGCCACAAGAGGAAGGATGCCAGGCTCACGGGTGCAGTCACGTACAGCCACTCCCCTTGGTGACCTCAGCGAGAGAGTTACTTTCTCTGAGTCTGGGTTTCCTATGCTGCAGACTAGTCAATGACACCTTCTCTGTCTACCCCCCTGGGGAGCCCTCCCTACACATCTCTCAAACTCCTATTTATCCTCCCAGACCCAGTTGGATACTCTCTCACTGTGAGAATTCCTTCACCCTTCTCTTTCTCTCTTACAGCATTCAATATATTGGGTCAGTTAACTCTTGTTGATGTAAGGCCTCCAGTTACTTTGAAGGGCAGATTGTCTACATTTTCTTTACTATTATGGTGCTTGGTACTTGAGGGCTTAGTGCTTATGAAAGTGATCTGAGAAATTGGATGGGAAGGGGTTCCAAACTGTGACCAGCATAACACAGTTATCATGAAGGGCAGACTTCACAGTGGGGAGGGACACACTATTGACTACCCTGAGAATTACCCTTACCGGGCAATAGGAACCGACCCTGTCCAAGCATTTAATCCACTGGCACTGGCTAAAAAGGCCCAAGCACCTGCAGGTTCAGGGGGAAAGGAAGCAGCAGGGATACAGTGTTCTTTCTGAAGAGCAAGCCTGCCTCTCCTGTCAGTGTGTCCCAACTGCTTGATTCAGGATTCTGAACCCTCCCTGCCCACAGGCTCTGAGGTAAGAAGATTATATAAGGGATGAATGCAGCCTTCATTTGTTTTAATAAAAGAAACAGTCCATTTAAAGGAACATGGACTTCAGCGGCTTGGAGATTTCTGAGTGAGTGAGACCCAGAGGCTGCGCAATATAAAACAGCTGTCTAGAGAATAGCCGGTTTTTCCTCTTTAAAACATTCTGGAAAATTTGCTCTGTCCCCATGCCAAGATGAAAAAATGAAAACCAGAAGGGCTGTTTGGAATGCCTCTTCGTTTTACAGACTACTTTAATGCATAATGTTATAAAGAGAGAAGCTGTGCTTTACAAAGGCCTGGAGCGGTCAGTGGAGAGGCCTGCCACCATGTGGGATTTGTGAGCAGACCCCAGAGGGTAGGGGGAAAGACTCTCCATCTCAGATAGATTTCAGAGCTGCCTACAGGGACCTTAGGTTATAGGAATTTCCTAAGCAAATACCAACAAACTGGCCTGCCTGGGGGAACTCCTCAACTGTGTATCATACAGCTCATCTGTCTGATGATGAAGACGGTAAAGAAAGTGGTGCTGATGCTGGTGGCGATAGTGGCAGGAGTGATGATGATTATGAAGGTGGTGAAGATGTTGATGGTGTCAGTGATGGTGGTGATGGTAATTGTGGAGACAGTGATGACTGTAAGTGTGGTCACGGTGAGGGTCAAAGTGGTGATGATGTCGATGGCTGTTTCATACTGATACACTGATCACACTAGCCAGACACATGCTACGTATGTGGAAGATGAAGGCTAGCTTCAGATTTAATTCCTGGCCATGGATGTCAAGCACCAGATCCCAAAGGGGCTTTAGGGTGGTGGCAGTGGGCTACAGTAGATGGGGAGGGGCAAGACTATAAGGAGAGGAGTTAGAAGATGGCATAAGTACTGGAACCCCAAAGATCATACTCTGTTCCTACACCCTGCCAAGGACAGATCAAGAGCCATCAGGGGATGATGCCAGGATCAAGTGATAAAGAAGGGCACCTTGTATGGTAAAAACTGTAAGAATGACAGTCACAAATTCTCCATTATTATTTCAGACTTTACCTGTCCTGAAAAGGCATTAAGTCCATTTGTTCCCCCATGATTCAGCCTGGGTGGAAATTCTCTCAAATAGTTCACAAGGCTCTCCCCGTTTCCCACTGCAGGGGCTAAGCAAAAGGCAATCAGACGAAGCATCTAGCTTCTACATTCAGAAGAAAACTCCAAGCCTGATGAGCCATAAGACATGCGTGTGTGTGTGTCTGTGTCTGTGTGTGTGTAGCTGTGCATATATAGGCAGAACATTGTGTGGGGGGTAACTGTGTGTATAAAGTTAGTGTGTGTGTGTGTGTGTAGCTGTGCATATGTAGGCAGAGCATTGTGTGTGGGGTAACTGTGTGTATAAAGTCAGAGCGTGTGTGTGTGTATGTGTGTAGCTGTGCATATGTAGGCAGAGCATTGTGTGTGGGGTAACTGTGTGTATAAAGTCAGAGTGTGTGTGTGTGTCTGTGTGTGTGTGTGTGTGTGTGTGTGTGTGTGTGCATGTGATGAATCTGGCGGCTAGTTCTTTTGCTCTTTATTTTTAAAGCACTCCTCAGCTGCTGTTGTCAAACCACCTTTGTCTTTTTTAGATATTTCTGTGTCGACAGAGATGAAAATCTTTGCCCAGATTCAATAAGGCAGGAAATCAATGAAAGTTTTCATTTTCTGCTCAGCCCCCAAAGACAAGATGCTGACAGAAGCCTAAGTAAAGGTGTGGAGAGATGCCCGGGAGCTTCTTTCTGTGTTCTGTGTTCTACAAAACTAAAACAGGAAAGAATGACCTATCCTGCACCACTGTCCTGTGTTAAACCCAAATGTTTCCCCCTTGTTTTATAAAAAAAAAAATTAAAGCTTTGCCATTCTGATTAATATGGACAACTTCAACAAAAGAAAGATACCTTAATCTTTTAAAGACAGCCCCAACCAAACCTAACAGTTTGGGTTTTAAATGGCTACATTGAAATATTTCTTTCTCTATTCATTTCCAAACCTGGGCCATAAATCACCCTTATGAACACAATGGCCTGCGCCTGCGGCAATTTATCATTTGGATAATGTCACCTGGTCAGGTGTGCGTTAATTTATGCCTCAAATTAGGACTCAAGTTGGCTGGAATCTCCCCTTTCATCTGCACACCCAGAACAGTAGCTCCTCTGGTCCAAGTGCATCCCCAGGGCAGGAGGGAGCCATGCCATTCTTGTCTCTCCTACAGGCAGAGTAAAGGGGCGGAAGAAAGCCAGGCCCTGCCAGCCAGCTTCTGTTTAAGGATGCAGCCTCAGACGGAATGCTTGCTAAAGTCAAATGAAAGAAGAAACACGCAACCCCTTTTTTCTCTGTGTACATGTGCTTGTGGCTGGAGGAGTGCACATCCGTGTTCATATGTGCACAGAGGCCAGAGGATCACCTCGGGTCTCATCCTTCAGCCAATACCCAACCTGCTTTCTTTTAAAGGAGGATTTATTTTTTTCTGTGTATAAATGTTTGGCCTACACTTCAGTATGTCTGCACATCATATGCACGCCTAGTGCCAACAAATTCCTGAGAAGGGTATTGGCTCTCCTAGAACTGGAGTTAGAGAGGGCTGTGAGCCACCTTGTGGTTGCTGGAACTGAGCCTGGATCCTCTAGAAGAGGAGCAAGTGCTTTTAACCATGGGGCCACCTCTCCAGCCCCCACCTTGCTTTTCGAGGCAGCATCTGTCATTGGTCTGGAAGTCACCAAGTAAGCTAGGCTGGCCAGTGAGGAGACCCCATGGGCCACCCGTGTCCACCTCCTCAGAATTGATCTTACAATTGACACCACACTCAGATTTTTTGAGGATTCTGGAGATGAAACTCAGGTCTCCATTACTCTCAAGGCAAACACTTCACGGACTGAACCATCTCCCCAGTCCATGTGTGTCAGATTTTTGACTCTTCAAGGAAGATAAGGAGTCGCGTGCCAGTGAGACAGAGGGGCCTACAGCACCAAGGAGGTGACAGCTCAGAGGGGCACAGATGACAGGGGGTTACACTGAACTAGAATTCTCACTTTTCAGCTAACTCCCTGTCACCTCGGTGAAGTCATACCACCTCTCTGGGCCTTGGTTTCTTTCACAGTAAAAGACAAAGTGTCCAGGATCGTTCTCCAACATTCTCCAACCACCACTCAAGCAGTTGCTTGTGAGTGTAGCTGGTTTATTCCAACATGCATCTACGCATTATCAGGTATCACATCATATTTTGTTAATGGGCCTCTCATTTAATCACTCAAACAGCCTTTGCAGTCTCCCTTAACCTCGTCTATGTAGAAAACAAGGGGGCAGAAGCTCCCGAGGAAGCACTGGAGCAAGCACCTCGAAATCCCCAACGAGTGCCGTGCTCACACTGCTGAATGAGAGAGCTCATGAATGGGGGTTATTTCAACTCTGGCTATGTAGGTCTTGTCCATTGATTAAGATCTGTGATAAGCTGAGAGGAGCTAGAAATATATTTTGAATCTCCACAAGCAAGGGGTGTAACTACATATGTATGTAATTCAACGATCGACTTAAAGAGTCACACATACAAATTAATCTTCTTACACCTTAGCCAAGGGGCATGTGTTTTAATTGTGCATCCAGACACTGCTTCTCAGTTATATACCCATGATTCTGATTCTTTAATAGTTTCTTTACCAGAAGAAACCAGAAGCCTAAATTAAAGATTGTGCCTTCCTTCTCCTCTTCCTCCTTCTCTTATTCTTCCTCCTCCTCTTCCTCTTGCTACTTCTCTTTCATATAGTCATTGGCTCTTTAAAATATATCTTTAGAATAACTTAAGCCAAGGCCAAATCAATCACAAGGAAAAGACTTCCAAGGCATGGGTTTAGATGCTCTGTTTTTTTTTTGTTGTTGTTGTTTTGTTCAGTGCATGTAGATGGTAAAATCTCTTGGATCTAGAATGATAAATCGCCACCTCTATCAGTCACTTTTCCAGCTTCTCTGTCCCCTCAACTACATCCCCAGCAGCTACCCCCTCTTACCACGATGCCACTCTTTTGCCTGGCCAGGGAACACCTGCCAGAAGATGTCCTACCATGCCCAGTCACTCTGATAACAGTCCAAAGAGAAGCCTGTCATTTAAACCATAAACAATTTCCAACCAATCTGGGGAACCCAAACAGAATCATAGCAAAGGGCAGAGAGTAAGAAATGGGGCTTCCGCTGCAGCTGAAAACCCGAGCTTCTACCCCTGGACTTAGGAAGAGGGAGGAGTAGGGAGGCAGAAGGGCCTTCTGGCTTGCTTTTACCGGGCATGAAGTCTTGAGAAAGTAACTTACCTTTTCTGAATCTGTTTCTACTATAACATAGAACAACAATTAGCCTCAACCCATTGAGTTGTAAGAGTCTGAGTACTGATGTTAGATACATAGACAGTTGTTAATAATTAAGCTACAATGGCTGATACTAAATTGTTTTATTTATAGGGAATTATATGGAAAGTCTGATACCATTGTATAGTAAACATTCTAGAACTAAACAGACTTCTCTTACTCTGGCCAACTGTATTGTATGTTAGAGCAGTGTGTGTGTTGTGCTGTGTGTGTGTGTGAAAGAGAGAGACAGAGACAGAGAGAGAGACAGACAGAGAGGAGATATGCCAGGGCACACATGCAGAGATAAGGAGACAATGTTGTACCTTGGTTTCTCTTCTTCTACTTTATTGTGGGTCCAGGGGACCAAACTTAGGTTGTCAGGTTTTCTCAGCAAGCACCTTTACTCTCTGTGCCATCTCACCGGTTCAGAGCACGGCATTAAGAAGGACATTGGCGAGGCTTGCATCCATTCTAGCTCTCATTTTGCCACTGAATGGATGAGGCAAATAAGATTTCCAGGAGCCAATATACAATTCTGCCAAGCGTACACACAGATGCCCTCTAAAAGTCTCTTGATATTCCTATAATGTGGTATCTTTTGCAGTACCCACCGCTCAATACCAACTATCAACCCAAGTGATGGAGGTTTGTATTTCAAGGGTCCAGGACCATTTCCCTTGGGAGCAGCATATTCTCTCTCTCTCTCTCTCTCTCTCTCTCTCTCTCTCTCTCTCTCTCTCTCTCTCTCTCTCTCTCTCTCTCTCCTGGACCACACTGGGGACTGTCATAACCCCTCCCTCCTGAGCACTCTCGTTAATTTCTCTGCATTTCTAAGAGGCATTTTGGGCAGTGACATGCTTCCCTGAAACTGCCTTTCCAGTGGGGAAGTGGGATCCGTTGACGTCATCTAACTCTACTGCTTTTGATTTCTTGGTTAGAGCCCAAGAGGGAAAAATAAGTAAGGGCTGAAAAAAAAAGTCTTCAGGGCAGAGGAAAGCCCTACATGGCAGCTGGCGATGAGCCTGAGCTCAAAGTGCCCACTGCAGGTTTGCTTGCCTCTGTGAGCTGTCTGTCCTATCACGGATGTGCAGCAGCAGCAGCGCATGGCAGCGACTAGGCCAGGCCAGGATGGTGTGGGCAAAGCACCTCCTCTGTGTCTTCTTAAAGCCCTCTTTCGATATGACCCATGACTCCCATCAGTGACCCTAAATGGGAGCTCCCAAATGATGGGTCCTGTCTTTGCTCCCAGGGAGCTGGGGAGCTGCCATGAGAAGAACTCTGGGTCTCTGGAAGTAATGAGCGACACACAGTGGGTTCATCCATATACTTTCCTTAGATTCCCATAACAACGTTGCAAATAACACAGCACAGGTACTGTTATGGCCTTTTTTACAGATGGGGAAACCACATGCTTTTAGGGCACAGCAAATGACAGCAGTGTTAGGACCTGAGTGCCTTCATTGTCCCCCCTCATTATTCAGAGCATATTTTACAGGCTACAGGAGAAAGGTTCCAGGCTTGAAAGTCTAGAGGACAGAGTGGCTCGTGTGTGAGGAGCATTAGTTTTCCAGTGGATTCTGCCCCTCCTGAGCTGGGAGACTATAGATGAGCCACTTAACTTCTGACGGGGGCCCCTTTAGTAACAGTGTGCCCAATGTCATCTCTGAATTCCAGAGAGTAACTCCATGCACCTCAGGATGACAAAGCTGACCCAAGGTTTGGGTAGGAAACTGCCTGGATCTGAATGGCCACATATGTAGAAATGGGTACCGTTCCTCCTCGTTGTGCTTTTATTTTAATTACTAACTAATTTTTGAGGCCCGGCCTCTGGTAGCCTGGTCAGGGCTATACAGGGCTGTAATTTGCTATGTAGGATGATGCACAGCCCCTGATCTTCCTGCCTCTATCTCCCAGGGGTTGGAATTATAAATGTGAATCACTGTGTTCTGTTTTCACATTGCTGGATAATTCTTTGTGAAGGCTAAGAAAACATTCTGGCAACCAAGATATCTTCTCAGTGCAAGTCTACCGTGTGTGTGTGTGTGTGCATATGTGTATGCACACACACACACGAGAGAGAAGGGGGAGGGGAGGGGGAAGGGAAGAGGGAGAGGCATAGGGAGAGAGAGAGAGAGAGAGAGAGAGAGAGAGAGAGAGAGAGAGAGAGAGAGAGAGAGAGAGAGAGAAAGAGAGAGAGAGGGTTTGGGGGACTGGGTGCATGTGGTATTAGGTATCTTCCTCAAAGGCTCTTTACCTTATGTTTTGAGGCAGGGTTCTCTCACTGAAGCATCTAGGTGGGCTGGCTAAGGAGCTCTAGGGAATCAGCTTGTCTTCGCCTCCCCAATGCTGGGATTACAGACACACACCACCACAGCCAGGTTTACATGGGTGCCAGAGATCTGAACATAAGTCCATATGTTTGCACAGCAAGGAAACACTTTACCAACCAGGCTCTCTTCCTTGGCTCCAATTCTTTTGTAAAATACTTTTGTTTTTTCCAAGCCATAACCCCATGCTAATGTAAAGAGACAATTCTACAATGCTCAATAGAGAAACCCACAGATTTTGTCTGCATTTCTCATGCCCTTAGGGCAAGCTCGCTCCCTTCCCTCAGCAGCTGCTCCTGATATTTACCTCCACATCTTAAAGCTCAGGCTTTGACTTTCCTGTTGAAGGTTTGTCTGCTGACCACCCAGAGTCTTTCTTTGACTTTTCTGATGAGGCCTTGTCTACTGGCCACCCATAGTCTTTCTTTTAGGAACTTCCGCCTTCACCACCTACAGGGCCTTTTCCTGTCCTCTCCCCTCCTTCCATGTCCTGTCACTGCAACTCTGTCTGCCTTGTGGTTGAGTCCACAGCCTGTACTTCTGCTTTTAGGAGAAGGTCAATGCTGTTCACTGCTGCATCCTTCTGCTTACCACAACTTTCACCGGTTTCCTTCCCAGTGCTGTGCTTCGCCTGGACCTCAGAACTCATCCTTTCTTCTTGCTTAGTTTTCTATATACTTCTAATTAACTCATTCCCCCAAATCTTCTCAGAGCTGTGAAGTCACCCTAAATTCAAATATTTTGCATGTTCTAGCAATTTCACCTTCTCAAAGCCCTGTCTTCAGGTCCTCTTTGATCTTATCCATTCCTAACTACCTTTTCTTCTTCTAGCTGTTGGGATTTCTCTGTTTCTAATCTTGGGGCTCATCTGACTATGCTGTGTTGGCCTCTTTGTTTTGTTGTTGTTTGTTTGCTTTCTGTAATTCTATTTATCTTTCTGTTATGTGTATGGGTGTTTTACCTGAATGCATTATCTGTGTAGCATATGTATGTCAGATGCGATGGAGGCCACATCGAATGCTTTGGAACTGGAGTTAGAGGCAGTTGTAAGCGGCCATGTGGGTGCTGGGAATTGAATCCAGATGCTCTGGAAAAGCAACCAGTGCTCATAACTGCGGTGCCTTTTCTCCATTTCCAGCTCCCTTTGTTTATAGAGCTTCTCTTTTTCTTGCCTTCCATCATTTTTAGAGGCGTATCCTTCAGCAGTCCTCTGAGAAACTGCGTGTGAGAAGTAAAACTTTGGAATGTGTTTGTTCTAACTTCACATGCCACACAGTTTGGTTGGGTATAGAAGTCTGCACTGTCAATCACTTTCCCATAGGCCAATGGTGACTTTGCTTCTCAGCCCCTTGGTCTCCCATTGCTCCTAAGGGGGCTTAGGCCAGTCCCATTGCTGATCGTTCTCTTTGGAAACCAAGGGTCTTCTTCCCCTTGCTGCTTGAAAATTACACATCATTCTGGCTTCCCATGGATCTTCACTGCTCATATGAGAGATTCGGTAGGAATCTTTAATTTGGAGAAACCATCTAAAAATATCTATTGAATTACTTTATCCTTTCCCCTCCACCTTTTGCTTTTCATTTCTATGATTAGATTTTTAATTCATTACTGATCTTTCTCTTTTTTGAGTCAGGGTGCCATATATTAGCAGAGGCTAGCCTGTAGTTCATTATGTAGCTGAGGATGACTTTGAGCTCTTGGTCCTCCAGCCTCTAATCGCCTGAGTGCTGGGATTAACAAGTGTGCACCCCCACATCTGGTACACACACACACACACACACACACACACACACACACACATATATATATGTATATATATATATAGAGAGTGCTGGAGATTGAACCCAGGGCTTCATGTATAGACAAACATTCTACCAAGTGAGCTCTAGCCCCAGGCCTTGGCTATTATCTCTGAATTGTCTTTTTAAAGGTCAATCACCATCTTTTCTTATGACTGTACCATCTTTACTTGTCTTCCTGTGTTTGTGAAAGACCAGACATTTCGCCTCACCCCTCCCTAATTCCGTCTCTTTCTTGTTATAGTTTGTTTCCTCTAATTTGCTGCCTTCAGAACAATACTCTTTGTATTTCACATTCCTAGTTATTGACTCCTACAGAGGAGGGCAGTACTTAGGAGATGGGTGACTTCTGGACACAAAGGAGAGGTTCACACACTGATGAGACCATTTCCTTGGGGAGATCCATGGCCAGGGTGTTTTGTATTTTATTTCTCTTGGATTGGTCTTAAAAGATCCCTGTTCCTGATTAGAAGTTCACATGTGGGTACTATTACGCTAAAGAAATGTCCAAGGGAGAGAGAAGGGAGGATCCTCCCGTGAAACCTCTGCACAGATTTCTTTTGTGTTTTCTTGGTTTGAATCGACACTGGGGCTCATTAAGAATGAGTTTAAATATAGAGCTAATCCCTGGTGTGACGGGAGAGACACTTTGTAAAGGGACAATATATGGACAAGACATAGTCCCTTTAACGGTCTCGACAACTGCCGTGAAGACAGGAGCGTATTCAGAGCACCGCAGTTTTCATGGGTCCCAAGTCTAGGGGCACAGCTTGATACCAGTCAAAGGATGGGGCAGTTTACGGGAGGATGGAGCAGTTTTTCATCAGGTATCTATGACTAAACTCCTATTGAAAACAGGCTTGTAATGAACAGCCATGGTTCAACCCCCAGAACTATATACACCAGACACGGGGGCAAACAGTTGTAATCCCAGTACTCAGGTTGGAGGCTGAGGGACCAACATCTCAAAGCCATCCTCAGCTACACAGTAAGTTGGAGACTAGCCGCTGTCACCGCAGGAGGTCCCGTCTCAAAAAATAAAAAGAAAGTGAAAGAAGCTCTTGTTCGGCTTCCTACTCCATCTTCAGAGGTAGCAGGCGGTACCAGATCCTAACCCCCCAGGACAACGTGTTCTGTGATGTCTTCAGCTTGCTCTGCTGCTGGCTTGAAACTCAGCCCTATGCTCTCTGATGAGCGTTGATGCCAACAGTTTTGGAACTTCCAAGATACAGTAACAGATAGAGTCTCTCCATATCTTTTTGGCCTTTTAGGCTACTTGCCAAAAAGACTTTCAAACAAGATAAGACTGCATACGTTATTTTTAATCCCTAAAAGTAACACAGTTACCGTGATCTCTCATTGTAGGATGTGGAAGATCATCACATTCAAGATCACTCAGTGAGGTGGGGACAGAAGTGGCCCTTAAACTTCAACTTCGAACATGTGCACGACTCTGGCTTTTCCTGTAGATCTCTACGGCCCATCTGGATATTCTGCACCGCCCAGTTCTACGTTACAGGGGAAACAAGTTCTTGGAACTTAAGTAACCTATAATCTATTTGGATTAGAAAAGCATGCTGTACTTTATAAAACAAACTGTGAATATTATGAGAGAGTGTATAATTAGCGACAAAGATAGCTCTTACAGTCCACAGAGGGAATTCTAGGTAATGGAGAGCTGGTTTTTAAAATGGTCCCTGAACTTTCACAATGTCACGTGTCCCTGGCTACTCCTTCTGCTCAAAAAGTCTTTTCTCTTAGTTCTCAGCTCAATATTTTTCTTTCTTATCTTGACAAAATGTTGCTCCTCCCACAAAGCCTTTCTCAACTCACTTGTGATGGTGTCCTGCACATGCCCTGTCTGTCCTGGAGTACACATCCCCATGGTAAGGATGCTGGGTTTGGTTGGAAGTGGGAGAGATGACGAGGGGATACATGGCCTCATTTTCTCCTCCAGCCTGGGGCTCCATGGCAGGAGCAGCCAGCCTTGTTCGTCTCTGGGTCTCCCATGTCTGGGGTTATTCCTGACATACACTTAAAGGTTCATGCAGTGAGAAAACCAATCAGAAGTGGCAAAGGAAAACAGTGCATTCCACAGTGCCGCCGTGGAAGTGTTTCTTCTGCTCTGTAATTTGGTTTGTGTGTATGTTCACGTGAGCGACTGCAGGACCCCAGGTGCAGGTCTCACCTTCCACCTTGTACGAGGGGCAGGGTCTATCTCTTGTTGTTTGCTGTTCTGCACATCCGTCTAGCAGGCCCTCCAGCTCCTGAATATCTCCTGTCTCCATCTGTTGTCTCACTGCACCCACAGCAGAATTAAGACCGCACGGCTTTTACAGCACGTCTAGGTTCTCATGCCTACGCGGCAAGCAGTTCATCTACTTAGCTATCTTGCCAGCCTAATTCTGGAATTTTGGAGGCAGGACACCAGAGCAGGAAAGAAAAATCCAGAGGGATCTAGGGGCAGCTCTGCATTACCAGGTGCTTAGGAATTGCTGGGGTACATATTACTGCATCAGAAGAGGAGACCCTAACAAAAGTGACCTCTCTGCTTTCTAACCCATTGCCACCCTGCTTGGATGCATAGAGCATTTTTCCATCAAGTTGTGATTAGCTACTCCCTAGGGTCTTACATACCAATCTCTTTGAAGAGAGCTGGGGGCACATTTCTTATTCATTCTCTGTGTGACTCTTCTCCAAATTCTTACCTCAGACTGAGCCTTCACAAGGGTCTGGGTCTTCACATGCCTCACCATGGACATTCATTCTTACTTAGGTACTGGATGAAACTGGATCCTCATAGATGCTGAAGTCCCCAGTCTCCTTTCCCATAGTCTGACCTTAAGAATCTAACTCGCCCACCCCAGCCCAGGCTTCCTCCTCTATAAAAGTGAATCTAACGATGCTTTGCCCAACTTGCTGAGGAGAGGCTTAATTAACCAAGGCTCATTTCTCTCGGCACTTTGGACATCCTCCATAGGCACAAAATTATGTTATTACTCGGAATAATAATAATAGTTTCCACTAATAATTCTGCGTTATTACTGCACTTAAGGAATTGTATTAGAGGCCTTCTGGAGCAAGTTTAATACCTATAAATGTCTCTCGCTGGTAAAACAAGAGCACATTGTACAGTGATTATGGTTTGTCTTAGGTTTCAAAAGTACCCGTTGGCACCCTCTGCAGAGTCCTTCAGCAGCGCCTGGCCAACAGGGACTTCTTTTCATCTCGCTTATTCTCATGCCCACTGAAATGGCCACACTTTAGCAAAGTGTCTTGCTATCAAGGCTTGCATGTGAGCAACTGCAAGGGCCCAGGGTGTGAGCATGAAAGACTTTCACACAGGAATAAGAAGAGGACCCAGCTTCTCACAGCCAGAGCAAGATGCCCATGTTCCAGACTCCAGATCCATCTGTCTGCCATGCCTTTGCAAAAACACTGTTCTCAGCCTGAGAAGGCTCCTCATCTTACCCCTAGTATCTCCTTCTTCAGTTTGGACAGAAGGATCGTATGTACCAAACCCTGACAGAGAGAATCAAATCCATTCCAGTCTTCTGGATTTGTCCATGTGCCTCTGCCCACCGGCACAGGGTGTCCATGTCATTCTGCAGGGCCACATACAGTAGGTGCTTCTTTGGTATGCTGAATAAATAAACGATTTCCTCCATGTCCCTCTTTTTCTTCATTCTCTTAGACTCTACCTTCCAGACTGACTATCCCTTCCTTATCCACGATTATCACTGGTGACCAAAATAGATGGAGGAGGAGGAAAAGAAAGAAGATTATCAAAAGGATAGAGATTGTGTGGGCAAAGGAGATTAGGAAGAGGGCCCAGTGAGGGAGGAAAAGGATCTAGTAAGAGGGAAGTTCTGAAACCAGGGAGTTTCCCCGCGAGATACTGAAAATAAAGCCATCCTCACGTTTCCGTTTTTAAGGAAATGTTCCACACCAGAGGAAAGATGTGGGAAGGAGACACCGGTCATGATTCTCTTCAAGCATTACCTTCTCTGCTCCTCCCATTCTCTCTCTTCAACAGGAAGCTGAGCCACATAAAACTGAGGATGCTACAGAAGGCCCCAGAGACAGAGTACGTCCTTAAAGATCACGCTGCAAAGTGGAAAAGCCCCAAAGGAAACTCGAGTAGGGTCTGAGCCCCAAGTTGCCTGTATTTTCTCCTTTTCTGTTGCTGTGATCAAATGCCATGAACAGAGGCAACTTAAGGAGGGAAGGGTTTAGTGTACAGCTCCATGGCGGCAGCCAAGGCAAGGAAGAATTGCAGGAGCAGGGAACTCACTCCATACAACAGAAGCAGAGCAGAAACAGGAAGTGTGGCAGGGCTAGTAACCCCTGGTGACACACTTCCTCCAAGGAGGCTCTATCCTCTAAAGGTTCTGTAACCTCTCCAAACACATGAACCAATGGGGACATCAGCATTCATACTACAACACTTCCATTTAGAAGCATGGTGGAATACCATTCATTTGAGATCCTGGGCTCTCAAAATGCCACTCTTGGTGGTGGATAAGTACTTACATTGACAGAATGCTTACATCAGATGCAAGTAGCCTTGGGCTTCTTCAACCCAACATCTCATAAAACTGTGTGGTGGCACATACCTGTAATCCCAGGACTTGGGAGGTGGAGGCAGGAGGATCAGAAATTCAAAGCCACCTGTTCTATACACCCAAGGCTAGCCTGGTTTATATACAGACCTTGCCTCAAACACTCTGCCCCCTAACTTCTAGAGATCCCAACAAGAAAGGGGCATATCTGCTAAGCAGGAACAGATTTTAGTGCCCACAGAAGTATTAAGCACACTGAACAGCAGTGTGATGCTTTTGTATGAAAAAAATTCCACATCATCATTAGGAAAACAAATTGAGCCGATTTTTCTTGGCTCTTGGTTCCACCTTCCTAAGATTAGGTGTGTGTCTCAGAGCCTGTCTATGTACATAGGCCCAGCAAGAAGGCTGCTAAGTCCCTAACCGGGCAAGATTTTCCACTCAGTCTGGGTCAGGCAGACAGAACTGTATTTAAGGACTTTTGCAAACCTTTCCAAGGAAGGTCACCAGGCGGGCTGAAGAACACCTGTTCCGCCATCGGCTGCCTTCTGCGGAGGCTATGAGACACCAATGAGGAGAGTTCTCCCGATGACTCCTAAGATCTTGAGTAACGTGGTCTCATTCTCTAACTTTCTATATCTAAATTCTTCTTTCCTTTCTGGCAAAGTATTCAAAAGAAGATTCTGTATGTAGTAGAGGGGTCAACAATCTCATCTTTGATTTACAAGATCCCTGGGATACTTTTCCCCGACAGCAATCCCACCTCCACCATAAGGAAGAGTTAGAGTTTGCTAACCAACAAAATCCTTCAGGACTAAGTTCTGACGCTGTCTGACATTATTTTTTCAAACTCTGATGTATAAGCAGGAGAGCAGGAAGTCACACAACACAGAAACATCCATGGTGCTGTTAGCTGAGGCCTGGGAACATCTGGAGAGCCCCATTGGACAGCTAGTAAAACCACAATTCTCTGGCAAACACCAGGTAACACTGGCTTTCTTCATCCCAGGGCCTGTCTTTGTTAAAGGAAAAGAGAGAACTAAAATCTCTCCCAGATTCAATCAGAAAATGCAAATGAGGTCAAGTTTCTTACAGCCTTGTGAGATTTCCCTAGAGAAATTTCCACAGTGTCTCGTCTGTGGCTGCTGCCCTTTAGACTTGTCTGTGGGGTCCAGGGAGCTCCGTGTGAGTGCCTTCCTCTCTTGCCTTGGCTCTCAGCTGGGTGAGAAGTTGAGTTCTGGTAAGGGGCTCCCTGAAAATACCAGCCAAGGACTAATGTCAAATACACACACACACACAATGCACACACACACACACACACACACACACACACACACACACACAGTTTACACATGGGTGGAATCTGTAGCCAGTCTCTCTACCCCGTCTAAGTACTTTAATATCAGGCCACAGGACCCTTAAAGTCTTTAGCAGATGCCTTCCTGCTTCTGGGACGAGCAACTCTACCCCTTCCATTTTTGAATGATAGGAATCTCTTTCATGAAGTTCTTCCAGACCCACTGTTCAATGAGAAATGTGAATGGGTGGGAGGGTGGGGTTCCACTGGGCGTCACAAATGCGGGTCTCCTAGTGAGCCACTGAAGTCTCAAACCTTCCTTCCTAGCTTGTCATTGGGAAACTAGAAGTTTGAGACAGGCTGACAAAAGACACTGCAATCCAGCACACCCAGCTCCACCGCCCAGTCACCCAAGGGTGCTTCTGGGAATTTATAAGGTTTCCTCGCAGGTCCTAACAAGTGCTTCGAAAGCCACCTTTTTATTTTTGTTTTTTCCACCCAGAGATAGACGAATACTGCAGATCCAAGCTCGTTGACAGTTCCCTTCAGTATGAACAGACTGCGAAAAACGAGGCAGAAAGGAAGAAGGAAGACAGAACTCTATCACTGAAGGCCCCCACCCCTTGTGTCAGGAGGGCTTTGAAAAAACAGATGGCTGCAGCCTTGATTCAACATCGCACTGGTGGGGGAGAGCTGATGGGAACAAGGCTTGCGTGGCGCGAAGTGGGTGAAGAGGAGAGGTCAAATTAGGGCACATGTTTTCCTGTAAAAACTGTACAAATTCTCTTTAGGCTGAGTCTTCACCTGTTAGCCCATGGCTTTCAAAGTGAGAAAGAGATGGTGGGGGTGGGGGCAGAAGTGAATAAGGATTACAAGAAACTTTGAGGACAATGACACAAATTTCCCCAAACCTGTCAAAACCGACTGTCTGGAGGCTTCAACTTGGTTACTAAGGGACCGATTCTCCATACACCAGAATCCTTTCCTCTTCTTTTCTCCCTCCCTTTCTGTTTTCTTCCTTTATGAAGCAGTGGCCCATCGCAGCCCAGGCTGTCCTGAGATCATTATATAGCTGACCATGACCTTGGCTCCTGGTCCTCTTTTCTCACCTCCACAGTGACGAGATTACATATGTGTACCCTCATGTCCGGTTTATGCAGAACTGAGCAACCAACCTAGGGCTTTGGGCATGCCAGGCAAGCTACCAGCTGAGCCACGCCCCCAGCTCCCACATCTCTGTTTTTCTTAGAGCCAGTTTCCCTCTACCACAGCCTTACAGCAGGCAGTCATTCACCTCAGGTAATGGGCCACAGGGAAGCTCGCTAACATGCAGGTTCCCAAGTTCTGACCTGAAGGAAGGAGGATGTCACTCAAGAACCTTTGCAGGAGATTGTGGGTGTCTAATCCCCAAGCCCTCCCCTTCTCCCTCCCTCTCCACCCCAGCTCTGGTATTCTACAGAACATGGCATCGGCTAGTATTGTGGCTGCCCCACTGGCAGGGTGCGCCTCCCCTCCACCAAACATCACCATTACCTGCTACTGGCTACAGGGCCTTGGACTGCAGCCAGGCCTGGCTCCTTCTACTTGTTGGCAAGGCTAATTGGCAATGCCAGGGACCCGCCTTCTGCCCTCCAGCTGCCAGGTCATTGGTATGTATGTGCAGTCCTTCCAGCCAGCCCCTCCCCCTTTATGGCAGCCTCCTTCTGCCTCCATGCCGCCTTTCCACCACTTTTTAGACCCAACCGCGGCCTCCTTGGCTGCTTGGGATGAGGGCAGCTGTTCTCCATGTTGGTGTTTTGCAGCTTTCTTGAAGGTGGAGTTTCCATGAAGACACTAGGCTTCTACTCCAAACTCATTGAGCCCAGAGTAGTCTAGATGCTTCCTTGTAAGGGTGCCTGAGGGACTGGCAACTCACCTAACTTCACCTCCTGCCCCTTGAAGAACCACTCCCTCCTCTCTATGGCCCAAAGGCTTGGAACACACTTCTGTGGGTTCAGATCCAATTTAATGACTTGTAGCCACCTCTCCACCCTGCCTAAGTTATAAGCTCTATGACGCCAAGGCCTATGTCTTACTCATATTAGCATCCCTAGCAACCAGTGTGGGGCCTGGCGATATCAGCATAAACACTGATGGAGGGCCTACTGTTTGGCAGGCACCAAGTTGGGGCAGTATGTTACTTTTATGCAATATGTATCATGACACTTTATCCTCAGAATAACGCTACAAGATCCTTGCTATTATCAGTCACATTTGAATAAAGGAGGCCAGAGAGCGAAGGCACAGGGCTTAGGGGACCTTACTAAAATCACCTAGTTAGTAAGTTGTCAATTTATGCTAGGAATCCAGGCATCCAGATCTCAAGACTGCAGCTTGCTGAATAAAAGAAATATAGACCAGTGAATGGGTCTTGATGTCCATAGAAACGCTGTATTTTAGAGTTCACAGCAAGCAGACAGTATTTGGTACAAATTATATTTGGGTGCTGGAGAAACTGAGTGCTTGGGTACCCAGAGAAGTGAGCAGCAGCAAACAGAATTGTGGGTGTAAATCCTAACCATCAAGAGGTGACATAGGTAAAAACAGAAGTCTGCCACCCACTGTTTGGGTGAGTCGGATGGGTCCATTACCCTCTTTCTTACTGGGTTTCTTCACCTCTCAAAGTAGAGGTGATAACAGTAGAATTGATCATGTTGTTTTACTGTCTAGGTGAAATCAGATCACAGGGGCAGGTGGAGTCGTTCCCAGTGTGTTTCACCTGCTCTCTAAATGCTCTGGAGACTGGGAGAGTCGCCACATCCGGGGCTGAAAATAGTCTCAGAATCTCAAGTCCTGCTTTAATCAGGAGGAAGAAACCAGAGTATCGTTTTCATATTGATTTTCATAACTGGAATTGCTAGAATATGATCTCGAAAAAGCAACTCTGCCAACCTCCCAGTCAGTCAACATTCTCCTTGCATCCTGAAGAGTCAGAACCCTCCCTGATCTCAAGGGACACTGAGGGTGACTGTGGGTCTCTGGACTTCAGACAGGTCCACTAGTCTCCGACCCCCTGTGTCCTCATCCTCCAGCTAGGAACACCTAGCTAGGGACAGGGTTAGCACTTTGTCATTGGAGCTCAGGAGAAGCATTCCCTGCTGGAGCTCAAATTCAAGGCAAGTAGGTCCAGCAAGACCCAGTGCTCTCAGGGGACAGGCGGGTAGAATGACAGAATCACATTGTAACTGGGGATTTGGGAGATCTGCCCTGGGAGGAAGGCACAGCTCCCCCTACCAGACTGGTTACTGAGCCATGATTCAGCACTGGGGTGGGTCTTTACCCCCAGGTCTGTACATACTAGCACTCAGGGTTCAACATCATCCTCCCAGGCACATCTGGCTTCCAGTTCTGTTGTTATCTTTAACCCCCTCCCCCAAGCCTGTGATCATTGAGTGCCTATAGAAACGCTGAGCACATAGCCCAAACAAACTAAACCTCTAGGCTCTGGCCAGGCATAAAAATGTTCATTTCTGAGGTGATTGTGACCCATCCAGCAAGGGCCATGTCTTACATCCAAAGCATCCTCACATGGGAAATGGTTGGAATGCCAAATTCTCCACCAGGCTTACATTCTTTAGTGAGTCTCCATGACAAAGAAAGAGCCAAAAGTCCACTTTTACTCACTGAGTGCCCTTTGCTCTCCTAGGTTGCTTTTATTGCTGGCGAGCAATACTGTAACCAAAAGTAACTTGGGGAGGGCACGGTCATCGCAGCTTCCCTTCTGCATTACGGTCTAGCATCAAGGGAAGTCAGGGCAGGAGCTCGAACACAATCAGAGGGCAGCCATGGAGAAAAGCTGCTTCCTGACTTGTTCAGCATCTCTTCTTGTACAGCCTAGGCCTACCTGCCTGGTGATGGTGTGGTCCACAGTGGGCCAGGCCCTCCAATGTTAATCAGCAATCAAGAAAATGCTAGACAGACATGCTGCCAGGCCAGTCTGGTGGAGGCAAATCCTCTTCCCAGGTATGTCTAGATTTGTGTTGAGTCAACAGAAACTAACTATGATACTCCATCATTCTGGCCTTAGATGGAGGGCTCCCTGAATGCCGGCTACAGCATCTGGGGGCTCAGAGCACCCCGTTCTTGAAATGGGATGGAAACTCAGCGAATATATTCAGAGAATGAACAATGCATGTGTGCATTTTACAGCTGAACAGGTGAGGTGTCTATATTGTTGAAATTTTTTGTTTTTTTCAGAATTTATTGTCATGGTCTAATAGAGATGGGATATAAACATACATAAGCCATCTTTTATCTTTCCCAGAAATAAGAAAGTCTAATTCATAGTAGTAAGTAAATAAGTAAATAAATAAATAAAAAGAGTAGATACTGACAGGTCAAAAAAATTAAGTTAATGTAACAACTTTGCTCAAAAGAGTACATTTTCCTAAAATAGGACTGTCTCTTTAGGTCAAAATCCTGAGTTCTTATTAAATTGCACTGAGGCGGGGGCAGCACATTAATAAGGTTATTTGTGAGAAATAATGAAGTTTATGACAAGGTTTTCTGACCTTTGAATTTATTGGGAAAACAGAGTTTAGGCTCACAGATAAGGAATCACAGGGTCTGCTAAGTAAGTCATGAGAGACTGTCTCTACCGTGCAGACATGTCCAGTGCCTGGGTCAATGGGCACTCAACAGATCAGTTCCAAGCACATCCAAGAAAGAAACAACAGCGGGAAGGAGCACGGTAGTTTGGCAGGATGAGGATGGGGAGATACTGTTCTCTCAAGTAGGCTTTGGGGAATTCATACAGCCAACATTTCCTCCTGGTCCTGGTGTGGAAACAGTCCTCACCTATGAAGTCAAGACAAACTTTGTTTTTGGATATCTTTTGGGGGTTCAAATGAGGAGACACAATTATCTCTGTGAACTCTAAATACAGCTTTGCTGACAGAGGCCAACTGGCTCGTTTTACAGACATCTTCCCTTGTAAAAAAGAACCCCACCGTGCCAGCAACCAGGGTGTTACATTCAATAATAAAACCCATGTTAAAACACTCAGCGTGTTAGCAAGCATATGCTGCAGTCATTAGACCAGACGAGCGAGACTGAGTCCAACCCTGCCATTCAATAGTTCCACGAACTCTGGCAAATTGCATCATGTGGTGTTGCCCTGTTTCCCCATCTGTGCAATGGGACACACAGGAGTACCTCCATCGGCACATTGTGTCTGTGAAGATTACGCAATGGAACTGAGTAAAGTTTCCCAACAAACGTTCCAGAGGAAGGCATAGTTAGCAAGCCTTCTCTAGAAACCAAGACGATGTTCACTACTGTGAATGCTTTCTTTCCTTTTCTTTCTTCTTTTTTAGTAAAAGAAGATTTTATCTTATTCTTATTTTTAATTATGTGTATATGTGTATGTTGGGTGTGTAGGTGCATGTAAAGACCAGAAGAGATACAGTTCTCTGGAGCTAGAGATACAGGCAATGGTGAGCTACATGGCATGGGTACTGGGAATCAAGCTGGGGTCCTCTAGAAGAGCAGTACACTCTCTTAACCACTGACCCAAGTCTCTTTCCAGATCCCAAGTATGAATCTTATGAATATATGTTTTCTTATGCAAAAGGGATTACAAGTAAGTTATAACTGCTAAGGAAGAGCATAGCAGCTAATGAAAGGAAAATAATGTTATGTCTATGAAAAAATGTCATAGCAGTGACCTCAGAGGTGAGGTGAAAAACATCATATAGACAGCCCACACAGGCTAAAGGAATGCTATGTGGCCAGGAACTTTGGGATCTTATTAGTGCTGATACCTGAGAATTAATTAGCTTGGGTGATTAGAGCCTGAAACTTAGGAAAGTTCAGAGGTCAGTCTATTTTGAAACAGTGATCTCTCTCTGGTGACAAGCCAACAGGCACATGCTGTTACATGTTCCACGCTTACCAGGCAGAACTGGAAGAGTATTATGGGATGGCTTGTCACAATCCACACTATGAAATATATCTCAGCTGGCTCTGTATCCACACCGTGCATGCTTAGATACAGGGTTGATGTGACTGGCAGAGGGACCAGTGTAAGGTGTAGCTAGACTGTAGAAGTCACTGTGACATTGATAACTGTGCTGTTGATTCATTAGAGACTGAAGCCGAACCACAGTAACACTCTCTCACAGTCTCGATCAGGACGTTTGCAGGTAGTTCTGAGTCACCTGGATGTTTTCAGGTTCTCTGAAAGAGTAGCACATCCTCTTAACTTCTGAGCCATCTCTCCATTCTGACTTTTGCATTTCTTTGATTCTTTTATTTTTTTTCGAGGCAGGGTCTCCTTGTAGCTTTGGAGCCTGTCCTGGAACTACGTCTTGTAGACCAGGCTGACCTCGAACTCACAGAGATCTGCCTGCCACTGCCTTCTGAGTGCTGGGATTAAAGGCATGTGTCACCTCTGCCCGGCTGACTTTTGCATTCTTAAGAATGTTCTGGTAAAAGGCAGACAATTGTAGAACCTCTTACTTGCTCTTACCTTGGAGGCAGAACCAAGTGGTCAGATTATTTTCTAAACATAACAGGTGGGAATAGATTGCTGGATGTGATGGCATTGAATTTAGTACCAGAGAGGAAGGGGACAGGTCTCATTCACCTGCACAAATCCTGTTTTGGGCTAGCTGTAGGCTGATGCATCTAAACATTATATCTAAGTAGAGAAACACCTCTAACCTGGTTACTATGGACTCAAGGGCAGCTTTTGAACTTGGGCCCCAGGGACTGAAGGGTGAAGTAATCCCCTGCTCTCCAGACGACAGTCTCTAGGCCTGCTGCTGCCTCTCTCTGACACTAAGAAGACCCCAGGCTGCTGCTAAGGACCATTGGGGAGCAGGACGAACACTGCCAGGCTGCATGAAAGCAGCCCCGCTGCAAGGCTGCTGCTGCTGCGCCACTTCCAGGCTTTATGCTTTTTTTAAGCACTTGATTTAAATGAAGAAAGAAATTGGCTTATATTTTTAGCAGCTCCTGCTACTAAAACTCATTTGACAAAAGTGCCAAAGGGACAGTTAAGTCTGACTATGATTTTTTTTTCCCATGGAGGAGGAGGGTATAATTCATCTGAAAATGGCTGGTACTTTCCTGGCCTGGGGATACTATCCTAACTGCTCCCTTCCCCGCCTTTTTTTTTTTTCTTAAAGATGTACTCCCCCATCCCAATCAAATGTCAAACTAAAGATATTTATCATCCTTAGCTTTAGTTTTCAAGCACTAATTGAAGCCCAGGATGGAAACCTTAGTTCAAAAACTCCGCCAGCACACTGAGGAAGAAGAGGCACCAACCTGGGTGAGCAGGACCATCTCCCGTGTACTAGTGGAAAGTGAGGAGTTGGTAGGGGTGTAACCTGAACCTAGGCAAAACCTAGCATTTACGGTGTATGTCCATGCATTGACTTGACTCAAAGTCTATGACTTCAGGGTACCCTGACTGCTCCCTTCCTTAATTTTTCCTTCTTTTCTCTTTTGTTGAGACAGGATCTCACATAGCTCAGCCTGGCCTTGAACCTTCTATATGCAGGGAAGACGACCTTGAACTCTAAATCCTCCTGCCCACCCCCCCCCCCCAAATGCCTGAGAGCTGGAATTATAAAAATGTGTGCCATAACTCTGGGTTTATGCAGCGCAAACATTTCAATGACTAACGCTTCTCTTGTGGTTTGCCTCGGAACTTCCCTGAGATTTCTTCTGTATTAGTTAGGGAGAGGATTTTTGTTTGTTTGTTTGTTTGTTTGTTTGTTGTTCAAGGTTAAGATATTTTTCTATCGGAAGACTCTGACAACATATATTAGTAACAGACTGGAATTACATTACTACATAATGCATTGCGTTAATTATATGTTACTTAGAAAAATGCCGTATTAGCCACACTGTCATTGATGTACAAGACTTCAGCTTGTATAAGTAAAACCTTGAATGGGAGTTTGGAGGGGCTAGTGGGCTGGTAAGAAAACGTGGCAGGGGTGGGAGTGTGGCTCACCAGGTAAAGGGCTGCCTAGCATTCAAGAAGACCTGGGTTTGAACCCTGAGCTCATAAGACTGAGCAAGGTTCACACTTGTAACCCTGACACTTGATAGAGGAGGAAGGAGTTCAAGGTCATGTTTGGGCTGAACTGGAGGTCTAGCCTAGAGTGCAGGAGAGAACGGCTGGAAGAAAACGTGCTTGCCCCCCCTGCCCTCTGGAAGTTTTCCCCTGGAAGTGGAAGATTATGAAAGATGATCATGTTTCCAGAGCACGGTCTGAAAAAAGAAAAACGTGTTTTATATTCAGTGCCCTTGAACTAATTCTAAAGGCTGCTCTCAAGCCACTGTGCATGGCTAGGCTTCTGGCAGGACCAGCGTGTAAATCCATCCGTCCACCTTCCCACAGCAGTACCATGGGAACTTAGATCCTCTGGGGAGGAAGGGGCTCTGGAGGAACCGAGCTGGGGAGAAGCTGTCTTTCCGGTTCACAGGAAGAGGTCAGGTCCTGGTGTGGATGTTTGCTCCCCCTGAGCCCAGGGGTTAGCCAGTTGTTTATCATAGCTACTCCAGCAAGCCAGCATTCTTGAAGATTCCTCTGCAGCAGCCAGAACACTAATACAGATTCCACTGTATATGTTTTATCAACAGACAGATACAGAATCCCTGATAATGCGGCCAGCATGTACTACATGCTCACTTAGTACCAGAAGATGTAAGACAGATTTGTGTCCATTTAGAAACAGCAATATTTTTCTTTTATGATTTATTTTTATTCTTTATGTGTATAAGCATTTGCCTACACATATGTCTGTGTCTCATGTGTGTACCTGATGCTCAAAGAAACCAGAAGAGAGGATACCGGGTGCCCTGGAGCTGGAGTTACATGGAGTTGTGAGCCACCTGATGTGGGTTCTAGGAATCAGACCCATGTCCTCTGCAAAAGCAGCCAGGGCTCTTAGCCACTGCACTGTCCCTCTAGCCCCATCAGTACAAGTGTGGGCAGGGATTTCAGGCAGCAGGCTCTCAGGGGTAAAGGCTTGGTGATATCCAGGAGTGGTAGACTATGAACAGGGAGCTTTTAGGAGGTCTGAAGGGAAAGGCGGTCAAACTGAGACCAGCACAGGGGCTGGGTGGCATGGATTGATGTGTGTGGGGGGATGCTGGGGGACACTCAAGTTCGGGTGCAGCTCCACTAGCTCTGACTCCAGGCACCTGCCTGCAGGGGATGGGTAGAGAGGCAGCAGGAGAGTGGGTGCTCCTGCTCTTCGAATGGCCACTTGCAAGCAGGAGGAAATCTGTGATTGGGGCACAGAGATGGAGACCTTTCTAGAATGAGAATCTAAAGTGGGCAAGGGAGAGAGATGAGGGCAAAGCTAGGCTCAGGCACAGTAAGTGGCCGGTTACTTTCTCGCATCTTTCTCTGACCCTTGGTGAAGAGCATTGGGTGATAATCAGCCCGCAGAGTACTATATGGGTGAACCAACCCTCTTGGCCCGGCCCTTTGGAGCTGTGGACCCTGAAGAGGAGGCTCCTGGGAGGCCAGTGGCAGAGACATGATTACAAGCCCAGGAAGGCAACGATGAAAGGGAAGCCACTCTTAATAGCTACTCTAAGGACCGCTTTCCGTTTCCCTTCCCTCTCTTCTTCCCGATTCCCATTGATTCTGATTCCTTCTCATGTTCAGACAACCCTTGCCACCTGCAGCTGCTCTAGACTCCCCTAACCTGTGGAAAGGTACGGAATTCATTAGCATTCATTATGGTCTCGGGGTAGCTCATTTACTTTCATCTTGCAATATCCAAATGGTTACTCATTTATTTAGCTCATTCAAGGATTTCCAGGAGTTCTGCAAAGAAGATATTAGGCACTTCCCACCCCCTGACCCTCAAAAATCCTGTATGCTCCATGGGGGTTGGGGTTAGTGCAATGGAGAGTAAGGTCCAGCACTTAGTAAGAACCTCCCAGGAGGAAAACACCATTCCTTCGGCCCAGGCTTCACCTTCATGGATGCCCACAGGGTGGGGTCAGGAGCCTCCCCAGGGCCTTCGCAGCAGGAGTCATCATCTCCCCTGGAATGTGTCTGTGCAAACAGAACTCAGGCCTGGCCTATTCCCTATTAGTCAGCCCCTACCCCACTCTCAGGAAAGGCTTTCTTCAGCCTCTGCATCAGTCAGGGAGAGGGGGCAGTGGGGATAAAAGCAGCCATCTCCAGACTGTAGACGACACCTCGGAGGTGCAGGAGGTGTCTCTGTGTCCATAGGCTCTGCATTCTTCAATCCAACCAAGCCTGGATGGAAACTACAGTAAGGCCTCAGATGGATGACTTGGCTTAGGACATGTGCAGATTTACTCTTGGGTCATTATTCCTTTCACAACACAGTAGAGCGATTTACACAGTGTTTATATTACAGCAGGTATTAGAAGTGATTGAGAGATGATTTAAAGCACATGGGAGCATGTGTGTAGATTCTCTACAAATGGTACTGTTTTACATGAAGGACTTGAGTTTGAAGGGATTTGTGTTCTTGCTCAGTATGACTCAGATACCAAGAAATGATTATATGAACTTCCACCCTCCCCCTTGAGCCATTCTACCAACAAGGAATTCTGATCTCCCCAGAGCCCTGAGATAATAAGGATGAAAATGGAAAGACATCACAAATCTGAAGGCCTCTAAACATGACTCTTCCCCGAGCCATCTGTTTCTAACACAGTCCAAGCAGCCCAGGACAGCACTTGGAAAGATCTGGTCAGTCCTTCCATGAGCTGTTGTCATTTATAGGGCAATCAAGCAAAAGGGCAGGGCCCAGACACTGCACACACTTGCCATGGGACTCTGCTGACATTTTATTTTATTTTTTTTAAAAAGGTTCATTTTATTTTAAATGTTGAGTGAATACAAGTATATGTCTATGTCTGAGTATGTGCACATGTGAGTGCAGCATCCTTGGAGGCCAGAAGAGGGCACCAGATCCTCCATAGTGAGAGATACAGGTGATTGTGACCTGCCTGATGTAGGTGCTGGGAACCGAATGCGAGTTTTCCTAGAGCGTAGTATATGTTCTTAACTGATGAGCTATCATCTCTTGAGTCCCTCTGCTACCATTTTAGAAGATTTCCTTCTAGCTTTTTTTTCTTTATCCAGAAACTGGTAAAATTGGCATTATTCTAACCCTGCAGTTTTAGATCTTGATTTTTTTTCCCACTTAACAGTGTATGATATCATTGAGTAACCATTAAAAATGTTATCCCGATGGGTGTGTAAATTATAGTATAGCTCTTTACTTATTAATTAGTGCATATATATTGTCCTTAATACCTCCCATCCACAGCCTAGGCACAAGAGTTCCCAGGCTTTTGTGAGTGTCTTAGTGGTGGGTGCTGACAGAAAGCCTTCATGACCTGGTAAATGCTCCCAGGCAAGTGAAGCCGCTGTCTATATGGGTGCATCTCATCTTCATCTTTTCCCTCCTTAGAGCTCTGAAATTCACACACACAGACTAATGCCTCTGGAATGTTTATTCTCTGAAAGCTGGATGCTCCAGGGTATACAAGAAAATAGCCCAGATTGTGATGGGAAACACATGGCAAGTGTCTAGTTGATTCAAGAAAAACTCAAGATTTACATGGGCACGAGGGAACCACTCCTCAGGTTTTCTCTTAACCAAGACTGAGTTTCCAAACATTGTCCATAGTCTTTTCTCCTCCTGGGTCTCATCCTGCCCTGGTCCGACTTTTGTCCAGAAACTAGAACACCAACAAGTTAGACATAGTCCATCTGGTTTGGGGGTTTAGTATGGAGAACCACTCCAGCATGGACTGCAGCAGAGGCTGGATGGCAAGCCTGCAACTCAGAGAGGGATGCCCTTATGACTTCCCAGTATCCACTGGTTCATCTCTTCTGATATGCCAGCTGGACTGTTGACATTACCTCCCCATGGACCAGGATACAAAGCAGATTTTCCCCTCCAAATGGTTTCTGGAATTCTCATTAGCTAGTTAAAGGAGGGTAAGATTGGCCCAGATCCTCAAGTTTTCTAGAGCCCGCAGTCACATACCTCTGATAATATTTAAATATAGACTCCTGGATCCGGAGATTTGCCTCTACCTTATTTGGTAGTTCAGAAGGGAGACCCTCTAGCCACTAGATGAAGCTTCATAACTCTTGAACTCAAAGCCATCTGGCAATTTGCTAGGGCACATCTGTGTTCCCATGTTTGGCCATGACGGTATGTCGCAACCAACACTGGAGGTGTTGTAAGACATGTCTGTGCTATTTGATACTTCGGAAAAAGAAACTAGCTGTGTTCAAGGCCATCTGCATCAAACACTGCTCTCAGAGGTGCCTCGGGAACTGAGAAAAGAGAGACCCTGTAGTCAGTATAGAAGGAGATATACAGATCACATAGTCTGATGTTTTGGGATAGTAGTTGAAGAGCTTTTGTGACTGACAAAAAGCAGTAATTTTTGTAAACAATGTTCTCTTTACCAAAGAAGATTTGAATATTATTAAAGGCAGTTACAGTCAAATATGTATTATCCTCTTATTGCATAGGAAGAAAGACTTTAGCTGGGCACACATCAAAATGATATATCATATTAACTACATTAAATACATTTATATTTTCCAGTCTTCCTTGCAGCTGTTTATGACCCTGTGAGCAAGTTGTAGCCAACAGGATGTACCGATGAATAAGGTATGCACATTTCAGGGCCCAGCACTCAAGCGAAAGCTGATTCCCAGCTCCTCTAGTTTGTCAGGGACTTTCCTGATTTTACCATTGAAAGCTCTCCACCCTGGGAAATCCCCTACGGGGATGTTGCTTACCTGTCCTTTAACTTTCCTCTTTCTTTAGTCTAGCGCCTAGAACATAAACCATCTTGGATATGCAAATGATGATCAAGCTCATGAATGGAAGAAGGAGCCTGGAATCACATCCCGCCTACGACACGTGGCTATCAGAGCAGTTCAGACTTCATGGTCATTATCAGTCAACTTCTGCTTTGGTTATGTGATTAGCTTTTGAGGTTTCCAGTATATCTGGAGATACCTAAACCCTAATAATTTCATTCATTTATCCCTCTGACGAAAATAAAAGGAGGCAGAGTTTTCATGATTTCAATCTGTCGGGAGGGGTGGGTATCCTACTAAGGACCTCACCTACGAGGTTGCATTAAGGGGAAAATTGAATTAAAGTTCATATCTTTACCTACATCCTCTCTTTCCTGATTTCTCTGTCCTGTTTCTTGATATTCAGCCTTCTGCTCCATTCTGACTTTGTCTCTTGTCTGGAGTCTGCTGGGTCTTGCTCCCCATTGCCCTCTAGCTATGGGTCTATAATTTCTCTTACAATGACCAAAACTATCAAGTACCACTTCTTTTACTTTGTTTGATTATCATAATTGTGGCCTCTTCTAAAATCTGATTACATCTATACACATTAGACATTTAATTACAAGTGTGTGTGTGTGTTCACATGCCACCCATCAGGTGCTTAAGCCTTGCATCTCTAGAAAGACCCTGATACCCAGGAAGGGAGGCAGAATGGTTGAGGGAACATGGGCTAGGAGTTAGAGGGTCCATATTCAAATGCAAGGTCTAACGTGGGCTGCTTGGGTGTCTTGAACATAGGTTTCCTCCTCCGTAAGTTGGAGTGATGGCGACATCTCCTCTGTGGTGCTGTGGCAAGGAGATACTATGAGAGAAGCTACCAGCCACCAAATACCACAGCCATTGTGATGGTTTGGTGAAATACACCCTTTTTCTAATCTTTCACCATACACACCTAGTTGGCTCACTCCTGTGCTGGGACTGACTCCACGTCTCTGTAGAGTGCATTCATAGGAAGATGAATGCATAGAATGATGCCCCTCAGATGTGAAGAAATCGTAAAGATTGTGGTGCTGTCTGGACATCTATAGAGATGCATTATAGAAAGCAAAGAAGGCAAGTTATAGAGAGACTATGTCGCACTGAGATCAGATTTCAGTTTCTACTTAGGAGTGGCTTTGAGATCTAGGTTAGCAATTAATGTAGGGCCATCAGATCTGTTCATCACGCTAGACATGCAAGGTCAGTTCCTAAGAACAGGGCCACCGCCCTCCTCAGTGTCAACCCTGCGTATTCCTGGCCTCCACAGGAGCAGGGCTAGACATCACAGAGGCTCTCTGTGTGTTTTATGTCATCAAAGAGATAGTTTCCACTCAGCAAGCTGCAAGGACACTTGCTCTTTCCAGGAGCTCCAGACTTTAGCAGCTTCCTGATGACATTTAGCTTGAGACTATCTATGAATGGAATGATGTGTGCGAGTCATTCCGTGAGGCCCTTGGGAAGGCACCATTTGAAGAACCAAAGTGACCGGGGAAGAACATGCAAGAGCCCGGTCTACAGACTAAGTCCCAGCCACAGAGGAAAGCCACCTCTTCATTTGCCTTGGGGAAACAGCAGCACAGTGTCTTGACATAACCGCCCCCTGGCTAGCTCGGAGCAATACCCCATGTTTCAGGTCCCTTTCCCTCTCTTGCCTCTGTTACCCTCACCTTACAAGGGTACGGTTTCACCGATAGAATTCCTCCTCCAAGAATAGGAGCCAATAAGCTCACCATCCTTGAGGGAGAAAAGCTTGGTACTTAATATTTCCAGAAAGTTCGAGTTTCATTTTCAACCTAGGGAATGGAGGTATAATTGTGGAACTCAACTGTCTCTGCAGACAGGATGGAAACAGTATCCTGAAGGGAAGCCACACCAGAGGGGCTGAGCACCAGAGGTAACTTCAGAATAGCACAAGCTGGCTGCTAGTTTCGCAGTATCCACACAGAGGGGGACCAGAATCCTGCACACAAATTGCTCTGATCAAATTTAGGGGCCCTAAAGGAGATTAGGCTTGGCTTAAAAGCTCTTGGGCTACAAGTTAATAAGAATTTTAATAAAAACGGAAAGCATAGCCCTGGGCCTGCTGCAATAGCTCTCCAGGTTGCTGGTATTCTATCAGTCAATCGTATAATCTTCTTTGGTGTGAGGATAAGTGAAAACCATGTGGCCCAAAGAAAGTTTCAAAGACAGAACCTATGAGAACATCACCAGTTCTCCAAGAGGCCTCCCGGACTGCGGAGAGACCTGAATAGGAGATCTTTCTGTACCAGCAACCCATGCCCAACCCACTTCACACAACCCATGCCCAACCCACTTCACACAACCTATGCCCAACCCACTTCACACAACCCATGCCCAACCCACTTCACACAACCTATGCCCAACCCACTTCACACAACCCATGCCCAACCCACTTCACACAACCCATGCCCAACCCACTTCACACAACCTATGCCCAACCCACTTCACACAACCCATGCCCAACCCACTTCACACAACCTATGCCCAACCCACTTCACACAACCCATGCCCAACCCACTTCACACAACCTATGCCCAACCCACTTCACACAACCCATGCCAAACCCACTTCACACAGTAAAGCCATTTTTACATGCAGTTAGCAGTCATGACAACCAGGGAGTTCAAGTTACTGTCACCTCTCTTTACAGGTGAGATGCCTGAGACTCATGAGTGGGAAGGGTGAGGCCAGGTCCTCTGACTCCCACTGCAAGTTCCTCAGGAGCTTACTGATACACTCTGACCCCACGTGAGGTGCTGAGTGACTGCTGTGTTCCACCCAGCTCACTGTCGTCAGATCCTGCCTTGCAGATGGCCAGCCTGCGAGATCAGGGTCACCTCTAAAGGCTGGAAAAAAAGTTATTGAAACAACTTTCCTTCCACAATTTCAAGACTGGAGAGATAGATGAGTCTGTAAAGAGCTTGTCAGGCAAGGATGAGGACCTGGATTTGACTCCTAGAAGAGAATAGACACTGTGCTTGTAATCCCAGAGCAAGGGAGGCAGAGACAGGAGTTCTCTGCAGCTCACTGGCCGGTCAGCTTCGTCAGCAAAACCAGCCAGTGAGAGACCCTGTCCTTCTTGACCTATTTTCATTAGAAAGACTCAAGTCCTATGAGAGTCAAGAAACAGTACCAAGGATGATACCGAGTACTTACTTCCTCTCTCACAGATTTCTTTGAAGATGACTAGGGATGGGCCTGTTTTTATGGTCATTTCCTATGACCACAGCTGACAGTGGTTCTGCTGTTGTTGCTGTTCCCAAATACGTTGACATTCAACTGAAAATATCATCTATAATTGTGTTCCTTTCAGTCAGCACATGCTGGTGTACATATGAAACATGGGAAATGACTGTCCCTGTCTGGAACAACAGCAGGGCTTGAAGTATGACGTCATTGGTTCCCATGGACCTGTGCTGCTTTTAGTGTGGACCAAGAGAAGAGGAAATCCATCCTGATCTTTGCTTTCGAGCACTCACGGCATGGGAAGAGAGCGGAAGTGCGGCCCCAGCTGCACTAACCTCTCTGGTCTTTCTTCATGCCATAGTTTCCTCTTCCCCACATGCTGAATGATGGCCACATTGGCTGCCTAGATCAACAGACTGGAGTTGCACACTTCCTGCTATCTGTGGCACCAAGCACGGTCTCTGGAGCAAAGGCCCCCTCTGCTCTGTCCTCATTCTCTTAGGTGTCCCGAAAGACTTCTATGCACAGGCCCAGTGGGGACTCCAGATATGCCATTTTTAGATCAAACTCATGACCTTGTCACATAGCCTACTCCCTCCTGAATCGCCACCTCAGCTGGAGACACCCCCCCCCATTCTGTCTTAGCAGGAAAGCTGTAGCAGGGGGTGAGGTGGGGGTAATCTTTCTGCAAGCTGCCTTGATACGACATGAACATGGTCCATATTGATTGGTCATGGAGTTATCCAAGGCTCGTGTGCTGATGAATTCCCTATCAGTCCCACCCACAAGAGCCTTCTTAACAAAGCCATCCTGGGTCAGGCCCTGTGGATCTCTCTGTTAGCTAAGGCAATAGCTATATGCTAGGGTCCTGTGCAGCTAGTGATGCTACTAAAAGTAAATCTGACTCTCCTACTGAAAAACTCCACCAGGGGCTAGGGCTCTTTGTCCTTACACTTACATACAAAGCCCCAGCCTTGCTTGATCTCTAAGGATACCACTAGCCTCATCTTTTCCCTTTCTTTTCTCTAGATGGAGTCCAGCACAGAGCACAGATGTAGCAAGTTAGAGGAAATCTCAGCATTCTCTCTCTCTCTCTCTCTCTCTCTCTCTCTCTCTCTCTCTCTCTCTCTCTCGTGTGTGTGTGTGTGTGTGTGTGTGTGTGTACACCTGAATGTAAGTGCCCATGGAGGCCAGAGGAGGGCATCAGATACCCTCAAGCTGGACCTACAGGTGGTTGTAGGCCCATGGGACAATGACGCTGAGAACCTAACTTGGGTCCTCTAGAAAAAGAGTCAAGGCTCTTCTTGAATCTGAACCACCGCTCCATCCCTTTGTTCGTGTTTTCCAACTTGGAGCATCTGTCTTAAAAACTCATTCTTGTTACTTTCCTATCCCATATTCCTATCTGTCAACTTGTCATCATAGGAAAAAAAACTGACTAAGGGAAAAATAAAGTGCAGGCTATGATTTAGGTGATTCCAGATATGGAATGGGGCTTGGCAAATACAAGCTCCTTCCCAGGTGGGGCCACAGCAATTACCATGCCAAATTAGTGCACATATATCAATCAGTGCGCCCTGCATGTTGCCAGACTCACTCCTCCTTGTACACACCAGAGTAGGCTTGGCAGAAGGTATTGCGTGTTCAACACATGAAAACAAAAGCCAAGAGAATCGATACCTCATTCTGATTCTTTCATGGATGCCTGCCTCAAGTAGAGAGATGTGCCCATCCCATGCCATGTCTCAGCCTGGCCCGTGGCCTTGTCCTTGGCCTCCCTGCTAACCACAATGATAGTGTACCCCTTTAGAAAGCTGGCTGAAGTCAGACAGGGCCCAACAGAACAAGTTAGTATCTGATCATTTTCCTCTTGATGCCAAAAAAAACCCGAGTCTGGGAAATCTATGGGAGTAACCAAGATGTTGGCTTTGTACAAAGAAACAAGGCATGATGAAGTTCTGCCTGAAAGACCGACTTTCTCCTATACCTCTGTGTTCTTGCTGCCAGCACAGGAGCCAGCGGAGAACAGGTTCAAAATGCTTGCAATGCAGTCTCGTGAATCAGTAGCCTTGATCTTATCCTGGAGAAGGAGCCAAGAGCCACAGAGATGGCGCTCTCACTACCTATGCTGATCTCTGAGATATTCCAACACCTTCACAGGCTGCAGGATGACCTAGGCTCAGGCTCTTTTCTTCCTCTGGCCTGCGGTTTTTCTCTTGCAACTCACTCGTCCATGGTTCTTCGAATCATTTGTTTATCATTGCTGGAGAAGGCTTATCTGCCTGTTAGGATAAGCTCAGCTTCTGCTTGCAGGGTCTAGACTTCTCACTTCTAAGGTGACACGCAGGTGACCACATACCTTCTCAGCCCTGTAGATGCTGAAGTTACAGCCAGGTTGAAATGTCCCCCTGTCCTAGTCAATGCAATTTAACCACAGTCAACTCCAAAAAGCTTAGGAACTTGTGGCTGTCATTCAGGACATGGGATGGTTTTCTTCCCTGTTGCAAGGGAGTACTTAACTTCCTACCTGCTCAGCCTTGAAAGCCCTCCCTCAACACAAGCCCATGAAGTGCTCCATGCCAGGCATTATGGGGACAGTACAGCCTCCCTTCAGTGAACCTATGGACCAAGCCTGAACATCATTATGTCGTTGGAGATGACAACTACAGATAGTTACTGACTCTTTCTATCTCAGTATGGTTTCTCTTTGTTTTGTGTTTTTACTTAATTTACCAAGTCAACCCCAAAATAAAGTTTCAGCTAAGCATCATTCTTTGAAATATTTAGAACTAGAAATGTTTCAGATTTTGGAATTTTTTTTCTAGGGGAATTTTGTGAAATTTGCATGTTTTATCGATAGATATAGACCATGAGGATTCAGCCTGAGTCTAAACATAAAACACATTTATTTTTCAAATACCTTTTATTCGTTGCTTAAAAGTAAAGATTTTTATCTTTAATTAGGCGTAAACCTGTGTGTGAGTGTGGGCATGTGCCTTTGAGTGCAGGAGGGCACTTTAGCCCAACACTTTAAGTAACTGCCTGCAAGAAACAAGGTTTAGCGGTGAGGAAACCCTTCCTGCTGGTTTAGAGGGATCTGGGTTTTGAAGCATTTGTTTCCATCTTCGCATTAAGGGTGCTCCAGTTGTAATATCTCGTTGGAATCTTAGAGATTCATTGGCTTGCTCACAGCGAGTCTGTAGAGGGGGTCTGTCATTCCAGAGAAAATTATGCACCCTGCTGTGAGACTGGCCCCCAGGATAGCCCCGAGCTCATAGAGAGGTGATGGAGTTACCAAAAGGAATTACCAGGGATGGGCACCAGCTCAGAGGGCAAAGCACTTGCTGCATGAGGGTGAGGACCTGGGTTCGGATCCCTAGACATCATGAACAAAAGGACTTGGTAGCATGTGTCTGCACTGGTCGCACTTCTGCAGAGAGAGGAGAGGTGGAGACAAGAGGAGCCCCAGGAAGTCTGAGGCCATCTAGACCAGAGCACACGGCACCAAATAAGAGACCCTGCTTTAAACAAGGCAGGAGGTGAGGACAGACCTAACTTTATCCTCTGACCTCCATCCATACACCTGGCATATGCGCCCCGCACACACGTGAACACACGCATCATACACATCCACACGATTTTAAAAAGCTACACCGATGGGTTTTCTATCAACAGCCCTGGTAGTTTAGTTGCTTCTCTTTCAACAAATCTATTTTACAAGGTGAGGAGAGTGCCCAGACTAGAGGATGAGCTATGAGTCAGGCATTACTGTGTATCACAGGTCAGAGGAGAGCTTGTACAGAGAGTCGTTCCCGCAGGGACGCCATGCCATGCATGTCGGTCGGCTGACGAGAAAGGGCTCTGTGTACAGTGGTCCCGAGATCACCCTCAGTGGGAGGAGGAGGCGTGGGTCTCTAGCAGGTAGAACTGCCTCTGGGGTAAACTGCTGCCTGAGCTCTGGGGCTTTGCTGTCCCCTGATAGTTCTGCTTGGGAGCTAAGAGGGGCTGCTCATTAGGAAAGAAGACGAATGTTATTCCTCTTTCATCTGGCGCCATGCCCTGCTGTCCTCAGCTTCTGATGCAAAAGGCAACTGCACACCCCTGCTGGGGTCCGAGGTTTGGCCTTGAGCTAGTGGAGAGCAAGTGCCCCAATTCATAGGCAACACTTGCCTGCTTCTGTCTGGCTACAGCTAAGCCTTTGCACTTTACCAAGAAGCCTTTCAAACCTCAAAGCCTGTCCCAGCTCCGTGAGACCACGGATTAGACCTGTGGGAGTGGGTTGTGTCTTCCAGGCCTCCAAATTCCCTTGTGGACAGATGTGTGGGGGCAGCTTTCCCCTTCTGATGGGGCCATGCACAGGTATGACCACGGCTGGTGGGTGGAGCTGATGGGTTAGCTAGCACTCCCTGGGCTAGCTATTTTCTCTCCACATACAAGGAACCTGGTTCACAGTCTGGTTTGTGTTCAGGAGGGCACATGAACACTGTCCCCGGACGCCAGTATATGATCCCTGTCACCCAGCAGCTCTAGCCTCCAGAATACCCGCCTGGCTCTGTGACGAAAGTGCTGGAAGCCAGGTCAGCAGGAGTCTAGTAGTGCGTTTTTATTGTTGTTGTTTGTTTTCATTTTTAAAGGCACCACTCTCTCCCAAAGGTAAGACAAGTGAGTTCAGGTTAGCAATGGATGACCTGTTACACTGTTGGGTGTGTGTGTCGGGGGGGGGGGACCACACAGTCACACCTAACTTCCTTCCTTGATGGCAGAAGCATCTTCTGGAAGCCAGGGAACTAGGAGCTCAAGGTAAGATGGTGCCCTCACCTTTCAGCAGAGCCAAGAGAAGCAGCTTTCCCCCCCTACCCCAAACTCCCAGGTTTTGCTCTAGTATCACTCTAGCTGGCCCAGCTCAAACTCCAAATCTTCCAAGGGGACAATAAACTCCTCAGAACGCGCTAGGTGGATACATGGAGCCTTCACCCACCTCCCAGGCTTCAACACCTTGAGGGGTCAAAGGCTGAGTGACTCCGCAGGAGAGGAGACCAAGCTTCAGGCTGGCTCTGTGGCAACCACAGCTGCCTCCAAGCAACCATGGGCCAGCTGGCTTTGCCTCTGGAGGTGCTGTGTCCACCCCCTTCTCTCCCCTTCCCTCTTTGTCTCTCTCTCCCTCTTTCTCTCCATCTCCTTTCTCTGGGGTGGTTTTAGTTCTGGAAAAGGAAACACTTGCCTTGGCTTTGGATATTACAAAGATTAAAAACATCTCTAAAAAAAAAAAAAACCTCTCAAGTATTTCTGGGGTTTAAAAAAGAGGCAAAAAGAACTTGCCTCTGTGGTTCCTTCCTGAGAGCAGGCTTTCTTTAGAAAGGGAGTGGATCGCAAAGGAGAGACGTAATCCTAAGACTATGAATGGACCCAGACTAACAGAACCTCCTCTGTCAATTTGTTTTCTAAACTCACTTTTAGCTTAACCCTGCCTAACTTAACCTTAGCCGCCCTAGCTTAACCCTTTTACTTAGAGGGTAGTAGAAGTCATCTCCCTTTCCGTGACAGCATAAACCCATCTCTAATACACTCTTTGAGGAGAAAAGACTAAGTAAATGTACCAATTAGACATGCGATCCAAGAGCCAGCGTGGTTGCTCTGTCCCGGGAAAGCACGGCACTGCCCTGCCTCTCCCTCACACTTCATCAGCCCAGGGCATAGCTTTGGTGCCTCCTGCCTCCTTCGTGGTCACCAACCACTGCTCACTAGCCACCTTCCTCTGTCATGAATCTGTTTCTTCCATCCACCACCTCCCTGGGTCCAGAGTCTAGTTGCCATGGACACTGACCCAGCTTCCTCGCCAACATTCCTTCTTCATGCCAAGGCTCCTCCAAGTGATGACAGGTGACAATTTCCCCAAACACCAATTTCTTTAATGCCATTCCCTGCGGGGGGATAAAGTCCAAATGTCTGGTTTGGCAGACAGGAACTTCTATATTTCCACTGTAGCTCACTTTTCTAGATATTAAAAACAATAAGATACGTTTCAAGCTACCATTTATAGGCTGCTTGCTCCATACCAGTTCTCATGGCAGGGGCGGCGGGGAGGTGGGCGTTGCTTCTCATAGGAGTCCTGAGAAGTTAGGCTAATAGTACTTCTTCATAGGTAGGACAGTGACTCTAGAAGATTATATAGGAAGAGAGGAGGGGACTAGAGACGGCTACACAGTGAGCTGGTAGACAGTGGAAAGCTGAGGTCTCACACCCGCAGAAGCAGCGCTACCCACTAGCCTTCCTCTCTGCTCGAGTAGCCCCCTCCATAATCCACCTTGATGGCCAGTGCAAAAGATGATTCCCTAGGAAACCTCAAACCGTATCAGACAGCATGCTACTCGCTCTTTTTTGACAACGTGAGCCAGCTTAGAGCACCCTAGATGGGACTCTCCACTGAGGAGTGTCCATCCAGCTCAGGGGGGGCCTGTGGTGGCTGACGCTGATTGTTAATTGAGGTGACAAGTCTCACCCTGAATGTGGCAGCACCAATTCACAGGCTGAGCTCTGAGCTGTAGGAGATGAAGAAAGCAAGCTAAGCACCGCTGCAGGCTGGCAGCAAGGGTGCATCCATTTCTCTCTGGGCTTGACTGTAGATGGGAGGTGACATTCTAAGCGCCTGCCTTGATTTCCCCACACTGGTGGACTGGAACCTGTAACTGGAAGCCCAGTCAGCCCCCGTCTTCTCTGCTGCTTTCTGTCAGGACATTAATCACAGCCACAGGAATCAAACCAGGGCAGGTGACAACCTGACGCCTCCGCCAAGTTCTCCAGCTGGAAAGTGAGTGAACAAAGGAGACTGGGCTGGCATCTGCTCATGGACCAGGGGACTGGGGGCCTGCCGCACTTTCTGGGTGACAGTAGGAGGAGGCCCCTGAGATGGCTGCTCATCTGAGATGCAGGTCCCTGACCACTTCCTGCACAGCTCAACTTCTGGGTACCTTTTCATCTACCTGCACCCCACATGAAACTTCATTCCTAGGTTGAGGTCCCCAAACGTCTGAACCCAAGAACAACTCAGCCCAGAGCTGTATTCTGACTCCCTCTCTCTGCTCCTTGTGTGGAAGTTGCCAGGAGGCAGGGAAAGGACCATGCTCAGTGGAGACCTCTGGTGATTTCTTTCTTTCTTTATCAAAGCACACACGTACATGTGTGCACACGCGCACACAGATCCCAGTACTCTTGGGTTAAGGTCAAGTGTTTAGTCTCATCCATGGAAGAGGCAAAGACGATGCAGGTAAAGTAGCAGGGATGTTAGGGACCATCATGTCAGGATCCCTCAGCCTCTGTGAGGAAATGGGAGCCTGGAGAGAAATATGTGTCCATGAATGAGACGGCTAGAGTCCGTCACAATCACAAGATCACAAGTCCCTTGTCCTCAGCTAGAGAACGAATTTTCCTCCCCACAGCCGTGCAGCTCCAGCCATTCCAACCCATGTCCAACCACAGATGTCATAGTCAGAGGCCTATCAGTTTCTCAAGGGATGCAAAATGTCACCCTACCCATGTTTTCCCTTTCTCTCTTCTTTTATTCTTCTTTTCCTTTTCATGGTGGGTAAGGTCAAGGATACATTTCAGGTTAGCACTTTGGGGAACTAGGGTAGGGAGCTCAGGATCAGATGATGTGTGACAGGAAGGGCAAGGCTCACAACCACGAATAGTGAGCAGGCTGACCAAGCCCCCCTCCCCCGGACCTCCTTTGGATAGTCTGGGGTCTCTGGTGGGCTCATTGGATTAAATCTTAAAGCACACACCAAGTGCTGAATCCCTCAGGACAAGACACAAATTCCCATGCCAGAGAAGCTGGCAAGCTCTGTGCAACCTGACCCTGAGCCAGCTGCTCTGCTCAGGACACAAACAGGCCACAAAGTCCCACCTTCATACGCTTTTTTCCCTTTGCTGGGAACATTTTCTCCATTTTTTTAAGAGGCAAGCTTGTTCTTGACTTTGAAGATGGGGTTGAAATGCCTCTTCTTTCTACAGTGTGTCTTCTGTTCCCTTTATCTGTCTTCCCACATAACCCTGCTCCTGCTATCTCCTTGGCCCTTCCTGAATTAGATTCTAGATATTCGTCATCTCTCTCTCTCTCTCTCTCTCTCTCTCTCTCTCTCTCTCTCTCTCTCTCTCTCTCTCGCGTGTGTGTGTATGTGACTATACTGAGAGCTTCTTCTCAAGGACAGTTGCTCAGTTGTAGTCACCTTTGTACTCTGAGTGGTTAGTTCCTGGAAGAGAGAGGGAACAAAGAGATTGCCAGCTTCGAAACTTAGAATGAATATATATATATATATATATCTCCAAGTCAGGCAAACTTTGCCTCAAATTCCCAAGAGAAAAAGTAGGGTAAGCCCCACTCTTTAAGCACAAGAGCTGCAAGCTTTGGTTGACCAGTTTCTGTTGTGATTGATGACTCAAGCGCCCTTAGGTGAGCAGCTGCTCTGAGCAAGCCCCCGCACATGCCCAGTGCCCACGTGTGCATGGCCACGCATACACAGAAGCTAGACAGAGCATGGAGTGTCGTGGAGAGCTGCAGCCCGGAAGATAAGATCACCATGTTGCAGAAAGAAGTGAACCACGTGACGATGTGGGTAACCCCAGGCACAGATGACACCCTCAGCAAGGCCCTACTCAAATCTAACCACATCATCTTTTCATGAAGCAAACATGAAAAAAAAAAAGCACCACTCTTCACAGTTACCAAAGGGGAGGTTTCATGCTTACCAGCTTTGATGCTATCAACACTGCCGACTCCAGGGCTCCACTTGGGGAAGCAGCTCTCTGAGATAAGGAGATGAACTATCTGCTCAAGAGAATGTGCAGGAAGTGAAGGTAGCCAGGCAACACATAATGAAACAGCTTGTGGCCGATGAGCCACCTAAATAAAAGTGTCCCCAGGCAGCATCAGTGTGTGAGCAGAGGAAACCGAGACAGCCTATCTCGGAGGGAAGATGCTGTGGGTGCCAGAGTGTGTGTGTGTGTATATCCACTAAGCTGCATGGCTAAAGTGAAATTCACAGCTTCTCTGGCTGTGGCTGACACCTGTGTAGAAAAGAAAGGTTGCAAAGGTGAGGTGGCCTCTCATGCAGCGACCTTGAGGTCCCTTTCTGGGTGACTCTGCTTGCTATGTGAAGCCACGGGCTGAATGGCCTTCACAATGTTACATCGAGAGAATGGGTAGTGATGGCTCAGAGTAGCCTGGAAAGAGAATGAACTCAGCTTCTTAGTACCTTGACATAGAGTGCTCAGGTTTCTGAACATCAACGATGACTTTTTTTTTTTTCTGGAAGGCTCATGCCTTTCCTATGTTTGCTGCAATGTCATGTCTCCAATCATTTCTAACCTCTCTTCTTTTTTATTTTTTTAACCCAAGCATTTTTTTTTTTGCTTAATCAGGTTTGGGGGTCCTTTTATCATCATCATTATAAGTGTGTGTGTGTGTGTGTGTGTGTGTGTGTGTGTGTGTGTGTGTGTATGCCATAGTGTGCATGGGAAGCTCAGAGGATAACTCAGGGGTTCTCTCCTTCCATCACGTCCCAGGGACTGAGTTCAAGTCATCTGACTTGGAAGTAGGTGCCTTTCCCCACTAAGCTATTTTGCCAGCCCCCCTCAAACAATCTTTATGAGGTTCTTCAAGGTCCTTAGCACTATACAACATGATAGTTGAAGCATAGGTCCCAGACTGTACTGATGCAAAGATGTGCTTAAATTCTCAGCTCTGGCATCTGTCAATGCTCTTTGAGTTTGGTTAAGTTCCTTAACCTAAATTTCAAGCCAGCTCCACATTCAGTTTGATGCAGAAATAGGAGGTCATTCATGACAAGTCCTTAGCACGGGCCACACAAAGTCAGTGTGTGCGGAGAGAAGTGTCATGGAGAGGTGCTCACTACATGGAGCTACGGTACTGTGCAATGGATCAAAAAGAATCCCGAGGTCAAGAGAGCTTAAGTATTTTCTCCTAAGCAAAGAAGCCTTGGGTAGCTACCATATCGGCTAGACAATGACTGAATCAGAGATGCCAGTGCTCATAGCCGGTTGAGTTCATGGTAGAACTGACGTTCGTTCATTCCAGGAACCCGGCTCGGCCCACTCTATGGTGTTAGTCATTGCAATGCTCTATGGCCTACTCTACTGAAAAGTGGGATCTGGTACTTCCTAAGCCTGTGAGTTCTGGGGATCCAAATTCAGGTCCTCATGCTCACACAGTAAGCATTTTAACAACCGGAGGGAGCCACCTCCTCATTCACCTTGGCATTGTTTGTGTGTGGACATAGACCCAGGAGCCAGAAGACAACCTTAGGAATGATTTCTCAGGAGCCAAGCACACTCTAAATTTTAAGGTAAGTTCTCTTATTAGACTAGAATTTCCCAAATTGGTTTCCTATTGTTTACATTTGGATTCTGGGGCTCTGTGTTTGTAAGACAAGCAGATTACAGACTGAGCCACTTATCCAGTCCAAGCTGCCTTTTAACAGGACTGTCTTGATGTCAGGGCTGAGACGCCAGCCCCTCTAATCCGTTATCTGAATGAACCTCAGTGCTAGATTTTCTTCTGGAAGGCACCTATGTTGCCAAGATCAGGCTGCCTCTATATAGGGTATTCTAATAAACCTGGTGTTGTTTTTTTACTGCCTTGCACAGTACTGAATATACTTCTCATAAAATAGCCTTTATGTAAACCACTATGACCTAAATTCAGATCTTTATTTTCTATTTCGTAAGCTCTTCTAATATCACTGTGAAATCAGAATGGATGTACATGATGTTCTCTTGGTGCTGAGCTTCTGGGACTAAACTCTGTGTTTAATATTAGGGTCACAGCAAGAGCTTAAGAAAGTGGGGGTACAAGAATATATAGAACCGTCAGGATAGACTTCTTACTCTGCAACTGCTACACTCTCATTGTTTCATGGTTTTCAGCTATATTAGTATAATGACTTGAAGCAATTGTCTGGACTACAAAAATTGGGAAAAGTCAGCCTGTGACCAGAACTCCCTTAGGAGAGTTAATCTGTAAAAAAACAGATGTGAACAAAAAGATCTATTAAAAAGACAAAGATAGTGTTTTATTTGTTTGTTCAATATTCCAAAGCAAGGGTCTGTCTAACCAGGGTCGGGAATAGAGCCCTGCTTATCTTGGCAGGTGACATCCTTTTCTTGATCTGCCTGTGCAGTTTTTACTTGCTGTGGACCTAAGGAGAATGGTTAATGATTGGGACAGGTGGCCCATATTCTCTGCTGCCAATAGCTTCTTTTTTTTTTGTTTTTGTTGTTGTTGTTTTTGTTTTTCGAGACAGGCTTTCTCTGTGGTTTTGGAGCCTGTCCTAGAACTAGCTCTTGTAGACCAGGCTGGACTCAAACTCACAAGATCCGCCTGCCTCTGCCTCCCAAGTGCTGGGATTAAAGGCATGCGTCACCACCGCCCGGCTTGCCAATAGCTTCTTCAAACATTTCTCGAATAGATTCTTTACAGGATGCAGGGAACAGGGTCTAGACGTGTGGTGTGCAAAACAGTAGCTACTGTGCATACACATGGCTATTGAGCACACGAGGGCTAGTTCAAACTGAAGTGCACTTTCGATGGTGTTAAAGTGTGCCGATGGCATTAAAAAGTAAGGTAGAATATCATTTTTAAAAGTTGTTCCTTATTGGAACATACACAGATATGAATACAATTTCTATACAGTGGGCCAAGTAAAACAGTTTGTTGAGACTTATAATACCTGGTTAGCTTCTTAAAATGTAGTTACCAGATATCTCCACATCTCTTAACCTATTGATCTTTCTATCATCTGTCCACCTATCTATCCATCCATCCATCTATCATCTACCTATCTTTTATCTACCTCTCAATCAGGCATCAAACTTTCCATTTATTTTATTTTATTTATTTTTTTTGAGACAGGGTCTCATGTAGCCCAGGCTTTGCTTAAACTTGCTATGTAGATAAGGATGACCTTAAACTTCTGGCCTTTCTGCCACAATCACTCAAGTAATGAGATTACAGACATATGTCACCATGCCTGGTTTATGAACAATAGCTTTGTGCATGCCAGGCAGGCATTCTACCAATTGAACTAACCCCCCCAGTCTTCCGTGGCATTTCAAATGACACAGTAGCTTACGTCATGTTTTGACTAGACAGTACTGACTGCACATTGATCACAAAATTACCAGAAAAAAAATCACTTCTATCCCGGAATTAATCAGGAAAAAATCCAACTCTGAATGCCTCTGAGCATCCCCACACACTCAGCATGAACTCCTTTGCCTCCCAAATGCCGTGGGTCCTTCCTCGTGTTTGCCCCCTCTGCTCCCTCGCTTTAGTCACAGCCCCTCTCCCCAGAACCACTAGGCTTTTCCAGGCCCAGCATTCTGTAGACTATTCTTCTCCATTAGGTTTCATTTCCAATGGCAGCTTTTCTGAGATGCCTCCCATTACCTTTCACAATGGGCAGAACAATGCCATCCTTAAAGGACTACTTCCCAGTCCCTGGAAGCTGTGACTGCGATCTTACACGGAGAAGGAAGAGACTTTCCAAGAAGGAGTCAGTATTTTGAGACGTGCAGACTAACCCTGATCGTCAAAGTGAACCAAAATGACCACAGAGAAAAGAAGGCAGGAGAATCAGAACACGACAGAGCAGAGGTTAGAGAAACACAGAGCCACGAAATCAAGACCTTCAGATGACCTCCAGGACAGAAAAGACGAGGGCATGTAATCTCCCAGGGAGCCCAAGAAGTCCTGTCAATCGGCTTTAGACTCTTGATCAGCAGAGCAGGCAAGCATGCTTCCAGGCCTGACATTTGAGGTATTTTCTTACAGAAAAAGATCTCCCTGTCTGAATGTGAACCATGAAATCGCCAAGTACTCAATCCCACACTCTCCAGTTGTTTTTTTAGCAGCCTGTTTCTGTACCAGACAGTCTCTAATAGGTTTGTTTGTGTAATGATCATTTATGTTTCTCCCTGATCAGAATGTGATGTCCTTCTATATATGTGTTGCTTTTATTGGATAATGAATAAAGCTGTTTTGGCCAATGGCTTAGCAGAGTCAAGCCACATGGGAAATACAAACAGAAATATATAGGGAGAGTAGGCAAAGTCAGAGAGATGCCATGCATCTGCTGAAGGAGATAGATGCTGAACTTTACCCAGTAAGCCACAGCCTTGTGGCAATACACAGATTAATAGAAGTGGGTGAATTTAAGATGTAAGAGCTAGCTAGAAAGATGCCTAAGCTATTGGCATAATACAGTGGTGTAATTAATCTAGTTTCTGTGTGATTATTCGGGTCTGGGAAGCTGTGAAACAAAGATGCTATCTCCACCTATAAGAATGCAAGCTTCCCGATGCAGAAGCCTTTTCAGGTTTGTGTCTCTATGCACTCTGTTTTATTCTTGACACAGTCAGTGCATATTCGCCTGAATAAATGGTTATGTGGATGGACAGATGGAATTGGCTAGTTGAAAGATTCAATTTGCTCTAATTGGATATCATCTGAAAACTGCTGACAGAAACCAGAATATTTGTTGTCTATGGTGTGTCTTGAGGGTGCTTCTGAGATAAAAAGAATTTGAGAGCCAGTTTAGACCCGAGTTCAGATATCCAGAACTGATGTCAAAAACCAGGCATGGTGGTGGACACATTAATCCTAGTGTTAGAGGGGCATAGATAGGTAGAGGCCCAGAGACAATAGCCAGTCAGCTTCACTAAGATAATGAGCAAACTCCAGGTTCAGTAAGAAATGCTGTCTCCACAACTAAGGAAGAAAGTGAGAGAGGAAGATACACAACATGGACCTCCGGCCTCCACAAATGCACACACAGGTGGGTGCACCTCAATACAATGTTACATATATGCACACATATGCAAGCACACATAAAGGATATGTTTATCCTCCTATATTAAACATAGACAGACACGCATGAGTATATGTTACAATGGAGGCCAGTGTGAGGTCAATGAGAAATTGGATTGGGTCTTAGCAGCAAGCTGTTGATAACTCAGCTCTCAAGACACCAGGGGCCTATCTGTAGGTTTTGCACATTTCTGTGGAGGTAGACACTCCTGTGATGATGGATCCCACGCGACCATCATGACAACTTCAGTAAAGGTGGAGTCAGAAAAAGATATGCAGGGCAAATGTGATGGTTTACCGTCATCATCAACTTTCACTATGGAAACACGTACCTGGGTATGTTTATGAGGGTGCTTCTAGAAAGGCTAAACAGAGAAAGGAAGACTCAACAGAATGGAACCATTCTGAGGAAAAAGGTTCTGGGCTGAATAAAAGGGAGAAAGTGGGCTACATACAAGCATTCATCTCTCTTTGCCTCTGACTGCGTACACACTGTGACCGGCTGCCTCATGCTGCCGCCGTGCCTTCCCAGCCATGATGGACGATACCCTTGGACTGTGAGCCCCAACAAACCCTCCCTTCCTTAGGCTGTCCTATTGGGCACTTTGCCCCAATGATGAGGACAGTGATTCATGAACAGAGCCTTGCTGCTGCTGTGACAGATCTAAAAGAGCTAAAAGAAGGCTGTGGATGGCCCAAGAGGAGTGGGTGAAAATGAAAGATGGCAGTTCCTTCAGGGCCGGTGAGATGAGGCCTCAATGGCCCTTGTCATTAGGGTTTTCTGTCATTGAGTTGAGCAGAAATAACCCAGAGCCAGAAGACAGCCGGGAGGATGTCTTGAGAAATGCAGGGGCAGAGGGTCTGAAAACCAAGAGGATGCTGAGAGTTTCCAACACACTGCACATCTTAGAGAGTCTGGATTGTGGCTAAGAGCTGAGGCCATGAGAGCCGTCAGAGGAGCCACCTGTCCGACTTCCTCGAACACAGGTCCAGGCTGCTGTCTTCACTCCTTCTGCCTCTCACACATCTGGTTGGGTACCACGTGCAAATTTTCATCAACCCACCACCAAGATGAGCGAGCCATAAGTGAACTTGGTATGAACTTCAGAGTATCCTTCCCTGAAGTCCTCCTCCTCATTCGGGAGCTAGTTCACTAACATGTAAGTCTGAGACCCTTAATTCTTTTTTTTTTTTTTTGGAAAGGTTACCTAGTATCATGTACATTTTTTTTTGTATTTAATTTATTTATTTATTTATTTATTAATTAAAGATTTCTGTCTCTTCCCCGCCACCGCCTCCCATTTCCCTCCCCCTCCCCCAATTAAGTCTCCCCCCCAGCCCGAAAAGCAATCAGGGTTCCCTGTCCTGTGGGAAGTCCAAGGAACCCCCACCTCCATCTAGGTCTAGTAAGTTGAGCATCCAAACTGCCTAGGCTCCCACAAAGCCAGTGCGTGCAGTAGGATCAGAAACCCATTGCCATTGTTCTTGAGTTCTCAGTAGTCCTCATTGTCCGCTATGTTCAGAGAGTCCGGTTTTATCCCAGGCTTTTCCAGTCCCAGGCCAGCTGGCCTTGGTGAGTTCCCAATAGAACATCCCCATTGTCTCAATGTGTGGGTGCACCCCTCGCGGTCCTGAGTTCCATGCTCGTGCTCTCTCTCTTTCTGCTCCTGATTTGGACCTTGAGATTTCAGTCCTGTGCTCCAATTTGGGTCTCTGTCTCTGTCTCCTTTCATCGCTTGCTGAAGGTTAATATTCAGGAGGATGCCTATATGTTTTTCTTTGGGTTCTCCTTCTTATTTAGCTTCTCTAGGATCACTAATTATAAGCTCAATGTCCTTGGTTTATGGCTAGAAACCAAATATAAGTGAGTACATCCCATGTTCCTCTTTTTGGGTCTGGCTTACCTCACTCAGGATAGTGTTTTCTATTTCCATCCATTTGTATGCAAAATTCATGAAGTCATTGTTTTTTATTGCTGAGTAGTACTCTAATATGTATAAATTCCATACTTTCTTCATCCATTCTTCCATTGAAGGGCATCTAGGTTGTTTCCAGGTTCTGGCTATCACAAACAATGCTGCTATGAACATTGTAGAGCATATACTTTTGTTGTATGATAAGGCCTCTCTTGGGTATATTCCCAAGAGTGGTATTGCTGGGTCCAGGGGTAGGTTGATCCCGAATTTCCTGAGAAACCGCCATACTGCCTTCCAAAGTGGTTGCACAAGTTTGCATTCCCACCAGCAATGGATGAGTGTACCCCTTTCTCCACAACCTCTCCAACAAAGGCTATCATTGGTATTTTTGATTTTAGCCATTCTGACAGGTGTAAGATGGTATCTTAAAGTTGTCTTGATTTGCATTTCCCTGATCGCTAAGGAAGTTGAGCATGACCTTAAGTGAGACCCTTAATTCTAAGAGTAGCCATCAAGACTTCATTGTGGGGAAGGCCAGACTGGTCCTTTATTAAAACTTCCCATGCTTCCCCATCTCCTAGGTGAGTGACACTGGGGGAGGTACCTAGAGTTTAGGTCCCTTAACTCTAAAATGGGAACCATAATGCTATCCTCAGAAGGGTTTGAGACTGTTACGTGATACATGTAAGATGCCCGGCCACTGCTCTGCCTTATAGTACACGCTCAGTCCACGTGAGCAGGGATGGTGACAATGGTGTTAGGTTTTTATTCTTTTTCCCCTCCATGGGGCTTTGCCAGGCAGAAGGAAGGCTAATTTCCCAACAAGTCATTTCCTGTCTCTACAGTCACCTGTCCATTGTCTTGTTCTGAGCATGGGGCCATCCAGATACCCGGTGCAATATCCTCCCAGGCCCACGCTAGCCCTGTTGACCACTTCAAGAGCACACATTCATTTGTGTGTGGGGTGAGAAGTTTTCCTCACACGGGGTGTGTTTCAATGAAGGACAAGGCTGAGCCATTATGTGGACACAGCCACAACAATGGAAACAAGAGTGCTTGCTGAAAAGCACCAAAAAAAAAAGCTTTATTTTATCTGAATGGCCATTATTTTTCATTCCCTTCTCCCCACACAAAGGACCAGAGCACATCTCCTTCAGTCTGGCGCTGAGTGAGTGGGTGTGGAGATGCGCCCAAACAAAGGCAATAACACATTGCACTTGTCAGAGCCCTTGTGAAGCGCTCTGTGAGGTGGACCGAGCTTCTCTGCTCGCACTGCCTGAATCACACTGCAAACAACATTGTGGGTAGACAGACAAACATAAAACCGTGCGTAACCCTTGGCACAGTTATATAGCAACGTACGGGCACAAGCTGGAGCTCGAGTTGGCGGAACATAAAGGCACAGTGTTCTTTTAAGACTGTGGCATTTTGTTGGTCCCTTCAACAATGTTAGGCACCAGTGACGCTGCCTTGGAGATGAGGTTCTGTTTGCCCCCCTGGGAGGAAGGCCTGATTGCTCTATTTTGCTAGCACATCATGGTCCTCAGGCACATGCGCAAAAGCCTTAGTGGAGCACTTGCCAGCCACAGACTTGGGGTGGCGGGGGACTTGGGGGACTGCAGTGCTCTAGGTTACAGATCAGAGCATCTGAAAGCTGCAGGTACTCAAATACCCTAGATCGCAGAATCACGTGACTTAGAGAGAAACCCATCGTCTCCTACTCAGGGTTTTCTGAAAATACAAACCAATTCTGAGTATGAGAAGGGAGTAAATACTGGCAGTCGGCAAACTGCCTTTTTAAAGAACAATCAGGTGGCTTGGGCTTAATGTAGTGTGTGTGTTTGTGTGTGCGTGCGTGTGGATACATAAATATTGTGTATTTATTTTGCTACAATCATTTTCTTCCCTCTTGCTTTTGTTAACATGATCTCCCTGCCAAGTGGGTACAGGTTCTGAGAATGTCTTTTCTGGACCATCAGTCTATTGTGAGGAAGAAGGAAGTGCCTCCTGACGAGGCCTCAGCTCCCTGGGGGCCAGGATGTGACCACACTCCTGGGAGAGCCTCCCCCTGAGCCTACCTGCACTCACAGTACGGATGGCTTTCTGAGTGAGCTGAAGACGGTGTGGTGGTGCTGGTGATTTTCCAATCCATCCCCTGCCAGCGCTTGCCAGAGGGACGGCTACCCTGACCATGCATTGTCTGTATCTCACATGGATGACCCTACATGATACAGCCAACAGAGACCTGTGCTCAAAAGCCAGCCACTGGGTCCCCATTGTGTTTCTTGCCCTGTGAAGTGGGTGATTCAGGATTACTGTAATCTGGGTTTGGGGTTCCAGATGCCTCCTTACGCTTCTCTATGTGGTGTTGTATGGTTAACATTAGTAGCCTACTCAACAGTTAGGAGTGACCCCTGACCCTGACCCTGGGTCTAGGAAATGACTGTAAGAATTAACTTGCAGGTTTGTTGTGAGAATGAAGTCAAACAAAATGAAAAGCACCTACTACGGAGCCCAGCACACAGGGATTGTTTATGAAATATATTATTTGGATATTGGCTAGCTCTGTCTACATCTTTGGAATAGGCTAGCCCTGTCAACAGCAGGAAATGGAATGAAGGATGCTGGGTGAATCTGTAGCAAGTAATATCACAAACCCAAAATGGGAGTGGAAGAAATGGCTTCCAGGGCTGCAGTTCCATTTAGACAGCAATAAAACATAGCCTGGGCCACGTGGGACAAAGGTCTGCTGCTGCTAGCAGCATTTCCCCCAAAGGTGTCCAGTCATTGCCTTTGTGTCTGTGACTGCGGCAATTAATAATGACTCCCAGCTTAGCGTGGCGAGCATTGCTTTATGACGAGAGCCAGTCACACAGAACCTTTCCACTCAGGAGTTCTGGGTGGGGGGATAACCAGGAAGCCTCACGCCATACACTCGCTTCCAATTAAAAATATAGACAGAGGGAGGCAAGGCCGAATTACTGTCATAGAAAAGAAAGTGCCGCCACCCACTCTTGGCCTAAAGGTCACTGTGCCACAGCCTTGGTCATTATCCCCAGCTGCAAAGGTCAGGGGCTGTCTGCATGACTGGGAAGTATGTAGGCTTTCATGAGGCCTCAAAATGACTGTCACCGCGACACCCAAATCGGTGACAAGCTCTGGGCAGAGAATGATAATAGAGAAACCGAGGAACTGTAACCTTTCCTACCATCTCTCCTGTCGGCTCCGTGAAGCGGAGTCACAAGCATAAAACGAGAAGTTTCCACATTCTACAAAAGACTACAAGACGGCTTACTTAATTGGGCACGTAACAAATGGCTAGGCTGTCGCCAACAAGAAGACATCAAAGAGAAAGGAGAAAGCGGTGATTAAAACATCTCAGGACCGCACCTTGGGTTTGAAACTTGGTTCCCAATACACCCAGGCCGGTGCTGATTTAAAATCATGGGGAGAGAGCCATGGGATTGCATGGATCTTCCAATCATCATGGCCCAGCAAGGGGAACCACTCTGCTACCTCAGCCGTTGAAGTCCAGTTTCCATGTAAAAGACGGAGAATAAAAACGGACATCAAGCCAGACCTGTATTTAAAGATCAGCTCTCGCTCATGTGTGAGATTCCACGGTTGTTTGTGCCTTCGGAAAAGTAATGATTTTAAGGTTTAGTTATTGATTCATTTGTGTGTATGGGGTCCATGGAGCATGTGTAGACATCAGAGGACAACTTTGGGGAGTCCGTTTTCTCTCTCACCACGTGGTTCTGGGGGATCCAACTCAGGTCATCAGGCTTGATGACAAGTGCCCTAACCTGAGCTATTTCACTGGCCCAAGGAAACAGAACGATTCTGATACCTACTGCAGACTGTCCTAGTGAAGATTATGCATGGGAAAAGATGTACAAGTGTTTCATCAGGAGTCGGGTCCAAGAGAAATACAAACCTGAAGGATAGCATTATTCTTAACCAATCTCTACCATTTCCAACGCCGAGGCAGTACTTTTCTGCCATAACACTTTCAAAATGTGTGAGGGGGGAAGCAAGATGGCTCAGTGGGTAAGGACCACCGGCCTCCAAAGCCTGATGACCTGATCTTAGTCCCTGAAACACACAAAAAGATGTAAGGAGAAAACCGACTCTCCAAGATTGTCTTCTGACCTCCAGGCACATGTTCCAGTGTTCGTTCCTTGTGAGTCTGTTCATCTCGACCCACTGCTCCATCCCCCCACCTTCCTCTCATATACTCATACAATGGTAAGAAAATTAAATTTTCAAAACTTGCTGTTGATGATAATTATAGTTTATGAAACGCTCTACACAAAACAATTTAGGTGGGATGACACATCAAACATTACAAGAAGAAATCCAGCAAAACAAAAAACAAGGCCTACCACATGTGCATAAACATACGGACGAACATGGCCTCGGGTGGGTATCAGGAACAAAATTAGCAATGTATAACAAATCGGCTAAGCTTCCTAGCAACAGAAGCACATAAATAACAAACACTTAAGATGCTTATTCCTAAAAACGCTGTAGCGGTAGGGCTATGTCAGTTCCTCCAAGCATGCTACCGGCATTTGACATTTCCCAGTTATTTAAGTCATGGAGAATCTGATGTTTAAACCTGCAAGGTAGGCAAGGTGATAAAGGGGGCTGGGTAGATGGCTCAGTGGTTAAGACCACCAACTCTTCTTCCAGAGGGCCTGGGTTACATTCCTAGCACCCAGATGGAGACTCACAACCATCTGTAACTCCAGTGCCACAGGATCCAAAGCTCTTTTCTGTCTTCTGCTAGTGCCAGGAACACAACACACAGACATACATGCAGGCAAAACACCCACCCATACACATATATTCCAAAAAAAAATTTTAAAAATATAGCAAAGGTAATTTAAAGTATGCATATGTTGGCTAATTTTTTCATCAACTTGATACAAGCCAGAGACATCTGAGAAGAGAGAACCTCAAAGGAGAAAAATGCCTCCACCAGGTGACCAGCAGACAAGCGTGTGGGGCAGTTTCTTGACTGATCATTGATGTGGGAAGGTCCAGCTCACTGTGCGCAGTGCCATTCCGGGGAAGGTGGTCCTGAGTGTATAGGAAAGCAAACTGGGCAAGACAGGTGGGACAGGCCAGTAAACAGCACTCCTCTATGGCTTCTACCTCAGTTCCTGCCTCCAGGTTCCTTCCTTGCTTAAGTTCTTGTCTTGGCTTCCTTCAATAATGAACTGTGATTTTTAAAGAGTAAGCCAAATCAACCCCCTCCTTTCCACGTTGCTTTTTGTCATGGTCTTTATCACAGCAATAGAAAGTAAATGAAGACAATTTGTTTCATTCTTCTCTGAAAGGAAACCAACTCCAGCATCAGTGATGAGACACCTCCAAACTGAAAATCGCCCGGCGCGGCACTCAGTCCCAGGTCTGACCCTGATAGACTGGTCTGGGCACGATGCTGGTAGGAATTTGAATATCATGCAATACCTCAGAGCGGCTGACTCAGGCGTGGAGTCTGGGGGCCAGCTGAAGACGGTGTTTCTCTCTGTGTGGCTGGCCACAGGGATGGCACATTTGACCCCGTCTGCTTTATTAGTCTGACTTATCTCACAGCTAGGCACAGCTCTGGGCTAAGATGTGGGGGAGTCATAGACTTTCAAGTCTCCCAGAGCACCCCGTGTCAAAGGAGCAAGATGTCTCTGGCTTTTCATGTTGTAAACCAGAGCGAGTCGGTTTAGCAGGGCAGCTCAAGCTTAGAATCACCTTTTATGGTCATATGGAAACCACAAGACAGGCTGTATAGGCGCCTAGAGAACTTCTGATTCACGCCCCATATTGCTGTTCTTTGTGGCTAAGAAGCTATGCTGAGCACCCTATGGCATGCTGGGACGGGACCCCCACTTCTCTTCTCAAAGCTGTCCATCCATTTGTGGGCTTCAGATTGTCAGGTTGCTATGAGATTCAGCAAGGGGTCATTGTTAAGAAGGTTAAGAATCTACCTGGTCGAGCTGGTCTGATTTAGTTGCATATAAGGGAGGCTGACGGTAAACATAGGGCAATCATGTTTTGTTTAGTTTACTCTGTTGTGAGTCTTCCATTGTACAGGGAGAGTTTGTTTCTGATTCTGAGGGTCACATGTACACTGTGTTATGCTTTTTTGTTTAAAGTTTTACACAAAACAAAACAAAAAACCATCTGGGCGTGGTATTGCATGCCTGTAATCCAGCCTTTGAAAGTCTGGGACAGGATGGTACATTGCAAGCTCAGAGTTAACCTGGGCTACACATAGGGACCCTCTCTTAAAACCAACCAACCAGGGCTGAGAGTTAGCTCAGGAGTTGGAGCAAGTTCTGTTCTTCCAGAGACACAGAGTTCAGTACCAGCACCCGTGGTGGGAAGCTCCATTGCCTGTAATTCCAGCTCCAGGGTGATCTGGTGTCTCTGGCCTCTGAGGACATCTATACTCACGTGCACATATCCACATTCAGATACACACATATACACATTAGTTACAGAACAGAAATAAATCTTAAATAGATAACCAAGCAACCAAACGCACTAAGTTGAATTCGGGTGATCTGAGGGCTAAGCCTGTAGACCAACAGATGCTGGAAAGTGTATGCTTACTTCCAAAGGACAGGTGAGAAAATACAGCAGCCTCCATACATGTGAGTCGCACATCTAAGGAGACAGAGAATTACCACGACATTATTTAAAATAGTGTGTATGCACTGAGCATGTATAGACATTTTATCGTGTTATCATTCCCTAAGCCAACACAGTAGAACAACTATTTAGATAGCATTTGCATCACATGGAGTATTGTAAGTCGTCTTGCAGACGATTTAAATTATTAAGGACATGTGCACACATTTTACATGGTTACTGGACCAACTGACACAGAGATTTGAACATCCTCAGATGTTGACCCCGTGGGGGTCCTGAAACACTGCCCCACAAACACCTGAGACAACGCTAATGTGTCATACGTGAACCCCTGTGCTCTTCACCTTCAAAACTCCTCTGCACAAGGTGCTAGGCTTTGGCACGGGGCCAGAAACATACACTCAGCCAAAGGTTACTGATGTCAGTGTCTAGAGATCTGGTGTTGTTCCAGTACAAACAGAGGATTTGGCATCGAGGTAAAATATGGCAGCCTGTAGCAGAGTTACACGATCCGCCTGGCGGTGTACATGCCCCGCAGAATGGCACATAGGTGCCCTCACCCAGCTAAGCCCACCGTGGCGGAACAAACTAAACTGCCATGAAAAGAACATTGATGGTTACAGTGAAACACGGGGTTCAATATAATGAAACCCAATGGTGAGCACTGGATAGACACTAGAAGCAAAATGCTTTGGTTTGGGGGGCAAAGTGGCAGCATCCAGACTATTAGAGCTGGGAGGAGATCTGGCAGATCACAGATACTTACCTCTGCTTCACAAGTGAGAAAACAGGCTTACAGGAGGAAGATGGACAAGACCTCTGAGACCGGACACACTGGGTTTGCATCCCAAGTTTAGGAGTCACTGACCTGAGGAATTTGTTTCACCTACTTGCCTCAGCTTCTTCTCCGAGGTCCAGATTGAAGCCTTTGCTGGGCCTGCCACTGGTCACTGCCTACCACCACTATGTGGCGTCTCTACACTGTGTTCACAACCTTGTTGGAGTTCCGGGGGGGGGTGTGAGACCCAGGCCAATTTCTTATCAAGGTGATACTCATGGGAAGACCTGTTCTGGGCCTTTTGATGGGTTAGCATCTCATCTCTGGATGGAAGGGACCACAGGATGGGTTGACATAACACAGGGAAGGAAGAAACCTGGGGCGGGGGGAGACTGACCAGCTGTCTGGGTTCATTCTGTCACTCCAGGTTTTAGGTTCATCAAGGAGAAAAAATACACAGTGAGAAAAACGCAAAGCAGAAGCCCAAACTGCATTCTGGTCGATGTGTAAGAAACAAGATGAGGCTCCAAGAAGAGCCAATAAGCGAGCATGGCAGTTTTCATGATTTCTTCTGGCTCCCGGCGCCTTCATTCCAGAGCACCGCCACAATCTGGTTTCCAAGGCTCAAACTACATTGCCAAGCAGAAAGAAAGCCTAGCGCCCTCAGATGAGAGCGACTGCTTATTGACGCCGGAACGTGTCGTGCTTTCTTATGATCCATTCTTACCTTTTCTCTGGGGGCTTGGGTGTGAATGGGCGATTTGTCAGGTATCTGCCCCCACAGGGAAGATGTACAAATCATTTCTTTCCCTCGGCTCTGGATTCTGCCTGAGGTTTTTGCTCACTTCCTGCCCTTCTCACCATCTCAGAGACCTATCCCAGGACTGTCCCCAGGTTCACGGCCCTCAGCATCACCATGAGTCCCTGCAGAGTGGCTATTTGAGTGTGTCTGTCTGTCTGTCTTTTAAGGGTGATGAGTTCTTCATCAGCTCACATGCTGGTTACACTGTGCATAGAGCTTTGTCCCTGTGGTCCTTGCTGCTCAGAATGTGGTTATGGCCACCCGCATCAATACCTCTGGAGTCTTAGGAAATCTAGAGCATCTCAAGATAACTCCAGATCTAGCATATCAGATTTTCCATGTAATAAGGTTCCTGCATGATTTATGGCTGCATAGATGTGTAAGCCTCTGGTCTGAGAATGTGATTCAATTAGGAAAGCATTGCCTTGCAAATGTGAGGACCTGAGTTTGGGTCGTATATAAAAGGCCCTGTGTGATGGTGCCCACCTGTGCTCTCATTGCTTATGAGAAGGTGGGCAGAGGCAGAAGGATCTCTGGAGCTCCCTGGCCTTAGTCTAGCACACTAGGTGAAGCTCCAGGTCCACGAGTGATGCTATCCCAGATAAAAGGTGGAAGGGACCTGAGAAATGACACTCCAACACACATGCACTTCAAACACGCACATGAATGCATGCACAGATACACACAGTGTGAGCCTCTCTGGAACGGGGTGGGATGAGAGAACGTGATTCACATCTGTGTGCTTCATCTACTAAGTCCAATGGCTTCTGTTGACTCTGCTTCTCCTCCTGGACAGGGCAAAGTTTGAGAAAACAAAAATGCCACAGTTCTGTCCTTAGCCTTGTCATGGATTCCTGGCAGGAAGTCCCCATAACTCATGAATCTGTTTCCAAGTACCTACCACCCACATCTATACTTTCAAAGAAACCTCAGAACCTGGACCTGGAACAGAGCTGGCTGTGCCAAGGCACCTGAGGGTGTTCCATCCAAATGGGCTGGCCCTCGTGGGAACTTGGCAAGCAGACCAGAAATGTCTTGAGTCTTTCCTGTTGAGTTTACCAGCTTAGTGTTGTAAATTCAGTGATTTAGAGAGAGAGGTGGGAGAGGGGTTACAGTAACCACCTGCTGACAGGGCCAGAAAATGGAATCTGTGCTAAAGCTACTCTAAGCCTGATGACTGTTGTCACTGGTCAACAACCAAGAGAGCAAGGGCACAGTCATTTCTGGAACAGTAGGCATACACCGTGCTCATCAACAGAAAGTCTAAGTGTGTACACAAAAAAAGAAAGGTGATGAGAAACTTGATTCCCTTGAGGCTGTGCCAACCCTCATCTTCCAGAAATGAAATGTGTTGGTCAAACCTTTGGGCAAAAATATAGGGTAACTTTTCCTACATTCAGCCAATATAGGTATGCAGTGTGCTGGCCCATTAAGATGGTGCTAACCATCATTAAGATGGTTTGTTTGTTTGTTTGTTTGTTTATCGTGGGGAAGGCCAGACAATTTTGGGGAGTTGGTTCTATCCTTTTACCATGTAGATTCCAGGGCTGAAACTCGAGTCAGTATTAGCAAGCATCGCACACTGAGCCACCTCACTAGCCCATATGATGGCTGGGTTCTTTGTTAGCGTATGAGAGAAAGCCAGAGCCTGAGCCATGGTTCCGCTCTAGAGAGCTGAGGTTCAGCTATGAAACAGCCACCCACAGTCACAGCCCAGAGAGGTTTGGGAGTAACATTGAGACCTTTGGGGGAAATGAAAGTGGAACCCTTAGTCTATCATGCTCAGCTGGGGTTCTAAAAACTTTTCCCACTCATCACCCCTTTTGTGTCAAAGAAATTGTCACAAAACCCTGGATTATATAGGAATATAAAACAGGTACACAAATCAAACATTTACAGATACAAAAATCACAAGCTTATTCTAAAGGTAATTCTTTCATACAAAAGTATACGGTTTATTAGTGATGAAAGCTAATTTTCATACTAGTGAGAAGAATGCATCTGTTTTTGCACAAAGAATTCACTCCTGGCTGCTGAACATCGGATGCTGGCGGGCAGAGGATCTCCAGTGCTTTTCAGAGGTGATCACTGTTTTGATTGTATAATCAATGCTGAGAGCATCACTTCTCAGAAAGAGGCAGCATGAAAGGGCAAAAGGATGTTGAAGCCCTTTTCCAGAAATTGTGGGAAATTCTGTCCTCGTCTCAAGGCAAAATTCACAAAATAATTTTTTCCATGAAACTCAAGTCAGCAATCCAACAGCAGTTTTTAAAATCAGACATTCTAATCCAATGCAGTCCAAAGATAAACTTAATCTGATACTTTTTTGCTGAGGAAAAAAAAGATAGGAAAATATTACACTCTTTGCTTTTTGCAATTCAATCATCACATTACTTTAGGGCAGAGGACTCTGTAGAGTGAATACCAGCCAGTTCGTGACAAGTAGAAGTCCTGAATCTGAGATGACGTGTTTCGGGCAGTGTTTGCTGGCAGTTCCTGGTGTGATGAGGGACAACATAGGAGCCAAGACTGCATGAGGTCACATGTAACACAGGAAGCTCTGACAGAAAGACCTCAGGTCATATGTGCTGGCTTGGGACTGAACTTTGCTCGGATCGTCTGCAGAAACCTCTAATGTCGCCAGTTTAATTTATTCCCAGGTCAGTTATCAGACCTCATATGTTGGGTGCAAAGTTCCCTGAGCTATGATATGAACAAGCATCTGCCATTCATTCCAGTATCATCTAGGAATAAGTCGCTGTAGTCCCTTCTAAGGCCAGCGTGACCCTGAACTTGCTATCTTGCTGAAACTGAGTTTGACTCCCTGTTCTTTCTTCCTCCACCTCTCAAGCACTGGGATTACAGTCACCATGCTTTACCTAAGAGCCACTCTTTTAAGGGTTTTTAAATTTGTTTCTGTACTGCCACGTGTGTGCAGCTTCCCATGGAGGTCAGAAGTGGGCATTGAATCTCTTAGAGCTGTTGTTACCAAAGGTGGTGAACTCTTTGAGATCAGCGCTGGCAACCAAATTCATGCCCTCAGTAAGAGTCAATCATTCCTATCTACTGAGCCATCCCTTAAGATCCTTGAGAGTCAAATCTTAAAATAACTGCATACATATCTTCAACCACTGCTCCCTTTGAGGGCACTGACTGTGCGCTAGGGAAAGTGTAGGGCCGTGAGAATTTGTATGAATGCCTACTATTTCCCCCCATCACCTTTGAAAATATCTAATCATCCTCTCCTGTGTCCTAGGATGTATCTCCCTGAGCCTCTGGCATCCCAGCAGGGACTGACAGTCACATCAACCAGAAGTGTGATGAGAGAAGACCTTAAGTATACTGTGTCGGTCCCTTTATGAACCACGTGTCAATTTCAGCTCTGAAAAAGACTCCTGGCTGTTACTGAGGATGTCAACGATGAGACCAGACCCCGAAGATAGGAGATAGCATTCACATGCACATCCGTATTGGATTAGAGGATGCGCGAGGGAATCCCATGCAGATCACAACTGATAACGTGCACCCATCTATTAAGAAAGCGAGATAGTGGAGGCAGCTTAGTGTCAGTCACAGCTCTCGGGATTTTTGTAAACCGAATCCCACCAGCAGGATCTGGGTGTGTTTGCACACCCCTCCTGACATTGGTAAGACGCCTTTTGGTTTCCAGGACACTTTCGTGAATGTTCTGCCCATTGGGTTCTTCGTAATTTTGAAGGTTGTCCGAGCTCATCAGGGGACAGGATAGATATGTAGAGTTGAGATGAGGACTCTTCTACCGCTCAACAAAAGGCCACCAATTTTCACTTTTAAAGTGTTAAAAATACTTTTTTGAAATTCCGAGAGGGGAGGAGGCCTCTCTCTAAACTGACTTTTTCTTTATGTAATGTGACTTTCCATCTCCTGGTGTGCTGGGTTCTCTTCCATCTAAGTGTCCCCTGCAGAAAGCTGTGCCACACAGATGTGAGGGGACAGTGGATCTAAAGGAATTCCAGGTCACCAGGCTCTCCTAGGTAGCTGTGTCGTACTCTCCTCAAAATAGGCCCTTTGTTTAGGAAGGAAGGAAAAAGAATTCATGGAGGTGGTCAACTTCAAGTTCAAATTATATGCACTGGGGGTTTTATCTGGGCTCCTGCTGATGAAAATCGTGACTTCCATTAGCATCAAGGGGACCAGTGTGTGAGAGGAAGCGGGCACTCTGACTATATGCTGTGTACAAATATTTGACCGCGTTCACCCCTCTCTTTAGAATTCCTCTAACCCAATGGACTCTCCATTATTCAAAAACAACCTTTGATATTTTTCACTCCTCCTCCCAAGGTTACCTCCTGTGGGCAATAGCATCCCCTTCTCTGTGAAGGTCAAGGCAACAGGAAAGACAAAGCGCTCAGAGCAACTCAGAACTGTTTGTCTGCTAGAATTCTCCGCTCGGAGTTTATACGGATATGCATGTGTATATACAGGCCAGAAAAATACTTCATTATATGGGCATGTGTGCATGCATGTTTATGTGTGTGCAGAGTCACACGTCTGTGAAGACTTGTGCACACATATGTACGGATGCATGTGTGCAAAGGCCAGAGGACAAACTCTAATGTTGTTTTTATAGTTGCTATCTACCTTTTCCTCTCACTGACTTGGAACTAGCCAAGTGAGCTAGGCTGCTTGATTCTAGCCCCACGGATCCACCTGCGTCTGCCCTCCCAGTGCTAGGATTCATGCGTATATAAAGGCAAGGAATGTACCCCACCATAGGTTCTGTGTATTAAACCTGGCTCCTCACACTTGCAGAGAAAGCACCTTAGTGATGGAGCCACCCTCTCAGCCCCTAATATTTCATCTCATTTAGTTAATCACCAAGGAAGTGAGTGAGCCAACAGGGAGAGAACTTAGCTCAGGAACAGCAGCCAACACCCTCAGACCCGGAGCATTGTGGGCCAAGGTGACAGTGGAGGACGTTGGAGAAAAGGGGTTAGAGCGGCGCATCAGATGCCAGTATAGCAGCCGTCATGTCCCCTTTTTTGCCACACCATCTCAATCCCAGAACTTAAAAGAAAGATGTAGACAGGGGGATGCATAGCGTAAAAGAAAGAATTGTACATGATTCCCCGTTGGTCCAGTGGAGCCCTAACAGGCCACTATGTTTCCCCAGAGCTCTCCCAAAGCAGCTATTTAAAGGGAGAGTGAGACGTGCACAGGCTTTTCCTAGATTCTGAGGTCGGAGCCTTAATTAGAGTCACGATCGTACCATACGTCTATTTGTGTAACTGTTCAATTAGGAGGATGATAGCTGGGACACAGATCTTAACGAGCTTTTAGTGTCATGGAGCTGCTTCACAGTGGCCTGTTTTTTTTTGTTTTTTTGTTTTGGTTATTGTTATCATTAGGCTTCATGTAGGCTTTTCCCCCTCTGACGTCCAATTACCTGGGGCTCCCTTCCCACAGGTTGAGAGCAAGATGAAGTCTTTGTGTATCAAATCTCGGGCATCCCAACAAGCAGCTTTTCCTTAGTCTTCAGGATTAGTGTGTAAGCAGTTCTTTGTCTCTATGCTGGGATCAATCCATCCCTGTGACTACCGGCCTCTTAGGACCAATGTTTTGCAACTGACACTCGGAAAGATTAAGCAAGTGCCTCTGTGTAGCACAAGAGTGAAAGAGTTGGGGTTGGCACCAGGAGATCTGCTCTTCCTGAAGCAGGACTATCAGAATAGTTAGACATGTTATATGTAGAGTAAACAGAACAGCGTAAGGTGGACCAGGAGTCTAACTGGACCGGTGATTAAAATAAAAAAAAAAAGACATGGGGTGTAGGAGGTGGGCAATAACTTGCTATGCAAGTGCCAGGGCTTCCGTCTGAATCTCCAGCACTCACATCAAAAGCCAGATGTGGTCACATGCAAACAGTCCTGTGACCTCGGTGCTGTGAGGGTCCGAGACATAGGGATTACTGGGGCCTGCTGGATGGCAGCCTGGCTCCAGATTCAGAAAGAGACCTTTTCTGAAGGGAATATGAGAGAGAGTGATAGAGTAAATCACGTGACGTCCTCCTGTGCCCAAACTGAGTACATCACACACATGTCAATATATGCTACACACACACACGTGAGCACACACACGTGTGCACACATATGTGCACGCACACACCACATTCCTCTTTTGAAGACATGTTTAATCTCAAAGAGCTATTTCACTTCACTTTCCCTGCCTTTTGTTCCTTAGGCACATTTAAGGTGATGCTCACTTTCGGTGTTCTAGAAAAGGAATAGTACTCCAGCGCATTTCGGTGCACCCTGTGACTGTGAAGCCCACTCAATGCTGGCGTTTTCTTTGCTTCGGAAAAACTAATCGCTCCTCACTGATCTTTCCTCAGTTCCCTCGTAGGCAAAATAAGCATAACGGTGCCATACACCTTACAGGATTGGCGGGAAGATGACACGAAACACCCAGCTACACTCCCGAGGGCAGTGCTGACAGAGAGTCAACCGAAATCAATATTAGCTGCCTTTGTCCCCGTTCCTTTTATGATCACAAAGGACAGCCAGCAGCTCTCGTGCGCCAACCCATCGGAATCACTTTTGTGTGTCTGCTGCAGGAGTGGAGAGGTTCGGGTACAGTGTAGGGGGTGCTGTAAGTGCCAGGATGTTCAGATGATGAAAATGAAGAAGAAAATTAATGTCAGAGCCAGGGAAATGACTGTTGAGACAAAACAATTATTCTATTATAAATTAATGATGTAACTCATTTATGATATTGAGTGTTTGAAGCATGGGGTACCCTCAAACATTACTTTCCAAACCCATTTCTCTCTCAGGGTAAATTTAAGGGTAGTGTCATGTTTTGAAAAATGTTGTTTTATTGACTGTAATTTTTCTTGGTTTCAGTGGGGACCTAGTGACAGCCTACCACAGCAAATGTCCTTCATGTTGCTACCCTCACCCCACTCTTTTGTTGTTGTTTTTTCTTTTTTCATCGAAGCCAACCTATTCTGGGACTACTGGAAATGTGATGTATTAGTCCTGTGTCCAGAAGGTTTCATGTAGGTGAAAACAGAGGTTTTGGTTAGCTGACAAGAAATGGAAATGAACTCTGAAGACTGACTTACTTTATCAGTGGAAGGGGTATGGTAACTATCATTCTATATGCGGAACATATGGAATTCTGGGTGATTGGTGTTCCTTAAAGACACAGATGGACTTAACATGGTGTCTATCAGCAAGGGCAAAGACAGGTGCACTATAGGAAAACCAAGCTTACTGGATCCTCCCAGGGCCAGGCTTGAAGCTAGGGGCAGGGTTCACTAGCTTTGTATTCAAGGGTTCTACACCTGGAGGTTTAGTAAATGCAGTTGGAAAACTGTTTAGGATCCAGTCCATTTGTATTGATAAAGCCTCTTCCTGTCATCACTTCCTAAACACTATGCAAACAATGTAACACATGTTTATATAACATCCACATTGCACTGGCAGCAAAATAACAGGCTAGAGCTGGTTGCAGAGGCAGGGAAGGCATGCATAGATTACTCCTGCATCACGCCCTAAATTTATAGAAGAGCCTAGAGAACCTGGGGGTTTTGGCATCCATGGGATTCTTGGAGCCAGACTTTCCGAAACATTCAATGTTGGTTGGACTTTGTTGTCTGTTTATTTAGTATCCGTGTAGTTATTGCAACAGTCTAGTATGGAGTGGGCTGGGTGAGGTCTGTAAACGTGTTCAGAGGCAGAGAGCACCAAGAGTCATTATCACTGGGATCTAGTCCAAGTTGGAACCGATTCAACAGGACGACGGTGCTGCTAACATGGCAGAAACTGTTTTGTCCTGCCTTTCCTTTGTAGAACAAGACCAGGCATCCGCTTTCGCTAGGAAATGGATGCGATGCTGATGAAGTGAGAGGCCAGAGACACTCAGGAGTTTAAATCGCAGTTCTCCCACTGACCAGCTCAATAGTCTCTCTACTACACTGTGCTTCTTAGGGAGGTGCACAGAAGATGAAGATGGCAGACAGTTCTGATGGGTCTTCCTCAGGGTTGGCGGTCAGGGATTCCAGGTTCAGGACCTACTTTGGATATAGCTCTGTGCACCTTACTCTTGGCTCTCTTTCACCTCTGTTCCCTTGTCTCTCCAGTGAGACCATTGGACTGAAAGTACCCAGGGTCCATTTCAACTAGAAAATGCCATGATGCTATTATCTGCATGCTCTGATGCGTAGAAGCATATAACCTCCATTTATTAATATTAACTGGGGCAAACTAGTGAAATTCGTTTAGGAAAAGAGCCCTGTGGTGTTGTTTGTGCTTGGAGCTGCCTGTGCCTTAGGAGACTGTACACTGGTAATTGACTTGCTGGAGGCTCCTCAGACCTAACCCAAGAACACCTTGCCATTACGCTTCCTATTTTGCACCAAGAGTGTGGGTCCGCCACAGACACAGGAAACTGAGGCACATCACACAATTTCAAAGAAAGAGATAAATTGTTTTAGTCGTGTTTTGCCTGGCTTCTTTCATCCATCTGTTTCCAGGGCCTGTTCAGTCCAGCTCAGCTCAAAGGCCCATTCTTCCAAAAAGAGACTTCCTTCACATCTCAGCCAAAGGAACAGACTGGTTCTCTAGGCCATAGAAGAGTCCTGTTGTCCACGCTCATCTGTGTCATCCTGAATCACGGCCTCGGTGTCAGAAACTCTACTGAAGATCCTTTCTGATAAGAACAGTGTTTTAGGTTTGATTGAGAACGGCTCTGTGATGATAAGAGATGTGTACTAAAATAAGAAGTGATATACTATGATAAATTAAATAATAACATCTATTTGGTCCTCATCCATTCCTGGCACTGAGTTTTTTAAATCCTCAGTTTCCTTAGGGGTAAGAGCAATCGAGGTAAAAGGAGAACACGTTTGGCTACTTGTAGCAAGCCCTTGTCAACTACTCCAGGATTGCTGCTAATCAGGTGACTACTGGAAAGCCGTAAGGGCTTGGAGGCTAGTTGCCAGGGGACACAGCCAAGTGATGCAGGGTTAGAACTCCTAGTATCATCCCTGACCTCATGGAATTCTGTAGGATGCTGAAGTAATCCCCAACAGCCAAGTTTATATGATGAAAGTTTATACGATGCCACCTGTCCCCCAAATTCCCAAAGGACAGAAATCAAAAATCTTCCAGGCTGTCTAACACGGGAGGTACAGGGACGGAGATCTGCCAGACAGGGTGTGGTGCTCTGTATCTCTTTCCCTACACCCTACTGTCTACATGCCTCCACTCCGGCTGTTCCTGAGTAGCACCCGTTGGTGGCACAAAAGTCTTCCATATGCACTTCATTTTCCTAAGTTCCTTGACATCTCTAGGCAATGATCTAACCTCAGGAAAAAACTGGGTAAAGCCTGAGTTTCCGACTGGTCAGATAAAAATGCACGTGAAGGCCTAGACTTGGATTACATCAGAACCAGACTACTCCTTCTGCCATGTTGGTCTGGGAGGCCAAACTCATCTGAGAGCTCTTTTGCCAAAGAGCCATCTCACCAGCCCTGGATAATATATTTTTAATTTGGTCAGAGTTTTCAATTTGATCTATAATTTGTGTTTCTAGTCTCCTAGTCTTAATTATATTTTACTATTATTGTATTTCAAAAGTTGTCTTGTATTTGTCCCAAATATTTCTAAAAATAAGACAAAATATAAGCTCACCGGGTCTTTGAAAAGCTTGGTGTTGTCTACCCAGCTTTGATTTTCAGAATATGCTTCCTTATGTTCTAAAGCATGTTGTCCTATAAGTAAAGTCTCATGGATCCTGTCATTGGTAGTATCTAGGGATAAACTAAAGGAACACTGTGGCCGACTCACTTAAACCCTGGCTCCTTTACCTGTGAAACAGGAGCCATGGGATCGCCCTTTGAAATTCTTGTGAATTATGTAAGTCAGTATGTGTCACGCAGCCAAGCCCTTAGCACAGCAAGACTTTAAGTGAGCAATTGAAAAAAAGCAGCTATTTTTATTAAAGAGGTCTGTTTGTTTATTAAATATTCATCATGCATTAGATGTTGTTTTATTAGCTTAAGTTCCCTTCAAACCTGACCGTGGTCTTTTCTTAGCAAGCTTCCCGTCATCAAGAGAATCACACACGAGTCTAGGGACCAGCGCTGCCTGTGTGGCTGCTGTGCTGCAGATTCAAACTGCAGACGAAGACTCAACAAGGTAAACGCACGGTTCCTTCTGACCCCCAAAGTCACGAGACTTTGGTTTCTCACCCATTACAGTTGGGATATGTCTCTTTTAAAAATAGGAGCTTGAGACTTAATCCTTAGTGCAATCATGTTGATAAATGGGACTTTAAAGAGGGGATTGGGTCAGGAGGCTCTGCCCTCAATAAAACAGTGCTGTTAACCCAGGAGTGGGCTAGCTGCCAGTTACCATGGGGTGGGCTTCTGACAGAGAGAAGTTAAATTCCTCCCTCCTTCCCCGTGCTTTCACTCCCTTGCCTATCTTCCTCTGCCATGAGAAGAAGCAATGACCTTCATCTTCTAGGGTTTCTCAACTTCCAGATCCATGAGAAATACATTATTGTTTTGTTTTTTAATCACTCTATAGCACAGAGTTCCAGGTGTTTTCTTACAGCAACACAAAACAGACAAAGACAAAATCCCTCCAACGAGAGGTAGCGGAAGTGCATTGGCAGCAAAACCAAGGAATCTAATACCATTTTATTAGGCCCTTTCTCTTCTTTCACACGTAAATTCCGCTTGCAACCTTATCACTTGTGTAGTAAAGGATTTTCCAGGGCGCCACACATAGGGAGAGGAGAATATAGAAAGTGTCGAAACACACTTCATGCCTTCCAATCTATGGATGACTAAGGAACTACTTTCACTGTGGCTTGCCAGATGCAGGTTGGCCACCTGATCATTACCATGAAGGCACAGTTGGCAGACTTCACACAAGGAGGTCACCAGTGCCCATGCAGAACACTTGAGTTTCCTTCCTGTCAACCTCAGACAGAATCACTCCAGGATGCCCTGCAACGGTGGTGTCCTTCCAAAAATACTAGGGTCTGAAAATGAGAACACACCAGCTTCTTATATTTTGGCTAGAATAACTCTAACATTGTAAATTTCTGTTCTAGCTTCATTTCCGTTCATGTAATAAAACACCCAGACAAAAAGCAAGAAAGAGAGGACAGGGTTTATGTGACTCACAATTCCAATGTATAGTCTGCTGTTTCAGGGAAGTCAAGGCAGTAAACAATCAGCTAGTCACATCAAACCCACAGTCAAGAGCAAAGAGGGTAAGTGCATCTACACTACCTGCTGGCTTCCTTGCCAGCCTTCTTCACTCTTATGTAACTCAGTGGCCAGCCTAGGGAATACTGCTGCCCAGAGTGGCCTGGGTATTATCAATTCAAAATCAAGATAACCCCCTACAGGCAGGCTCACACGCCAACATGATCTAGATAATTCCTCATTAAGACTACCTTCCAAGGTGACTTTAGGTTGTGTGAAGGTGACAGCTGAAACAAACCAGGACACGAGCCATCATAACTATGACAATACCACTTTCCAATGCCCTCAGTCTAAAAAAAATGACCAGATTCTGTAATAGAGATGAATGAAGAGGTAGGAAACACCAGAAATATAGACGTCATCAGTTGATTTGGTGATCTGTGAGGCAGGCTTTTATTACTATGAAAATTCCAGGAGTGTCCCTCCCATTGCCAATAATATGAAAATATCCTGCAGTCTCTCAACAGAGAAGAAGTGTTCCTCTCAATAACATGCTTTCAGCTTAAACTCCACGCTCAGTCACCACTTGCTAGAGTCACGATCCACAACCTCTTGCTTACAGAGTCTCTCTAAAGGTAGTCGCAGAGCTCCGGTGTCAGGGCGTGTCCGGCATGTGCTAAGCACTATAAATATTTGTTCAAAGTTTCAAGTTTCCCCAGCTGTTCCCGGGTGGTGACTTTCTCAAAGCCTTTAAGGAAGAGGCTCTCCTGACTTCCAGGAAATCACAAGGGGTTAGTGGCAACTGTAGGCGACTTTCCCCTTAGAAATCATTAAATGGACAAGACATTGTGCAACTGAAGCCAGCTCCAAACGTAATTCTGCCCTGAAGATTGTTTCCTCCTGCTCCTGGTCGCTTCTAAATTTTCAAAGTGTTGCTTTTCATCTGTCCTTCACTCTTAGATCCCAGAGATAGAAAAGGCACCAGGAACCTAGGCTGGGCAATAAGTCACAGCAATGTTGAGGGGAATGAGATTTGGGATTCTCTCCCTTTTTGGGGTCTCCTGTCTGATTTCCCTCCCTCACAGTTGAAGGCTAATCAGGGTTGATTAGGTCAAAGAAAAGATCTCCATAAAGTGGTCGCTGCGATGATGGTATTAGGATTCATTCAGACTTCCTAACAAGGATCCCTAATATTCATGAAAGGATAATAAGCAAGGCCAGGCTTATTCTTTCGTGGACTACAATTGGCTGCAGATACCAGGCACTATATATTGAGCTATTTATTATCCACTGTTATGTCCCAAGCCCAGGCCTTTCAAGTACTATGGGGTGGGGGGAGAGGCCTTTGAAAGGTAAAGTAAACACTTGCTCAAGGCACAAATCCTACTAAGAGGCAAATGCATCCATGAGCAACAGAGATTTTAGAGAGGGCAATACTATCCTTGCTCTTTCAGCTTCTGCTGAAGGGGCAGTACACATGATAGCCCTTGAGGGACGTGATTGGTAGATCCTGATCCTCAACTTGATCGCACTGAGACACTCCTATGAGATTAAGAAAAGCATGATTGTGGGTACCTCGGAGATGATATTTCCACAGATCACTCCCTATGAGCCAGAGCTGAAGGCCCTTGCTGAACGCAGGTGGCACTGCCCAAAGGGCTGATGACCTGGCTGGAACCAAAGGAGAAGGAGGGGGAAGGCCACCTTTAGAGTCGTTCTCATTGGCACCTGCCACAAGGCTGGCAACCCTGCTCTGCCACCCTCTCCCACCATGACCCTCTGCCTCACCACAGGCCAGGAGGACTGCCGCCTGCTGGTCACGGGCTAACACGGAACAGAGTAAATATTTCCTCCGTTTAAGCTCTCCTCAGGTGCTTGTCACAGGGACAAAAGGAAACCAACACAATGGCTACAAAGAACCTTTGGCCTCAGAAGACGGTGGCAGGTGTGTGGCGGTGTTGCAACAATGGCAGAGCAGCACAGAGGTGTGTGTGTGTGTGTGTGTGTGTGTGTGTGTGTGTGTGTGTATGTGGGTTTAGAGCAGAGAACAATCTCAGGTGTTACTCCTGAGGCACCCCTACTTACTGTTTGAGACAGGCTCTCTCACTGATCAGCACCTCCTCAAGGTGGCTAGGACCATCGCGGGCAAACTTTCATGGGTCTCCTCGGGCCACCTCGCATCTCCACCATCACTGAGATCACAAGCATACAATACTGCGCCTGGCTTTTGATGTGGCTTTACTTGTGTTTGGGTGCCCAAATTCAAGTCTTTTTCCCGCTAAGCCATCTCCATTGCCTGGAGAGGGTCTTTAAATATCCATGCACCAGAAACTAACTACCAAATAAATGTGAGCGATGACGCTCAAGACCCTCTCACGGGAGTCCACTTGGTGTCACAAAAGCATCAGAACAAATGACCTGAGCTTCCTGCTTTCCCAGCAGATATCCTGGTTCTTAAAGGTACTAGTGGCATTTCATGCTCTCTCTATTGTCACGCTCACTAGACAAGATGGACGCTCAGAATGGGCAATTGCTTCTCCTGATGTCAGAACATGCTGGCATTGGGTCCAAGTCTGAGCCAAATCCTCCCTGAGTACCGTGTTCTTTCCCAAGACAGTAATCTGTCAAGATGTTTCTCTCTGTCTCTCTCCCTGTTTCCTTTCCTTCCTCCTTCTCCCTCCTTTTGTTTCCCTCTCTCTCTCCTCCTTCCTTCCTCTCTCCCTCCCTTTCTCCATTTTCCCTCCCTTCCTTTCTCCCTCTCTCTCTCCTTTCCTTTCTCCCTCCCTCCCTCCCTTCCCTTCCCTCCCCTCCCCTCCCCTCCCCTCCCCTCTCCTTCCTTCCTTCCTTCCTTCCTTCCTTCCTTCCTTCCTTCCTTCCTTCCTTCCTTCCTTCCTTCTTTTATTATTTTTCTCAGAAAGTGTCTCTTATAGGCCAGGTTAGCCTTGCAGTCCTGATTCTCCTGCCTCTGCCTCCCAAGTGCTTCAGTTACAGGCATGCCTAAGTAAGGAAAAGATCTAAAGCAACACTGTATCTAACGCTGCTTTCTCTCTATGCTCATTTGGAGGCACACCACAGACGACTGCTTGCCAGAAATTCCAGGTCTGTGCCGACTCAGACATGATCCCCCTTTCTGCACAGCGAGGCCATCATTCGGGAATGACTTCAGAGCACATCAGAACAAGCAAGGGAACAGTAATTACACTGGACTTCAGAGCACAATAGGTCAGGTCTACAAAGGGAGGCAGGGGAAAGAGATTTAGGCATCACAAATTTTGCATACTTTCCCAAATTACATTCCTGCTGCAGATCAAAGTTGCGTTTTTGGTGTTTTTTTTTCTTTTCTTTTCTCAAACCACACCAAAGCACACACTTGGAGACTGAACCCTTGAAAGGTACATAGAAAGTATTTAGTAATTTTCCCATTAAATATAGTGCTTGGCTTACAGAGTCTAAGGTGTACCAAATAATGATCTTCCTTGAACCTCTGCCATGGCAGACAAAGGATTGCTAGGGGACCAAAGGGCTGCGTCCACATGAGGTTTGAAGTCGCTCGCCTGCGTCATTCTTTGCAAGAACTGTGACCAGTCAGACCCATAACGCTGCTCATCAAACAAGCCTCACCTCTTCAGACTCTGGCGCTGCCCTTCCTCATGGAAACCACCCACCTCAGGAGAGGATGAAGAAACGGAACTTACATCCCAGCGGCTATGAAGCTCTTCTACTGGGGAAGGAAGACCTGGGACCGAGGACTTGGCTCAGGGGGTAAAAGCAAGGACCTCATTTTGAAGATCAGAACCCAGACAAATGAATGTATAGCACAAATGCCTGCAATCATTGGTGAGATGGATGGTGGAGACGGGAGAGTCTCCAGGAGCTCGAGGGCCAGTTATTCTGTGGTACAGAGTGACCACAAGATGACCTTTTCTTAATCAGGGTAGAAGGAAAGGACCCACAGCAGAGGTTGTCCTCTGACCATCACACAGATGTCACAGATAGTCCACACACACACACCGCATAGATAGACACTTAAAAAAAAAAGACTTTTTAGAGCAATAGTTCTGTCTCCTCCCATCTCTCCGAGCTTAGTGTCTTAGAAGACATATTGAGCTTTACTATGGCGTTGCCTAGGATCAGAGGAAATGCACGCAGTGCAGGGTCCTGGATTGGACACTGGGGCAGGAGAGGGTCTATTAACGTGACGAACCAAACAACTTGTAAATTCCAGAGTTGTGTTAACAGTGGCCTGTCAAGGCTTATTTCTGAGGCTATGTTGCTGACATTAGAGGAGGAGCTAAGAACTGCATGTGAAATTGCTGTGCTCTCTTGGCAGCGGCAAGCAAATTGGAAAGGACTCCAAACCAGGAATTTGCTACACTCCTTCCTCTCTCATGGGTCCCTTCCTAGTACTGTGGTCTACGCTGTATGCACTCTATACATAAATACACATACATAGCAAATAGGAGTTATGGTCTGCCTACAAGATAGTATGTAATATTTGTGTTTTTTTGAGTCTGGGTTGTCTCATTTAACATTTCCTAGTTTCATCCATCTTTTTTAGTTCCTTCTCAGTTTTCCAGCTTTATATCAAGACTAAAGTCTTCACAGATTCTTGTCTGACCTCCCAGAGACCCCAGTTCCACCTGATACTCACCACTGACCTTCAAATCTGCCACCATCCCTGACTGTCTTCCTAAAATCCTGCACAGCAGACTGTGAACTTATACAGGCAAAGCTTCTGTGTGTGTGCACATGTGCGTGGTATGTGCCTGTGTATTTGTGTGTGTGTGCATGAACATGCATATGTGTTGGACTGCATAATATGTGCACATGTGTGCACATGGGTGTATGATCATGTGTGTGCACATTGTGTGTGTACATGTGTGTGTGTGTGCATACAGGCTCTGTACCTTGATTTCTGAGTCAAAGTAGGCTTGACGAATAAATGAATGAGTTTAGTCACACCACTGAGCTCTGCTCCATGAGTGTGTATGCGCTTCTGGAAGGGTTGGAGAACCTGCTGCTGTTGAACAATAATGTCATTTCTAGCAGAATAATTTCCAAGTGTGCGCGCGTGACTTGTGAGCTCATGCTGCTCGGCAGTATCAGAAACATGTACAGAGCACTTTGAAGAATGACATCATGAGAGTGACAACATCTCATGACTAAGCACCAGAAAATGAACGAAAAATAATTAATCCACCTCTAAGATAAGTAATTAGATGAAGTTGGGGGGGGGATAGCTGCCATAGTGATGATACTTGTGAGTTTATTCTTCAATACAAGGGCTCTCCGCTGAGCCACTCCCACTTCCAATTAGCAATGTTAGCTCCATTAAATTGTGATAACGAGAGACACCCCACAATTTCCCCCACATAATACGCTGTGGAACAAAAGGTGAATTTTGTAGGCAATGGGTGTAAGATATCAGGGAATTTATTTTTCACAAAGTAATTCACAAAAGGGGTGGAGAGAATGGCAACCAGGGTGTGCCTGCTTTGTGGCACATGTGTTCACTAGCTTTACTGAATTTGCCTAATTTACCAAACAACCTAGCTTTCAATGATAGGAAAAAGAAAAAAAAAAACCTCAGACAACTGTTTATTTACATCTGGTATTACCCAGGCCATGGCTAATGCTCAATAAAACTGGTGGAAATCTCATTTTATGCCCTGATTCTTCATAAAATTGATATACTTGAACATCACAGTTAATAGTTTTGTTTTTTTTCTTCCAGATTGAAGCTAGGTTCACAAAGGCATAGATAAAACCCTGATAAAGAAAAGTTTTCTTTTATGCATTAAAATACATTTCTAATATTTACTTTGCATTTGTTTGTGGGGGGTGCATTTGGCAAGGCTCACAAGCAGAGGTCAGAGGGTGTTTGAGGGAGCTGATTCTCTCCTGCTACCATGAGAGTCCTGGGATTGAACTCACGGCATCAGGCTTGTGGCAAGCACCTTGATCCTGAGTCATCTCACTGGCAACAATGACCATGTTTATAAACACTATGCAGCAAAATAATAATAATAATAAAATAATAATAATAATAATAATGCAGAAAAGAGGTCCTACATTCCAGTTTAGGGGTTAGAGATGGTATAAACACAAATAATGAGGAAAGTAAAATGTTTTGGCTTTATGCCTAGACTGTCCCCACCAAGCTCCGCCTCCCACGCCCACTGTGATATAATCACCACATGGAACACATGAAACAGTGTTGCATGGCTTTCCAATAGGACTTTATTGATATGAACAGTTGCAGGCCACACTTATCTTATAGGCCATCATCGCCACTCGAGTTGAGAAAATTTAAATAGCATCTACCAGAGTGTGTTGCTCACAGCAAGGTCTTAACAAATCCCATTTGGTCATCAGAACAGCGACAACAAGAACAAATACCAAGACTCAGAGAGGTGACCTGACTTGCAGAGGGTCTCATGGATAAAGGGTCAACCACTCACCAGCCACACTCCTCGGGGACACGTGCCTTCCCGAACCTGTCTGCAAAAATGTGTCTGCCACTATCCTGCCGGCATGCCAGATGGTGAAGCTGCGGTGGGAAGTAGCCAGGGAGAGAGCAGAGACTGGGGATCTGTGGTGGCTGGAAGGAGCCATTCCTTACACACACAGATGAATTCAAGTTCTCAGTATATTTATGGGAACAAGACGCTCCTAGGAAGCTGAATGTTTTGGCTTCTCCTACCTGGTAGCGGGCTACAGCAGGCCACCCAGGGAGCTCCGTAGGATATTATTTTTCATGGTAATTATTTTCAACCTTTTTGCTTGTTTCACTTAGGGATCGAATTCTCCTAGAATTCCTTTGAAGACCACAGTTGTTCAGTGGATTTCATGTAAGTTTTCCTTAGGGAGAGAGAAAACCCGGAGCAGGGAGAGCCAAGGCTTTTAGCGTCCACGCCCTTTGGGAAGCCCACATATTTCTACTGTTTCAAGGATAGCAAGCGGCAGCAGCCACGGGGCTCTCACAAGGAACTTGGAGCTGCTGGGCTGTGAATGTGACAGCTAGAGCCTAGAGAATTAATTTCCTGAGCGGAGTCTCCGCCCCTTACGATGGGCTTTTTCCAAGCTTGGTGCTTTCTGGGCTCTATCATTTGTGGGTTTCCATGGGAAGAAGGAAGGCAGGGAGCCCACCACATGGTTGGAGCGGGCTGAATTCTTCTGACAAATGATTTTGCTGACTTGAGACATCTGGGTCACATCGGGCTCCAATCCGATTTTAAGATCTTTCTTCCCAGGCCAAAGACAATGTTCTCCTTGGAAGTCCTAGGCACCACTGTGCTGGAGGCCACACACGCCATCTTTTCATTGTTTTAAACCATCGTTATCGGATGGAGGCAATGAGAGCTGATTTGTTACCTCTGGCTACCTATGAAAAGGAGGTGTCCTCTTTGTTGATGTTCTCTTTGGTTGTTTTTTTTTTCCTGAAGTCCTTTGAATGATTTTTAAACGATCACTTTAAGGAAGTTTTAAAAAGAAATTCCATCTCAATTATCATTCTTTTTAAATTATGCGTCTGTGGGTCTCTGCAGGTTTGTGTGTGTGAGTGCAGGGCCTGTAGAGGCCAGAAGAGGGCGTCGGGTCCCCGGGAGTTATCCTTAATGGGGGGTGTGAGCTGTCCCCGACATGAGTAAGGGGAGCTAGACTCCAGCCCTCTGCAAGAGCACTGGCAGAGCCATCTCTAGAGTCCTCAACTAGACATTCCTTTGCCTTCCTGTGTGTGTGTGTGGGGGGGGGGGATGTCTCCTGTGCCTGGCTGCTGTCTAGTTTATGATGTCACATCAACATAGCTCTCTCCTTGAGAGCTAGTGGGAAAGAAACCTGGTTACAGTTCAACATGATAAATGCTGTTTTCGAGGCATTTGCAGTAGTGAAAGGGACACTTTTCAAAAGACTGAAAATCTCAATCAAGGGTGTGAACTAATTCACCAAGGGAAGTAAACACGAGGCTTGCACCACACTGACCATGTGTGAAACTCAAATGGAGGTGCTGGGATTTCTTAGGGCCATATTAAGAATTAAAAGTTTGTTTTTCTCAACTGCTTTCAGTGTGCTATATTGTTATTCTTCTTGTATATCTCAGTTGCCACAGAATATAGCATAGTTTCTGATACTTTAGAAGAATATAACAATAAGGTTAGTCAATGGTTTTAATGATTTTCTTTTAAAATTTATTTTTAATGATGTGCACATATGTGTATTGTATATATGAGTGTATGTACATGTGAGTGCAGGTACCAATGGAAGTCAGAAGAGGGCATTAGAGCCCCTGGAAGTAAAGTTAAAGGTGGTGGTGAGGTGCCCAGCATGAGCACTGTGAAGTGAACTCAGGTCCACACGCTGACCCTCTGAGCTCTTGCTCAGCCTCACTATGATTTTCCCTAATGTGTCTTATTCTCAAGAGAAAATAGGTTCTGTAATTGGAACCACAATGACTTTGATATGATCCTCAGCTATTTAGTTGGTGAATAAATATTATAAGGGTTTAGATAGTGGTTCCAAGACACTTCAGAAAAAAAAAAACTGGTCTTTTCAACAAAGGTTTGAGGTCAGTTAGTATGTATTAAGCTAGACTTATATATCATATTAAATGTAAAAAAACCACCCAAAATTAATCAAATTTAATCAAAACCATAAAATATATAAATAAACCACTGAAGTAAATTTTTACGATTTTAGAATGGCTAAGGTGGTCATAAATTTAATATCAAAAGCAAAAGTGACGAAAGAAAAAAAGAAGACAAATTGGACTTTCATCAAAATGAGAAGAATAAATGAAAAATTTTTTAAAAATTCATTAAGTTTGTTAGGGACTAAAAAGGTAGCTCAGCAATTAAGAGTACTGACTCATTTTGCAAAGAACCTGAGTTCAGTTCCCAGCATATACTTGACAGCTTAAAACTTTCTGTGATTCTAGTTCTGGAGATCTGATGCCTTCCTCCGACTTCATGGGAAATGCATATACATGCTGCATGGACATACAAGCAGGAAAAATGCCCAGACATGCAAAATTTAAAAGAAGAAGAGGAGGAAGAAAGAGGAGAAGGAGGAGGAGGAGGAAGAGGAAGAAGAAAGAGGAGGAGGGGGAGGAAGAGGGAGAGAAGGAAGAAGAGGAGGAAGAAAGAAGAGAAGGAGGGGGAAAGGAGGAAGAAAGAGGAGGAGGAGAAGGAAGAGGAGGGAGAAAGAGGAGGAGAAGGAGGAGGAGGAGAATGAGGAGGAGGAGAAGAAGGAGGAGGAGGAGAAGTCCTTATTGTTTTGTGTTTGAATGAGAATGGTCCTGGTGGGCTCAGATAATAAAACTCTTGGTCCTAAGTTGGTTTCACTGTCTGGGGAGATTATGCGGCAGTTAGAGCAGTGCAGGAAACATTTCACTGAAAGTTCTGCCAGTTCACTCTCTGTTTCGTGTTTGTGGTTGAAGATGCGATCAGCTTCCAGCTTCAGCCCTCTGCTGCCATGGCTCCCTCACCGTTACAAACTCCCCCTCTTGGACTGTAAGCCAGAATGAACTCTTCTCTCCTTAAGCTGCCTTTGGTCATGGTGTTTTGTCACAGCAACATGAAGTCATGCCCACAGAGGACATAAAGGGTAAGTGCTGAAATGGCCTCATTAAAGAGTCATGTAGAAAACAACAACTCAAGAACTGGCATAGTTCTACTACAGAAAGCCAACTCTACTGAAGACAGAGGATTTAAATAGACGTTCCTCCAGCAGGACACATAAAAGGCCAATCCTCAGCATCAATATCAATTATTTAAATGATAATCGCAGTGAGCACTCAGTGGTTAAGGGTACTGGTTCCCGACACCAACACAGTGGCTCTCAAGTGCCTGCTATCCCAGTCCCAGGGTGTCAGATGTCCCCTTCTGGCTTCCCTGGTCATTGCACTCACAGATGCACATACTACTACAAAGATAGACACATACATATACAACTAAAAATAAATCTTTAGTAAAAGAGAAATAACTAAGCATGTATAGAAATTGAATGAAAACACCAAAGGCTACTGTAAGAATCATGAATTCATTCCACCGTGAAAACTCCACCAACCTTTGGGGACAACACTCTCTGATTCCCTGGTGCTACTTCAGAAGTGTAAGTAAAATAAATAAAGAAATGAAAACAGCCAGCGCAATGAAAACAGCTTCCACTTTTATACTACAGAATTATGTCTGAATGTCGCCTTGATTTCTCCTCTTTGCAGATAATGGTAAAATTGCCTAAATCACACACCAGCGGTGCTCTAATGAGACACGATTTGTATTCATGTCTATGGAAGGAAAACGAAACGTGTCGAACACCCCACTTCAAACATCTTTCCATAGTACACACACACTAAACACACATACACTGTGTTGAAGTGAGTTTGGGTTGGGGAAGAAACAGGTAGGTGGAAGGCTACATGAAGTGAACAGACTTTCCTAATGTTAGGGGAAAGTTCCCTTCACAGCTTTCTGTGCTCTTAGGGTACAGTGACCACTGTAGACTCCATGTCACCTGGTGGGTGGCTGGTACGAACCGGAAAGAAAGAAAGTCAGAGCTCAGAGTCTTTGGGGCTTCAGGGGCCTGCTGGTCAACTTCTAGACACTATGCCAAGATGCCCCCCTAATGCCAGACCCTTTCCTGAGCTAGCTCTTGGGTTGCCCTTCTCAGCTATGCTGCCGCTTCTTGCTGGTGCCCAGCCTCTGTCTGTAAACTTAAATCCTAAAGACAGGGGCCCCAACAGAGGTCATGTTTCCATGGTGACCTGCTGTGCTCACTTTTCCCTAGGGAGCAACTGGTATCCAGAAATCATGCCCTTCCCCTAAGTCACTGCAGCAGCTTGGCTCAAAGATAATTCCACGGCAAAGTCCTCCCAACAGGTACCTACGATTTGTGTTTGCTTTTACAATCTTTATTTTAGTGTGTTAATTTAAACTCCAGATCCACAGTGTATATCTGCAAGCACAATTCTGCCCCTTGTATCATGCCTTATACAAGTCTGAGGATAAGACTTGTATAAGGCCCAGCATCAATGGCCCAGCAGCTCCTGAAGTCATCTCCTTGGCCTTCTGCTCCTTGGCTTTTCAATGCCTCTACTGCCCAGTTTTAATGTGACAGGCTCAAGCTGTGTTCATGTGTTAGAAGTATACCCTTCCTCTCTGTAAAATCATGGCCTCAAACAATTAATTGCCTATGTCTCTGCAGGGAGGCAGGGAAGTCCTGAGGCCTACACTGCTCAGGTGAATGTTGGTTTCCCAGTCACCAGTCAGGTGGCCTTGGGAAGTTTTTTCCCCCTTTTCTTTCTGGTCCTCAGTTTGTTCCTCGGTAGAATAGGAATAATTATAGTATGTACATTATTATGGGGCTGTCGGGTTGAGTGTGTGAGCTTTAGGACACAGCCAGGGGGCACAGTAAATGTTCAGAAATGTTAGCTGCTTACTGCTGTTTGGAGATGGAAAAGCAAACAACCATAAAGCAACAATGAAAGGCTAATACAACAAACGCACGCGCCATTTAGTATACCACCGGGCTACTTACGTGATCTGAAACATTTTTCCTGCCCTCCCCAAACAGCCTAAAACAGTTTTTGTCATTATTTGGTTACATAAATGAATAGCGAAAACTCCTCTTAAAAAGGACAAGAGGCGACATTGCTGATCATCAAGCATGATCCTATCAGTAGGATCTACCCCGAATACACTGTTGGAGGGAGGTTTGGGTTAGTGATCTAGAAACTCCTCTCTGAAGGGAATTTTTGTTGTCATTGTTAATAAAGGAATGCAGGTCTTAGCCTTCCCTGTCTTATCTGCCTCTTTAGAACACTGCTCAAAGCAGGCAGACAGGCTGGCTCACTGTGGGCACACACGGCAGCCAGGTTGTTAGAGGGTGATGGTGTTTTGAAGACACAATCTCCCCTTCTTGCCTTTCCCATAAAGGGGCTCCACCCAGAATTACTTCTAGAAGATATAGAGAAGATTTAATCTCTCTGGCATGAAGATACTTTCTTTGGATCAATCATAGCTCAGTCTACCCTCTAGTTCCCTAGACGTTTTTGAGGCTTCGCTAAGCTCCACCCCTCTTTGTAGATTAAGTCCATGAATGCCCATCTTCCACCCAGCTTCCCCTCAGCACCTATCACCCTGTCCTTCACTGGGTGACCCTCTGTCCTATTTCTGCATATCCTACAGCTCAGCTTCCCTGTCTTCAGGCGTAGTTAACCCTCAAGGGAACTCCTTAGTTGGCAACCATTTAAAAACCACTGACCTAAAGAAATGCCAGTCTTGGAGGTAGTCGGGCCGTGTACCCTGGCTGCATGGCCCTCCTCCTCCAAGGGTCCTTTCCATGTTGACAGCCTGGCCTCTGCTTTTAAGGATGCATTTTTCTGTCTGTCCAGTGAGACCTCCAGACATGCTCCCAGGACCACTAAAACCATACCCCTCCTGCAATCCTGAGCTGGACTTCACCAGAGAGGCCAGTCAGTCTTCAGAGACCCACGCCACCCCATGCCACCTTGCTCTCAAAGGCTTTTCCTAACCGCCTCTGCTCTTCTGAAATACCCCACGCACCCATCAGAACAAATGTCAATTTCACCCAGTGAAACTCGGCGCCGTTACTTGGCAATGCAGGATGGAAAGACTCCCATGTTAGTGCTGGACTGCCATGTGGGTCTTTCAAAACACAAGATGGCCCCTCTGGCACGTCAGGTTATTATTGCTAACAACCCCCCAGGCTTTCATTTACCGCCTAAACATCCCCCCAAGGAGAGAGAGAATGAAAGAGAAGGTGTTGGAAAAGACGGTAATTCCTTTTCTGAACAACAGTTGCATTTAAAAACCACTCAAGAAGGAAATAACACATCCAGCCAGGGGTCCGTGCACCAATAGGAGTTAGCATTTGAAATGCTTTGTAAAATCTTCACCTGTTTTCTCTTACTCACCACAGGACTGATGAAAAAGAAAGAGGAAAAACATGTTTATTTTTTTTTAAAAAAGGATCCCATTCAATAATTCATCACTTTATTGGTTTCCAACCTGACTATCCCAAAAGAAATGTAATTTCCTCCCCACCCACCACACACAGACGCCTGGTACTTAATTATGGTGTGCAGCATTGTCTTGCTGTGTGTGTCCGGAACTGTGCCCAGCGGGATGCCCAGGACAGTTATCTGGAATGATACCCGTTCCTTCCCTGGCCTTGTCCTCGTCTCCACCATCTCTCTATGGCTGCAGAGCAGAACAAGTCAGCAAACACTCCAAGTTCAATTTTACAAACAGCACACTTTACAAGATGGGGAATTTTTTTTTTTTTTTGCAGCCTAGAAACAATGATTCTCAATCGGGACAATTTTGCCCCTGTTTCCCTCCACCTTAGAATGGCACTATTTGAGGACATTTTCGATTGCTATAGTTAAACGTAGGAAATGCCATTCACCTTCAACAGGGATCAATAAGGCTAGGGATGCTGCTAAACAGCATACAACATCTAAGACAATTACCCACAACACAACATTCTCTGGGGTGAGTGTTGGGGTCGAGAGACTTTGGTTTAATAAAAAACCCAGTTGTAAACATCTATCAGGCCAAAACTCAGGGAGAAAAAGTGGTGACAGAATTTGCTCAGCAGTTGGCCTTGGGGCAGCCCAGTATGGCAAGGCTTAGCTGCTTTCAAGATGTATGCTTTCAATACAGCCTGAAACGGGAGAATAGCCTGGAAAGACAGATACTGATGCATAACCTATGACCTCTGCCAAATGTGCATAATTCTCATAGTCACTATCGTGGTTGGTAAATCAGAGCTATATTTAATTTTAACTGTACAATAAGTGTATACTGCTTGTATAAGAGCACATAAGAAATTATATGTAAAACATATACAAGGGAGCTTGGCTAATTGGTATTTGGTAATGCCAAATGTATGGCTATAGTTACATTACTGGTAGGCTAGAGATGGGCTAGTGATATGTAGAAACCCTCTTAGAAAGCAAGCTAATACTATACAGTCAGGCTTTACTATGTCCTGCTGTCAACCTACTAGCAGGCTTGTAAGACATTTAATCCATAGAATGAAAGTATATCAAGGGTTTGTGTACAAGAATATAAAATAGTGCAGGAAAAGAATACATTAACATCTATCTTGCTTTCTGTTGCTGTGCTAACTATTATGACCAAAGGCAACTCTTGGGAAGGAAAGGGTTTCTTTGGCTTAAATGTCTAGAAGAGGGACATCAGACGCTCACTGTCCTTTCTCCTTTATGACAACACTCCAAACATCCTCCACTGACCACACACCCGTTTCATAAGTGAAAACATGGTTTGATTCTTACAGAAAGTTTAAGAATTGGAGCTTAAGAGAAGGTGCCGCCATTAAGAGCACTTGCTGTTCTTGCCGATGACTGGAATTTTGTTCTCGGCACCCACGTCAGGGGGGTTCATAATCACCTGGAAATCCAGCTCCCGGGGATCTGATATCTCCTCTGGACACTGCAGGCACATGCTCATGCACAAAAGTACTCACATGCATGTAAAGTGACTTAAAAATAATCCAGAAAAAATATAAAAAGAAGATAGGACTATTTAAGTAAGCAAAGGAGAAAAAAATAGAATGCAGTAGAAAAAGCTATCTAAGAGGGCATTTAGGGTTTGGGAAGCTCATTCTGATGCAACTGAGGAACTCAAATGACACAGCTACCAAGGATCCAAAATATGAAGTACTCTACAACCTTCGGGGCCAGCAGTAGTCCTTGGTCACAACCGGCTTTTTCTTTTAGCAGTTTCCCCCCCACTGCTAGCATCATGAGCTACAGGACAACAGAGAAGCCACACATGAACAGCTTCTGTGGCCGGAGGCTCCAGGAGCCACAGCGGTATTGTGGCAACCATGGAGGCTGGCGTGCTTTTCAGCCGATCGTGTGTCTGGGAGCAACAAATGGGATGAAAGAGCTGGGCTGTGCATCTCAACATAGAACAGAAGAAAGCATCCCAAAGAGAGTGTGCGTGTGAGATAGAGGCCCGGCCGGAGAGGAGGAAGAAGAGAATGACACAGACATGAGAGGCTAGCCTTTGGAACAATCGTAAAAGACCTACGAATAAGATCCTCACATCCTTTGTGAGCATTTCCCCCCCTTTCATGACTGCCTCTCTGGGACCATAACACTAAAGAAAGGCATCTGGACTTTTCCTGGAATGGTGGGATCCTTATGTCACCAGGGTTTAATAAAAATAGCTTAGGGTGATGTTGTAAATCTGATTACTTGCAGTCAAGAAATAAACAAATATAAAAATATAAAACCACATGTATGCATGGAACAAGAATAGAAGACTGAAGGCAAGGCGTAGGGGGGAGAAGGAAAGGAAGAAAGGAAGGAGGAAGGAAGGGAAAGAGGGACAAAAATGTATACATGGAGAGCCTATATAAAAAGCAAGGTCCAGGCCTAGTAGTAGCTTGTAATAAATTGAAACTTCAGTCCCAGAGTGGTGTGTAGTTTATTGGCTTGATCAAGAGCTTTCTACCCAAATTTGTCTCTTCTGCCCGCTTTCCCTCCCCCAAACTTTGGGGAATATTTTTATCAAAAGAAAAAGCACCTTTCCTTTCCTTCCCATTAGAGAGCTAGCTCAAGGGAGGGATGGCTTCTGCAGGCATGGGAATCTCAGGATGCTCATCTTTCCTGAGCACACATTTTAGGGACATAGGGGAAAGTGATTTAGTTCACAGGGGAAAGGAGAAGGCAGGCGTGGTTGAAAGGATAAAAGGCTACAAAAATAAAACTTGTTCCCTGAATCATTTGGTCCTTGAAAACCTCTGCCTTGAAAAGCAGACTTTTTGCTTGAGTCTGTGGAAAGACTCTAGTGTAGATTAAAGATGGCTGCATACTCTTAGATATTCCTTTCTGTGATGAGAGAGGGTGATTTCCACCTGCCCGCGAAGCTGGGCAGCCTATGTTTCCTTGATCAACAGAGCACAGGGTGAGAGTAACTATGGTCCTCTAGGACCTTTAAGAAGATAGGCAGCCTCTGCCACATCTCCTGAAGACAAATGAGGCGGCCACTCGAAGATGACTAACAGTGCCCCGACAGGGAGAGGCCAACGTCCAGCTGTCCTTATTCAGCTCTCAAACATGAAGAAAGCCACCTGCATTCCTTCAGACCAGTTTGGGGCTGTAATGGCTAGCGTTCACTGCCAGCTTGCCAGTCTGGAATCACTGGGAGACGAGCAGCCGGGCATGCCTGTGGGAGTTTATCTTGATGACAGTAATTGATCCAGGAAGACCCAATGTGAGTATAGGTGGGACTGTTCCCAAGACAGGGATCCCAGACCTGCGTGTGTGTGTGTGTGTGTGGTATATGCAAGTTTGCCTGTAGATGCACACGTGTGAGGGAGCATGTGGAGGTCAGAGGCCAATGTCTGTCTGGTGTATTCCTTGATCACTCTCCACCTTACAGCAGGCTGTCTCACCTGAACCCAGAATTTGCCAGTTCAGATAGCCCAAGCTTGTTCCAGGGGCCCTCTGCTTCTGCCTTCCCAGTGCTAGGATTACAGACAGGATGCCATAGCCACCCAGCATTGACTTTGGTACTGGAGAACTGAACCCCAGTCCTTAGAGCGTTGAGCCAGCCCCAGATAGAAAGTCTCATTCAAAGAATCCAAGCTGGTATTCAAACAGGATACAGACTTTGGGATCACAGACATCACATTTCCCATGTAACATCAGAATGAATGGAAATAATACAGTCATCCGAAAGGCAAATCACTAAACCATCAGCAACAAGGACGGAGGAAGATGGAGAAGAACTCTGAGGAGTGATGCAGGAAAGCACAGATTGGCGTTTCAGTTAACGGTGGACAATAAGGAGCAGGTGGAGGCCCTGCTGTACGTGGTACTGCGTCCCCCTGTTCTGCAGCCACCAGCACGTAGAGACAGGAACTGGACAGCCAACAACTTTAACTAAGTACAGAAATATCCCCCACGAAAGGTTCAAATACTGTGCCTGTGTTCCTGCAGAACCTTTCCTCGCCCTTGCTTATTCTAAAACTTCTTACAGATTCTGCCTGTTAATGGCCACCCAGTTATAATGCTGGACGTCAATTCCCCCTGCAAAATATATCACGCCATTTGCTCCACAAATCCAGCGGCTTTGATCTCCACCTGAGGTTGGAGGTCGTGGCTGGTAACAGTCACAAAGGGAGAAGCATTCCTCCTTGCCTAAGCAGTTGTAGGGGCAATGGGAGGATGAAAAGGCTCAAGGTCTAGCTGAAGCTATGGCGGGAACAACCACAGACTCTTGCAGGTTTTATAGCTGAAACGTCTTTCTCCCACAGCCAGGTATCCCTCTAAAAGGGTTTGGCAAATGTGCTCTAAGTATTTGCAGCATGGATTTGGACCATGAGGGAGAGGACTGTCAGATCCCTCCATCTGCAGAAGGCCAGAGGAGGCATGTGGTGACCACACTGAAACCTCACAGCATGACTTCCCCGCAACCTCCTCTCTCACTCATGAGCTACAGAATTGATTGTTTTCCTCCATGGTTCTGATGTTTTCTGTAACTTGTTTGTTTTGTATCAGGACTTTCCAAACGCAGCCAAGGCACGTCAGAAGAAGGCTGGCTTCTTTAGTAAGACACTTTCCCTTACTAGAGGCGGGGGGTGGGGGGGGTGCCCAAGAGAGACTGCCTTGGACTTAGGGAAAAAATAAAAAAGTTTCAAGGCTTGAGAGATATCTCAGTCACTAAAGTGATTGCCTTGCTGGAAGAAGGAACAGAGTTTGATTCTCAGAACCCAGTTTTGTTTTGTTTTTAAGCTGAACATGGTTGTGTCTGCTTGTACTCTTAGGTAATCTTAATACTGGAGAAGTGGAGTCCAGTACATCTGGGGCTTCCTGGCCAGTCTAAGCTACTTGGTAAGATCTAGACAGTGAGAGACTTGGTCTCAAAAAATTGGTGGACGGCACTAGATACATGATCCCAACCCAGGTTCCCAGCCCAGGTTGTCCTCTGGCTTCTGCATGCAGGAGCACACATGTACACAAATGCCTACACATACATGTGCAGCGGCTTGTACAAGGACACCCACAGAGAGAGAGAGAGAGAGAGAGAGAGAGAGAGAGAGAGAGAGAGAGAGAGAGAGAGAGAGAGAGAATGCATTGTTTTGTGTGTTTCTGGGTCCACTCTCCCAACAGATGTAAAGCCACTGAGATCAGCAACAGTTCATGGCTTGGAAGAAGATCATTTGGTCCCTTGTTCAGATGCCCTTGATTCTGCTCTCATACTGTCCCTTGTGTCACGATAAAAGGAAACCAAATTGGGTCCTTACAGGGATTTCAGTGTCAGGATTACAGAAGACCTTTCATAGGATTAAGGCTGAGTTCATGGAACCAAGCTGTTCTGTATTTTATTGATAAGACCAAGATGGAGAGAAAGAGCATCTCTCCATGCATGCCGGACGTGGCTCTGGGAACATCTGTTTCTTTCCTTGTGGCCACACCATGGTGGCTATGTAGCATCAGACGGATGGAGGATAGGAAGGAGCTTATAAAAATGGCCTAGTCTTTGGCACAGGTTGCACTAGAATGAAAAGATGGGCTGTAGCGAAGAGTAGCTGGGCTGTGGAGCTGTACTCTACAAACACTTCTCCATGACCTCTGCAGTGCCTGGCCGAGGCAAGCAACTGGGGGGAGGGGAGGTGGGGAGATTCTAGGACAGCCCTTACATTCCTCCAGTCTTCCTCCATACCATGCCTAATAATGGCATCTGAGGAATCAATAAAGAAACACTAAAAATCATGTCTTCTTAGTCGACGAAAGGGAGCCATATATAAACTGGCCTCGGGAACAGGAAGGCATCCATGTCTTGCTCCTTGGACCTCTAGGCTCCAGCTGCTGCCTGTGCTAGCCTAGTGTATACCTTGTTACAGATGCCAGCTTCCTCTAAGCAGGTGTCCTCTTACTCCACAGACTCCAAGTGACTATTTCAAGGCCACAGCTTGGTAGGCCTATGCCTGTCAGGTCTGAATACCCCACATCTGGGGGTTACTGGGATGAGCTGAAGCAAGGGCATCAGGCCAAGTAGAGATGGTTCCTCTAGAGCCATGAAAATGATGTGACAGAGCTTCATGGGGTGAAACAGGGAAAGGAAGACCATGTGTACGTACACACAAACGCATATGCACACACGCACACATCCATAAACATGCACACACATACACACTCAACTAGCAATTGTACCAGGGTTGGCAGCTAAGAGTCATTTCCCTGAACTAAATACAACTAAAGCCACAGTATCCCTGTGGCCCTCCTTGTAAGTAACATTTCTTTTGCTCTCCCCCCCCCCCCCCCCCCTCTCTCTCTCTCTCTCTCTCTCTCTCTCTCTCTCTCTCTCTCTCTCTCTCATTTTCGGATCTCTTCGTGATCCTCTTTCCCTTTAAGAGCTCAGGCAGGAGCTGGTCAGTCAGCAGGAGCCCTGGACCGAAGAGTTGTCAGCCCCTCCTCTGAGGTGAGCATGCCCCTAAGGTTCTGCTCTGAGCAGACAGGGTGGGATCCAACATGACTTTCTGCTCAGAAAACAAAGCCTGGGCAGTGTGGATACAGCTGCTGGAACCCACAGATGCTCACACTGAGAGATGCCGAAAGAAAGAGATGCCTTAGAGGAACGGTACTGACATTCTCTGTGAGCCCCAAACCTACCTTTCTATCCACCATACCCTACTCCTTCTCATTCCTGTCATGATCCTGGCCGGAAACTATTTCCCTCTGAACCACAAACTCCTCCGGGCAGGAAGGAGACTCCTGTTACTTCATCGAGCAGTCTGCACAGAGAGGGGTTCCTCAGTGACCCTGGTGGTTCAGGCATGCTTGTATGCAGCGGGGACACACAGGAGTTATAGAGAATGGCAGGGAAAAAGAGAGGAAGAGACAGAGAGAGCAATTACCACCATGTAACCTCCTCTGCTTGGGCTGCTCTCAGAGCCCAGGGACGGTGGAGTCTGCCTTGCAACCGTGCTGGACCAGGCTAGAGCAATGACTGATCGGGGAGGGGAGACGTGGGAAAATGTCTGAAGGCAGAGGTAGGCATTTGAGGTGTGGGCCAGTGGGTCAGGAGAGTTAGAAGCCTGGGTGAGCTGGTCGAGAGCCTTGCTGTACAGTCAGGATGCTTGGGAGCTGACTGCTGTATCTAGAGTCTGCGATTTAGAATCTGTTCTGCAGGCATCCACAAAAAGTCTCCAAAATGCGACAGACCAGAACAGGGTTAACACATTTTCACCTCGTCCCCTTTGCCCAGTAGCAGAGTTAACCTTTTACCTATGAAGTCACACATGTTGGTATCTACCAACGTGCCATGCCAGCAGGAATATAAATCACAACAACCCTTTCAGATGGCAAGGGAGGCAAAATACCTCAAAATATAAGAAGATTACTTCGGAGAACTGGCAATGACTTATAAAGAGGAAGAGATTATAAAATAGCATCCAGCTATTTCCCAATTTTGAAAATAGAGGAAAATGTATTATCCATATGTACACATGCTCTGGAAAGTTCTCCGCTCAAGGCGGGTCCCATTAAAATTCTCAGGCTCCATCTTTGCATACTAAGCACCTCAGAGGTTGCTGTCACATCTTCCAAGTGTTTGTACACATTTGTATCTCTGAGCCGCACTAGTCCTGTTTAAAGTCACCTGGTGGAGAACCACAGGCAATTCCAAGGTCCTTTATTCTAACCCCCTTATTTTACACTGGAGAAAATTGGGAGCTCGATGAGTTTTTCTCAAATTAACGGCAGAGCACTGCATTTTTCTAAAAGCCTCACTAATTCCACTGTTTAACTGCAAGCCCATGCCAAGACCTCTTAGAAGAATGCAAGATGCAAGCCTTAAATAAGAAAGAAATTACATGCTTGCCATGCAGAGCTGAGCCATGTCATGTGTCCACACCATCAAAGGTTTACTCTCGCTCGGAGGCCCCAGCACTAGAGGCGCGAATGTAGGAGATACAGGGTGAGGCAAGGGGCAGAACCTATATACTGCTGTGCCTAGCACCAGTCATGCCCAGCATGCACAGGGCTCCCGTCTGGGGATAGAAGCGACCAGGTATGGCAGAGGGCTTTTCTAAGTCTGTCATTTTCCTGATGCTGGGATGGTGGGCAAGATCTTCCATGTTGCAGTAATCCTGGATTATAAATAATTTAGCATATTTCTTTGTAAACTGCAGTCTGGAATCCTCACAAATAAGAAAAGGATTAACTTTTTAGAGGCACTGACTCTTGGGACTTGGAGCTCAAGGCAGAACAATGCGTACCGTGGTAATTCCATCTATTTTAAGATCACAAACCCATCGCACATTGAAACCAGAGCAGAAGATATTAGCTCAGTGCTGTCTCTGAAGTGCCCAATAGTGAGACCAGAAGGCTTTCAAAGGGAATTAAGTAGAGAGAGAAAGCTCCCTGTTAATGTCCAGATCACAAGGAAACAGCTGAATAGGATCCTCACTGCTCCATGGGAAGGGACCCACATCACAGCTCGTGTTCAAAACAGGGGGGTGATGTCTCGGAAAGATCAAGGACCTTGGATTCTGCTGTCAGAGACAGCTGCCTGCCCATTAGAGCCTCAAAAAGACCCTCTGCAATGTGGGAGCCAATAGGAACAACAAATGAGACCATTTTGTCTGCTTGTTGCTGGTCCATACATTAGCTGATGGAAACGATTATTATGCAACATTTCCCAAGCACCTTTGATGTAAGCGTCATAGCTAATGTGTGTGCACACACATGTGCAATGCATCCATATGTGCATGTATATGTTCCTGTGTGTGAATATAATTGAAGAGGCCGAGGGGGGGAGTTTACAGCAAGACATGCTCACAAAGCAGAGAAACTGAATGGGGAGATTCTTGGCATGGAGAACAGATAGAATTTAAGGAGACAAGGGTTAGAACCTAACAGGTCACTAAGCAGAGGTTGCAGGAGGAAATACATCAGGCCCAGGAAGAGTCAGAGCCAGGGATGAACGGAGGTAGAGTCACACAGGTTTCCAGAGGGAGAGGCACACTTGGGGATCATCAGCCACCGGGTATGTGTTGAAGTGGAGCGGCATGAAGGACTCGAGGGACACATCGAGTGTTGGCCTCCAGGGTCCTCTTTGGTCTGGAGTCTGTATTTCCAGCCTTGTCAATCATTATCCCCTTCAAATCTCCCTCGCTGGAATAGCAGCAGATCCGTTTCTCCTTGCCTTCCTTTAATTCTGTATGTCTAGAGAACTTTTTACCTTCTGAAGAAAAGATCTCATTTTTCAGGGTATGGCTTTGTGCTCACCTCTCGCCAGAAGCTTTCCTTGCTGGCTAACGCTCTGGGCTTGTTCAGAACCATTCTGATGTGGGGTGATGGGGTTGTGCCAATTTATATAGAAGATGACCAAGGAATTTCATGTCAGAAGTGTCAGTCTGAGCAATGAAAGTTCCTGTTTGTTTGGAAAAGTATGACTCTGAGGACATCCATTAGTCGGGGCTGCCATTTAGGGGGTGGGTCTCAGGAAAACCACTGGACCTGGGGACAGTGTCCTCATGAGACAGGTGACAAATCCCAGCCTGTGTAGCTGGGAAATCACTTGCCCAGTGTTACAATGCCAACTTAGAATTTCAGGCGTTTTGATATATTTTTTTAAGACATTGTCTCACTGCATAGCACTGCCTATCCTAGGACTTGCTATGTAGGCCAGGCTGGCTTCGAACTCACAGAGATCTTCCTGAGCCTGCCTTCTGAATGCTGGGATTAAGGGCGTGTGCCACCACACTCAGCCTCACTTGGTGATTCTTAACTATGTGTGCCTTTTACATTAGATCCCTAAGACTCTACAAAACCCATGACACAATCTTAGCTTTTTCCAAGACAGGGCATTATACAGCAAAGGAGCCATTTTTTTCTGGGATACCTGGTGCCTGAGAAATTGTCTGAGGTCTTCTCCTTTTCATCCTCCTCCAAATGTCCTGCTGTCAAGCTGTTTCTAGGTAATGTTGGTGGCACTGTTGGTGCCCGTTACTGAGTTAAAAATGATTAGCTCAAAGTTGATTGCCTCTACATCGGATCTTGTGGCTGGGAACCCAATGGAGCCTCTCTGTGCTGGGCAGGGGAGAGAGGAAGTTGAAGACACCACCCCAGTTCTATCTTTCACTCCTTACCTTTTTGGTTGGTAATCTTGTTAACCTGACTGGATCTAGAGTCGCCAAAGTGACAAGTCTCTGGGTGTACCCATGAGGGCTTATTAGTTACATTAATATTAACGGAGGTGGATTGTCCACCCTAGATGTGGGCAGCATCCTTCTCTGTGCATACAAATGAGGACCAGCATTCCCCTTTCTGTGTTTCCAGACTGTGGACACAATGTGACAAGCCACCTCACATCCCTGCATCTACACCTTCCCCAGCACCATGGACTGTATCCATGAGCCCAAGGAAACCTTTGCTACCTTCCTTCGGTTGCTGTTCTCTCTCGGGTATTCTCTTACAGCAAGGCAAAGGTAACTGCTAGACCCTGCAAACTGAAACTTTCCAAGAAGGGTTTCCTTAGATAAACTCTTTCCTGGTCTTACTGTGAGAGGAATTTTCCAGTGGGTTCCAATTTCGGGAGTCCTCAAGTTATACAGACTGGAAGGAAAGCTGGCAGTCTCCCAGGCCGACAACTTGGCACATGAGCCATCAGAACAGCAAGAGGCATGAAACATTTGCCTGCCTGCCCCATCCTGCACCACCCCACCCCCACCCTGGCTCTTTGGGAATCACCCATTTTTGGAAATTACAATGAGCTTGCAAAGGGACACTGGTCCATTTAGGTTCTATGTGGCAAAAGGGATGGCAGAGCATAGCCATGGAGTCCTCTGTTACATCGACGAATGTCCTGCTTCACCAGGTTACCCAAGGACACCACACTAAGCAAAGGTACAAGAATTCCCAGGATGGAAGCTGATGTCAGGGCCTTCCCTAAACCCTTATCCCAGGATGCTCAGCAGCTATTAGTAGCAGTGTCCTCGGCTTCACCTCCACTGTGTTTTTAGCAGCTCAGTTTCTGCAGAGGGCAAGACAAGAGGGAATGGGATTCGGTGGCTGGCCCTGATTTCTCCAAAGGTACAGGTTTAAATGTTTGCATTTTTGGGTTCTCTAAAGAGTTTCTGGACTTCCAAAGCCCTTCTTTTTCTTCCTCCCTGCTCGTGTTTGTGTGTGCACATATGCGCGCACACATACACACAGGTGAAGCTGCTCATGTTTGAGCAGGCCACAGGTTATCATTGGGATATCGTTCTCAGTTGCTCTCAACACTACATTTTTGAGACAGGGTCTCTCAGTGAGGTCAGATATTACCATTTGATCTGCACTGGCTAGCTGGCAAGTTCCTTGGATCTGCCTGCCTCTGTGGCCAGTGTGGAGATTAGAACACACCACCACTGCATCTGGCTTCTTATGTGTGTGCTGGGATCTGAACTCAGATCCTGATGCTTCCACAGCAAGCACTTTCACCCTTGAGCCATATTCTCCGTCATCTCCTTAGTCTTTAAGCATCTTTGGGCACCTACCCGAACCATCCACAAGAAATCAAAAGAGCTAGTTTATAAATGAATTTCTAAGCAGTTAAATAAAGAAAAAGAAGATCCACCCCTCTCCTGGCATGTGTGTGTGTTTGTGTGTTAAGCTCTGCAAGAAAGAGGCTCCAAAGAGAAGAGGAGGCACGAAGGAAAAGGACATGGATGACAGGGTCTTAGGGGACCTGTTCCGCTGCTCTTGCGCATAAGAACATGGGAGAAGGGATCTTAGAATCACAAACTCCAAAGCTGAAAGAATACCTGAGGTCACCTGGCCTAACCTCCTCTGTCTTATAAATTGAAGAAACTAAAAGTCAGAAATGCTAATGGCTGTGCCAAGGTCACGCAACTCGGGAAGTGAAAGTCAGAACCGGGCTGCATCTCCGCAGCTGCCCTGTCCTCCCCAGTGTCTGCTCTCCTCACTGCCACAAAGCCACCTGGAACCAGAACAGAGCGATGGCATCCCATGTCACCCCCAGAAACATCTCACCATGCTCTTCTCCTCTGAATAATGAGTGCCAGAGTCACCTGCTTTCTCTGAAGTTATCACCACTGGCCGCGTGAGCGCAGCTCTTCCTGGGACAGGCTCGCTCTACTGTAAAGCTGGACAAAGCCACTCCACTGATTTTATTTTTTTTTTAACTCAGCAACTCGTTGACAAGAGGATTAAAGTGGGGAGCTTTTAAAAGAAGTCTCCAGAAGCGTTTAAAATGCAGTATGCTAATGCTTGCCCGGAGTTTGGTACAGTTTCATAAAAAGCCATCAATCTCTCTCACCACACCCTAACAGCACTCCTGTAATTGACATGGTTTACCGAAATTAAGAAACAATCAAAGCGAATACAGCCATAAATTACAGCCAGAAACCTAAATTTGCAGACCAAAGTGTTTGAAGTCTTAAATCAAAACGGGGTGTGGAATCACAAATGTGGGTGTGTTTCAGGGAGGAGCGGCTGGCAATTTGGGAGGATAGATCCTTTGTGGTCATTCCTCAAGGAAAGTGAGGAAGGAGTGTGCCCACAGTATGAGCGTCAGACCTGAAGCTGTGAGATTGCAGGGTCTGTGTGTGTGTGTGTGTGTGTGTGTGTGTGTGTGTATGTATGTATGTATGTACGGCATATGTATGTGTGCATATGAAGACCAGAGGTTGACATCAGGTGTCTTCTTCAGTTTTTCTTCCATCTCAGTTTTTGAGACATGGCCTCTCAATAAATCTGGAGATTTCCGATTCAGCTGGACTAGTTGTCCAATGAGCTCAGCTTAGGGATCCTCCTGTCTGTGCCTCCCTAGAGCTGGGATTATAGGTGCCTGCTGCCATGCCTATCGTGGTTATCCGAGTTCTACAGATTGAACTCGGGTCCTCATACCTGTATAGCAAACACTTTACCAGCTGAGGCATCTCCCCACTCCTCGGAATTGGCATTTAAAACAGGCTCCTGAGGGTGGTGCTGATGCTCCCCATGTTGGGACCACACTCTGAAAAGCACTGGATTGGAAAGATACCTACCCTTAAGCCTCTGCCGGTGTGGGACTTAATTAAAACGTGGAAGGCAAGATGTGAGGTCAAATTTGAAAATCCCTTCATAACACAGCAGGCAGTGGGAAAGAAAGCCACACAGACAGGAGGCCCTGTTGTCAGAGCATCAAGGGGTCCCTTTCACAGGGAGGTGAGCCATGTGCTCCGGCTACCATTGTCACCTCCGAAAATATAATGCCTAGCTGAGCAAAAGCAAACACCGGGAGGCTTTAAAAAAAGGGGGTCCCTGTGCTCCTTCCTCAAGCATGGGGAAACGGCTTTATGTAGAGAAAGTGCTGTATAAATGGAAAGTAGGGCTCCATTTCCCCAAGCCCAAGTCAAAGAATCTGCTGAGGAAGCCGCATGACACATGGAATAAAATCCAGGTCCCTGATACCCAGAGGCTAGAGAGGGAGAAACGGAATATCCGAGGAAATCCTGAGATTCTTGACTTTCTACAGTAAACAGTTGTGATTGGATTCGCTTGCTATTTTGGAGCGTGCATCAAGTTCATTAGCGGGCATCCAATAAAAATAAAGGGATGGGAAAAAAAAGGTTCTGGAGGACAAATGAGTAATTGCTACTTGAGAGCAAAGCAAAGTTCCTGAGAAAAATCTTTTACAAAGGCCCTGTCAAAACAAGTCACTTAAGGATTAGTGGGAGCTAAATCCTCCGTCAGAGAGATTTCTCTCAACAGTCCTAAATGGGTTTTAGTATCGGAAAATCTTAGAAAATACCACCACCCCCACAGCCCTGCCTCAAGCCCCTGGCAGGAATGGCTCTTTCAATTGCCTGGCATCTTGCGGGAGACTAGCATTTCTTTAGACTGAGGCTTGCTGGGGAAAAATGAAATCAAATCAAATCCACTCTATCCTTCGCAGCAGTGGCAGCGGCTGGGAAGGCATGGTCAGGAATGCTTCTGCTTGGAAAGCTGGTCCCTCTGTCTTTCAGCAGTTTCCGTCTGGGCCGTCAGCACTCAGCTGTGCTGACCTCACACTCAGCCGCTGCAGGCTTCATTCCCTCTCATTTTGGATTCTTTGTTGAAAATGTAACTGCTCAGTTTGCTTTTAGGTGAGGGCAGGGAGCTGGAACCTCTCATTGAAAATATTTTGGTGATTAATTTCGTTTTTAAATTGGGAAGAAGAGCAAGCAAAGGGTGACAAGCATGCTTTCTCAGTGGCTGTCTTGCAAGTGTGCACGGTTTTCATTCTGTCGAGCACAATTTTAGTTCCTTATTGTAAGGTCATCTTTGGGTCCTAGCTTCTGATTCTTAAGCTCTGGAGTCTTTGGTATTGACCTATGGATACCCATCTCTGTTCCTTACGCTAGTGCCTACAGAAGACCCACTGGTTCGGTAGGCAGAAACGCTCTGAGAACTATCCCCACAAGAGAGTGATCTGGTAAGAGAGTTCACATCTGCCTGTCAGATGGTCCCCCTCCGTTGTCCACCTTGAACCCTTTAGCTTGTCATAGCTCAGAACCTCTGTTTTAAACATCACTTCTGCTACTTCTTGGAAGACAAAGATATTGCTAGTGAATGAATTAACTTGGGGACAGGGTCACATGTGTAGTCTCGGCCTGCCTAGGATTCATTAGGTAAACCAGGATGGCCATGAACTCCTGGGCAATCCTCCTTCCTCTGTGTCCAGAGTATTGAGATTGCAGGCATGAACTGTCATAGCTAGCAAGTGAAACACCTATCAAAGGTTCCATCTGTGAGCAAGGATTGACCCCCCTCCAGTGTGTACTTACCTGTTTCTAAATTTTCCATGTGATTCTTTAAGACAGCTGTTTGCCAGGCACACATGTTTCTCTTAACATACGTGAGTCTTAAAGGACAGAACAGGTCCGAGGCTTAGAACTAAACATGGGAAATTGTTCCTCGGCAGCTGCGGCAGAATGAGGGCATGCGTGTGAGCTCGTATCTGTGGGTCTGTAAATATGGACATCCCCAAGAATTTTCCTTCCCAGTTTACCTTATGCTTAAAATCCTACCACTGAAATACTGTTCAGACACAGACATTCTATGAATGCTCTCCAGATTAAATGATTCCAAGAGGCAACTCATTAAATCTATTTAATTAGACAGATTCCAGAGAATACAGCGTGTCTTTTATTTTTCTTCCATAGCCATGAGAATTTAGTTTGGGGACTTTCCAGACCTGAGCTGGAGTCTGAGAGTTGTCTGCTTTGAGGGTAGAGCTCAATTGTGCAAATTCCATTTCTCATAGGCTGGCTGGACAGGGGAACTGAGCCTGAGATAGATAGTCCTGCTAAGATTCCAAAGAGACAAGAGAAATTCACGTCCTATCCGGAAGGACTCACTGAGGAGTGTGTGTGTGTTTTGAATTTATGTGTGCATCTGTAGATGTGTATTTGTATGCATTTACATGTGTGCCGGTATATATTAGTGCATACTTGTAAGTATATGTCTCTGTGTATTTATGCATGTGTGTGAGCTTGTATATGTATGTAGATATGTGTGCATATGTGTGAACATGTATATGCCGGTGCATATAGTTGTGTGTATGTGAGTGTATGTCTGAATATATGTTTAAGTGTTGTATGTATGCTTGGGTATGTTTGTGTATACATTGTGTGCATGTTTGTATATATGCGTGTGCTCATGTGTGTGAGAATGTATGTATGTACATAGATGTGTGTATGTGTGTATATAGATGTGTCACATATGTGCATATGTGTCTATGTGTGCACATGTGTGCCTTTAGGTATGTGTTTATGTGTAGGCATATGTGTGTGTCTATATGTATATATTAAACATGTGTGTTGCTTGGACAACAGGGGTTCTGTTGCGTGGAGGAAACAGCCAGCTAAAGGACCAGGGAGAGCAGCCTTTTGCCTGCCCACTCGTGGACGGATAACCAGATTGACCTGCAATTTCCCAAGTTCCACTCTATGTCTGCCCTGATTAGACTGGAAGTCAGAGCTGGTGCTCACTGTCTGAAATGGGGCTTCTGAGGAGCTTTGCCTGTGGGATTAATGAGTAATCAGGATGTACCTCAGAAACCTCCCCTTCACCAAAGGGCAAGTTAAACATTTGCCTCCAGCCCTCTCCTTGCAGAGGGGGGGGGGGGCAGATGGGTCTGAGATGAATATGCAGAGGAAAGGGCAAACTGGTTTCTTTTTTTTTTTGACAGGTTCTGAAACCCAGAACACCTATTTTGGGGTGAGAATGAGAGTTTCCTTCAGTCTGATTTACCATCAATGGATATTTTTCTTTTGCACATCCACCTGAGAGACACACTACAGCCAAACACAGATTTTCTTTTTGACCCTCAAAATTTGCATGAGGGGCTGGAGAGATGGCTCAGCAGTTAAGAAACACCTGCTGCTCTTGCAGAGGACCTGGATTTGGCTCTCAGTCCTCACAAGGCTGCTCACAACCATCTGTAACTCTCGTTCCAGGGGATTCAGTGCCCTCTTTTGACCTCCTGGGAAACCAGGCATGCCCATGATGCTCATACATACATACATACATGAAGTCAAAATGCTCATACGCATGAAATAAAATAAAAACATCTTTTAAAACTGTGGATGTCCATGTGCTTCTCTGTGTGTGCATGTACATGTGGCAGCCTGAGGAAAACCACATGTCCTTTCTCTGAAGTTCTAAGGAACTTGTACTTGAAGGGACGAACCTAGAAAATGTTGTCTATGGAGAGATACACTGCAAAGCAGCAAAGCCCAGGAAGAGCGGACAGACACAAACCGTAGCCCTAATTCATTCGCTTCAGTCTTCACAAGCTTCCTGTTATATTACAGAGTCAGGCAACAAGGCAAAGTGAAACTGTGCCCATGGTGAAAAAGATGGAGGAGGCCCATGTGTCGGTAGAACCAGGACTGAAGTTGCTTTCACCCTTTTTGTCTTTTCCTGAAGTAGCTGAAATGATAAAGCAGGATCTGTAGTAGAAGTGGAGGAAATGAAAGACTGGGGAAGAGAGACATATTGATATTTAGCACCTATAATGTGCTAGGCACTTCTTGCGCACAGATTTATCAGTCATAAGAGCACAATGAAATGGGACTGTCTTGTCTACTTCACAGGCCAAAGAAGAGGACACTAGGGACATACTGGCAAATGACAAAACTAAGATGAATTCTGCGAACTCTGAAGAATGAGTGGGGTGAGGTCGGATGATCTCTAGGTTTTGGAGCCTTCTGTTTGATGCTAGTGCAGACTTAGTTCTAGGTTTGGGGATCAGAACTAAAGCAAACAGCCTGGTTCTCTCTGCACAGCCCAACTTCCCTGGGGGTTGATAGCGTAGGGCAGAACTCTGCAGAAAGTAAACCAGTAGATTTTTTGGTTTTGTTTAGTTGTGTTAGGAAATATCCCATGCTCTGGGATGGTGAAGCGCTCCAAACTGCTCAAAGACACTGTGCAGAGGTCTCTGTAGCCTGTGGTTTTCAGGCAGCTGATAGGAGGGAGACTGGAGGTAATATACACCCTTGGTAGGTGTTCCCTGGAGCTTCTGATAGCATCAAGCAAATTTTTGCCCAGTAATTGGCCTTCAGGCATCAGCAAATTTGCTTTCGAAACAGGTGAGGTCCACATCCTCCCTAGAGAAACAAGGACCAGTATGCCATCTCTGGGCAACTAACACTTTTTCTCCTTATGCCACATTCAACTCAACACAGGGCTCCCTGGACCCATCAAAAACAGTGCATCAAGATCAGCCAACTCATCTGACCCGCCTGGACATGGGCCTTCCGTTGCTCTTATCTTATTGATGCATACATATAGATGGGAAATGACATGATTTCTATATTAATGAGGAAAAAAAGGGGAAGTCCAGGATAGTAACTAGGTGAAAAGTTAGTAGTAAAAGGTAAGTAACCCAGACAGGGAGTTTCCTGAGCAAGCCTGTGCTCAGCTGTATGTCTTTGGAGGCACTACCTTCAAGTTAGGTTGACAGACAGTTCACCCAGAATCTGAGCATCTTCAGGAGTCATCTCTGAGCACGGCACAGGCAGGGACATCAACAGAAAGCCTCCAAGGAGCAAGACATCCTACTACCCACAGCGAATCCCCCCACTTCAGACGAAACACACGACTAAGTAAGCCCAGATTAAACAGGGCTTGATCGGGGAGAGTTTGGGTAATCTCTGAGTCAACAGAATCAGAGGAATGTGTGTGCGGAATATCCATTTTACAAATGTCAGGCCACAGAGTCAAACTCTTTTGTGCGAGTCTGTTAAGGAGTCTCTAATCCAGCTAATATAGGAGGCTGATGGCAGTTCAGTCAGCCTGCCTTCCACCGTGAACCTGCTTTACCCCATGCAAAGACCAGCCAGTTTCTACGGCATCGCTGGCGTCATTTCCAACAAGACCAACACTGACGTCGGTGTGAATGGCTCGAAGGACTGGGGTGTGTCCCGAAGAGCACACACCCTCACAAATGCTTTACAACTGACTTATGTGCCAGAGTTTGACTTGGTTGGTTACAAACTACAAAGTTCAAGTGTAAAAGCCCGTTTCTAATCAGAGAAGTGGAATGCTTTAAAGTGAGATGAACTGTTTCATCGTTAAGCAAAAATTAAGTATGAAAATGTCTACTGGGGTGCCGAGGAGACAGCTCAGTCGATGTTTAAGAGTCCTTGCTACACAAACATGAGGACCTGGGTTTGAATCCTAGGCCCCGCACAGAAACCCGACATGGGAACACACATATACACCTATAGCCCCAGTGCTGTGGATGGTGCAGATGGAGGAATTGCTGGATTGGGCTGACCACCAGCCCAGATACAGTCAGAGACCCCATTTCAAGGGAACCAGGCAGAGAGTGATAGAACAAGATACCCAATAGTCTCTTCTGGCCTCTTCACAAGTGCATACAGGTACAAACACCTACATACAGGTTTTCATACATCATACACACACACACAAACACACACACACAGATCTGCTAACAAGTCAATAAAGCACAACCACAAAATAGTCACCACAGGCAGATAAGATACAGGAGCCTGTAAGACGTGTGGGTTGTCACAACATCAGAAAATGACACCTTCTAGATTTATGTTGAAGCACATGGCTGGCTATTTTAATACTGCTGTCAAAATAGTCCAGTGTGCTAGTAGCTGAGGCTTAATCTGCCTGAGCCAGATGGAGTCACTTACTACAGATGTATGATTTGGGCTGAGTATCTGATTCCCCTAACACTCCATATAGGAAACATGTACACTTCCAAGGACATGACCATGGTATGTACTACATGCTAAAACTATTCCTGTCTTCTTCCTTTAGGTGAGAAAAAAACCTAATGCATACATGTTTGGCATTGCATGTTTGGCATTAAAGTCATGCCTATATACAGTGGACATATAGTAACGCTTCCTGACTTTTATTCCACAATGAACACTGATTGTTCACCTTTTGGGAAAACAATTTTTGGTTCATGATTCAGTTTTTTTTTCTTTACAGTCCGCATACACAAAGGAACAGCTAATCATTCTATTTGTTAAACCCAAATAATACAGTATGTTTATATCCCCACCATTTAATAGGACTTTGAAAGAAATAACATAAACAGATTAAAGGAAACTCCTATTTTAATGTATTGTTAAATAGTCACAAGTATTTACTGATGAGCCACGTGCTTGGTAGGTGCCCCACAGCTTCTTAGACCTTGGCATCACATTGGAAATCCCCTATCGTCATTTCATATTCCATACTGATTTTTTGGGGTCCTACTTGACATGACAGCGATTGGCAAACCCCCTCAGTTTTGCATTGCTATGACATCACTGACTGGAGGGCTCCGGTAGTGAAACCATGAGCCATCTTGAGCTGGTGGTTCACATGAGTCTGACAGATGTCAAGAACCACTGTTTCCCTCCACTATTCAAATATTTCCTGGCACCCCTCTGAGTCTGGTGTAAGACACAGGGGGCTTATTGCCTGGGAACCAGGAGACTAATCAACAAGAATGAGTCAGATTCTTCTTCTCTGTCACTGTTTGAGAACTATGAATGAGACTATCCCAGACATAAACCTGAATCACAGCGGCTTGCTGGCAAGGCACGTGAACTCATTTTTTCCGTCTATATTTTTTCCAGTCTTTAATATGCCTTAAGTTTTTTACTTTTTTAAGTGTGTTTGGGTGTGCATGGGTGTGTGATGTGTGTATGTGTGTGGTGTGTGTATGTGTGTGGTGTGTATGTGTGTAGTGTGTGTATGTGTGTGGTGTGGTGTGTGTATGTGTGTGGTGTGGTGTGTGTATGTGTGTATGTGTGTGTGTGTGTATGTGTGTGGTGTGGTGTGTGTATGTGTGTGGTGTGGTGTGTGTATGTGTGTATGTGTGTATGTGTGTGTGTGTGTGTGTGTGTGCACTCATGAGGAGGGATGGCAGAGGTTGACATTTAGTATCTTCCTAAGTAGTGTTCCATCTTATTTTCTGATCGGCGTCTTTCACCTGGAGCTTGATGCTTTGGTTTGACTGGATGGTCAGTAAGCTCCAGGGATCCTCCAGAGCTGGGGTCACACACACACACACACACACACACACACACACACACACACACACACACTGCTGTACCCCAATTCTTATAAGAGTGCAGTGGATCTGAGCTCAGGTCTTCATGCTTACACTGAACCATCAACACAGATCATGATACACTCAAAAGATGAAAAAAAAAAAGCCAATCCTCCTAACAGTGTCAAGTGGTTGAATGAACTCTGACGATTTTGTAGATTCCAACAAACGCTTGCTCATCTCAGCTTTAGGATGAGGCAAAGGCCCCAGCACAGCTGCATGTGTATCAGGTGGCCCATCTATGAATAGGTATTTCTGGATGTGGTCAGCTTCCTGTCTGCTCATTTCGGTATGGAAGAAAATCTCTTACACACGGGAATAGTTAATACCCAAACCTCCTACCTGTAAGTCTGCTGTTCTGAACTGAGATGTAGGCCGAGAGAAGCACCAGCCTCACCCTGCTCCTTCTCAAACTCCATCCTGGGTCAGTTCATATGTATAGTACAGTTAAAAGAGAGTCTGCTAGCTTTGCTTGACACAAGAGGCACAGAGACCATGGACTGGTCGCTTTCCTCATTGTTGTGACAAAATCCCTGGCCAAAGGAACATAAGGAGAGAAGGGTCTGTTGGGCTCAAAGTCAGAGGTATTATCCATCATGGTGAGGAAGATACAGTAGTGGGAGCCCGAGGCACCTGGCCACCAACCACCCACAGTCAGCAAGCATAGAGAGATGAAGGCTGGGGCTCAACTCACTTTGTCCTTTTGATTCAGGACAAAAGCCCAGGGCATGGTGCCTGCCCCATTCTGATTATCTTTTCCCACCTGTGTTAACTCGATCTAGAAACTCCCTCACAGACACATCCTGAGGCTTGTTTCCATGGTGATCCAGAGCCTGCCAAGCTAGTGATCAGTAGTAGCCATCCCAGAGAGAGAAGATGGGACAGAGATATCCTAGTCAACACCTCATGGTTCTCTTAGAGCAAAGAAGAGCCTCTGCCATCTCACTGTTACAAAGAGACAAGTACTCCCACCATGGATGAGTGACAGCACTGAGTGCAGGGTTAAGAAGCAGCTGTGGTCTGGCTTCGCCTCCAAGCAGAGGTTTCCTTCTCTTCTTCATCTTTCTCCTCCACTTCTTCCTCCTCTTCTCTTTTTTTTCTACATAGGGTTTAATGCAGTCCATGCTGGCCTTGAACGTGCTAGGTTGTTGCTGTAAGACCTTGAAGTTCTGATCCTCCTGCTCCTACATCCCAAGAGCGAGGATTACAGGCAGGACACGAGCCACCACACCTGGCTTATGCAGTGCTGACAAACAGATCCAGGGTTTCATGCATGAGAGGCAAGCACGCTACCAACTACCAACGTAGCCACATCCCCAACCCCTTTCCGTTTCTTCTACTGTACTTTGTGGAATTTTCTGAGTCAGGGCACGTATGTGCTTCAACGCTTGGCTCAAGTTGCTTATGTACCCTCATTGAAATTTTTTTTTCCTGATGCACAAAAGTAAAGTTGGAGATAGAGGGAGAGAAGGGGAAGAGAGAGAGAGAGAGAGAGAGAGAGAGAGAGAGAGAGAGAGAGAGAGAGAGAACACCTTGGGAAAAAAATGGGATGAGTCAAAGCACTGGGTGTAGGAGGCGTCTTTCTCTATGTGGAGGTGACACAGTCTCAATCTTTCTTCCTCAGTCTACCAAGTGCAGGTGGTACATCAGGAAAATCAAGTTCACAAACATTCAGCAGGTATCTATCCAAGGCCATGTTTACCTTACTTGCTCTGGAGGCTCCAAAGAGAAGCCAAGGCTGACTGACCTCAAGGCAGGCAATGGACCCAGAGACACAGGAGGCTGACTATAGGCTGCCTTTTCTCATCATGATGCACATTTGCCTTCCAAAGGCAGAGCCCAATGAGAAGGGTTATTTCCACTGCTGGCTGCATTTCAGGATCCCATTGGCCAATTGACATGAAGCTTTATAGGAAATAGCTGGAGGTTTTAGTTCTGTTCACCTTATATCAGCTTCCTTAGCCTCTCTAGGCCTAGACACGGTAGACAGGACTGTTTTTTCCAGAGTCTGCTTTACTTTGAAATGCATCTGAGAAACCAGTTTTATCCCCCACCCCCACCTCTTTTTCCAAGAGGCAAATGTCGAATGCATTGGGCCATCCTAAGGCAAAAGCACAGAGGAGTGCATATGTTATTCGGAATAAACAGAAACACCATGGTCATTACAAGGGTGATTACCCTCCCAGGGACCATGAGTTTAGAATTATGCAAAAGAGAAGAAGATTGATCCTTGAAAGTTCACATACCAGACATTTCAACGAAGCAGCAATGAGGAAGAATACAGTATCCTCTAATGAGTTAAACTTCCCATGCAAAGCTCCGTTGGAAAATGCCCCGCCATCCCACTAGCTTGGCCAGATTGCGAGGGTTCATTCTTAGTGTGCATACGGTTTTTATGAAGCATCTTATTGGCCTAAAAACAATGAAATTTCAGTAATTTTATCAAGTGCTTGCCTATTCTCGACCCTGGGTGTGAGGGATATGAGCGGAGGACAGCACTTGTATTTCCCATGGGGAGTCACTTGCCGCCTTTAGTGAGTTTCAGACAACATGCGTCTGCAGTAACATAACATTTGAAATGAGCCAAAGGCTAAATCCTGTGTACCCTTACCCTCCTTAGGTATCTCCCAGATTTTGCTAGAAGTCTTTTCCTTATAAAGTTCATCTTGATGACATAGGGAACCCACCGGGACACAACTGAGTGCCAGATGCATTTTGGGTAGGAAAAGATGACACTATTTTCCTGGTGGCCTAGAAGCTCCCAGTGAAGAAGGTAAACTCGGTTATAGCCAGATGGGGGTTTAGCCATATATAGATATACTCAGAGCTGAGGAGAACATGCATAAGTCAGGAGACAAGCATTGAAAAGGAGGGTGACTGTCAGACAGCCCAGGGGTGCCACTCACTCCTCACATGCAGAATTCTAACTCACTAGGCGTTGTCTTTCAGTGGACTGGTGGGTGTCTGAGCCCCTCTATCTCCTTCTTCTAGGGGATATGTAGGCCATAGGAAGAAGCGGGGATATGTACATGAACTGAAATAAATCCGGCACCAAATTCCACTGCGTCAGAGTTCAAGCTCTGTATGACTTGCTCTCACATGAGCAGAGTAGCTGTTCTACAGGGAAAATGAGAGACAGGGAAGGGGTGGGGCTTCAGAGAAGCACCGCGTGTACCATAGTCAAGAAAAATAGTGGTGACGTGGTTTGGGGTGGCGGAGACTGATGTAGATGGCAAGAGGAGAGTTCAGAAAAGAGCAGGCTGCACATCCTAAACACACACGAAATGCCCCTTGCTCCAGGAACCGGAAAGAGTGCCAAGGTTGGGGTGCATTCATACATAGACAGGCGAGGGCAGGAGGCCAGGCCAAGTGACACACATTGACATCCATGGGTCGGACGGGCATGCAAATATCTTAGTTTAAGAAATCAGCATCAGCCCCTTCTCTTCTTTAAAACGCCCGCATGCTGTCTTAGCTCTGTCATCATCCCTGATCTTGGATCATTTCCCAGAGTCACTGGGCAACCTAATGTTCCCCCATTGTCTAGGAAGACCTTGGCGGCCCAGCGGTTTCTGGTTTGCATTTGCATGAGTAGGTGCATCCGAAGTACCATTATTTTTGGTGGGGAGGGGATGCCAGGGCTAGAGGGATGGCTCAGTGGTTAAAAGTAGTAGTTGTTGCCTTTGCAGAAGACCCGAGTTTGATTCCCAGCATCTACACGGTGGCTCACAACCACCTGTAACTACAGTTCCAAGGAATCCAGTGCCTCTCTCACACACCCATAATTAACAAAATAAAAGTTTATCTTATAAAATATAATTCTTAAAACATGTCAAAAACAGCCCATCAGATTAACCCCCCCCCACACAAGTATGTGTTGTTTCCTTTTTTTTTTTCAAGCAGGGACCACTGTGCCTTTCTTTGCAGCGACAAGAACGATGACAGCTGCTCTACACGGTATTCAACGTTAATTAAGACACGAGTGTCACCGCCGAGCTCTTTTGTGTTTCGTGGGAAGCGGTTGCTAAACAGATGAAAGTGGGGCTGAGGCGAGGGGCAGCCTGACTATTATTTCAATTAATAAATAGCTCTAAAAGAGAAGGAAGCGATAAAGGCCTCAGAGCGCCTGGATCTGCCCCGGTTCTGTCAGGAAAATTAAACAGAGCACGGGTGATCGCCTGGGCTTCTGCTGAAGAGATCCAGGCGACTTGGGACACCTGTGCTGAGTAAGCTCCTGGCTGCCTGGTTCTTGGGGCACCCCCTAGTGACATCTTGGTATACCCTCCCACATCCATTTCCTGCTACAGAGGGGAAAGGAACAGCAATCCACCTTTTCCTTCCAAACCATAATCTCCCCTCGATTTCCTGCCCCCCTTTTCTCCAAAGAAGCCCTAACATGGATTTCCACACAAATATCAGGGAAGCATTTATAAATATTTCAGAGGTGTTTCATAAATAAATAAGCAAATCTACAAAAAGACTTCTTTTAATGAGATCTTGGCTGTGGTCTCTGCCTTTTATTTGAGCATCATTAAAACCAGTTGGGGAGCTTTCTTTCCCACTGGACTCTTTTGGGGGGGGTGTTCACAACATATGAACATGCTTGCTATGTGTCTCCGAAACACACAGCCTTCTCTTTGACAGAGGAGGCAGCACCAGGGCGAGGGAATAGCTTTTACTCTTTTTTAAAGTAAATACTAATCAATAGTAGCGGACAAAAACCTTCTTGCTGTCTAATTGCACCGTAGCTGCTCATAGACCCAGCAGAATTTTCCCCTGGATAGAACAAAATTAACTACCAGAGACTGGGCTGGTAAATTATCACCGACTCTCTACTCAAATGTAATTAACACAAAATGCCAACTACCACATGCATGTTCAAGGATCTTTTTCCCTAAGTGTGATTTTTTTAAGACAGGGTCTGGGGACTACACGGCCCATGTCAAACTTCTCAATACAAGCATCTGCATGGGGAACCCCTCCAGTGGGGAGGGGTTCCTGGCTGTTCTTAGGTCCTCTGACTTGGTTTCTGCAGTTTCTTTTCTATAGCCTCATGCCCTCTTATTTCTTTGGCAGTGTCAGGAATAACTAGACCATCTCAGAGACAAATGGCCGAATGTAGTGTAGTCAGCAAATGCAGTAGCCAACGCTAGCCAAGCCAGATGTTTCACAGGTAGCTAACTAGCTTACCAGCTGCCTGAGGTAGGAATACCATGGACATTTACTTTAGTTAAACAATATTAATATGTTGATTGTACATCAATATTTTTATTATTTACTTGCATGTGTGCGTGCGCACGCGCACATGCACACATATGTATCTGTAAAGGTCAGAGGTTGATGTCAGGTATCTCTAACGATAGCTCTTCACCTTATGTTTTGAGATAAATCTTTCACTAGCCTGGGATCACCAAGCCAGCTTGGCTGGTTGACTAGCAAGCTCTAGAGGTCCACCAATGTCCAGCTCCCCAGTGCCGGGATCATGAGTCTGTGCAGGAACACTCAGTTTGTTTTAGTGATTGAACTCGGGTCCTCATGCTTTCAAGCAAGCACTTTCTGGACGGAGCCAGCTCTCCGGTCCTCCAGTAATGTGGTTCCTAATGTGTAAATTCTTTAGAAGTACCCGTCCATGGAAACCTCTTCTCAGAACTTGACCTGAAGATTCCTCTAGACCCTAGGGAACCAAGTTGTCACGAAGCACTCTCCTGACAGAGTGCGGGTACAGGGTTGAAGGTGGGTGATTTGAATGTCCTCTCAGGATATTTGACATTTCTGGTGGCCAAAAGATATGACTGCACATGCTACATAGAGTATCCCATGTCAGTTGGCAAATGCGCCATTTTGTGCAGTGGTCTGCGGGAAGCTATTGTACTCAATACTAACACGCTTAGGACTGCAGTGTCACCGTCCCACAGTGACCGACTCTTGTGGCCAGAAACCCCACTCCAGCTGCATAATAAACAGGGTATTCCTTCCAGGAGGTGTTTCTTTGATCCCTTTCTTTCTGGATTCCTTGGTTTTGGCCTTGAAACTTTGCCTGGGGTTTGCCTGGATGCTTGGACTCCCCACCTCCACCCCAGTACACACAAGATGGCTCCCCAATACACACACGGTGGCACCTATTCCCTTCCATAGCTCGTATCTGTCTTTTCAGCTGAGTTCCCCTCTGGCCTGCCTGCTCCTAACCCAGGAGCAGCTCAAAAAAGAAAGCTCACTTTTACACCGAAGTCCATTGTACCTGGGTAGGTGCATGTGCAGGGGTCCTGGGATGTCCAGAGAGCTTGTTCAGATATGACCTCCACGCGAACATGCTTTCTCTTTGTTCTGAATGAACTCCCAGAAGCAAGCCAACAACAGCAAAACTACTAATCAAATTGGAATGCAAACATTGAATGTATCTTTCTCTTAGAAAATGTCCTATTACCCACCCCCGTCCCAGCAGTCCTAACAATTTAGAGAGGGATACTACCTCTGGGGAGACTGGATACGGATAATACCAAATCTTAAAATCAGTAGAAAATGAGTACGGGGGTAGGCGGCACTATTATTACTGCTAAAAATAGGCCTTGGGAAGCTGTAGTCAATGGGAAGACCAGGAGCGGCATCCCTTCTTTTCAGATGTACTGAAGTCCCACATCCTTCAGCAGTCATTTTCTCCGGAGGTTTCAATGATAACGCTTTGGATTCAATAGCCATTTCTATTGTGATCTCTCCCCTCATCGCTGCCCCAGGAATGCAGGCTGAACACTGAGCTTATTACTCATACAGAGAGATTGGTTCTGCCAACCAGATACTGTGCCAGATGCCAAGAAGTGGGGCAATTATACCCAGTGTGCTGCCTGGTGTACTGATGACGGGGATTAGTTTACAATACTTCTTTTAAAAATCTTTTTGAAGATTTGTTTTTGTTTTTATTTCATGTGTGTGTGTTCATGGAGAAGTACATGCACGCTGGTGTGTGCAGGTGGGAGGATGCCTATGTGTGAGCATGCACATGTGTATATGTATATGCATGTGCAGGACAGAGAGCAATCTTTGGTGTCATTCCTCAGTATTATCTGCCTCCTTTTGGAGACAGGGTCTCTCACTGATGTGGAACTTGCAAAGTAAGCTAGTCTTGCTGGCAAGTGAGTCCTAGGGGTCCTCCTGCCACCACCTTTCCAGGATTACAGGTGCATAGCATGGCTTCCAGCGTCCTTCCTTCCTTCCTTCCTTCCTTCCTTCCTTCCTTCCTTCCTTCCTTCCTTCCTTCCTTCCTTCCTTCCTTCCAAAACTGGGTTCTCAGGATTGAACTCAGGTCCTTGTGTTTGCATGGCCTGCCTTGGGTTCCACTGCAGCCCTCAAGCTGGTGAGCTCCCCTGGCCTGAGGCCAACATGCTCAGCTAAAACAAAGAGATCTCACCAATCCCCCAAACCTAATGATCTCCACCAGCCATGGGGACTGGATCCTACAACCGAGAGGGCTGGCAGAGAAAGTCCGTGCCAGCAGCAAAGCCAGGAGTGAGACTTGCGCTGTCACCATCGTCTTTCCATGAAGCCTTGATCGAAGCATTTACCCAGAGACACGACGCTCTGAGAAAATATGCAGGAAAGAGTGACCGAATTTTTATAAAGGCTACATGGATGGAGCCAGGCCACTCTTTCTCATGTGACAGACAGAGGAATGGAGGGTGGAAAGAATGAGGGTGGTCAATCAGGGTTGGGGACAGAATCCTGGCTTGGACTTCTGGCTCCGAAGTCAGAGTTCTTACCACCACATGGGGCCTTGTTCCTTGTTTGATTCCTAGAGCCTCCTGGCCAAGCAGGAGAGAAAGGCCAAGAGTCAGCATGCCTCCCGCTCTTCTGTAAAGCGACCCGGAGTGCGCTCTCTTTTACTGATTTCTCTTCCCCTCCTTATTTCCGTCCAGGCATTTTTGTCTGTTAAAAGCAGCTAACCCTTCATGGCAGAGGTGGTGCAGAAATCTACCCATGAAGGAAGCCAGCTTCCTGTGGAAAAATCTATGTTTGCCCTTCAGCCTCATAATTGAGCTGCAAAGGGGGAAAAATAAAAGTGTTTCCTATCTGTGTGCAGCCGCCACCCCACAACAGGCCAATAAAAAGCAAGTGGTGACTGTGTCCATGGGATTCCGGCTCTGTAGTCAGCTCCACGGGGCTAAACAAGGCCTGGGTTATTACCCACAAATGGTTCACTCTGGGTTGCACTGCACACACCAGATACTTGAACTTCCTAGACTAATTGAAAAGGTCCAGCATGGCGGTGCTGATATTTCCTACCTGGATTCACCGAACCATGATGGAAATGAACCCTGGATCTTAAAAATGCTGGCTTCCGGCAAGTACCATGGTGTGTATGTGTGTGTGTGTGTGTGTGTGTATGTCCACGCGTGGCATATGCTGGGAGATCAGCAGAATCTCAGGTGTTAGTCATCTTTAGTCTTGTCTGAGAAAAGATGTCTTGATTTCCTTTGCTACAATCGCCAGGCTAGCTGACCCTCATGCTTTTGAGGATTCTGTCTCTCCTGTCCCATCTCATTGTAGGAGCCCTGGGATTATAAATTCACAACATTGTATACAGCTTTATGTGGTTTCCGGTAATCCAAACTCAGGTTTTTATGGTCCGGTGACAAGTGCCTTACACAGTGAGCCATCCCCAGCCCGTGCCCATGTTCTTAACTGAAGATGCTAAGATGATGGTAATTAATTAGCTTTACATTCTACATTTGTGTGTTTCCATGATGTGGGAGTGTCATATATCAATCTGTTGATTTCATTGGTTAAGCAATAAAGAAACTGCTAGGCCCATTTGATAGGCCCACCCTTAGGTGGGTGGAGTAAACAGAACAGAATGTGGGGAGAAAAAAGCTGAGTCAGAGAGACGCCATGCCCCGCTCCCAGGCAGATGCATGCGATGAAGCTCCGACCCAGAATGGATGTAGGCTAGAATCTTCCCGGTAAGACCGGTGCCCACAGATTATTAGAGATGGGTTGATCGGGATATCAGAATTAGCCAGTAAGGGCTAGAGCTAAAGGGCCAAGCAGTGTTTAAAAGAATACAGTTTCCGTGTAATTATTTCGGGGCTTAAGCTAGAGCCTGCCATGTGGGCGGCCGGGTGCTGGGGATGCAGCCCCGCGGCTCCTACTACTACATTTCCAGACCACAGTGGGCCTGGAAGGTCAGAGAGCAACTTGGAGAAATAGGTTCTCTCTTTCCATCAGGTAGCTGTCTCAGGTCAAACTCAAGTCATCAGAGTAGCAACTGGCTTTAAATATGAAGATTAATTACAGGTGAGTAACTTAGGCGCCTGCACCCTGCTCTGCCATTGGATAGGCAATTATACTTCAGATATATATTAGCAACATTAAGTAAATAACTAAGTAGGCTAGGCTAGCTGGCCAGCGAGCTCCAGAGTCCGACCAGCTCCACCTCCCCAGGACTGTGATTACAAGCAAGCACCACAGTTCCTGGCTTTTCTGTCCTAGGGCCTGAACTCAGGTCCTCACTAACATGCAAGTAACTTACCAGTGGAGCCATCTCTTCAGCCCCTCAGAGATGCTTTCAAAAGTCGTAAGAGCAACATTGTGGTAATCACTCAGTTTCACACTTCTGTTCTTTCGGTCCTGCCAAAAATCATGACTTCACAGACACAAGAGATCTTTTTGTTTCTTCATTTAAAAAAATATTGTTTTAGGAGCTGGAGAGATGGCTCAGAGGTTAAGAACACTCGATGATCTTGCAGAGGACCTGGGCTCGGTTCCCAGCACCCACATGGTGCCTCATCACCACCTATAACTGCAGTTCTAGGGGATCCAATGCCATGTCTAGCATCATGTGGTGCACATCCATGCGATTATATACAAATACGAAACAAGTAAATAGAAGAGTTATTTAAGAGAGGGTCTCCTATTTCCTAGGCTGACCTCAAACTCGCTCTGGAGCCAGCTTGACACTGAATGTCTGATTCCCCCACCTTCCCTTCTCAAGCCCTGGGGATTCGGGTGTGCACCATCGTGTCTGATGAAGGCGGTACTGGGGATCAAAGCCAGGGCTTCTTTCGTGCTAGGCAAGCGCTCTTAGTTAGGCCACATCCCCAGCCTTATACCCACTACCTCTATGAATGCCCAGCTGTCTTGATGACAGTCAGCTCTAAGCTCTGCTAGTGGAGCTCCTATTCATGAGGAGCTGGGTGACAGGGCTGGGCCAGTCTGACAGCACACCCTCTGCTCCCCAAGCCATTTACATGGCTGCGCCTGAGAAAGCAGGGCCAGCCCAGTCTTTCGCCATCAGCAGGCGGCGGGTCTGATTTTACTGGCAGACAACAGACGCTGCTTGCCTTCCTGTTGTGATGTCTAGGCTCCCAGAGGGCAAAGCCTGCTTCTTCAGCTCCCCTCCTCTATGTCTTCCTCTGAGGTTTTAAATCCCTCGCACAGGGATAAAACAAATCATCTTGCAAGGAGAGATAGATTTAAAATACAAATATAAGAAAGAGTTGGTTCAGGGCAATGGATTCCTTCCCCAGTGGGTGAGTAAAAACATTGTGTATTCATTTGGGAAGCTAGATGGGTTAACTCTTAGGAAGGTCACAGAGATGTAGCAGAAGAAAACAAACCTATCAGGAGCCCTGAAAACAGTCCATTACTTTGCTTAAGGCACAGCCTGATAAACCCTCTAGACTCCAGAGAGATACTTAGACGATCCATTAAGAGATGTGATTTAAATCCTTCAGTGCAGCTTTCCGGAGGCACAATTTATATATCATAAAATCCACATGCATAAGTGTGCGGTTTAATGACTTTTACCAAATTTACAGAGTGGTCGAACCATGGTCAATATTTCGTATTGGAAACAAGTTCAATTTGAAGAACTAATACCAAGCAAAAGAAATAAGATGCTACCTGTTCAACCCCACACTCGAGATAGGGTTATATGCTTACAGACGTCTCCCTACATGAGGTTCACCAAGTTCTGTGAGCTGGGAGGAGGAGGAGATGGGCTCAGAAGCAGCCACCCCAAACTCAGACTCAAGCTGCTGAGCCTCGGTATAGACCCAGAAGCCTACTACCAACAGACTGCACAGTCTTCCAGTCAACTCTGGAAAGTCACTTGGAGCTCCTGGGCCACCTCTGGTGTGCAGAGCCAGGAGAGCAAGTGTGCAGCTGGCCTCCGCCCCAACCTTCTCCACCCACTTCTCTTTGGAAAGTCTGGAGGAAATTGACCAATATCTGGGCATTCCGTGCTGGCTGCTGAGTCTCCTTATTGTTTCTGTACTTCTTAGTGACAGTCAGCCTAACCTCCCTCCCTCCCCAAGCTGCGTGATAGGGGCTTGCCTGCCCTTTCATCTCAGGGTGCTAAATGACCTACCTCATTCTAGGTCTTTCTGTGTCACAGGAGTCAAGTGGAAAACAGAGAAAAAAAAAACCTAAAAACCAGCCGTATTTTCAGGCCAAGGGTAGAACAAAGCCACTGCTGCGTTTTGTTGACGTTGGTTAACAGCAGCCTGGGTAAAGAACGGCTAAGAGCAAATATTTGCTTGAGTGTCGAACCCACTTAAATACTCCAGGGTTCCTCTCTAGGGTCAAAGTCACAGTGGTGGAGTGAGACCAACAGGGGTCTGAGCACGATGTTTGAGACACCGCACATTCCGTGCTCTCTTTTGGAAAATCCACTGTCTTCATTTGTCCCTTTTAGTGTGTGTTCACGCCTGTGTGCAGGTCCGTGTGCATGTGGAGGCAGAGGACTATCTCCCATCAAACAGGTTGGGTGTCCCCCCCACCTTTTCTTTCCTGTTGGTTCTTTTGAAACAGGTTCTCAGGCTCTCCCTATCTAGCCAAGACTAGCCTCAACTTTACAATTCCCCGGTCTCTGCCTTCTGAATACTGGGATTACTGTCAGGTACCATCATATTTAGATGGCACATCACTTCTAGAACTATCTGTGATGATGTGAAATCTTCGTCTGACTTGTGTAATACAGGAGTCTCTAGCCTTACACACGGGGCTTCACACCTTAAATGGCCTTAGTGTGGCTGAAGAACCACACTGGAAAACTTTCAGGCTTTTGTTTGTTTTGAACTTAAATATAAACAGATTTACATGGCTTCTGACTCCTATGAGTGGCTGAGAGGGGCTGCTTGGCTCTAAGAAGCAATGAAAGAAGCAGGGGCGTAGGGTAGGAGTCTATCTTACACCAAGGGAAGCTCAAGTCTTTCTGCCGGTTATTAATTCAGGGGTCAAGCCCAAGACAGCAAACCACCTCACACCTCATTTTCTTTTTCTTACAAATGGAGGTGATACTGGCTCCCTTGCAAAAAATATACCGTCACCATTACATATGATAAAGCTCACAGCTCCTTACCAACTACATAGCAAGGGCTCCAGTTGTGACGGCTAAGAGAGAAGCCCATTCACTGGCTCTGGTGTGCTGCTCTGAGTAACCCAGTATTTTGCTCACCAATATATTTACATCTAAAGTAGAATGGCAGGAAGATAGGTTTTTCCATTCGCTGGGTGGAGACCAGAGAGGGAGGAGGAGGAACGGAGGACAGGCAGTTTTGCCTAGTTGACATTTTTCTCAAGGCTGTCCCTGAAGATGTCCTTTGATTGATTGGGTGAATTACACAAGATCTCGACAGAGATTCAAACCCTTCTAGTCTCACCGAGGCGATCTAACCAGCCAGGGAGCACACAGGAGGCACCGCCACTTGACTCACGCTTCTCTAGAAGCAAAGGATAAGTCCTGGGTGTCCTACACCACTGCAAAAATAGCCACAAAACATCAGGGTGGCACATTCTGTACTACTTGGATTTTATTTCTGAGTTAGAAAAAAATGAATACAAAGTTGCCGTGGAGGCTAGTCTTCAACTCCCTTTGTCCCCAAATGTGTCCCTGTGTAATAATTTGCACCAGCCCGACCTCAAGAAAACAGCTTTCTTGCTAATCAATCTCTCATCAATTAGAATCACTCTGAGACTGCTACACACCCACTGTATATACCATAGACGATTAAAGCAGGGAGGCTGAGTGGGGGACCCCGGGCAGGCGTTCATAAAGCAGTCAAGAAGACGGTGAAGTGTAGCGCACTGTCAGCGCAAGGGCTTTGCTGACGAGCACCGCACAGAAACTCGGGCATTCTTGTAGGTGAGCCATACCCATCTCCTCCGCCCAGGGGCTGATAAAATCCTGCTGAGGCCTCGCTTAACACTGGGCTGCTTACTGCAAAGAGAAGGTTTCTCAACCAGCATCCTCTTTAATAAAAATCTAATTTGGGCTAGCTCTACACTGTTAGTGTTGACAGGGAAATTCCCCCATCCAGTCGGCGACAGGAGAGTGCACCGCTTAAAACCAAGTCTTGAATTAGAAAACTGACTTCCCGAGTCCCAAATCCCTCCGCAGAGAAGCAGCTGCCGTGACTTCTGCACACTGCCACCTGGTGGGGTCTGGTCTCAACTTCAAGGCTGAGGCCTCCTCCTTGTGCGCCGGTCCCCTCCCCCCCCCCCCCCCCCCCCCCGCTGCATGTCATTTTGGAAAATGTCATGTTTTCTCAGTCCAATTTACTGGTGCCTTCCCCATTGATCAGGCCCCCTTCACCTCCTTCCTCCCATCTTAATGTAATTATTGCTTTCACATGGCAAAGCCATTTTATGTAATAGCTTTGTTTGTTACTATGGTTACAAGATTTGTGGCACTTTGGAATATAAATCTGTCATCAGTCAGGAAGCAGCTTTGTATTCACTGAGGTGCGGTCTCAGGCACGCTAGGGAGCTGAGTCTTCGCTTCTTAGGAAAGTAGCCTTTCTTGGCTTGATCAACCTGGAAGTTCCTCCAAGCCTGACTTAACACTAATAGAAAGTTGCTGGGGTCCCTCCACTGTATTCCGCCTAGACTAATCCCACCTGAGAGAGGCACCCTGAGATACCCTATCTGGGAGAAAGTAGAAGTCAACCGTGTGATTCAGGGTCACAAGCCCTTGCACTGCACTATGGGAGTTCTTCTTGGTCAAGGGAGTTCTGGCTGTTGGATTATCCAGTTGCTGGCTGGGGTTCAGCATCCCCTCCCAGCTTGCCAGACTCTAGGTGTAATTCCTCCCTCTCACATCACTTATTTCCAGAGGGAAACAGTCCTACAACCTCCTCAGAGGATGGCAAAAGTTCAGTCCGGGATTTCGTGCACCATCCTCTAGCGACAAAGCATGACCGTGTCTATGATAAAGAGGGTTTAATACCCAGCTGAGTCAGACCCAGCCCTCGGTACAGAAATTGTATGGCCTCCTAATCACAGCCAATCATAGCTAAGCTTGCTGTTTACACAGCATGTGTCCGTGGTAGACACCTCAGCTAATCCTACAGACTCTGGGAGAAAATGTGTTGCCAACCCCTGGCATTATTCCCATTTTGCAGAGGGGGAAACTGAGGCCCAGAGGGACTGCCCATTTTCTCAGAGTCACACAAACCAGTGTGTTTTGTGGGGGCTTGTTGCCTGTGGACTCTGAAGAGCTTACATTCTCTGGAGCCCTAGCAGTGAACTTGACAGAACCACGCTTTGCAGGGTCAAACAGCCAAGATGGAAAGAGATGGAAACCGAAGGTGAGGAGATGGTCGTCCAACTTCAGCCTTCCTCTTGAGGCTGGGAGAGAAAGTGGGGGGTCTGGCAGCCGATGGGTGAGTTTCCACTACCACTGACTAGCAAGTCACCCCATCCCAGTTCATTATCATTAAGCAGGTACATATTTACTTCCGTGACACACAGGGCAGGGTAATCGGCACTTATATAATTGCATGGTAATTACGACTGGAATTGCATGGGGAAACCTGGCACCCTGAGTTCTATGAATCCTGGCCCCTTGGAATTAGCCACTGACAACACGAGTCCTGCGGCCTTTGAAGCAAAAGTCATTATGTAAGGGACTTGGTTTTGCATTCCTGGTGGATGGAAAGGCAGGATCGCTGGCGATAGCAGGGGATCATTTCTATTTTTTTTTATTGTCCTGGCAGGTGAGGATGTTGCTGTGCAGGTTTGTCCTGTCCTGACACCCTGGTGGTAGGGAGGGGACATGAAAGAGATGTTTGAGCTTTAGCAGAGGACACAGGCCCAGGGGTGTACCAGGCATGCCTCGGCACAGCGAAGGATGACTAAGCTGCTCTGTGGAAGCTCAGAGCCTAATGTGGGGGCTCAGGGGTGGGGATGCTTAGGATGCTTCGGACTATCTGGTCCTCTGCCTGACCTTCTGCTCTGGGGCTGGGAGAGCACAAGCTATAGACTGGAGACTGAAGCAGAGGAGAAGCGGCTGCCGCACAGCAAGGTGGCCACAGAGACGTGCCGCTTTGTCTGCAAGGACTGGCGTGTACCACTCCAGATACTCCAGCACAAATCCAGTCAAACAGATTCCACCTCTGTCCATTTGTCACCAGCCCTGGAAAGGACAAGCCTCTTGTGTGGCTCTTGTTGCCCATCCTCAATGCACACCGCTGATGGCCCTTGCTGTCCCTTCTCACTGCACACTGCTGATGGCCCTTGCTGCCCCTTCTCACTGTACACCACCAGATATTCGAGCACAGGAAACGCCATGATGGGGCCTTGGGAATATGGAGAGCTTAGGACTCACAGTCTCTTTGAACTGCAGTGGGCTCTCATTCTTTTACAGAGGAGGGTGGAGAGACCAGAAGCGATGACCATGTGGCCTAAAGATCCCATAGCAGATAAATGATGGAGCCTGGCCTGGAATCCACACCAGTCACCTTTGAATGATAATTATCAAAGATGTGCACAGGACATGCACAGGGGCCTAAAGGTTCATCTTTTACCCAGTGAACACCTCTCTATAGAGGCTACTGTGTGAAACTCCTCCCAGAGGTCCCAAGCAAGGAAAAAAGGGAGAACCCTGTAGTCCATCCAGATTCTCCTTCCTTCCTACTTATGGGCTAACAGCTCAACTTTTCCCTAGGCAGAAGGGAAAATTATTTTCTCGTCCTTACATGGCCCTGCCTGAACTTTAGGTAAGTAGTTTGAATCTTAGGTACTGGAATTTGCGGTAGAAGGCTTCTGGATGGAAGGAGAGGCGCCAGCCGAGCAATCAAAAAACATTTGTCTTATCTTTGGTGATGAGGAAGGATGCCTGAGGTTGACACCCAACCTCCACATCTAAGCTATTCTGGCTTCTGAACATATGTGAGTAAACACACACACTTCACATGTGCCTGAACTCATATACACAACACTGATATTAACAGGGTTACTACATATAAATCAGCCCCTTCCCTGAACCCCACACAGGGCAAGCACTCAATTTAAAGCCATGCACTAATGAGACAATTTAAAAACCTCATGCAAAGTCGAGGATCTATACACAACTAAAGAGAACAGCAGAGCAGACACCCTCGGACACATCTCCCAGCCTTGATCATTGTCAAACACCTGCTGATGTTCTTGAACTATCCTGCCTCCTAACGCTCAGAAAATAAATACATCCTTTAAAGATGCAGACATCTATCCGTCTATATATAACTTCACATCACTAAGAAACAACTTTATAAAAACATGATAAAAAAAAAACAGTGGTTGCTAGGAGTTTGTGGAGGGAGGGGTGAACACGTGGCACACCAGGGACTTTTAGGGTGGTGACACCACTCCGTAATCATGTAAACAGGAGATACACATGCCAGAGGACATTGATCTAAACCCATGAATGTACCCCGCCAAGTGTGGACACGAATGTGAGCTGTGACCTTGGGGTGACGATGGTGTCTCGGTGTAGGTTTGTTGATTGTAAAAAGAGACAGTCTTCGCGAGGCACAGATGCTGAATGCAGGGGAAGCTGTGAGTGCGAGGGGAGGGTGGATGGGAAGTCTCTAGCTACCCCTCACTTTTGCTATGCACCTAACACTGCTCTAAAAATAAAGCCTAAAACACACAAAGACGGCACCATTATCATCACATACTGCCTCAACTTGCTCTGCTTCCCGGCTAACCAAAGCCCTTTAACTCGGGACATGAGCAAGTTCCCTTGGGTCTATCTTTGTTCCTCTCATTTGTGCTTTGTTTTATCTTCTGAGGCAGTGTCTCATGTAGCTCAGGCTGACTACAGAACTCCCTATTTAGCTGAAGATGACGTTGAATTCCTGACATTCCTATCTCTGTCTCTGAGAGCTACGATTACATGCAGACCAGCAAACCCACCCACCTTTTATGTGGGCATTGGAGATCATGCTTACATTCCATGCACTTTGCCCACTGAGCCATCTCCTCAGCCACACAGAAGACATTTTAGTGAGTAGTCCCAGGAAGGCAGACAAAAAGTGGCATCTGATCTCAACAGTTGGCAAGCAGTGCATGTTTTAAGCTGCTTTTCAGACATTATGGTACAAGGTCCAAGGCAAGACTCACTCTCTTTTCACTCTGCCCCAAAACACATTTTCATCCAGAACATAGATGCTACCCTCTGAGGCCTAAAGAAAGACAGAATCCTACACCATGGTAGCCTTTGCCCTTACATAGATTCCTTCATAAGCTGGTCCCAGTGCTCCTGAGGTGCCTCCAAAGTCCTTCCCCAGCAGGGAACTAGCACCGGGCAGAAATGACCCATGGAAGACATTAGTGAATAAGGGTGGATAGAGCTATGGGTCTGTCCCAACTCCTAGACGAAGAGCCCACAGTTCTAAAATGTATTCACTACTCTGTCCTATTGAGACATCTACTAATTTGCATCTCAAGACCAATTGCTACACAAAGAGCCATGCCTTTGAGAATGGAGTAAGGAAATTTTACTTTGCCGGTTGCCTCATGGCCTCCGTGTCTACCCTGGCCCTACCAGAGATCACAGTGGCAACACCCGATCCGGAACAGCCAGCATGGACCCTCCCTTCGAGCTCACCCAACAACATGCCATGTGTTAGATGCAGTTCAACTGAGTTGCTCTGGAGGCAGGGTGCGCAGTGCTTCAGCAGGCTTCTCCTGGCCCCTTAGCATAGCTGACTCTGTTGTAAACAGAGCTGTGACAAATGGCCTTGATGGTCACAGGGCAGCTCAGGTAAGGTCTGCCCACTTAAACTCGCCAAGAGCACGAAACTCATCCTGGTACTTGCTCCCTTCTCTTGCAAGAATCCCCTATGAGATAGCTGAACCTGTTAGTTCATGACTTTTCTGGGGCTTAAGGTTTGAACTGATACAGGTTCTGGAAGGATGAAAGGAGGAGCTGAGTTTCATTTCTGCAGCCTACTTACTGGAGGTGACGCTCACCCTGGGACGAGCATCCTTTTACTTTGAAAGAACTTTCTAAGTGTGTCACTGTTACCAGTACCAGTACATGCTCATACAATGGACAAAGATACATGGGATATAACAAAGAAGAAAATTAAAGTCATCATCACTACAGCCATGTTAAATTATAAAGACTTTAAGACTGGCAAGAGGCTCAGTGGTTAAATGTGTATACTGCTCTTGCAGAAGACCTGAGTTTGGTTCTCAGTGTCCATGTTAGGGGGCTCACAATCACCTGTAGCTCCAGCTCTAGTAGATCTAATGCCACTAGCCTCTAACAACACACTGTATTAGTGTGTGTGTGTGTGTGTGTGTGATAAAAGTAAATCTCAAATAAATAAGTTATAAAGCTTTCTAGGTATTATTTTTCAGATAGGGTTTTGCTGTATGGCCCAGCCTGGTCTTATGCTTATAAAATACAAATATTACTAGATATATTTTAGATGCCTCTAATCACATGTCTATCCAATGAATTTAGTGGAATTTCATTCTGTTTCTAATGGACTATAATTCCATTTTGTTCTAATGTGACAGCAATTATATTCGATTCTATTCTATCTTAGTGGCATAGACTACATACATATTACCATACTTTTAACTTACTGGAGTGGGAAGTTTCTTATTTAAGAGTCTTCTCAGTGATAAAAAGTTAAAATAATGAAAAGAATGTATTTTTGACTACAACAGACAGCTGACAAGGTCTTCTTCTGGCACCGGGACCTCATTCGCCGCAAATCTCTCTCCACTGTCCACTTACAGAACATGATGTGCACAAACAGGGGCCTACAAAAGGCATCCCTGGGGGAAGAATTGATCATGAGATCAGAAACCCCCCTGTCAAATCCCAACTCAGTTTCTATTAGACTTGGTTCAAGACAGCCAGCTCTCCCATCCTCAGACCAGCGAGGCCTGGAGCCTCACGGAAAATGATGATGGATGCTCTCATACACAGGGAGCCCAAGAAAGCAGCCAGGTGAGGTGGAAGCATACTCCTAACTATGACCTTAGAGCCTGAGAGATGATGCTCACTCACACAGAGGACACTTCACAAGAGCAAATAGTCACTCTAACAATGGAGCCAGAGCCCCCATCACATCCCGGCATGGCTATCAGTTTCACCGGCAATTCCAGAAATTTCTCTTCACAGAGTCTAAGTGTCAGAACACTTAACTATTCAGCATGCCACCTTCATAGTGTCGATCTCCTCCAAAGATGATTGGCTTCTCTGTGAACATTTCCAGCGTTTTCATATTGAAATCGAAAGAAGACAGGCTAGACGGTAGCACCCAGATGAGACTTGTCAAGTTACACACTGTTAGGGGCCACAAAGGGTGACTCTGCTTCTTTACACCTCCCCATCCCATAGTCTGGATGACACAGAAACTCTCATCAAGATTTTAGTGCCCACTGGACTGGCTGTCCTTAGAGCAGGGTCAGGGCCATCCTGAGATCCAGGTGGAGCTCTGTGCTAGTGGTTTACATTTAGGGGAACTACTTCCCACCCAGTGTGGAAGTGCTCTGGCCAGCTGAGCAGGGTACTTTGCCCCTCCGGGCCTCAGTTTCTCCAGGAGGAATATAAGCAGGTAGGATCCAATGGCTGAGAATCCACTCTTGCTCTTGTTCAGTTTTGTGTTCTGTTTGGCACCCAATTCTATGGTTCCATTTCCTTCTTTATTTTTTTTTAAGATTAGTACATATTTATGTGTGTGTGTGTGTGTGTGTGTGTGTGCGTGCCTGTGTGATTTTATGTGCATTATGTTCCTACTTGGTGTCCTTGGACACAAGAGGCCATTGGGTCCCCCTGGATCTAGAGTTACAGATGGCTTTGAGTCACTGGCATGGGTTCTTGGGTCCTCTTCAGGAGCAGTAAGTGCTCCTAACTGCTGAGCCATCTTTCCAACTCCAAACACAGGTTCTTCACAGTATCTGTTGAATAAGCAAACAGTGAAGAAAGGAGCAGAGGTTCCATTTGCCCTGAATTTAAGCCTCGAAAGGTGATTTATAATTTTTCTTAAGCTCTTGAGGTTTTGTCTCATTTCATCTTTCAAGCAGAAGTCTTGACATACAGACAAAATGAAAGTGATGAAATTCTATGGAGTAAGATGGCCAGATGCACCTCTGAAGAGAAAAACAGATGAAGTTCTCTTGCCATTCCATTCATGAATGAGATTGTTCTACCAGATGGAACCTTCTTAAAGGCCAGAGCAAAGGGGAAACACCTTGCCTTTTAAATGAGAGCCTTTTGTAGCATATTCACGGGCCATAGTGGCACCCTGGAGAAGCAATCTCTTATATACGGCTGGAAACATGACCTCTTCTAATACTGTCAACTAAAGTAGAATTTACTCAAGAAGACTGTCCTGTGGGTCCCTTGTCCAGGGATTACCTTAACTCCTAAGTTACTGAGAACAGTCAACCCCTGAAAACACTATGAGGATTCTAGACTAGAAGTTCATGGAAGCCAACAACATATCCAAACATAGCGTGTGCCTACCCACACCCCCTGGGAATCTAATGGGAGCCCAGGAAATGCAACACACTAAATCAACAGCGAGTAACAAGAAGTGGACATGATAAACCAAGAGAACAGGAGGGGAAGAAAACGTGCTTTTCTTTTCTTTTTTTTTTTTGATCTTCTGTAACTACAAAAGATGGCTGGGGAGCTGGAGAGATGGCTCAGTGGTTAAGAGCATTGCCTGCTCTTCCAAAGGTCCTGAGTTCAATTCCCAGCAACCACATGGTGGCTCACAACCATCCGTAATGAGGTCTGGTGCCCTCTTCTGGCGTGTAGTCATGCACACAGTCAGAATATTGTATACAAAATAAATAAATAAATATTAAAAATAAAAGATGGCTGGGCAGTGGCTCAGTTGGAAAAGTGAAGCCCTCACAAGCGTGAGGACCTGAGTTTGAGTCCTCGAGTCCATGTAGGAAGGTTTGGTGTGGTTGGGGCATGCTTGGAATACAAGCCCTTTGGAAAGAGAGACAGGCAGGTCTCTAGGGCTCACTGTGGAGCTCCAGGTTCAGTGAATGACCCTGTCTCAAAAGCCAGGATGGGAAGATGACCTCTGTGGCTGTTCTCCAGCCTCCACATACAGAGGCACACACACGCATGTGAGCATGCTCACACATACACATAATAAGAAAAACAAAACAGCACGGGAGAAGAACAGCATAAGACTTTGAAGCCCTCCACCTTAACACTCTCCTTCCGCAAGGGAAGACACTGAAGTTTAGGGCTCACACGAGCTCCCAAAGTCACACGGCAAGTCTGTGGGGAAGCTGGGACTAGACCTGAGCCCTCTGACAGTTTTCACTTCCCCATGCTGACACACTGGGAGAGTCAAACATGATACTGGCAATACAGCACAGAATCCAGGCACCTAGTCCTCTAGAAGGTTCCAAGAAGCACATGGGCTGGGTGTGGGGCAGGGAGTGTAAGTTGCGGGCTCATCATCCCCACTGATCACTACCTGTGCTTCTAATTTTTTTCTTTTATTAATCTTGAATTGTTTGGTAAAGAGTGTCCTCAAGTCAAGGGGCTGGATGAGCTCCCTCCTCCCCCCCTTTCCCTCCTTTGTTCTTGTCTTTGAGCTGGGTCCATTGGAAGAGCATTGTGTGGCTCCCCGCTGGGTCTACAAGGCCCCTTTTCGGTTCAATTAATGAGCCATAAATAACCCAATGAAGGTGTCAACAAAGAGGGTAATTTATCATCCCTTGTCAGGAAGGTGAGCCTTGCCGAGGCAAACGCTCATTCACAGTCTAGTACAACATGTTAAGATTTATTCCTGTCCAGGTCCCTCCTTCTCCGGGGCCCCCCCTTTGCCAAACCAAAATTTATCTTCCGCAGGAATCCTCACAGGTGCCCTGCACTGACAAATAAGCTTTGAAGTCTGGAATTCATCACTGGTTGGGCTTTGTTGGGAGGAAGGCAGCAGGAAATAAATTTATTTTAGAGGGAACGTACTTATGATTCAAACACGCGCAAGGGGAGCGGTGATGTTATTTCCATCCTCCTGGCTCTGGAGAAGGAGAGAGGGAGCTAGCGCAGGAAAGCCTCTTTCTCCTTTAGTGACTATGCCTTGGAGGAACCAGGACTTCACTGAGTGTGCCCTTGACTGCAAGCATAGATACTCATCGTGTGCATTTGAAAGCCTGGGTTGGGAAATTTTGCACGGGAGTAGAAAGAGCCAGAAGCCTTTGAGATGCTCAGTCACTAACTACATCAGGTTGTCCAGGTTCACTACCTAACTCCTGGCCTCCCTAAGAGTATTACATCTTGAATGGGTGTGTGTAACAGCCATCTGGAAGAGCTTGCTAAGACACTAGACCCTGCACCACCCCACTCTCTGCTCCCATCCCCAGGAGGCTCTCACAAGCTTTCTGTTGAGTCGCCAACTTTCCACGTGAACTCTCAACAAGAAAGTAATATTTCGTGCCTATAGCCACTAGTCACAGTGGTTCTTGAGCACTTGGAATGTGGCCAGTATCAGAGAGGAACTGTAGGCTGGGGAGAGGGCTCCTCAATAAAATGCCAGGCCATGCAAGCAAAAAGACCCGAGTTTGGATTCCCCAGAACCCACACAGAAGCTAGCCATGCTGGCAAAACTCAACATACCAGCATTGGGAGGGGTTGGGGTGGAAACAATATTCCTGGAGCTCATTGGATAGACAACTGATCAGTTGGCAAACTCCAGATTCCTTGAGAGACCCTGCAGTGTCAGAAAGTCAGGTAGAAAATGATAGAGGAAGATGTCTGACCTTGACCTCTCCCCACGCAAGTACACACACTCATAAAAATAAGAAAAGTAACTAGATTTCTTAATATTTAATTCCAATAGTTAGATCAATGTAGCCATGAAGCTGGCAATCACTGTCTTGAACAATGCATTTAGGTCTGTCCGTCTGTAGTATTGACTTGTGGGGAGCCTGGACAAAACCAAAAACCTCAACACTCCTGATAGAGCTCAAGATACCTGTCTTTTCCCACCTCTCTTATTTTCCTAGCTGGTACATCCCACAAGCCCCTGAGCTATGCCCTTGCCAGTCCTTCTATACAGGAGGGTGGCCGAGTTTACTCTCCCGCCTCCACTCCCAGTGTCTTCACAAGCAGACAGCAGGATCCAATTCTCTAGGTGCCTGTCAGGCAGGAGTGCAGGGGCTGTGTGGAAATAAGATGAAATCGCAGCTCTTCTACAGGCTTCTGTCCTTCCCAACACTTGGGAAGAAGGAAAATGACCTGCTACCAGGTGGTCAGTGAGAAAGAGAGCCACCACCAGTATGAGAGGGTAAAGGGAATCTCCTGAGGAACTGAGGGGCTAGGTGAGCCCTAGATCACCTAGCTTATCTTAAGACTGCTAGACGTGAGCTCGCCCTGCTTCTCAATGGACCTCACAGTGGACTGTACTTCATTTGCAGAGAACTTGAGACACCCAAGGTCCTTCAAGAATCCAAGCCACCTTCTCCCTCTTGCCCTCCTATGTTGACAGGGGATCTAACTCTACAGTGGCACGGCCTGACCGCCATCACTTACCCCAACCTGTTGAGATCATCTGTTCCTCGAAGAGAGATGGCCACATGTTCATCTCTAAGTCTAGGCCCTAGTCTAGTGGCTGACTCTAGGAGATTCAAATAGGATATATACACAGGGAATAGCCTCACATGAGCCTAGGATGGGCGCCCAAGTCTGTGCATAAGGTTTAAGGCAGGTAAGAGAGTCGTTCCTAAGACCAGAGTTTGCTCCCCTAGAGTAAAAGGCATGGCTGCTCCATCTTCACAAACCTGTGAGAGGAACTCACCCCATACAAATGCATTTCAAACATTCACACATTTTTAAAAAATATTAAATCACATTTAATTGGTTTACTGTGTGCCTGCTTGTGTGGTACAGTGTTCATATGCATGCATGCATGTCTCCTGCGCATGTGCAGAAGTCAGATGATGACTTGCAGGACTCAGTTCTTCCCACATGAGACGGTGTGTCTAACTGCAGTAACAGTTCCAAGTCACTGGGTGGGGCCAGACAGACCCAAGCACACAGTCTGAACCGCCAATCGTCCAGAGGCCTGGAGACACTGACCTAGACAGGAAGGGCCATCGCCTCCATCTGACCCCTGCCACCCGTCACCTGCACCGGACCCTCCCCGCTGAAGCTCTTTCCCTTGCTTGTCCTGTGACTTCCTGGGAAGAAGCCTATCCAACCTCCAGCAACCAGGGAAAGCAGAGAAGAGGAATAGAACTCCATCTTCTAGAGCTAAAGTTCTCCTAGACTCCAGAATCCCTTCAAGTCTTCAACATTTGATTCCTCTCCTCATCTGGGGCCCTTGTTTCACCTCCAGAAATAGGAACTGGTACCAAAATCCATACACCTGATGCCAAGACTTAATGCTCCAGCGTCATTTGTGCAGGGTCCAAAGTGCCTCTCCCCACACGGAGGCTTCTGCAGGAGAATGCCTTCTTAGCCTCCAGGCCCCACGAGGACTCCAGAACCAAACAGAAGATGAGACACAGCCTGAGGAGATTCTCAACCTCCTCTACACTCTTCTGCCTCACGACAGGGTTAGCTCAGACCCTGCACAGCGGCTGAGCCTACCAGCTAAACAGTTATTTCTTTCTATTTAAATTCGATGCCAAGCTGGGCGGTGGTGGTGCACGCCTTTAATCCCAGCACTGGGGAGGCAGAGGCAGGCAGATCTCTGTGAGTTCGAGACCAGCCTGGTCTACACGAGCTAGTTCCAGGATATCCTCCAAAACCACAGAGAAACCCTTTCTTGAAAAACCAAAAAAAAAAAAAATTCGATGCCAGAGAGCCCTGTGAAACCACTGCCCTGACTTGATGTCCAAGCTGCATGTAAACAGAAGTCCAGAAGCCAATGTCACTATACAGGGTCACTACACACAAATAAAGAAACGAATGCAATCAATAAAAAAATTCAAATCATGGGGAAAGAGACAACTGTGTTACCAGTGTGTTTTGAGTTCACCTTGAAATATCAGTATTACTCTGTGTGCAAAGATGTCCTGATGTTTTCCCAGGTTACCCCTGGAGGAGGGGAAAACTTGAGGAAGTGAAACTGCTCAAAAAAGCAGTGAATAAAGGCATGAAAGACGGAGGGGCCATTAGCAGACTTGAGTCCGGTTCTGTTCCCACCAGGACACTAAAGGAAGTAGCAGGTAAGGGAAGGCACATTTCTGTAGACTCTTTTTCAGTTGAGACCAAGCCTTGGTCACTCTGAGATACTCTAAAGAAACTTGCATTCCCTTCAATTTATCCACAGACAGGAAACCAAGTAGCAGTGTGTTTATGTGGCATCACTCAGTGCCGAGTTTCACTGTTAAGAGCGGGAAAGCAACTTCCAGGCTGAAGTTTGAGACGCATAACTTGAGTTTGCCTGGAGCTATGGCATGGTGAACTGCGCGGCTCCCTTCAGATCTTGCAAGCTGCCAGCCATTTGTCGGGGTGGGTAACTGGTTGGGAAACCTCGCAGGAAACGACAGCTTTGGCAAATGACTCAGTAGGTGGTTTGGACTCTTGTGACTCAGAACCAAGCCCACGGCCTAACCCCATGCCAAGAGTCCCTGGAATGGTGGAGATGCTCCCAGCCTGGCTGGCACGTGAAGCTGAGGACCTCTGGTGTTCACCTGCTGAGAGGCGAATGTCTTTCCTGACAAGTCTTGGGGACTGTGGACCAGAATTGCAGGAAAATGCACTCAGTTCTGAGTCTTGCTTTCCCTCGATCTCTAGAGAGTGTTTTGCTTGTATTGAAACCAAGTTTCATGCAGCCCAGGCCTGCCTCCAACTCTGTTTGTATTGAGGATGACCTTGAACTCGCCCTCCTAAATCTACCTCCTAGTAGTGGGAATAGGCATATGATACCATACCCAGCGTGTACGGCACTGGGCTTCATGAATGCAAGACAAACATTCTAGCAGCTGATCTACATTCCAAGCCCCACAGGAGATTTTCTGATGTATTCTCTATCATGCGACCTTCCACCTGAAAGCCTTCCTCCTTACCCACTGGCTTCTATTCATTTCGCACAGTCATGAACTTATAGATGCCAACTATCTAGTTCTCCCTTAGTTTCTATTGCTTCCTGGAGTGATAATGTCTCTGAGCAAGTATCCTGCCATGGATATCTAGTGACATCAATTACAATTTCAACATCCAACCCATTCTTCATCAGACTTACTCCTGTCACACAGAATGTCGTCCAAACTCCTTGTCTTGGTGAAAGCATTCAAATCTATCCTTGAAGCCCCAATTTCCTCCATTACTCTGCTCATAGCCTAGGTTCTGGGCAAGCTAGGTTGATCACTCATGCCTCCCTTTGTGCGCTCTCTATTCCTCTCCCTCGTATGTTTTCAATTCCCTTCACTTAAGATGTCTCTTCTCTGTCTCCTGAGACCCCGCTGCTCAGACTTTCAGGCCTGGAGCACCAGCACCCTCCTCTCTCAGGCATGCCCTCTCATTTCCCGACCTCTGACACCACATCCGGATGGTACTTTCCTATAGACATAGAGCATTCTATTCTGAACAGCAGGCATTTGTAGGAACAATGGCTCTAATCCGTTGGGGATGTTCCTTAGGGAAGGGGCAGGGTAGGCATGAGGAGATACACTCTTCCTATTTCCCACCATTCCCGAGTATACAGATTTGCACTAACAAGCAAATGGGTAAAGATGGAAAATCTAGATGGATGTTCTCAGATTCTCTCCAGCTGCGGAGTTTCATCCCAGAGGTGGCTGCACGTCAGTAATAAAAGTCTGAGCAGCCACAAGCTTTTCGGAGGCATTGGTGTGATACATTCTGCTGGCCATAGCCTGCCTCTGGGTGTGTACAGGCAGACTCACACAAACCAGATGTGCATCTACTTAGAAAGGGCCCAGAGAGACTGGCCTCCCTCGTTTCTCAGTGTGATGAGAGGTATCTTGAAGCCTTGCAGCTCACAGTTGTGCTGGAAAAAAAAAACCCACACCCACTTAGCGCAGCCCCAGCTCTGGCTCCTTAGCATTTGCATGGCAGGGGTAGGTTGTGGTGCCCTGTTGGCAGTAAGCCAGGAGGAGAGCTGAGGTTTGGCATTGCTGTGCTCAGTAAGCAGGCTAAATCCTAACACGGTCTCTGCCAGTTAACAAGGCTGTTGCCTACCTTATGCAGGAGCTGCTGTCCCGAGCCTGCCTCCTGCTGGACCAGTAAATGCTAAATACAGTGGAGGTCATGAGGCAGGTGTTGCTAAAGTTATCTTTCCCGGTGCCCTCAAGAGACTACACAGCCATTTCCAAACTTAGCAAGGATCAAGGTATCTCAGAGGCTTTATTCAAATGCAAACTGTTGGACTCAAACTCTAGAGGGTCTAACTCTTTGGACAAGGATAAAGAATTTATATTTCATCCTCAGATAATGATGGTCTAGCTTGTCAAAGGCCCCCACTTTGTGAGCCATGACACCAGGCTACCTCAAGGGAAGAAAAATGAATCAAGAGAGAGAAAACATCAGTCTATCTCCAGACTCTGGCCTTATGAAAATGAATCTTTTGGACTGAGGAGATGGGCCAGTTGTTAAAAGTGCTTGCCTTATAAACACGAGGACTTGAGTTCAATCCTCAGAGCCCACATTTAAAGGCTAGGCACACTGGCACGAGACTGCAATCCTAACAGAGAGAGTCAGATTCCTGGGGCCTCCTGGTTGGCGAGTGTAGGCTAGTAGGCAAGGTCCAGGCCAGAGAGGTACTGTCTCAAAAACACAGTACACTCAGGGAACGATATGAAGATGACCTCTGGCTTCCACACTAATTTGAAAACACACACACATACAAACACACACACACAAACACACACACTGCTACAACATCAGTTCCCTACTTTGCCACAGAAATGGTTTTTCCTTCTAAGCTGTTGGCTCCACTTTCTATTTCTCACCTAGAACAAGAAAACTTCAACTACACAGCCAAGCTTGACTTGACTGAGCCCTAACTATGTGTCAGGTACTGTTCTAAACCCTTAACGCATTATTAGCTCATTTCATCCACATGATTCTATGCATTAGGTAGCACGATTACCCCATTTTAGAAATGACAAATCCCACAGGGGCCTGAGGAAATAGTTTCTGAATTAATGTACAAAGGCAGACTGGGGAAGCGTTTAGTCTGCGTCCTACGGAAGCCCATGTCTATGCCAAGGGAAGCCATCAGAAAGTGAAGAACTGGCTTGTCAACCAGTTGTTTGTTCCTGTACGACACCAAATAGCCCATGTGCCTGCCATTGGCTGCCTGCTCTGGCTCTGTGTAGACGTCTCCTCACTGGGAGGGAAGCCAGAGTTAATCTCTCACAAAGGGTGGTTTAATAATAACCAGACACTGGAGGCGAACAGAAAGGAACAGGGTGATCCCACACAACCCCAGAAAAAAAAACTGGACTATTCGGGCTCACGGTGTGTGCACTGCCAACTGGGGAGGGCCCCTGGGGCTGCCTGAGGTTTCTTAATTTTTTATTCTAAAAATAGCCCAAGCAGGTGTCCCTTCTGGTTATCCCCAAATGCACCAGTGCAAGAATCTACAGATGCCTATCACTGTAAAGCCGCACTAACAATCCCATCGGAACGGAAACCAGGTCATCTCTGAAAGGCTATAAATGGACAGCCCCTCTCTGTCTATTACTTATTAATGTTTCCCGCCTTTTGCTCAACCAGCCTTGAGGCCCAAACAGAGAAACACACCCTACATAAAGTTACCAATACAAATAAATAAAACATCAAGACTCAAACTGGTAGCTTTCTTTGTCCCCGCTGGAGCAGGGTGGACGGCGCCTGCTAGATGCTATGCACAGTGCTCCTCGAAGCACAGCCCTTGGAGAACTAAGGGATGCATTTTCCCCAGAAGTCACTCATCTTTGCCTCTGTGGAAGACTGTTCTTGTCTGCTGTGGATGGAGTGAAGTGATCACAGAGTGATTCTGAACCCAAGTCCCTTGGAGTCAGGCACAGCGAGGTTGGCCACGCTGATGAGGAGCCCGCACATACAATATGCACGCTCTGTGTCTACCCTGCCTCAAGAGTCACAGTGGAAATACCAGTCATGGAGAGATGTGTGCGAGAGGAAAATTGTCAGAGTCTCGCCATCAAGTTCTGCAGAGATGCGATTATTCAGGAGCCAAGCCAAACTAATGTGATGCTGGCATCTGTCACTCCAGGGAACCCCTGCGACACTGGCATCTATCACTCCAGAGAGCCCCTCTGGGTCAAGAGGCTAGCCATGCCCAAAGTAGTATTATTTATTCCATATGCCTCCTCCTGGCTGCTCACAAACCCTTCCTGCTTCGCTGGAACAAAGGCTTGCCCAGGTTTCATCTTAGCCCCAGCTCGTGTAGACAACCCAAGGGCTGTTCCGATGGCAAGACCTGAAGTCATTTGTGGCCCAAAGCACTTTCCTCCCTACAACTCACCAGGGTGGAGAAACAGAGGGAACCCACACACCTGTCAGGCATTCTGCCTCAAAGCAAAGCCAGCACCTCCTCTTCCCGCAGTGGCTACAGAAGAAAGAAGCTTAGCCTGGAGTCTCAATCCATGCCCCTTAGTGCAGAAGACAGCACCCAGCTGTTGTGGACTGAACGAGAAATGCTGCTCAGAGGTGTGAGCATTTAAACACTTGGGACCAGTGAGTGGTGCTGTTTGGGGAGGTGGTATAGCCTCCTGGAGGAAGTACAGCACTAAGGGGGGCTCTGAGAGTTTCTATCCTCACCCCACTTTCAGTTCAATTTCTCCGAATCACGTTTGCCATTGTAGATATGCTCTCTCAACTCCCTTCTCCAGTTACCCGACGCCATCCTTCCTTCACCATTATGGGTCCTCCTTCAGGAATGGTCAGCTCACACAAACCTTTATCCTTACACTGCTTTTGGTCACAGCATTTTTGTCACAGTGATGGAAAAGTAATCAATACACCTACTTGTAAGTTCCGTCCTACTATGTGTACTGTGGTCCTGTAGTGCCTGTATTACATGTAGTACGGTACTATGCCCGTAGTTTACCCCCTGCACTAAGGACCTTTTGCATTCGTGAGCCAGGCAAGGGCCTGGAGATTTAAACACAAAAAGACACACAGACAGAGACACGGGTCATCGGGTCATCCTTGAAACAAGAACTCCCCCTTAATTGTGTTCCAGGACAGCTTATATAGGGATCCTTAACTAATAGCCATGCCCCAGCCAAACCCACCAGAAACCACTCCCCTGCCATCAGGAACTCCTGAGGGTCTTGTGCTGCTCAGAGCAGTTGCAAACACAGGAAAGCAAGTTGTTTTGCTTAGAGCATCGGCAAGAATAACAAGTTGTTTACAGGAAATTCAGGGTCTGTGGGTCCACAGTCCCCAACACCTACTTACCCCAATCAATCCCCACCAGAAACTATGTAGAGCACCCGACAAGGCCTGCTGTGCTTCAGCAATGGACACTATGGGGCCTTTTGTCCCCAAGGCTTCATTTTTTTCTTATGGAAATACTTAAATGCTTCTAAAATATAAAATAAAGACAAAATGCCTCTTAGGTTAGTCAAGTCAATTGATAGTCGATAATGGTGAACATAAGACAGGCATTTTGGTGGGGCCGGAGAGGTGCTAAAAGCTCCAGCTGCCAAGCACCACATGCCTGAAGCCACTCAAATCAAGTCACTTCCCTGCATAGGAAATACTTCCGCCATGAGCTACGGTTATTGCAGGGGAGTTGTTTTAGTGGCAGCAACTGCAAATGCGTACTGACGGTGAGCCAGGCACCCTGCAGAATGCTCAGCGTGGGTTGGCTCATCTATGATAACAACTTTATGAAGAATATTCCATCATGGCAGACCCATAGAAACTGAGGCACGCAGTTGCCAAGTGGCATGGCTGGGATCTGAACTCAGGATGTCTAGAAGCGGCATCCAGACCACCCCTCCTCTACCACTTAACCTTTGCTGAGCCTACTACAAACAAGTTAGCCAGTGTAGTAATCTGAGCACCCGCCCCCCCACCCCCAGAAGTCAACACAGCACTTACTACTGTTGAAGAGTTTTCCTTCTCTGAGTACTTATTATTGTTCATCTCATAAGGCCTAAATCTTGGTATGAAAACCTTCACCCTCATTTGGTTGAGCAGCTGCGTAAGGTCTTTCAGTCTTGAGGAAACCCTGCATTGTTACCAAGCAACACAGGAAAGGCTGGCTAAGGTTTCCTGAGCCCAATGTGCCTAAATTGGCTTAAAGCCTTGAAGAGTCCAGTTTCCATGTATTGAGAGGAAGAAATATGTTGTTGGTCCTTAGAATTCGCCCTTGACAAGGACTTCTTAAACTCTCAACTTCCACTGGGGTCTTTCTAGCTCAACAGTGTCTGGCATTGACAGAAGCACCATGGGCACAACAGGAAGAGTCAGGGCCAGCCAGTGCTATCCTGTGCATGACCTCAAGAGAATCAACCCGGTCACTCAGGTCATCTAAGACAGAGTCAGGGCCAACCAGTGCTATCCTGTGCATGACCTTGAGAGAATCAACCCGGTCACTCAGGTCATCTAAGACACCATCAGTCAAGCAGGAAGGGGAAATACCATGCTTCAGTTGTTCATGGTAAGGAAGAAGCAAGATAATATATGTAAAACCTCATCCAATAGCGAGGTAACTTTCCTAGGTGGTTCGTTATGCGCCAGGAACCCCACAGCAGGGATAGTATCCTGCCATTTCCAGGCGAGGAACGGAAGTGACAGAAGCAGAATTTTCAGCTAGATTGTTCCGCCTCATGATTTCTTAATAGTGCTGACTATATCCTGTGATGTTGAATATTTATTGTAATTTAACAGAATCAGGAATCACCCAGGAGGCCCTGGCTTCCAGCTACGCCTGAGAGGGATCATCTCAATTAGGTTAGCTGAGGTGGGAAGATTCCATTCTGCAGATCTGGGCAACAGGCTACATGAAAAGGAAAAAGCAAGCTGGGCACCAGCATTCCTGTGTCCTGACTGTGGTCGTGGTGCAACCAAATATCTCATATTCCAGCCACTGTGACTTCCCACCATGAAAGGCTGTTTTCTCTAACTATGATCCAAAAGAAACCCTTCCTTTTGTGCTTTTTTAATTGCCTCTGCCAGGTATTTTTGTCCCAGCAATGTGTAATATAACCAAATCCATCCCATAATGGAGGAGGGTGTCTGTGTTAGGGTTTCTATTGCTGCAATGAAGCACCATGACCAAAAGCAACACAGGGAAGAAAGGTTTTATTTGCCTTATACTTTCCAATCACTGTTCATCATTGAAGGAAGTCAGGACAGGAATTCAAACAGGACAGGAACCTGGAGTTGATGCAGAGCCTATAGAGAGGTGCTGCTTATTGGCTTGTTCCTCAAGGCTTGCTTAGCCTGCTTTCTTATAGCACCCAGGACCACCAGCCCAGGGATGGCACTACCCACAACGGTCTGCCACCCCCCACATCTGCCATCAGTAAGAAAATGTCTTATAGGCTTGCCAACAATCTGATCTTACGGAGGCATTTTTTTTTTATTTGAGGTTGCTTCCTTTCAAATGACTCCAGCTTATGACATAAAACTATCTAGCACAAGGGACAAAATTAGTTCCTGGGAACAAAACTAAAAGATTGTCATTTTTTTATGTAAAAATAGGACAGAGGAATACATCCACATACAATATAATCACAAACATATCCACATAGGCATAAACACACATTGTGTCTGTACAATTAAAAGTTCATGAAGAGGGCAGTTAGAAAAATACATGGCTAAAGAAGACTCCTTAGAAGGAAGAATTAAAAACAAAAAAACACTTGAGAAAGTGTTCCCCAGAAACATGAGCATTAGTGCTACGAAGTTGGGCACCTGCAATAGAAGGCTGTGGGCTATGCTCACATGTGCCCTGGAGGAGGTGCAAGCCATTTGCGGGTGGCTCAGCTTAGAGGCTGTGTGCAAAGAATTCCAGTACCTTCACTTTTCAATTCTAAAGGATTATCTTCAGCCAGTCAGTAGGAAGGTGAGGTATCATTAGCATTATGCCCCCCTTCTTCACCCTGGATTCATCAATTTAAATCAACATGTCTAAATTTAGAGGTATAAAATTTCATTTTATGAATGATAATTGGTATGTTTAGAGCCAATGAGTACAAATATGCCTTGGTCTCCTAATGGGACTCAAATTGCATTTCTTAAAGCTATCAAAATAGAACCAGAGTTTATGTCAATAAATTCCATACTATTTCTTTAAAAAATATTTGTATATGTGTCCAAATGTGTGCATGCCCAAATGCGTGTGTGAAGCTGCACATCCAAACATGTACGTACAGGTGCACAGGCCTGTGTGTCTGTGGAGGTCAGAAGAGGGTGTCAGGTAACTTTTCTTAGCACTATTTCTTTGAGGCAGGGTCTCTCCCTGAACCTGGTCTCTTTCTTTCTCAGCCAAGTTGGAAGACAGCAATTCCCAGAAATCTTCCTGTCTGTGCCCTCTCAAAGAGGGTCACAGGCATGCATGGATACCTAGATATTTTAGTGCACACAGAGATCCAAACTCTGCTCCTCGTGTCTGTACAGCAAGTGCTCTTAACTACTGAGCAATTTCTCCAGTCCCCTACACCCTGCTTCCTAAATAACCGAGTCATTTAAAAGTCCACTCACCAGTTGCTCAGGCCCTCACTCCCCTTCTTCCTGGATCTCACTTTCTCCTTCTACGCCCAATACCACTACCTAGATATTAGAGCTTATGGGAGCCTTGATCTCCTCAACTCTCCCGCCCCACTTGGTTCTCAGCACTGTTTCCAAGTGTCTTCCTGGCAATTCACTCATTTTTTCATGGTTCCATCCACCTATACATCTCACAACATTCAAAAATAATCAACTCATTCCCACAACGAGCCAGGCATTCTCCCAGCGTCATGACCCTCCTTTCTCCCTGGTATGATTATTCCTCGCCCCAATTCTCTACTGTGTAGAAGTGGCTAGAGAAGAGCACACACATTCGTCAGAGACTTCATTCTGCACACACCACCTTTGAGGAGTTCTGACTGAAGAGCAGCGGGCGTGCATGTGCTCGCTTGTAACGCCAGGGCAGGCTGGTCTGAGGTAGCTGGGATAATCCATCCAGTTGCCATAGTGGCTGTAAGTGTTCATTTACCACTACGAGACCTGCGGCAGTCATCTATAATGCCTTTCGCCAGCAGGAGCCGTGCCAGCTGCAGCCCAGGGCGGCATGTCGGCCATCCGTCACCCCTCTCCTCTACAACCTTTTGTTCACCGCTCATTAGGGTGAATTATAACAGGGGACAGCACATATTTCAGGACACTCTCTTCTCCTCATGGTGTTTCAAGTCAGCTGGACCAGCCCCATGCCCACACAATCTTTCAGAGAGGGACAGTCTCACCCGTTAGATGTTCATTGCCCCAGCACTTCCAGTGACTGGAAGCAGAGTATGAGGCACATTCCTAGGAGGCAGGATGAAAAAGCAGCCCACTTCATCTACTATAAATACTGGATACTGCATTTCCTTGTTCTCTGCCATATCCTCGGGGCCTGTAGTGAAGGCATATTACATTTGAACATCCTAAATAGGTCATCATGTCAGCTTTGGGCCCTGCCTTTGCTTCTCCGTTGTAAGCAGATAGATAGCTTCCAGAGTCACAAGTGTTTGGATTAGGCTAGCACGTCCATGCCACTAACGGGCATTGCACATATGTCATTGCAAATGTGAAACCACCTGTCTAAGATTATGAACATTAGAGGCTGAGGATGGATAGGGCAGTGTGTGCTTGAAACCCCAGTGCTGGAGAGGCAGAGACAGGAGGAGCCCTGAGGCCATGGATTAGTTTCTTTTCTATGTCTGTGATAAGACACTATGACCAAGTCAACTTAGTAAAGAAAGTTTAATTGGATCTAGGGTTTCAGAGGGTTAGAGTCCATGACAGAGGAATGAAGGCATAGCAAAGGGTGACTGGAGCAGCATTGAGAGCTTATGTCTTGATCCACAAACAGGCGGCAGGGAGCACACTGGGAATGGTGCCTCTCTCTAGAAATAGCAAAGCCAGCCCCAGTGACAAATCTACAACAAGGCCACAAGTTTATGGGGACGGTTCTCATTCAAATCACAGGCACTTTGGCCAGAGTCTAGCTAAATCTACAAGCCCCAGGTCTGAATGAGAGAATATTTGTCTAAGAAAATAATGTGGGTGGCTTCTAAGGAATGAATGATACCCAAGCTTGACCTTTGACTTCCACGCTGCTCCTTAACACAACCAGAGTTTGGTTCCCAGTACTCATAACAGATGGCTCATAAATATCCATAACCCCAGATCAAGGGGGAATCCAACACCACCTTCTGACTTCCTCTGGCATCTACACACACATACAAATCTTAAACACAAAACAAACAAGTTTTCTGACTAAGAAGACAGCTAAGAGTCCCAAACTGGAAGCCACCCAGATAACCAACAACTGGTGAGCAGGATAGAAACTCGTGCGCATGCTCATATAATAGGCTACAGTTCTGGGGCTGCTATTCTGATAATAAAAAGAAATGACATGTCCATACATGTAGTTGTATGAACAAATCTTAAAATCATTATGCTAAGTGAGAGAAAAGGAATGCAGAGGCTACCTATATATTGTAATTTCATTGATAGAAAATTCTAGACAAGGCAAAATATGGTGACATTGAGCAGATCTATAGTTATCAGAAGTTGGGGGCGGGGGGGAGGGAATTAAGAGCAAAGAAGCCCAAGGGAGCTTTAGTGGGTGAGAAAAATGCTCCATATATTCACTCTATGGGAGACAGTTATATGATCGCATGCAATTGGCAAAATTCATCATATCAGACTCATACAATAGACAGATCTTATTACATGCAGACAATTTCATAAATAGAAACAGAGCAAAGGAGAAAAGTCTCCACTAAGGAATATTGCCTTGGCTTCTCCTCCAAGGTACCAGACACCCTAGGAGAGAGGAATGTGGGCATCATACATGGAAAGAAGTTACACTCAGATAAAAGTGAGGTTAACCATGTAAGGCTGAACTGGGACAAACTAGAGAGTGCACACCTCCAGTGGAGGGCGACCAGTCATAATTTGCATCTCTTGGGGACTGTCAGCCCTGTCAAGTTCAGCCCAACTTCTGGCTAACTCAAGTGAGATCGAAGAAACACTAGAAAGATGGGGAGATTGCAGGAAAGTGGTTTGACCTCAGACTTCAGGGTTCTTTGTTCCTAAAATAGATCAGTTGGACAAAAATGGCATAAACGCTTTTGTATAATAGAGCATGCCCGGTCTTTAATGTCTTAGGGGCTGGGGAGAAAGCTCAGTTGGTAAATTGAGAAACTAACTGCTTGTCTTGCAGGCACAAGGACCTGAATTCAATTCCAAGAGCTCACACCAAGAAGCCGGGCATGGAGCTATGGCCCTTGTAATCCCAGTGCTGGGGAGGGAGAGACAGAGGCAAATCTGGAGCTTACAGGCCAGCTAGCCTAGTCTAATCAGTGAACACCAGGTCCCAGGTACAGTGAGAGACATCCCCCCAACACTCACACACACACACACACACACACACACACACACACACACACACACACACAGTAAAATCGTCCATCCCTTGTCATTTCATCATTTTCTGATTCTTCTTAGCTCTTGGGATCACTGAGGTAGTTCTGGCTGGAGCCAGGCTCATCATTCTTTAGGCTGAAGTGAAGGGGACCAAAGCACTGAAGGAAAGTGCAGAACTACTGTGGATTTCTTTGCCTGGACAGACACGGCTAGCATGCCCTTACCCTGAGATGCTCTCAGAAGATCTCCAGAGACTCAGCTGATTTATTCTTAGTTCCCTGGTGAGTGTTCACTTTGTAGCCTAAGAGAACTTCCAGATTCCAGGATGATGAATTTTTGATCTTGATTTTTTTAAAAATTCAATTGTGAGTCATTCTACACGTTAGCGTCAACAACCCCAAACCCTCCTCTCCCCTCAGCTTTCTCATCTCTTCAAAGATCCCGGAGGTGAGTAAGGGTTTTAAACATTTTGCCCTTGACAAGAAAAGATGCAGGAACCAGATACTTGTGATGAGTGTTGCTGTCAATACTAAAAAAGAGGGCTTCCCCCAACCCAAGCAGAACTGTGCAAAGATAAGGACAGATCTCGCATCTCTCACAAGAGTGAGCAGGCAGAGATGAACAGATGCTTCACTGTCTCTACGTCAGTGCTTCTCAACCTGGGGGTTGTGACCCCTTTGGGGAGGGGGTCCAAGGACCCTTTCACAGAATCTAATATCAGATATTTACATTACAGTTCATAACAGTAGCAAAATTACAGTTATAAAGTAGCAACAAACAATTGTATGGTTTGGGGTCACCACAACAGGAGGAACTGTATTAAGGGAAGGTTGAGAAGCCCTGCTTTAAGCCAACTCTCCTTTCCTTAAAGACTGGATAAAATCTTAATCTAGGCATCAACCAGATGGCTGAGAAGGTAAAGGTGCTTGCCAGCAAGCATGCAGCTCTGGGTTTGATTCCTCCAAATCCATAAGGTGAAAGGAGAGAACTGACTCTTACAAGTTGTCCTCTGATCTCCAGGTGTGTACACTGTGGCACAGGTGTTCCCTTACACAGATACACAAACTATGACATAATCAAAATTTAATAAGAAATATAAGAACAGCCATCTCCATAATCTTTGGAAGATTCTTCCTGATGTTTTGAAATTGCCCCCCCCCCCCGCCATGTGATGGATCTGGCTGGAAAATAAAATACCAACAAAAGTCATAATTGATCACAAGAGGACTGGTCACAGGCTTTGTCAACAAAGGGGTGGGATGCAGGACACAGTGCAGGTGTAGAAATTGAATCTTAGTGAGCTCACACCTCAAGCCCTCAAGCCCAAAGCCACCTGAACTGGTAAACTGCTAGCTGGATCAGAAAGACATCCAGAGCAAACCGAATCCGCAGTCAACACTCTTCCCTCTACCGCACACTGTCAACCACAAGGACCAGGTTTCCGTTTCCCTTCTATCTTGAGGCTCATTATCTGTGTTAGGCATGGCATTCTGCTGTTGTTTGTCCAGGGATAAGGAGTGTGTATTTAGGCTCTCATATCATATACTTAACTTCACATTGGGGATCGAGCCTCAGGCAGACATTCATGTGAGCAGGGGACTGTAATCAGTTTAGGAGATTATTACTTGACAGTATTCCTGTTCCCGGTGATAATGAGAACAGGCTGGGCTATTAGAATGTTACCTGCATACACACACAGTTGCCTTTTCTTTCTCCCTGATCTCCTTATCCTCCCTTCAGAAAACATAGTCTTTCATCTTTAGGTTTACTTGCAACGGTGGTAATTCAGCATGTCCTGAAATAGTGAGGATGCCTATAGGAAGCTAAGCATGCGAGATGGAATAAGACATGGCCTTAGGCTGGCCCTGCTGCCCTCACACATTCTACAACACGCAAGGTCACACAGTCCTGTTAGAATTGAAGTAACAGCTCATTGAAGGTCAAATTTATTAAAGTTGCTTTTGTTAAAGTCTTCCTGAATGTCTGGGTAACAGGCCCCTAGTTTGGGCATACCTTATTTTTTTTGCAATTATCTCAACGAAATCAAGAAAACTGGACACAAGAACTCTATGTCCAGCTCTGCTGGAATCATGTTCGAACTCAAGTTCAAGCAACTATGCACAGAAGATCCATCTAATTTTGAGATCTGGCCCTTAGGTGAGGGGTGTAGGAAGAAAGGCTACTCTGCTGTGAGGTGGAGGGACATGGGGGCATAGAAGAAGATCCCCAGGTTCATGGCATATTTTACAGGGCACCAGCATGCGCAATTAGCGTTTCACCTCCAAAACGTCTTTTCTTTTATTCCCCCCATTAAAAGTGAGCTCGGGAATGTCACTTGCAGCTGAATTCAGTCTTGTTCTGGCTCTCCTCAGCACCCTTCTGAGACATTCTGGTTCTCTGGGGGCAATCAAGGTCACACTTAAAAAGAGGTGTTATTTCTTGATCAAGGTTTCAGGAGGATCACCTTTCCAGTGGGAAAGTCCTGCTGCCATTTTAGAAAGCTGCGGCGGCGAGGTTGAGGGTCTAGGGTTAAGGGGGGTGGCGGCACATGAAATTTCATTCCTCCTAGGCCTATGTCACAGATGCAAGCAGAAGACAAAAGGGGAGCCGACAAAGGAACTGGAACATGAACATAAAGACAGCATTTGTGGGAAGATGGCTCAGCCGCGGCTCAGTAGAGTGCTTGCGGCCTAAGCCTGGGGACCTGGGCTCAGTTCTCCAGAGCCCATATCTGAACCGAGCATGGTCATACTTGCTTATTATCCCAGTGCTTGGGGGTAGAAAACAGGAGATGGGGGGGGGCTTGCTGACCCTCCAACCTAGCTGAAAATAGGTAAGTTCTTAGTCAGTGAAGACTCCTACGTTAAAGGGTAGATGAACAGTGATAAAGACAGACACTGGACATCCTTTTCTGACCTCTGTATATGTGTATACATATATCCACATGTATACAACACACATACATGCACACACACACACACACACACACAAAGACACACACACACTTCACGGCCTCCAGGAATAGAAAGCAAAGAATAAAGCAGCTAAGAGCAAACAGACTACTTTGGTTCCAGAGCAGGGAAAGCCAGCAGCTGATTGGCCACAGAGCACACGTGAGGTGGGTAGTGTTGACCACACCAGGTCAATCCACCAACTTGGGGCAGGAGTAGAGAGACCACTGTCAGCTCCTTCACCATCCTCTCTGAAAATACCACACAGGATCACAAAACATAGATTTTGGGGGGTAAGCAGGAATTCTTGTCTCTTCTTTGTAAAGAGTTATGTATTCCAATGTACATGTGGGAGAGGAGCATGGAAGGCTGGTATCTCTCGGGACAGACTGCGTGCATACCGCAGGGCACGCAGGTCAGGGCACCCACCGGCCAACATGAAGAGTGAGTCGGCTCTCAGCCAGGAGGCAGTGGCTCCCCAAGTTTTTGTGGGCGAGCACTGTCATAGGGTGACTGCTTCACACTGGCAGTGGAGAAAAAATAAAGATCCTCCAGGCTGCAGCTACCTCACCCAGGGCCCCACAGAAGACACACTATCTCTGTGCTGTGCGTGTGGGAGGAGAGGGGGCATGTGCGCACACGTGCTAGTGTGCACTGGATAAGAAAAGTAAACGTCATTTTCTTGTGCTGCAAATGCAGTGAGCATCCACGTAGAAGAAACAAACTCACTCCTTCCTTTCGCCACCCCATGTTCATTTCCTAATGACTCAAGGAGTCAGAACTGGAAAGCAAGATTACAATCCCCATTCATTTCTTCAGTCACTCAACCAATAGCACCCAGAGCCGGAGGGATGGCTCAGTGGCTAGAACACTTGCTGCTCTCGCACAGGACCTGGCTCCAGCTCCAGGCTAGCCGATGCCTGGGTCTTCTCAGTCAACTGTAGCCGTGTGCACATGCCCACACACAGACACACATGTACACACGTGTCAAAATAGAAGACTGTTTAGAAAATAGAAACTAAAAATAGATGCAGTTTCTAAATAGCGCCAGCATGTGCCAGAGTTGTACAACATCCAATAGTGGGTTTCACTGGGACACATTTTAAATAATTACTTTTAATTTGTACTTTCGTGTATGTGTCTGTATGTGTGTATGTCATGTGCATAGGACCTCTCAGAGGCCAAAAGAGGGTGTTGGATCCCTTGGAGTTGGGGTAACGGGTGCTGATAAGTGAACGCTGGTCCTATGGAAGAGCAACGAGTGCTCTTAACTGTGGAGTCACCTCTCCAGCCCCTGTTGTGACATGTTTGTAAGATCATACAATCATATCTGTCCTTTCTCCCTCTTCTCTTGCCCTCTGCCACCTTCCTAACACCACCCTTACAGCTCCCGCATCTTTAGTGTTTGAGAAAGCAGACTCTGTAGACGAGGACAAAGCACGCAGTGTGTGTCATTTTGAACTGCCTTACTTCACTTAACATGATGACCCCGGTTCCGGAAACCCATCCCGGTCCCTGTTCATGGTCCTGGAAACCCATCATCTCAGTTTTTGTCATGGCTGAATAAAAGCCCACTGTGTATATTACATAGGACTGTACAAATGTGCATCACCTTTGTCTTACTCCATTCCTCTGCTGACGACATCTAGGTTGAGTCTATATTTTAGTGGCTAACTCAGCAATACACATGAATGCGCAGGTGTTTCTGTGGTACGTGGGCTTCAAAATTTGTCTAAATATCCAAGAGTGGTATGACTGTGTCATATGAAAGCTCTGTTTTAGTTCTTGATGATCCTGCCCCCCCCCCCCCCCCCATACAGATTCCTATAAGAGTGGCCGCATCGGTTTACAGCCCTACTGCCAGGAAATCAGGGTCCTCTTTCCTTACATCGTCTCCAGCATTTTTTGACATTTATTGTCTCCCTCACAGTCATCCCGACTGCTTGAGAGCTGGCTGGGGTCTTTACATCTTCCACTCGTTCTCCCCCACACCAGGTACAAGGATGCTCTCTTATCCTACGCCTTCAAGAAGCCATAAGCCCCAACACGGGTGAACTAGTGGAGTCTAGAACCCGTTCCTATTGACGCCTAGTTCAGTGGAGCCAGGGGGTAGGAGCTGGTCTCTTCTTTCAGGCGGGAGGGATGAGAAGAGGTGTAGCTGCCAGAACCATTCCGGAGAAGAGCAAACAGGACGGACCACGGCAGATAACAAACAGCAGAATGGAGTTTGAGTACATTCTCACCAGGGGATGAGGAGAACACACCCTGGTAATCTTTCTAAGCCGAGAGTGAGTAAAAAACACAGCACGGCGGAGGGATCTGGTCTTCTAATCTCCCACTCATCAACGTCGCCCAAGTCCCTAGTATGTGCCAGATGCTCTGCTATACTTGGGGCATGCACACCCAAGAGGTGGCCCTTACTCAGGAACATGGCAGTCTGACAGGGCAAAGTAGCTAGTAGCCAGGCTAGCCAAGTTTGTCATGGACATATCAGAAGATGCCAGTCCTAACCTTGCATGTTTTCTCAGATTGGGATGTTCCCTGGCACGTAGCTTCCAAGTCAAGACTGTCAACACAGAGCTGAAGGGGAAATAAAACTTCAGTGGGTGAAAGTACCAGAGTGTCCTCTCCTTGTCCCTTCAGTGCCTGGTAAATACACACACACACACACACACACACACACACACACACACACACACACACACACTATGTCACCGGAACAGCTTCATACAGTGCATGGAGTGTGGACACAGTTGGCAATGCTAAGGCCTCACTACCTCTCACAGCAGGGAGCAGGGACTGGTGGAGAGGCTGTGTTCTAACCTTGGCCTTGGTGTCTGTTGCCTTTCCCCACTTGCTGCTGGTCCCCGGTGGGGTGTCGGAAATGGCTCTGACACCCTCCTACACACTTTCATATTCCAGGCTCCACCCTGCTCCTCTTTCCATCTTCATCTGCGCCCGGTTTATAAGCGAAGGCAGCCGACGAAGCCTCGCCTCGTGCCATCTGTTCTGCGTCACAAACACTGCTTTTGCGAACAGGAGGAACCGGGCCTTTCAGGACTATCAAAGATTGCAGGAGCATTTACAGCTTGTGTGGAGGGGGCCAAGGGGAGGCCATTTTTTTCAGACAACATGTGATCATTAATACTAACTATCAACTTGATAGAATCTAGAGTCACCTAGGACACCGACTCTGAGCATACCTGTCAATCACTTTCTAAACTGGATTAAATGAGAAGATTCACCCTAACTGTCCTGGGCTGGAGAGGGGAGGGAAGGAGGGAGGGAGGGAGGACGAGCATGGAGCACCATCATCCATGCCTCTCTCCTTCCTGACTGTGGCTACAATGTGACCAGACACCTCAAGCTCCTGCTACATTGTTTTCTCCACAGGAGAGACTGTATCTTCAAACTGTGAGCCTCAATAAGTCCTCCCTGTATTTATTTTCTTTGCCAGGGATTTGGTTGCAGCAACAAGACCAGTAACACAAATACAGAGTCTTACTCTGTACCAAGGCTAGTCTTAAACTTGCCCCATCCTGCTGCTTTGCCAACTGTTAAGGTTACAATAGAAGCTAAACCTTAACAACAACAACAACAAAGTCTCTGGGTCGAAGAAATGTTAATCTTACAAGCTGCAGATCCAGGACTTACCTCCTGAACTTCATAAACCTGCCCAGGTCTCATTCAGTAATTGTCACATCCACTGCTGGATGTTGAATGGCAGGGTCTCCTTCATTTCTCTTTACAGCTGATTAGAAGGGCAGATGTGAATCCTGTGTGTAATTATAGCCCAAACTGGGGACCTGGGGATGTGTCTCCAATTATCTCTTGTTTTGACTGAACATATTTATGTGGATTTCATATCTTTTTGTAAAAGAATCATCCTAATTTAAAGCTGGGTATGGAGGTGCATCTTGCAAGCCCAGCTTTCCGAGGATGAGGCAGGAGGATCATGAGTTCAAGTCAGTCTGGTCTGCACAGCCAGATGGTATCTCAAATAAATAAGCCAAGTGCTTGGAATACAGTGCAGTTAGTAAAGGCACTGCCTCATGAACATGAAGACCCAAGTCACAGCCCTAGGATATACAAAAAGCTGAGTGAGTCACCTTGCAATCCCAGGGATGGTGAGATGGGAGGTGGAGACAGGCAGATCCCTGGGGCTCTCTGGCCAGCCAGCCTAGCCGACAAGGTGAAATTCCAGGCCAATGAGAGATCCCATCTCAGAAAGTGGAAGGAACCTAAGGGATGACATAATGAGGCTGTCCTCTGACCTCCACAAGTATACACAACACACACACACACACATGCGCGCACACACACACACACACACACATCTTGCTTTGTATGTATTATTGCAGACACTGAATTTTCATTTTAAATGAATAATTTACATCATTAAATAAGATATTTCAGTAGCACACACAAAGCATTCAGCATATGGTAGTTGTACAGTGTGGGCTTTCAAAACTTGTTCTCAGTGCTTCTGCCTTTTTTGCTTCCTGAGAAAAGGACAGTTTATAGACACAGGCTGTCCAAAGAGGTCAGAGGAAGAGGAAAATTGCAATAATGGCAAGACCACTCTTGAGCAGGATGCCGTATTATTGAAACAGTTACAAAATAATAAACAACATTGTAATCGGGCACAATTTTAAACAAGATTGCTTTAGCTTATTTTGTTTCCTTTCTTGTTAGGTAATTTCACCCAGCAGGTTGGTAACAGAAAAGAAACAGGGGAGACAGAATCTCTGGCTGGAAATTTAATAGCGTGATGCTCAGAGGTGAATAGAATTATTTCTCTTATTTTGATCACACCTGGCCCACAGTATCACCTCAATAGAGTTCATTCAATCAAATTATTATTACAATAGCTTGTTGCTTTTCCACAAAGCAGTAATAACTTGCTTTCGTAGAAGGCTTCAAAGCTTATGGAGCACATACTTCCTGGAGTACCAGTTAATCCATATGGCACTCGCAAAAGCTAGACATTAATTTCTTTGTTTTATAAAGCAGAAAGCAGACAAGGCCCAGGTGTGTCTGATCATTTGCCCAAAGTCAAAAATCACTCACAGAGCTCTGACCTGATAGGAAAGTATGACAGTTTAAAAGAAAACGGGTCATTCACAGGAGAAAAAGAAGGTAAAGTCTGGAGTTAGAGTGGGGTATGAAGTCAAAGGACCTGAGTTTAAATTGCAGACGTGTTTTGAACAAACCTCTGGCCATGCACCAGTCACTGGGCCGCCAACGTCTTGGCTTTCTCTTATGTCAGACCAAAGTAATAACAGCCACTTTGTTGTGTTAGTTTACTAGGATGACTTGTCTCTGTCATCTACTGAGCCCTGGTCTAAAGAACCCAATAAAAAGTAGAGGCCGGGCAATGGTGGCACATGCCTTTAATCCCTGCACTCAGGAGGCAGAGGCAGGCAGATCTCCATGAATTCAAGGCTAGCCTGGTCTATAAAAGCTAGATCCAGGACAGGCACCAAAGCTACACAGAGAAATCCTGTCTCAAAAGAAGAAAAAGAAAAACAAAACAAAACAAAACCCTTGCTGCTCTTTTGGAGAATCAGAGTTCAGGTCTCAGCAATGACACTGGGTGACTCATAACTACCTGTACCTCTAACTCGAGGGGATCAGAGGTCCTCTTCTGACCTCCACTGGCATGTGCACATATGTAAGTATATACATCATGCATACAGACACACGCAGGCACACACAGATGCACAAGCACAAAGAAAATAAAATCTTAAAGTCTTTTTTAAAATATAGAAGCTATCATTTTTAAACGCTGTCCTGGACATAATGACTAGCTCAGTGGGTCTCATGGCCCTTTGATTAGCTTGCTTTGATCTAGTCGACCTGAGACAGGAGAGGTAGCTGTGAGCCAGGGGCGTGGTTTATGCACTCAGAATCCCGGGTGTGAGTCCTGGCGCTGTTCTTTATTAACTTTGAAGTCGTGAGCCAGTTCTCCAACTTGGCTGGTGGGCCGGTTTCTGCACCTGTGAAATGGGGCCATAACTGGTTTTACCAGCGCCTTAACGCTGCCGTGAAAGGGTGAGGTTTGACAAACGAGCTCCCCCATGCCGCCACTCTCACACGCACACACTCATTGATCCATACCTTGCTGGCAGCAAGCCTCCACCGTGTCAGGCCGTGTGCTAAACAGAAGTGACTCAGACAGGATCAGGAGAGTGGAAGAGGCAGATATGGAGAGTGAGCAGTGACTGTACAGTGATACAGATCCAAGCAGGCATTATTATAATGTGCCAATTACTGCAACAGACCGAAATAGATTGTGGGGGCTACAAGCAAAAAAAAAAATGTGAAATCAGCTCACGCCGGCACTGCAGAGAAAAGACTAACATCCTCTCAACAGCCACATTTAGGAACTTTGCCAAGCAAGGCAGGTGAGAACTCCATTGTCCCTGTCATCTTTCTTCTGCAGGGAAGAGCTGCTGGGTGCAGGAGGCCTCATTAGCTGGTTCCTTCGGTCCGACCACCCGACGCACCTCTGTGACTACACAAGGCAACAACAGGCCCAGGGGCCCCGTATTTCACTTTGTTCCTCTACGAAGAGTCTTCGAGAAGACCCACTATGTGATAGTCATTGTGGATGGGAAACAAAGAGCTCTGTTCAGCTCTGCCTCAGTGAGGGGGGACAGAGTCACACCGTGGTGATTCTGGAATGAGAAGTGGGCAAGCAAAGAGCTCAGTGCTAAGGGGGGAGAGGATCGTTTCACCTGCATGGAAGGGAACAAGGGAAGCGACGCCCAATTTTACTCTTAAAGGATAACGGGTTTTTTTTGTAAAAGGAGATTAGTATTCAGACAGATCTAGGGGACATATTTGACTCCCCAGTCTTTATCCCACCACTATCCTGTATTAGTTACTTTCCCCATTGCTTTGACAGAACAAGGCTAAGCAAACAGAGGTTTATTTTGGCTCAGGGTTTCAGGGATGAGAGCCCATCCCGGCCAGGAAGGCATGGTAGAAGATCCCGCTGCTGCTTGTTTACACGGTGAGTCAGGAAGCAGACAGCATTGGAAGTGAGCTCACGCTATAGCCCTCAAGTTCACCTACAGTAAGATCCTGCTGTCAGCCACTCCCCAGGTTCCAAAAGCTCTATACCCTACCAAACAGTCTCGCCGCTTGGCCAAGTGTTCAAAGGTGCGTGTTCGTGAGGGTGTTTCCTACTAAGACCACAGCACCCCTCAGAGTCCAGGACTCTGTGAGAAGGAACAATCAGTTTTCCAACAACTCCTTGAAATCATCTGTCTACTTTATTTCTCCAATATGATAAATAAATTATTCAGCAGCTTGACTAGGGGAACATGCAAATCTAAAAATCTGAGCTAGAATTCCAGTAGGCAAAGGCTCACATCTCATTACAGAAGATGTTTGATAAATATTAATGCTCTAAAATGGTGACAGCCTAGGCATCATACAAAAGATGTCCGTGGCAGATTAACCAGCAGGCTCGAATTGCCTGAGCCCCTGTGTACACAGAAGAGCACATCCCACTTCATCTGGTTGAGACACTACCCAGCACAGTCATTCAGGATTCTGCAGCTGACATGGCATGTCACCTCTGCCAAACACGCCAAGACTCTTCCCAACAGTATTTATGACCTAGCTTGCTTGGCAAACTGGTAGAGAGAGAGGAAAGGGGGGAATCTGTAATATCTGACCTAATATAAACTTCGCCTCTAGCAGTGACTATCAGTTGGCCCTTGGGAAATGCCGAAGAGACCCCTTGTAGGCTACCTCATTCCATTAAACCACATGTTCTCATTCAACCTGGGAATTCCCAGACATTCTAGACTCCCATCCTCATTTTACTTACAAGGAAAGTGAGGTGCAGAGAAACGATTTATCATGTTCGAGGTCAATGGATTAAAGCTTAGCAATTGTTGTGGTGGTGAATAAATGAGAAAAAAACCACACATAAAATGCTTGTGTGGAAAATTATCGCATAAGCAATCATGGCAGGCATGACTATCATTAAGAAAAAAACTACCTACCATTCACAAAATGCTTTGTTTGAAAAATATAGTAAGGAGAGGTTTCCTGATTGTTACCTGGATGTGACACCAGCCAGATGTTCACTGAGCAAATCTGAACAGCTACAGAGCTCAGGGACACAATGACCCTGGTGCTTTTGAAATAGAGAGATGAGAATCACAGCCCCAGACAATCTCCAACAAATAAACGGCAAAACTCTTCAAAGACCACTCACATCTGTAAATAGACACGCGAGCATTTCTCTCCCTCGTAGCCCCCTGTGAATGCATTCCCAGGAAAATAATGCATGGAAGGTTTGTGTATGTGTGTTCACATGTGGATGCAAGCACGTTTGTACATGCATGTGGAGCCAGAATATAAACCCAGCTATCATTCCACAGTCATAATCATTACAATATTTTTTAAAGGTTAAAACAATTTGTGTGTGAGTGGCTGTACACATGTATGTGCACCCCATGTGTGCAGTGCCCAAGGAGGCCAGAAGAGGGTGTTGGTCCCCTGGGATTTTAGTTACAGACAGTGGTGAGGCACTCCGTGGGTACTGGGAACTGAACCGAGTCCTCTGCAAGAGCAGCTAATGTTCTTCTTAACCACTGAGTTATCGCTCCAGTTCTTTAATTCTTATTTTCTTTCTCCTTCCTTCCTTCCTTCCTTCCTTCCTTCCTTCCTTCCTTCCTTCCTTCCTTCCTTCCTTCTTTCCTTTCTGTTTTTCTCTTTAGAAGTTGCTTCTGGCTTGAAACTCACTGATTAGGCTAGGCTAGTTAGCCAATGAGCCATAGGGTTCCCATGTTTGTGCCTGCCCAGGGCACTTAGACAAATGCACCACAACACACAGTTTTTATCACGTGGGTTCTGGGGATCCAACAAACTCAGGTTTCCTTATTTGCAAGGCAAGTATTTTACTAACCAAGTCATCTCCCTGGCCCTTTGCATTGAATCATTGAAACTGCAAAAACAGTAAAAATCCCAATCTTGTTTGGCAGTCACTTCTACAGGGCAAATTGTATAAGGTAAAAAGCAGTGGAGTCCTTTTTGGATTCCTTTAAGTCTGTTTGGCAGAGAACATGTTATATTAAATATATTACATATTCTATAGCCACATGACTTTGTATAACAAGAAGAATGACGAATAAATATGCTGACCCAAAGAGGTCAAATGCAATCAAAAAAGTTATTTCCCTGAGACATCCAATCAATGGTGAAATGGTGCTATAGCCTCCCTGATGTGAATTCTGGAACTCTAAAAGAATGGCTTGGAGCAATTCTAGTCCAACCTTGGACCTCGTTGCCTTTGTTCCATGTGTTCTCGTTATAGGATAAGGTATTAGACCTGCTCTATGAGTCCCAGCCCTCCACAGAACACCTGTATTGCCATGAGCCTTAACATAGAAACACTGTTTTAAAAAAAACAATACTATACTCTGTCCCATTAGTATGACTTATGCTTAATCCCTTCTTGAACCATCACAGTGCTGATGACAGCATAGGAGAGACATAGTAAACCCAGTATCCTTCAAGGGGTCACTTCTACTTTTGGTGAACCGTGAAATGGAACATCTTTAAGCATCTTGGGGAACTAGCAGAACACACTTCAAAGAAATAGTGGATTAAGTCATATTAAGGTTCCTTCTGCTACCCCATCCTGTAACATCCCACAGGAGGGTTCTTCCTGCCCTGTAGATTGGTAGGTCAAGAAGGGTCATGGTCAAGATCCCTCCCTTAACATCTCTGTCATCAACTCCTCAGCCTCCATCTACGAAGAACTGGATGAGCTCCAAGGTCCATATGAGAAGAGGTACTCGCCACACTTTCCCTAACCAGTGAAGATTTTTAAAACATCTCTCAGGAATCCTCTAAGTAAAGGGAGATGAGAGAGGGAAATGCCCCAAGTTAAGTTTTGAGGTTTTTGACAATTCTTTCCAATTTGTACATCCAACTGACTTCATCTCCTTCCAACTGCAATTAACACTCCATGGATTTTTCAGTCCCTTTCTGGCCCATAGAACCATTTTAATTAATAAAATCCTTATCATAAAGGCATTAGCTTGTGGCTGAAGCATGTGTCTAGTATGACACTCTTATGGCATTCTCCTGGGAGGACAGCTTCTGGGACAATTAAAGGGGCCAATTACTTTACCCATTCTCTTGGGGCTAGCCCCACAGCTGGGTAGTCCTCTTAGGAAAGAGTGGGAGATGCCACTGCACCCTAAGTGTTCACCACCTCCATCACCTACTTGCCCATCGAGTTAGAAATAAAATGCCTTCTCAGTATTCACCTTTAATCCCAGCACTTGGGAGGCAGAGGCAGGAGGATCTCTGTGTGTTCCAGGCCAGCCAGGGCTACAGAAAGAGCTCCAGGTCATCTAGGGCTAATATTGTTGTTCTGTAGCTGGCAGCTATATGACTTGCAAGGCGTGCTTGGCATAACCTCAGAGCAATCCATCAGATAGGTAACTTGCCACTTAGGACCGCTTCCAAAATAAAACGGAGAAAAAAAAGGAAGTTAGAACTGTATCCAGGGGCTTTTACCCATTGGAATAGCTGGTTAGATGCCTGTCTGACTGATCTGCTTCTGGCCAGGAAATGAAAATTGAGGTAACCAGGAAGTAGAATGACTACTATACAAAATTCCCCTTAAAATTAATTTTGACTATTAGAGCCTTGTGTGATGGTTTGAATGAGAATGGCCCCATAAGCTCATATATTTGAACACCCGGTCCCCAGTTAGAGGAGCTGTTGAGATGGATTAGGAGCTATGGACCTGGAGGAGGTGTGTCACTGCGGGGAGGGTTTGAGGTGTCAACAAACGCTCACCATTTACAGTGTGCCCCTCCTCTCTCTGTTTTAGAAATCAAGAGGAGAGCTCTCGGCTGCTCTTGCCACCATATGTCTGCTCAGTCATCACTGACTCTAACCCTCTGAAACTGTAAGAACAATTTGATGCTTTTATAAATTGCCTTGGTCATGGTGTTTCATCACAGCAATAGAACAGTAACTAATGCACTTTTCATATACATCCACCCCCCCCTAAAAATAACCCCCTTTTGTCCTATCTCACCAATGGCAACCTTATCTGTAGGTCTCATCTGGCTGCCCAAAGGCTGGTATCCCTGTATTTCATCTAGATTTCAGGGCAGCCTCTTCATTTTAGAAGGTACTGCTCCCTCTGTGTTCTCCACCATAGTAATTGCGCTGTTTTAGCTGTGTGTCTTGCAGAACATGTTTGGCATAGCTTTGAAGCAATCCATCAGACAGATACTATTGTTCTTTCCCAGTTTACTACTGGGGAAACTGGAGGACAAATAGTCCAGTGATTTGCCCGAGATCACAGAGACTGTTGGGAGGAGAGCTGAGACAGCAGCCAAGATGGTATGTGTTGAGTATCTATCCCTAAGTGCTGATTTACAGAGCTTCTATTTGACTTCTTCCTCTGTGTGACCATTCTGTCAGTGTTGCTCACAAACTCCACTTCCTTCAGGAAGTGCATTCAGAGAGTTCTTGGCACCCCTGGCCCCCGCTCTTCTAAATGTCCCCCAGAGCCCATTTCTTTTCTCATGCTGTGTCATGCTAATTTTTGTGTGTACAGATTCTGAATGCATCTCTTCTTGCACTTTAGGTACCAGGAGCATCACCAGAAACAAGTGCACCAGGGATTTTAGTCTTAGGTTTGTGGCTTTACACATGGGCGTCACAGAAAAGGTAGATGCTTGAAGCTAGATTCAACAAGGAAATAGCCAAGTATGATGGAACAATCATATAATCTCAGCTTATGGGAAAGGCTGAGAAAAGAGTAGCCAGAAAGAGGGCAACCTGGGCTACACTAATATGGAAAAATTATAAGACCTACAAATTTTAAAAAATAAATGTTTATTTCCCAAAGGAATATTAATAGACTAAAATACAACTTTCTTAATGGGGTCACAAAGGAAAATCCATGGCTACTTTGGCCCAATGTGTGAAGGGGCACAAGGTTTCTTCCAGTGAGCTTCTTAGCTATGAATGGAAGGAGGAAAAGGGAGAGAAAGAACCACTGTGGCTTTAATGGATTAATCTGAAGATAGATGTTGTCAACCTGGCCAGTTGCCAGCAGCCCCAAGAACTGTTGGCACAAGTCAGTCTGACCGCACGCTAACACAATGGGTCGTGCAGCGAGACACACACTTGTACTGAAGGAAGAGCGCAAGGCTCTCATCAGGCTTGCACTCCCAGGTCTCAGCCCCCAAATAGTAGTGGACACTACCCACTCAGAAGCCGCTGATATATACGAACAACACGGAGCTGCAGCCAAACCCATGGATGGTCCTAGCATCTGGCACAAACCAACTGGAAGAGCATGTTCGGCCAGGACAGGAAGAGGCACCTGGGAGTTGACCTCATACAGCTTTCTTCTTACTGTGGATAAGAGGAAGCAGGAGGCAGGAGAAAGGGATACTTTGAATTGCTTTTCTGGACTGTTTTTTTTTAAGTGGGGCTTTCTTCTTTGATGCCTTCAATTATCACAGTTGAGGTGATTATATTCCCAGCATCTCCACCCAACAGCCAAAGAAGTTCCACGTTTCCTGTCCTGGCTAGACAATGACCTGGCAGGTTCTGGCTCTATAGCCTGTCCTCTTTGTCTGCGGCAGCCTTTAGTTCACCCTGCCCACAGCTTTCTAACTGCCAGAGGAACAAGAGATTAGTGCAGTGGAAAGGAGATGTTTATTCCACTTCAATATTGGAAGTTAAAACCAATGACCCGGAAGGTCTTTGGCAGCATGAAAATTCCTGGACCCATCTTAAACCTTCCCTACCTGGTCCAAAAAGGGATGACAGACCAGGGAAGCTGCTCTTCTCTGGAAGCAGCCCATGAGCAGGACATTTGCAGTCCCGAAGCTCTGGAGATGACTGGATTGCTCTGCATCCATGTGCTTTATTCTGGTTGTTTCTGAGCTGTCTTAACTGTGAAATGAACAACTTGGCATGATGTAACCTACATCTGTCCGAACATGAATGTTGATGCTCCCCGAGAAACCACAGCCCTTGGGAGCCAAAGATTTCAATACTCATCAGAAAGGTCACGATGGGATCACAGTCTTCTCTGGGAGGACTTACAATCACACACACACACACAATTTAAGGGTTGTCCGGAAGTAAGAGATAAAGGATGAGAAACTGGTTGATGGTAGGTAAGATGCGAGCTCAAAGGAAGTTAAGCAGTTCCATAAAGTTGAGAACACAGCATCACTGTGGGCTGCAGAAATCAACATGGCTTGAAAGGATGGGAAGAAGGAGGGGTTTCTTAAAGGAAAAAAGTTTGAGAAGATGCAGCTCACTTCCATGCCCCCACTCCTCTGAGACCAGGAAGTAGCATTCATCACTTGGTCCAGAGGCTTAGATGCGTATTATACATGACCTTATCTGCATTTCAAACTCCAAGACAAACCCAAGGATGCTGGATTCACATTCCGAAGAAGAAATGGAAGTTTCCACAGCGTCAATGATTTGCCCCTCCAAATTGTACGGTAAAATAGATACTCTAAAGCACGTATTCTTGAGTGCAATAGGACAATTGGGTTAAAATATAGACTACCATGGTCTGACTTAGGTTCTGGGGTAATGGAGAGGCCATTTCTGAATTGTGGCAGAAGTGTGGGGGCATATACAAGATTATCTGAAACATCCTCTATGGATAATGTAGTTCAGTTAGAGTGTTTGCTTAGCATGCAAAATGGCTGGGGCTCCCTTCCCAGCACTATACAAACCAGGAGTGATAGTATACACTGGCAATACTCGTGCTCAGGAGGTGGAGGTTGGTGGATCATAAATTCAGGGTCATATCCATAAGCAGCAAGTTTGAAGCACGCCTGGGCTTCCTGAGATCTTGTCTAAAAAACAAACAAAAGATAACAGCCTTGAAGAATGATGGAGCCTGACATTAGGGGTAAATGATTGCAGACTGTCAAGTGTGGAGGGTGTCTAAATAGGTCTAGTTTACTCCCGTGCGGACCTCCACCTGCACCCCTTGGCCACTTAAGACTGGCAGAGGGAAGGAAACCAGTCTCATTCAAGGTTCGAACCCCTGGCTTCCTGGGAGGTGGCCAGCTTGTAAAGACTTTGTACTGCTGGTAAGTCCCTCCCCACATTCCTCACGTTCTGGCTTGGTTTGCTAGGGCTCTTCCTCCACTTCACCCAAAATGTTTTCTGAAAGATACCCATCTGCATTGTGATGCTAACACTCTGCATAGGCTACAAAATTCAGCGGCAATAGCCCACTTCGATCATTCTGCTTTGCATACTGGAGAGACTGGCAGACACGAGGATCTCAGCCTCCGTCTGAAGCAAGGAGGCATTCAACCCACACATCTCACTGTCACAAGATCCCTCGCCTGGCGGGGCCAGGAAAGGCCTGGTTCATCAGTGAGTGGTTTAAGGTCAAAGACTAATATCAAATGGCTACTTACTCTTTACTCTGGGGAACGGAGAGGCAAGAAGAGCAAAGTGGAATTAGCACCTACTCTTTGAAAGTAGCACTCTCTCCCCGTGTTCCATGTTTTCCTTACCAATAGCCTGCACTAGCCCTGAGAGACAGCATTACCTCGCTTAAAAGACTGAGAAAGCAGAACCAACATGCCTTAGCAACTTCCCCATGCCCGCCAAACTAGCCTGATGTACATTCTGCTTCCAAGAGAAGTCTGTGCTGCTTCCATCCCTCCCTCACCAGCCTTCCTATTTGGAAGAAGGCCCTCTAGGGCTCTGGGGCTTCTTGTCAGGCAGGGATTAGTGTGGCTATCTGTCTGAGGCATGGTCCTAGTCAAAAAGGACACCCACGGGCTCACCTGCTCTTTCCCATGTAGGGGCCTGACTTGCATCTAACTGGAACTCTTTTGAGCACCCAGGGATTAGACGAAGGAAGTCCCATGGGCAGGAGGCTCTGGGGAATGAGTCTGGAGTCACAGTGAGAGAGGACTGGGGTCAGAGTCCAGGGGCAAGAGATTATCTCAACATTTCATGCCATTCCATTCTCCATGGACTGGCATCTGAGTCCTCAGGAGGGAAACGAGAATGAAATGGCCAGCAAGGGTCAGATTTAGTGGTACTGGTTTGAAATCCAAGCTACTTAGGAGACTAATGGCAAGTTCAGGTCAGCCTGGGCAACACAGTAAGACCCTGTCTCATGAAAATAAAGGCCAACAAGAGGGCTGGGAATACAGCTCAGTTGAGCACTTGCTTAGCATGTGTGAGGCCTTAGATTCAGTCCTCGGGTTTGGGGGAAGATAAACAATAGAAACTTCTGGAATCTGAGCACCATTGATGTCCACCCCTGGCCTCCACACAAGCATGAACCCACACATAAACACACATAACCCCCGTTCACCTCCCCCCATCTAAAAGGGCTTCATAAATCAGACCAACTCTGAGAAAGGCCTCTGCAAGCCAAGGAGACTAGCGCATGAGGGACCTCACAGCCTGTGGCAACTGTCATGCCATTTGAGCACCAGCAATGCACCCTGTCACCCTCAGATGTCTGCAGCGCTTACACTGCGTCTTTGAGATCATACCCCACCGTTCCTTCTCAGCTTCCTATGTCGGCCCTCTGTCACAGATCATTCCACTCACAGGACAGGAATGGAGAAGCATCCCCTGCTCAGCTTGATGGCTTCTCTCACCACCTACCCGGATGCCTGATGCTGTCTCCAGAGCCATCAGCGGTCGGGGCACAAGGCCAGATGACAAATTAGTAACGGTCTCTACCCACTGGGCTTAAAACTCTAAATCCCAGCATTAACGAAATGCCAGAGTGTGTAATTACAAGGAGTCCTTCGCTTGAAGTCTTTAGTACATCTGAGAGAAAGGAGAATTAGCCCAACGTGAAGCCATTTGTTTCTTTGTAAAACAAGACAATTCAATAAACATGACATCAAGGAGAAGCAGACCTCTGGGGAGGGCAGAGGCTGCTTCTACACTGATGAAGTTATTAAGATGCAAGCACAATTCCAGCCTAAGATCTCTACTTTCAAGAGCTATTTTTTCCTTCAAAGCACCTGCTTTCTTTCCTTTTCTTCTTCCTCTTCCTTTCTTTCTCTCTCTCCCTCCCTCCCTCCTTTCCTCTCTCCCTCCCTCCCTCCCTCCTTTCCTCTCTCCCTCCCTCCCTCCCCCCTCTCTTTCTCTCCATCCTTGTTAATCCTTGTGCTGTCCTTCCTCCCATCTCAAATCCAGACCAACCACCCTATCTCACACCTCTGGCTTGGCTACTTACTTTCCCCAGTAAAGCTAATAGAGACACAGAAGGCATGTAATAAATGTGTAAGTAATAATATTACACATAGACTCACATATACGCATTGGTTTGCTAGGGCTGCTGTATCAAACTGCCCTAGACTTGGTGGGTGAAACATAAGAAACAGATCATCTCATCGCTCTAGAGACAGGAAGTCAGAGAGGATCTCCCCTTGCATCTTTCTGAGAGGTGTGAGGGAAGGGTCTATCCCTGTCTCTTCAGCTTGGGGATGTCTCATTTTCTCTTGTCTCCTATCAGTGTCTTCCCTCTGAACATATCTGTGTCCCTATTCCCTCTCCTACAGTGACGTCAGCTGTGCTGGATGAGAACCAAACTCACTCACTTCATTGTAATTTCACTACCTCTTTAAAACCCTGACCTGCCAGCCAGGGAGATGGCTCAGGGCATAAAGTGGTTGCCACCCAAGCATGAGGACCAGAGATCAGAGCCCCAGAAACCACATAAAAGCCAGGCAGGCACAGCCAGCCACCTGGAGTCACAGTTCTCAGGAGGCAGAGACGTGGAGTCTCTGGGGTAAGCTGGCTACACAGACTAGCTGCAACTGCAAGCTCCAGTTAGCAAGAATCTTCCCTCAGTCAAGAAAGTGGAGAGGGTTGAAAAGGCCACCTGATTTCAACTTTGGGTGTCTACACAGCACACACACACACACTACACACACATACACACACACACACACACACATACACATGTGCATTAGCAGACATACACTCACATACATGGCAATACTCATATACATACATGCATACCACACACATATACAAAATTTAAAATGAAAGAAAAAAACTCAATCTCTAACTACGGTTGCATTTTGAGGACTGGGATTTAGAACTCACAAATGAATTCTGAGGGGCCATTGTTCACCCCATAACAATAGTCTACATAGATAGGTGACTCCAGTTTTGGGAAACAGAAATCTTATTCCACCAGATATTATGAGATTCACAAAAATTAATCACTTATATTTTTTTGCAAAACTGAATGATTAAGTTACTTAACACTTAAAAACTGAAAGCACCAAGAAAGACTGGACCTTTTTTAGGAGCCACCGCCCTTACCGAGAACAATAACCAGCAAATGGCAAGAATGTTCTAAGTATCTAAAGATAAATAAATGACTATAAAGTTACATTCTGGATGGGTTGACACCTCTCTGATCTCCCAGAGCCCTGCACTGCCTTTCAGAACAACCCAAACTTGGCCGCATGGTAAGAGGTAATACTTCAGGCTTACCCAATAGGCTCTAACAATGTTCATCAGTCAGAAAAGGGGACATGCCTTGGCCATCCAGTTGGCAGTCAAAGGCTCTCTGTGAATGTGATCAAAAGGAATTCTAATTATGTGCTTTAGCCAAGAAAGCAAAGCAACTGGCGGCTGAAGCTTGAGTTCTCTGTGGGCAAGCAGCCCTGCAAAGCCACAAACACAACATCGTACCTTTAGGATACTCCACGCTTCCCTCATCTCAGCAAATTCATCCCAGAGACCCTCAGGCATAAAATAATTCTCTGTGCACCCAACTGGGACCAGCTCTTTATTTTCAACAGGGTTTGGATAATAGTTCTAGTGACCAGCAGAAACTCAACATACTCATTACTGAAGGCCCTTGCTACACATTTCACCATTTTATTGTGTGCATGGGTGCATATATGTATGTATTTGTGCATATTGGTATGTGCGTGTGTGTGTGTGTGTGTGCATGTCACACAGAAACACATACACAAATACACATGCATTTATCTGCATGGACAGATATAGTTAAGTTTATGACGTGTGACTATAAGTACATTTTTAGAGTATTCTTACTTATTATTTTTGTTTTTTTTAATTCTTTAAGAATTTTACATAATATATTTTGGTTATAGTCACTTCCCAGCTCCCCTCATCTACCTGTACTTTCCCATCCAATCCCAAATTCTGTTCCTGTGTTTTCTAATATTTTTTAAACCCACCCACTCCAATTTGTGCTGCCCGTGTGCTCCTGCATATGGGGCCATTCACTAACCATGGTTGACCCACCAGGAGCCACACTCTTAAAAAAAATGATCTCTTTCACCCAAAAGCCATCAATTGCCCACAGCTCCTATTTTCTTTCCTTTTTAAATTATACAGATGTCTGTATATCTTCCTGTTACATGCCCATGTGAATACACACACAGAGGCCATGAGTCAGCATTAGATCCTCTGGAGCTAGAATGACAGACAGACAGTTGTGAGCTGCCAGGGCAGGTGCTGGGAACCAATCTCAGGTCCTCTCCAAAGCAGTGGCCACTGTTAATCACTGAACCATCTCTCCGGTTCCCAGGATAATTTAAAAATTTCCCCTTGAGCATCTGCTTCATCACCCCTCCCCCAAATCTTGCCAGTTAAGAAATCAATGTGAGCCGGGCGGTGGTGGCGCACGCCTTTAATCCCAGCACTCGGGAGGCAGAGGCAGGCGGATCTCTGTGAGTTCGAGACCAGCCTGGTCTACAAGAGCTAGTTCCAGGACAGGCTCCAAAGCCACAGAGAAACCCTGTCTCGAAAAACCAAAAAAAAAAAAAAAAAAGAAATCAATGTGAACAGGGAGTTGGTATCAATATCATATGACCCCAGCAAACGGAAGTAGGTGAGAGAGAAGCAGAAGAGAAGTTCTACGGCATCTTCTGGTGTCTATCATTATGATGTACTCTTTTTCCCTCCGAATGACTAATGGCCTGTAATTTGCCTTTGCCGTTGTTCTGGCACACACCAGCAGAATGCCACTCATTTGTGGTCCCCCTGATGAAAGCTCAGCCATCCAGGTGCGATGGGAAACAGACTTTGGCATTTGAGCAGCTTCCAGGGTGGGTCATCCATAAAAGTTTAATTTTCTCAAAATATGCAGTGAGGTGCTTCTCCTGAATAAGACGGCTTCTGGCTCATCAGCATATTGATGCGAGTAAATAGGAGGAGGATCTGTAAGTCAGGAATCTAATCAGCTATCACCCAGTCCATCTGGTTTAATTAGAAAGCCCAGAAGCTCACAGGCACCTTTTAGTAAAAAGCCTCCAGAAGATGCTCCAGGGAAGGCAGGGTGCTTCCCTCCATGTACGATTTCAAGCTTGTGTGGTCTCCCCTGCCTCCACAGAGTCCTTTATCATGCCCACATCAGAGAGCTAGCCTGAGACATATTCCTGACTGCCTCTAAAGGCTGTGCCAATAAAAGCCAATGTGGCTTGGGTGGGTCCCACCAAACAGCAAGGCTGGTCACTCCACAGACTTCATAAGCACCAGTTACCCAAGTATCCTATGCAAGGCTCAGGAGTGTCCCAGGGATTCCAACCCTGCCAGTTCAGGCACCATCTTTGAAGACAGGCCAGCAGGTCCAATAGTCCAGGAGTCACTCCTGGAACTGAGCAGTTACTGAAGCCTGGGTACCTTCCCTAGAGATTGTGACTTAACTGGCTCTGTATGAAAACCCCATATTTGTATGAAGGTAATTTAAGAATTGCAAACATACAGAAAAGTTTGATGCAGACTGTAAATATGTTTTAAAATCCCTGGACTACTTGGGCTTACTGACGCCATCTCCCACCACTCCTGCCTGTCACAGAAGACCTCATAACCACAATACAACCCCGAGGACCACGGGTCACCAGGAACATTACAGTCATTTTACCACAGGAACCCAGGGTCTTAATAACAAGAAATCCTGCTACAGTTACAACCAGCCTTTTATTTAACTTACTCTGATCTTTTTTTAACATGGAGTATTTTGTATCCTAGGCTTCCCTTGAACATGCTATTTAGCTGAAAATGTCCTTGAATGTCTGATCCTCCTGCCTCTCCCTCCAACTGTCGGGATTGTAGGCAGGGACCACCGTATGCAGATTTTATCTGGTGCTCATGTGCGTATGAAGCCATCGCCCTGCCAACACTGAGCCACATCCCCACAAGCAGCCTTTTGTGGCTGTGTCTCCAAGTGTTTTCAAGTAGAAACAGCCACTCAGACCTCTCTCAAGTCTCAGAAACTTGTCGATTTGAAGATTACAGCACTGGTCTTTAGACATGCCCTCAGTCTGGATTCATTTGTTATTTCCTCTTGACCTGATTTCAGTTGGTACCTATGACAGGGCTGTGGCAATAGTGACTGTGTGTGTGGTACACTTGAGTACATACTCATGACTGTGTGCAGGTCAGAGGTTAACATCATGTGTTTTCCTCAGTCACCCTCTACCTTCTTGAGATAGGGTCTTTACTGAACCTGGACCTCACCAATTCATCAAGAATGCTGTCCAATAAGCCCAAGTGTCTTTCTGCCTTCACAGTACTAGGATTAAAGCATGTACCACCATATATATAGGTTCTGGGGTACCTGAGCAAACTCAGACTCTCATGCTTATGTAGCAATGCACTTCTCCAACTGAGTCATCTCCCAGCCCATAGCATCTTCTTACTTCATCCCAGGAAGCAGCCTTGTGGTTTCTCTCCCTCCCATTACCGCTGATGCTTACTTTGTTACTTATGATAGCGACTGCCAGACTCCCCCACTGTGAATTTAGCCATGGGTGGGGGACACTGATGGAATGGCTCAGTGGACAAAGGCACTTGCCGTCATGTCTTGCCACCTGAGTTCAATCCCCAGGACCCACATGGTGGAAGGAGGGGACCGAGTCTCACAAATTGTCCCCTGTCCTCCAAATGGGTCTCCTCCCATGGAAAATGAATACATGCTTTTAAATTTTATTTTCTTTTTGTTATTAGTGAATCAGGTTTATGGGCATGATGGAGTGCTTTGAAATAATGTAGTATACACAATTTGTTGGTCCTCAGATTTCCAGTTCACTTGTTAGGTAGCCTATTTCAGATAAACTCACTGTTTCAGATTTTGTTCAAATGATTGTAATATATTACGATCATGATTTATTGAGGGTCAGTGGAGCCTGAAGCTTCCTTTTGACTCTAATATTCTAATGTGCAATTAAGGTTGAGAAGGGTCTTCCACTATTCTCAAAGGACTAGGGCACCAGCAGAAGCCTCAGGGAACTGCAGGACCTACAGAGTTGTTGGTGGACAGAATGGCGTGGAGATACTACACATTGTCCTCAGGGATCATGAGAACCCAGGCCACCTCATCACTGTTGTCTTGCCAGGGCTCCTACCCTCCACTGAGAAATAACTGGATGCATACTGGTGACACTGCAAGCATGTACTCGTGTGTGTGTGTGTGTGTGTGTACATGTCTGTGTAAGCACATGTCTATGTAAGCATATGTCTGTGTCTATGGGTACATGTATCATGAGTATGTGCATACGCATGTGTTAATGTGCATGTATGTATATGTGTGTATATATGTGTGTGCATCTGTGTATGTGTTGGGAAGGGATCTTTGAGGAAAGGGAGCTGACCTATCCTGACTCTGAAAGCATATGCTATTTTCCTGTTGTGGGCTGAATATTTTTGTCCACTGCCTCCATTAATTCATCCACAGCAATCTTCACTCATGTCGTAGCTCTCCTTGGTCCCAGGGCCTCTAAGGAAGTGTTTAGGGTGGGGCCCTACCTAAGATGATAGGATTAGAGTCCTTCCTGGGGACACCAGAGCTTACTCACAACTTACTCTCTCCCAGGGTGCAGAGGCCACATAAGCATATAGTCCAACAGCAGTGCCAACAAAGCTGCAGAAGTTTCAGGATGATGCCTACCTTGTTGGAGCCTTGAACTTGAACTTCCAAATCCAAGAGAAATGATGCCTGGTTCTTAGTAAATGCTTCCTCAGTACCCAGCTGTTTCTATTACTTTACCTTTCTCTCAGACATGCCCTACACATCCCAATCCTCTACCTTTCCTCCTAACTTTAGTTCTATGAGCCTTTGAGCAGTCTCAATAACATGGCAGCCAATGACTAACCCCAGAGACAAGGCCAAGTGTGGAGACTCTGCTCGCTGCTGGCCTTGGGGAAGCTGCTCCTGGTTGTATCTATAACGAAGGGACTGGTTCACAAGAGCAAATGGAGACTTGGTTTGGAGTCTGTCATTCAGCGTTACCTGCTGAGAAAATCACTAACTCATGGCATTAGATCCAATAATCCTCCACGCTCCCCCAGGTTTTATTGAATTCCATGGTAATATAGTCAGCTCCCTGGCTTCTTAATAATTAGCTAAGGCCCTCCAAATATAGATCTCCTTTTCACCTCTGGAGTGTCAGAGACATTTTCTCCCCTCTGTGTTGGATGAAAGTTCTAGAAAAGGATGCTCAGAAGTTAAAGGAGGCTGGAGAAAAGACTCGGTGGTTAAACGTGCTTGCTGTTCTTCTGCAGACCAGAGTTTGATTCTCAACACCCATCTAGGAGAGCTTACAACGGTCTGTAACTCTGGAGTCTGAGGACCTGTCACCCTCTCCTAGTCTCAAAGGACCATTCAACTCTTACACATGCTCACACATGCACATAACTCTAGTGATATTTTGTTTATAATCTAACAAATAAAGCTTGCCTGAAGATCAGAAAGGCAGAGTGGACCGGCACTTGGGAGTTCTTACCCCTCTCAGTGTTCAGACTGAAGCCGTCTCTATGAACCCTCAGACTGCATCTGAACTCCGGTCACTTCCCACCTTATATTCCTCTCTCTGCCCAGCCATATTACTTCCCTTCTCCACCCCCATGGAGCTGGGATTAAAGGTGTGAGCCACCACCACCTGATTCTGCTTCTCTTTGAGACTGGATCAATCTAGTGTAGCCCATGGCAGCCTTGAACGCACAGATCCATCTGCCTCTATCTCCAAGTGCTGGGATCACTGCACATAACTCACATACACATGCTCACACATGCACATAAAGAAGTTAAGGACTGCCGGGTGATGGTGGCACACGCCTTTAATTCCAGCACTCGGGAGGCAGAGGCAGGCGGATCTCTGTGAGTTCGAGGACAGCCTGGTCTACAAGAGCTAGTTCCAGGACAGGCACCAAAGCTACAGAGAAACCCTGTCTAGAAAAACAAAAACAAAACAAAATTTAAAAAAAGAAGTTAAGGACTGGGATAGAGCTCAGTTGGTAGAGCGTTTATTCAGCATTTGTGAGGCCTGGGGTTTGATCAACAGCATTGTACAAACTGGGTCTGGAGGTTCACACTTGTAATCCCAGCACTCAGGAGATGGAGGCCTGCTATCTCTGATACACACACACACACACACACACACACACACACACACACACACACACACACACACACATATATATTATATTATATATTATATAATACCACATAGGTAAAGCAGAGAAAGTTAATTGGGAGGCGGGTGAGACTATATACTCTCAAACCCAGGCGACACCAGTGACATAAGGTGAAACCTCCTTTATTTCCCCAAGCAGGACCACCAACTGGGGCCAAGTGTTCAAATACCCAAGCCTATGGAGGCATTTCTCATTCAAACCACCAACCACCCTTTCCGATAGTGGAGCTTTATTCCTACTGTGGCTGCATTTGGTCACAGGGCCTCTGAGGCAGTGTTCAAAAGCTAAAGAAGTGCTAAGGGTGGGTCCTAACCTGATAGATGGGCATCCTTATAAGAGAGCCCAGAGTCCGTTCCCTCAGAAGTGCAAGGTCATTCCTGCCTAGGAAGGGAGTTCAAGGTCAGCTTGGGCTACGTAAAACTGTGTGTCTAAAAAAGTGGGAGGGGTGGGTGAAGGAATTTTAAAACAATTAAGAAAAAATAACTGGAGCCACCTCAGTGTGTTCCTTTGAAGTTCAGATGCAAAGTGATTGGGAAACCCCAGTAGACTGTAGTCAGGACTTGAAGCAAGGGCTCTGGTGAGGCTAGTTAAAGAAACTGAACATTGCCTCTCTTTGGAGTTATAGACAGAGAGGGAATTTCTTCCTCTTTGAGAAGATCTAGGAGGAAGCAAAGGGAACCTCAAATCTCACCCATGTCTACATCTAAGTACTGATAGGAAACCCCTGTCACATGTTAGGAAAACACAATTAGTTTGGGGAAGAAGTGGCCCTCCTTGATTTCTCAAAATGTATCACATTTCTCTCTGCCACATTCTGTCTGAGTTCCTCTTTCATTTAGGTTTTTGAGAATATCACTCAGAGACAGTGATTTCCTTGGGGGTAGGATTCTTGCCTCACAGCTTCTTGCCTGGCTCACCAGGCTGTAACACAAAGTGTTTGCACACTCAACTCTCTGGACCTGTGGGGAAGGCTAGGCACACCCAGGCCCGTAGACAACAGATGCTCAGCTTGCGGTAGACACACAAGGTGCTTTCTCCTGTCCATCATGATTTCCTTGATCCCTCTGGGATTATTTCCTTCATTTCATTTTAGCTCTCCCATGTTTCCTCTTCTCCATCATCATTCCCCATTCCCCCTGTGAGTGTGTGTGTGTGTGTGTGTGTGTGTGTGTGTGTGTTTGAGACAAGTACTTTCTGAATAGCCTTGGCTTTCCTGGGAATCACCATGTGGACTAGACTGGCCTTGAACTCATAGAGATCCACTTGCCTCTGCCTCCCAAACACTAAGATTAAAGGCGTGCTCTACCACAGCCCGGCTACCCTTCACCACTCTTGACCTCAGGAGTAGTTTTTCTATTTCTAACCACTAAGCGCTCTCCCTCCTCTTCCTTCAAAGCATCCTTGCAAATTTCTTAAAGTCCCATAGGCAGAGTGTCTAATCAAGGAATCCTAGAAGAGAAGTCACTGACCAAGAGTTCCTACTCTCCTTCCTGTGGCCAGCAGGGACTTTTAGGGGAACGAGCTCTACAGTTCGCCACAGAACTTGCTCCCACTGGGCTGAAGAGCAGCCACGTGCCTCCTGGCACCAGCCCTCCTAGCCTTGTCCCCTGGAACCTGCAACTGCCATGGTCTTTGAGTCCGCTAGGCCACAGAGGAACAGGAAGGGCAAAAGAGGAGAGCGGGCAGGGGTGAGGCCCTTCACTCCTGCATCAAAGGCAGAGTCTCCTCTTTCATCTCCCTTCCAACCCAGACTTCTGCAAAAGATTCCAGTAGGAATCCAAATGCTTTTGTTGCTAAAATATTTTGCAAACCAATGGAATAGTAGGGGGGAAGTCAAAGTTAGTCAAACCAGTTGAATGATGGCAAACTTTCCTTTTAATATATTGCACAAAATTGACTCTAAAAGTTGTCCTCTGGTTTCCATAGGTACACACACACACACACACACACACACCCCACTCCAAATTAAGATGGACAGTGTTTTGTATTGGTTTAAATTCTTTTCCAATACTTACTGACTGTGGAGCCCCGGGAAAATCATTTGACCTCTCTCAAGTCATTTTCTCATCTGTAAAATGGGAACAGCAATATTCTGACTTGCTTCCTAGAGTTTTTTTTTTGGGGGGGGGTGTTTGAAGCATGTTTAAATGTGCAAACATCTAGTAACATCTCAGCTTAGGACTGGGCACAGAGCACATCCTCACAAGATCTGCTGTTCTTACTGTTATAAAGCTGGGACCGTGAACCTCCTCCCACGGAGCTGCTCCAGCTCCCTGGTGAGCACTCAGTAGACTCTTTCTCTCTTTGCTGATTAGAGAAGGCGCTCCTACTTTGTCTGATGGCGAGAGCTTTGCACAATCACTCAGAGACTCCCTGGGAATTGGGGAGGAAGTGGAGTGGAGATGGTCTGGGCCTCTGCTCGGAACACAGATGAAAGCTGTGTGTTTGTTGGTGGATCAGTAAGCCTGAATGAAGGGGGTATAGAAAGTTCCAGAAAGGAAGAAGCCTGGAGTCAGGGGTTCATCTGATGAGAGAAGTTTCCCACCAGTGGAGATGGGTGGCGAGAGGCACCAGAGACGTGGAGTTCCTTGTCATCGGCCCTGGCAAAGCTCCTGGGTAGAGGAGCAGGCTCCTAGGTGAGTAAGTGGTGTTGGCGGGAGGGGGTGTATGTGTATACTTGTGTACTTGCTTGTGGAAGGCCAGGATCAACCTCAGGCACATTCATTCCTTAGGCACTATCTACCTTGGTTTTCCAGACAGGTTCTCTTACCAGCCTGAGGCTTACCAATTAGGTTAGTCTGTCTGGCCAACGAGCCCCAAGAACTCACCTGTTTCTACCTGCCTAGCGCTTGGGTTATAAACACTCACCACCAGGACCAGCATTTTAATGTGGGTTCTGGAGACTGTACTGGGTTAGGTCCTCAAGCTTGCTAGTCCAGCACTCTGCTGATGGGGCCATCATCCGGCACTGGTCCAAGCTCCTGTCTCCTGATTCGGGGACTGCTGACCTTCCTTTACCACCATCTCAAATGCACTGCCACCCAGTAGGCTTCATAAAACTTGAAAAGGTTTGTGAGGGTCGCACAGGGTAGCTGGGCAGCCTTGGCCCACTGCTGGGAAAACGCTCTGATTTCCAAGCCTGCAGCCTCAAAGCGTAGCCTGCAGTAGTCCCGTCTCACCTTCTACTAAAAATGTGCTCTCTGAAACATGTAACAGCACTGACCTCTGCCAGACAGCACATCCCAGCTGTTAGCATTATTCAACTTACAACAGAAGTTGCCCTTCAGACCCTTGCAGCCAGGCCCAGGGAGGAGGTGACATTGTCAGGGCTGGGCCTTCGGAAGAACAAAGCAGAGAGTCACCTTGGCACTGACGATCTGGGAACTGCTGTGGTTCAACCAGGCCTTGTGCAATCACCGCCTTCTGGACCGGGGCTGCCGATGCAGAGGCTGGCTGCCTCTGCATCAGCCAATTAGGCCCTGAGAGGGGCTGCAGTGTCTCATACACGGAACCCCTATTAGCAATTAGCCCACAGAGGATAACTTTATGTGGGATTTATTTTTAGTACAGTGTCAACCTTTTCATTCTGGATGAACCTTTTGTACCTATTGCACACCCAAGTTGTAGGACATTGCATTTCCAGCCCCTTAATTGACTTCATTAGTTAGGGAGCAGCACTCTGAGTCCTGGGGTGAGTCAGCAGATGAAGGCTAACTCGGAGAAAGTCGGCTGTCCACTTAAGAGGAAGGATGCCCATCCCCATGCCCCCTCCCTAGCCAGAGAGCCTGTGTCGAGGAACACTGAGGTCTCCTTGGCAGTCACCCCATCTTTATTCCTGAATCTGTTAATGATCTTGGAGTATTTCCTGTCTTCCCAGGCTTTTATTAAGAAAGGTGTGGCAGGAAGTAGGGAGACCATGTTTTGATATAAAACCCAATTCCCTCTACCACTCCTTAATTCTCAAGCTTCTTGTGTATATGACTAACACACACACATGCACATGTGAACACGCACATGTACACACATGTACCTTCACACGTACACACACACCCAGAGGAAAGCCTTGCCTAACTCTCCGATCTGTAGTCAGTGGTGTCTCTTGTGAAGAGCAGGAAGCAGGCTAAGGAAAGAGCCACTGACCTGAGACTCGAAGCCATTCCTTAAGACAGGGCTTCAGGCAGTCCAGCCTGGCAGGGAACTTGCTGTGTGGCTAATGATGAGCCTTACTTCTGTTTATCTTGTCTCCACTGCCCAGCGGGCCATCAAGCCCTGTTTATGTGGTGTTGGGGCTCGAACCCAGGGCTCTGTGAATGTGAGGCCCGTAGTCTATCAACTGAACCTCAGTCTCTCTAACAAATGGCATTCATTCTTCAATTTACCTTGGTGACTTTCAAGGAGCAAAATCACAGCAAATCTATGTCCTGTTTGGGGACATCATCCCTCTGAAGGCCTCCTCGGGCCATGTGCGTGGCAGCGCCCTTTTGTGGCAGACCCCATGGAAGGAGAAGGTGTGAAGAAGTCCCAGAGAAGGTCTCAAGAACAGAGGAGTAGCAGTACTTCATGGTTTAAACGTCAGGCCCCACAGCAGAACAGCTCTGCCCTAGTTGAGGGCACTGAAGGGCGGGCCACTGCTAGTTTAAAGTTGGTTGGCATCCAGCCAGTAGAAAGGGGAGCTGGCAATCTTAGGTATGAGAGAAAGAACAGAAAAAGGCTGGGGCATCCTGAGACAGAGAGGCAGTATTTGTATGTATAGACCTGGAGAAGCGTTAACCTAGAGAGGTGCAGTCCAGGAAAAGAAGGCTAGGATCTGACTACAGAGAGTGTCCTGTCCATATAGGGGAGTGGCTAACTTTTCCAGTGGTTGAGCCAAGGTGGGAAACCTGGGGCTTCCGTGAAGAAAGAAGTCATGTGAGGCGCAAAGCAAAAGCCTTCCGCTGTGACAGTGGAGGTAGGAAGGGGAAGGCGGGGTGCACACAGAGGCCCTGCAAGCTTGTTGGAAGCTGCTGCATGGAGAGGACCTCGGGGAGCTGATAACCTGTGCAGAGAACTCTGCAGGTATAAATAACTGTCATCTATCAAAGCAGACCACGTGGAGAAACGAGAGGCCTTTTACAGTGGCATTTGAACAAAGAGAGTCAGCACACAATGACTTGGGTTTCCTGGAAGGGGGTGCAAACCAGTCTCCTTTCCTTCTAGACTGAGCTGGCTTTGGGGTCTGCTGCCTTCAAGTGCATGGAGTGCGGACAGAGAATGGATGGAAGATGGTTGGCTGTGTCCCAAGCTGGGCACAGAAACCACGACGGCCTCAATAGATTTCCTTATTCTTTCTTGTCTGTCTTCCTTCCTTCCTTCCTTCCTTCCTTCCTTCCTTCCTTCCTTCCTTCCACCCTCCCTCTCTCCCTTCCTCCCTTCCTTCCTTCTCCCTCCCTCCCTTCCCTCCTCTCTCCCTTGCTTGCAGACCTGGTTCATTTTCTGCTTTATTATTATTGTTGTTGTTATTTTAAAGACTAGAGATAAATCCTTTCAAAATACTTGATAGAATTAATTGGCAAACTAATTGTGGCCTTTGTTTGAAGTTTTTCTATTGTTAAAGCGTTTCCTTTTCATCGCTGTAAAATTAGTATCCAAGCCTGGCTTTCATCCCTAACTGTAACTTAGCACTGTGCTGATTTGTTCTTGATCACTATAGCTATAGGTTTGCTAATTATGTTATTCTCTTCAAAGAAACAACTGTTGGTTTTGTTGATTAAGAAAAAATTGTTCTCTGTTCTTTATGCTGTTGATCCCCATGCTTTACTATTCCTTCTTTATGTGCACATGGGTGAGTTTGTTCATCCTTTTCTAGGGACTTAAGAAGAAAACGGGTAGGTTATTGATTTGAGTTTGTTTTTGTTTAATGTGGGTCAGGTTTCCTAGTGACAAACTGTCATTTTGATTTATCTGGGAATTTCCTAATCTCATCTTCATTTTTGATGGATAGTTTGCCAGATCCAAAGGTCTTGATAGACCTTTTGTTTGCTGTGCACCTGGACTACCACACGGCTCTCTTGGGGCTACCGTTCAGCGTAAATAGCGAGCTGGTGGTCTTAACTGTCTCATGTTGAGTCCCCTCTTACTGCTTTCCTGCGTCTCTGTTTGTCTTTGGTTCTTAACATTTTGATTACGGTGCATCTCACTGTAGACACTTTTGGGCTTACCTTATTTATAAATTGATATTTTTTATTCGTTGTGAGACACACCATTTAGAAACAATAGCTTCCCTCCATCTCCTCGTCCCCTCCTGGGATTCTGTGTTGGGGCTGTAGTGATCTTTGACCTCCTCTGTCAATCTCTGATTCTTTCTTCCCACTCTACCAGTTGGATAGCCTTTTATTTTTTTTCCGGGAATTTTAGGTTTGCTAATTCTTTCTCTTCACATCTGTTGTGGAATGTCCCCTTTGATGAATTTTTCTTTCAGTTACTTTGTTTCTCAAGCCCATACCTTGTATTTAGTTACTTCTCTTAACATTTAGTTACTAATATATATCTATCTCTCTATATCTATCTATCTATTTATCTATCTATCTATCTATCATCTATCTATAAATAGATATAAATATAATATATAAATATACAAGTGTATATCTATAGATTTCTATTCTAAACAGATATAAGTATAAAATATATAGATATACTTTATATCTACATAGAGAAGTATTAATTAATATATCTATAATTTATTATTTGCATATCTATATATTTGTATAAAATATAATATAAAATAAATAGATATCCACCTATAACCATATCTACATCCATATCTATATCTATACACATTTTAAATGGTTTTTTTGTCTGACTTTAATATATTTTAGGATAGCTGAATTAAAGTATCCATGCAGTAAAGCAAAACATTTTAGTTTTCTTGAGAAAGCTGCTAGGTGTTTTTCCTGGTGGGTCCCAGGTGTCTCGTGTGTGCTTCCTGGATTGTCAGTGCATAGATGCCATGTATCCTAACATGGCCATGCTGAAAATGAGGTCCTCCTTTCTGCTGGTTGTGTGCAGCCTGATGTCCATTGGGAAGCAAGAGCCTGGGGCCTCCCTGGGTCTTCCCTTCTCCCGGGTTTGCTGGTGGTTTCTGTTTCTGTTGTTTTCTTCGTTGCAGTTTGCTCTTGACTCGTTTGAATGATGAGCATAAATCACATTTCCATTCTTTACTATTGGAACTATTGAAACCCATGCTTTCTTAGCTGAAAAGCCAGCTGAGATCTGGAGAGAGAGCATCTTAAGCCACTAGCCGTCACTGTCATCCAGCTGGTGCTCATCCCTGACAAGTGGCCCCGTGTACATGGAGGTGCACACGTCTTAACCATCAGCTAGGCAGCCTCTGTGCCTTTATCTCCACTGCCTGGTTGGGCACGGCCTGAATTTCATTCAAATGGCAGAGTGTGTGGGTCCTGTTTGGTCTTCAACACAGGACAAGCCCTGCCCTGAGAATGACCTTCAACACTATCAAGAACACACAGGTGCCCAACGCACTGCTCCTCCAGCATCCCCAGTCGTTATCCGCTGACTGAGGTAGAAGGGATGAACATATCTACCTGTGTATGTTTTAGGTCATGGTCTCCAGGAAGCAGCTAAATACTACCCACCTTCCTAGTCAGGAGGCACCTCTGAGTGCGGGGCGGGGTCAAATGAGAATGACTCATAATAGAAGTCCATTTTGCTCTCACAGACACGGATACAAGGACTTTGCTACCGTTATTTTCAAGGCTGATGCTGAGCAGGAGAGAAGAGGTGAGATTAGGTAAGTGAGCACACCTCAAGGCTTATGGCTATGAGGCACCGGCTGGTTTTCCTCTTTGTTTTTCACACATTCTTGCTGCCTAAGCCTTTGGCAAGATTCAAGGTTTTCAAGAAGATAATTCTGGTAATTACTATTGATATTTTCCTCTTATTTTTATGAACAGTAGAGTTGTTATTTTAATTTGTATTTTTCTCCCATAAAGAGATTTGACCTACCTTCCCTGGGTCTAATAAAGGTCTATCTACTTTCACACTCCTTGAAGAAGTCCATTCATATGTTAAATAGAAAAATTAAAACTCCGTCGTTTGTTTATTCCTGAAGCACACAAGGGATAACACTAAAATCGACCCCTGGGGATATTTAGCCAAATGGAATAAGACTCTCAGGCATGAGTTTCTCAGGTGTGATTCTGTCTGAATCAGTCAGTCCATAGAACACTCTGACTCGGTAATCATGAACAAGATGTTTACAGCTCCTTAGATTAGGAAAACTACAGTTTTCCAAAAGATGGAAATTTAAAGTATCAAGCATAATATGATTAAAGAAAGTCTGGAGAACGTTGAGTACGAGATGGATGTTGATGTCATTAAAAATAACATTAATAACAGCAATTCATTGCCATTACCAATAATGGTACTAATTATTTTAATTTCTAAAAATTAGCATCATCATCATCATTACTGACAGTTGCCTACTTTGAAGATTCAACTGTAGGAAGTGGGGAATATGGACACAGAAACATGTACTGTATTTAATCCACAGCAACCTACACAGGAATGTATCCTGGGTAATGAGGCGCTGTGTAGCAACAGTGATTCGGAAAGTTCAACCCAGGGACAAAAGCTGCCTGGAAAGACCGAAGCTGGAGAATAGGATGACTATCTAGAAACTTCTGGCACTTCGATAGCGGGACACACACCCTTCAAAAGGGAAGAGCTGTGCCGGCTTGGTGAGAAGTCTAGGCTTGCATTTTCATTTTCACTTTATTTTTCTGGCACTTAATTCTGTTTAGATTTTTTAATAAAATAATTTTTAAAAAATGCAGTGAATTTTGGGATTCTGTTGGAAAGGAATCAATTAATTCAACAGAAATCGTTTGAGAAGGGCTAGTTTGTACAATCAACATTGTTTGGTTGCAGGGGTCAGGGGAGGATTAGGCTGAATGTCCTGTTTGCAGTTTCCGGGGCAGAGAGATCAAGGTAGGCTGGAGAGGTCAGAGTGAGATTTACGGAAGGGGTGTGAGTTCGCATTGCTAAGAATCAAGTAGAAGAAAATTCTAGGACCGAGTTTCCAAAGTAATTGGAGATGAAAAGTAAGAAATTTTCTTCGGTCTTGTGTCGCTGTCCTCGGAAGGCGGAAGTGCTTTTCCATGGGGTTGGAGAGATGGCTTAGCAGCGAAGAGCCCTTGCTGCTCTTGGGAAGCACCAGGTCCAGTGCTAATACCCACTTCAGGACGTTCACTGCCTCCAGTTCCAGATGCCGGGGATCTGACGCCCTCTTCTGGCCTCTCCCGGCATCAGCACGCACAAGGTGCAGGGGAACTTATACACCCTCTTGCACAAACACAACTATCTTTTTTAAAGTAACGAGTTAATCTTTTTTGTGAAGAACAAATCCCTTCCCATTATAAGTGAGATCGGGAAGTGGATTTAAATAAAAAAAAAAAACCTAAAACTTTTAATTTCCCTCTTGGCTTTGACAGTTCTTAGTGAAGAGATTTAGATTTTAAACACTATGATCAGTAGTGATTTTAAGTGAAGGAGAAAATATCCTTTGTTTTCTCATTTTCCAAAGCGAGGTAGAGAAGCTTGCTCCCGCTTAAGCGAAGGAATTAAATTAAAATGGTTAGCACTGAGAATCATTGGCAATATCTGATCCAAAATGAGAAAAATGAATCCTCTTAAAGATTTAGTGACTGTTCTCAGAATCAGGAACTCTTGCTTGGGAGTGGGTGACAGCATCTGAGAACCGAATCTCACATTAAGGTGTGGCAGAGGCCTCTTCCCCGACACATTTTATTTCAACCAAAGGGCTCTCTTCAGTCACGTGTCATAGATGAAGCTTTGACCAAACCGCTCCAGCCTTCAAGGTGTTGGAGGCAGAAAACACCATGATTAATAGATCACTTGAGGTGCAGAATTCCAGACCCTAAGAAGATATTCAGATGACCCATGAAATGCATAAATACATGGGATTTATCACATAGGCCCCTGGATTGGGAGCAAACGCATTGTGTTCCCTGATCCCTAATCCAATGCATGGCTTTTTAAAAAAGTTATTAATCAATACTATTGGACTAAGGTACAGTCTAATTTGGGGCACTTGCCTTCCAAGATAGGAAGCAAAGAGAGGTCATGCCCTCATCACTGGTCAAAGTTGCTGGTGACCACAGCAAGGCAGAATAGAGAAGGAAAAGGCTAGCTAAGAAGCTGGGGGATGTCTTTCCTCACAGAAGCTTCAGACAGGGGCTCACCTGGGGGCCGAAGCTGTGAGGCAAGATGAAGGTTGTCATTCAAGCTCAACTTTGCCCAGACACACAAACGCTGAGCCGTTGAAAGGCTCTCAAAGAGCTTAGATCTTAGAGCACATCACAGTTGATAGCTGTTGTTATTGACCTGCGTCTGCCTCTCACTGTGGGGAACGCTCTCAAAGCTGGTGGTGGAGAGGTCTGGTCGAGCCAGCCATGTTGCATAAGCAGGGAATGATTCCCAGGTTTTTCCTGAAATATCTGCTCTATCTTAGCTTAGGGGGATGCAGCACAGCCTGAAATCACAAGAGACTGATTTAGTACAATCCTCAGAGTGTGGGATTCAGCGACTGTGACACTTAGAAGCTCCAAATGTTCCTTCAGTGAAGGCTAACCCACCATCTCCCCTGACTATAATCACATGGAAATGGAGAAGATTAAGCTGGGGGGGGGGTGGCTCAGGGCATGGTGCCTACTGAGAAAACTTGAGAACCCAAGTTATATCTCTAATCCCCCCTATGAAAAGGCAGAGTGTGTTGGTGCATACCTGGAATCCCAGTACTGGAAAAATGGACACAAGAAGATTCTGGGGACCCGGGAGAAGTCAGGATAGCTAAAACTAAAAGCTCTGGGCTGAATCTCAACAAATAAGATGAAGTGCAATAGAAGAAAGGCCAACGTTAATCTCTTTCCTTTTCAGGTGCACAACCATGTACACACACCACCACTACCATCACCACCACCACGACCACCACCATCAGTAAAAAATATTGGGCAGGATTGTCTAGGAAGCACACTGTGGACATCTGGCAAAAACTGATGCTCAGGACAGAACTCGAGATAGGATGTCTCGTTGTGACCCATTCCCAGGCAGCTTCACTGATAGTGGCTCATAGCCCCCAAAGTACTAGTCATTCTCAGCTCTATGTCTATGACCCAACTCTTTCCCCTTGCTCAGAAAATGGTCTACCGAATCACAGCGGTCCAAGATAAACTCACGATCTATCTAGTTCCGTTCATTCTTTGAGACACAATGCCAAGCCTACCAAACCAGTGCTGGATGATACAAAAAAATCATAGGTTTTAATGTTGATTGGGCCAGAAGTGAACATATTTCGTAGCTTCTCAACATTACAGATGTTTCATTAGAAAATGTTGAGTTATCACAAGGCCTGAGATGCTCAAAAATGGTGAGCATTTTAATTTAATGGCTCCTGCCATCTGTGGATGACTTTCTGCTGGGGAGACCCTTATTCAGTATGGAAGCCCCGCCCATGGAATGGCTCCAACCCCATTCATCCTGGCTCTTCCATTTCCAGCTAAACCTCTCTGGAAACACAGGACCCCAGACACACCCAGATGTGTGTTTCTATGGTGATTGGGAACGCAGGCAGGCTGATTAATGAAGATTAACCATCTCAATGAGGAAGCAGTAGATGGGCAAATAAGATAGCAAACAGGACCCAAAGCAGGTCTGGGAGGAGGAGGACAGGGAGAGGGGCAATCGGAGAGATGACAGATTGTCTCATCCCAGCCACTGGAGGAAATATTCATCCCTCTCCGCTTGGAAAATCAGGAGCAGGCATCACCACCGTCAGTCATTTCATACTAAATGCTAAAGGCAGGGGAGTTCCACCTGATGCTTCTGACCCTTGTGGACGGCCTCCTGGGTCAGAAGGTAGCGCTCTCACTCAGCTCAGGAAATGACTAGTTGCTCGGCCCATGCATTTGTGGGGCTTGCTATTCTATTCCCCTTCCTTTGGAAGAAATGCAGAAGAATCATAGACAACCACAGAACGCTAGTCTCACTGACCAATGCCCATCCACCAATGCGAGAAATAAAATTGTGTCTTGGTGCTTCCCAGGGAAATACCTGCCCAGGGTGAAGCATTATGATGACGTAGCTGCCTCCTCCATGTCTGTTCCCCCCGCTGCAGTGATCCCACGCTGTGTGCAGGCCACCTACAGCCCTCTCGAGAACATAAACACACGATTCACTATTGTCCACAGTGGCCACCAAGCTGCAGCTACCCAGCAACTCGGGTCTCACCAACCTCCATCACTCCCACCTGCCTGTCAACCGGAAGTGCGATGATGTCCCTCTTACATACCCAAAGAAAGATAGAATCATACGGGACTGGAAAGGGTCAAGGAGAATGACTTTTGAGAATCTACTATCTCTCTTACTATAGCCCTAGTAACCTTCAGAAAGGTCTTCTTCTGAAATTTCAATTTAATTTTACTTTTATAGAAGTCAAATTCATGATGCAGACAATCATTTTAAAGTACTGGCTGGGGTGGTAACACAGTGCCAAAGAACCTGCTTTAAACTCAATCTCCAGAACTCACAGGGAAAAAAAAAAGCCAGTCACAGTGACACATGCCTTTAATCCCAGCACTGTGGAAGCAGAGACAAGCGGATCCCTAGGACTCCCTGACCAATCAGCTTAGCCTACGTGGCCAGTTCCAAGTCAGTGAGAGACCTTGTCTTAAAAACGTAAGATGAGATCCTGAGAATTCTACCCAGTGTTGACCACATGCACATACACTCATATGCACACAAATATAACTGCACAATTCTATGTCACCATCGTTGAACAACCAGATCCTTATAGGTTTTAAAATGATGTAACTTTAAAGTATTCCCTGCTCTAGTCCCCTCTGTTCTCCTCTCCATTCCTTTCCTCTCCTTTCCTCTCCTTTCCTCTCCTCTCCTCTCCCCTCCCCTCTCCCCTTCCCTCCCCTCCCCTCCCCTCCCCTCCCCTCCCCTCCCCTCCCCTCCCCTCCCCTCTCCTCTCCTCTCCTCTCCTCTCCTCTCCTCTCCTCTCCTCTCCTCTCCTCTCCTCTCCTCTCTCCTTCTCTCCTCTCCTCTCTCGTAACCATCAGTCTGCTTTATCTGTCTGTGTTGGTCCCACTCTGGATATGAGGAAACAAACAGTCACATGGTACATCCACCTTGTCCTCGGCTCTTTTCATTTACTCTATGGTGTGACACTCATCCACACTGTGACTTCCATTACTACTTCATTCTTCATAGCTGAAGCTGATTCCACCAAGTCTGTGCCTACTTCTACCTCTGTGTATCAGCTGATGGACACCTGAACCATGTCTGCTTCTTGTTTTTGTGAACGATGCAACTGTATTCATCCATGCATACCTTTGTGTATGGACACAAACTCATCTTTTCATCTCTGTCGTGCATACACCGTGGGGGAACCGGTGCTTCCAGCCTGCTTGAAGATGTGGAGACTGAGGTAGGCAAGGGTAAGGCTCCTGCCCAGGGTCTCTTAGCTTGCTAATGGTAAGGCCAAGACTGAAATCCAGCCTTCAGATTCTCTGATCCCAATCTCCATCCTAAGGCCCCTGGAGTTACTTGAGATAAGATTCACCAAATAATTATTTTTGTAAGAGATTACGAGCTTCTAACCTCAACTCAAACAGCCCCGGGGTCGTGTGATTAATTGTGCTAATGTGAACTCATGGATCCAGTAGTTTCATTTGGCACCTGCTGAGATCTGAGATTTTTGTTTCCCAGGCAAATCAATAGCAACAGAGTCTATCTTGTTAGATCAAATATAACTTCTGTTTTACGAAGTCCCGCTTATGCCCTAATGCAGAGTTTATATACTCGAGGGGCTTAATGAGATAATAAATGAAATTTTAACTTAACAATTAATAGTATAAAGGCATTAGGATACTTTGGAATTAGAAGGCTTGCATGCGCTTTTTTTAAAAATTAGCCAATTTTTAAAGATACAATTATACTTGTTTCAGACAATGATTGGGCAGTGACTCATTCATTAACGAGGCAAAAATGGATAAACATCTACTCTGGTGCTCTTTGCAATCAACTGTAAAAACAAAATAAAAGTAAACTGTAATTGGGAACCCTAAAACCACTGATAAATGGTGTGACTCTATCAACACCAATTATTTCTGGATTAGAGATGGCTGATCCGGTAGCCAGTGCCTATATCCCCAACATGGGTAAGAAATGGAAACCGGTGAGGCTCAGAAGAACCTGGGTTGCTGCTGAGGGAAGCAGCAGCAGAGTGTGCAGAACACACAATTGTAGAGCTATTTCCTCACACACCTGCACGTGCACATTCATTCTTGTCTACCTGCGCCTAACAGCCACACCCACATCGGGAGGAGTCTTCCAAAGTTACATGGGGTCATTATCTTATGTGCACTGACGCACCATAGGAAAGTTACTGGGTATTAGAGAGAATGAGGCTCAAGAGACTCTTGAAATAGGGTGCCGACAGGAGCAAGTGTACAAACCTTTGGTCTGTTCAGCTCAAGTAAAGTGATTCTCTCTCTCTCTCTCTCTCTCTCTCTCTCTCTCTCTCTCTCTCTCTCTCTCTCTCTCTCCACTCCAGGTTGTTCACATCCAGACTGTACTCACTGACTGAAATGGCTAACAACCGCTGTGTGAATTAGCATGAGCCAAGTGGTTCCTTTTCATTCATTCGGTCATGACTAGATACGAACTGAAGTGAAGCTGTTCAAAAGGAATGCAAAACCCAGTCCCTGCGAAGAAAGCAAGGACTGCTGGTGGTTCTGATAGGATCCCGGTCTTCCCACGGTGAGAGGGAAGGAAACAGGACTCCATAGAGGAGACTGACTTCTAGATCAGCACCCCAAAGACGAAGTAGAAAAAAACCTTAGCCTGTGTGGTGGAATTTGTGAGTTTTCTTTACTTTTCCCTTTTCTTTCCCTTCCTTTCCCCTCCATCCCTCCTTTTTTCATTCTTTCCTATCTGTCTCCTATGGGAAAGGTCAGAGTTTCCTGTAGCCTGAAATGACCTTATATTTGCTGTGCAGCAGAGGATAACCTTGAACTTCTAATCCTCCCACCCCACCTCCCATGCACTAGGATTATAGGTCTGAACCCAGTGCTTTTAGCTCACTGGGCAAGTACACTGCCAGCTAAGCCGCTTCCCACCTCCTCAGCTGGGATGTTCAAGAATGTTATAGGCACAAGATCACAGAGGACAAAGGATGGGGTTCTTAAGCCATTTAGACACACATAACATGGCAGACATATTCAAAGTCTGACAAACTTTAAGGGATTTGTATCCCACTGATACCACATGTAAGAAATTTTCTTGATGAAAAGGCCCTAATGGTGAAAACAAGTGTAATAACAGGAGTATGAAGTCTCAAAAGCACAAAATGTCATTTAAAATGGTAAGCCAAACAAATCAAAACCATCAGTCACAGCCTAAATGTCTAACAAATAAAACCTTAAAAAAATACTGTAAGTAAATTAAACCAAGCCAGGAAAAACGGGTGTAACATAGTGCTAAGTGAACAAGGCCGGCATAAAACTATTATAAGTAGGGACTTGGTGTGGGAAAATGGTCTATATTCTGTCAATTATATTTTAAATAAACGCTGATGGGCCACTAGCCAGGCAGGAAGTATAGACAGGACAACCAAACAGGAAGTAAAGGCAGGTCAATGAGTACAGGAGAATTCTGGGAAGAGGAAAGCTTGGTTGGCAGTCCTGGCCCAGCCACAGAAGAAGCAAGATGTGACTGCCTCGCTGAAAAAGATACTGAGCCACATGGCTAACACAGATAAGAATAATGGGCTAATATAAGCTATAAGAGTTAATAAGAAGCCTAAGCTAATGGGCCCATCAGTTTTATAACTAATGTAGAACTCTGTGTGATTTCTTTGGGACTTAATGACTGCGAGAACCGGGCCGGACAGAAACCTCAGACAACAGGGACTGGAGATATGGCTCCATGGTTAAGAGCACTTGCTTATAGAGGACCATATGGAACCTCATAAATTCCTGTTACTCCAACTCCAGATGCCCTCTTCTGGCCTCCCTGGGTACTACAGTTATGTGCACCTAATCTACACACACACACAAATCTTTTTAAATGTGGTATGACAACGAATGCTTTAAACGCAACTTTAGCAATAACAGGGTTTCAAGCAAAGAGCCAGTGGGAAAGATATGGGCTGTGAGTTTGGGTTACAGCAGAGGGAAGGAAAGCATGGCAACAGGGCATGAGGACTTGTGCAGACTTCTAGTTAAGAACGGAGCTGTGGTGAAGGGCGCATGAATGAGCCTTAGAGATCTTAATTCAAACGCTAGGGACTCTTGCTGCTGAGGGCTGTTAGCCTCCCAGCTTCTAGGAAGAGGACACTGGAGTGAGTATGGCTTGAAGACTCATGGTTTAATTTAACACACATCTACACACAGAGAAATATGGGGACCACAGACTGAGGGAGGAGGGATAAACTTAATAATGCCGAATGCATGTAAATCACAGCCTCCCCAGGAGGTTTAATCCAAACCCACTAATCCCACAACCAATTGGTCAACCATCTGCAGACATGTTCCTGGAGGGAAAAAGAAGAAAGACTTTGTAGTAGTCAAAATGCTACTGTGGCCACCCCAGCTCACAGGATGACCAAATCCATCAGACCCACCTTCAAACTGGAGAGTATAACACAACCTTCCACAACCGCCTGGATATCCAGAGCATCTGGCCTTGGCAACCCTGTCTAATATCTCCACCTTAACCTTGACCTGTCTTTCTGCCAACAATCCATCCCCATCAGCCACGGGGCAAAGAGCCGCTGTGGAGGGTATGGGTTCTATGAGTCTACAGGCAAAACACATTACATGCTTGTGGACCAAGATTCCACTTGCCCATGACAGATTTCAAACTGCTGCAGCAGTGTTGGCCCCTCCAGTGCTGGGCTGCATGTGGGACACATGTTTGTAAATCATCTGACAGCTCTCTGACAGCTTGGCATTTCAATAAAATATTTCCAGAGAAAACAAAACAAAAAAAAGATGATGTCAGAGAACTGCTAAGAGATACTCATATAAGTCAAGGGGGCGGAGAAAACCCTTTGTGCCTTAAGATAACTTCTGCTGTGCAAAAGGACACAGATGGGGATGGAGAGACAGCTCAGCGGTTAAGAGCTCTTGATGCTCTTGCAGAGGACCCAAGTTCACTTCCCAGCACCCATATCAGGTGACTCCAGTTTTGGGGGGATCTGGCACCCTCTTCTGGCCTTTGGGGGCACCTGTATGCATATGCACAAACACATATAATTTCAAACAAAAATAAATCTTAGAAAAATAAGTTTTTAAAAAAGTAAGTGCACAGATAGGTCAGAATTCCCAAATAGAATTCTTTCTGTTCGCCTTGGTGTCAGTCACACATGCTCATGACGCATCTGTTAAAGCTAAGAGATTGGCATCAGCATACTCGTGTTAAGCAAGGAATCCACTGGCACTTTCTAGATATTTCTATCACTGTTCTTTTTCTTTCTAGGATCCATCTAGACCAACAACTGCATTTCTTTTGTAGGTCATTCTCCCCACTCCACCCCACCCTGCCCGCAGTCATTATTGCTTTGCCTTTACTGGGAGGATGGCGAGCAATCACTGCAATGCTGTGCAAAGATGGGTGGATCCCAAGAGCTCCCTGGCCAGCAGGACTGAATGAAATGGCTTCAGAGAGAAACCCTGTTTCAAGAAAGGAAGGGGGAACAGGAGAGGAAGATGCCCAGCACCCTGAACATCACACCCATCTCTGCCACCCACTCATACACACAATACAAAACAAAATAGCTAAAACCCATGAGAGGGAAAACAATGCCTTTGTCACCTTCGGCTGACGCAAACTCTGTAGAGCCACTTGGTAATCCTTGAGTCAACCAAGACATCAATCTGAGGGCAAAAGAACTTCAGCATTTTGTCCAAGTATTGACTGAACTAACAAGCTTATTTCCAAGATCTTTATTAGCGGTCAGGAAAGGTCACTGCCTAACCCAGGCAGCACTGATCCCATCCACACCACAGCAGTGGGACTGGGCAGCTGCAGGTCTTGATGGGAAAGGTCTGAATGCAACTCATTTCTTCTCGTGTGCCGAAGAGTTCCATGACACATGCTTTTGGCTCAGGCCTTTAGTCTTATCAAATGTAGGGCGATCCCTGAGAGACCTCCTGCCTCCTCTTCAGAGTGCTGAGTGTACTGCTGTGCTCAGAAGAGAGTTCCTTCCAAGGAACTTGACCTCACTGGTGTGTGCATTAGGACACAATCCCACCGAAGCGCTCTTTTATAAACAATATCAGCTATGCTGACTCACTGTTGTGGAGACTGGATGCCTAGAATGGATGTTCTAGAGATTTCCTCTGGCAGATGTCTTACTGCATTAGGACTGAGGGAAAAGATTAAGGGAACGAATGGAAGAGGACCTAAGTTATCCTCTCAGGAACCCATAACTGCAATGAAGGCATTAACCTAGTCATGACCATCTAAAGGACCTACCTCTCAATGCTGTTACACTGGGGATTGTGTGTGTGTGTGAGTGGACATGCGTGTGTGTGTGTGTGTGTGTGTGTGTGTGTGTGTGTGTGTGTGTGAAGGGTATATAAGGGTACCCATGATGATTAACGTTATCAGTTTGACAGGATGAGGAATCACTGATGAGATGCCTCAGGGCAGGTCTGTGAAGGGTTTTCTAGACGAGGTGAACTGTGGTGAAAAGACCCACACTGAATGTGGGCTACACCATCCCGTGGATTGTGGTTATATGAACGAACAGGAGAAAGCTAGCTCAACTGCAGTGCTCACTGCTTCCTGACTGTAGAAACAATGCGACCAGCTGCCTCACGTGCCTACAGCCATGACTTCCTGCCATGACGGCTGCATGCTCAACCCGTGAGCCCAAACAAACCCTTCCTTCCTTAAGGGGCTTTTGTGAGGTATGTTGTCACAGAGTAGAGAAAATAGCTAACACTAACTGAGCTGCTTGAACCACAGATGAGGGAATGATCAAATCTACTTTTCCTGTAGAGCGGCAGATCCACATTGCCTTTTTCAAGCATCAAACACCATACATTTCCTTTGTGACAACTAGCTTATGAGCCCTGGGAGAATGGTCGCCAGGTCCATCACCCTGTCTTGTCTCCATCTCTGGCTCTCTTTACCTTTAGGTTCTAGCTCCTTCCATAATTTCAAGGGTACTGGACAGCACAGAATTCTACCCTCTTAGCCCCCAAACTTACAGGAGCACACATAGCCCAGGAATGATGGCTAAAGTATGCAAGGATCCACACATGAAGTGGTCCAGGGATGGGGAAGAGGATGCTGGTGTGTATTGATGTGAATCTGTAACTGGGATAAAGACATCTCCACATACCTTACTTGGACATCATTCTGGGCTCTGGTCCACTGTAATCATGGGTCTAAGTGAATTCTTTGGGCTCCTTGAAGAAGCCAACTTCATCACCCTTCTAAGGACCCTTCGCTTTAGCAAATGTGGTTATTCCATTGGGGCCTCGGAGTGTCAAGAGCCAGATGCTTTCAAAGGGAGAGAAAGAGAAGGAGAGGAGGAAGTGGGGTAAGAAAGGCCTAATTAGGAGGGAGGAGTATCTCTCCGCAGACAGGTCACTGGAAGGATGCCAGGGGCTCTAGCCACATAAAGGAAAAGATTGTTATAAAAAGAGTTTTTAAATAAAGAACACAACGAAGAAAGAGGCACGGCAGTGGAGCCTGGGAGGGGCGGGGCAGAGAATAGGGAAATGAAGAAGAATAATGACTTGAAAGTGTCTTTTTTTCTTCCTGGTTCTCTGCTTTCCTTTCTACAGATGCTCAGCTGAGCCAGTGCAGCTGGCTCCCTGACAAATGTAGGGAAATCAGCCAATTTGAGCTGGTTGTTAGCGGTCCAGGGACAGAGGCGCTGATACATGGGGGGGGGGGCTGTTTCCAGTTTTCAGTATGGAAGTTGATTTTTCTTGGCTTTCCCAGGGATTGTTGGCCATTGTAGGGTCTCCTGGCCTTCAGAATCTTGCCAACCCCACTGTACCTTTTGACTCAGCTATGATAGACGTGACCTTTGAAAAGGGACCTTCTGTTTCATTTTTCTCATTCCTCATCCGCCCACTGACAAACTTCCTTTCTTTCAACTGGTGGGGTTTTCTTTCCTCATCAGGTCAGATGTCCATGGTACAACGACCCTGATTCCGAGTGTCAGCAATCCCAGATCTCCTAGTCCCAGTTCGAGTCCTTCTAGACAGCCCGAATGTCTACCTCTTTTCAAATCCCTGCTGTATATACTTCGGGGGCTTCCCCACAGGACAGAGAAGCCTTCTGGGTAATTCCTAACACCAAAGGACATGCCATATATATCGACTGACACACATTCATGTCCCCACAGTGAAAAAGAGTGCACTTCTGGCCGTTCACTCTAAGCAAAGCAATCAATACTTGGAGCCAAGTTCAAAGTGAGAGCAATTTCCCTACTTACCACATTTTGCCCTTTTCATCATTTGATAATGAAATAAAGAAAGCCAATATGAGGCACAAAGATATCAAAGAGAGCCCTTCTGCAAGGGGGAGCACCTAAAGGGCCGGAAGCACTCCATCTCCTGCTTAATCTAGTGTGTATACAGTCATAGACATTTGTCCAAACTCATTGCACTGCACACCGAATTCCTCTTCGGTGTATTTATTTGGATGTTAATTATACCTGCACAAAGGTTTGAGAATTTAAGGGCTCTGATTCCGGTGACCCTGAAGTCTGCAGCAGCACAGTCCTGAAGGCAGCTATTTTGAAAACACACAGAAGACATACACCTCTGTTGCTGTATTAGATGTCTTACAGAAAAGATACTTTTTAACGATTCAAAACTCACTCTAAACTTGCCTTAAATGAACTTTGGGAGCGGACAAAATGCAGGGTAGATTCAAAAGGTTTATATGGGAGAGGAGAAAGCAAGGCAACTATTAGATGAGGTTATTATTATTCTTGTATGTGCTCGTGGTGTGTGTGTGTGTGTGTCTATGTGCACACACGTGCAGGTATACAGTATAGAAGGAGGTCAGAGCACAAACTCTACTGTTGTTCCCAGATGCTGCCACCTAGTTTACTTTTGAGTCAAGTTATTTCCTTAGCCTGGAACTTATCAAGTAGATGAGGCTGAGTGTCCACTGAGCCCTAGTGATCTATCTGTCTCTGCCTCCCAACGCTAGGATTACGAGGACATGTCATCATGTGCTGGCTTTTAATATGGGTGCCAGGGATTGAACTCAGGTTCCCATGCATGCAAGGCAAGCACTTTAACAACTGAGCTAGCTCCCTAGGCCAATTAAATTTTCTTCTAATGTGAAAGTAAACTGACTCCTTAAAGTTCTTGTCTTCAGCTATCTTGATTTGAAGGGTGTTAACTGGGTACCTAGAAGAGAGGGCACCATCTTTGACTCTACTTATTTATACTTAAACATATTAGTAAACAAAGCTATACTTATTTATAAGTTCATTTGTTTGATACAGGAAGAGAATGACAGAAATTTGGAAATGAGCAAGCATTGAATTTTAGGGTCTAATCCTTAGGGGTAGGAATCAACATTGTTTCTTAGGTGCCTGTACCTTGTTTTTTGAGGAAGGGTCTCTCATTGGTCTGGAACTCACGAGTTAGGTTAGGCTAGTTGGCTAGTAAGTCCACAGAATCCTCCCAGCTCTACCTACATAGCACTGAGATTGTAGCACACTAGTTTGCATGCATTTGCAGAGAGAGAGAGAGACAGAGAGACAGAGAGAGAGAGAATGTGGTGTACCAGGCATCAACTCAGGTCTTTGTGTTTTCTTTCTTTTTTTTTTTAAAATTTATTTATTTATTAAGGATTTCTGCCTCCTCCCCGCAACCGCCTCCCATTTCCCTCTCCCTCCCCCGATCAAGTCCCCCTCCCTCATCTGCTCGAAGAGCAATCATGGTTCCCTGACCTGTGGGAAGCCCAAGGACCGCCCACCTCTATCCAGGTCTCCTAAGGTGAGCATCCAAACTGTCTAGGCTCCCCCAAAGCCAGTACGTGCAGTAGGATCAAAAACCCACTGCGATTGTTCTTGAGTTCTCAGTATTCCTCATTGTCCTCTATGTTCAGCTAGTCCGGATTTATCCCATGCTTTTTCAGACCCAGGCCAGCTGGCCTTGGTGAGTTCCCGATAGAACATCCCCATTGTCTCAGTGTGTGGGTGCGCCCCTCACAGTCCTGAGTTCCTTGCTCGTGCTCCGTCTCCTTCTGCTCCTGATTTGGACCTTGAGATTTCTGTCCTGTGCTCCTCTGTCTCTGTCTCCTTTCATTGCCTGATGAAGGTTAATATTCATGAGGATGCCTATGTGTTTGTCTTTGGGTTCACCTTCTTACTTAGTCAGGATGGCCGAGCTGTCTAAGGCGCTGCGTTCAGGTCTTTGTGTTTTCCAGGTAGGCACTTTATCAACTATCTCCCTAGTTTTTTAAACCTGTCATTAAGTCCATTGTAAAAAAGTGAGATTCAGGGGCTGGAGAGATGGCTCAGCAGTTAAGAGCACTGACTTCTCCTTCTCCGACACAGGACCCAGCTTCAGTTCCCAGGACCCAGGCTCACAACCCTCTGTAAGTCCATGTAATGCCCTCTTCTGATCTCTGCAGGCTCCTGTGTGTACTTGGTCTGCATGTAAATACACTCAGACACCTACATACACATAACAGTGAAATAAATATTTTCTTAATGATGATCAGCAAAGAAAAATGGTTTATTGATAGACATTCACTGTTTTTGTATGCCAGACATGAGTCTTCAGTCTCTCTCTCCCCCTTGTTGTTTTATTTATTTTAAATGACATCTTCTACTAAAAATATTAAAGCAAATATGATAGTCATAACTTTCACCAGCTTTCTAGAAAGGAATGCCTTTATTAAGATTAAAATCGTCTCCATAAAAGATGTTTTTCTAAGAATGACTGTTGCTCAAATAAATATGTATTTAAAAAACAAGACAATCCAGTGCTAGATGAGACTCAATGTTTATCTCCTTAAAATGCACTTATAGATAAGTTCTGCATAATAGCTTGGCTTTAAATAGCTCAAATTCATATTTCCTGTTATCCTAGTCTTCCATCCCTGGAACGGAAGACTCTGGGTGACATTTTTATTATCACAAATTCTCACTTCCTCTCACTGGGACCTTAATGCTTCCTTCCACTCCAGTGGTTGGACAAATCCCCTTCTTCTCCATAACTTTGAGAAACGCCAGAGAGAAGGAGGAAGGAGCCACACTATCATGGAAACCACTTGTGATGCTTAACTGAAGATCATACTCTTGTTTATGTAGTCAGCACACCATCCATGGAAAGGATGAGGTGTGCTGTGCAGATGCCGCTGTGATGGTGCAGCCCCCAGCAGCCGCACCAAAGATGGGAAACTTGCCACACAGGTGTAAAATTCATGAGACCTAGTGGGTGTTGCTCAGGTGTTCTCTCAGAATCTTATAGGAGAGTTTAGATCCTCGAGTTGGTTTGCTTGGCTTTGTGGGTCCCTTCTAGGCAAAATTCCTTCCTCCTGTGCATCCCTTCAACATACAAAACCAAAATTCTTTGATGTAGTCCCTACACTTCCCCCTGAGCCTGTCCTAGCTTTATGGCTGGTGCCTGCACAGAGCCTCTGCCTACACTGGAGAGCCCTTGGCACACTGGGAGATGAGTATGGCAGAGCTCAGCTCATCCTTTGGTGAGAGAGCCAGGAAGACCAGGAACCACAGTGGGCAGCTCAGGGAAAGAATGGGCAGATTGGAGCTGATGCTATGCACAGTCTACGGGGAGGTAACTCTTGGACAAGCTGTGGATAGTAAAACTAGGCTGATTTCTGGGAGTTTGGGAGTTTCAGACTCTGACAAGCAACCACAGTGGATTCTGCTATAGTTACTTACAGTCTCCAGACCTACAAGAGAGATTCAGAGTCTCCATGTGGTAGTTACCAAGAAGATGTTTTCGTAAATTGTAGAATTCTTTTTCAAATTAAATCTTCTACAGACCCCCGGTATGAAAAATAATTTAAACTGAGAAATGGGCAGCTGAGCAATTAAAACCCCTTACTGTTTGATGGGAAAATTATTCTCAGAACAAACAGGGCTCTACTGGAATACTTTGTGAGGTTCCCAGGGCACGAGTGAAGATGGAGTTCTCAAAAAGATGGGGGGGAGGGACACACTGCCACAAACACAGGCTCCGTCACAGGCCACTCACACCATTAGAGCTTCCGTCCTGTGCACACCTGAGTGCCATTTCCTCATGGTTTACGTGCATGAGCGCTAGTCCTCCTTTGAGGCCCAGGAACTCACAGGTACAGACCACGCAGGTAGGTGTGCACATAGGAAGAGGTGGATGATACGCAGCATGCATGTACTTGCTTGCTTTCATTCTTCTCCCACATATATGCTGGAACCTGAGCCAGCTCAGCCCCTGCTTCAGTCTCAAGACTTCCTGCCCATCTGTCTGTGAAGGCTGAGGGCTCATTTGTGCGGGTGGGCCAGAAGGGAAGGGGGGCCTTACACTACTGGGGGGCTTGGTTCTGCTTCCTGCCAGCTTCCAAGCAGCCCCCACCTTCCTAGAACAGAGGACAATGCAACCTGGCTGGTAGCCATTCTCAGTAGATCAGATTTTGGAAGTAAATTCTAACCAGACTTTGTATTCTAAAATAAAACAAAAACAGCTGAATTCCAGACAAATACTTACTCTGCCCCTTCCCTCCCCCAGAAAGCATCAGAATAGAAGTTCCTTGAGCCTGCCGGAGAGACGTCCTGCACACCAGCATCCACTGCTGAGAGCACATCAACAGCTGGAAAGGCACACGTAATTTTTTTCTTAGTGTTAACATTTTACAGTTCAAATCACTTAACAGATGTAAAATTATGGGATATACTTAGCATTAGGGTTTTTTTTTACAAAAATTATTAACTAAAGAAGATCTTTCTGGAAAACACATCTGATGGTTAGATTTCTTGATGATGATGACAAGAATTAAACAAGAATTAAAAACATGCTCGTTTTACTACATGAAAATGTTCGTCCTACCAAACCCCACTTTCGCCAGCTTAGCCTCTGGCTTATACAGGTCGACCTAAGACTAACGGGGCATTTGAGGCCTTAAATATACAAGTCTCAAAGCCTAGGAACAGGTTGTCTTTACTGACCAGTCAAGAAATGCAAGGCAAAAAGATGTGAGACACCAGACAGGGACTGACATCAGACCCAAGAAAAGATTCCCAGAATGGAAACAATAGAAACTCAGGGTAAGACAAGACCTGTGACATCCAAGAATGTCCCAGATCTCAGCTCAAAGGTGATGATGCTGGGGCTAAGAGGAGGTAGACAATGGCAGGCACTACTCTCTGATGGGGCAAAGTAGGGGACGAAGCAGAAGAGGAATAGACGACTGGCTGGTAGGTGACAGATATGGTGGGGAGAGGTGGGTGCAATCTGGGTGGATGGTTCTGAACCAGGAAAGAAAGGGAAAGGTCACCTGATGGGCGCTGTTAAATATACTGTCAAACTTTTATGAAAGGCTGAGGGGCATGAGATGAAAGAGAAGAAAGTCATATGGTCCTCTGGAAGCCAGGGACCTAAGAGGCCTGGAGGGACTATCAACTAGATACTATATAAACATATCACCGGATCCTTTTGCCTCAGTTTCCTCATCTGCAGTGTGAAGCTTACAGTAGATGGCTTCTGAGCTTAAGATGATTATTTGAAGGAACAAACTAAAAACCAAAGCAAGACCTTTCCCCATGGAGAAACTTAAAGTATCTCATGAATTGCTGACGTGCTGTATCTTGACTTTCCTTGCAGACACAACCTCTTTCCTGTGTCTTCTAGAAGATTCTCCCAACCTCTGACTCTGGTCTGTCTGATTGGCAAGTGCAACCCTTTGTCTATCAATGCTGGGTTAAAGATGATCAATGCCCGGTCATCATATACTGGAGGAAACAATGCTTTTAAAACCAAATAACGAGCCTAGGGAAGGAGAATACTATGTTCTAGAAAAATCTTAATAAGTCAGCTTGGAGCTCAGCTTGCCTTTTGGAAACAGCACGCCAATAACGATCCACTTCCTGGCTGTGTAAGACTTGGGCTGCAAGAGGCTGACAAAGCATTTGAAGCTGACATCCTAAGAGTCGAAGAAGGAAGTCGGCAATGTGCTACACTAGTTAGTTTGCGGGGGAGTTAACTCTTTCTGTGTGCTAGCATCTCGACCCGGGGAGGGAAATGAGCACCTGTTTGTACTACCACAGATCCTGCATCTTTGAAGGCAGGGTTCTCAAGCTAGGCTCACTACATCTCACCACAAGCAACAGCTCATGCTCCCTTGAGATACAGAGTTAGAATGTGGGAGTTGAAACATCAGAGCCTATAAGCTACCTCTGAACAGTTCAGAAGCAAGGTAGGAAGGGGCGGAAAACAAGCCCAACCAGCGTCCCACTGTGATGTCAGCCATATTTCTTCCACATGGCAAGTTTCATTTTGTTTAATTTAACAATAAACTCATTATATTACCTCAATTCAATAGAAGCAGCAGGGGGATTTCTCCTAATTTAATCCTGGGCTTGGAGGAGCCTTGCTCAGTGCTAAAATAACGCCATCCTGAGAGTAAGGGGCTTGTAGCATATTGAAGGGAGGAGTACAGTAGTGTTCCTGAAGGCAGTCTATCGGAGAATTGGGGACCCGTTGGCCCAGAGCTCACTTTATCCAGCGCATCTTCCAGCTGGCGACCTAATCTTCCGCAAGCAAGTCATTCCCACCAGCCTCCCGCTGTCACCAGACTGGCTTTCTGTAAGTCACTCGAAAACACAAGGATGTAACTGGCTAACCATCTTAGCCATCATCGTGACACACAATAATATGTGCACCCCTCCCCCACCCTGAAAATGAAATGGTGCTTCTGATTATTAGCCACCTTGTAGAATAATTCTTGAGAGGCAGCGGAGGCTGTAATAGCTCGCCGATCTCTTTTGAGATCTAGGAATTCCAAATCCGCACAGTGCACACACAGTGGTTAGAGACCAGACAATGCTTTTTGTACCCAGCTGGCAAGAAGAACAAACAAACTCATTAATTAGGGTCCCGCTGGTGCTGTATTGAAACGTGTGAATGCAGGCTTCCTCTAGGGCTGCAGCTGGGAGAGGCCGGCTCGTGAATCTCAGAGATACCCTAGATTCTCATTCGCCTCCCTTCGATGCTTACTGAGGGCCCGGTGACCATGTGGTCTTGCTTGTGTCCCTGAGAGGCAAGCCACTAGTCATCTAGTTAACCCAGCCACCTTTTCAAGATCCACTCCACAGCGCAATGCACTTGAATCTGAAGAAAATGTAGGAAATCGGAGAAAAGGAGCTGACAACAGCTCTAAGTCACTTCACTACTGCGTTTCAGGCTAAGAAGGCCCGGCATTTGTCCTGGCAGGAGGAAGGCAGGATGAGCTGAACTTGGAGGAGGAGGAAGGCACAAGACCAGTGCATGCCCAGATGTCCTAATTCTCTCTCTCCTCTTCTCTCTTCTCTTCTCTTCTCTTCTCTTCTCTTCTCTTCTCTTCTCTTCTCTTCTCTTCTCTTCTCTCCTCTCCTCTCCTCTCCTCTCCTCTCCTCTCCTCTCCTCTCCTCTCCTCTCCTCTCCTCTCTCTCTCTCTCTCTCTCTCTCTCTCTCTCTCTCTCTCGGAAATCTTTTCTCTTTGTCAAGAAAATGGAAAATAATGTCACAGAGTGAAGGGATCCCAAGCAAGATGGGTTTCAACACTCTGCAAGGTGAGAAAATCCTTTTTGGCCTCTGGGTTGACAAAGGAGTCATTCTTTTCTCCTTATTACATGTCTGCATTCATTATTAACGGAATTTACTTCTTGTCCTAGAAGTGTGCAATGAGAGAGAAAGAGAGAGAGACGCAGGGAGGACAGAGACAGCTACAGAGAGACACACAGAGACACAAAGAGAGACACAGAAAGGCTACATACCCACAATACAAATAACAGAAAAGAATGCCCTAAGCATAAAGAGTCTTTGCACTTAAGACAGAGCCTCATCTTTCCCCTCTAAAAATAATCCTGTGGCCTTTTGCATTCTCCAGGCCATATGTATTTTGGCAACATCCAGAGTCCCAAGGCACATCAGGCAGAATGAGAGCTGAGGGTTGTCTGGCCCAGGTCCCTGGAGCGAGCGAAGAAGTACACCTGTCAGGAAAGCAGCAGGCAGATTCAAAGGGAAGAGTCTGCAGGGACCTGGAGGGCAGGTTGTGCCCCACTGTCCCTGCCAGTTGCCGATTAAACCTCCTATGCACGCATCCTCGCTCTAGGAAAGCCCTTCCACCACAGAGAGATGGATGCGGACATCGGATTGAGAGTAAACACAGGTGATGCCGGAAGAACAAACGTGCGTGCAACACATTGTTAGAGTTTGTTTAATCTAAAGAAATAAAAGAGTATCAAACAACACTTACAATCACAGAAATGCAAACGAAGGTGCCTTACACTCTTTAGAACGTATCCAATTAGCAAAGATGAAAACGGCAGAAAAAAACCGCCATTGATGAGGGTTTACACAAATCGGCACTCTCCCTGTCTGTTTGGAGTTGAATATAAATTGATAATCTTGGTGAAACTGCAGTAGGCAGAGCATACAGATGCTGTGTATGCGTGCATTCTGCCACGGCTGTGCCACAGGCAGCAGCTTCTCCAGTCCAGCATTTGCAGTAGACGGTCCCCATAGCATTGTAGCAAGTTGTCAGAAGCAACTACAAACAGGAAGTCGCCCCTCCCCTCACCCCTCCACCGCCACTGCACACATGCCCCAAACAGGACTACTGTTTAGTTTGCTGGATTCCACACACTGAATGTAATTCAAACACTTGCTTATAGAGTGTGGGAGTCCGGGTGGGGGTGGTTAGGAAATGTTTTCAAAACTAAGTTCAAGAGACCTCAGTCTCTGTTAGAAGTAAGTTTAGGATCCTAAAGAAAGAGGCCACCATGCACAGTAAAGAGTATGGAGAAGGCACAGCTTTACTTCCACCCAGAACGGTGCACTCCTCGCAAAGTGGGGGCCAAGCCCAGACTGGGAGTGGGAGTGGCGCTTGCCTTTTATTCTGATCCAGTGGTGGCTGTGTCTTCTCCTCATTGGCTGGGCTCTCATCTCACAGGTTTTTTTTTTTTTTTTTTTTTTTTTTTTTTTTTTTTTTTTTGCCATAAGTTAGCTTCAGGAGAATCAGAAAAGAAATGAATGAAATTAGGAAATAACTGGCCATTTCAGCTGCAGAAGTTCCCAGAAGGCAGGGCCTTTGAGTAAACAAAGAAGATTTGTGTGTGGGTGTCTGTGGGACAGAGGTAGGCTTAAAGTCTTTGTATAAAAAATAATTTTTACAAGGTGGGGGAGATAAAAAAAAAGTTTGACTTCTTTGTCCTACACACAAGTTTTACCGTGTTTGGTGGGAAAGACCAATATACAATATTTTTTACATTTATATATCTATATTTATCTCTATCATCTATGTCTCTCTACATCTATCCCATACTGAATTCTAAGCACTTAGTTTCTGTGCTCAAATAATTCATTTAACCCAACAATCCCATGAAGTGTAATACAAACATAGACAGACAGACAGAGAGATAGACACACACACAGGTAATTTTTACAATGAAACTGGAAAATAGGGAAATGAACAATTAGACCCAGGTCTGCACGGGTCTAGCACAGGACACCCCCATTCTGCCATAAATTTATGTATATTTGTGGATACAAGTGCTCACAAATGTGTAGCATCTGAAACATGCAACAGCATCTCTCCAGTCAGCTGAGAAAGTTTTATTTACTCTTTTACTTGGTGGTTTGTATGTGAGGGTATGTATTTGTCTTGTGACAAAGGGGGTGTAATTAAGTCTTCTGGTTTGCGATGATCGTCTTTCCACCTGTCAGGAAGCATGAAGCATCACAAAGAGGGAGAGGTTAGCCAGTGGACACATTTCCTGATCTCCTGATTCCTAACTCCAGGCCACTCTGCATTTCAGTCCTTGGTCTTGGGAAAGCGTTTCTTTCCATGTTTAGAGTGGTCTTAAGACTAGGCGATGTGGCTCTTGAAATGTCATCCAAAGTCCTTCCCTTGAAGTGCTCACACACGGAGGTATGGGGGGAAGGAAAGCACACGCCAATCCTTGTCCACATTCATAGAAACCCTGCTCATCAAAATCAAAAATGAAAGCCGTCTTCCTCTAGCTACACTGCAGTCAAGCTCGATGCTAGCATTCACATTCAGGCACGGTATGGCTCCCTTGGGGATTCTGAAAGATGTGTTCATTGAAAACTAGAACCAGCCTTTCTCTGACACAAAATAAATCCGACTTGGCTGGTTGATTTAATCATGAAGATAATTAGGGCATAGTTTCTATGCCCTCGATGCACTAAATCTGCAGATACAAGGTTTGATGAATGTGTGTTTAAGAGAGATGATAACAGCATTTTCCATAATGTGTAGCAACGCTGTCAGACAAGGACAGGCTGAGTGAAGTGGGAAGTTTATCTAGATTGCCAACACTTTGGGGCAGACACATATAAAACATCGTGGGGAAGTACTCATCTTCAGTGTCAGGATGTTTTGTTAAGGCTGGTGATACACTTTAAACATTTTTTAAATTTTCATGTCTATTTTCATGCATACTCGTACTTGTACCATGTGCACACTCGGTGTCCGAGGAGGCCAAATTAGCATGCTGCATCCCCTGGAACTGGAGTTACAGGTGGTTGTGAGCTGCTACATGGGTGCTAGGAACTAAACTCCATTCCTCTGCAAGAGTAGAGAGTGCTCTTAGCCACTAAACCACATCTCCAGCCCTCGTAATATTCCTTTTTGATATAAATTCAGAAACATAAATTCTCTGATGGAAGATTAGCAAGAGCTCTGGAAGCCAGGTATGTAGTTCACCGCATTCTTTGGGATCAGACACCTGGCAGGCGCAGCTTTAAGGGACAGACAAAGGATATATTTTGCTCATGTTTCAGAGGACTTACTCGTAGCTACTTGACCCTACCTGCCTGGGTAGAACTCCACATGGCAACACATGGAGGGTGGGGAGATTCTCTACCACATGGCAGAAGTCAGAGCAATGAGGGCACTGGGGACCCATTACAGCCCTCACCATTTCTCCTGCACCCACAGGCTAGGTGCCCATTGAGCTCCCAAGGGAACAGGTGCTGGAGATAACAGGAAAGAAGGAAAGTATGGATGGGCTCTGAGGACAAGGGCCTTGGCAGACGTGAGGCTGTTTTCCTGATTCCTAAAGTATAAACATAGTTGATTAACAGCAGGTAGGGGAACCCAAACCCTCCCTGTGGTTAAAGCTACAGCTAGGGAACTGGCATGATTGTTGGCAAGAAAGGACAAAAATCCTATGGGGAAAAACGATTTCTCTTTCATCCGCATCAGGCTTATAGCTTTTGGCTGCTTTTTATGTGTTATGTGAAAAGTACTCCACGGTACTCACAAAGTCCCCCTAGTATACTAAACCACAAACAATGGACCTGGACACAAATGAGGTTCAAATGTGACAGGAACACATTGCCATCACTCCCTGCTTGCTGTCTCTGACCTGGCCAAATCTAGAGGCAAACACTGGTTTCATGCACTTAGAAAGACCAGGGCAACGAAAGGGCCGGCTGCTCGCCAGCTCTCAGCAGCTCCCTTAGATGACTCTTGCTTTCTGCATCTCTTAAGTGAAGTTCAAAACAGACTTTCTTCCCAAGACTGCTGTGAGTGGCAAATTAGAATGTGGATCTGACAGAATGTTATATGCCACGGGTGATTCATCCCTTTGAGGCCTGGAAGCTTTGCAATGCTAACGCTTTTGGAAGAAGAATCTTCACAAGGTGTTCTCCATCCCACGCTCTGGCCGGATGTTGTCTTTCTTGAAGCCCATTTGGGGGAAAGGATGGGTGGGAAGAATGGCCACCAATGTGACTAACAAGGAGCAAAACTAAACTATAGGAAGAAGGGATGAGTCCATAAAAGCTTAAAGTTTGCAGGCCTGGCTTCATTGTGAGGGAATATCCTTGCTACGACTTACACACACACACACACACACACACACACACCACTCTCTCTCAAATGAACCATCTGATAATTTATTCCTCTGATATTAAGAGAGTGGAACCAAGCTTACTATGGGGTTTAGGATGAGGTCTCTGGTAAGGTTTAGACAAAGTCAGGGTTAGAGATCCAGAGGCAGAACCCTGGTGTCTTCCTTAGAGGGGCAGGCAGTGGCCTCGCAGAGACATGCACATTCTCTGCACCGGCCATGTGTTTCTCAGCGCTGCTTGCGACATGACAGTGAGAAAGCCATCACCAGAACTGAGAAAGATGTCAACACCGTGTTGTTGGATGTCTCTATGATTCGGCCGCTGTCTTTCCTTTACAGCCTCACCTGGCCTCAGACACTTTCCTAAGACAGTGAAAACTGTGAAAAGCTGAGAGACCCAGTGCTGGGCCTGGTCTTCTCCTTAAACAGTCACACATGATTTGATGCAGACGGTCACGCCAAGACGAAAGACCTCTCTGCTTTGGTTCATCTTTAAAACTGGGGTGAGAACAATAGATCAGTCTATTCACACTATTATAAACCCAAGACAAATCACTGACTTATGTCAAATGGATGGTCTTCACGAAGCTATTAATGGCAAAGAGAAATGAAAAATGTCTGATTGATCCTGAAGATATTTAGACACCACAAATCCAAAGTCACAATCCAAGATGACACTTTCTAGAGCTAAGTAATGCCCAGGTCACCTTGATGTGGCACTCTGTTAGCCCTGACATTATTAACCTGGACAACTGACACGTATTGAAGATGCTCATTCATTAATTTGCTAACTGATATTCATAGCTTTGGACACTGGTTCCAACAGCATCCCTATAATATTCATCTGTAGGAAATAAAGACCGAAACTGGACAAGGGTAGTTACACAGATTTGGCTACAGCTTTGGAGGAAACAATTGAGTCTTCAAATCCTCTGCACATGAAAATGAAAAACACAACTAATAAAGGGTCCTGTTTCCTTTTAGTCTCTGCCCCCAACGGCACTGCTTCATTTTAAACATATGCTTAACTACTACTTTTTATTAAACTCAGATTTTGGGAGAGAGAAACAAGCTTGCAGCATGTGCTTTGGGTTATACGCTAACTGGCCCCTGTCAGATGGCAAGTGACAAAGGAAAGACACTGGCAGAGGAGAATTCATTATAAGTCTAGCTTATGAAAATGTCTGGCTTTGGAGGAAGAGTCACTTCTGTTTGGGAGATGGGAAACTTGCCCACAGAGACTTCACAGGGAGCACTGAACTGCGAACTGGACGGCAGCATGGGGAGGCTGTCTTCAGAAGCCCCTGAAGTACCATAACAATCCTCTTCAGAATATCTATCTCTACACATCCTAGGCTCATAAGAGTCTGGTGAAAATCAGCACCCTGGTAATATTAGGGTGCTGGGTCGTGTGTTGTGCACAGTGGGAAAGGTCTCTGACTTTAGAGCCCCAAGTTGAGTGTTTTGGCCTCACACAGCCAAGGAACTTACCCCCTGAGCTGCTTCATTTTTATTGTCAACTTGACACATCCCAGAGTCACCTGGGAAGAGTGAACTACAGCTGAAAAAAATTCCTGAATTAGACTGGCCTGTGGGCATATCTATGCAAAATTGTCTTGATTGCTTATTAAGGCCGGAGGGCCCAGCCCACTGTAGGCGGCACCATCCCCTAGGCAGGTGGTCCTGAAGCGTTTAAGAAAACCAGCTCAGCATGATCCAACTAGAGAATGAGACAGTAAGCTATTCCCTTTATGGCTTCTGATTCAGTCTCTGCCTTAACTTTCATCAGTGGTGGACAGTAACTTGGAAGTGTAAGCCAAATACCCCCTATCATGTTCAAGTTGCTTTTGGTCAGAGTTTTATCAACATAAATGCTCCCTGAAGATCTTTCCTTTTCTGCTTACACCAATAACCCCACTTTCTAAACTCTGTGTGTGTGTGTGTGTGTGTGTGTACCAAAAGCACCTTCACACACTTGTACCTTTTAAATATTTTAGAGATTTTTTAGGATTTTATGGTTTTTCCCTATACAATATAAAAGGAACCTGAAGGTTCAGTGAGCACTGTAGTCTCTGCAAGTGAGGGCGAGAGTAAACATTTGAACCCACAGCCCCTGCTCTAATTCCAGCTGTCCTCCTGCTCCAGCACTTACATCTGACTTTTTCATTTTGGATTTCCCCCTTCTCCTTCCGCCATCTCTATCATCTACCACACTGACCCCAGCATCTTTGTTCAATAGTCTCTACTATCGTAGTAATTTGATTTTCTTAGATCATACAGGTCACTTTTCTGTTGCTGTGGCCAGGGTAACTTATTTTTTTAAAGGTATTTCATTGGGCTACAGTTCCAGAGGGCTAGAGTCCATGATGACAGAGTGAAGGGAGAACCAGCTGAGAGCTCGCATCTGGATCCACAAGTGGGGAGCAGAGAGAACATAATAGAAGGCACTGTTCCCAGTGAAACAGCTCCTCCAACAAGGACACATCTCCTAATCTTCCCCAAATAGTTTCACCGACTAGGGACGGAGCATCCAAACATATGAGCTCATGACAGTCATTCTCATTTAACCATGAAGAATTCAAGCGTCTGGGTTCTAAGACAAGGGGGCAGATTTGAGAAAGTATTTTAATGTTAGCCTGAAGCCTGACATTATTAACAACACAGGAATTTTTTTTATTTGTTGTCTATTTTCATTTTTCAACTTATGTGCATGTCTATGTAGGGATATGTGCACATGAGTGTAGGTGTTCACAGAAGCCTGAAGCAGGCAATCCCTTGGGGTTGGAGTTACAGGCAGTTGTGAGCTGACTCATGTGGATGCTAGGAACTGAACTCGTATCTTTTGCAAGAGCAGCAAGCACTGTTAATGGCTGAGCCATCTGTCCAGTCTTTTACTGGATGGAAGCATATGCACCTGAGTTCCTATAGGTAAGCACCAGAAATGTAGTCTGAAAGACAAGCATAATCTACACGGGAAACGAGAGCATCATTTCCTTTGAATTTCTCAAGGAGAGACTAGGAAAAAAAAAACGCTTCAACCGAAAGTCTATTCAGAAGAGCTTTTCTACAACAAAAGGAAAATAATCCTTGAGGAAGAAGAAAAAGCAAAAGGAGTCAGGTACTTGACACCTATCAAGCACACTGAACCACTCTGGCTATTGCTGAGGAGCCGGCACATGGGCGATTCTTGTTGATAGCTTGTAACCCCAATCAGTGTAGGCTTAACCGAGCTTGTTACAAGTGCCCACTTAGGGATTCCCTGGCTACCCAGAAGCAAACACTCTTCATCCACAGTTGAGATCATGAACCTCATCAAGAATGATGCACTCACTTTCTGGGAGCCTGCCCTCTGACTTCCCCAGGTCTCCCCTCAATGTCTACCTCTATCAGAAGGGGACCTGTGAAGTCCTCTGCATGGTGTTCTGGTTTGGATATAAAGCAGAACCTCAAAGACTTCGTGCTGGAGGCTTTGTTCTCTGCTGGTAGGTCCAGTTCTTGAGAGGTGATGGGATCCTGGGGACTCAGAATTGGTCAAGGGATTGACTTACTGATGGATTTGTGTATTACCGCAAGGGTGGGGCCTGACTAGAAGACAGAAGTCACTCCAGATTGCCTCTGAAGGACCTATCATGTGCATGGTTCTTTCTTCCCTCTCTTCTTCCTGGCCACGGGGAAGGGAGCAGTTTTAAGTCACCATAGCCTTCCTTCTGCCATGATGTTCTGTCTCAAAACAGGCTCAGAAACCACAAAGCCAGCCATCACTAACTGAAACCTCCACAAACAAATATGTCTTTTTTTTTAAGTGGTCTTTTCTCTCAGGTATCTTGATATAGAGATGAAAAACCAGTTGAAAAGAATGCACAGGTCTGTTCAGCCAGCCAGAGATGCCCAAGAAGGGGGCCCTTCACTCACAGCTCACAGAAAGTCCAGTTCTGATGAGCCAGCGCCATCATTTTGTTTGCTTGTTTTGTTTTGTTTTTTTTTTTTTTTGAGACAGGGTTTTTCTCTGTATCTTTGACTGTCCTGGAACTCACTCTGTAGACCAGGCTGGCCTCGAACTCACAGAGATCTGACTGCCTCTGCCTCACGAGTGTTGGGATTAAAGGTGTGTACCACCATTATCTGGTCCCACCATTCTTACTATGAGTCTATTAGCCTCAGCGTCTCTAAATCTCATGTGTGATCAGAGCACTTGGCTCCTAAGATTGTTTGGAGGACAATTTGTTTTCGAACAGGGAACCTCACTGGCCAAGGATCTTTAGAGTCCAGCTGGCCAGCAGGCACACAGAGTCCAGCGGTTGGGCTGCAGCAGAAGGGGTTCTGTCCAAGCATCCAGGCTCTAGAACATTTCCCATAGATCCAAAAGTGTGCGTTGCATGAATTCAAAGGATGTGGCAATTTGTGCACAGATGACCTTGTGCAGGGACCATATTCCTGGCAGTGGATTCAGTAGGGATGCTCAGCCTTACCTGACTCAGCAGGAGCAGCAGCAAGAACATGAACAAGAAGATGGATCTGGATGTAGAGTGAATTTGGTGTTGACAGTATGAATGCTCCCCACCTGTTTCTATGGGACACCCCAATTATACAACGTATGCTGACAGCTGCCTACGCTACCCTGCCGCTGGCCCAGAACACTAAGTTGTTCCCCTTTTTGCCTTTTTAACTTTTTTGGTTTTTTTTTTTTTATGTTTTTCGAGACAGGGTTTCTCCGTAGCTTTTGGTTCCTGTCCTGGAACTAGCTCTTGTAGACCAGGCTGGCCTCGAACTCACAGAGAGTGCTGGGATTAAAGGCGTGCGCCACCACCGCCCGACTTAACTTTTTTTTTTTGAGACAGAGTTTCTCTGTGTATCTTTGGCTTCCCTGGAACTCTGGTGACCAGACTGGCCTCCTGCCTCTGCCTCCCAAGTGCTGGGATTAGAGGCATGTGCACCATGCCTGACTACTCTTCTTTCCTAAGCTTTGCTAACTAAAACTCAGCTCCAACAAGGTGAGCGCATGAATTCATTAGTAAACTACCTTATACATTTCCTCTGAGGACAGAAATGCTGTCCTTCATATGAAATTGACCTGTCTCCAAAAGATCCTTTAATAATTAAAAACTCAGACTAGTAAATATTTTCATTTTTTCTCTCCTCCTCTTCCTTCTCCTTCCTTGCTTTCTCTCTCACTCTCTCTCCTCCTCCTGCTCCTTTTTTTTGTTTGTTTGTTTCTTGCTTGCTTGTTTCCTGAGCTGGAGACTAATCCCAAGGCCTCACACATAGGAGAGAACAGCTTTACCTGGGAGTGGTATCCTCCAGTCCCTAAATGTTTCTGACAAGACACCTTTCTCAGATGCCTGAGAGACACTGTTTACTACACCAGGTGGTTGTCAAATCTCTTGATTCATAGGCTCCAAATTTAATCCCCACTACAAGCGAGACAGACTCAGGAGATGATAAAGGGTAGAGAAATCTCTATGGAAATACATACTGAGCCAAGGGCATTGAGCAACAGAGTACAAGCCAGAGAAAGGATGGTAGTCCCGTGGAAGCATCACTGGATCACATGGAAAAGTCACCACGCTTCACTTCACTTTTCTTCACCTGTGTCATGAAGGCTGTGTGCATTTGTTTTCACAGGTGTGGAAAATACACGTTCATAATTTCATGCATAGATTCCCCATACGAAATGTACACATGCTTATCTTCTTTCGTATTTCAGAATTCATAATAATATGTGTTCGTGTTTGGCTCATGATCTCTAAGCTAAATCGAGCTTGTCACTCCTTGTTATAAATAAAGTCTTATTGGGTGATGGTTGTACTTACTTGTCGTGGAGCCAGCTCTGGCTGTTTCTGTGACCTACAACAGCACAGTAGAGGGACAGAGAGTATGTGGCCTGCCAAGCTAAACACATTTAACTCTCTGGTCCTTTATGGAACAGTTTTGCTGACTCCTGCCCCCTACGATGGTGATGAGAAGCCAAGATTCCTGACCTGGACATGCTCTGTAAACTACAAATATTTGCGTAAACTGTAAATCTTCCTTATTGCTGTAAGATGTTTCGAGGCCATGAGTGTGTTCCTTAGCCCATAGTGTACTTCTTTTAGCATGGCCATCCCAAACGCCTTGAGCTTTTCCTAAGAAGCCTGGTTTGAATGCCTCAGACTACTCTTTTCCTGCTTTTTGGACTTGTTTCAGTTTCTCTTAATCTTTTTTTTGTTTTTTTTTTGAGATTTTAATTAATGTATAGCATATAGAAAGGGTGGTTATTCCTCATTTTTGAGCAAAATCGGAGTTCAATAGCTAAGGTCCAGGTTGGCTTTTTAACTCTCAGCTTTGTATTAGAGAGTCTATAATGAAATGTTCTTAGCTGAGTGGAATGAACACAGTCTGAAGCTAGTTAAATCCTTGACTAAATGAACACTGGAGAGAGTTATTTAACCTGCCTGTACCACAACTTCCACATCTATAAAATGAAAACGAAAACTACATGGAGCTAGCTAGCTGGCGCCGGCAGGTGACAACGGCAGAGCCAGACGCTAACTTGGGCAAACTGTTTGGCTTGTTCCTAGTCGGTCCTCAGATCATGGATGCAGGTTCCTCATGTCAGCAACCAAGAGGCTTTCCTGCCACGAAGGGTCCAGGCAAGTTTAGTCTGAGAGGCCATGCAGTGGCCAGCGCATCCTCCCTCCTATTTGTCCCTATTGCTCCTCAGCTTGCCTTTGATAGATTGAGGTCACTCTGACTTCTATTCCTGTCTTCTTAGGCCTTTAGAATTTATGCCTTTCCAAATCCGTGTTCCATGAACCTCTCTTCCAAACGATGAAAGAAGAAGAGAAAACACAGGTTAACTAGGGTCACGAGGCCAGCTGTTTAAGAAAAAATTAAGTGTAGATCGGACACATTTATTCTAAGCCCAGTATGATGAAATACTTCAGCTATAACCACAAAGCAGGGAGCAAATTTCGTTTTCTGATCCATTTTTCACTTCACACAGCTAGCGGAGAGCAGGCCAAGGGGCTAGGAAGACAGATGGGTGGCCATGATCAACAGCATGCTTAAGGAAAAGGAAATGGGACATTTTCCCCCCAGAAAGCTCTCATGGGTTTTCCGACACTCCGGCCTTCTTAAGGTCTGGTTTGAGATTGTTTTCAATCAGAGATATTTTTTTTTTTTTTGGTTTTTTTCGAGACAGGGTTTCTCTGTGGCTTTGGAGCCTGTCCTGGAACTAGCTCTATAGACCAGGCTGGTCTCGAACTCATAGAGATCCGCCTGCCTCTGTCTCCCGAGTGCTGGGATTAAAGGCGTGCGCCACCATCGCCCGGCCCAATCAGAGATATTTTCATCTGTTAAAACTTCATCTTTTTTTCCCACCCTCTGACTCGTTTTATGCATCTTCCTCCGGCATCTGAATTTCAGCACCGACAGCCAGCACCGGATCTCTCCTTTAGCCTGAAGCTCGTTAAGCTACCAAGAAATAAGATGTAAGCACCTCATTAATTCCCGCCATGGAGAGAATGAGTGTGTCTATCAATAAATAGGAGACTTGCAGGTGATACCTCCGAAGGATGGACTTGCCATGCCTGCGTGTTGGAAGCCGTCCCACGGGAGATCATTCTCAATCAAAGGAAAGACAAGGAAACTCTGCTGACAGATTCTGTTTTAAGCCAAGGATTTGGGGAGGGACTTTTCTACCAGACAAGGATTAGAGTTGTTGCTGTTGTTTTAATCCTTCCTGTCTTGCAGTTTGGAAAACCAGTTACAAATGCACATCAAATTGTAAAACGCCTTAATCAGCACTGTGGGAAGCGTTTAAAAAGCACTGATAAAGCTGCACTTGGAAGTGGAGATACTAAGTCAAAAACATCTTAAGAAGCATGAGCTTTATTGAAATAGGCAGAACAGAATGTTTGGTAAATGGATTTTTTTCGTCTATGCCAACCTCTGATTTTCTAGCAATACAGTGTGGTGTATTTAAATGAGAATTTATCCAAGGGCCTGTGTCTAGTACATTACATACAGTTTACATGAACTTTGGAGGAACCCGGGGATGAGTGGGCCGAGATAGGGAAGACAGAGCTTAAATCATGACATCTGACTTCAGGGACAATTAGAGACTTCTGGAGACTGGACCACCAGGTTTAACAAAGGAATTGTACACAGAATACAAGAAAACCAACTTGAGCTCAACTCCCCCCATATCTTGTTAGTATCATAAGTAGGTGTTCCTGGGATCTCAGTGTTCTCCCCTCTAAAATGGCACTGAGTTTAGCCTGGCTCTGTAGGGGTAAGCAGAACTCAAAATGCAAATTCCCTGTTGCTGCTTTGGTATTGAAAAAGCCCCTGCTGGTACCATGGTTACTACCCCAGCTGTCCTCATGGAACTTCATCCTAAGTCACCTTGGAGGATTGGTTTCCCAGGGCATGCCAACAAAGGTTTCTATGGGCTCACAGTTCCAGGAAATGGCAAAAACCTGCCTCTTTGCATTGTAGATCCCTAAGGTGAGGCAGAAGTGTGTCATGAATCTCACCTACGCTTGGTTAGGACTGTTTACAGGAGACAAACAATTTCTTGGAAAGAGCTGTTCTCCAGCACAAGCGGTGGATTCCAAGATCCTCGGAGAGTCTACTCCTCACCAGCAGGCTCGCTGCATCCTGGCACTGATGAGTGATGCCCAGAAAGGCTGTGCAAAGATTTGGGAGCCATGAGGGGTAAAAAATGAGTTTGACAAAATGGTGTGTCCGGGCGGGGGTCACAGAGCAGGTTAAACCATAAGAACAGGCTGGAAGACCCACTGCACAAGACAGGAAACAGCTTGTTCCGAGGGGATGAGACAATCCTCTGGTGAATGTTCAATTTTAAAGAAAAATGGCCCAGATAAGCCTGAGACTCATTAAATGAGACCTGGAAATAAGGTCGCCCCACATAGATTGATCTGAAGACACATGAATGAATAAGGACATGAATGAACCCTTTGATTGCAAGGCTATCCCCTCTTCTGTAAAATATGTCACCAAACTCTCACCGTGATTGCCTCCGATTATTATTACAGTCAAAATTATAAATAACATCAATAAAAGCATCAGTCAGATCGTTCTCTCTCAAGTTTGAATACATCACATAATTCAGGCTCCTTCAATGACTAGATGCTTGCTTGTTGATTTAACCTTAAGTGGTTTTGGGGAACAAATCAGTCACACACATGGGTGATGCCACAGAATGTAGGGTAGATCTGGTGTTGTCCTAGGCATTAACATGCATTTTCAAATACTTTGCTGTCCATGGTATTGGGTAAAAGCGATTGTTACAAGAGGCATGGCTAACTTTTTATGTAAATGAGATGCAAATGTATGCAACGGTATCTTTAATGCAGATGTAGCAGAAAGTATTAAGATATGCTGAGAGCCTAATTAGGTCCTACATCAAAAACTATATATAAACTTGACTCCACTGTCTCAAGAACACAAATTGAGTCGAGAAATCCCAGTTTGCAAGCTAAAAAAAAAAAAAGGCAGTACATATATATTTTAAATCACGGTTGGTTCCTTTCTTCTCCTTTCTCTAGGACTGAGCACTTAAAAGGATAAGCTTGGACAGATACTGCAGCTCTGGGGAGCAGTGGGTGGGAAATGAACAAGTTTCTTTCTAGCAAAAACCAGGAAGCAAGGAAAGAAAATCAGCTACAAGTCCCCACCTCCCCCACCTCCCACCATGCCCTGGTGCCCACCCTCACACACACACACACACACACACACACACACACACACACACACACACACACACAAAGGCAAAACAAGGCTGTCTTAGATGTTCTTACTTCGTATTAAAAGCGGCAACTTGCCAGAAAGCCTATTTTTGCGTTTATTGCCATTTCTAACCTTCCTGAAGACAAACATATGTCCCTTCTTTTTCTAACTGGTGCCACAGAGAAGCTTTCCCATCACATATAGCTCCATTCAGACCCCATGGTTAGTGTTCTCACTGGTTTCTCTTTACCTTCAGGACAAAGGGGCTTCAAAGCAAACAGACAGCTTGGACAATATGGTAGCAATGCATGTTTCAACCTATGTAAGGACACGGTTAACAAGACAAACAGCAGCCTACAGAATGGGAAAAGATCTTCACCAACCCCACATCAGACAGAGGGCTGATCTCAGAAATATACAAAGAACTCAACAAATTGGTCACCAAAAGAACAAATAATCCTATAAAGGTGATATTTGCCTGACTACTCTGGCAAATGCTTCTACCATGTGGATGCTGAGAGACATTTGTCTGTTGTTGCTGCTGCATGTGTTGGTTGTTTTTCTGCTGCTGAGATAAAACACCCCGGCCAAAGCAAATCACAGGAGAGAACAGTTCATTTCGGCTGACCTCCCAGAGGGTTAAGAGTCCATACTGGCAGGGTCAACATGGCAGCAGGAGGAAGGCGTGGTGGAAGATGCCGAAAGCTGAGGTCTCTAATCTTGAAGCACAAGCACGAGGTGAAAAGAGAGAACTAGAAATGGTCCAAGGCTTTTATCTTCCAAACCCACCCTCACCACCCCATGATGCATCTCCTCCAGCAAAGCTGCCCTTCCCAAACCTTCCCAAACTGCTGGGACCAATGTTCAGATACCAGAGACTACAAGCGACATTTGTCTTTTAAATCACCAGCCTGCTGTTCTTTATGGTTTGGAAGACATGTAGCCCAGGTTATCATCTTACTTGTTATATAGCTAAGGATGACCTTGTACTCCTGATCCTCCAGTCTACTTTCCAAGTTCAGGAATTACAGGCGGATACTACCACACTAGTGATATTTGCATGTATGAATATATTTGCCTAGACGTAGACTGAGCTCACAGCATATATGTGCATCAGCACATCTTTCTATAAATAAGTATACATGTACATGTATGTTTACTCTGATATCAGTATCTTAATATGTACATAGGCACATGTGCGAATGACTCATATATACATACATATGAATCCATGAACATTTAATTTGTATTTTATACACATGAATGTACGTCTGTGTATACCAGAATACTCACTAAGTGGACACGCACCTGAACCAATTAACCTGTGCTCTTTGCAAGACTGAGCAACTGAAATAGCCTAAGACAAAATCTGTGTCCAGACTGAGGGGCTCAGCACAAACAGAGTTTATTGAGCTCGGTTCCCCCTTGACTTTTCTTCCATCTTATCTAATACACACTGTGAAAGGAAGGTTCTTTTTTAGTTCTGCTAAGATCCCCAAATGCTCTTAACATCTCCAAAGCTCTCTAATACAAAAGGGCCCCATGGCTGCGAGGCACAGAAGCTGTATTGGCTTCACAGCTCCCGGAACATGCCCGGTGGAATAGATATTACACACCGCGCCAACGCAGCGCCTCTGAAATTGATATTGCCGGCATCACTCGCCCCAAATTTCTAACAGTGTCATGATAACCCCATTTGTTCTCAGGCTTTGCCGCCCAGATTTTGAAGTGACAAAAATTTTCCCCATGTCTGTCCTTCATCATGCCCTTCCTTTAAAGGGGGAGGGGTCTTCCCCCGGGCAGCTTCTCCTTCTGTGCAGTAATTCTTGGTGATACTGCCAGTCACTCATCAAGTACAGAGCAAATTCTGTCTGTTAAGTTATATAAGTCTGTGCAATTATAAGAAATAAGACGGGTGGACTGGGAAGATGGCTCAGTGGGTAATGTGTATGCCATGGAAACATGAAGACCTGAGTCTGGGTCCTCAGCATCCACATAAAAACCAGGCACAGAAGTGGTGAAAGTCTGTGTCTGTAATCACAGCTCTGGGTGTGAAAATGTGTGGATCCCAGGGGCTTACAGGGCCAGCCAGTATAGCTGAACCCGGGAGCTCCAGGCTCAGATGTCTCAAAAACTAATGTAGAGAGTGATGGAGGAAAATATCTGATGTTGGTCTCTGGCCTCGAAATATACACACATGAGCAAATGAACTAGCATCCACACACACTCACATGCACACATGTGCATATGCATATACACCACACATATGTACATGCACATACAAAAGAAATAAGATAAACACTCGAGTTAGAGGGAAGGGGGAAACTTAGTCTCAGCTCCAGGTAGTTGAGTGCCTATGATAAAAGGCAGAGATGCTAAGAAGAAAAAAGGTTATAGAGACAAGATGACTCATGCCCTGGATTTTACCAGCATCCCTCTCAAAATAGTGGGCATCAGGTCCACTCCAAGTCCTTGACAATGTCTTCTAGAATGCTGTGTACCTTGTTTCTTCTCTTTCCCACTCTCCTGAGGACATTTCACCCTTTTGATAAAATTCCATATAGCAATTTGATCACCCTTTCCAAGGGCTGTCAATCACTTAGTACCTTCATTCTCTCCACATCATAGCTCACGCTTCATTCCATTTGCAGTTCTCAGAGTACATCTCTGGTGCTGGCACCTAGTGTGGCCCATGTCCAACTTACTGTCTTCTGGTCCTTCTCTCTCTTTCTCTACCACTGCCATTTGTCTTCAGCCAACTGAAAGAATTGAAAATTTCTCAGAAGCCCCACGTGTCCACTCTGAGGAGCTGCTGGACAATATGACTGAAGGTCTTTGGCAATGGGTCTATGAAGCTAGCTTTGAATACTACATTTTCCCCTTCCAATCCCCCAAAGTTGTTATCAGAGTTCTATAATGCTGACATGTCTCATTTCTTTCCCCCTCTTTGGCTCCTACCTGAAGTCATCATGCAAGAATCACCTGCATATAGCTATTTTTTATATCTGTCCCTTTCAGCTCACTTCACCTCCAGCCACTACAATTCAGGGCCTCCCATCTGAACCCTGGGATAAAAGAGCCCCCCCCCCCAGCAGTAGCACCAAATACGTGCAGCCTGAGCAGGATGAGGAGGCCTCTGATACAACAGTGCTGATGCTTTAAAACCAGTTCCGGATTCGGACTCCATCCCTTCTAGGCCCCAAATTTATATCTCTAAGCCATGAATGAGGTGAGTTTAATTGATAACGATACTGCTTGTGTATGGTGATAGCTGCCAAGCCCCAACCCTACTGCTTCAACTCAGATGCACCCTAAGACTTTGCTCTCAGAGATGTTAAGACAAAATATCGACCCAAGGCCCTTCGCATCTCTATTCGGAGTTTCAGGCTACAGCAATTAGATTGTGGAGACTGCTCTAATCCATCACAGACCACAGAGTCAGAGTTTTGTTCCCTAAAGAATAACTCAAACCACATTAGCCCCAAGCTATGGAAGCTTCAAGGGCACCCCAGTATGTTCTGAGGACTTCTTAGACTCCCTCACCTGTCTTTCCAACTTCCTCAGTAACAAAGTCTTGCACTAATAAGGCCATCTTTGCCCTCAGTGTTTAGGAAAGGGTTCACTGTAAGGATCGGGAACTTATGAGACAGAGGTCTAAACAAATAATCTTCATGCAATGCAGAACTCTGGAGGTAAGATGGCTTCCTTTGTTCCCTGAGTGGTTATAGGAAGTGGAGACCCTGAGTCACAGTGGGTCATGTCTTAGTTTTCCTCCCAAGAGAGATCAGGCACTGGAGAGATGGCTGAGACTGCTCATTACATAAGTATGTGGGGGCGAGTTTGAATCCCCAGTACCCACAGTAAGGAGAAAAAGCCAGGAATCATCACAACATGCATGTCTGTACCCCCAGGACAGTGGAGGCAGAGACAAGATTACTCAGATTTGCTAGCTGCTAGCCTAACTCCAGGTTCAGTAAGGGAATCTGTCACAAAATGGTCTCTTTGGTAGAAGGGATAAAGCAGGACAGTGACATTGTACATACACACAACACACACACATAACACATACACAACATACACATACATCACACAAGAAACATACATGCATGAGTGAGATAGAGAGATAGACAGAAAGAGAGAGAGAGAGAGAGAGAGAGAGAGAGAGAGAGAGAGAGAGAGAGAGAGAGAGATATTACCAGCAGCTGCAGGTATCAAGTCCATACCTTCATACCTCAACCATAGTGGGTGGCCATGGCCGGAGATGACACAGGGAAGTCCTCCTCAAGTGCCCCCACTCTCTTACCTTACTGGTCATAAGCACACCACGTTGCTGCAGCAGGGATGCTACAACAATATTCTCTTTTGGCTTCTACAGCAGGGGACTGGCAAGGGAGAAGGTCACTTTATGAACGATTTTAGGTGACCAACCATTTGAATTCCCTAAGTAGACCCTGGAACTCACTACCAAAATGTAGACTGTCCTTCCCTCCTGAACCTGGGTCTCTTTAACTGACTTCAGCTAGCACTCAGTACTTGCTTGCTGCAATCAATGTTCTGCATGCATTGTATAGACAATAATTCTTTACCTCGACACCAATAAAGTTGAAGTCTTGTGACACTGGCTCCACAGTATGGAGAGAAGTCACGGGCAGTCTAACTCTGTCTCCTACATTTCCAGCCATAACATAACCCTGCCTTACATAGAACAGTTCAAGTGCACCCTCTATCCTAAAGGGTACCTTCAAAAAGATTTGTTTATGCATGTGTCTGTGTACACATGTGCATATGTGTGTATGCCTGTGAGCAGGTACAGAGGCTAGAAGATGAAGATGGGTGTCTTTCTCTCTCTGTTCCTCTGATGCAGCATCTCCCCCTGAACCTGGGCCTTGTGTATTTAAGGCTGGAAGCCAGAACCCTTGGAGATGGGGTTGGAGGCCTCCACAGAAGGCCTAGCTTGTTGTATGCAGTCTCCCTTTTCTTCCTCATACCCTCTAGTCTGTGTATGTCTAGAGCTAGGGCAATGAGATCACCCGCCTGAGGGCATGTCTGAGGGAAATAGAAGCACCATTACTAAACACACCAGGAAAGTACACTGTGCTGGGCAAACTGGGAAGTATGTACATACTGCGTGCACTTTAGCCCCCGGAAAAGTGTGTGGCTATGAGTCACATGACATAGTACTAGTGGGTGGTACTATGAGTCACATGACATAGTACTAGTGGGGTGGTACTATGAGTCACATGACATAGTACTAGTGGGGTGGTACTATGAGTCACATGACATAGTACTAGTGGGGTGGTACTATGAGTCACATGACATAGTACTAGTGGGTGGTACTGTGAGGGTGGGGCTGCATTTCAGTGATGTGCATGGCCCCTAGTAGTTTCGTTCATATGGTCCTCTACTCAGTGTAGGTAAACAACCTTGGTGGGGTAGTGGAGTGCTGACCTGAGGCAGCCTGGGAAGGTGAGCAAGGGACTGTATAGCCAGCATTCGTGAGGGACCCGATGATCCAGGTCTTCATTGCATTGCCCGTATTCAAATATCAGGTCAGTCACTTGAGGTCTCTATGACTTGGGGCAGAGCACTTCACTCTAGTTATCCCATCTATACGTGTCATAACAAAAATCATCACTTTATGAGACGACTGGAACCACAGAGCAAGCTAATGCATGAAGAACATCTCACACGGGAAGACAAAACAAACTGGTCACCATACATAGCTGCTAAAATTTGCATGTGTACATAGCTGTTAAAGTGTGCAGAAGAGTGAACAGGGGTGAGAATGCGCACACAGCCATGAGACTTGCTGAGACACTGTAGAAAGAAACATTTGAATAAAGATACACTACGTGGCTGCTAGGGTTCACCTAGTGGGTGCTGTCATTGTCTCATGCTTTCAGAATCAGAGTTCAACTTTGGGTACCACTTACTTTTTCAGACCAGTACCGCTGGTGGCTATCTGACTATCTGACTATCAACATGGCGTTGGTGTTTCTGCTATTGGCTCAGCAAGGCAGAAACACACATGCTATCAGCGCATCCCGTGTCTTAGTAACAGGCCTTGATAATAAACTGAACTTAGTGCAAAGAATGGGTAGAAGGGATCATACTTATAATCCTACCATGAAAGACAAAGTGCCTTTTGCAATGTCTGTCTCCTTATTTCCAAGTTGGGTACAATTTTAACACTTGAGACTCATAGTAGACAATAGACAGATTGAAGTGTTATGCTCAACTGACCAGTTCATTAATTCCATTCTAAGTCTATGCAAGTTTCAGCTGTCTAGACGAGGGTAGGGGAAAATGATACAGTTAACAAAAGTCCAAGTTTGCACCCGAACTTGGGCTCTTTGGGAAAAGGCAACAGAGGGGTAGCCTTCTCCCACTGGTAACTTAGGTTTGAGAAAAAACTAAACAAGGGTCTATTCTGTAGTTCTGAGGGTGAAGGTGCCGCCTCCCGACTTGATACCCTGAGTTCAATCCCTGAACCGACATGAAGAAAGAAGAGAACGAAGTTATCCTCTTGTACTGTGTCACACACACACACACACACACACACACACACACACACACAAATAATCAGCAAATTTTAAAAATTAATTTTATTGGAAAAGAAATAGCAAATGCTCAACTTCTATGGGTTACAAAAAGATGGTATGGCGTCAGAAAGAGTTCTAAAGTGCTAAGATATGAAACCCGTTGAGGGGGATATTTCCACTATGTTCCAGATAAACCTTTGTATCTTTGTGTCTAAGCAGATTTGGGGTTCCATTACTGTGAGTAAATGCTAAAAAAACAAAACCAAAAACGAAAAAGAAGACCTGCCTAAAAGATGTGTCTTCATTCAATATAATCCCAACATCAACTCATCCCTCTTTGTAATCCTACAGAAGCTAATGAATCTCACACACTGCCATCATCAGCAGGTAACTCCCAGTGGTCTACAACAAACCCAAACCAAACAACAACAAAAACACAAAGGATTCAGTTTGTAAACACTGGTACACTCAACCTTGTACTTTCCTATGAACTTGGATGAGCTTTGATCAGAAGGTCCAGTTACCCTGCCCATAGAACTGTGAAATTATGGCTCTCCACAGAGCAAATAGATGAAGGAATAAATAAGCAAATAGAAGAGCCATGAGAAAAAACTAATGAATGTTAGGAGCTGGCTAGATGCCTGTTTTGACGTTTACAGCATATATGCACGAACCCCAATGAGAAACTGCAGTCTTAGCTCGGGTTTCTAGCAAACTCCAAGATGAAGATGACTGCATAGCAGGGGCAAATAAGTCGACATGAAAAATGACACCAATAACATTGATTATCAGGGAAAGTCCGAACCCGCTAGGCTTCCCTAGATGCTCCTTTCATTTTCGATTTTTGTTTTGCTTTGGTTGACTTTTAATTTTCATATGATTGAGAGGCAAGACATCCACTTTGCTCACTGTTTAAGATCTCCTGCCAAAGTCCCTCTCCAAGTCGAGATCACAGTTTCCTCAATCGGGCAGCCAAGGAACGAGCTCATTCATAACTCTGTGACTCCAAAGAACCAACATGGAGCAAACAAGACCGGGTAGGGTTAAGGCACTCTGGAGCAGCGGTTCTCAACCTTCCTAACGCTGCAACCCTTTAATACAGTTCCTCACATTGTGGTGACCCCAACCACAAGATTATTTCATTGCTACTTCATAGCTGTAATTTTGCTACTATTATTAATTATAATGAAAATATCTGATATGCTGGATATATGATATGGACCCTTGTGAAATGGTCACTTAACCCCCAAGAGATGATGACACACAGGTTGAGAACAACTGATCTAGAATGCTCTAGATACTTGTTTAATGTACTAGCAATGCACATCAGGACAAGACACTTGAGTTATCTATAGATTTCTGAAACCATAGTGTGTGTCTAAGTCCGTGAAGAAGGCTTGTTACCCCATGACTGGAAGAAACATTTCTTCCACAAGACTTTGCAGGACCCGGAGCACTCCTGTCCCTTAAGAGACTGCTGGGTCCAGTCCCCAAACCTTGGATGTGCATCCATGCAACTGAAAGATACCTCTTCTGAAACAGTGGGGCAAACCCTGTTCACTTCTGAGAGCTGCTGCCTTTGAGTTTTTCCCTTAAACTCCTAGGGCATTAAAAAAAATTTGCTTCAGAAAATCTTTAGATTAAACATAGGAAAGAAAATACATCAAGACAGAGGGCATCCTGGAGCAAGTAGGATGAAGATCCCAGACTCTGAAAGGTCCCTGGGTTGACCATTAGAATCCCAAAGAGCCATCGGAGTCTAAAAGAAAATGGAATCTGCTTCCATGTAAGTCAAGCTTATTAAGGTCAAGAATGCAGAAAATGAAGCGAAGAAAACAGTTTGGACAGGAAACATCCTCCCAGCTACCTTGCACTAAATTGGTGTGGGAGGCCCTGCCTATGGCTGTCTCTGTGCATGCGACATGGTGTGGAATTCTTTCAGGGCCCACGGTAATGTTCCTTGCCACGTATTTGAATTAACCAGACCCAGAGGATAAAACTTTCAAATTAAACACATTCCTTAAGGATTCCAGGCTCATTGTGTATGCACCAAGGAAACACAACATCTCCTAAAAATAATACACACAGAGAGAAGCGCATTTTCCACCAACATTAAAGTAGAATATGAGTTATGACCCAGCTCATGGGAATAGACGTTTGATTACATGCAAAACGGAGCTTTCGTAAATAGCATCCGTCTTTGTGAGCTACCACAATCATTACCGACCATTTAATTTTGCTCCCCGGCAACTCATCCATCATGGTTAGAAACCATTCACTTTCAGTCTCCCCTCCCCCCACCCCACCTTCAGATTCAGGAGGCACCAGATTTTATCAGGTTCATCGTTCCAGTGATGTGGATGACTAACCCAGCAGGCAAGGAGTTCATGAGATTATTGGATTCGCCAAAACGGATACTACTTTGAACAGGACCTTCTGGAGAATCGCTAGGAGCAGAGTCACAAGGGTAGCTCTCTGTATGAAGGAATCGTGAGAGTATGTTTCAGTCTTGGGGGTTTGGGTGCCTTAGAGAAAGGGGACTCTCACATATACTTGCCCTTTCCCGTGTTCCTTGTACTTTAGCATCTGACACTCCTGCATGAAACATCATCAAGGTCCCTTGCTGTTTGTCTTGCTTGATACATCACCTCGTAAGGAGTGAAGTCAGACAATTGTGGGTACCACAAATTCTTACAAAACAATAAGAAGAGTTGTTTAGAAACTGAAATTCATTCTGGGATAGCAACTGTCAGAACTTCTGTAGTCTGCTTCTACAGTCTACTGCAGCAAGCACTTTAGAGGCCCAGGGACCTGGAGACTGCTGATGGAAGTTCAGTTCCCAGTACCTATGTTAGGTAGCTCACAACTGACCTGTACCTTCAGCTCCAGGGAATCAACACTCTCTTCTGGCTTCTAGGAGTACCAGTACACACACATGCCATGCACACAAACTTACCTGTTACTGAGAATAACTAAACCAAACAGACAGAGGAGGTACCAGTAGCTGTCAACCTCTTATGTTTGGGGACAGTTATAGATTATACATCAGAACAATGACTTCAACATTTAAATGGGGAGCTGACCTCATAAACTTTGGCGACCTGTCCCTCTAGAATTTAAACTGCAGCTAGAAACGAGCATTTTGCTGGCTACTAGAAGTCTTTGACTTTTTGCACCATGAGAAGGAAATTAGAAAGGCTAGGACCTGCAGAAATGTCACACCCCCCCCACACACACACACAGCATGCAACTGCATCAGTATATCTGATAAGTAATGAGCTAACCTGGACTAAGCTGAAGATACGTTCTTTTCTCCCGACTAGGAGAGATGTAGACAAGTATCTGTCATTAGTCTCTGGCATTCATTTCCAGTCTCTGAGAGTGTTCATTGATTCCACATTCCCCTAAACGAAGATATTCTAGATGAGAGTCAAGTTCCTATTTTTAATAAATAGTTTAACTTGCCAATATTCAGTTTTTCTAGTCTAGCCAGAAGGAATTCGAGCTGGGGAGGCTGGTCAAAACTTTATATTGAAACCACTCATTCGCAAGGGAGTTCAGAAGTAGAAGGAATGAAAGAGGAAGTGGCTTCATGCATTCCTTGCTCTTACTTTCTGTCTGGCATTGACTTCTAGTTTTATTTACTTTATTTCACTTGATTGTTAACTATACTAGTGAGACGGATAGGATTACTCTCATTTTTCAAAACTAAAGAAGTCAGTGCTCAGAGAAAGAAACACGCTTAACAAGTTAGTGGTGGAATCCAGGCACGTGGCGACTTCGAGGCTGAACACTCACACCCTCGGTGCTGTCGCGGCCAAGTTTCTTGGTTTTTAATTCAGGCAACATTTCTAACAGCTTTTACTCTTCCACTCGAACTGTCTTCTTAAAACTATCCAGCTCAACGGAGACCCAGATCTGCCAAAATGGCCGGGTGGGAGCTCAGCTGCGGTAGTTAACAGGGTTGGTGGGTATGTGGCAGAAAGACCAAGTCATTCTCTCCCTGAGCCCCAGTGGGGCTCAGCTGCAAATCTGCGACAGGTGACACCTAGCAGGTGAGTGAGAGAATCCGTGTCTCCACCAACCCAAAGCCCACCAGAAATGCCTGCAGCCAGTGTTCCAGGAAGGGTAATTGCAAAACACCACGACCCAGGCAAAAAGATACTAATGGCGAAGAGGAAACTTTTTTGAATTTTTTTTTTTTTTGCTTCCAAACACTGACGGACACAGACCAGAGGTATCTGATTTCTTTTCTCTTCTCTTTTCCTCTGACAACAGCTGAACTCTTCCAACATAAGCTGTGCCAATGGCTTTTGCAATAGGTTCATTTCGGCACGGGGCTCCACTTTTGCCTCTTATGGCTACATCTCCATTTGTTTAACCTAACTTAAATTATATATCTAATTCTGGGTTTTACAAGAAAACGCAGAGGGTTAAGGCCTGCTGGCGGCAAGGGGAACGGAGAGCTAAGTTGCCTTGGAGGAACTTCACATCCACATACACAATGAGTAGGCCACATGACAAGGAAAGTCGGACAAACGGTCCCAATATCCAGCCTGCTTTAATAAGCAGAATTAGGATTAATTCATTCAACAATTATCTAGAGCCCTGCTGTACGCAGGGCCCTGTGTTAGATGCTGGGATGCCATGGAGTAGGGAGACACAGCCCTTCCCTACTCGTGCATAATCTGCCAGAAGACACCAGCATTGAGCTAGGCCAAGAATCCTGCATATAAAGGTAAAACTAAAGCCATAAACTGCATGACTAAGGAGAGAGCACCACAAGGAAGATGCAGGTAGGTCAGGCACACGCCTGAGATAGGGATGCCTGATACGAGGTCCAGAGACTAGCCCAAATATCTATTGTCAGATAAATGGGTCCATTAAAAGGGGGTGCAACTGCATAAAGAAGTGCAACAAGGATAAAACCCCAGGTGAAGCTGTGGGATTCGCTCCCATAGAACCTCTTGAACAGAGAGAGCTACAGGCGCTCAGAGTAGACTGGCAATTGTCTAAGGCAGAATATGTGGGGGGGGGGGCAGGGAGATGTGGTGAAGACCTAGGCTGAAGAGTGACTGCTGACGGGTGTCAGGTCACTTTGTGGAGGGAAGACAATATTCTTAAGTGAGATCATGGTTATGATGATATACCACTGTGAGCCCACTGGGAAGAGTGGGTTATATGCCTTAATGAATTGTCTGAAATGAGCACTAGAGATCTATAGAACGAGAGAACAACAGCAGGGAGGTGAGAAGCTGTGGGACCAAGGTCCTAGGAGGGAGAATGAAAAGCACAATGGGGAATGTCATAGGGATGGTTGGCCATGAGGGCAGACCAAGGAGGAGAGCAGGAGAGCTGGCTGAGGCTCCCCATGGCCGCAGATCTGTGTTAATGCACTGCCTGTCCTAAGCAAGAATGGGCGCCGAGAAGGTTTGGAGGAGGTAGTGGGGAGAGGGGTAGGAATCAAAATCCTGCAGCGAAAGGCTCATTCTGATGCTGGACAGCCAGCTCAGTTGGTACAAGGCTTGTCACACAAGTGTGTGTGCCTGAGTTCGATCCCCAGAACACATGCTAATAGGTAAAATCAATTAAAAAGCCAGGTGCAGATTCACCCGCAACCCCAGTGCTTATACACACACACACACACACACACACACACACACACACACACACGCACACACACACTTTACATTTCTATAACAGACAGCCTTTGCTTTATGGTATCTTGTTATCAGTACTTTTTTAAAAACTGGCAATTGCAGAACATTTGAAGCTATACCCTTAAACTTATAAAAGTGCTCAGTTCAGGGTATGTGTGTTGAGAATTTCAAAAACCCCATAGTTTTTGAGTCTCAGCATGTCATCAGCTACAAGTGGATATTTTATGATTTATCTCATGTGACAGGTCACAGTAAAAATGCAGGCGCACTAAAAATATATTAAACTGCCCTTAGGCTGTGTGTATAAGGTGTATATAAAATGTAAATGAATTTTGTTTAGGTTAGGATCCTATCCTCAAGATGGCTCATTATATAATGCAGAAATCCCCAAATCCAAAATGAAATCTCATATCTGAAATACTTCTGACTGCAAGCACTTTGGATAATGGATACTCCTCGGTAACACACACACACACACACACACACACACACACACACGTATATCTCATTATAACTAAAAAATAACCTCAATTTGCATAAAATGTCATTGGGATAAGTGACTCTTTAATATATAACTTCTGAACTAAATTAAATTTATTTCCTAATTTTTAGCCTCTTGGCAACCTTTGAGCACTGGGAAAGGACAAGAAAAACAATTGTATAAATGAAATACAAAGTATTATTAGGTAGCAGAAACTAGAAAGCCCCTTTCTAGAAACCTAACTCTGAAATGATAAGGTGTGATCTGCGCTCCTTCTCATTCCGACGTGCGGGTGCAGGAGGCCCTTATCTCCTCACCCTCATCTAGGCACTCCGGTGCTCACAACAGATAATGCCTCCAGTTCATTTATTTGAGTTGATTCTATTATGCTCTACACCCAGTGGGGACCTTTCTGTGGTCTGGTTTTAACTCAGATATCTATTGGAACTGACAGTTGACTTAGCTCAGCAAGTAACCAACTTCCTGGAATAGTGCCGCTCAAGTCATGAAATGCAGTCTGTGTTTTCTCGGCTTTCACACATGAGGCATTAACACTCCTTTCAGCAGGGCAGGGGAGGTCGCTCAGTGGATGAAGTACTTGCTGGTCAGGCCTCACAACTTAGTGGGGATCCCCATAGCGCACATACAATCTGGGCACAGCAGCCCCCATCTGTGATCCTTGGGTTCTATGTCCCAGAGTGGGGGAGGGGAGGCAGAGACTAGAGAGTGGGAAGAAGCTCAGTCATGAGAGACCCTGACCCAAACAAGGTAGGGGGTGAGGCCTGACATGGGAAATTTTCCTCTGACTTCCACATACATGCTATGGCACATGTGTGTCCACATTCATGAACACACTCATACATACACAAACACAGATTAAACACATAACACACACCCACATCATATATGTACTCATTGCACACACATCATACACACATATCACAGACATACACAATACATATCACATGCATACCATACACACTCAAATCACACACACACACATAGTCAAGATCTCAGTCAGTTCAGCGCGGAGGGCAGGGTCAGAGCTCTATCTCCTCCTGCATAGGCATCATGATGTATTATTATGTGAAATTATACAAAATGTGTGCTATAGTATGATTCTGTCTTCACACAGAAAGAGGGAAGGAGGGAAACCTATAAATGTGTAGGACAAGCTGGGACAAAGGCATGGAAGGATAAATCAGTCACTTCTTCCTTCAGGAAAGTGAGTGAGAGGATGAGGGCTGAGCCTCAGAAACTGTTAGAAGCCAGTGTGTGTGTGTGAGTGTATGTGTGTGATCATGTGCCTGCATGTGTGTGTCTATGTGTGTATCGATGTATGTACCCATGTACATGTGTGTATGTGTGTACCTATGTGAGTGTCTGTGTGTGCGTGTATCAGCATGTGCGAGCATGGGCCCAGGTGGGCAAATGGGTGTGTGTGTGCGCACGTGTGGAGGCCAGAGACCAACCGCAAGTGATGTGCCTCAGCAGCCATTGACTTGTGCTTCGGGAATTTCTCGCTGGCTGGATCTATCTGATAGGACCAGGCTGGCTGGCTGACTAGCATGTCCCAGGAAGCCTGCTGTCTTCACCTCTCATTCCAGTACGGGGATCACTAGTACACAGTCCTATGCTCAGTTGTTATAAGGTTGAGATTTTGTGGGGCTGAAATTTAGGGTCCGTGTGCTCCCACTTGAACGACTGAGCCACCTCTCAGCCCTAGATGGCACCACAGATAGAAGACGCCACGCAGATATGTATGATGCCGAGCAATTCAGCGTGCTGCTCAATAGCACCTCCCTCCTTTCTGAATAACTGCAAGAAGCGTTTCCGCCTAGGTGTCCTGCCAAGGATAGTCATTTTTATCCCTGATTATCCCGCAAGGTTTGTCTCTGAAAGAGTAACTGTTTATGTGGTGGGGAAGTCTGCTGTGAAAGAGTAGACGTCACCTAAGCTGTGGAGAAATGCTTCAGAAATGGTCCATCTACAACGAACAGGCTCCTTAACTGAGCACTGAGCATCACTGCATACAGAGCGCTTGAACTACTTGGAATTACAAAGATGGCCTTCCAAGAAGTTCACACCACAGTTAAGCAGCTGTGGCTACCACTTTTATGGATGCCAGGCTACAAAATGTGGCCCAGATGTATCGAAAGCAATGTGTAGTGGACTGAAGAACAGAATCCTCCCCAACACACATGTATTCCTTCAGTGCATACATGTGCACACACAGACAGACACAAGCACTCATGAACACACACACGAGAATCCTATGAACAATGCATCCGTGTGCTTCTGTGCATGAGAATGAGTCCATGCAAGAGTTGGTTAAGCTTGTAAACTAGAAAAAAATTCAGAAGTCAATTGCTAAGAAAACCAGAAGCCCAAAGAGGTCTACAGTGAGAATGTTAACTATATTTTGTAAACAGAGTAGACTAAAATATACCTGCTCACCTATGTAGGTGACAACAAAAGGCTATAATACTGAGCCCAGGTTAGACCAAGCACTTATATTAATAAGTATTATGTCTTTACATAATCATGCTGAAAAAATAGAGAAGTGGTCAGAACTAAGTTGGAAAAACACTTAGACATTTTCCAATATAGTCCAGACATTAACTATGCAGGCTCAACTTCCCCAAGAATTGTCTCCATACACGAGTATAAGCTATGGAGTCCAGCTCTCATGAAAGGACCATGCAGCGACTAAGGGCTCTCTCTGTGGAAGGAGGACATTGTAGTAACTGCCATCACTCATGTACGCCTGTGCAAATCTGCATGTTGAAATTATGACGATGACATGAGCCATCACTTATTAACTGTGTAGTTCATGTTGGGACATTTGCCAGTAGCTTGATTCTCTCTCCCCAGCCAGTTCCTACAGGTCGGCCTCAGGCTTCCCATTCCATGAGCTGGGGATCAACGGGGGGGGGGGGGATTCAGATCAGCAACAGGCTTCCCTGTCATCCAGCTGCTCAAACTGAGGGCAATCAGATTAACAGCCCCTGCCATCCTGGCTCCACAGCAAGGAGTTTGTGTTTGCTGCTGCCAGGGCTTGAACTGATCTGCTGTGGAGCAATCTTTGTACACTGTAAATATGTATTACTCTCAGTGGTTACTAAAGAGCTGATTGGTCAATGGCTAGCACAGAGAATGCTGGGGAGGAGACAGGTGGAGTCTGAGGAGATGCCACAAGATGCAGAGGGAGCAGGTTGGGAAGCACAAACAAGAGGTAAATGAACTTCAGGGCAGCACACAGATGAATGGATATGGGTTAATTTAAGTTATTAGAGCTAGCTATAAACAAACTTAAGCTATCAGCTGAAGATTTATAGTATTAAGTCGATGTGTTGTTGTTTAGGGAGTGGCTGGTGGGACAGAAAAGTCCACCTAAACTGACTTAGGCTGACATGAGTCAGAAGAGACATTGTAAGTTAAACAGTTCACGAGGCAAGAGTTGACCCCAGGAAGCAAGGGCGGATTCCAAATGTCTCACCTGTTGGGAGGCTGCACAGCAAGACCCAACTGTTTCTAGAAGTCTTGTAGTTCAGCCAACTCTTGATAGTAAGACCCACCATGTTCTTCTAAAGCCATCACTGACTATGTGAGGAAACCGTATTTGTAAACTGACCTATGTAGAGTGTCAAGTAAACAAGGCATCCAGGTCTTTAGAATTGTTGACCCAAGTCTTCTCGAAGCATCATTTACTTGATGTGCTACTCAGTTTGGTCACCTTTAACCCCTGTGACTACTGAGTCTGTGAGCTGTGACTGGTCTGAAATGAGATCGGCACAAGATGTATAAACTTAGTGTTTTTACCAAAATAGAAGTGTAAAGTAGCCTAGCAACTATTTTCTAGGGTAGAGTTTGAAAGGAAAATACCCTTTGACACATATCGGGTTAGCGACAACATATCAACAGTAATCTCACCTACTTCCTTTTAGTCTTAATGTGGTGTATAGAAAATGACCCATGCCACTTGCATTGGAGTTCTGTTGAGAGTTCATTTCTACCATAAAAACTTTGCATGAGTATTCAGGGTTTGCTAAAGTACTGTCTCGCGTGCTGAGTTAATCCTGCAAAGTCTAACTCTGTGAAAACACGTGAACTGCTTGGGTAGAAGTGATGATGACTATGAAGGCCTCTGCTTGGAATTTCGGAACTCAGAAGCCTGAAGCAGGAAGATTCCTGTTCAGGTTAGAATATACCCTGCCACAGGTCAGCAAGTAAGGAAAAAAAAGAAAGGAAGAAAGGAAGGAAGGAAAGAAGGAAGGGAGGGAGGTAGGAAGGAAGGAAGAAAGAAAAGAATGTTAGTTTTCTGTTTCTAGGGAGATATAAAAAGGACACAGTAAGTATACAGAATTATATAGAGGAAAAGGGGAAGGGTCGTGTGTTGGGAATTATAGTTTAGATTCTGATCTTTTTTAAAGATTATGGGTGTGTGTTTGTACAGTCTATGTGTAGGTGCCCACAGAGGTCAGAAAGTGGGTGTCAGATCCCTTGGAACTTGAGTTTTAGGCATTTGTGAGTGGCTCCACGTGGGAGCTGGGATCATCTGATAGCAGTACACACTCTTAACCACTGCACTACGCTCCAGTCCCTAGGTTAGGAGCCTTGGTTTATTTGACTGCATGAGTAATCTTCAAAAGACTTCTAGCAGCAGGTGTCAGCCAAGCTTCCTCCCGACTCACAGGGAGGAAGTACACCCAGTGAGAGTGTACACAGAGGTTACTCTTGGGCAATGGTGGACAACGGTTGTCTTTCTCATTGTTCGAATGACCACTTATGAATGATAATCATAGCTCATTGTTGTTCCCTCTGTAACAATAACTCTTGATGTCCATCCAGCATATCACAGATCACTGGCTAGAGAATATTTATGTGATATTCACAAGCTGAAGAAAACCACAGGGATGTGCAGTAGGGAGACTTTCACAAATCGCTTATTTTTCATGTCGGAACATACTCAAGATTTGCATCCAAATGATGTTCTGTGCACTTTGAAATTCTGACAAACAGATACCATTTAGAATATTTCTCAAGTTCAAGGGACAGAGCTTTTCTCTTTTAAAGCAGAGGAATAAAATTCTGGTGTAGCCTACCGATGACATGGACCCAAAGGAAAAAACCTAAGGCTTCCTACTCAAAGGACATTTAGAAGTTACCCAAGAACAATAATGTTAAACCAAGAAAAAGAAGGAGGCCAGGACTTCAGATCCCAGAGGCTGAACTTTATGGTGGTATACAAACACAAGTTAAATTTGGAAGAATTCAACTCTGAAGTTAGCATCCCCAGAAAAAAAGAAAAAAACAATAGAAAATATTTAAGTATGTGCATATGTTTGTATACAAACAGAAAGAGATATAAACAGACCTTAATGAGGGTGGTAGACTTTAATTATCTCTGTACAGTAATTGGGAATGGTTTTGTTCTGATTTATTTCATAACGCTTACTGTGTTCTGTTAACAACGAATGTTTCCCCCTCACAGCCCATAATAGAAGGCTTTTATGGCATACTTTTTCTCACATCTGCTTCTCATTTAATGACCATTGTTCTGGTCTGTCAGAGCGAGAGGCTACACAACTTTCCAAATCTGCAAGATTAAGCAAATATTTTGACAATGCCTAGATTTTTGTCCCCTTTTTTTTCTTTTTAGCAGAATAAATTAAAATTGGGGGAAAAGGGAAAGAAAAAGGAAGAATTTTCACTTAATCATCCACGAGGGGAGTTCTGAATGGAAAGAGAATACAGAACCATAGCAAGCAGTGACACGGACTTCTCAAGGCAAAGAGCATTGTGCAATTCTCTGTGCCGTGTAATTTAAGAGTCCCAAGAACGACACCTGACCCTCACTGCTGCGGTCATAAGAAGCAATCCTAGACCACAGGGAGGTTATGGGAGGCTGGGCCGACCCCCCTTGGGGAGGCTACAATTATGATGGGCCTCTACAATAAAACGGAGGCCTTCTGCTCATCTTTTAAGATCCTCGAGCCTTCATATAGAAACAGCTGGACCTATAACCATACATGCTTCCGTATATATACTCGCTATGAACAAATCTTCAGTTCTACAAACAGCATAATTGCCAGGATGGTGGTTATTCCCACGGAGGAGGGGAGAACATTTAAGAACAGATATATTTCTGTGAGACCTAGGAGAAAAAGAAAGAGTTTGGATGAAGGGACAGGAGAAGAACTCGTCCAAAACGAGCACTCGTTTGTTCTATTAGCAACGTAGGAGGAAACATAAGCTAAACAAAATAAGCAGACGATGATAATACACACAAAGAACGAAAGGTGGCCCTGGCCCCTGAGAAATGCTAGCTTCAGAGAGATACTTGCTGCCCTTCAGAGCAATTCAGAAAACAAGGTAAAGAAAGATAACTCAAGAGACAGAGCAAGGTGAGTCCAAAGTCCAAGTTAACCCTGGAGATATAAGCCTCTTAGAAGGTTCTGGCAGGAAGCTGTTCTGTGGCAGCTGCAATGCACCAGCCAGAGAAAATTCCTGTAGGAAGGTATCAGGAGGATCCAGAATTCTGTCGGAGAGAAAAAGGAGGAAGAGCTGGCCACTTGGGGCTATGGAAGTTAGCAAGGGAAGAAGGGACTCACATGGGTTTTGTCTCTAGGGCTCACATGTACTTCAGGGATGGAAATGCAAGGCAGGCTTTGCCCTTCAGGAAGCTCAAGGGCAAGTCTGTGAAATTCATAGGCAATCTCAGGGAACGTGGATGGGAGTCCTGGCAGCAAGTCGCCAGACACTCCCATCACTGACAGGGCTACAGAGGCTGTCGGCAGGGCCCTTCACAGGAGCAAGTCTGTGGCTTTTAACGAGCTTCTTTGGACTCTGCCATAAAGCTTTCACTTTACCAACAAGGCCTAAAAATTCTTCTGAAAAATGTGTTTGTATTCCCATTTCTGGTACTTTCTAAATTTAGGAAAGGAACAAAAGGCCCAAGAAGACCTTGACTTAAATGTAGAAGACTTAATGAGCGGGCTTCTCCTCCGGAGCAGAGAGATAAGAAGTTGTGGATGCTGTAGACTGAAATCCCACGGCCATGCTACTCTCAAAACAAAGGAACAGACCAACTTAAAAAAAATCCTTGGGGCTCGAGATGGCTCAGCAGCTAGGAATATTTGCTGCTGACGCAGGACAATCTGGGTTAGGTTCCTGCGCCTGCACTGTGCAGCTCACAAATGCCTGTAACTCTAGCTCTAAGGGATCCGATGCCCTCCACTGGCCTTCACAGGCACCTGCACACATTCACAGAGACAAACACACACACACACACACACACACACACACACACACACACACACACACATATAAAAATAAAATATAAAAACACACTGGTTTGTAGTAGGTCTTGGTATTAGTGTATTCACCATGCTTTCTAGATGTAGGTGATTAAGGAATTAACTTTGGGAAAAGTATGTCTATGGTATGGGATGATATATAGCTCAGTGGCAGAGCACTTATTTAGCATGTATAAAACCTAGAGTTCAATTTTTCTCAAACACACATGCACACACACTCACACCCACATGCACACACATGAGCCTGCCTGAAATCTTATTTTTGTCAGGAGGCAATGTTAGGCACAGGATTGGAAACCAGGCTCCAGGGGTTCAAACTCCAGCTCAACCACATCCTGACTGTGCAGCCCAGGGAAATGACTTAACTGTTCTCTACATTTTTTCCCCTTATTTTCTACATCAGGACCGTGGTGGTGATGGGTAAGAACACATGTCCCTGGTGTAGTGCCAGGTATGAGGTAAGTGCTCCCAAAACATTAGCTGCTATTAAGCAAGGATCTATCCAAAAGTACGCTCAATGAGCAAAGCCAATCAAGTAGGAAGGAGGTAAGCAGAAGTCGATGCAGGGGAGTAAACACAGTGAGATGCAAGCATCAACTGGAATCTGTATTAGGCATCCTTTCATTGTTCTACCAGCTGGTCAGCACTGCACTGGAGCCTGCATGGACATACTATACAATATGAGCTTCCTGTAGCATAATACTTCATAACAACCCTCGCGGGAGCAGACCTAGCTTCAGAAGAGAAGGCGAAGCAAATGAACCGCGAGGCACAAGACCCACCACCACCTCCCCTTGTAGGGATCCAATTAACACCAGTCTGGGAGAGATGATCCTACAGTCCAGATCCAACTCATTGGACATAACAAGCACCTATGGAGCCCCTGTGGTATATCAGGAGGTCGGAGAGATGCTGAGGGTGGCATAAAGAGAAACAAGAAGATGAGACCCTGTCCACAATGAGGCCATCATCTAGAGGGAGGAAGAGGCCACCGTTAAGGCAAGACCTCCTGAGAGGAACACAGTGATATTAGATGGAAGGACTCTGGTGGGGCCAGTTAGGGAACCTTCTCTGAAGAGCAGCCTGAGCAAGCATTGCCAGAGATCAATAAAGCCAGCCCGTGAAATAGTTAATGGCTTTTTCATTCACAGAAACAGCCCGGAGATGCCTGTGGGACCACCCCTGACTCTGCATGAACAGGCACGTGCTTAAGATGTGATTAGTGTTTATTGTAGCAGTAATGCATCACGTTCTGAAAAACAAGGACACACACATGTCTATGATCTTCAAAGAGAGAAGGGATGCTGGACCACTTTTCAAAAGCACCCCCCTCCCCAAGTGAGCAGCAAGGTAAGAACAGCAAACTTCCGGTGGGTCAAAGTGCATGGAAGACTTGCATTTATTTCAAGTAGCAAGACAGAAGCATCAAAAGGTTTCTTGGGGCTGTGGAGATGGCTTAGTTGGCAACATGCTTGCTAGGCATGAGGATTCGAGTTTGAGTCCCGGAACCCACATGTCCCTGTTACTTTTCTCTGTCAATCTGACACAGTCTACAGTCACTTGAGAAACAAGTCTCAATCTAGGGATTGCCAAATCAGATTGGCCTGTGGGCACGTCACGGAGGACTGTCTTGATTATGAACTGATGCAGGAGGGCCAAGCCCACTGTGAGTGGCACCATTCCTGGGGCAGGTGGTTCTGGGTTGTGTAAGACAGTGAGGTAAGCATGACCTGTGCTAAAGCGGCTACAAGCAATGTTCCTCCATGCTTTCTGCTTTAAGTTCCTGCCTTGACTCCCCTCAATAGTGGACTATGAGCTCGAAGTATAAGCTAAACAAACCCTTTCCTCCCCACATTGTTTTCGGTTGGGGTGTTTTAGTGCAGCAACGGAATGAAACTAGAATCCTTCCTAAAAGGTGACATATGGCAATATACACTTTAGACCCTGGGCACTGGGAAGGCAGAGATCAGGGAATCCCTCAGGCTCAATGGCTTACCAGCTCAGCTGAGTGAGGGAGCCTTAGGACAGTGAAAGACACTCAAAAAACCAAAGTGGACATACACATGTGCACACATAGACACACAAGCTTCTTATTATTTCTGTTTGATGTATGTGTGTGTGTGTGTGTGTGTGTGTGTTTGTGTGTGTGCTTTCTGCTTGATTCAATCTCTAATAACTTCTGCAGGCCAGCACAGGAAACAGGTATTGATCATAATAAACCACCACACCCACAGACACCTGCTCCAGCAGGTTGTGGTCTCCATGGAAACCCTCCAATAGAACCGATCTGAATTCAATTTCAGGAGTAATGAGAGCAGATAGCTTCACACTCAATCAATCACTGTCAGCCACTGTTATCAGCCAATCAGTCATAATGTCACTCAGCCACCCTCTCCACACACCACTTCTGCATCGTGGTCAGATGAAAACGTTCTGACAGCCAGAAGCAACATGATCAAATTGGCTCTTCGTTCCTGGCAAGATGCCAATGACAGGGCACCACACTGTGTTTGCAAAGACAATAAACAGATAAGCCAACGAAAACACCCTGGGAGTGGAATATTCTGGACGGCGACTTCAAGGATTACTAACGACGCAGAAGAAAAGGATGGGCTCTGAGTGCAAAGGTGCCTGTTGTTTCATCTCCACAATTAACCAGGACAAGAAAATACGGTGCAATAGAGAGGTTAGAATATCCAACCAAAGCTGCACAGCAAATTGCTAGAAACCCCCAAACTAAATCTAGCTTCCTCTTTGTCCACTGGTGGCACAGGAAGCCAAGCTGTTGTCATCCAAGGAGATTAAAAAAAAAAGTAGTGGTACATGAAGGGTGGGTTCTAGTCCTGCACGGGGCTCCCAGGGAAATCTGGGAAATCTGTCTCTGTGGCAGTCTCAGAGACATTTGGGAATGTGTACTCTGAGGCCAGCTCAAACCTCTTATGGACCTCCACCAAAGTACTCTGACTCTGAAGGAGCAAACATGACTTTCCGGTTCTCCACAGGTACCAGATTCCAGGTATGAAGAAGCAGTTTGGATGAGTTGAGGGTAGGATTAGCAAAAACACAGGGATTGATTTCCCTAAAAATGCATGGTCAGGGGGAGGTGGAACTTGAGGGGGAAACAGAAGATCTGCTTCTGAATAAAAGGAAAAACACATCTGAAGCTCTTGTCAACCTCAGCCAGGAGCTAAGTCACCTTGGAGTCCTGGAGGAAGTCAGGCTGTGTCCTGGAATCAGGTAGAGAGCTTGGCTGTTAACACAGACTCAGCTCAGCTCTAGGGGTCCCAGGTTGCGCTGCATTTCCGGGGGAGTTTTTTGTCTGTCTGTCTCTGTCTCTGTCTCTGTCTCTGTCTCTGTCTCTGTCTCTCTCTCTCTCTCTCTCTCTCTCTCTCTCTCTGTGTGTGTGTGTGTGTGTGTGTGTGTGCGTGTGTTTGCATTGTGGAGATGGAATGTGCAAGGCACAGTACACACCACACAAGTGCCCAACTATTGAGCTATGGCTCAACCCTCTTGAATTTTGAGGCAGTCTCCTAAGCTGTTCACTGTGGCCAAGAACCCATGAGTATCCTATCTCAGTCTCTTTGAGGAACTGGCATGACAGGTGTGCTCCAACCCCCACCCCACCCCCGTCTGAGCAGTCTTAAGGACTTATTCCTTCTACTATGTTAGTGGTTTGCCCCTTGCTTAGAGACATTACTGATAAAATAGCCAGATTAATAGTTTAGCAGTGCTCAGGACTCAATGGGAGTGAGAACCTTGAAAGTGATCACAATGCCGATTCTCACAGTGGCATCTCCAAAAACACCCTGTGCAAGGAGCCTGGCTATTCAGAATGGGGCTTGGGGTTCTGCCACACATTCTCTGTCAGTTGCCTTTGGAAAACATTGGGGACCAATGTTGTTTGGTGGCAGCTTTGCATTTTTTTCCTGGTTGTAGTTTCTCTAATGACATCCCTATCATAACTTTTGTCTACCTTACCAACCATGTTTTACTGCTTGTATCACAAGAGCCTAAGATTAATCCTACGACCACAGGCTTATGCACGAATGATAGTCTTCTACCGGCTGGAAGTAGGCTTTACTTTATACAGTAGGAGCCTTTTGGGGCACCCTCATCTAGTCCACTGACATCTGTCTAAGGTAGCTGAGAGGCAAAACCAAAGCAAGAAGATGAATATGAACTCGAGCCACAGGCGGTGTGGGTGTCCTGGCGGCTTTAATGTTAGCCTGTGGCTTCTTTCCTCCTACCTCTCCTGCGGCCAAGGCTCAGTGACTCTGCCTTCTTGCAAAGTGCTCAAGTCTTCTGTTTCTACCTATTGCTCCTTCCTTGTCTTCCCTTCTTAGCCGAATTACTGTCTCTTACGTGAATGGTGCAGGACTTCTGATAGGCCTTGGGTAAGTGATAAGAAGTATACTGTGTAACTAAGTCACACACTTGATGAGAATAGACAGAGAACATTCACTATGATGTCCTGAGAACACGGGACTGTGCCTGGCACAGACTAAGCCTTCAGTGAGTACTTGTGGAGTAGATGACGTCAAGATGCTGAACAAGTAAAATCTCCCAGTCTGGATATTGTCTCAATGAATGAATGTAGAGCCTCTGTGTGTACGTGAACCTATCAACACTCATTCAGACAAAGCTTCTTAACGTCCAGCACCACAGCTAGGCATTATTGTTTATCTCATAAAACCCAAAAGCAGAAAGAGACCGTCCTGTAATGCCAGGTACCATTGTTGTCTCCAGTTCATTCCATCATTGCTGACTTACGTGGAAATGCTGGAAGCTAAAATTCCTCCTAGAGGACAATGCACCAGTGAGCGGAAGTGTGGGAGGGGAACCTGATGGGGAGGAGGAGCAGCAAGGCTCATAAAGACATCCAGCATCAGACCCCTTGATTGCCTGCAAAACCAAGACAACATGTGTAAAGCAAAATATTTGCTGCAGTTGTGAGAACCATAGTTTGATCCCAGGTAGAATAGCATACCTCTCAGTTTCTAGAAGGGGTCAGGGGCAAAGATAGGCAGATCCCTGGGGTTCCCTGGCTAGCCAGTCTAGCCTAACCTGTGATCCCCAAGCTCAAATATCAAGGTAGATAGCACCCAAGGAAGCCAAGGTTATCTCCTGGCATATTCAAGCTTGTCTTCTCCACAGTCATGTGAACACAGGGTCACATGTACTCACACATCCATGTATGCCTGCACACAAGTAATACACACACACATACTCACATTAACAAATAAACTGAGACAATTTGAAATTCCCTCTTTGTTGTCACAACCAGCATTATTACAGTTCCACAAGATTACTCAGTAATGAAGCATCCCTCAGGAAGTATGCTGATCTCACAGGTGGGAGGGGGTCAAAGAAAACAACTTTAAAATTTCCAGGAGGCAAAGACAGCAGAGATATGAGCTCAGGGGCAACTGGGGATCCTTCCCATCTCTTAGAGGAAGGATGGAGGGAGGAGAGAGCTAGGGACAGGGAGGTCAGAAATAGCTGTAGGCTGAGCATCTGTTGAGAAGCAGACGCCTGGCCACCTCACCACACGTAGGACCCTCTTTGCAGCTTTCGATAGCCCTAGCAAATACAAACCAGCATGCTGATTTTACAGATGTGAGAACTGGGACTCAGAGCAGCCCACGCCTACAACCAAGCAGCTAAACAACGACACCCCCAGGAATGTAAAGCCAAATGTTGAGTAGAAGCTCGATGCCAGCAAGTGTGACACTGGTGTTAATTATTAACTTCCATTCCAGTTGGAGGTCGGCGCCTCTATTCCTGTTTTGAGAATATAGGGTTGAGTGGCTTAGAACCTTACTCAAGGGGTCAGTCTGGCGGATCTGAGGCTGGGACCTCAAGTTCAGCTTTCTACTCTGGCCCCTTAACCTCATACCCAGCCATCCTCTATAACAGATCTGGGACCTTTTCTGGCACTACAGATCAGGTTTTTGTTATAGATACAGGCATATCAAAATATCATAATTAAAGTGATTATGTAATTCACTTTCCAAGCCTCCACTCAGCTGGGAGAGATGGGGGGTACTCTTCTTAGCCATGACCTCAGGGTAATAGTAATAACTCAGATCTGCTCCAGGAAATCAAGAGTGTTTTTACACGCCATCGTACGTAATCTCTCCTCTTTCCTCTCTTCCTCTCTCTCTTCCTCTCTCTCTCTCTCTCTCTCTCTCTCTCTCTCTCTCTCTCTCTCTCACACACACACACACACACATACACACACACACACCATTAGATGTGGTTCCTTCCCTGTGCGTGCTGCTAAGAGATCAGCTGGACGGGACTACAGTCATGAAAATAAGTCCTAACCCAGAGTGAGCCCGCCCCTCCTCCCACATCAAGAGCCTTTGCTTTACCTAACACATTTTCTTTAACTTGTTTTCTCCCTGAAGACTATGCATAATTGGTCAGCCACGAGAGATTAATTTGTACTTAGCTGGCTGAGCAGCTGCGTGATAACTCAATAGCGGATGGCGCTGGACTGGCAGCTCCTCTCCAGAGTCTTCCCACCCGGGCTTGCCATCCTTCCACCTCAGCCTGCTCCTCTGGGAACTGCTAGCCACGCTCTTCCTGTACTTCATCTGTGCTTGCCTGAGGAGTCAGAGCTGTGCTTGCAAGCTTTTTGAGAAACACTGTTATTTAGGAGACGAAAAAGGTAACAAAGAGATCCAGTCTCCCATTCCTTAGTCCAGGAAAGAGGATGTCAAGGTTGTGAGGGCAGGGAAGTGAGCAGGGCAAGAGACCTAGAACTTTTGCACTCATTACTTCTTCACTGCTGAAAAAATAACATATCAAATCAGCCCAGGGAAAGAGGAGTTGATTATAGTGGGAAAGGCAAAGTATTAGGGCTGTGTCACAGCTACATCCACAGCCAAGAGCAGAGGGGCTATAATTCTGGTGCTCATCTTGCTCCTCACTTTTTAAATCCAGTCTAGGATCCCAGTCCACAGAATGGTGCTACTCACATTTAATGTGAGTCTTCCTATTTTAATTAACACAATCTAGAAATACCCTCATAGACAAGCGCAAATATTTGTCTCCTAGGTCATTTTTAGTTTTTTTTTCCAGTTAACAACCATCATTAACCATAAAAACCTTCATCCTGTTCATACTGCTTCCAGATATAGTCAGGCTGGGGAGACCAGCTTGTGGGGGGGGCTGGCAAGGATGATGGTGGCAGTGGTTGTTGACGATGGTAGTGGTGGTGGTGGAGGTGGTGGTGGATGTGATGGTAGTGGTGGTGGTGGAGGTGATGGTGGTGGTGGTGGTGGAGGTGATGGTGGTGGTGGTGGAGGTGATGGTGGTGGTGGTGGTGGAGGTGATGGTGGTGGTGGTGGAGGTGATGGTGGTGGTGGTGGTGGAGGTGGTGGTGGAGGTGGTGGTGGTGGTGGAGGTGATGGTGGTGGTGGTGGTGGATGTGATGGTAGTGGTGGTGGTGGAGGTGACGGTAGTGGTGGTGGTGGTGGTGGTGGATGTGATATTAGTGGTGGTGGTGGATGTGATGGTAGTGGTGGTGGTGGAGGTGGTGGTGGAGGTGATGGTGGTGGTGGAAGTGGTGGTGGTGGTGATGGTGGTGGTGGAGGTGGTGGTGGTGGTGGTGATGGTGGTGATGGTGGTGGTGGTGGTGGTGGTGGTGGTGGTGGTGGTGGTGGTGGTGGTGATGGTGGTGGTGGTGGTGGTGGTGGTGATGGTGGTGGTGGTGGTGGTGGAGGTGGTGGTGGTGGTGGTGGAGGTGTGGTGGCAGGGGTGGAGGTTGAGGTGGTGGTGTTAGAGGTGGTGGTGGTGGTGGTGGCAGTGATAGAGGAGAGAAGGTGGTGGTGGAGATGGAGGAGGTGGTGGTGGTTAAGACAGTAATAACAAAGATGGTGACAGTGATATTGTTGATGACCGTAAAGATAGTAATGATAATGATACTGACAGTGATGCTGATGGTGAAGATGGTGCTAAGGATGGGAGACAATGATGGTGTTGGTGATGGAATGACTACCAGTGACACCAATCTCTCCAAGGACTCACAAGCTACTCTACATTGATTATATTATTTACTTTTCTCTCAGCCTGGGCAGCAAGTGTAACTATCGCTGTGGAGCCAGAGAAACAGAGACACCGGTGAAAGTTCAGTCTATGCAATCTGACCCCAGAGACAACACTCATCCATGGTCCTGGACACTCAAGGTAGAAATTGACCCCCCTGACAGGGTACAAGGGGACAGGGCAGAAGAGGCTGGTGTGGTACACACCTCCTTCCCCACCTCATAGAAGAGAATTCTGGTTCAGTTCTGATCCTCTTGGAGAAAATGCTGTCCTGCTAAGAACTTAGTGAAAACAGAACTCGAGGTCAATCTCTAAGCCCACAGAGGTACCAAATCTTATTAACTGCCATCACTGCATCAGCATCCCAAATATACATAATGCATCGACTCTAACAGAGCAACTAAACACATAGACCCTAGGCCCAGCAACATGGACAATTCCAGACAACTATTAAAACATGTCATGGTTTATGTCTCTTCAACTTCCCAGGGATGTTTTGTGTGATGGATTCCAATGTCCCATCAATATAGACAGAGAAACTTCTAAAGTGCATATAGAAGCACCAAGGACCAATATCGAGGAATGAGGAAGAATGCAGGTGATAGGAAGAAAAAGAACATGGATATTTCAAGCATCCCTACCCCAAGTCATATAACCAGGTCCCTTTTCTCTGTGATTCTTTGCTCCTCTCTCAGTCCATCAAGCAAACAAGAACTGTTGAGAGTATACTGCCACACGCAAGCCAGGACATGATGCCAATAACTAGGTCATACTCAAAGGGTTTGATGTCACAAAGAACCAGGAAAGGGAACCACAAATTTGGGCAAGTTTTTTCCAAGACACGCCCCTAACAAATCAGAGGGTTTTCAAGCAATTTAATGTTAGTGTGTGAAGAAAGAGGAACTGTGATTTACACCCAAGCCATTGGTTTAGAGATGAGAATTTCATTTCAGGGTAGGGGAGATCATCTGGCCTTGCACTTGTGTGTTTGAAGATACTCTTCTCTCAAGGAGACTCTGCAGCCTCAAGCTGGAGCACCAGGCTCCTTGGTGGCCCCTTCTGCTTCTCTCAGTCATTTTCTCACATCACCTGCAGCGAGTCAGTAAGTTGGACTACATAAGCACTTGGCCATATGAGGCCACTGAGAATCTGGGATGTGTCTGCATCTGAAGCAAAAGGCAGGTACATGCAGAGTGGTTCCAGGCTGTAAAGACCTAAAGGTCTTCACTCAGATGGCATGTTAGTGCAGTAGTTTGGACATACTAGCATAAAAAAAAACAATTGTCAAAATGCATTCCACCTATTTCTTGTCATTTTTAAATTTATTTTTGTGGGGTGTGTATGTATTTGTGTGTGTATGTGCTTGTGTGTGTGTATGTTTGCGTGTGCATGTGTGTGTGTGTATGTTCCAATGTGGGGTCCCTGGTGTGTAATTGCCCATACATAACATATATACGCACATGTGAAGGCTCGAGGTTTAACACTAGGTTTTTTCCTCTGTCACTCTCCACCTTACTTACTGAGGCAATGTCTGGCTGAACCTAGAGCTTGACAATTTGGTCAAGATAGCTAACCTGTCCTGGGATTCCCTATCTGTGCCTCCAGAGTACCAGGGTCACAGGTGGGATCCCATGCCTGACTGCTGTTGTTGTTTTAATGTGGTTTGTGAAGACGCAAACTCTGATCTTCACATCTTCACGGCAAACAATTTATCCCCTGAGCCATTTCTCCAGCTGTTCTTCCTCTAATTATGGCCTTACATATATTTAAAATAATGCATGGGTCTCTGTTGAGTGACCCACTGGTGAAGACTCCTCCCCACTGTGATGTGTTATGTAGAAGCGCTGTTGCTTGGAGAAAACTTGACAAGGATGCAGGATTTCAGGACCTACTGCATCAGCATCTTCATTTTAACAGGCTGCCAGTGCTCACACAGTCAAGTTCAGGAAACACTGCCCAAGGGACCATCACTTAGGGTGTAGGAGGCACCTGAGAAGTTATTTGTCTAATGAATAAATCACTCGTGTCTAGGAAGTTGCTGTACACAAGACCCTTGGGATATGGTTCCACCCTGTTTTTTTTAAGGTCATTAATATTGATGTTCTTGCCAGATTAATCACCTTTCATTTTAGCAGCCCGTAGACTCAGTCCTTGGGAGTATGTGATCCTTGAATGTATAAGGACAGATTAGAATCAGGATCTGGAATCCTAGGTCCCTCCTCACCCCCACTGGTTATAAATACCAAACTATAAGTACATGGCTAGGTGACCTACAAGTGATGTTTATGAAGTGGAGGGGACGAGGTCTCTCAAGATTACAGAGGCAAAAACAGGCTGAGACCAGGATAGGAGTGGCGAAGGAGAATGCAATGGATCCGTGGTTTTTCCTGGGATCCTCAGTGCCCACAGCATCCAAGGAGGAGCAGGACATGAGTGGTTTTTCCTGGGATCCTCAGTGCCCACAGCATCCAAGGAGGAGCAGCACATACACAGGAGAAGATGACAGAACAGGGCAGACAGTGGAGATGAATGCAGGCCAGGCCAAGGCTGAAGGGAAGGCTGAGCGCAGGCATATCAAAGGATCTGACAGGGGTTGCTCTACATCAACGCTCCATGCCAGTCCTTCCAAACCAAAAATCTCCACTGGAGACAGAATGTCTGGCCATTGTTCTAATTTTTAAATGATAAGCAAAGACTTGCAGAAAGGGATGGTACTTAGAATGGTCCTGAAACTGTCTGTCTATTGGTAATGGATTCCCGCATCTCAACCTCCACCAGTCAACATCATAGCACAGGGAGAGTTGGGAGGATGGCGGGTACTGACAGAAGAAATAGCAGAACCCAAGGAATCTGGGAGTCAGAGGAGATGGGACTTAAGAGAGAATCCTGGTCCAAAAGCTGGGTGCATATGGGAAAGGGGGAGGAGTCTGAGAAAGGTTTGTCTTGGATTTATTTTTCTTTTAATTTATGGGAGGAAAGGGAGGAGTCACTATATGGCCAGATCAACTTCTTTATTCTATCCCATTCTGGTAAAATTCTGTGAGCACTCCATTAACTGTGACAAGTGACCTAGGGATTGACCTCCCCAGGGAGATTAGGGGAAAGTCAGCGGGTTTTAGTTAGCTGATGAACCTCTTGAGAAACGGAAGGTGGAACTAGTCTTAAGGAACAATCTGCCTCGTTCTCCTGCCTTGCTGCCGTGTTGGAGAAGATTGCCATTCTATCTGTGTGAGCTGCAGAGGGTCTCTTCAAGCTAATCAGGGAGACAGGAGAACTCAGCGACCTTTGCCAGGTGCTGCTCAATACTGTAGAAAATAGCAATAAAACCATGGGAGAGTATTACACTGGGCCAAAGGAAAGGAGCCAGCAAGATGGCCACATGGATATCAACAAGCCCTCCACAGAGGGCAAAGAACAGCCTTTCCCCTTGTCAGGTTCTTCTGCTCAGTGAAAAACAAGTGCTCTCATAGGAATTCAGAGCCGGCCCCCGCCAAGCAGTGCATTTTGTCGAGTGGAAGTGGTATCTGCAGGCTTATGGCTCTTCTCTCCCCGTAGCTGTTGCTCAAGATGGCAGCAGCCTCTGTGCTCCCACTGTCAGCCGGACACTCTCCCATGTCTGGTACCCACTAATAACCACCAGACAGGCTGACCAGCAAGCCCTAAGAGTCCTCCTATACCATCCTCCCCAGTGTTAGAATCACAATCATACCACCACACTGGGCACTCAGTGTCTCCACACTCGAACATCAAGCACTTACTGACTAAGCCAGCTCCCCAGTTCCCCAAACAGTTCATCTCTTATATTCAAGGGCCACCAGCCATACTCTCAGCACCTCTAATGGGAGCCCTATGGTGACATTTTCCATCTGTTCTCCAAGGCATGCGGCTGAGGAAAGACACCACAGACTGAACGTGAGTGGCTAGAGGGTCTTCTACGTTGCGATCACACAAGGGGCTCTGAAGGGCATCATATCATGTCTGGCATTTGGGGACTTGAACTTCCTCCCAGTTTCTAGGCACATGGTTTATGTGCCTCGAGAAACCTTTCCAACAAAGTACTATGTGACAACATGGGATTACTAGGAGACATATTTGTACCCTGACATTTTTATTTTCCTCTTGTGTTCATAGATGTGTGGAGACTAGCGTCAGCGCCAACATCTCCCTCCAACATCCTCCACCTATTTTGATCTCACTGAATCTGGACCTCACCACCTGGAAAGACTGCCTGCCAGTCTCAGGTATCCTCCTGTCTCTGCTTCCTAGCATGCTGATTGCATAGATGCCAATGCACCTGGCTTTTTACACTGGTGCTGGGGATTTGAACCCAGGACCTCATGCTTGTGCCTCCTCAGCCTACCTTCGGACTTTTGAAATATTTCAAAGGAAAACTGCTCTGCTCTTTCTCCACTCACATTTTTCCCTGACAAGGAAAAACAAGAAGCTTGGTTTCCTATGAGTATAAAAGAATGAAATGCATCTAGCCTAGACAGGTGACTCTCGAGGGTCTGGGAACATCCGCTTCTGTGCATCCTCGACCTCCTCCCTCTTCAAAAGGGCAAATGGAACACCACCTTTCGGTGTCTCTCACCTTGTTCTGGAAAAATAAATCAGAATGAGGGTATTGAGAATACTCCTCCTTGCCAAATAAACCAAATAAATAAATCAGTGAAAAATTTTAAGGTCTCTCTTTCCTTTTCCAGGATGGAACCAGCCCAGTTAGGATTCTTGCTCCCACAGTAATGGAATGAGTGACTTCAAAACTTCCCCAAAAGCAGGAGATCACCAAGCTGTTGTTTTTTTTAAACCAGCATTTAAGTAGAGCTCTGTGAAACGCATGCACACCTAACAGACGCCAACCAGCATGCTGGAGATGGAAGCACATACATCTTCTCTCGTGTAGAACCACTGGACTCTCAGCAACACTACAATAAAAAGAGATTAGCCATCCTGCTGGCTAAGTTCTGTGCAGATCCTTTCGGTATGTCCCCAGGCAGCAGCCCGTGACAGCTAGTCCCTCGCTTATCCAATTTCACTTACCCCAGGGGCCACTTTAGCCCAGGAAATGGGAGCTGAACACTGTGTCCTGGTTTCCTGTTTCGAGTAGCTGGGGCACAGAGATACAAGTAGCTCCACGAGACCACGGAGGTGACGTTGGGGATACACTTGTGAAGCAGATTGTCTGCCTTTGGTGGAAAGCCATAAAAAAAGAAGACCCTCGTCCATGAGTCTCCTCACTCTAGCCTCTGTCCTGGATGGCCCTGAGCATCCATCCTGGCTCCCATAGCCAAGCTGCTTTGATAAATTCTGCTCACAGGTGCACTTGCTGGCATGCCCAATTTTCAAAATTTCTTAATTTCAGGACTCAAATTGACTCACATGGCAATCATATCAGAATCTATTCAGTGCCCTTGACCAATCCTAGTGAGAGTGGAATCCCAAAATGAGACCCATGAGTATGTATCTCTCTGTGTGTGTGTGTGTGTGTGTGTGTGTGTGTGTGTGCCTATGCTGTGTATGCTCACATGTGTACAGGTATATGTGTGTATGTTGGGATACATGTGTGTGTGAGCACATGCATGCATGCATGCAGAGGTCAGAAGTCAACCTCCGGAGTAATTTTTCCACAACCCCTGACTTTGTTTTTTGAGGCAGGTTGTCTCACCGATCTGGAACTCGCTAAGTGGATTTGGCTGACTGGGCAAGCAACAGAAATTTACTCCTTTCTGCCTCTGTGGCTTCGAGATTACAAACGCATGGCACCAAGCCTGGCTTTTCTGTTTGGGTTCTGGGGCTTGAACTCAGGTTTTCATGCTTGCATGACAAATGCTTTGTCGACTGCTCTGCTTCCCTAGCTCCAAATGGAAGTTCTAAGTAGGAGCTGGCAGAAGGTGGAGGGCGTGGGAGTCCCTGGAGGCCTCCAAACTTCAAAGGCACAGCACACACGGATCTGCCCTCAGAACTGGTGGAGGACAGTATCACCTGTGACCCTCTCCCATAAGACCTTTCACTTCCGTTTTCCACCTCCACCCTTAATCTTTACTTCTAAATGCTCTCCACTGAGGCAGCCTCTCTGAACAATTTCCCCGGGGGATACCCTTGTAGGTCTGAACACTGCTGAAGCTGGGCAGACATGATGTGCCGGTTTCGGGGTTTGTCGAACACACAGAGAGTGTCCTTGCCACTATTTCCTTGCTTTGCTGAGAAGCAATTGCGTGTTTCTGATGATAAAAACAGGTGGCGTGGAATGCAACAGCAGAGGAGACAGATATATCAAACGCACAACTCCAAACAAATCCCGCTCAGGTTGAAGCTCCATCCAGCTTCCCTACCACCACCCCGCTCACGTGTCATACACAAGGCTGGTCCTGACAAGGTCCTGGATGCTTTCAGTAGCACACGTGAAGAACTTTCAGAAATCGGCCGTCCTGCACATCCGTGTCCTCAGACACCGATTTTAAAAGTGTCATTTAAAATGCATCAGGTTCGGTCTTTCGGAGTGCACACCCTCGAGTCCAGCTTTTCTAACTGCTGGTCTACAGGTGGTTCATTAATCAAAACGCTTCAAAACCAGTTTCCATGCTGCCAGTGGTTTGCAGACTGTAGGTTAAACAAAGTTAAAAGCGTTTCTAAGCAGCAGGACTTCTCAGAGCTTTTAATAAGGTAACGAGCGCTGAGAGGTTGAAAACATCCAAACCAGTACTGAGCCCACTCCCTTGACTGGACCGCAAAACCCACATTAAGGAACCCTAGGCATCTTTGCCATCTCCCATAGCTGGGGTTGAAAACTCTGTCTGTGGAGGCTAATGCTGCTACTGCCCTCCCCTTTTTTTAAAGTTTCTTTTATTTTTAATCATGTACATGTCGGGTATGTATGACACAGCATCAAATGTTGCTACAGGAAACAGAAAGAACGGGGGTCCTTTAAATAAGGCAATGGGCAGTTGTTGCACTAGGAATATACTTTGGGGAACTGACTTGATCCTCGGTGTGTGTTTTTCTAGAAGGGAGCTGCAGTGCGGCGAGGTGGCAGAACATGTGTGCTTAGCATGCACAAGACCTTGAACTTGAGACTGAGCAGTACTCAACAGTAGGAAATACTTGTGACGCATTTTTAAAGCCAGCCTTGAGAGTCTCCCCTGGTTAGCCGTCGGTGTTTGGCTGCTAAATCAGTAATTCTCTTGATGCACGTTAATGGTCATGGTGGAAAATACCGTTCACATGGCAGCAATGGAAGGGAAATGCGTTGCCATATATCTAATCTGTCGTCAGGAAGGCCATGGGCCATTTTGAAAATACATGTATGAAAAAGAACTCAGGGCCCAGGCAGCTGGAGTTTCAGCAGCTGTTGTAAACCCTGATTTCTTAGACTGTGGGCCATGGAAAATAAATTCAGAATCCCACAGGTAATGATTCCAGAGTGTCTCTGGCCCATGTTGATTAAATGACCTCACTACAGCCTTTCTTTTGAACCCACAATGTCTGTGTCTTCACACCACTCAGAGCATGCCTGTGCACTGCACTGTGTGTGTGCCTTCACAGCATTCAGAGTGTGTCTGTGCATGGCACTACTGCCTGAAACACTCGGGTTCATATCCAGAAGGTAGGTTATGACTGCAGTGTGTTTAGTGTACATGGAAAACTTTTTTACTCTTCCAGAAACATCATGTTTTAATACCAAAAACAGAGTTTCAATATTTTCCCCATCATTCCTCAGCATATAAGTATTAAATTACTAAGTCTTTGGATCATATTGTGTTAGAATGTTTGATTTTAAAAAGCTTCTGCTTGAGTTGATGACTAGAGTTTCATTAAAATATAGTCTCCCAATGAATTATTGTTTGGGATCCTGGCAGAATTTCTATCAATTTCTGAAATAGCCCCAAACATTCTCCTTCACTTCTGTGCTGCATCTTTATGTGAGGAGGAACATGCTGAGGATTATATAATCAAAATACACAGCAATATCTTCAATAGATATTGAAGATTCTCCGTGTACTGCAGTGTCAAACACAAAGCCAAGACTCAATGCTTTAGGTAAAAATAGACAAGAATATCTGTCTCATTGCTATGCAAATTTATGCAAATATGCTTTACTCTTCAATAAATTTATAAAATTGTCTGTGTATACAATAATTCTCTTTTGGTTTGGTTTTGTGACCAGGTCTCATATAGCCCACGCTAGAAATTTGCTATGCAGCCAAGGATAACCTTGAACATTGGAACCTTTTGCCTCCACCTCCACAGGTCTGGATCACAGACCTGCAGCCACCATCTCTAGTTTTTTTTTTGTTTTGTTTTGTTTTTAGTATTGGCGATGGAATCCAAGGCTTTGTGCATGTTAGGCAATCACTCTACCAACCGAGCTGCGTACCCAGCCCCACAAGAATTGTTTGTTTGTTTTTTAAGTTCTTTACAATCACCCATCGGTAAGTATCGGATCTGCGTACCTATTTTATATGGCTGTGCATCCAGGGTCAGCTACAAAATTTCTTGGTTGAAAATGGGTTGTGAGTGAAGACGTTTAGGAAGCCCTACTTGAAGCAGTAAGAGGAAAAGACAGGCTTAGGAGAAAGAACACAGGGGTTGAATGGGGGAAACACTATGGAATTCGACCCAGAGAGCCAGGATCTGCCTCAGCGACAATGCTTCCCTCTGTGAGGACATCATGACTGACTTTTCCAATGGCGCGCCTTAGTGTCAGGCACCATCCCAGTTGTTTCACATGAAGAATTCCTACAGCGACACAGCTGCCACTATTCTCCCAGGTCATGCGTGATGAAACCCAGGCTTGCACAGATTAAGTCATCAGAAGAAAACACAAACTTTGTCAAGTCACGAACAAGAACCCAAACAACCGTGTTGGACATAAGACTACCAGTGGGGTCTGCTTGGGGAGATGACTTCACTTCTGCGAGTCTCCAGAAGTGACAGGCAGTTAGGGGCAACCGTCTCATATAGCGGCCAGTGAAAGTCGAACCCTTTAAGGTTAGCGACTGAGTTTATGCTTTTGGACTGTAATTATTAAACTTGGTTCAACTTGACTGGCTCCTTTGGTCGCAGTGTGAAGATTCACCCTCAATGTGTGCAGTGCCTTCTAGTGCCAGGCCGGATTAAAAAGAGAGGAAGGGAAAGAATTGCTTTTCGCCTGCTTGTCTTCATGTTGTGCTAACAGACTCATCTACCCTAGTGGCATCTTGCTACAGCAGCTCTTGGTATGGCGGCAGCGGCTGCTGCTGCTGCTACTTCTGCTCTTGCTCCTGCTGCTGTTGCTGCTGCTAATGCGGATGCCATTCTTTGCCGCATCAGAACTCTTTTTTTGGGGGGGGGGGCTTTTCAACTTTCATTCAAAACCAATGGCTCTTCAGGAACCTTCCAGGTTTCAGGACTATGCTGGAACTGGGGGCACCTGGCTTTTGGACTGAACAGCTACTGGGTTTTCTGTCTCCCTGGTGTGAATACAGTCTTTGTTGACTACCAAGGCCTCATTGTATTAGTAAATCCCCTTTAAATGCATATTTACTGTATCTTCACAAGAACTGACTGATATACCGACTAACCACTCAGAAAATAACATGGCACCCAGCTGGCAGAGAGAGAGAGAGCTCTTCTAAGTTGGCAATGGCAAGATGCCCAAGGGCTGGGAGGAGCATGGTACCAGTGTAAATCAAAAGTTGAATTGTCATTACAACTGGCTTGGGATAAGGGAGGAATTTTAAAGTATTGTCACATATATGAGGGTTAAGAGTTGTGGGCTGGTGAGAGAGTTGAACAGAGTCATCCCCTTGGGACATACTGACTACAAGTTACAAGCTTCATGTCTCCTCAGCAGTGGGCTGGGCAGGAAGGATGTTGGCAGGCAGGTATTTTCTGTGGTAGATATGACTGAATCGCTTCTGTGGATCAATTCCTGGATGCTCTCTGCTAATGGAATCCTTCTCAACTTGGCCCATGTCATCACCTTCTGGAGCAGGATTCTTTCAGGCACATGATCAAAGCATCCTGTGGCAGCTACAAGCGTGGCTTTAGAAGAATAATACACCAGGGCAGCTATGCCACCTAGTGATGCTTGACTGTACTGTTCTCATGCGGACGACAGTGGTGAAAGCTTCAGGGAACCTTAGTCCTTGCTGCTCTGTGGCAGCCTTTTCATGGGCAGGCATGAAATCTTGGACTTGCCTTTGAAGCATTCCTGGAGGCTGCGCTGATCATTCCCACAAGCGGTAGAGAACATGAGTAACGTCACACCAAGAGGGAGGAGGCCAAATCTCTAGTACCAATTGTTAAAGGATATGAAATCCATACTTCTCAACCTGCCTTCAGGCCAAAGATGAGTTGGGATTTGTACCTTTGCTCTTACCCTATTGTGATGTCAATTAGCTGTTTCCTTCCTCCCGCCCTTCCTCCTTTCTCATTTCTGTATTTCTTTCCTTTCTATTTCCTCTTTTCCCTTATTTTCTTCTTCTCTTGGTTTTGTATGTGTATGTGTGTGTGTCCGTGTGTAGAGGTTAATCTTTAGAGTCTATCCTCAAGTGCCTTCATGTTCCTTTTTGAGGCAGGGTCTCTCATTGGCATGGAATTCACAGGTTAAGGCTAGATTGGCTGACCAGTGAGCCCAAGGCTGGTCAGTGACCTCCCGTCTCCACCTCCCCAGCACTAGGGTTACAAACACATGCACCACACTCAGGTTTAAAAACCTGGATTCTGGGGATTAAGCTCAGGTCCTCATGCTCGTGAGGCTCCTAAATCCTAGTTAGCATGTAACCCCAAGTCACAGGCCTTCGTCATGTGTCCTATCCCTCCCTAAGCAGAAGTCCCCTCAGGCACGCAGCAAGCAGTTGCCACAGGTTTCCTGGAAAGCGTCTGTCCTCCAGCTCAGTGGCATTAGTACTAATGTAAGTGTAGCTCTTGAGCCCAGAGCATAGTCTACATCTCATTGACGGAAACAGTGGGGAATAGAAAGGTATTTGAAGCCAGAGGAATGCTGAGAAGAAGGTGATAAAATGCAGGAAGTGTTATTATCTGAGTATAACGGAAATTGCAGGAGTAGTGTGTGTGTGTGTGTGTGTGTGTGTGTGTGTGTGTATGAATGTGTGTGCATGTGAGAGAGGGGGGTGCATGCAGAGGGAAGAGGAGGACATCAGCTGTTCTGCCCTATCACTCTCTGCCACATTCCTTTGAGACAGGGTCTCTCACTGAATCTGCAGCTAGGCTGGTGGTCTGCAAGTCCCAGCAATCCTTCTGCCTCCACACCCATTCCCAGCTTCTCTAGACACTGTTGATTTGAATTCAGGGTTCCTCATATGGATACAGCAAATGCCGGGCCATTCTCTCAACCCCTAAGACTGCTTTCTACCAAGCTCCTGAAGAGAGTAGTGGCTCCGGGTTTTTCTAAGGACGGAAAACCTTCTTGATTCAGGGGAGAATTGAAGGATGGGTGACAACAGACTGTAGTTTGTTGTCAGAAACTGGATTTGCTCCCCCAGATCAAAGATGGCGCATCATGACAGGTCAGTACTTGCTCTATTACAGCATTCCACACTGCAGAGCACATTTTCCAGGAGAGCCGATTGTGAGTTCCCCTTGTTGATTGTCTCTGCTCAAGATGTGTGTATTCCCGTGCCTGTGTGTGGAGCATGTGTGTGCATGTCCACGCGTGTCCAGTGTCTTCCTCTATTCCTCTCCACCTTTTATTTACTTATTTAGAGGTAGAACCTCACTCTGTAGCCACAGCTGGTCTGAAACTCACTATGTAGACCAGGCTAGCCTCAAGCTCACAAAGACCTGTCTGCTTCTGCCTCCTGAGTGCTGAGACAGAGTTTCCCACTGAATCTGAGCTCAGCCAATGAGCTATGGGAGACCACGTGTCTCTTCCTCCCTCACTCTGGGATTACACATGCAAGCAGCAGGGCACGGCTTTTGACATGGATCCTAGCGGTGCAAACTCAGAACCCTGTGCTTGTTTAACAAGCATTTTCTCAGCTGTGCCACCTCTTGTTCTTGCCGTAATTTTTTTTGACTGACTTTATACAGTGTATCCATAGAACAAGAGCAAAACAAGGCAGTGTCTTATGCAAAACCGTCCAGCCTCTACCCTGCCCACATAGCTGGGGACCGGCTTGAGGACTGTGGAAACAATATTCTCCATGCTCTTCCCCATCGAGATGGAAGAGGCATCTCTCTCTAATCCCCTGAAGCACCTCTGGGGCTAAGCTGTAGGGGATATAAATAGTCCCCTAAGAAGCGAGGTTCTCCTCATTTCACAATCCCAATTTCTTTTTAAGCTCAAAGTTTCAGCCAAATCTACCCCTCCCACTTTTGTCCCCGTAACAACCAATTCTTTAGTCCCAAATCACTTGGTTTTCACCCAAAACCAATAATCTTGATTCCCATATTTTAAGACGTTCATTGCAAAGAACTCTGACTGTTCACATACAGCTGTCAGCTGCAAAAACATTTTTTTTTAAATACAAAAATCTGGCTTTGGTCCCCCTCCCCATGAGGCTGGATGGTGGCCTAGTGATTCATGCTGACTCCGGGCACTTGGGATCTAGATTCCCCCTGGCTCACCCCCCTCAGCCCATCCCATCCCAATGTAATTAGGGGTAGCCCAGGTAATGTTCCAGAAGAGAAAGCTCAGGGGGACAGCCACATCCAGCTCTGTGTAGCCATCACATGGCTCTGATGGGTCACTCATGCATGGACTCTGTGCTGACTCTCGGATTCTCCAGTCACCGCTGGCTGTGGGTTGGGTGCTCAGAGAAAAGCAGAGACCCAAGGAGAGAGGCAGAGCATCGGTCTCAAAGCCAGGGATGCACATTCTTCCAGAATGTCTCCTGAAAACAAAATTCTTCTTCTTTTTCAAAGAGCCACAGACAGTCCACACAGCTGACGGCTATTTCTGTTGCCAGTAGAAGGAAGGCGACTTAGACTCCATTTGTCCCCTTAGCAATTGTTCCTTTAGCAGAATATGTGTGTTATGGCATTTCTTAGGGATGGTTCCCTTCGGAAAAATTCAATCCTCATGAAAAACCGAGTAGGAGACATTTTATTTTGGTCATTTTCGGCAAAGCTGAATAAGTCCTTTTCTTTAAATGGAAGCTTTTTTAAAATCAAATAGACCTCATTTCATTTTTATCCCAAAGCTGCTGGATGGTGGGTAGGATTAGAAAACTGTACTTTGTCTCGAGAATTTGGGTTAAGGATGAAGATGGGAGGGAGAGGCACACTTGCAAGGCTGGGGATTGGCTGCAGCCAGTGCCTCCATCTTGAGTGGTTGCTCTTATGCATACCCATGCTAAGCTTGAAGAGAAAGAAGAGGGCAGGCAGGGCAGCATTTTGCTGAGAACTTTGGTTTTTCCAAGCAAGTGTTCTCACACATATGCAGCAGCAAGTGTGAGCACAGGCAAGCTTCCCACTCTAAGACACAAACAGATCTGTTGTCCTCTCTTAGTGAGTTGGAAACCAAAGAATGGCCAAAGCAGCAAGGTGGAGAAGGGTTAGGATTGGAACTCACAACCTGGTCGGGCATGACGGGAGCAGCAGGTGTGTCATCCCAGCTACTCCAGGGGCTGAGGAAGATGGATCTCAAGTTCGAGGCCAGCCTGTACAACTTAATTCAAAGACAGCAAAAAAGCGGAGGGCTGGGGGTGAGCTTTGTGGTAGTGACTGTCTAGACATGTGTGAGATGCTTGGCTCAATCTTTGGCAACAAGAAAATAATACCGCACTTGTAGCTAGTTCAAACACTCACTGAGATGTGGAAAATACTGGGCCTTCTTATTGAGAAACCAAGAGAGACTACCCAGTGACCAATAAAGTCTGGTTGATGAGTGTATTTTATTTCCTGTTGGGGAGCATAACATTTCAACACTCTAATGACTTTTGGGGCGTGGGGGCAGATGAGCAGTATAGGTCTGACTCCATCAAACAAGACAGTCTTTACAGGCAGCAAACTCCTGCGTGCAACAGTGGCTTTCAGTGCAACTGAGACCACCTCTCTGTCCCCACTCAACTCTCATGAGCCTACAGCCTTGCACACACATGAGCTCACCCACGAGGATGCTTCATGACCATCTCTTTCAGCTGTTTCATTTTAAACCAGAAGTCTGAACCCATCCTTTCTCTGGGGAAGTTTGGTTTTCGTGAGCCCCTTCCCTCCATCAGCCATTTATGAGGTAAATGTGCATGACTCTTCTAAGTGACCAGGGCCAGTGTGAGGACTGGCATTTCTTCTGCAGCTAATAGTTACCGAGTGCCTTGCCCTGTGGAGCAGAAAATCACTTCTTCCAAATAGGGAACACTGGCCAGGCTTGCCCTACCATCTGACTGGTCACACCTTGCAGGTGTTGGCTAAGAAAGGTTTTTCAGATGTCAAGCTCATCTCCTGGGTCAAGCTCAGGTTCACTAGACAGACTTACCTTAGAAATAAAGAAATTTTCATCTGGAAGCCACAGAGATGGCTGAATTGGGTCAATTCTTTGTTCCACAAGCATCAGGACCTGAGTTGGGATTGGCAGTAACTAAATAAAACTGCCGAGTATGGTGATATAGCGCTATACCATAGTGCTGGCCAGAGGGAGGCAGGCAGATCCCTGGAACTCACTGGCTGCCTAGCCTAGCTAATCCATGAGCTTCAGGTTCCGTGAGAGACCCTACTCCAAAAACATGAGGTAGAAATCGATTGAGGAAGATAGCTCACTTTGACTTCTGGCTTTCACAAGTGCATGCCAAGGGAGCATGCAATCTCACATCTATGTACATCCATGCATACACACACACACACACACACACACACACACACACACACACACTTACATACACTTTGTCTGAATTTTCCAAGCAACTATTCGAGACAAAACATACAGGCAGAAAAATCACAACTCCCTTGAACTTTGATCACATATTCAAATTCCTTTCCTGCGTTTTTTAGAACCACGTCAACAGAGCACAGAATGTCGCTGCCAATGTCCACAGGCAACAAATGGGGCCAGTATGGCCTGAGAAATGTTTTTAGCAAAAAGTGGCTTTAAATAATTAATCACAGTGCCTGTCCTCCACTCCTCACCGGCAGATTAATGTCTCTTGACAGGTGAGATTTCTTCACGGGAGGCTGCAGCGCCAGTTTGTTCAAGGTAACTGGTGCTATTGAAAAGCAGATTTTCATTAAGGACACCGCAACCCGCCCCCCCCCCCAAAAAAAACCCTGCTCTTTGTAGGAAACAAGTCCTCCATAAATGATCACCAGTTTCTTGCTCAAAGGAATGAAAATTAATATATCATTTGTGGCTTTAGCTAAAAAAAAAGTTATGTTTATAAATAAAACTAACCAAGAAAGGAAGAAGCTAAGACAACGACAACATCAGGAGTGGACACTAGCACTCGTCTAGAAGCCACCAAGCAACCTCCTGTGACAGGCAGTAGTGTTTGTGGGTGTGGGTGTGGGTGTGGAGGTCTAAATGCAACCTCTGGTATCATTCCTAGGGTAGCCTGCACATTTATTTTTTAGACCAGGTCTCTCAATGGCCTGGACCTCACCAGGCAGACTGACCGGCCAGTGAACCCATGGATCCACCTGTCTGCACCTCCCACCTCTTGGAATATAGGTATGCATCACCATGCTTGATTTTCAAGTGGATTTTAAGGATTAAATTCAGGTCTTTGTGCTTGCATAGGAAGCATTCTGCCAGCTGAGATATCTGTCTAACTCTAGTTATTCACATTCTTTATTTAAATTATTTTGCTTTTGTTTTCTGTGGGGGTGTATATGTGTTCCTGCCTGTGAGCCTATAGAAGGAATGGGCTATCACGTATCCAGGTACATGTGGAGGTCAGGGGTAATGTTAACTATCACAATTCGGAGATGCGGCCTTGCTGGAGTAGGTGTGGCCTTGTTGGATGAAGTGTGTCACTGGAGGTGGGTTTTGAGGTCTCAGATGCTCAAGCCATGTCCACTGTGACATTCTCCTCCTGCTGTCTGCAGATCTGGAGGTAGAGTTCTCAGTTCTTTTTCTAGCGCCATGTCTGCCTGCGTGCCACCATGCTTCCCACCCTGGCGCTAATGGACTAAACTTCTGAAGCTGTAAACCAGTCCAATTAAATGTTTTCCTTTATAAGAGTTGCCATGGACATGGTGTCTTCTTCACAGCAACAGAACCTTAACTAAGACACTTGTCCTGACTGGGATTGGGTTTACAGAGGTTCTCCCTTGTGGGGCTTCTTACATGGATGGGTTCTGGGGATCTAAACTCAGGTCCTCACAATGCACAACAGGCACTTTAACAATGAGCCATCTCCCCGGCCATGAGAATGCCAATATCACAGGAAGAAGAGGAGGGTTGGAGAGGTTAAGCATTACGTTCAAAGGGAAGCTTCAAGAGCAGCAGCTACAAAACCTCTTGAGCAGAAATTCCCAAATTCCTCTCCAAAATGATCTGGACCCCAGCTTCCTTCCACTGTCAGGGTCTCAAGCTGAAGGAAAGAAGGTGGGCGAGAGCTGATGACGCCTGGCCCACCCAAAGAAACAAATCCCAGGATTCTTCAGTGGTGAGGAATTAACCAGACTTTGGGTAAACATGTGTTTTGCAGACATCAGCTCCACCGCGATGTGATGAAACTGGCTCTCCTCAAAGCCAAAGACACCAGATGGACCATCTTTCAATCTGGTGTTTTTCTCATCTAAATACAGTCCCAGGAATCAAAACAAATAGAAACACAAAAGCGATTATCTGTGTATGTGTGTGTATATATAGATAAATAGGTAGATAGATAGATAAATAGATATAGATAGATAGATATATGAGCAATCTCTAGCTTAGAATAAACAGCAAAGAATGAAGAGTTACCAAAACAAGCCCCAGAGTAGATGATTAAAAAAAAGTCCATCCTGTTCCCTTCTACAGATAGTCACTACTTCTGCTATGTGGAGATGTAATACCCAGATGTGATTGTTCAAGGGGCTTCTGACAGTGTTTGGCCCACACAGCCTTCACATTCATGGTCCCTCTTGACTCCTGATAACTTTGAAGGTGTGCACCTTTAGTGATCTATGTTTGACAAGACTTAAAATTAACCTTTGAGTGTGTCTTTCACAGTCAATGTGAAACAACAGAGCGGCGATGATGTGACATTTTGGGTGGGTGAGCTCATTGAATTCTGAACTCTCTCCCAAATACCCAAGGGTATCTCAGCCTGCCAGGACTCCTTCGACATGACAGGCAGAAGATGAGCGAGTAGGGAATCTCAACAAACTCAAGATGGCTGCACAAAATGAAGGGATCCCAGCCCACTTTGAATTCAGTCTTGTGCACCTCATTATGCAGGCAACCACGAGGAAATGTGAGATAAAAAGCAGGATAAAGGGCATGTTATTTCTGAGTATGAAGCCTTCAGATGTACACGCATGGACATTTGACTTCTCGCTACCAGCCCCCGTGATCTTCCTGCCAGCATTTCTCACGGGGATCTCATCAGGGATTTTCTGTTGGGAAGGCAAGTGCCTTGAACATCTCTTTAGATGCAATGAAGCGTTTTTATGCTGAAAATTAAGGAGGGGAATTCAGTGGTGTCTGAAAGTAATTGTGCCATACGATAATAATGGAAGCCAATATCGGGTATCTACTCCACCAATCCTTCCTGGGCAAGAAATAAATACAATTCCTGCAACAGAATGTGATGGGTAAAGACACTTGATGGAGAGACACCAGGTCTGAAGGGTTTGAGACGTGATTCATACCCGGGCATGATGGTGCGTACACCTCTAGCCTAGAATCCTTCTACTCCAGCACTTGGGAGGTAGAAGTGGGAGGATGAGGATCTAAAGTGATCTTCAGATGTGCACATGGAGGTCAGAGCACAGCTTGCAGGTGACTCGGGCATGGAACTCAAGTTGCCAGGCTTGAACGCAAGCATCTTTACCCACTGAGACATTTTACTAGTCCAGGAAGAGGTCACTGTATTTTCCTTCATGATGAGCCCCGGCATGATAACACACAGTTAGGATCACAGTATCCTCCTTCTAAGATATCTCAGTGACTTGACTCCTCATTAGAGGACAGGAGAGCACTGAAGCTCTGAGGAAAATGGGGTCCCCAGAGAAAGAGAGAAGATAAAAATACCTGTTGGTGAGCCTTGTGTGAGCAGAGGGGCTGCTTCCAGCAGGGTAGCAGAAGAGGCAGGAAAAGGAAGAGGAGAGGAGAAAAGGAAGAAGAGGGGGAGGAGGAGGGAGTGGAGGAGGTAAAGGGAAGGGGAAGAGGGAAAGGAAGGGGGAGTGAAGGGAGAGAGAAGGGGAAGGGGAAAGGAGGGAGTGATGAGGGAGAGCACTCTATTTCCCAGTTATTTCAATAGAGCACGCACAACCAAGACTCCTGCCTGGAGAATAAAAGCCCCTAAGAAGCAGGCCAGCTGGGCCATCTGCAGCACCCCCTCCCTACAAGATGTTCTCTGAGTAGCTTCCAGTGAGCCTCAGCCAGCCAAGATTGGATTATTGAATTGTGACCCTCTCATTTTCTTCTCCCTGCCTACCAAAGAGCCATTCAGACTCATTTATTTAAAAACCATTATCTAAGCAATTATGTAAGTTTCTGGAAGAATATGGATTCAAAGGCATCATCTTCTCTTCATACAAGGTCTGTTTTGAGGTACGAGGTATACTACCATGATCTCTGTCTACACGAACCTTTCCTCCTACTGGGCAATCCAAGCTCATAATCTCCTGCTGTTTATGTGTTACAGCAAAAGAGACTCTCCCTCCATTTTCTTTCCCTACCCTGCCCCCTGAATAGGGACCCTCCTGAACATCAGAATAAAACATATAGCATCCATGAGGAAAAAAAATAAAATTCAAAGCTCTTGTTTGAACAGCCGACAGCTCTAATGAAGGAAAAGGATGGGTACTTGGGGTTATGAAATAATTCTTCCAAATGGATAAAAATACTACACTATTTTATCTAAAAATACATAGTTCTTCAGGACAAATGCCTCCAAAGTCTTGGTTCCACAGAGGTGTGGAGGCATCTTTGGTATCCTTGTTCCTTAGTAAAAAAGGTGGTCCCAGGTCTCAGGAAATATTTGGTGAGTGAAACTAGAAGGCTAGCCTTCGCAGGGAGTGATAGATTCCCCAGGCTTCCCTAGCACCTGGCATCATGCCATGCAAAAGCAAGCACCTGGTGGCATGCCCAGCACCCTGGCATCCAGGCTTCCATCTCACATGTTCCTCTTGGCTCACCTCTCTTCCCCTCTTCATTTGGTTGCAGCTTAAGTCGGGACACCACAGGAGTTTGCTTCTCCCTGGCCTGGTCCCCAGTGGTTGCCATGGCAACACCCCCTCAGAGTCGGCACTGGATGTAGGCCTTCTCTAGTACACCCCCAGGTAGAATGGAGTATGGGTGACCCTGAGACCCACAGCAGGGGAAATGGAGAAGATCCCAGCCACCCTTGGGGGCACCTTTTCTTTCAGTTTCTCAGGGACACTATGGACCCCCCACTGGGTTTTCTGTTTCCTCGTGCCAAGGAACACATGGGGAAATCAGCTTGGGATGCTTTCGTGGCTAGACCACCACATTCTTTTTACTGATGGAGGCTAAAATCCAGCTTTCAAAGCCACTGAAAATGCCATGCCTAGATCCAAATGCAGGCATCCTGAAGGACTTGAGGAGGAAGGGCTCTCTGCTCCTTCCCCCTGGAACCTGGCATCACAGAGCAGGTGGGCAGTGGTTACCTGCTGGTGAAACTCATGTCTGCTGTGTGCTGGCATGAAGCAGGAATGGCAAGAGTGGGCAGCGGAACGAGAGCACACAGCAGCTTCTGGCTTTCCCCTCTTCCTAAAGTTTAAAGTATTCTTAGACGCCAGCCCCAACACACATTATGGTTGATTCTTCCCTAGGTAAATTAAAATGAACTCAGGTTAACAGAGCCTCATTCAAAATTGCAGGGAGATAAGAGGAACCTTATCTACAGTAGTGTGTTGGCTGCTGAGCACGGATCTGCAAAGGTTAGGGTGAGATGTATTTTTTTATCAGTACCTGGTATACAGCTACTGAGCTCAAAAGAAACACTACTGATGAAGCCAGTAGCTGACCCAAGGGCCGCTGCTATTCTTGTGTGTGTGTATCTTCAAGTATGAGTGTGGATACATGGGGGCCATGGCATGTATATGGACCCACGACAATCTTGGCCATCAGTCTTCATTCCATTTTATTTGAGACAAGGCCTATCATTGGACACCACAGGGCGCCAGGCTATCTGGCTGAAGAACATTTAAGAAGTCTGCTGTCCCCGCCTCCTATGTTGTCACAGGCATGCTGGAATCATACATGGACATGACCATATGTGATTTTATGTAAATTCTAAGGATCTGAATTCTTCTGGTCCTCAGGCTTCCATGGCGAGCGTTATATTCACTAAGCCTTTTCTCCTACTCTACGGCCAATTTTTACCAAGCATTCTTTTATCTGAAGATGAGACTTTGCCTTCACAGGGACCAAGCTCTGTACCCAAACACAGGGCTTTTGTATCTAGCCAAACTTTCAGGACTAAGCAATCTCCGAGGAGGACCCTTAAGGGAGTGTTGACAGATGGGGAATGAAGCCAAAAAGGGAGAGCAAGGGAGAGAAGAAGGAAGAAGGGACAGGTTGGAAAATGGCTTGGAGAGTTTGTGACCACTGCTTCGGAGATGAGCAGCTTCCTCCCAGAAACACTTGGCTGCTGTGTGCATAGTAACTGATGTATTCAGTGTGCAGGGCATCCTAGGTACAGTGACTGATGGTTGTGGTGTTATTTCCTCTCCCTGGTGCACAGAGACACAGCAGGACCTCCATATCCATGCAGGGAAGTTACCTCCACCCTGAAGTAGGAGGGCTTACAGGCGCTCAGCACTTCCCACCAAGAGCAGATGATGAAGTACGTGGTGGGGGAGGCATCTCATTTTACATGAGCCCTTTCTCTAGCTTATTATGCTAATTTGAATATGATAGAATTTACAGTTTGAAAGTCTCACCTGAGATTAAGATCCACAGCACTAAAAAGAAAAAATGAAAAACGACAACCAATTTTAATAGCTGGGGACACAGCTCGGTTTGCAAAAGTGTTAGAAACATCAGCATGAAGGCCTATGTTCCATTCTTGGCACCTGTGTAAAAGGATGGGTGTATGCTTGTAACCCCAGTTCTGGAGAGGCAGAGTCTGGGGTTTGCTGACCAGTCATTCTAACATTATTGGTGAGCTTCAGGCCAATGAGAGGGCCTGTCTTAAAGGAGGGATATTCCTGAGGATGACACTCAAGGCTGTCCTGCTGTGTATGGCACACACACACATACACACACCAATTTGAAAATGACATAGTATGTAAGGATGAGGCCTTGAAACACACATGGTTTCCTTGCTCATTGCCCTGTGATCTGCAGGACACAGTCACATGTACCAAGCTGGCAAGACCCACCAATCAAAATCCACATTTTCATGTCACCCACAGCCACGTAGCTGCCTCGACTTAAGGATTGAAGAGGACCTCATCTCTTCTCTTGGTGAGGCCCCTGGTGACTAAGAGGCCAGGCCTGCAAGAGAAACTGGACTCTCTTTGATGGGGGCAGCTTATATTCTATGAAGCAAACCTTGAGCAAAGCCGCTGGGACTGTTTCCAGCAACAACTTGATGAGGTCTTTTGAGAACACGCGAGAAGATTAAAAGGTAACCTAAAATGAGAAGCTTACCTGAACTTGGTGAAAATGTTGTCTCACACTGGCTAAATGGAGGGGCCCATGGCTATCTGACCTTGTAGCTACACGAGAGACTTTTGCACCCCAGCATGCTTAGTGGTGCAGCGAAGGGTGAAATAACATCCTGGAAAGATATGGAAGGAATCTTGGGTCTCCTGGTCTCTAGCTGTATATCCTTAGAAACACCGCGAAAGGCTTCTAAAGCCCAACCCTTTGCATCTGGTGACGATGGGGATTAAAGGGACTAATGGATAACTAAAAGGTACCCAGTGTTGAGAAAACTTCCCTGCACACAGTGTGTGCTCAATTAAGAGTCACCACTGTTATCAGGACAGACTATAAACACTAAGTAATAGCATTTCACCTTGTTTTTTTTTTTCTTTTTTGAGACAAGGCCTCACATAGCCCAGGCTGATTGATACCTGAGAATGGCAGGGAACACAGGTGTGTTCACCTTTCAAGTGTTGAGATTATAGGTATGTGCCACTCTAGCAGGGACAGAACCTAGCGTTTCCTAGAGATGCTAGCCAAGCACTCTCCCAACTGGGCTACATCCTCAATTCCTAGATTTTCAACTTGAAAACCCCAAATCTGGTTTCCTGGGGGAAATCTGGTGCTATGGCATAGAATGTGGGTGGGCGCTACTCCATAACCATCAATGTTAGGAAGTCAAATTCTAATCCACCATCACTCTCTGTGTACTGTGCTATGTCACTGCCCGCAAGACCTTTCTTTGACTTCAGAAGGAAGAATAAGTGTGTTTACCGGCTGATATCTCAGCCCCTTCCACTCCTGACATTCAAGTCAACCCCAAGAGCAGCGAGGATGGTAGTAGTGAACACAGCACATTTTATAAACCACAGTCAGAGGACAGAGAGATAGGGCATGTTTACCACATTTTATAATTAGCCCCGAGACTCTGGGGATGGAGTGCCAGTGGGTACCAAAAAATCGCATCTCATTCTGAAGGGGAAGATACCAACTTGCATCCCATCACTGAGAAGAGCAGCTAAAAATCATTTAGTCAATCTCTACCATGGATGTGTATAAGGTGATTTTAGTGTGCACCTCCTCAGGGCCAAATAGTCCGGAATGTCTTTATTTTCCAATGCCCTGAAATGCAAAGACACCTTTATAAGGCTCATTGTCATTAACCTTAAAGGAGTCTGGGAGGCCACATTTCAAAGTTGGGCTGTACGTAACTCAGGTTCATTGTGAACACACATGGAGGGCTTGTTAAACGTGCAGGACAAGCCCCTCTATATTGATTCCGGGAGTCTATCTGAAGGACAAGGATGTACTGTATCTCAAGACATCTCCAAATTTCTCTAACATCAGTTGTCCACACTGTAAAAAATAATCTTTGATAATCAACATGGAGAGTTTGCAGGTGGCTGAGAGACACCCATGCTATGAATTAAGATAACTCTGCTTCCCCTCATCACCAGGTAGCAAGAGAAGTGACTGCCCAGGATTCCCAACCATTTTCATGGCCAAGACGTAGACTATCTAAGGTACGAGATGGCTAAGTGAGACACAAACGTTCCCAGGTTCTCTCATTCCAGCCCATCTCATTGAATCCAATGCTATTCCACTGTTTGCCTAGAGTTAGCTGCTCAGTCTTCCCCAGATCCTCCCCCAACAGAGTCTAGCACAAATCATTCGGTGTTCCCAGTACATCAAACAGGACAAAAAGGACAATAATTTGGACTAAAAAATATATATGCCATGTCTCAGTATATTTTACAGAATATCTGTAAAATTATAATTCAAAAGTGGACTCAATTGACATGCTAGGCTAACTCTTCCCACTGGTGCAAGCCTGGCATGACTGTTATGGAAGTAACCAATCTCTGATTGGATTGCAAGCCTGGCATGACTGTTATGGGAGTAACCAGTCTCTTTCTGATTGGATTGGATGCTTACCGCACATGACAGAATCCACGCCTGATATTGTAAGCATGTTTAAAAGCCTATGGCTGGGTAGGGGATAAGCCCTAGGCTTGGGACTTATATGGGGCTCTGTCTCTAAAACATACAATATATACATACACACATTAGTGATAAGTGGGTTTATTCATGTCATCAGTGATAATTCTGGCAGATATATTTAAGGAAGCATTGTGGGGAGGGTGGTGCTGCCCTGATTTCTGTGTCTATGGCTAAAGATCGATCCTCTGGACCTCCAGTTAAAAGAGTTATTGACAATTGATCTTTGTGTGAGTTCGGCTTTATAAACTCTTTTTAATGTTAATCTAGATCATTTGGTCCAAGTTCTCTAGTCAAACTGTGTCGTTATTAGATGAAAGGCTGGTGACACCGGCAATGGTGAGGGTGCCCATGGCCGTCCATCAAGGACTGTCACACGTTTGCAGAAGGACGCTGCTCCATGTTGCAGTCTCGCCTTGTGGTTTTTGAAGCTACTGCCAGATTTTCAGGTAATGAAGTCGAGAACTGTGATGATTAGCTGAATGTCTACAGTCAGAAAAACTCAGAAAGGCAGGCCTTTGGGCACAGTGTTCTTGCTCGGTACGACTGGGATTGCTCTGTGCACACTGAGAGTCGCAGTGATGGTGGCACCTCCCTCAAAGCCTATGCAGAGAGCGACTGAATGAACAAGTCCAGGTTCATTCCATGCCTCTCTATAATCTCATTGATTCTCAATCCACCCCGACTCAGCTTTCTAAATAATTGATATAATATATAATAATATAATACAATATAATATATAATAATATAGATCTGCTGGGTAATTTAATTATCTGTCAGATACTTTTTGGTTTTCAGGCTGTTCATATGTGCTGGTTCGTGTGTAGACTGTAGGACAGATGGGTAGACAGGTGCTTTTGGTTGTGATTCTAATACCACCCAGTTGCACTCAGCATTCGGTCTTCCTTCTTTACCAAAACAATGCCTTTGTCAAAGCCATGTAAAAAATGCCTGAGGTTACTTATAGACCCATTTACTGAGCTGTCATCTGTAAGTCTGGCTGCCTATCTTCAAAAGCAATTTGAATTATTTTATCCATAGGCATGCATGTACATACATGTATGTCTGTGTGGTTTGTGTGTGTGTGTGTGTGTACGTGTGCATATGCATGTGTCTGTTGAGTATACTTGACCTACTCTTAGAAAGATCCCAAAGTCTCACTACCTAAATCATTATATAAAAGTATTACTCTGGACCAGCCCTAACAAGGCCTAAAGGCCCTCCACTGTTTATAGAACACTGAGTATCTGACCACTGTTCCCTGCCTCTAAGACAGTCTCCACCCACTGGAGACTGACAGCAGTCTCCATTTCTCTGATAGCATTCATCAACACTTCTACCTGAAGGAGGAACCTGGAAATTTTCACTATGACAATCGCATTCACTTTTCAAACTCTCTTGATGCATCTTCAAATGTGCTATGCTCTTTGACGTCTTAGGCTTGACTTGAGAGTCCATTGGTACTTTGCACATCTAAGTCTACAAGTGAGGTAAATGAGGAGGCTGTGCTGTTATCCTATAAATATGGGCCATCCATTTAGTGGGCAAAGATCAAGCATGGACAACTGGGATTCCTCCATCCACACTGAGAGTCTCCATCATGGCAGATGAGAGCATTCGCCTGAGTAAATATAACCCTATCGTTGACATTTAACCCAAGACCTGCAAGTCACCCAATGAAACAGCAAATATTGTATCAGGCACCTGAACAGCACAAGCCATCCCTCCACAGGAAGTAAGAGAAGCAAGAGCTCTTTAAAACATGTCTGATAATGACAAACCATCTATGACCATCCCCCTAGTAGTATAGGGACACTAAGTACACTGTACACAATATAAGATCTGTCTTTATCCCTGCCTTCTAATCCTACACCTTCTTAGCAGAAATACTGACATGTGTATCTCTTTTGCCCCCACTCAGAGTGATGTGCAATGGAAAAAGCAACCATGCACGGAACAAAGCTAATTGCTACTATTGTTTATTCAATGGTATGCCTTGAGTAATTAAAAAAAGAGAGAGATTATTCAAGCAGTTGTGAAACCAAACATTCACAGGATCCCAGCACTTATCCAGCAGCTCGGTTTGTAGCTCTGTGTCCTTAGAAAAAAGACTAGATGGTCCCTCAAAGAAGCCAAATGGTAAAACGCATCAGCTCTTTCCGAACTGGGGTAGCCAAGGAAAGGATTTTACAAAATAAAATTGGGCAGAGGATCTAAGATGCAGGGGGAGTGTGGCACACCGGATTAGAGAAAAGCAAGAAGAAATGTCAGGAAGGGCAACACATTAGTTCAGCAAAGTTCCAAAGAGAGAGGGCAGAAACAAATAAAAGCAAAGGATGTAGGGTCCCGGGAAAGAGGAAGGGGCGAGTGGAAACAGCTGGAATTGTTCAGCTGTGTCAACATTCGGCTGCTTGGCAGATTGACTAGCAAAGTGTCATCTGAAACCAATTACATTCCCAAAACCCCACGGACCCAGTTCATAACATTGATTAATCCACATTGTGAAAAAGTCCCCAAGCAAAACTAGACCAGCTGTCAGCCCTTGGAGCTCAAAAAGAAGAAGAAAAAAATAAAATAAATAAAACCAGCCTTGCTTAAGGGAAGCAAAGAAGAGGAAAAAAAAAAAGAAAAAAAATCTGCCTCCCAAAATGTTGAGGCTTTCTGAAGGTGTGCCTTCTGAAATAGACGATAGATTTAGAAAGACTCCACCCGAGCCTTTTTTTTTTCTCTAGAACTGCCTATAATTAGAAAAGCCTGGGCCACGTTAAAATAAACTCAAAGTCCATTCCCAAAGTCAGAACACAAAGGCTCCAAGTCTCGATGCTGTGTCCTTTCATTCCCTCCCTGGAGTGATACCAAGGTCTCAATTCTTAGGCATGTGTTTGCTCGTTATTATCTTAAATGCATTCATCTATTCATACTGAATCAATAAAATGTAATTATAGTTCACATATTTTCTTTCTTGTGTATGTTCATGTCTGTGCACACCCAAGCATTTTCATGCACGTGTGGAGGCCAGAGGTCAATGTTAGGTGTCCTCCTTAATCATGTTCAACCTTCTTTTTCTTAGAGAGGACCTCTCTTTGACTTGGCTAGGCTGGCTGGACATCAAGCTCCAGGAAAACCTTCCCGACTCTTGCTTCCCAGAGCTGGGTTTATAGGTATATTCCGCCTATGCCTAGCTGTAGAAGCTGGTGATTTACCTAAGTGCCTCAGGCTTACATTGCAGGAACCTGAGTCCTAAGCCTTGTATATGTCCTCTAAAATCTTTATACCCTGCGTTCTATTGCACAGGGGTATTAGGTGTTCACCATGTCCTGGATTTGCAAGAATACAACTTGTGACCGAATCAACAAATAATGTTTACTCACTGAGTGTGGAAAAGTACTTGTGCAAAACCCAGAGATCACTCACACACACCATCATGTCTGCATGGTACCCCACATGCTCTCCTGCCCTCTAGAAAAGCCCCTAATAAGGAGCTGGCACGGTGCATGGGAAGCCATTGGTCCTGTTGCTGAAGAACTCTCCCTACAGGGCTTTGTGAAGGACCCCTGATACCACCTATGCAGCCATGGAATCCTCTCGGAGAAGGCTCCACTTCTGTGAACTCTGGCCTCAAGTCCCCACTGTGAGGCTGTAGGTATTGAAGAGCTCTTTGGTTGGTGGGATGACTTTTTCATAGAAATAAACCACATACTTACTCATTTGTTCATTTATTCTGCAAACACTTACCAAACGCAGACTCAGTATCAAGCTCTGGCCTGCGCCCAAGACAAACAATGAATGCACAGCAAGTTTGTACTCCTTGCTATGATCTTAGAATGTGAAACGGTCAGAACAAGTGATGGAGGTGACATTGCTGGCGTTTTCCTTATTCACACTACTCTAGGAGTCCTCGGGTTTCAAAGGTATAGCCATAAACCCAGGGTGGAACCATCTGGGCCAACAGCTCCCCACGTCTACGACTTTCTAATCATTCATTTTTTCCCCCAAGGGTGAGTTTGAGACATGGTTTTGCTTGAGTATCTCTAGCTGGCCTCAAATTCACCAATATCCTGCACCAGCCTCTCCACTGCTTGGATTACAGGTATGCGTCAGCATGTCTGTCACAGAAAGCAGGTTCCTCGGAATATTGTAGACATGTCAACAAATGCTCACAAAAGCTTACTGACCTGCCCAGGACCGTGTAACCAGAAAATACTATAGTTTTGCTGAAATTTAGGACTGTTCCGTACCTGACTTGTCCTCCCTAAACAACAAAAACGCAAGGGCCTGGGGAGATGGCACAGTGGTTAAGAACAATTACTGCTCTTACAGAGGATCCAATTTCAGTCGATCCCCCTACCCCTAACACGGAGAGAAATAAATAAAAATAAATTTCTAAAATGCTCAGATATATTATGTTTGACACAGGCTTTCCTGAGCCTGCTGGTGAGTCTCAAAGCATGCAAAATATATTTCCTACTGGGAAATGCATTCAAAGTTAGCAAGAAACTGGATGAAATTGGACTCTAAGAATATAAGTGGTTTATGTATTTGGACTGCATCTAGGTTTGCTTCCTCCACTGTAAATGCCCCATAACTAATCTAGTGGCCCCCTCTGTTGAAATGTCACCACCCTGTTACTGCAAATTTTACGAACAGAAATATGCCTTTGGCAAATTGATCTTTTTCCTTCTCTCTACTTTTGTGTCCATGTCTCATGGTACAGACCAATTTGAGCTGTATGAGGTTATTACAGACTCACATCATCCAAATCTTGCTTATCATTGGTAGGTACAGCCCTGCATTTGAAAAGAGAAAGAAAAAACACAGCCCACAATTCACTGTGCTTGTGAAGAAATACAGGCTGATTTTCTTTTCCAGATTCAAAGCTAATAACAACAAGTTACTTTAGAGGTAAGAAAGACTTCTTCAAAGAGACCTTCAGATCGGTAGTGTAAAATCTGTGCTGAGTGTTAAGAGAATGGGTTTGGGGAGGGGCAATGAAAGGATGTGGAGGTGTGGATAGGGGAGGAGACTGCAGTAACCATCAGAAAGAACAGCTAGGGGCTGCAGAGATGGCTTGGTGGTTAAAGCACTCCACATTCAAGTGTAAGGACTGGAGTTTGGATTCCCAGAAAACCTTATGAATACTGGGTCTGTGCAGTGGCTTGCCTGTAACTCCAGCCTCAGAAGACCAATACAGGGGATTCCCAGAAATAAAGGTGGCTATCAAGATTAGCTAGAATGACTGGGTTTGACGGAGAGCCCCTGCCTCAGTGAATAAGGTGGGAAAATGATGGGGATGATATTTGATATCAACCCTGGGTGTTGACATGCATACACACATACCAACGCACGCAAGCATACGCACACATGCACATGTACACATGCACGTGCCCACAAACATATACACACACCAAAACACAGGCACGAAAAATGGCCAAAAAAAAAAAAAAAACAAAACAGCCAGAGTCTCTAGATGACTTCACTAATTCTTCTAGCTTTCTCACCCTGGAGGATATTTATAATTATTGTTTTTTAAATGCTCATGATGTCACAGATAAAGAACACCAATTGCTCCCAACAGAACTCTTAACTACAGTATGTGCTAAGAAGAGCAAATTACTGTTTATATACACCAACAGGATTGTAAGTGGAGGCAAGAACGTTACAAATTAGACTGGGCTGAAAGCAAGCCGAGGCTTCGCCATTTCTTCCTTTTCACCGCAAGACTCATCACCTAGCCCCTCCCCTCGGGCTGGTCCCTCCCGGACAGTGGTGCTGGTGCAGACATTGTTCTGGAGGGAGAATAGGGACCTTACTGCTGTGATTTTAGGATGTGATGATTTCAGAACAATGCAGACAAAGTTACTTGATTCTCCTTATACAAGTTATTCTATGAGTCGCTGGGGTACAGTTGTTACAAATCTAAGTTTTAAATAGAGACATTTGTGCCTGGACTGTGCATGTCCAGGACTTTAATAATCTAACAGAAGAGTTCTATATTCAACAGAGAAAGGTAAAACTTAAAAAGAACGAGGTGGAGTTCTGTGTAAGTTGGAGTCTTTCTCTATACACTTTGTTTAACAAAAATGACGATGCACTGAATTGCTTTTCATATAGCAAACATTGCTTATTTTGTGAAGTCTAACATTATTCCCACAAAAAACAGGGCACTGTCTATTATATAAGTGTTAATATTATATTAATTGGTCACTGTCTCCAATCCACCAGCAATCTAGGAGAGGCGAATTCCAGGAACTGAGATCTGAACAGACCCAATGTAGTTTGGTAGGTGTGTCCTCTCCCTTTCAAATTGCCATGGCACTGCCAGTGCAGGCGCTGAGCTAACTAGCTGCCCACATCTGCCACCACTAAGCCCCATGGCTGCCCAGCAATAAGGCAACAGCCACGTCTATTAGTATTAATAATTGGCAGGTAGCCTTCAGGTTCTAGCCTATATGTGATCCTCACCCTCTGGTCTTGCTAATATTTAGGGTTCAGGTTGCTCGTGGAAAAGCTGGCTAAGTAACTGACCAAATAGAGCCTCCGGCTGGAGAAAAGAGGTCTCACTTAGGTTGATCTGACTCAGCCTAAGTCCTGTTACTCTTTACTAGAGAAGCCCCAGAGTGTGTTTACATGTGTGTGTTCTCACAGACACGCATGCAAATATGTCAGTAAATTAATGAAGTCCTTTGCTTACACTGAGCTATGATTCTCAGTGCTAGACCACCTTCCGGAAGCAAAATGAGGTCTTACTCTCGGGCCAAGTTCCAAAAAGTGCCCCTATCTCAATAGAGCAGAACGTCCTAGCAATCAGACAGGGCAGATAAAATTATCTCCGTTCGCGAAATGGGAAAACTCAGGTCCACTTGTGTTTAATGAGGTTAATGGGTTTTCCCAGAGTCTCCAAGCTACTGGAGCAGAGCTACGCATTGACCCGAGTCTTCCTGGTCTAACCTTCTCACCACATCACAGCTTCTCAAATGTTGAGCAAGAATCAGTGTCCTTCTCTTCCCGGGCATGCAGACTCAGGGGAGAAGCCAGGAGACACTCAGGTCAAGGAAAGACCTTCAACACACCGCCGTCCACCTGCCCCATATGGATTACACACCTTCTGAAGCTGCTAAGTCTGTTATGGAGTTAGACCAGTTATTCTGACACAGAAGTGTACACCACAACACGTGGATGGTCGGGACCCCACAGCTGATGAGGGCAGGCCAAAGAATGTACTTATTGGTTTGTTCATTCATTGTGTGCAGATGGGTATATGCACATATTTACTTTTGTGTGTGTGCGTGTGTGTGTGAATGAGAGAGAGAGAGAGAGAGAGAGATTGTGATTGTGTGTGATTATGTGTTCAGGTACATGTACACACACACACACACACACAGAGAGAGAGAGAGAGAGAGAGAGAGAGAGAGAGAGAGAGAGAGAGAGAGAGAGAGATTGTGTGTGATTATGTGTTCAGGTACATGTACATACACACACACACACACACAGAGAGAGAGAGAGAGAGAGAGAGAGAGGGAGGGAGATTGTATGTGATTATGTGTTCAGGTACATGTACACACACACAGAGAGAGAGAGAGATATTGTATGTGATTATGTGTTCAGGTACATGTACACACACAGAGAGAGAAAGAGAGAGAGAGATTGTGTGTGATTATGTGTTCAGGTACATGTACACACACACACACACACACACAGAGAGAGAGAGAGAGAGATATTGTATGTGATTATGTGTTCAGGTACATGTACACACACAGAGAGAGAAAGAGAGAGAGAGATTGTGTGTGATTATGTGTTCAGGTACATGTACACACACACACACACACACAGAGAGAGAGAGAGAGAGAGAGAGAGAGAGAGAGAGAGATATTGTATGTGATTATGTGTTCAGGTACATGTACACACACAGAGAGAGAAAGAGAGAGAGAGATTGTGTGTGATTATGTGTTCAGGTACATGTACACACACACACACACACACACACAGAGAGAGAGAGAGAGAGAGAGAGAGAGAGAGAGAGAGAGAGAGAGAGAGATTGTGTGTGATTATGTGTTCAGGTGCATGTACACAAAGGTATATCTATGTGTGAAGACCTGAGGTCAACCTCAGAAGCCATGTACCTTGTTTCCTTTGAGATAGGTTCTCTCACTGAACCTGGAGCTCACCAAACAAGCTGGTATTGCTATCCAGTGGGCCCCAGGAATCTGTCTCTAACCTACCCTGTCCTGAAGTTAAAAGCAAGCTTGCATCGAGATACCAGGCAGTACATATGGGTGCTGAGGACCGAGCACAGGCCATCAAGCCTGTACTGTCTCCACTGAGCTACCCCACCAGCCTCACAAAGCGTATTTTTAATACACTCTCAGTTGCTGCTCCCGCTGTGGCTGCTGTTGCTAGTGTGGGCATTTGGAGCACACTGGTAAAGCACTGACACTCGGTGGCTTTTCTCTTCCCAGAGTGTCATTTATTACTCCACATGTGGCAGATGTACTTATGGAGCAAACAGTAAGTAAGGAGGACATCCCTTGATCATCACAACAAAAATATTTAAGCAGCTTCTGTCACCAGCTCTGCTAGAGACCCGGCGGTATCCGTGAGATAAAAGCCCCTGCCCTCTAGGAATAGAGAAACTAAAGATAGACACCATTCATGTGGCCTCGTGCGGAGAGATAAGGCTGCCATTTTCTGATTAGAGTCAATCCCACAGAATAAAACAAAAGGCTTACAGCGGAGACGGTGAGCTTCCTTGGGAGGGCTCTGAAGTTTGCACATTTTAATTTGCAGCGATAGCATCGCCAGGCTGTGGATCATGGCACAGACATTACAATTGTATTTAAACATAACTCTAAAGTCAGTTTGTGTCCCTCAAACTGATGGTAGAAGAGTCCCTTCCCCAATCTAGTAGCCCTGACAGACAGGCAGGCGTGGTTGTGGAAGGCAGTGCCCACTGCCCTTTCTGAGGCCCCCGTGACTCGCAGCATCAAGGATCTGTGAACTGTTTGGCTAAGCAGAGGAATAGTCGGGTAATGATCATCTTTCATTCTACCCCTCCCTTGCTTGTTCAAAGCAAAAAGCCCCATAATTGCTTCTTGAATTACACACAAGTGGGCTGTTGGCTGGGGCTGTAATTCAGCCTGGGGAAGCAAGGAAAACGCTCAAACCTCCTCTGTTGAGGCAGTGTCTGTCTTAAAGAGAGGTATTACTATGGAGGGACTGGCGGGCAAAGGGGCACCCTTGAGTGGAGAGCCAGCTTCTTAAAGCACACCTGGAGGCATTGGCAGCACCTGAAGCCATCTTTAACTGTAGATGATGCCAAGTGTCATCCAGGGGCCTCTACTATAGACAGGGAGAATGAGAAGGAGGGAAGGCTAGAACTCATTTTAGAAGAGTACCACAGAAGGATGGCTCAGCCACCAAGAACTCCTGCTGTTCTTCCAGAGGACCCAAGCTAGGTTCCCAGCACCCAGGTGGGTAGCTCACAACCGCCTGTAACTCTAGTCCAAGGGATCTGAGGGCTTCTTCTAGCTTCTATGGGCACTCACGTGGGACTCACTCACTCAAACACACACTCATATACATAAATAAAAATACATTTTTTGCCCGGCGGTGGTGGCGCACGCCTTTAATCCCAGCACTTGGGAGGCAGAGGCAGGCAGATCTCTGTGAGTTCGAGACCAGCCTGGTCTACAAGAGCTAGTTCCAGGACAGGCTCAAAAACCACAGAGAAACCCTGTCTCGAAAAACCAAAAAATAAATAAATAAATATACATTTCTTTTTTAAGGATACCACAGAATGGGTATGTTGATAAGACCTGTCCCTAAAGCCAAAGACCTTAAGGCTTAAGGAAACCCAAAAGTCTAGAATCAGTGTTAGACCTTTTACCATCTTGTTTCATCCATGTAAAAAAGAAAAAAAAAAGTGTTTTTTTTCTTTGAATTTTATCTTATTCGTTTGTTTGTTTTGAGATGTTGGGAGAGCAAATCCAGAAGCCTCGTGCATGTCAGCCAAGCACTCTATCACTGAGCTGTATCCCCAGTCCCCCAGGAAGTAAGCCTTGGAGAGGATAAAGACACTGCAAGACTCAAGTGAGGGTAGCAAAGTCGTGTTTGCATGCACGACCGTCAGACTTCAGGATCTAAGACATTTTATATATATATATATATATATATATATATATATATATATATATTTATATATATATAATACCTAAGATAGATATATAGATATATATGTCTTGCATGCATGGTCACATTGATGAGCCCAGGTGGGAAGGGGACACTGAGTGTCCTAGTCTATCACTTACCTTGTTCCCGCTGCTGAGTTCAATGATAAACAGCAGCAGGTGTTCAGTGGTCCCTGGTTTAGAGGAGGACTGGATGAGTACAAGTGGATACTGTGTGGAAACTTGCATAAATCTGCCGTTAGTAAAGGCGGGCATGGTTCAATGTGGCATCAAATTCTGCTGGCCTATCTTGGGCCTGGTATCATAAAATCTCTGGATGCCAAGCAGGCATAATCACTGTGTCATGCTGAGACCTTTCCAGCACGTCAGCTGCTTGCTGTTTGCCCATCTTAAGATGGGACCAGCAGACATAAGGTGGCCTGGCCTGCTCCCTCCGAGTCAGATCACCGTTGCTAGATATGGGTGTGAACGTGGCAGTCATTCAGACGTGTACACCAACGTTGGCATCAGTAAACATGGAAAGAATTCAGGTCAGTTAACCATTAGTAACAGTATCTTCCTCCTCTCCTGGGAGCTGATGCAGACTAGGGTTTCATTCCTGCCCCTACATAAAGAGACAGGGACAAGCCTGCAGGTCTAGAATTACAACTCTTTTACAAACTTTTCCCTCAACTCAGTTTGGCCTGTGCCTCTCCCTCTGCGTCTGCAGACATTCCACATAGGAAGAAAGTCATAAAGCGCTCAATCACAGGGGTGATAAAAAAAAAAACCTCCATTCTTCAAAGCCCCCCCCCAAAAAAGTCCGTGCATTTCTGGGAGGAGCCATGGAGAGCCCTGACCTGTCACCTCTGACACAGTGGGGAATCAAGGTGCTGACTCCCAAGAGGTGTTCTCTATAGGCGTGAAGGCACTGGGCCATTTCATCTCCTCTCCCTGGGAGAGCTCCCCTGAGGGCTCACAGATAAGTGAAAAGGATAAGTTCGTAATCTGCTCCTTGCTGCTTCAAATATAGGAGTGTTCCTAACCTTTAGGGGTTTATATTTGGAAAAGGGGGGTGGTGGATTAGATACAGTTTGCAAAAAGGCAAGGGGGTGAGTCATTTTATAAATTATTTACAAGTTTAGGAACACACACACACACGTAGGTTGTTGAATGTGTTTGGTTTTAAGGACACCATTTCTCGGGATATTTTACCTTCTTTGATTGTCTGTTACTTTTCACAGCAAACCACAGCAGACACAGAAACCTCCCAGAAGACCAGGATTACTGGCACTTACATGTATTCATCAGTAATAATTAGCCCTGCCAATAGTCACAAGAATAGTCTAGAAAACTGGCAGATAGAAGACCCACCCATAGCACCTCAGCTTTACCACTTACCAATCATTTTCAAAACCTGGGAGTAAGACACGCTCACTTCCTAGGTCAGCTGGGACCTCTGTGTGTGGCACACTTGGGGACAGGCTGTCTACTCTGTCTTAGTAATAACTGAGCTTTTTATGACTCCTAATGGGGACTAAGTTGATACCAGTGAAGTTGGTCCTGCAGGAAACAGTCACCACATCAACCTCTTTAATGTTATGTCCTACCTATAAATATATCCCCGCTGAAAATTTCTTTAGGTTGCCTGTAGCTAAGGAATTCTAGAATTCCAAGAGAATCAGTAAAATATAAATACAGTTTTCTTTTCAATTGAATAACAAGTCAAAGAATCCTAAAGTGTGGTCATGGGAAAAGCTGAAACGAGGATCTAATTGTATTCCAATCCGTACCTTGGAGGTGGGAAAAAGTGGTGGAGAGCAAGAGCCCAGATAAACTCCCTAGAGAACATGAGAGAATGGGATGGAAGGGATCCCGATTTCTCACTTGAATTTCTGTTTCAAATCAAGCCTCCCTTTCTGGCTTGCTGGTGAGCCCATATCCGAGACCATATGAGCATCCCTCTAAGAACGCGAGGACTTGCTGCGGGCACTGCATCTGGCAGATGGGGCAGCAGAACCTGACCAGTCTGCAGGGGTTTTCTCTGAACTTCTACAACATGTAGGCCGGAAGCAATGGCCCATCCTTGAGGGTGACATGGTTTCCCTCTCCCACAAAGAGAGGACATCTCATGGGTCCTACCAGCCAGCCTCACAGTGACCGTGTTATTAAAATTCCAGGCAGAATTCCAAGCAGGAGATAAATGTTACTAAACAGCAAGTGCCTGGTTCCAGCAGGTATCAGACAAAAGGATGCATCGACGTGTTCCTTCTGGTGGTTGGGGTACCAAACAGTATTCTCCTAACCCAAAGCCTCCATGCTCACTGGCTTACTGGAAGGAGGTAATTCATTCCAAATCTGAAGCTCGAAAGCTATGTCCAAGAGCCCAACATATTTTATAAAATCCTTCAGTTCAGGAAAATCCCAATTTAAACAGATCCAAATAACGCCAGCATACACTGCAGTGACCACCACAGCTGGTCTGGTGTTTGCTTGTCTGAGGAGGATTCTGTCATTTTCTGGTGCTGGGGGAAGAAGATTAGAAGAGAGGGGAAAATAGCCCCTCCCACCCCAGACCCCACTCCTACCCACCTCTCCAAATGTTTCCCTGGAGGGGACTCACTCTTTCCCAAGAAAACAAGTCTCTATGGCCTCATATGAAGGAGCGCCCCCGACTGGCTCAGGTTTTAAACACTGAAGGCCCCAGATGATGGCGCTATTTTGGGAATTGTGATCTGCCTAAAGGAAGGAAGTAGGTTCCTGGGGGTGAGACCTTGGGTGTGTGTACAGTTATCCCTGGCTGTTTTCTGTCTTGCTTTCGTTTCCTGGTCAGCCATGAAGTAAGCAATGCTTCAACACACGTTCCCCACCAAGTGACTGTGGACTAAACCCTCTGAAGCCGTGCAAACAAATCAATGACTCCTCATTTAAGTCCTTCTACATTTAGCCCCAGGAAAGATAAGCATAACTAACACACACATGAGAAAACAGACACCTTTCCGGTTGATCAAATACAACCACAGGAGGGAAAATGGAAAGCGTCAGAATGGGGCCTAAAGCAAGTCATTTCAGGCACAAACCTTGGGGTTCCACGCTTTGTTGCTCCCTGTCCTCCACTGACAAGTAGTAAGGACAGAACTCAGTGAGGGTGACAGTGAGAGCAAGCTCCCTCCTAGAGGGGCCACTCCCGCACAGCCAAGAGGATGGAAAGGGCAAACAAGAGGCAAAGGAAGCATCCTCACAACACAAGGGTGGTTGGGCCATTCTCCTCATTTGGATTCTCTCCACCAAGCCTTGTAGTGCAGGCTAACATAATTTCCTCTCTTGACTCTGGAGTGCTCTGGTCTATTCAAGCCCTCCCTAGGTCTGTTGGGAAAGTTCCAGCCTCCTCTGGACTCCACTAACCATACTTGAACAGTCACTCAGCACATCACGGAAGGACCTCGGTGCAGGCCACACACAATCCAAATACAGTTTCATCCTGTTTCTGGGGAAAGCCAGCTGCCATCTTGCCCAACTTTCTCTGGAGCCTGAGAATAATCCAGAAAGTTGGAGCTGGGCATATGAGACAGCTCGGTGGGTAAAAACACTTTGCTGCCAAACTGGAGGATGACCTTAATTTGATCCTTGGGACCCACATGGCAGAAGGAGAGAAATGTCCACGTGATTGCCATGGAATAGGCAGTCACCACACATAGTAAATAAAGAAATACATAAAGACAAAATTAAAGTTGGAGAGACGGCTCAGTGGATGAGAGTATTCTTACAAAGGACTGGGGTTTAGTTCCTAGCACCCACATCCCAGTGGCTGATAATGCCTCTAACTCCAGATGAAGGGGATCCAATGCCTTCTTTCCAGCCTTTGTGGGCACCTAAACAGACACACACACATGTACATGCATATAAACTAACACAAGCACATATATAAATACACATAAATAAAATAAATCCCAAAGGAATAGAGCTGAATTATCTGACATTTATGAGAGGTATGGGGAAATCTGCATATTCTCCCCCCCACACTCCTGCAGACTAGCTCACTGGAAGGTAAGCAGATCTATTTGTGTGTGACCTTCAGGACTCACTCAGTCTTCCCTGAAGGTAAACAGCATCTATGTGTGTGACCCTCAGGACTCACTCAGTCTTCTCTGAAGGTAAACAGCATCTATGTGTGTGACCCTCAGGACTCACTCAGTCTTCTCTGAAGGTAAACAGCATCTATGTGTGTGACCCTCAGGATTCACTCAGTCTTCCCCGAAGGTAAACAGCATCTATGTGTGTGACCCTCCCCCAGAACTCGCGCAGTCTTCCCCGAAGGTAAGCAGCATCTTTGTGCGAGGATGTTTATGCACATGCGCCTTTCTCGTTTTTTTCTAAATTCCAAGCCTTCCATCGCCAGTTTGAGATCTCTTGGCAGAACCTTCGAGTGTTCTCAGTAACAGATGCCTGGAGGAGAGGGAAGCTATGAGTTCTGAAACAGAGCAATGCACCAAGTCGACGAGGCAGCTGTTCGGCTCTGTCACTGTGTATACCACTTCACCGAAAGTGTTTAGGAAACAGATCATTCTGGAATCCATACCACCTATTCAAAATGCAGGCCCTTTCTGTTCCACCCATCTTCTCTGATTTCAGCCCGTGTTGTTTGTTTTCTGCCTTGAGTCTCGGCAATCTGTTTATGTTATGTGTGCACGTGCCTGTGCATGTGTGTGTGTTCTGTGCGAGTTTCCCTCTCCAGCCTTGCTACATTATCCTCAAGTGACTCTAAATCCTCACTTTTAATTCTCATGACCACATGATGGGGGGCCTCCACTCCTCCCCCACCTTCCTCTTTCCTCTCCTACCCCTTCTCATCCCTTCCTGAAGAGCTCTGCCAGGGACACTCCTAAGCACTTGCATGGAAGGGGTCTTTCATTTAAAAAAATTCCACAGGGACCTGTGCGAAGAGGCTGTTCCGACCAAGGCCACAAGCCTTTCTGTGACTCCTCTGACTACAGCCTATGCAAAGCTTGGTCCATATTAAATTTTCTTTCCAAGGCCCCTGAATCCCCAGAGTCCACCCAGAGAAGCACTTCAGCTAGCAAATAACTGGCTGGTTATCAAAGAGCTGCTCTCTAGCCCGCCATCTGATGGTGGGCACATCACCCGCCTAATCGGCCCTCAATAGCCATAATTGTGAAAAAAAATGGCTCAGGTTGGTCTAACCTTTTAACATCAAGATATAATGTTGCCATCTACACAGGCCATGTTTAAGAATCACACAAGTGAGTTACTAAAAAAAAAGAAAAGAAAAAAACTCAGCGTTTTAAGTAAACTTAGGATCTTGCATTGGCCTACACACTCAGCCATAGTGGGGTCTCTGTGTCTCACAGCTCATTGGCTGGACACTCCTGGAAGAAGGATTTGACTGGTTGAGGTTGCTAGTAGTCGTCTCAACCTTGATTATGTGTAGCCAAGGGGAGATCTGGTTAGGACAGGTCCTTAACCCTACACGGGGATTCTAGACCTTTAATCTTCAGTTTGACTTTGGATCCTAAAAGTTACTATTTCTTTCTTTTAACATTTTTAAAAAGAAATTAATTCACTTGTATTTTTCTCTATGTTTTGCTTGCATGTATGTTTGTACACCATGGGTGTGCAGTGTCCACAGAGGCTAGAGAAAGCATCCGATCTCCTGAAACTTGTGTTACAGACAGTTGTGGGCTGACATATGGATGCTGGGAATCAAACTTGGGTCCTCTGGAAGATCAGGCAGTGTTCTTAGCCACACAGCCATCTCTCCAGCCCCGAAGTTCACATTTCCAAGATGGTGTCTATGGATGCTTATGATGCCAGGCTGAAGGTCACACCAAAATCAACTGGCCCAAAGGAGCTTTCACCCGTAATGGCTCACGGCTCTCTGCCCAATGTGGTGATGAGTCATCAAAACTGTTTGACTCTAACCATATGAAAAAATTCCATAAAGGGCCCCAAAAGTGGCAGAGCTTTGCCCTTCCCTGCCAGGTTTGCTTTTGGTCCCATCTTCTGAAATCAGTTTTCTGCTAAGATAAGCAACAAAGGCATAGGAGAAAGAGGAGAGTTTACCTGACTTAGCTTTTAGCTGGAAGTAGATGCCACCCATACAAGAGCCACCTAAAATTACAAGATAGAACCTTCTCCATGTGGCCACGTAAGGATCAGAAGAAATTCTACAGGTACCATGTGCCCGGGCTGCTAGCCTAGGTCCTGGTTGGCTGACTGCATCAGTCACTGGGGCTAGTGCAATATGGACCTGGTCGTCTCACGGACTGGTTAAAGACCATAAACTATGGACTCTGGAGTGGGAGAAAAGCAGCACTGATCCACAACATTTCCTTTGTTTTCAAATCTCTAATATTTTCAAACTGTAACATTAGAAACCTTTCTGCCATTAGAAGTTAACGATCATCCAACAAGTACCTGCAAAATCCTGCCTTAGACCGTTCTCGCAGTCAGGTATCCTGGTGTGAAACAAGATGCGTGCCCCCCTGAGGAAGCAGAACGATGCTGATAGAAGGAACAGTGGTCCTAAGCTCCTGCCCTCAGAATGCATAAGGATCTGAGCCCAAGCTGACATTCTACTTATCTGAATGCAAAAGCACAGGCCAAGCCACAGCACGAGAAGAGACTTAATGAAGAAGAGGAGGCTCAGGGAATGAGTGCCTTCCATGCCACCAAGCATGAGGACCCAAGTTCAGCTCCTCAGCTCTTATGTTAAAAGCCCGGTACATTAAAAGAGAGGTACATCTGTTATCCCAACCCCAGGGAAAGGAGAGAGAAGGAAACTTGGGGCTAGCTGGCCTGTCAATCTAGCTGAGCTGATGGATTCCTGGTTCAGTGAGAAACCGTAGCTCAACAAATAAGGAAGAGATGGGGGAAACAGCTCAGCGGTAAAAAGGCTCGCTACTCTTGCAGAGGAACAAGGTTTGATTCCCAGCATCCATATGGCAGCTGACAACTGTCTGTAGGTCCAGCTCCATGGAATGCGACACTCTCTTCTGGATTTTGACAGCACCTGCACATGTACATGTACACAACCACACACAGACGGTTGCAGATACATGTAATTTTAAAATAGTTAAAAAAAAGATTTGCTGATACAGTTCAGTGATTAAGAGCACTTGCTGATCTTCAAAGGACCTGAGTTCAGTTCCCAGCACCCACTCAAGCTCCAGGGGACACAGACCTCTGCTCTTTTCTGGCATTCACAGACATGGCACTCATGTGAACATACACAATAAAAATAATAAAATTTATAATAAGAGTAATAAATCTTAAAAACATAAGGTGGAGACCCACATTTGACCTCTGGCCTCCACATACACACACACACGGGCGTGTACACACACACACACACGTGCACACTCCATACAAACCTGCACAAACAACACACACAAACTGAAAGGAACTCAGAGAAATGTCAGTAGGTCTGTGTCCCCCACCCCACTCCCTCTGAACACTTACTCTCTCTCAAGCCACCATGACTAGGAGTCTAGTCATTAGATGAACTAAAAGTAAGCAAACAGTACGTAATATTATGCTAGACTAAAAAAATCAATTTAAATGAATTTAAACTTGGTTTTGGCCAGTTTAGATATTGTCAACTGGAAGGAGACTCAGATATGGGTCCATCCCTAAAAGTTCTAAAAATCTTCCTAAATTTCCCAATAACTTGACATACTTATATTTGTTGGAGACAAGGTGAGGCAAATAATACCTGGCTGCCTATTTTCATAAATAGAATTTTATTTTGATGAAGTCAAGCTCATTTCATTAAACACTGTTTTCACTCTACGCTGATGGTAGTTGGTAATTGCTATGGAAATTACATAAGTTGCAAAGCCTAAAGAATTGACTTTCTAGCCCAGAGAAACTTTATAAACCCCAACTTGAATAATAGCAAAAGAAATATCAGTGATTTAAGCCTTGATATGTGACATATTAATCACAAACTCCAAACAACCAACATAAAAATTAATTCTCAAATTCATTGGCCCCAAGCCCTGTCTACCAATGTCAAAACATATTCCTTTCCCCAGGCTCTCAGTGGGGTCTTCAGACATAAAATAGCAATGCTTTGCTATTTGCTCAGCTGCTTCATAAACTTTTGAGGGGCCTATTTCATCCAAAAGCTACAATCAATTTAAGTACTGAAAAGTTATACACAGTCTGTATCCCCTAAGAAATAAGAGAGAAGACCACAATAACCGTGAGTTCCTGCATACAATTTGAGTCACATAAAAGCAACATATGAGGAAAGGGGGGAATGGGATCTTAAGAAGCCATAAGTCTGCAGCTGGCAGATAAAATGGCATCCCGGATAATCACATTCAATTGTCACTAATGTTAATATATGTCGGCAACAGCGGAGTGCCGCGCGCCAGAGGTTAGCTTTACTGCCCATGTGCAGATGTTTGCAGCTCCGCGTCTCTGCCATAACCCCGTGGGGTGGCATTTTCATGTGCGGCACACGAATTTATGGCCAGAGAGACATAAATGTTACAGTCCCTCAAACCTTTTGGCTCATGGAGATTGTCACAGTGCTTGTGGAGTAGAGGGGTGCAGATGCCTTCTGTTAGCAAGTCATTTCTAGGCCAGCTTGGGGTTACAGACTAGGCCAGCTTCTGAAGCACTGGTTTTCTACCCCGCCAAAGCCACTCAGGCCTGAGGTCCCACAATTGACTACTTTCCTTCAAATCTGCAGTATTGCCAAGGCCCCACTGGGCCAGGTCTAGGCTAGGCTCAAGGCTTTCAGAAGTGGGCCAGAGACACAGGCTGTGCATCTAGGATGGCATGGCTGGCTAAGAACAGAGCTAATGACCAGACCCATGAGGGGAAGGGATTCAAAAAAAAAAAAAAGAGCTTCAAGAAATTAGCTTGAAGAGCTCATGTCTGAACCACATCTTCAAAGCCCAGGACAAAATGCATAAGCAGTGAAAGGGATATTTGTGTCCATGAGTACCTGTCTGCATGTGCGAGTCTATGCGTGTGAGCACATTTGTGTGTGGTTGTATGTGCCTAAGTGCCCATAGGGATCTATCTTTATGTTTGCCCCTCTGTGTGTACATATGTGTATGTGTTTTTGTGTATGTGTGTCTGTTCATAAGTACTTACCCATGTCTGTGCATGCATGTGCACATGTATGTGTATTCGTGTGCGTGAGTCCATGGGTTTGTTTGTGTCTATGTTTGTTTCTCTGTGTGGACCTGTGTTGATCATGCACGTGGGTTAATATGTAAAAAAGAACAAAGCCACATCATCTAGAAACCAAACAGCTTGTTCCAGAAGGTGCCTGAAGTTTCGTATCGGTGAAGCATAAAGTGCCTGGGCTGGGGGAACAGACTGCGTAGTCTGGAAAGAACACAAGCTTGGGACAAAGGTAGATCTTGGTGAAACTCTGACCCCATCATCTACTAGAAGTGTGGCCTTAGAAGGCTACCAAGTCCACGCAGGATCCTGGTTCTCCTTAGTAAAGTGTGCCTTAGGGGGTCCACATGAGGACAAAGTGGGGACATGGTAGGGGTCGTGAGAGCAGCATGATAAGAACTTGTAAACAAGCAACAAGGCCACCATGGGGAAAGATACCCGGTATAACAAGAAAAGTGATTTCTTTTGTTATTTCTGTGGTTTTTGTTTGTTTTTTATTTTGTCCAGTTTTTAGAATTCTATCTATAGCCCCTTTCATGAGCACTGAATGGTGACAGAGACATTTACAGAAGGACCTCAAGGAACAGAATAAGCTCTTCAACCTCCACTTCCGTGTCACCATCAGACAGGTGGGCCAGGGACACCAGAGCTGATCCTGCTCACTTAGAGAGTCACCAGGAGGACTCCTCCCCAGCTCAAACTGCATGCAAGCTCTGTCCCCTTCCCTGCCCTCAACACTGTGGAGATGAGGGCACACTTTCCCTAGGAGGGAGCAAAACCGAGGCAAACATCCTTCAAGACACATGAGTCAGCACTGCAAACAGCAGAAGGACATGCCTAGAATTTTCTGTTATCAGAAGCTCCCCTGCTTTCTCTATGTGGAAATAAAATGCTCCTAGAGACTGTGCCTGAACTGCCACCCAAAACTGGGAAAGGATGTCCGGGCCTGCTCATCCCTGCACAGCAAGATTGATGGAGTTATCTCCTCAGCCCTGGGCCTTCAGATTTTCAAACTTCTTCATGAAGGGGTTTGGAAAGACTAAAGGGTCCCGGGGCTTCATTTTCTCTGCAAGTTTGTTCAGCGGAGCCAAACGAAAAGTAACCCAGTTGCTAATCTGGTGTCCTTTGAGGAATCTTAAAATATACCCCAGCCTGCAGTGTAGAGTCCTGAAAATCCTGCTATCTGGTGATTTTTGGATCAAGGATTGGAAGCTTCAAAAGATGAACTCACTGTGTAACCTGGAAACGCGTGGCCATTAGCTCATTATCATCTACATAAAGCAAACCGCCCCACAACCCAGCGGTAGGCTCGGTAATTTTGGCTGGGGCAGAAGGGGGCTTCATCTCTCACCTGGCAAGGTTATAGCAGTCATAACTGTACATGCTGAAGAAATGGCCGAGCTCCAGAGAAAGCAGGGGCGAAGGCAGTTAGTTGATGAGGCTCCCGGGTCAGGAAGCCACGGCTACCAGTAATGTCGCCTCACCCCAGCCCGATGATATTTTTTTCTATTTACAGAGCTTACCACCTCCATACACATCTGTGAGTCCAAGAAGAACAAGAAGGTCCCATGCTTATCTTCCCGGCTATTACCTAAAACTGCACGGTTACGTTTATGCTGCCTCTCCTCCCACAAACTCACAAGGTAACATCTGTTTCAGAGACAGATGTTTGCGCCAGAACGCTCTTCTGCTCATTAATGCTCTCTGGTTAACATCTAACTATCCTACTCATTAGTTCTTAATAATACTTCTTGTATCTGAGCCATGCCCAAGATGCGCTCTTCAGAACTCTGCCATTATTGTCGCTTCTGGTGCCGTTGAATTAGCGCTGCTGAATAAAGGGAAAAGTAAAAATAAGCCCCTTGAAGAAGGCCGCTGTGTGTTAGAGCTCCGTCTTCGCAGACGGAAACAAGCTGAAATCAATTAAAAGTGTGTGTTCAGAGAATGCTTCTCAGCTGCCTAATTGCACCACCTCTGCTTCGGGGCCAAAGTTTGACTCTCTGCCAAATTGCCATCAAGAATGGGCGGCCATCAGCTACTGCTATACTGCGACTGCTGGAGCCCAACTAATGAAGGAAGCCCGGTGCATTCTGGGGCCTGGCGCACAAAGGTTCTACTTCCCAAAAGTGGTCTTCGACTGCTCGGCTCTTCCAGCACACTCCAGGGCTGTCCAGGATAAGGGTGCCAAGACAGAATATTTTATCCCACCTGGGGTCTTATCTGACCACAGGAACAGATTACCTACAATAAACATCTACTCTAGATTCTCTATTCACACACCAGCAACTTCTCCCAACCAGAATTAGCTCAAGGAACGTGGAACCCAACACACCATTTATTGAGTTTCCCGTGGCATACAGGAAGGCTGGTTATTTTTCTACCCATTCATTATTACCAACCTGAGGGCAGCTCCAGGATACACAAGAAACAGAAAAGATAAAGTTCAATGTCTTCTGACTGGTTGTACAGACCACAAATTGTGTCTCTGAAACACTCTCAAAAACTACCTTTTAAGATTTATTGTTTGTTTATGTGTAGGTGTGAACATGTGGGTTCAGGCGCCCACGAAGGCTAGAAGAGGGCATTAGAACTCCGGGAGCTGAAGACACAGGTGGTTGTAGCTATCCAACTTGGGTGCTGGGGACCGAACTCAGATCCTCTGGCACAAACACTCTTAAAGACTGATCTATCTCTTTAGTTCTGAACACTGTTTTAGAAAAGAACCCCTTAGGGGTTGGAGAGATGGCTCAGCAGTTAAGAGCACTGACTGTTCTTACAGAGGACCGGGGTTCAATGCCCAGTACCCACAATGGCAGCTCATAGCTCTCTGTAACTCCAGTTCCAAGGGATCTGACATCTCCACACCAATGCACACAAAATAAAGTTAAATAAATTATTAAAAAAAACACCTCAAGTTAATGTTTTAAGAAGCCAACATCACTGTTAAAACAGCTGAAGAAACCAAGATACAAACAAAACTAAAGTTGATTATACAATAAGAATATATATATATATATATCCTTCAAGAAACATGGGCTAAAACAATGTACTGTTTGGGGACAGGAGAAAGGATGCTTAATAAATCATCAATGATGGTTTCCATGGTTACAACTGAGATATAGTTACCATATTGTTTATCTTTGTGTGACCATCCCCTACTGGGAAAAGCTAATTACAAGAATCTTGTTCATAAGCAAATATAAAACTCACTTAAGCTAAAGGCTTAGGAGATTGTCAAGTTATGAGGAAATATGAAACTTATGGCAAGCCCAGAAAACATTCAGTAGGTGGGGTTCTCTGTACACAGCATCTTTCAGACCCCATGAACTCCCATGCACGTCTCGAGCCTGTTCTTGAGCTTTTTATAGAAGGTTCTTCCTTTCTGCCTAAGCGGCTGCCTTTCAGCAAAGACTACTTGGCAAACACTGCTTTATCAAGTATAAATCAGATACGCTACTCTGAAATCTAAACCCACAAAGGATATGTCCCATAACACCCCATAAAAATGAAAAATAGAAATACTACATTATCGCTGCCAAGAGCAATAGAAAAAAATATGAATGAAAATGATTGCTGGGCGTGTCTTCTATGCGATTTCATTTAAATAACCTCCCCTGTTACTTGAATCTCTACAATTGGACAGGCTGACATGTTGCAAAATGAAATAAGAGGATCGTTTGTGAGGAAATTAAAATGTTATGAACTGCCCTGGGTGTTGTTGGCATTATGGGAAAAAAAATGTTGAGGACTAACTACAGTCAAAACCTCCTTCTCCACCAGTCGACAGAGCCATCCAAGGCTCAGAAGCAGTGTGCAGGAGAATTCATACAAGGAAAAGGGGACTCTTCGGACCTCCTCTCTTTAAATCCAGGGAAACCCAGGGAGGTACATGGGTGAATCGCACAACAGGTACAGATCAAGTAGCACATTCTCTTTCCCTGTCTTCTTTTTTTCCTGTTTTTCTTTTTTTCTCTTTTTTTTCTATTGAGCTATATACTTTTCTCTGCTTTCCTCTTTTCCTCCCCGCTCTGCTTCTTCCCTCTCTCAAGGTCCCCATGCTCTCAATTTACTCAGGAGATCTTGTCTTTATCTACTTTTCATGTAGATTAGATCCACTGACGTCTCTCTTATGGTCCTCTTTGTTGTCTAGGTTCTCTGGGATTATGAACTGTAGGCTGGTTTTTCTTTGCTTTATGTCTAAAAGCCACTTATGAGTGAGTATATATTATATCTGTCTTTCTGGGTATGGTTTACTCACTCAATATGATGTTTTCTAGATCCATCCATTTGCCCAAAAATTTCAAGATATTATTTTTTTTCTCTGCTGTGTAGTACTCCATTGTGTAAATGTACCACATTTTCCTTATCCATTCTTTGGTTGAGGGGCATTTAGACTGTTTCCAGTATCTGGCTATGACAAATAATGCTGCTATGAAAATAGTTGAGCACGTGTCCTTGTGGTATGATTGAGCATCCTTTGGATATATACCCAAAAGTGGTATTGCTGGGTCTTGGGGAAGGTTGTTTCCTAATTTTCTGAGAAACACCACACTGATATCCAAAGGGGCTGTACCAGCTTGCATTCCCACCAGCAATGCAGAAGTGTTCCCTTTTCCCCACGTCCTCTCCAGCATAAGCTGTCATAAGCTGTGTTCTTTATCTTGGCCATACTTACAGGTGTAGGATGGAATCTCAGAGTTGTTTTGATTTGCATTTTTCTGATGTCTAAGGACGTTGAACATTTCCTTAAATGTCTTTCAGCCATTTTAGATTCATCTATTGAGAGTTCTCCATGTAGGTCTGTACCCCACTTTTTTATTGGATTATTTGCTCTTTTGATGGCCAATTTCTCGAATTCTTTGTATATTCTGGATAACCGCCTTTTGTTTGATGTGGGGTTGGTGAAGATTTTTTCTCATTCTATAGGCCGCCATTTTGTCTTGTTGACTGTGTCTTTTGCTTTACAGAAGTGTCTCAGTTTCAGGAGGTCCCATTTATTAATTGTTGCTCTCAGTGTCTGTGCTACTGAGATTATATTTATGAAGTAGTCTCCTGTGCCAATGTGGTGGTCACTTGTTTGGGCCTGCTCTGGCAGAGGTCCTGGCTGGGGCCTGCTCCCACAGAGGTCACTGGCCTAGGTCTGCTCCCATGGAAGTCACTCTCTCCCGGTCATCTTCTTCTTATTTCACACCCTGACCTTATTTCACACAGTCCCCTGTCTCAGCCTGTGTCTGCCATCAAAAATCCTCCCTCATGTCCCTGGAGTTCTCAGAAACCCCAGTTTCTCTAGTTACTTTAGTCAAACTGACTGATTCCTCGTGTTTCCTATGACTAAGGTCACAATGCTCAGCTCCCCACAAAGGCTAAAGAGAACACAAAGAAACAGCACCATCTTCCACTTCCAGTGCTTTTCTCCAAACTGAAGGAGACCTGTACGGTACCTTTCCTGTGGCAGGGCTTCCTTTCACATGATGGGTCAGGGGCCACAAAGACCATCTTGGATTCAGAGCTGAAGGGTGTGTACTGAGTGAGTGACCATGTACCTAGAACCCCAGCCAGACAAGGGATACAGCCAAATTTAAGGCCTAACGAAGCAGGTAAGGGGACCACTGGGAGCCGGCGAGTTTCTTGCAAGGTTACTAGGGACAGTGGGTAGATGCTCAGGCATTTTAGTAGTTATGATCGCAAGGTGTTTACAAAATAACTTGACAAGCAAATTGATTAAGAAAATTTAAACAATTTTGAAAAGCCTCATATTACATAAATGAAGAGTCTCCCAGAACATGCCATAATAATCTTAATGACATATTTTATATATGTGTATATTTCCCACAGGGGCCAAAAGGGGGTGTCAGAAGCCCTGGAATTGGAATTATAGGTGAGCCACCTAAGGTGGGTGATGGAAACTGAATTCAGGTTGTTTGGAAGTGCAGCAAATGCTCTTAACCGCTGAGCCATCTCTCAGCCCCAGCACGAATTACTTTAAGTGAAGCCATATATAAGACTAGTGACTCAAAGACTGAATTTTAAAAAAGATTATGCTAATGTAGAGCTCAATAAAAATCAATAAAAAAAGATTATGCTAAATGTGACCAGTGTCTACCTATAAGAAGTTACTTTGTAAATATCAACCCAGCCTGGTGACAAACTCACGTCCCAATTTCTCAAAGAATAGCATAAAACAACACAAAGGCTATACAAGTATAAAAAATGTAAAGCTTACCAATTAGATTTTAAACACCCCCTTGGTTTTTTTTTATTTTTTTATTTTTTTGAGACAGGGTTTCTCTGTAGCTCTGGAGCCTGTCCTGGAACTAGCTCTTGTAGACCAGACTGACCTTGAACTCAGAGAGATCCACCTGGCTCTGCCTCTTGAGTGCTGGGGTTAAAGGTGTGTGCCACCACCGCCCAGCAACCCCTTCTTTTTAAAGCAGCATATTTCTTTCTTTAAGCAAATCTTCTACAAGATCCTGAAGGCACACCAGATGACATGAAAGCATGCATGTTTGAGGGGGACAGCAAAGTGGAGCCTCACACCTCCTTGCCTCTGGATGAAACTCCCAGGTACCCTCATCAAGTACCCATGAATGTCTGGGATACATGCTACTAACTCCCCGAAAGTCAGGAAAACTACCAATCTGGCCCATATTTCCCATTAAACAGTTGGTCTCTAGAATCATAACATGACGTTGCAAGAATCTGGACTGCTACCTGTGTTTGCTCTGTGTGTGTGTGTGTGTGTGTGTGTGTGTGTGTGTGTGTGTGTGTGTACTAGAAGTTGATATAGAGTGTTTTCCCCAATTGCTCTCCACCTTCATTTTTAAACCGATATTACTCACTCATGAGTTCAGCTACACTGACTGGTCAACAATCTTCAGGGATCCACCTGCCTCTGCATTCCCAGGTTTGGGATTAGAGACAATGGCCACAGAACAGGCTTTTATGTGGTAGCTGAGAATCCTAACTCAGGTTCTTACACTTGTGTAGCAAGAACTTACTGACTTGAGTCATCTCCCGAGCTCCGACCTTGTACTCCCTGTTGTAACTACCAAGGGGTTTAGAGTGATGGATCATAGACCACAAGGGAAAATTCCCCATTTGCCCACAAGTGGGAGGAAGGAGACCGATGACCTTGCTTCTTCCTGGTGAATGATGGAGGTGAGATTTTTCACATCAGGCAAATAAGGTCCTGTGGGGTTGGTACCCTGCCAGGGCCCGTTCTCCCATGGGCCAGACTGTAGCAGATCAATGAGGGAGGGCTCTCAGAGGCTTTCTGTGGCTTTGAGGAATTGCTCTGTATACCAGGGTCCTTTATAGAGCTCTTATTATCTACTTGGGAAAAGTTGGCATTGGGTATATGCCCTTATCGGGTACTCCAGTGCAAGTATACATAACAATGTGGCATGGGGTAAACCCAAGGACATTTTGTTCCTTACCAGAGACTGACAAGCTCATTTAATGGCAACAACTCATAGTCCACAAGAAAATGCTGAGTCTCACTTACAGGCACTGTGAAATTTCGGCAAAGAGAGCCACACAGCGCCGGCAGCTATTTTAGCCTTGCATATTTTAATACTGCGCATCTATATTTTTTCTTAACAAAATAGATGAAACTTTCTGTCCCAACAAAGTCCTTGTGAGGAAGACTATGACCCCCAACAGAGATAGGGAAACTTGCTTCCGAGGCGAAAGGAAAAGCCATCTGCCTTGCACCCAGCTGTTGGGGGCTTAACCAAGGAGCTTCCATAGCCCTCAAACACAGCCTCTGACATTTAGGCTAAGGGCTTCAGAGTCATTACAGTCGGGTCTTGGCCCACTCCAGAAGGACACCTGGATAAATGCACACTGGGAACACACGGCATGCGAGCTTACCCAAGTGAGTTCACTCATGACTGGTTTAAATTCCCAGATTTTGCTTACACCCAGCTCTGCAGTTTCCTCCCGAAGGGGGTGGCAGTTCAAGAAGCATTTTACAGGAGAGTTCAGCCAACATGTGTTCCTGCAAAGCTCTCTCCACAAAACTAACATTAAATCCACCTCACTTAAACGATCCTCCCATTTTTTTGTATTTCCTTTTCCCTCTCAGGTGGGTTTTAAGCTGTGAGACTGACATCCTTGGGGGAAAGTCCTGTCTGCTTATGTACAGAGTCCACAAAAGATGTCCAGCCATGAAGAGGTTGTCCAGGGCAGGGCTTAGGATATAGTAGGAACCAAGTTAGTCAGAGGACCTGGTTCCCAGAACGTGGGGTCTGTGCTACACCCTTGTCAACTTTTTGCTGAGACTGGACTATCAGCGAGGCCTCTTTGAAATAGCAAGGAGCTATTTTCTAAACCAGCTCATTATGACTTGGATTTGAATAGGCAGCAGATTCCCATCATCACATGGATGCTGTGGAAGAAGAAGCTTCTGTTGTAGCCTAAACTCTTTCTCCCAGTGCCTTCACATGGTTCAGAGATTGGTCTTCCATGACTGCTGCTAGCCTACTGCATCGATTTTGCCTTCTCCCAACATCCCATATGCCAGGCACACTATACATTGTTCTTTTCTTTGTCCCCAAAATGTCCTTCTCCAGATGCCCCTCTGGCTTGAAAGGCTAGCCCTGCCTTAGCAGAGCTCGATGCTGTACCCACTCTGGCTGACTGTTCTTTCTAGAGAACCCCAATGTTTTGGAGGTTCTTTCAGGTCAACCCTCAGGCAATGTAGCTCATCACTTGTGTCAAGCCAGGCCCTCCCTTCCTGGGCAGCAGGAGTGATAGCTAATTGTTCTTCGGTCTACACAGCTAAGTAAGTGAAGTGCAAAGCACACCGTGATCAAAAATCACATGTGTACAAACAGAGACTGGTCCAGTCTTTGGATCCAGGAAAACAGATCAGGAAGAGGGGTGGGCGGGCAATAAGGCAAAGAGCACAGGCCTCTATATTGGCAAAGCAGAGAGAAGCTGGAAATAATCTCACAGCTCTCAGTTGAGGAACAAGTAAATAACATGTTTATACTGTGGGCAACTATTCACTCGTTAGTGGAATGAGGAAGACCTGCTGCAGGCAAATGAGTCAGCAGGTGAAAAACACTCCCGAGAAAGCAACTAGGAGGGATTTTTTAAAAAGGAACCATTGCCTCTAAGTAGAAGGTAACACTGGGAAGGTAATTTGTAATTTTCAATTTTTCACTTTACTCATTTTGTGAAATGCTCGAGTTTTTGAAATTCAAAATGTACTAAAATATTCTCCCTTCTGATGGAATTTGATTGTAAATGTTGCCAGGTTGGTTAACAACCCCCATTTGAAAGCCACGTAGCTAATGCAATGATCTATGGTGGGCCCAGACAGATCCCTGAAGAGCAAGGACAATAGTAAAGGCAGTCCGGGCATGCGCAGGATGCACTTCCCTTATGCTCTCAGATGGGCTTCTCTGGTTCAACACTCTGCTAGGCTCTCTTCTGCTAGCCTGGTATCCAGATTTGAGTTATTTCAACTCAATAAATATTTATTGGGCATCTCCCACGCAGAAGGCATATGTGTTCAGAAATGGATGTTAAAAAAAGGATTGTGGGTAACATAACAGGTCTCCACACCCCAGACAACACTCCCACTCTCCTTCGAGACCAGCAGAACTTTAAAATAAATAAACACTAAGACAGAACACAAGGAAAGGAAAAGTCAAAGGCGAGGAAGGGAAGGATGGAAATGGGACAACCTTGGAGGAAGTGAGGTCAGAATGGGGAACCTAGAAGGACAGCAAAGACTGGCAGGAAGAGCAAGAGAAGACGGGCAGAGGGAGTTGCCTTCCATGGCTTCTCACGTGCAAGGTGGTGATTAAACACTAGCAATGGTGGCTTTCGGAGTGTTTCTGCCGTCACTGCCATGTCCACAGGAGGATCCCAGCAAGACTATCCTAGATACAATAAAATTCTCACCTAGACCAGGCAAAACCTGGCAACTGGAGCATCTTTTCCTGCATGATACTTAGGAAGGGTTTTGCCTTCTAAAACCCATTAATCTGAGCTATAGATGACTTCACGAGCCTTAATCTACAAGGACTCTCATATCCGACGCGCCATCACTGTCCTTCTCAAGATTATCACTGCCGCTTCTGCATATAGCATCGTCTCCGAGAAAGCAGCTTCGGTGGTTTTTACTCCACCTCACAGTGGAGAAAATTCTGGAGCTGGTAGTCCAAACTTCATATTAGCAAGAAAAGGGACACAGGTCTTCAGCTTCACAGGCTGGACCCAGACAAGGATTGCATTTTCCCGTGACTCCAACAGGGAGGAGGACATGGGGGGTGATCTGTGCAAAACCTTGCCCCACATAGAGGAAATACTGAGCATATTTTGACAATTACTATTTGTTTGGCTAGCTTGGAGTAAATTTTACTGCTGTGGATCAGTGTTATTAGAATGCCCGAGCCTTTCAAATAATAAGTACTATTTGAGAGCAATTGTTACTTTAACCACGAATTAAGATCATAAGTCTTTTGTTTAAAATGTGATTGTGTGTTCAACTGAGCACTTCCAAAGGTTTGGGCCTTAATTCCCTCCCAGGCAACTTAGGCTTCGCTGAAATTTTTCATTTGCAAATTAGGTTCATTTATGGCAGAAAATGAAAAGTCATGATCAGACAGACCCAGAAATGGGGCCATCCTTTACCTAGAAGGAGCAATTAGCTGAAATATCTGTGGGGAAATTTTATCATTCTTATATTGTCGATTTTACAGAGTATCGAGGAAACCCTCTGAAAACCACAAGAACACAGCCCTTAAGGTAGATCGTAGTGAACTCCTCGCTGCAGAGTTGGTGTCATGGGTATGGCAAGAGAGTGATAGGTCCCCTGCTGGCCATTAGGTTAAGATAACCATGGCAGGTTTCTTCTAGTGTATGTTTTTGTTGGAAGGAGTATGGCTCCAAGCCCTGGCTATAGGCATGCACTGCTCTGGCTGCAGCCCTTGGTTTCCAGAACACACATGCCTTGACCTAAGACACAGGCCACAAAGAGGTGATTATGTACACTCCTGTCCTATAGACTGTGACAAAGGGCACAGGATCGCTCATCCTGAGCTGGGTGGCATTCTCTCTGATGTTGCTTCTGAGACTTTATGGTATCAAACCAAGCCATAACCACTTAGGTCATGAGAAGCAGTCAACTCCACTGCAAGGTGGAGGACCCACAGTCTACTTGGACTCCCAGAACAATGTGTGGACCCAGAATCCCACTGTTGAGTGGAGGACCCACAGTCTACTTAGGCTCCCAGCACAGTGCCTGGACCCAGAACCCTGCTGGAGAGTAGAGGATCCACAACTTTTCTTTGGCTCCCAGCACAGTGCGTGGACCCAGCCCCACTGATTCCTGCTCCTCTCTTGCTGCGTTGCTGTGGCCACAGCTGTCAGGGAAACTTCTCATCCTTGCCAAAAGCAACAAGACACCTAGCTAGGAAGGACTGGACCAAGCTGCGGAATGAGGGCTTCTCCAAAATGCTTGTTGACAAAGCCAATGAGGATAAAGAAGACTTAGTCTGAGGTGATCCTGGTTCTTTGCATCTGGTGGGTCAAGGACTTCACAAGGTACCCACAGACGCATCACTGATACTAACAGCTCACTGCTGATCTAGGTCTTTGCACCAGCACACAGCAAAGCAAGCCGCTGCTGGACAGGCTCCTTCCGGCCTCTTGCAGCTGGGTCTCATCATTAGCAATCACCACCCATTCCTCCAGCTGTTGCCATCTAAGGGCACCAGATTCACTATTCACACCTGGCTACTGGACAACTGCTAACAGGGCAAGCCTCCCAAGGTGAAGGGGTTTGCCCAAAGGCATTGTGCCTGCAGCTTGGGAATTAACTAGACTGGGATCTCCATCAGGGTGTGGCTTCTTGTGCTGCCCGCAAATACCTGGAAGGAATCTAGGAAATAACAGTCACTCCTTAAACGTTTGTTGAATTGTTTTTTAAAAAAAAAAAAGGACACTGGAATGACAGGTATCCTGTTGATAATATACATAAATTCCATGAAATGGTTCCCATTCATAATTTCCCAGTGTAAGGTCGGAATTGGTTTTATATGTCTTCGACCTATAGACATAGACATCCCTGACAATGTCTTCTAAGTTCTCAGCTAAAGGGCAATCTATATTTGTCCCCGGCTGAAGAACCAGGTGGGACACCAACATTCGTGAGCCACTTAGCTATTTCATTCACCATGTTTATTTTATTCTCAAATTCGGCAAGACAAAATGGAATGGAAAGGGAGGTTCATGCTAAGCCTCACACTGCCGATGAGACATATTAACAGGAAAGTGTCATGCAGGGGCTCTTACTTGTCCCAGTGGGGAAGAGAGCTTTCTTCACAAGGAGAACCCGAGTTCAAATCCCCAGCACTCAGGGACAATACCAGCTATAACTCCTGTGAACCTGTGACCCCAGTGTTTGGGACAGAGGCAGATCAGGGTAGGGCAGGGCAGGGCAGGGTAGGTCAAGGCAGAGCAGGGGTGGGAGGGTGAGGCTAGTAACTTGCTAACCTGGCTCCAGGTTCAGTGACAGACTCTCTCCCAAAAGAGCAAAGTGTGACAGAGCAGAACATCTAACATCTTCCTAAGGCCTCAGAATGTACATGCAGGCACATGTACCCACACACGTGCTCGTGCAAACACACACACGCAATGCCACAACAATCAAAAACCAAAAGACCTTCTTCAACACCATGGCTTTGACTGTTTTGAGTTTGAGTGAACTGAATCCATTTTTGGCGGTAACTCCCTCAGGAAACATTCCTTTAAACCTGTGTTTTGAGAAATGAAGTTAATGGACCAGAATGAGCTTATTGTAAAATCCTCATCAACTCAGGAGATCAAGCTGAAGCCCTTCTACCCTGAGGTGAGTGAAACTCGATTGCTGGATGCTCTCGGAGTGGCTACCCAAAGGTCATCTTTCTAGCACTGAAGGGAGTTCTTAAAATAGTACACTTGGCTTCACACCGTTATCCTTCACCATACATAATTTAAAAAGAAGGAAACACGTTGGACACTAACCCGATAAAATCACCAGCAAAAGTATAGGAACAAAATTCAAAAGACATTTAGGAAGGGTCTACTGTGTTCTCCTTCCACCCATGCCCGTTTAGCAAGTGGACAACCTTTAAATGATTTCTATCCGTTTATTTATTGATGTTTGTTGGTCTGTTTTTTGGGGACAGTGTCTCATGTAGCCCCGGGCTGACTTTGAACTTGAGGTCTTCCTGCCTTCATCCCCTCAAGTGCTGGGATTATAGGGATACACCATCCTGTTGTTTTATGCCATGCTGGAGACGGAGTACGAAGCCTTTAACATGGTAGGCAAGCAGTCACGACCCCATCCTAACAGATCACTTTGGAAAGCTAGAGGAGAAAGGAGGGTTCTGCATGGAAAATCTGCCCTCTCTGTCTCACTCTACCCCCATGCTATCTACAGCTCTGGGAGCCTTCCGACAAGGTTCTGCTCCCTCAAGGAGATAATGACACATTCCTGTACCCATAGCTCTGGTCCTCTATCCTTCTTATCTGCCACAGTGTTATCTACAGTATTCCGCTTCATTAGATTGGCCCTTATTTTATACTCCTTACTGCTCAGGCTGATGCAGGAGGTTTGGGAATGGCTAATCACATGTCTTTTGTGTGGATTTTCACCAGTTTCAACATGGGAAAAGAACACCCGATAATCTACCTGGGAAACCAGTCCAGTGACCCCTGACCTCAGCCACCCACGTGTCTCCACAATAACACTTACTTGTCTCTTCCTGTGGTGACTTGTGCCTGCAATGCCAGCACCCAGGAAGACAAGCAGGGGTGGGGTGCTGTCGTGAGGTTGAGGTCACTAGCCTGGACTACACAGTGAGTGGAAAGGCAGCCTGGGTTACAAGGTGAGACCCTCAAGAGGCAAGGACACATTCTCTTCTCTTCGGTGCTGGGCTGCTTATACGTTGCCCATGCTCTTGTGACTAACCCCTCACCAAGGCTGCTGGAAATCACTTTAAATTTGCCAGTTCAGCAAGCTAGATTTGGCTAGCATCTTCAGTGTGTAGTTGGTCTCCCATCTGGGGTGACAAGATGTTCAGTCATCACCCCAGGAAATGTTTATGACATCTACAAACTCCCTTCCCAACCCCATAACTCAGATCTGCCCAGGCCCGGACAAGCAACTGCCACACAGATGCGCCCTCCTGTCTTCCCTGCAGCCCAGAAGCACCTTTCCTTTGGAATGGCACAATGAAAGCTGGCTTAGCATTCACATCTGGCCTGGTGTTAGAAGCCACAGTGGAAGACTCGGGGACTCCAGGTTTTACTTCTAGCTGCCTCTGTTCTGGTCTCCACAGAACTTCGGAGAATGTCCCCTGACACCCAATTTCCCTTTTTTGTGGCCCCTGCTGTGGAAAGCATGACTTTGTTTTTTGGGGGAATGGATCAAGATTCTTCTTTGGTGTGCCCACAGCTTCCTGCTTCTGCTGGAGTCATGGTCAACACCCAAGCCATGCTTCTCCAGCTGATCCTCACACTCCATGAGATGAGCTTAGACGCTCTTGCATCACACAGCGTTCCTCTGGACTGCTGTTTGGCTGGCCCTGCTTCTCTCAAGAGAACAGAATTTTATTAAATCAGATTTCTTTCATGAAATGAATCTTTCTCTGCATGTGTTTGTGTGTACTGTACACATATGTGAGTGTGTAAGGATATGCCATGCTATTTGGGCGCATACGTGGACACATGTCGCCAACCACACTTTCCCAGTGTTGACTATGTGGACACTGGAGAGGACAGGACGCTGTGGAGCGAGGGTGGTAAGGCCCCAGAAGTAGTGTATGCACAAACCTCTAGACTCCATCTTAATCCCCAAGACCTCAGCAGTGTCCTGGAAGCCATTAGACAAAGGATTCACCAAGGGGCAGCACCAGGCTCATTTGCATGCAAGGGGGGGAGGTCTTCCTCATTGATCCATCTACACAGCAGAATCTGTGCTGTAGCTTGGACTTCAAAAGCTCTCTGCAGGCACCTTAAAGGTTATGACCACCAAAGGGAGAGACAAGAAACTCAAGAGGCCCCAGGGAAACTGTCCTATAAGGCAGCATAACACAGTAAAAGTTGAAACATGACATTCAGCCTCCTATTTGGCCTCCATGCTCACTCTTCCTATGTCCTTGGCCAAGACACTTAAGTGCCCTCAGTTTCTCTCTTAAAATGGAAAAAGGCCTATCTGCAAGGCATTATGGAATTCAAGCACAATAACAGAGCACAACAGGGAAATATCTTCCCTTCGTTGATATGCATACTATGCCAACCACTGCACGATTCACCAATGTTTATAATTTCCTGGGGACAGATGTGCATCCGGGGCTGATAGTCCATTCTTTGACAGGAGAATGTTGCCTCTGAGATAAGCAGGCTGCAGCTGGGGAGGTGGGGAATAGGCCCATCTCGCCTCCGTGACTCACCTGTCGACTTCCTGGGCTTCCTCACCGAAAAACCAGCATTTTTCTCATGGTTGGCTACGCACAACAGAGCCTTCTGTTCTCCAGTCTCAGCAAAGCACCTTCACACCATGCAGATGGGTCATTCTTAGCACAATCATCCCCTCTACATGTAGGTCCTCCCAGCGTGGAAAGGACACAGATTTGGACATCTGTCTCAAACTCTTGACCTTTCTAGGTAGTGTCCCCAGCTGGCAAACTGCCATCAGAAAGGTGGCAATCCTGAGTTCTTCTCTCAGTGGAGGAAAGAGCAGGGTCTGGTCCCTAGTGGCTTCCAAATTTCTCTTCATGTCCCTCATCATCATTTCTTAACACCTAAGAACTATCCAACCAGTCTGTTGGGTAAAGCCCATCATCATCCAATGGGCTGCAAGATCCTCGTATTTAATTCACCCTTCCTTCTCATCTGGTTCTCAGTCCACTTCATCCTACTTAGGCCCACTGGAGGCAACCAGCCCTGGAATCTGCCAGCAAGTCCAGTTTGTCCTACTCCAGGGCCTTTGTGTGTACTCTTTTTCCCATGAGTGCCTTAGAAGTAAGCTTTAGTCATCTCTTTGGGTCTCAGCTTAGAAGTTATTTCCTTAAACTAGAGGAGGATCTTGCCTTCTCTGCTAGAATAAAAGATTCATGAGAGCAGAAGCAATGTGTAATTTCCTCCGAGGCATAACTTTGCAGGTAATATTTGCTCAATAAGTGTGTTTATTTATTTATGTCATAATTTATCATGTCGATGTTCCCCTTTGACGTTATGTAATATTATAAGTCTTCTAGGACCCTCTGTAATCCCCCTCAATCATCCAATTATAGGATAAGAAAATTTCCTCTGGGTCATTTCCTCTACTCAATGTCCCCAAGGTCACTGTCTAGGTCAATGGTTTGATCTTTGGCCTGTGCATGAAATGGTTTCTTTGCTTTTGTCTATGAAGTTCTAGTTACTTGGTTAGGTTTGTGAGGTACTTGTGAGGTAGTAAAACACAGTAAGAAGTGCATAACTTAGAACTAGACTCCACTGTTCACAGCTAGCTTCCACAGTGCAGCCTATCTGGCAAATTCCAGGCCAATAAAGAGATGTTATCTCGCCAGGTGTTGGTGGTGAATGCCTTTAATCCCAGTGGGGGGGGGGGCAGAGACAGGAGGACCTCTGTGAGTTCAAGGCCAGCCTGATCTACAGAGTGAGTTCCAGGACAGGCTCCAAAGCTACAGAGAAACCCTGTCTTGAAAAACCATAAATAAAATAAATAAATAAATATACCCCCCCATCTCAAAAATCAAAAGAACTACAGTAACAAAATGACAAAGTAGATGATGTTTCTCTGAATGATGCTCAGGGTTGTCCTCTGTCCTCTACATACATGAGCACATACATGTGGATGCAGGAGAAGAGGGAGTTCAGACAGCAAGCATCATCAAGACTATATACATAAAACATACCTAAGAAGTCCATAGACATAGACACCTAGAAACCCTTCCCTATCTGGGCTCCATGAAATGCACAGAGCAGGCATAGGGAAAGCCTTAGACACAGATGTCTAAGGTGGGTACTCTGTGAATGAGCTATTCAGGGTCACGAGCCTCTCTCATAGCTCAGTGCTTCTGAGTATATGACTTTTCTTAATTCACTACCACAGCCCATACTTAAGGGAAAGGTCTTTTTGCTTTTTAAACACACAATCTCCATTTCTATTACTATGTGTCCCTGGTACAACAATGTGAGAACTTAGAAACACACACACACACACATACGATACCCACACAGACACACGCACAACACGCGTGTTTTTATTTGAATTAGACGAGATTTTTTTTGCAAGAGTGTCTCAAGCATAGAGTAGGAGGGAAAAGACTGAATGTAACCTTCATGGAATAAATGTTTTACATTGGATCCTCTTTTGAGGCCCCTTTAAATCCTACTAAGCCATAAAGAAGGGACTAAGTCTTCCTTGAATCTGTCCTCCACTCTCCCCACCCTCAGCCTTCTGTCTGAGCACAGTGACCAGCAGCCAGCATCTGCCCACCCTTGCTTTGGCTACAATCCATTGCCTGAGTGGGCAGAATTTTTTTTTCTCCTGAAATCAGGGGCGTATTTACTCACTGTGTCCAATGGACTGGAATCACCCCTGCTCTGCTGGTTCCACACACAACCATCAAGCAATAGGCAAACACAGGGCAGGGCTGAGGGAAAGCACAGACCCTTTTTGCATGACCGCCTACTCACCTCAAATTCACAAGGACATCAGAATGCCAGTCAGACCCAACCTTTAAAAGGGATGCAGCAGTCTTGCCACTAGATACGAAACCTACAAAACCGTTGTACGTTTTTAAAGGGAAGTCCGCTCTTTTGCTTCCATTTCCACTGCAGTCTTTATTCTTTTGCTCTAGCAAAGTAAGTTATTCCTCACCTTGGGCAAGTTGGAAGAAACGTGAGGAAATTATACTAAGTCAGACATTCTTGAGATCGAAACAGATCGGAACAGGGGTCTCTCTTGGCTGAAAATAGGCTCTTCAAAGAGAAAGCAAAAGCGCTTAAGGGAAGAAAAAGTTGTCAAACACCCTCCAGCGCTTTCCCGGCCCCTCAGAGCAACCAACTATTGATATGTTAATTACCGTCTGCTTTTATCTGGGATAGGTGTTTGCTGGTCAAGGGCTGCTACCCTGTGGCACTGGAAGCCTCTGGAAGACAATTTCATTTCTAATGTCTGGAAAACGCTTTGCTTTCTTTCCTCCACTGTTTCAGAATGGTTCCTTCCCGGGGCTAGCAAGGATGCCTCAGTAATATTACAAATTTGGTCACCAAATCTCAGAGTGTAAAGATCAATCTTTTCAAGGCCAACTTTCATTCTAACAGGAAGTAGCCACTTCAGACAACTAAGGAGAAAGTAGGGGTTTTAGTCAATGACCAGCTGCCCCAGGGGAGCCTCTGGAATGGGACATTTCTAGAGAAGGATTCTTTGTGGTAACCCCCCCACTTCAGGATCCACTCAAACCCTAAAGAGCCCTCAATGCTGACACATCTTCCTTCTAGCTTGCACACTTTCCCAAGGGACACTTGATAGCCTCTGATTCTGTTCCAGGAAAGATGTCTTTTCCAGGTTCTTCCAACCTCTCCAACCAATCAGGAAACGCGAAACAAAACAGAGTATTTAAAAGCTCAAAGTTGAATCTGAACTTTGAGAAGTATCTAAATAGTATATTGTGTGTTTGAACTAAGTCAATGTTATTTTGTGTTAGCATTTTGTGCTTTCTTTTCTCAAAAAGGGCATTTCAAGGGCAACATTATAACTCACAGAATGTTTTCCCCCCTTTCTGGAACAGATTTCTCCTAACTTTGACTTTGCTGAATGCTTGGTTTTATAAATAAAGATTTATTAACACAACAGCATGCCCATTTTCTGACGTATTGTCTAGAGTTGCTTTTCCTCTTACAGAAGCAGGCAGGTTGAGCCTCTGAGTATCACCAAAGATTGAAATGCTTGCAAATCCTAAAATATTTGCTATCTGACCATGGACATAACAAAAATGCATAGGAAAAGCTAATGGGCCTTTGTTAGCACTAAAACATCACCTGGCATTGTCAGCAATACTTGGATAAGACCCAAAGGAAACACTTTGGCTCTTTTAGAAACTGAAGTTGGCTCTCACATGAATAATTCCACGGTGGCCATTAGGAAGACCCTCAAAGAGCCTTAATCACCTTGCTGGAGAATCTAATTTGACAATGCCTTTTTACCTGCTACTCCTATTGGGCCATCTCATGTGACATACTCCACCCAAACACCACAAATGTGTTCGTATTGCCTGCAAATAAAACACATGACACGGCAGCACCACAATATAATGAAGCCAGCAGAGCCCACAGGCACTGCTCTAAGCATGTTTCATATATGATTACGGAAGGAAGATGTAAAATGCATGAGGGAGGGGTTGCTTCGATTCTGAATCTCTTGAGTTTAGAATGGAGGAGAGCACATTGTAACGACGCGGTAAATATTTGATGAATGAGAAGAAGTTGCTTCTCGCCAAGACCATGGGGGAAGGAGGAACTGAGAGGCATAGCTCAGTGGTAGAGCACACGTTTAGGATGCTCCAGGCCTGGGACTCTATCCCCAGGACCAAGAGCAAGTAAGCAAACAAACACTGAGCTCGTCCTGGGGTTCGGCAAAGTGGCAAGTGGGTTATTTGGAACCGGGTGGTTTTGATCACTTGGTATCATCCTACCTCTATTAACACACAGTTCAGCCAGCAAACCCTCCTCTCAGCCCATCTCATTTTCAATTAAATAAGGACCCTTTGGCAATGATCTAACTAACTCTAACCTGATTAAACAGGAGGCCTTTATTGGGGAGTGATTTACTTAGCTCTATGCTAGAAACTACAGGCTTTGAAAGAAAAGTGGGATGGGATTTGCCTGAAGCACTTGTGGAGCGGTATGAATGGTCAGAACACAGCTCTGACAGGCAGGCGTTCACATCCTGCTAGACCATGCTCTTTCTGCTAACCTCGGGTGAGATTTTCAATCTCTAAATGCCTCAGTTTCCCGTGAGCGAATGGAAGACACTTCCAGCTAAGCAGGCTGTTACCCACTAGCAGTGGCGGACACATAGGAGGGGTTCGTATGTACGCGTGAACAGTTATTATTGAAATGAACTAGCACATTCATCTTGTTCTGTGATTGGTAGATGACAGGCTGAGCTGCTACAGGCTGATGGCTGAAGATCTACAAAATCTACACTCTTCCCCCAGTTCTTTTTTTGGCTAGTCTTGATCCATCCTTTATGTCTTAGCTTCAGTGACACGGGCTCTGATCTCCTATGATGAGGTCTATCATTCAATCCAGCACTCATGCCACGTGAGCATCACGCCTCTCTTGCCATGCTTACCTCTCCATCAGAGCACCCTACGTGGAGTCCTTTGTTTCTCTGCCTTGTCTCCTTCTGTATCCCCGCTTCATAGATGACAAACCTCCACAAGGCCTGGGGACTGGATGGCTGAGCACTGGGCAGGCCCAGAGGAAGGAGGGTGCCCCATGAGGGCACAGTCTACAAACTGCTAAGGTCAAAGGTAGAGGGAGGCCGAGTGGGAGCAGGGCATGACCGTGCCTTCTTTTAAGCCTGAAGGAAAACAAGGGCCTGTGAGTTCTGGGGAGCAAAGAACATAGCTTGTCCTCAAGTCTCACGCCCTTGTCTTGGGGATTAGACAGGAGCTTGAGTCAGGTCTTCTGCCGAGAGAAAAATGGCGTCTTCAGACACGCATTCATGCTTGCCAGGGCACAAGTCTCTTTCTGGTGCTGAGAATAGACAGAACAAGGGAGAGGGTGTGGCTGAATTGGTAGAGTGCTTTCCCAGCATGCATCAGACCTTGAGTCTGATCCCCTGAAGAACTGCTCTCCTAGTGCAAGCCTGTAACCCTAGCACGTTGGAAGAAGAGACAGGAGGAGCAGAGTTCAAAGTCATCCTTGCCTACATAGTAAGTTTAAGGATAGCATGGGCTTCATGAAAACCTGTCTCAAAACAAAACAACACACACACAAAACCACAATTATTTGACATACATATAATTTTACCACTTATTAGAGAGGAAACCAAGTTTATAAACTAATGAGATAGATATGTTTATCTATTTGTACCTAAACACCCTGTCTCCATGAGCTAAGAAATAGCCATGTGGTATCCATCATGGAGGAAGGGGGCCTTGGTGGAGAAGTGTCTTTTCCATCTAACATTGGTCTGAAGCTCGAAGGCAGAACTGCAGAACACATTCCCACTTCCGTTCCTTCATCCAGACACAGCTCTTGTTATTGTTATTCTTGTCAAGTTCCTGTCCATAGGAGCACATGATCACTTACTTTGGCCCTCTAAAGAACAAGCATCACCCCTGGAAAACCTAGTTCTTACTAAAGCATGAGGTACGTCTTCCCTTGTCCCGCCAGGAAACTATCAAGTACGACCACAGTCTACAGAGAGCACAAATTGCGTCTCCATCCATCTCTTGGGGATGGAGTGTCTTTAAAAAGCAGAGGAGTTGTTCTTCATGTGCGATGCAGATGAGTGAGCTTTATAAAAGCCAAAGATAAACACACACACACACACACACATACATCCTCCTCCAACAGCACATCTACCATATGAAAACTCACAGAGAGGATTATGAGTCTTAAATACGCTCCACATGGTCAACCACTTACTCTGTTGTCCAATACAACTAATATCTCCTGTGGACTGGCTCATTCATTCCTTAGTTCATCCCATTCAACTAGGTGCTGAGGCACACCCTGTGAGGCTCCTCTTTGTTGGGGGGGGGGAGTGAATGATTTGACAGACAGCCTATGCGGTGAGGAGGGTTTGTCAGCTTCTCAATAGCTTTTGTCACAAACCAGTTGTGCCTCCTCGGAGGGCCAGCAAATCTGACAAGCCTCTCTCAGACAACTGGCCATATACCCTGCCATCCCAAATCTAAAAGAGCTTGTGTTTTTAAATAGCCTTTTATTCTTCCCTTGTATTTTATGGAAGTGTTGTTTTGTGGTGGTCTGGGGGTTTAGGAACCGACTCCTGACGCAGGGGTGGGGGTTGAGCTGAGGAGCCACATCCAGGGGAAGAAAACTAGCAGTGCCCTGCTAATCAAGCTGACAGGAAAACCCAGTATTTTTACCCAGAAAGAAAGCAAAGGGTAATGGGAAAGGTTTTCCTGGAGGGGGCAGCATTTTGAGCCTAGCCTAACAGGATAAAGAAAGATTCAGAGACAAAAACAGGAGGGGGGGGGTGGTGGAGAAAGAGAGAGAGCGAGATCTGTGAGGTGTTGAGGGCAGGAAGAACAGGGTTCACACAGAGTACCATGTATGTACTTAAATCTCAGTAAAGCAAGGGGCAGTGGTTAATAAAGCAGCAGCAATAGCTAACATTTATTGAACACTTACAGTGAATTGCGCTCTGCACTCTGCACACAGGGAAATTCTCACATTCGTCCTCTCATAGTACCTTCAGAGAAATCGTTTCCAGACAGATAAGGGACATTAGCTCCGAGGTGAGGGGACACAGGAGAAGGCCTTCAGGTACACAGCAAGAGGGGAGAGAGATGCCCGTGAAGGGCAGCTGGCCATCAATCTCACGCATGTCTCCTAGTGATGATGTTGACTTGTAGAGTCTGTATCAGACTTGTAAATATTACCTTAAACAATGTGGGTAATACTGTCATGCAAATTATTTCAGAAACGTTCAAAGCCCAAGGATGCGCGGTCAGGGGAACAAGAAACAGGAGCTTTCTGCCCAGCAAGGCCTTAGGAGCAGCAGCCCGTTTTAGTAGTCCCAGGGAAAGCTCAGCTGAGCATATTGCCTCTGGCTTCTGCTATAAGCAGCTCCCTGGAATAGACTAATGAAATAGAGACTTTAATCTAACCCTACAGGATGTGTGTTCTGCTCTGACCAATCAGTACAGAAAGGCTGCAATTGCTTTTAAGCAAGTGCGATGTGATTTGTATAGCTAAGTCAGGCCTCGCTGCCTCCGGGGATGTAGGAACTGAGGTCAGAACAGGAGGTACTGGCCAGAAGATCAATGGAGCCCTGACCCCCAGCCTGGAGATGTGGACAGGATCTTGAGGACAGTGTGGAGCTAAAGCAGATGGACGAGACATAAAAAAAAAAATTATACGGGAGATTCTTTGCCTGTATAAATAACATTCTTTGGCTCAGCTAGATAACACTGTAGGAAATGACAAACTTACTCACGTGGCCCTAGGTCACAATCCTAAGAATGAGGGGAGAGAGAGAGAGGAAGAAGGAGGAGGAGGAGAGGAGAGAGGAAGGGAGGGAGGGGAGCTAGAGAAGTAGAGGAGGAAAAGGAGATAAAAAGGAAGGAATTAAAAAAGAAGACAGACAAAAGGCGGCTGAAATAACTGCATCAGTTCTCTCTCATCCAGGTGCCCCCAGAGCCTGCACCATTCCCAGCTCTTGCAGACACAACCTTTAAAGTTTTGACCAATGACCTCCTGAACCTGCTTTAAACAACAACAAGCGAGACAGCTGGTGAGCAAGCTCCGTGGTTAAGAGCAATTGCTGCTCTTGCAGACCCGAGTTCAGTTCCCAGCACCCACATTAGACAGCTTGCAACTAGCTGCCGCTGCAGGGGAACTGATACCCACTGTGGCCTCTGCACTCACCCATACACCAGCTCTACATAGACAGCTATACACACATATGCATGAAAAAAAACAAGCAGAATAACTTTAAAAATTATACAGAGGGCTTGGAGAGGTGACTCAGTGGTTAACAATACTTGCTGCTCTTGCTGGGAGGACCCAGGTTCAGTTTCTAGCCTCCTTATGACTACTCAACTACATTTCCAGGGGATCTGATGCTCTCTTCCAGCCTCTGTAGGCACCAGGCATGCACATACATATATTCATACACAGAAAATAAACAAATCTAAAAACAAATTTATAGTAATCGCAAAGACACACAGTTCCCACAAGCACAGTCACCTTTTCTTGAGACACACGAGAAGACACATTTGGGCCAGCCTACCCACCAATCTCAACCTCTTTCATAATATCTAGGGCCATAAAATCAAAGTCCCAAAGTTATTGTGGCCAGATGGCCTTCACTGCCATAGCAAAGACTAGAGACAGCATTCAAAGTGGCAGCCATGAATAGCTGTTCTTTGAGGGCCCAAATCATGAGATCCAATGTTTTCCCATCTGAAATTGGGAACATTATTCCTTACAGCCAAAAACTGCTTCCTGCTCCATGAAGCTGAATTCCTACGCCAGCAATATGGTCTCCACACAAGCCCTTAAAACAGAAATGTCACTCCAAAAAGTCCACACTTTAGCCAACAAAGCTTTAAGTTTAGACTTAACTGTGAAGATGAACACTTGGCTCACTGCAGAGGCAACTGGAGGGACATTAAAACACACACCAGGAAACTGATGTCCCTGCCTTGCCTATCCAGTGCCGTCTCTGTTCTCTACCCTAAACAAAAGTAAACTCTGGAGAAAGAGCTCCAATTCTAGCTTGCTCCTGTGGCTGGCATAGACTTCCCACCAAATCTAGTGATTCTGCTTTAAAAATCTTAATGGAAGCTGGGCGGTGGTGGTGCACACCTTTAATCCCAGCACTCGGGAGGTAGAGGCAGGTGGATCTCTGTGAGTTTGAGGCCAGCCTGGTCTACAGAGGGAGTTCCAGGACAACAAGGGCTACACAGAGAAAACCCCTCTCAAAAAACCATCATCATCATCATCATCATCATCATCATCATTATCATCATCTTAATGAGTAAAAAGACTAGATAATTAATGCTTTGAACACATGTCCCACAAAGGGGATGAGGGCCACATTAACATGGCCTTAGTGCATAAATTATGGGCTGTTGTGAGAGACTGGCCTCCCATGCAAATTCATCGCTGTATCCTTCTTCACCAACCTTTGTTGTGCTTTGATTGAGAGTGCGTATTAACAGTCCCATCAAATATTCTTGTAGTCCACATTCCTGAAGTTGAAGGATACTTCCACAAAAATGATTCAGCGAACCCTGCACTCTGACATCCTGGGATGAAATCGGTTACACAATCAGCTATCCAGCGTGGACAGTGAGCTCATCCATTTGTTCTTGTCATGTCAATCTCCCCAAGCAAGCTCACCCTCCTGGTTGAAAGGCCAATGTTTAAGCACACAGACACAAGGAGAATGCACCTAGGGTCTCTGCTCACATGACATGAAATATTACATAAATGCCCACATCGTTGAAGTTATGGCTTCATTTACTAACTAAAAGCTCCGACAAGCTTCCTGCTGGTGCTTTAGAAACAATAATTGGATCTGCTGATGTAGCTTGGTTGGCGGAGAGCTGGTCAGGAATGCACGGAGCCCTGTGTGTGCCGGATCTATAGCAGCATATGAACTAGGGGTGGTGTCACCAGCCTGCAATCCCAGCCCTGGGGAGGCAGAGGCAAGAGGATCAGAAGGTCATTCAAAGTCATCTCTGCTACATAGTATATTTGAGACCAGCAGGGGATATATAAGACCTGTCTAAAGTTTTAAAAAAAATAGTTAATAAAACACATTTTTTAAAAAATTGCAAATCCTAAGAGCATCCATACTTCTCAGAAAAGTGACAGTAGAGTACACATTGCCTGTGTAGAACACAGGTATCTGCGGTGGGAGGCATATGGATTCCCATTCCTTAGTCAGCACCCATGGCCTTGGCCTTGGGGGTCCTGCACAATGAAGGCACTCCTGCTTTTCCAACTCTAGAGTGCAGGAGGGAGCTGGTTTTCAGCTCCTCTAATTTAGCACCTTTTCCTGGGAAGTGATCCACCATGAAAGACTCTCTAATGAATGAAAAATATGGACCACATTCAAGGGCACCATTTAAATCGAAAACCCGCAGGACAACTCTTACAACCCACTGCCTTTAAAAGAAGCCTGGCTAACTTGAAAGCCAGGACATGTGATCTCAGACAACCAGCACCCATGCTTGCCGGCCTCAGCCCTGCTGATTCTGAGCATGCCATTTCTAAAACAGAGTAGCTCCCCGATTCCACAGCTGCTACTCCAGAGCAGAAGGCAGGCTCTTTATCAGAGAGCGATGGGGTGGCTGAAGGGACTCCTTTCCATCCTGTGGTACCCGTACCGCTAAGCACAGCCTTCCATAGACACTCTAGTTAAAGCGTGGTGAGGTTTGAGAGACTCAAGTTGTCCCCAAAGAACCATGGGCAGGAGAAGGAAGTTTTGGCATCTAGCTTTCTACAGCCAAGAGGCCCCAGACCGCATGGACCCCACCATGACGTAACAGTAATACTCATCAAACAAAGACTTAAGAGATGGAAGATGAAAAGTTATCATCTGTGGAGTGAGGCGAGAGTTGGCATGAGACTGGAGGGAGTAATGTTTCCGTGTAAGGGGATGAGAGGGTACCCTGTGCAGGAGATGATGCCGTTTGACTGGGTGGCACAGCAGCTGAGACCCTGTTGTAGGGGGACCACTTGTTTCCTGGCTGGCTGGCAGCTCAGAACCGAAATAATCACATAGAAACTATATTATTTAAATCACTCCTTGGCCCATTAGCTCTAGCTGCTGCTTCTTCTTCTTCTTCTTCTTCTTCTTCTTCTTCTTCTTCTTCTTCTTCTTCTTCTTCTTCTTCTTCTTCTTTGCTAACTCTTACATTTTAATTTAACCCATCTCCATTAATCTGTGCATCACTATGAGGTCGTGGCCTACCAGCAAAGATTCAGTGTGTCTGTCTCCAGTGGTAGATCCATGGCTTCTCCCTGACTCTGCCTCCTTTCTCCCAGCATTCAGTTTAGTCCCCCCCCCCCCACTTAACTAAGTTCTGCCCTATCAACAGGCCATGGCAGTATTTTTTTATTCACCAATGGTATTCACAGCATATGGAGGGGAATGCCAAATGCATACCCTCCATGTTACTTTTATACTTGCTATGACCAAGAATTGACAAGGAGGAGGAATTTAAGGAAGAAAGGCTTTATTTTGGCTTATAGCATGAGGGGACAGACTCCATCATGGCAGGGAAGACACAGTGGTAGGGGAGTGAGACAACTGGCCACATCTGCAGAAAGAATGCCAGCTCACTTTCTCCTTTTCATTCAGTCCTGGACTTCAGCCCATGGAATGGTTCATACTTCAAATAACTCTACCACAGATAATTCCTCACAGCATTGTCTCCTGGAGGGGTCTAGATTCTGTAATATTAACCACCCTCCCTATCACGTGAGAATTTGCCTTAGCAAAGCAGGCTCTATAGAAGTGAGGTCACCTATGAGAACCCACCATTGGTCCTTCAATACCTTTTCCAGAAATAATGTCCTTAATAAAGGGCGTGCATCTTAATGTTTTTATTATTCTTACTATACGCATTCATTGTTTTAGTGTGAGCCCTCGGCCATTTACCCCACAGCACGCATGGGGAGACCAGAGGTCAACTTGCGGGAGTCAGTTCTCATCTTCCACCATGTGTGTGGACCCCTCCTTGGGACTGAAACGCAGGTCGCCAGGTTTGGCAGCAAGCATCTTTACCCACCAGGACATCCTGCTGGTCTTACAATGAAGGAAGGGAAGGAGGTGAATTACATGAACTATGATCATACAGCTGTGATGGAAATGCCATTTTCAGGAAGACAATGCCTAAGGGCATGTAGTCAACAGGCACAGGTGAGAGAGATCTAACTCCTGAGCCCCTAGGCAGTCCAATCACCTCACTGTGGACCCGGATTTAGGATTCAGGAACAGACAAAACAATCTTGGAGCTGGATATATGCTTCACTGCCTTAAAGAAGAGCCAACTTTACCCTAGAAGGAAAAGAAGTCACAGCCGAAGGCCCCCAGCTTCCTCACACAGTCACTGATCTACCCCTGGACACCCTGGGTTAGGACAGAGCAGGCATTCCTGTAAAGGGGACTCATCCAACAAGGAAGGAAAAGAGAGAAGTGACTCAGATCACAAAAAAAAAAAAACCAAGTTTGGAACCAGCATAGTGGAGCACACGCAGCTCGAACACGGTCCTTATTCTGTAAAGGAAAAAGCAAAGGCCCAGGAAGCCAAGCCAGTTAGTTCCCTGGGTTCTGACAGCTGGATTCTGCAGCTCTGTGTGTCTCAGGCTCCACCCCTGAAACACTGCATAAAGCTAAGTGTGTGTGTGGGGAGGGGGGGGAATCCCCTAAGCATTTGTAAATAGAAAAGATATAACTAAGCTGCTCCTGGGTCCCCATGAGCACTAGCTTCTTATGTGATCAATGCGTCTAAAATTGCAAGGTGTCCAGGTGGGGAAGTTCATTTACCCCCTGTCTGGCAGAGGCTCACTTAAGGGAGTGATTTCTTTCCTCCGAGGCGCTCATCTTGCCCATTATTCAGAGTGAGTTGCCTCCTGGTGCGCTGTCAAAATACATCAGCTTCAAAGACAAACACACACCTTTCCATCTGAGGCCACGATAGTTTACTGTATAATTTATGATAATGTTAAGCTGTTTCTCAGAAATGGTAATAGGGCCACTTTCTTTTTTTTTTCTTCTTCATAGATGGGTAATTCTCAGAAAGGCAGTTGGATGGAAAAGTTGCCTTTTTTTTTTTTTAAAGACAACATAAACTGCCTGTGCCAACAAATCTGATTAAAACAAAACAGAACTCCAGTGGATTGCAGGCACGAGAAATCCCATTAATGGCAGGAAGTAAGTCCAAAGTAGAAACCATCTAAGAAGCCTGTTCACATAACCGTTAGTGCCTGTGGTTTGGTGACGTCCCCATTCCCAGGCTTCTTTATATTTTAATGAACAGATACGAATGAGTAAGAGCCCTTCGCTTTCACCCAGGTTCTTTCTGCTCTAACCTACTCCTGAATTTGTTGTCGACTCATCTTTTTTTTTTCATTTAAATTTCAATTTGCTATTTTTATGTGCATGGGTGTTTTGCCTGCATGTATGTATCTGCACTCATGGTGCACGCAGAGGTCAGAAGAGGGCACTGGATTCCCTGCCGCTGGAGTTACAGATGGTTATGAGCCACCATATGGGTGCAAGGAACTGAACCCAAGTCCTCTGGATGGGTAGTCAACTGCTGAACCATCTCTCCAGCCCCTGCCTATTCATCTCCATATAATAGAGTATGCGTAAGTATCTCCCAAAGCAAATTCTCCCCTACTAAAAATACTCTACCAACCAGCAGTCTACCTTTTACTCATTTCCAGAAATTTCAAACTTTGATTTGAAATAGAAATGCCTTCATCACATCTTTTGTCCTCTATAGAATTGTTTTGACTGCTAAGTGTGTTTGAGGAACTCGCTCCCAGACTTCGGGAAGTTGGGTTTGAAAATCACTTGACTCTTTCAAAGTCAATACTTGATAAAAGGAAAACAGTCAAGAGCTGCAGTTAAAGTGGAGCGCTGGGGCTTCTGAAATTCCAAACGTTCTATTTTGAAGTCTTGTACTCATCAAAAGAAAGTATGGAAGCATTCCAAATCTAACCTGCTGTAAAATACAATAACAGTAAATCCATTTTAACGTAAAAAAGATTTCAGAAGCCTAATGTGAAACGGCCAGAAAAACAGACAAAAGAAAGGGTAGATGCCTTCCTGCTTGCCCCCAAGACACCTGGGCTCTAGTCTCTCTTCCATTTGGTAACCCTAAAGGCTCATTCATTGTTTCTCCCACCCATTCATGTTCTCTTCGAGGGCAAGAAACCAGGCTGGGCAAACGCTAGACATGGGCTCTCCTTTCAATGAGCCCAGAGCCAAGCAGGGAAAAGCAATGCAGATGATTGGAGGGTGGAGGTGTGGTGTCAGGGTTGGCATAGCCCCACTGAGAGAAAAAGGGACTCAGAAGGAGGAATGAGGGACCAGGGCTTAACTGAAAAAGAGTGATGTTTCTTGTGGGCCCAGACTCCTGCCCTGTCTTCTGGCTGGGCCCTTTAAGTCTCCCTAAGAAAGTGCCCATGAACTAAAGCCCCAAAGAGCCTGAAGGGGATTATTTTCCATGGTGAGATCTGGAAAGCTACAGGATAATGAATGAATTCTTTTGTGCCTTTGACTATTAGAGAAAAAAAAATAACCAAGCAGTTTAGAGGAGACCTTTCAAAATTCCACTCTCAGTTAACTTTCTCGATCTCATTTGTACCTTTTGGGCACTTAAAACAGAAGAGCTCTGTAGCTCCATTGCACAGGTGCAGTTGGGGGAGTGGGGGGGGCAGTGAGCTGTCAGCAGGAACAGCTGGGGTCCTAGGGGTGAAGGTGAAGAAATTGCACTCCTTCCATCGCCCCTGAAGTGGCCACACCCCTGCCGAAAAAGAAAGGAGGGATGGTTTTCTCTATGGTCTTTTTTTTTTTCCATGTATAGAATCAAGTCAGAAAGAATCCAAATCCACACTGAAAATTCTCCAAATGTGTTCTGAAACAACTGTTTTCTCTGTCACTTCCTAAGGCAGACAGGTCAGGTTTCAGGGCTCAGCATCTCCCCCTGTGAAAGGAGGGTAACACTTTACCATTCTCTAAAACATGAAGTTGAGGTGCAAGAGGAAAAGAAAAAGAAGAGCAATGCGCCAGGGTTGGGGACCTCGGAGGATGCTCTGAAGGTGGGATGTAGGCGTAAGGCACACATCAGATGCAGATAACTCAGGGGGAGCACTGGGGAATGGTCTGTGTAAACAAAGAAACAGAGACAAGGATGGCTTGTCCGAATGAAGGGAGGATGATTTCCTGAAAAGAGCCTCAGAGGTAACTGGCATTTCCCCCCATAGGTATTTGTTCATCGGGGCTTGTTCCAGCGTGTGTGTGTGTGTGTGTGTGTGTGTGTGTGTGTGTGTGTGTGTGTGTGTGGTGTGGCTAAAGAATAAGTTCAAGGCCAATTTGGACAACTTAGGGGAGTGCTACCTCAAAATGAAAAGCAAAAGGGGGAGGGGTTGGAGATAGCTGTCTAGCAGGTGTGAAGTCCTGGGTTCAGTCCCTAGAACTTAAAAGAAAAAAATTTAAACTAATTATGCTTCTTCCCAGTAATGGCAGCAGGATGGCCATGGCTGCGGGATCTGGCAGGACAGAAATGTCCGTCTACAGATATCCATCAGTATCACTTGGAGAAAAACCTACCGATGCAAAGTGTGCTGTATTTTGATATGGAAGTGGTTAGACCTACGGTTATGCTGATGCCTTCAACTTCAGTCTGAGGTTTGAGTACCACACTGTCTTGAAAAATCATTTATTTTTATTGTATGTGTATGATTGTTTGCTTACATGTATGCATATGTATCATGTACATGCAGTAACTGCAGAGGCCAGAAGAGGGAATCAGATCACCGTCTGGAGTTACAGAAGGTTGTAAGCCCCCGTGTGGGTGCTGGGAGCCAAACCACAGCCCTCTGGAAGAGCAGAAAATGCTCTTAACCACAGAACCACCCTTCTTGCCCCACACTCTTAAATCAAACCTAAATGTAGGCTCCATCCACCAGTCAAGTTGGACTTTGACAGGTACAAAGAGGAAGGTCATTGCCACAGGGGACGATTGTTCGGATTGCCATCTGTTTTGTTTTAGTTAATATCTGTTCATTTAAAGGCAACATAGTGTGTGTGTGTGTGTGTGTGTGTGTGTGTGTGTGTGTGTGCGTGCTTGCTTACTTTTGTATGGAAGCCAGATGTCAACCTTACTATCAATTTCTAGTCAATTAGTCAATTTCTACTTTGGTTTTGTTGTTGTTGTTTGTTTCTTGAGACAGAGTCTTTTAGTGTTTACCTAGAATTTCCCAGTTGAGTTAGGCTGACTGATCAGGGAGTCTCAGAGGTCACCTGTCTCCACCACCCCAATGATAACTTTACAAGTGCCCGCCACCACATCTGAATTTTTAAGTGTGGGTTCTGGGGTTCCAACTCATGTCTTCATGCTTACAAGGCAAGTGTTGTACCAACTGAGATGTCTCCCTAGGCCCCAAAGCCTGCTAAAGAGAGGGCATAAAAATAACTAAAATATAATGAAGGTTTTGTTAGAAAACATTGTTTCTAATCCCTCAGGACACCATATAAGATAAACTAAGTCACAGCAACCCTAGCCTACAGAGGAGGGAACTTGGGCTCAGAGAGGGTCCTCTCTTGCCCCAGGGTAGAGTGTTAGGCGAAGCAGAGCTGAGGGCTGTATGCAGTGCAGGGATGTGCAAATCTCCCGAGGGATCCAGACAGCCACATCCTTTCTGAAGGGAAATTACTAAATACCATCCCATCACTCGGAGAGCCCACTCCCCACTGTGATTGGAGCTCTAACAATGTCTAAAAGACGGAGCCTCCGCTGCTACGGGAACAATTTCTGCAGCCCAGAAAGTCTGAAGTCAGCAATGATTAAATTGCCCCTTGAAATGCTTAGCCACTTGCACGTCTTTTTGTCTTTGGGGTCTCGTCTCAGCAATTCGTTTCAGCTTCCGTGTATAGCAGAACCTCAAATCTGTCATGCCGAGGTGAGAAGAGATGCTTTCCTAACAAGACCCTGGGCAGGACTGGGGCTGTCTGCCATCCCCACTTCCAGGGAGCCACATTCTTCATGGGCAGGTAACGAAGCTCACAGGAGGCATAGGAAACCGTACAAAAGCAGAAAATGACAATTCAGGACATGAGACCATAGAGTGACGGCATTAAAGGAAGCCCTCAAAGCCCTCGGCAATGTAGCCGCCCACAGAAAAAGGATGACGCCTGGTAAAAAGACCCAAGGAGAAGTGATAATGAGGACCCCTATATACATACTGCAAGCCACAAAATTATGGTGGCATTAAAAGTGATAATATCATAATGGCATTGCGCGTGTGTATATGAGATCCTGAACAATATAAGATGGGTCACTTCAGCATACAGCTAATACTGCCTAGAAACACCAGGGAAATAAGAACCGCATGTAAGAGGGAAATATTTGCTTGGTATTTCTGGATCACCTCTCTTGCTGTTTGCAAGAGAGTAACCAGGGTTTCCGGCTGACGGCTCAGCAGTTCTGTGCCCTCGGAGAACTTCTGTGGCTCTCTAGCCCAGCCTCTGCTGCTGTGGCTGGAAAGTTGGGAAGATATTATTCGCTGTTAGTCTCCATCTTCCCGCTCTGCGCTGACAGTCTTACAATGGGCAATGGTGGGGGCTCTGTTCCACTGTGGGAGAGAGCAGGAGCTAGGCCAAAGGTATCCCTTTTCTCAGATGAAATCAGACTATGAGAATGGATAATCGTTTTCCCCTCCCTGAGTTCACACTGCTCGTGAGGGACAGATCCTGGACTGGGGGAGTGGAATCCTCTAGTGTCCAGAAATTGCCCCCACACCAGGTAATGTGGTTAAAAGGCAAAGGTGCCCATCACAGCATCGTTCCCCAAGTTTGGCTGTTCCTCTGTTTACACCCGAGACAAGGCCTGTGTGTTACTGAGTGAAATATATTCCAGGAGCTCCAGGCACGCTTGTAATGAGAAAATTGAGACAAAGGGCTGAGGGTGTTTGGGCCCCGGCAAGCAGCTCTATTACAGAGGCACGCCACTTCCACGTTCATTTGCACACGTGTCCTCATAAGAAAATTAGGCTTTAATGTAACCTCAATTTCAACCTTGTTGCTTTATCGCCTAAAGCCCATTAAAGAGCTATTTCCCAGGGCCGGGAACTTAAGATTGGAGGTCAGGAGGCTGGGGTTTTAATCGACTGGTGACGGAACTTCTTTCTAGGGGCTCTGTCTTTTGTCTTTTCTCCGCCCTAGCCTAGTCACCAGCGACAGGGGTGGGGAGGGTGGAAGTGGGAGGGGCTGTGAGCAGTGAGGATTCTCTTTAACACACCAAAACCAAGGGCTGTTAACTGCCTATGTTGGAAGACAGGGGAAACAGAAACACATGTCACAAAGGCATAGCTGAAGCCTGAGACCTGACCTCTGGAAACAAAGAAAAGTTGACCTTGCTCTCCTCTCCTTTCCTCTCGTTTCACCCTAGTGGGTCTGACTAGGGAGCCCTGCCTGGCCTGGAACTCACTGTGTAGACAGGGCTGACCCTGAACTCACAGAGATCTGTCTCGGCCTCTGCCTCCCAAGAGCTGGGATTAAAGTTGCACCATGCCACTGTGCCCAGCATTAAACTTGGCATTTTGTTCATGTCAGGGATCCCATGAAGAACCCCTCAGAAGTTTCCCGTGGCTCTTCGCCATTCCTTCTCAAAATTCCTCAGTAAAGCTCTGTGCTGAATGTTCTAGTCAATGCCGGAGACTGGGAGGTAGATTGTGTATAAAAGTACAGACACCTGGATTCCCCAGTCCCTCCAGAGAGTCCAACATACTGGCCTGGCATAGGATTGGGATACTGTGATTCTCTAAGCTCCTCATCCCCTCGGGAAGGGGGAGCTGATCTGACAGGCTGATTGTATAATCACTATGATAGGACGTGCAGGCAGATTCCCCAGCGTGGTCTAGCCTCTGCAATGTCCTCCTACCTTCTTTGTCCCTTCTGTGAAAGGCATTTAACACTTTCAGGTGACATGCAGATGTGGCTGCTCCCACTTGGACTATCCAACAGCCTCTAACTCCTAGCTTGTTACTAAACAAAATTCTGAACCAGGCTTGATCCGTGCAAACAGCCACTGGAAGCAGTGTGTGTGTGTGTGTGTGTGTGTGTGTGTGTGTGTGTGTGTGTGTGCGTGCGTGTGTTTCTTTTCACCTTCACACTCACACTCACCCCCCTGCTTTCTTTTAGAGCAGACTTGCTTGGTTACTCCCCCAGGCCAGCCTCCACCCCCACTTTCACCCTGCCCCTCTCATCCCTTTATGCAGTCACAGCTCATAAAAAAAGGAAAAGGGTATCCTCCTTTTCCTTTAAGCTTGTTCCCTTATCAGGGCCCAGAGATAATGCAGCACAGAGAAAAATACTATTTTTCTATTCAGGTGGGTACAGCATGTAATAATTCATGCTGCTGGGTTTTGTTTCCTATATATTTGGACCCTGACAGCGGTCTACCTCCAGGCAGGAACAAAATGGATTCCCTGGGAGGTATCAGAGGAGGCGCAGGCCTGTGATTCATGCCAATTCCAGCACCTTCTCTGCCAGCCTCAGTCTTGGAGAGGACTGTGGAGTTAGATTCTCAGTCCCAGCCTTTCCTGAGGAAACTCAGGCAGATCCAGGGCCCAAAGGTGAACAAGAGCCTGGCTGTGCAGCAGAGAAACTTCGCGAAGAATCACTTTATTGTTTCTGCTATGGGCAATTCTTTAACAGTCGCATCTTGTCTGGATCCAACCAGTTTTTCTTTGTTTTATTTTTCTCATAACCTTTCTCTAATGCCTTTACTGCTCACGTCTTGCCTGATCGTAACAGAACTCCACTCCAGCCTCCCCCTTGCTGCCTAGGAGCCTTGTAAGTGACTCTAAACAGGACCGAGCCAGGCTCTGGGCCTCAGTTTCCCCATCTGATAAGAAGGTACAGTTCATTGGAGGTTTTTGGCTAGCCTTCCAGACAAACTCACATAGCTATAACCGGAACCCTTCCTTCCTTATCCCATTACATTTCTCAAGCTGTTTTTGTAGCTTTTAGGCTATTATCACCCCCATTATCTCCCCTCAGAAAATCTGTCCTCATTTGCCCCTGCAGGAGAAGGAGAGGGAAGTGTGTGGTTTTTCTTGGAGGGGATCAAAAGAATTTTGTTAGTTTTTTATTTTTTATTTTATTTTTTTTTTGCATTGACAACTTTTCCTGCTATGGTAGAATGAAATCAAATTGGCTGTAAAATTTAAAACTGCCTCTATTTTTTTGATCCATTAAATGTCATATTTTGCATCTATTCACATTAATATTCCTATCAAAAGCCAATTACCATAGTGTTAAGCGACCCGCCATCTTAGGGGGGGAGGGGGTAGGACAGCGCAAATCCTGACACTAGCCTTCTCCATGCTGACATCAGCTGAGTGAGTTTCCCCTTTTAGCGTCCTTGATGGGTCTACAGACCTGGGCTGGTGCGGCTCTTCAGCTCATGAAAAGTTAAACTTCTGCTCTCCTGCGACCCCAGAGTGCATCGCTGCTGGGGTTCTCACAGGGGCATCACTACTGTTGGAAAGAGTCGACACAGATGGGTGATCTAATGTTAAAGGCACGCTGATTTCAGCTCGAATCCACCGTGATCAGCAGGTTACGCTGGACACTTTAAGGTGAGATTTCATCCTAAGTATCTCCTTCCTTTGAAAAAACTTAGATGACAAAAATAAATTTATTATATGCTTTCAATTATTTTTCCTATGAATTGATGCATTCTCTAAAAAAAAGTCATCCTTGATTCTAATTGTTTTGTTTAGTAAATATTATTGGGTATTTTTTGAGTCAGAGAGCTAAAGAGATGGGTCAGCGGGTAAAGTTCTTGTCACAAATGCACGAGGACATGATTAGAATCCCCAGAGGCCACGTAAGAAATGAGGCTGCAGGAAACACACTGCCATCCCAGTGCTCCTGCGAAGATGGAAAGAGAAGACGGGAGGATCCCTGCAAGCTCCTGGGCCTGCTTGCCTGCATACAGTACTTGATGGGATCCAAGACGCAATGTTGTCTCCTGACTTCCATACTCCCACAGCGGTCCGCATGCACGGAACCACCACCACGCAAACAGACTTGCTAGCAGGAATGAATCCAAAACACCATTTCTAACAGAGGCCCTATAGAAAATGGTACTAAGTTTTTTTGCATTTTACATGTGTGTTATATTTGTGTGCATGTATATGTATACACCATGTGGGTGCAATGTCTGTGGAGCCCAAAAGAGGGCAATGGATCCCCAGGAACTGGAGTTACAGCTAGTTGTGAGACACCATGTGCATACTGGGAAGTAAACCCTGGTCCTCCACAAAAGCAGCAAGTGCTCTTAACCTCTGAGCAACCTCTCCAGCCCCTATGCTCTTTAACTGAAATAACCTCAGTTTCATGAGTGTGCATCTTTAAAAATGAGTACACTTAAATAGTTGGGGAATATCTGCTTTTATAAAGCCATAGGATAACACCAGTTGATGCAAGGATTAACGCGGGGATCTCTTTGAAACCTCCTATTCCGTGAAATTATAGACGTGCAGCTGTGCACTAGGTGCAGAGACGATGTCTGGTTACTTGTCTTTTGACAGCACTTCTGCTGGGGACATAAGACATTGCCCTTGGCTAATATGAGTGCCCTTCAGTCAGCAGCCATACCTGGAAACCCCAGGTCCTCTCAGATGACTCCTCCAGCTTTACAGAAATATCAACAGCACATAAACAATATATATGCTCAGTGTACAGCATCATGTTTTGACATATTTGCATGCTGTAAAATAATGGAATAAAGCTAATTAGCATGTCCATCACTTCACACACACATACACTATTTATATAATTGTTTCGGCAGTGAGGTCATTAAAATCTACTGTAGCAATGATTGTATTCAAAGTACATTGTTATCAATTACAGCCACTGTGCCGTGTAATAGATATCAAGAATGTCTTCATTCTAACACGTTCTGAGCCTTATCATCACCTCATTTAGCTCATACTCTCCTATCTCTTATTATTTATTTAGTTTTTTATTTGAATCTTGTGTGTGTGGCTATGTTTGTTTGAAAGTAAGAGACAGAAAGGAGAGAGAGAGAGAGAGAGAGAGAGAGAGAGAGAGAGAGAGAGAGAGAGAGGATTCTCGTGCAGTCAAAAGTGACCTTGTTACTTCGACTTCTCCTGCCACCTCTGAATTGCTGGGATTACCTGCACCATGTATACAACCCTAGGGAGCAAAGTCAGCCCCTGCTCATGCTAGCAAAGCCCTCTGCAAACCAAACTCCACCCCTTATGTCATTTATTTCAAAGTAATACATGAAGACTGGGAAGTCTGATACTTGTGGAATTATCAATAATTGAGGCATTTGTGTCTCATCACCTGCTCTAGAGGCAGATCTGTTAAGCGTCTTAAACTCGTAGCTACCTAACTAATCATCAGAGTACCCTCCATGCCAGGAGAGAGTGCCTGCCCCATCTTACAGATGACAGAAGTAAGACTTCAGGACACAGCGACGTTTTCTGGGACTCCGTGACACGCTGCCCATGCTTTGCCCTCAAACCCGTGCAGCTGGGGCGAGCCACGGAGAAACGTGAACACGAACAATTAAAGCGACTTTGGGTGTTAATAAACTAAGGCAAGCAACAACACTGTGTGCGCTTTATTCTTCCAATATATTTTTGGCAGAGAACAAATTGCCCTGGGAGAGGTACTGTATAATTTCATTTGGAGCATTGTCCTTCTGGTAGAAGCAAACTGAAACACACACACACACTAAAATCTGATAGCAATTAAAATCCAATTATAAATATATTACTATATTAGACACCTACCCAGAAACCATCCAGCAGGGGACCTCGTTGGAAAGGCAGTCTGTCACAGTCTTCAAACTGCTTCCACGTGTTCTTCTGGCAGTGCTCTCTGACCTTAAGTGCGTATTAAACAGTGCTTGGTAGCCTTTCTCCAAGAGGAAAGAGATTGGATTCATGTCACATGCTGGAGTGACTTTAATAACGCTATTATGAATTTATTTTGGAAGATGACATGTGAAGAATACAAAGACCTCTTGAAGATTATTAAACAAATTAAACATATCCCTGAATCTGGAGATATTCGGGAGCTGGGTTTCTCCGAGGTTAGGGGTCACAGGGTCATAAGAAATGCCATTGTGCAGCCTTGACACCTTTTAGGCCCCCTGTTCAAACGATGTGAAGTTTGATTGACTTGAAATGATTAGTAGGTGCTATGCAAAGAAGCAGGCAGTTCCCCTGGGTTAGGGGTGTCGCCCACAGACAGGTGTACACACCTTTAGTCCTAGGAACTCAGGAGGTAGAGGCAGGAGGAGCAGAAGTTCATCCTTAACCTTGGCTACAGAAGAGTTAAAGCTTAAAGGAGATCCACCTCTGTAAATAAACAAAGGAACAAATAAATAGGCAGTCTGCCCCTCAGCCCAAAGCTTTTCTTTCCTTACACTGGCTACAAATCAAATAAACAACCTTCTTAAAGGTGCAGGGTGTCTGATGACCCTCTGCTCTCCTTCTTGTTACCCGTCTAGAAGAAATGCACTGCTGGTATTTAGGTTGATTTCCTTTAATTTGACAGAACATTTCCACAACAGAGCTCTGGTTTCCACGATTTTCTAACAGTTGTCCTTAGCATGTTTATCACTGTGAGCTGGGGCATCCGGACAAAACCGTCAGTGCAGCTCCCTGCACCTGCCCAGCTCTCAAGAGAGCACGCAGGCCTTGGGCCGGCTCTGGATGGTTTTAATTTATACAAATGTCTACGGGCCAGCCGTGGGAATCGCACGGTTTTGTTTTAAGTGTGTGGCATGGACTATGAGTCCACACCATGTGCACCTACTTCTTACAGCCAAAGACAGGTGCTAATTAATCTACCTAATTACGAAGCCACTGGACGGGGCTTACCCATAAGACTCTAGATCTGGAAGAAACAAAAAGAGGGGAGAAGAAAGGGAGGGAGAATGATTTTGGTATCATACCGAAATATAATATCAGCAGTCAGCATACAGATCTTGCCACTCAAGTTGGACGGATGCATGATTTTTCCTAGATCATAATGATGCTCCCCTTCCCTCCGTGTGTGTGTGTGTGTGTGTGTGTGTGTGTGGTGTGTGGTGTGTGTGCTTCCTCACAGAGTTCTATTTGGAAAACATCATGTAAAAAATGGCTACAAGACTGAGAATTATTACCTTTCATTTTTAAAGTTGCAAGTAGCATGCACACACACGTGCGCTCGCACACACACACACAGTATATAAACTTAAAATCAGTCCCTTGAAATGTGCAAGACCCCAAACGATGCTGTAATTCAAGCATGCTCTTGTTTGCGGTTAAGCACTTAAGGGGCCAGTCAGTAGAATTCCCTGGGCATCCATACAAATGAATATAATTACAGATACCACAAGCACAGACCTAGTAGGCCGCTGATTATGGCTGATAACTCAGGGACACTGGGAGAGCGAATTCCTGGGGTGTGCCATTGATTTGGTCCCAGAAACTCTTTTGTCTTTCCGGCTTTGAGGAAGAGCTGAGATGCTTTCTCCAGTTCTTGGTTGCAGGGACACGTGTGAAACTTGTGTGTCTGTGTGTGTTAGAAGGGACAAGGCTATCTAAGGATTTCCCCCAGGGAAAACGGTGGTCACAAGGGATGGGCATGATCCAACAACACCCCGAGAGCCAGAAAGTGAGGCGATAAAGGCGGTCGGGTAGAGGGATGGCTTATCCTGCTCCACACATGGTTAGGTGGCACACAGGAACCTGCCCCCTCTATAGCAGCATGGGTTGGCCTTGGCCCCTTCCCTTTCATGCATGCCCTTAGCCCTTTACAAAATAATAACTCAGTGTCACGAATTAAAAGAGCCGAAAAGAATTTCAGATGAATAATTTAGGAATTCGCACGTCTCCTTAACACTAAATGACTTTCCAGCTGGGCAGAAAATCAAAACCTGCATCTGGAGAGTGTACAAGGCAGGGGGAAAATACAGCTACTCTTTACTTGACTCCTGTTTTGAAGGGGCTTTCCTTACTTCGAGAGACTGACCTCCTAGGTATGACATGTCAAGAAGTGAAGAAATTGGGTACCACTGCTGATTTAAAGAAAAGAAAAGGAGGAGGGAAGGGGAATGTGGACATACAAGGAAGGGAAGGAGGGAGGGAGAAAGCAAAGGAGGGAGGGAGGAAAAAGGGGAGGGAGGGAGATACAATGGAGTACCTACCGATTTTAAAAGACATTGTTTTCTAGAAAACATTGCAAGCAAAAGAAGCCAGACACAAGATATGTCATATACTACTTCTTTTGTAGGAAATACATGAACAACCAAATATATAGACAGAAAGGAGAAGGGTAGCTGCAGGGACCAGGGACCAAGTCAGGGATTACGGAGGATACATTGCAAGGCTCAGGTTTTCTGCTCAAGGGATGAATGTTTCTGGACACAGACAGTGAGTGGCAACCATTGCACAACACTGCAGCAAATGCATTTGAGGGTGAAGTTTACATCATGAGTCTTCTGCCATTCAAAACCTTGGGAGCCAGCGAGGAGACTCAGCAAAGGTACCTGCCACCAAGACGGAGGACTTGAGTTTGACCCCTGGGACCCACATGATGGAAATAGAGATTCCTGAAGGTGCTTCTTTGCCTGCCACATGGGCATCACAGCACATAAGCCCACACGTGGACACACACGTGTGCACCAAATAAAAACAAAGGCAGAAAAGTGTGACAATGTGAGAATTAGGGACACAGCTCAGTGACTGAGTGCTTGTTCACAATGTATGGGTCCCTAAATTCAATCCCGTTCTCTACAGAAGAAAGGAATGATGTGGGGAGGGAAGAAAAAAGGAAGGGAGTGAGGGAGAAGAAAACAAGGGGGAAAGCAAAGAGAAAGAGTGAGGTGCAGTGACTACAGGCTTAGCATCCACAAGGCCTTTGGCTGGACAACCAGTCATGGAGGTACAGGGTGGAGAATTGGCAAGTGAGTAACAGAATCCAAAGTTCTGGGCACTTCCCTAAGGTCCCAAGGCTTTAGGAGACACTAAAGGACAGACAGACGGACAGACAGACAGACAGACAGACAGAAAAACCCTGTCTGCACCTGCCTGGGTCTCACCTTGAGCTTCTAACCTTGAGAAATCTTGTCTGCAATAAGGAGACTCAGATTGGGGGCAGAACAACCTGGAGACTGGTCACTGCTTCTCCTCCATCTTTTATAGGGTGCACAGCGGGGAGGGAGGTTAGGGTGGAGGAGTCCAACCTAGTAGGTGACTCACAGTGAGCTAAGAAGCCTTCTCGGGCATTCCATCATTCCAGTCTCTCTGAACCATGGGAAACTCGTGTTGTACACTAGTTTCTGCTCATTGGGAAGAATAAAAAGAAGACAAAAGGGAATGGGAGAAAGAAGGGGACCCAATATTCTTAAACGCCTCCTTGGTTCTCTTTTCGTTTTTGTTTTAATTTTTTTATTTTTTATTTTTTTTATTGAAAAGAAAAAAATTTCCGCCTCCTCCCAGCCTCCCATTTCCCTCCCCCTCCTTCCGCCCCTCTCCCCCTCCCCCCACTTTTCTCCTCCTCCCTCTCCAGTCTGAAGAGCAGTCAGGGTTAAAATCCAAGGTCCTCCCCCCTCCATCCAGGTCTAGGAAGGTGAACATCCAAACTGGTTAGGCTCCCACAAAGCCAGAACATGAAGTAGGATCAAAACCCCATACCATTGTCCTTGACTTCTCATCAGCCCTGTGTATCCTTGGCTGTACTGGAACTTACTTTGTAGACCAAGCTGGCCTCAAACTCACAGAGATCTGCCTGCCGTTGCCTCTGCCTCTGGAGTGCTGGGATTAAAGGTGCGCACCACGGCCCAGTTGCCTCCTCGGTGTTTATTGCCTAAGGAGTCTCTCTACTGCCTGTGGATTCCACAGCTCCCTGGTCTAAAGATGTGTAAAGACATCAGATATAATGGCCTTGGCACCATAACGTGATGGCCATCACTTCATAAAACGCAGGTCACTCAGGCTTGCTTTGAAAGGCGTATGACAAATTCACACGTTGTGGCTGATGACGTTGTTTGAATACATGTAATTTGAGAACCACAGGAGGCACGAAGTTCTCTAACAAGCACATTTGGAAGGTAGAAATTAAGAAAAGCCCAGGGATCAGGATCAGGATCCAAACAGAATACTTCAATGGTGGGTTTGGAGATTGTTGTTTATGAAACCTGGGTTTTAATTATGTTCTTACCAGTTAGTTGCTAAAAATGTTCCAAGGAAGCAATTTACTTTCAGCTTTGGTTTCTTTCTCTGTAAAATGGAGATAAACATATCTCAGCATAAAGTGACTAAGGATTAACTGAGGACAAGACAGGTAAAGCGTTCGGCATAGAGCTTGGAGCCTAAGCACTCAGTACCTGAAGTTGCTGTTGGCACGATCATTGCTAAAATATACTCTAGAATGGGCTTGTCCTGTAATTTCTTTCAATTCTTTTCTTTGTGTTTGAAAGTGTATACAACTGAGTACTGAGAAACATGGGGAGATGGGGGGAGAGGACGAACTGGAGGGGAAGGAAGAGGAAGACAATAAGGAAAAGGCAGCAAAGGAGAATTCCTAATTAAAGGGGGGGGTGGCTGATGTCATTCTTCACAGTCATCCCATTGTCGCTAATACCCAGTTATGGTTTGCAAATAGTTCTTCCACAATAGTGAAGCCTGGATCCTCTGTGTCAAATAGAGAAGCATTCCTAATCCTGCACGTATGCAAATACCGTGAGCAGAACACGTGTGCCGGCCAGAGTCTCCACTACAACTCAGTAGCAGTTAGGCAAAATACAAATCTCCCGAGGATGGGTCTTCACACACCGAGTGGGTGCTACCGTTGGCAAAGGTTCTCTCTGGTCATCAATCACTGATGTTCCTGGCTCTTTCCTTTCATGGGAGGCCATTTCAATAACTTGTCGGGTAGCCTGTTCCTGCTTAAAACACAGCAAGAACAAACCAATCTTTAATGCGCCCTATCCATTAAAATTCAATCAGTTGCTATTTTGCAAATTTCCAAATTGTTTAAACCTGGAATCATTGTCCAGAAGACTTCTGGGTAATTGAAACAGCACTTGCTAGGGTAAGACGACATCAGGGTTTCCCTGGGAAACATCTACAGTCTCTTTACAAGTCACTTGCTTGAATATAGGGGTGTAGGAAGGATGACTTGGTGGGGATGCACTCAAGGAGAATATAGGGAGTTCTGACCACTGCAGTCACCGGAAATGCTGGGGATGGACTCAGGAGAGCACAGGGCTATGGTCCCTCACCAGAAAGCCTGAAGAACTCAGATCACTTCTCACTCTCCGTTAGACCATACTACAGTCACTCTGTCTAGTCTCTCAGTCTCCAGGAAAGGAGTCGACATTTCAGCTTGACTTCTGAACCAAGCCTGCTGAACAGCCGGGTAGAGGAGAGAGATGCCTAACTGAGAAACGATACTGAACCATATCCAGGAAGGCTCTCGAGTCTCCTGGCTGGTAAAATGTGACCATCCACAGACAGCGCAGATTCCTGAACTAGAACTGGGGGTAGATGCTGGGACCCAGGGGCCTTTTGACATATATGGGATGCATCCTCTCTGATCATTCCCACTGCCTTGCTCTCTCCCTCCTCCCTCTCTCTCTCCCTCCCTCCTCCTTCTTTTCCTCCTCCCTCTCACCCTTCTCTTTTGAAAGTGGGAATCAGATTTGTATTGGAGCCTTTAAAAGGGGGAAATTCACTTCCTAATCTGTCTATTCTTGGTATAAAATGGGAGCACACACTCGTTGAAATGAGTAATTGAGAGTGATTTACAAAAACTCTGCCATTCCAGAAAAACACATTTAATTCATCTCAATTTCCCTAAAGCATAACCACATTAAATGCTGCTATCTACACGTGCCAACGAGAAAATTATTAAAATATTAATTTCCCATTGTGGAGGTTTGGGTGATCAATACACCCTGACCCCCATCAAGACAAGAAAGGACCATTCACCAAAGCATCTTTGCCGGCTAGACTGCCGTCTTGCTTCTAAATCTTCCTTCCACAGTCAAGAAAATATAAATCACCCTTGTCCCGATTTGAAAGCCATCAACTATGCCCATTCTGACTGTTTTCCTTCTTTCTAATTTTATTTTTAATTAGCAATCTCATGATAGTCCGATAAATAATGTCGAAAGATGAATAATGAAAACATAAATTTCAACATGATATAATTACAATTCTAAAAAACCCCACCAACAACGTGGAGGTGCAATAACTCAGGACTTGTTCCTTAGCAATTATAAGCACAAATAGGATTTCCTTTCCGGCTCTTTCAACGTTGGTGATGACAGGACCCCTGTCAGAGGGCGAGCCGGCTAAACCACTTTGTCTCTGCATTAGAACTAAGGTCAACCGTGCAGGCAGGGAACCCAGCCCACATGTTGGGTAGCATCATTCACTTAGTACATGTAAATGACTGACTTGCACACATACGAGCTGTCTCTGCCTTCGACAATTTCATAAATACAAAGAACTAACTCCCTCCCACTGCAAAAACAAAACAACAACAACAACCAAACAAACAAACAAAACCCTCCTGCTCTAAACCTCTTTGGAGCAAAACAAAACACCAGCACCTGTGCAATCTGGCAGTAAATAAAAATAGCCTGCTTTTTATTAGCTGCATCCAACTACGGTGACGTGATAGTTTATTGATAACTCCATGTGCCCCAAAAGGAGGACTCTCTATAACACAAGCTGGAACAGCAGAGGACGTGATGGGAACAACAGCTTTGGTCATTATGCCCAAGAAGGGCTTTCTTTTACAAAATGAAAAAAAAGAAAAAAACTTATCCAATCTAAAATATGTCCAGTAAGAAGCACATGGCTTTCCACAGTAACTGTTAATGTCCCCATAACAGCTTCGTAAACATTCCAACAAATGTGCAGGTATAACTTTTGTTAGACATAAGGGGACCATGGTAGTAAGTTAATGGAAAAGATGAAATGTACCTTTTTGCTTGGTTCACATAATCTTCCTATGGCAAAAATAAAACAAACTAAAAATGACCCATAGCCCAAAACATCTATTGAAACAGCCTAGAGAGAATAAAGTGGTCTGTAGGGTCAGGCAAGGTCAGGAGAGGGAGCGGGACCACAAGTTCGATGCCAGGGTGAACAGGGGCAGATAAGATGCTCAGTGGCTCCTGAAGGGCCTCTCAGCCAAGACCACATACACGGACGAGGTCACTCTGTAAACTCTTCTATTTTATAAGCCAGCCCTGTGATGAAGCTTACTGGCTCCCCTGGTGTCACATGGAAGGCTCCTTTTCAGTTCCATCCTGGAGCCTGGCTTAGGCTCCATCTCCTAACTCCTTCAACACCTACCTTTCTCCTACACCCATCTGCAGAAGCAATAAAGATAAATCTCTCAATGTCATACTTTACACCCAGGCTCCCCAGTCTCGTTAATATCTCACCAAAGGATTTTTGGAAGGAAAGGCCAAGTGTGCTTGTTAAAGCCACAGTCTGGCTTCATTCATGCTACAGATGATTTGTTGCAGGCCTGGGCAGGCAGATCGCTGGTTCAGTAACCGAGGTACTAAGAAAGCATCCCGGAGCATTTTCTGTCTAGCATGAGACCTTGCACTTGGCACCTACAATGAACCAGTCTGGATTTTAGGACCTGATGGTCCAAGGGATGGGTGGATGCACTATGTGACCTGTCTTGAGCAGCTGTCTTTAGTTACACAAGAACTTCTAGGCTGGTGTTAAGCAAGATCACGATTCCACAGCCCTCAGGTTTGAAAGTGACCAGCATGTAGTAGCATCGTCTGTGCCTGGACCCTAGTTAGTTCATACAGTACTCAGCAAACTCCATCAGGCAGGAGCAAGGAGAGGGGCACGAGGAATGAAGCATCTCCCAGTTCTAGTTACCATTCAGCCACAAATAAGCTAAGATTCAGTGGAGAGATGCCTCAGCGGTTAAGAGCGCTGCCTGCTCTTCTAAAGGTCCTGAGTTCAATTCCCAGGAACCACATGGTGGCTCACAACTATCTGTAATGAGATCTGGTGACCTCTTGAGGAAGAAACCTGGTCAGTTGTCCTTATCAATTTAGACAATAGGGACAAGTTCAATAGAACCTCCCCATATGGGCTACCATGCAAAAAAAGAATAATAGAAACCTCTCAGATGGTCCATGTTTGAGATCAAGAAATACAGAGTGAACACAGAGTAATTTTCAAGTCTCAGGCATGGTTTGGCTGTGCTCGGACCCTCTAGTGGTTCCCAAGCTAGGCTGGATGGGTGTGGCAGCACACTTTGGGACATTTCAGTGTCGTCTGAACTTTCAGGAGAGCAGGTACCCATTTTTATCAAGACTCCCCTCTCTCTCTCCAGTCCTCTATGAGCTCTGTTCTAAAGAAATATAGAGCCATCCAAACAACCACTGTCCTAAAACATTCCAATCAACACACTGTGGAAGGCTATTTTTCTCTCGAATAGTTGAGTCATTAAGAACAATAATGGGAAAATTAATTGTTTACTATCAAGAAGTGCACATCAAAATCTTGTCTGCTTTTGAAAGTAGCTTTGAATACATATTTAACCAGATGTGGATTTGCTCTCTTGTTAAGTATGCAGTAGCTCAGCCCTGTCCTTGGATTTCAGAGTGCATAGGAAAGCCAAGTCTGGGTTAATAACCAGCTACTTTTTTCTTCTCTCATACAATACATCCTGACCAAACTTCCCCACCCTTCACTCCTTCCAGTTACCCCCACCTCCCTTTCCCCCTAAATCTACTCCCTCCCTCACCCCTTGTCTTCCCTGAGAAAAGAGCAGGCCTCTCGGGGACATCAACTGAACATGGCTCAGATACAATAAGACCCGGCACAAATCCTCACACCAAGCAAGGCTGGGTAAGGGAACCCAGTAGGAGGAAAGGGGTCCCAGGAGCAGACAAAAGAGTCAGAAATACTCCCACTATCAAGAGTCCTCCCCAAATACCAAGCCAACAACTGAAACTACATGCAGAAGACCTAGAATAGATCCATGCAGGCTCCATGAATGCTGTTTCCATCTCTGTGAGCCCCCACTAACCCTGATTAGTTGATTCCACTGACCAGTTACTTTTTAAAGATGAAGCACCAAAGAGGAACTGACCACGACTCAAAGAAAAACAGGACCAGTGCCTGGACCAAAAGACACTGAAAGATTAATGAGGAGCCACTCCATTTGGTTACAAAGTCCCTGAATATAGGTAGAATTCATTAAACAGTGAGAGGAGGCAACATTATTTTGTTCAAATTTAATATCTAGTGAGTACAAAGAAAATATTCAAATGGTATCTTGGGTTTAGAGATGACCCAGCAATTAAGGGCACTTCTGTTGTTCTCCTAAGAGTTCAGAATTCAGTTCCCAGCACCCATATCAGGTGGCTCATACCAACATCTCCAGCTCCAGGGGATCCGATGCTCTCTTCTGACTGTAGAAGGCAGATACACTCAGAGAGACATGGCATATCCACACATAAAACATGTATACATATTTTAAAAAAACTAAAATTCTTCTTTAAAAATAGTGTCTTTATTTCTTTTTAATCTTCAATGAAGTAGACCAAGCTGGGGGTAGATGCTGGGACCCAGGAGACTTTTGACATATATGGGATGCTCAAAGTCCCCAGTCCCCAAAGGGCCAACAGCACCCGTGGCGGGTCTTGCTCACCTTGGCCCCAGAGCTCTTTGGCATTGTACATTATTTTGTGAGCAGACTGTTGCTAAAGATGCAAGCAGAAGTCTTTAAGAAGCACAAAATGTAGGCACCTGCCTCTTTTTTTATGTCAATACAGAGTTATTTTTCTTCTTGATATTGTTCTGTTTTTGCCAAATGTTCCTGTTAAATGTTAGCTTTAACAAAAAAAAAATTTACTGCTACCTGTTTCTATCATAACTTTGGAGGAATAATATGATATTTTCCACTTACAGCAAGTGCAGACACAGCCTACTGATGAAGCCTAGCTTGTTCCCCAAAGGGTGAGAATAATACTCAAGTGTGAGAGATTTTTCTCATGCTTGAATGCTATTCTCTCATTTGTAATGTCACAGACTTGTATTGCCACCTTAAAATTCTCTCTCTCTCTCTCTCTCTCTCTCTCTCTCTCTCTCTCTCTCTCTCTCTCTCTCTCTCTGTCTCCCCTACCAGAAAATCCTAAAACCATGAGACCAGGCCAGTTAGAACAATGGGATGGGGAGAAGGGGGTGAACTGAGATACAGTAATACATGTAACTGGCCAGTGGATTAGGCAATGGGTACCTAGTGACACTGGACTCAGACAAGACATAGGATCTTACACTGAAACAGAGGGCCACCTTTCAGAACAGAGTTAAACTGAATTTAGCAGTTTAAAATGTGAAATGTATGCTTACATGCATGCCATGCTTGCTGAACAATCAATTTGCATTGCATTAAATTAATGCAGTAATGGATAGCTATAAAATTGCACATTTCATACATTAAATTTAATGATAAAATAATAGGTAATAATAAGTTGACCATTCTAATATAAATATCAATCAGTAAATGCACTCAAACATAATGAATAACTTTAGGCATTCCATTTCTGGAGCGGCAACATTCAAGGAGAACCATATAAATTGGGAAGCCATTGTCCATCAAGATAAGTTAATTAGCCTAGAAAGAGACATGCAAGAGGCTGTTAACCTGCAGCATAGGCCTGCAGCAGGCTTCTCTGGACTTTATATATATTGAGTAATTTGGGAGATTGAATATGATATTACCTTTATTTTGGCATGCTATTTCCAAATCATTGGCTTTTATGGTTAAAGGAAATTGCTAACAGCCATGCTTGGAACAGGACCAGAGCAAAGGTGGTAAGCTCTTGGTGAGCCAAGAAAGTGAGAAACATATGTATTTGGTATTTAAGATTCATTTTGGGTTTTCAAATTCAACAACATGATTTATTTTTACTTGTTTTTCCCCCCTCTCTAATTATCTATGTGCATGAGACAGTTCCTTTTTTTTTTTTAAGAAGTACTTAAAAAAGTGACTCACACAGACGTGGGATGGAGCTCGATGGTTCTGCGTGTGCTGAATGAGCTGTGAATAACGATTTTCAGAGAGCAGACTTCATACACACAGAAACTCATCTGCTGCAGGTTGGCCAGCGTGAGCCCCCAGGGAAAGAGGACCACCCAGAAAAGGTTCCGTGTGCAAGGCTTGCCTGCTTAAAGAGGGACCTCTTGAAAGTCTTTTTGATGAGGTGTGTGAGGTTTCTTAGACTTCAAGAAATCCAAGCCCTTTCAAGCCCCCACCCAAGTCCCTTCAAACCACCATTAGCAGAACACCTCCCAAGCACAGGAATCTGTGATCATGCAAAACGCAAGGAGGGCCTTGCTCTGTGCAGTCTTGGCTACATTCTACAGAACCTTGGGGCACCCAAGATGCTGCACAGTACATGCACGCGTCTCTCTCACACACATACACACTCACTCACACACACACTAAATGTTCAGATAATGCTGGGCCTAACAAAGCTGTAGGTTTGGCCTTTGTTTGTAAACTATAAAGGTCTTCCTTTAACATGCCAAGAAGCACCAAGAAAGCACAAGTGGAGATACAGCAGATGTACCACCCCGAACTCAGAAAAACCATAGCATCATGAACGACGCACCCATCTCCAGGGTCCCATGCAACACAGTATGGGGAGCGTACCTAACATAAGGGACTTGAGGAGCCAGTCTATTTTGTGTGAAAAGAGCCAGATATTTTACTTTTTTTGCAAAACGAAAAGTAAAACAACAGAAAATAAATGAATGTAAAGTAATGAATTTTTAAGCCTTGGACAAAAAGAAAGGGGGGTTCACATGATGATTTCTTTGATATTCCTTTTAGAAAGCTTTTGGAGTTTTTAGTTGAGGAACTCTAGGCAGAGTTAAACCAGGACTCCTTCAAATTAGCAGCTGAATGGTCACCTGTGATTTAAAGTGACTGCATCCTCACTGAGGATAACAGAGCATTGCAGAGGCTCACACAGCTCTTTTTACAGGGAATCTTTCTGATGAACCCTGTATTCCTAGCCTCTTAATGGGACCCCAAACCCAACCATACACCAACATGTCCCTGCCCTCCTGTCTTGGGGATCTGCGGACGGAGCAAGGCTAATATCTTATTGGTGAAAAGGATTCCCCAAATCAGAAGAGCAGGGTGTGGGGGCTCACACCTTGCATCCTAGCATTTGAGCGGCTGCGACAAAAGGACTATAGTGAGTTTGAGGCCAACGTGGACTAAGATATGTGAGACTCTATCTCAAAGGGGAAAAAATCAAATAAACAAATTACAATAAAAAAATTAGAAAGCTTTCTTTGCCCAGAAAATCTAGTTCCATTCCTCAGCTTTTCTTTATAAGTAGAACTAAAAAGGCTATGGAGACAGATCAGTAGCTGAAGAGCATTTGCTGCTCCTGTAGAGGACGTGTATTTAATTCCTAGCACCCTCATTAGGGAGTTCACAGTAACTTCAAATAACTCCGGTTCCAGGGGATCTGACGCCCTCTTCTGAGGACACCAAGCACGCATGTGGTACCCAGACATACATCAGGCAAAACATTCATACACATAAAACATTCACAATGTAAAACAGAGCTAAGGAGATGAGGGCTGGGAAGAATGCTACCTTACTGGAAGCTCTTCCCACTCCAGAAAGTTCTGCTGGGCGCTGGAGGCCACCATTTGGCACTTCGTAGACTTCATTTGCACGTTCTCAGTTGTTTTGCTATAAATGTAACCACCGGTATGCACGTACATTTACAGTACACTGAGTCTACAATGCCAAACTGAGGGGTTTTTTTCATGTTTTTTTTTATAATAATCTTTTTTAGTTTTTGAAATCATAATATAATGGTATCATTTCCCCTTTCCTCTCCTCACTCCAACCTCTCCCATGCATCTCCCTTAATCTCTCAAATTCCTGCAATTGTTGTTACAAATCATCTGGAGCCACTAGCTCCAGGGCCTCCAAGGGCACCAGACACATATGTAGTACACAGACATACACGGAGACAAAACATTCATACACATAAGACAGTTTAGGCGAGAGAAAATTTCCCCCAACCATGTCGATTGTCTCATTCTTACAACGTCCCCTCATGTTTCCAAATGCAGAGACCAAGGAAGAAAAACTGGGCCTGGTTTTGCTTACTTTATATTTAGGCGGAAAGCTATGCACAGAGCAGAACATCTCCAGAAACACCATCATTCCCCTGGTGTACTTTGGCACAAATGTTTTTAAAGTAGGTTAAAGAACTATGCTGCCTGCTACTTAACATACTAACATGCTATGTAGGTGTGTGAAATGCATACTTTCCCCTGGGAAGTCAGCTCATCCTTACAGATCCAGTTTCTGATCCAGCAGAAGGTATGGGGAGGTTGACAAAATGACTGCCCTCGAGTGTCAGCACTGGCGTGAAGGTCCCTGGAGCCTCTCTCTGTAATCCCTACTCATCCGCAGTGAAACGGGGGAGGGGGGATAGAGACAGGATAAGGCCCCAGGGCTAGGGAGCCTGACATGAGCAACGATGAATAACAAGAGTGGAAGTTCAGGTCTGATAGTTAAGTTTGTCCTTAGCCCTGCACACACACACACACACACACACACACACACACACACACACACACACCAATAATCAAACACCCTTTGGTATCGCCTCCCAGACGTGACCCTTCAATGGCTACCTGCTAAACAATGGAAATGGAAACAACAGGTCCCCCAGTGTCTGTGTAGTTGGCAAAAGAGGCAAAGGTCCGACCTAGGTGGGAGGTACCAGTGAGCTAGACAACTCCCCTGCCAGTTTCCCTTCCTTTTGGTCTTCCCACAGTGTTAAGAAGCAAGCCAGGGTCCTGCACATATCAGACAGCATCTCCACGTCTGGACCTCCAGTCTCTCTGCTCAGTTTCATGCTTTTTGGTTGGTTGGCTTACTTTTGTTTATATAGGTAGGGTCAGTCTTGCTCTAAAATCCCAGGTGACCTGAACCTCTCAACATAGACCAGGAAGCATCCAGTGAGCTTCAGTCTCCCAAGAGCTGGAGTTACCAACGTGACTCACCACACACAGCTCTTACACTCTTTCTCTGCTCAGGTTCTGCAAGCTTGTAGAAAAACTGGAATATATGCTTCACATAAGAAAGGTGGGAAACGGGAGTGGTGGCACATCCCCTGCCAGCCTGCCAGTGGGAAGGGCGTGGAAGAAGGATCTGAACCTCAAGGACTTTAAGGGCGGCCTGGACTATATGAGGTCCAACCTCAAAAAAGAGAGGAGTTTGGGGTTTGGTTCAGGGATCAAATGTGGGCTTAGGTCTTAGCAAGGACCAGTCAATGCGGAGTTAGAGACGGGAGCAAAGGACACTCAGAGCAGCAAGGTCTCCTTGTGGTATTATCCCAGGGCTCAGCCCTCTGCAAGCCTGGGCTGCAGCACTGGGACTCTGGGGGCAGGGAAAGGAAGGAGAGACTACTGTATATTCATATTTCGGGGATATTTTTAGTCTTGTGTTTTTGACGTGTGAGCTGCCAGCACAAAATACACCAAACACCTTCCTAACTCCCTCAAACCAAATAAATAAATGAAAAGAGAGGCGGCTTAAACCCTTGACAAGCGGCTTGTCAAGAAAAGCTGTTTTTCACACAAGAAACCTCTTTCCGAACCCTAAATCCTGCTGCATTCTGTTCTATTTGCAGCACCCTTATCTGTGAGCATCATAACAGGGAAGTGTAAATTGGACCCCCCTCAAAAAAATCCATTTTATTTTTAAAGCCAAAACGTGATCAAGGAGTTTGCCTGCCTTCCAGAACACTGCCTTCACATGTGAGAAGGAGTCGCAGCCTTCTAAGAGGAGTGTGCTATTGACTCGCGGTCTTAATGCTGCAACTAACGAATGACTTAGCCAAAAGGGCTGAGGCTTTCTACCCATGTTAGGAGTAAATATTTTTAGTGACGGCTTGACTGTGACACCAAGAACTTAGAATGTGGAGGAAAGAACGTTTGAGAACAATCTGGGTCTGAGGTAATTTGACATCTGTACAAGGTTATTATGGAATTGTCTCTCCTGATTGTAGACAGCAACAGAATTTCTGAGGCCTAGGGCACGGAGACCCAGAGAGAGGAAGAAAATCTAAACATTAGTCGAATGGCCCAATTGAATCTCACAGTCCAGCATAAGGAAGAAGTGGGGAGGAAGACGAGGCACTGTCTTTAAATTCTTATTTCATGTGTACGGATGTTTTGCCTGAGCTGTGAGCCACGCGCGTTCAGTGCCTGTGGATTAATAGATGATTGTGGGCCACCCTGTGGATGCTGTGAATTGAACCTAAGTCCAGTGAAAGAGCAGCCAACGCTCTTAACCACTGTGTGCTTTCTCTCTTTCTCTCTCTCCAGCCCCAGAAATATGTATTTAACAAAAATTACAGGAAAAATTCTAAGAATGTGGAAAAGGAGCCAATATTTCCAGGGATATATGATTGCTGGGACTGGATTGAAAGGTATCATGGCTTGACTACATAAGGATCAGATTGACCTAACCCACAGTGGCCAGAGTTAGAGATGGAGCTCTTCCAGACACTCAAAGCCCCCATGAGGCTGCCTTCTAGATCACTACCCAACATTGTGGTTCCTTGGTTTGTTTGTTTGTTTTTACCACTTTGGGTTTTAAGTATTGACAAGGGATGCTATATGCACAAGGAGCCACAGAGAGGATGCCTCACTTGGCCTTTTTTTTGACCAATGCTTCTTTAGCAATGAAGCATCTTCTTAAAGAGAGGCCTGGGTGAGGAAGTTACATCCTGAAACCTCCCTGGGTGAGAGGCCAAGTAGACCCTGGGCTGAATAGAAAGAAAGAACAAGAGGCCAACCATGGGGATGGCTTCCAAGCAAAGGTGGAAAGAAATGGGAGTGGACTAAGAGAGCTTAACTGCATATTACCGGCGAAAGACTCCATGAATGTTAGAAGATGCATTCATTTCACAGCCCACACCATACAGATATATGTTTCATGTTCCATGCCACACAGACATGCATTTCATAATTCCATACCATACGGACAATCTATAAAGTTTTATGGGTTTTTTTGTTTGTTTGCTTGTTTTGCTATTGTTGCCATCTTAAATATCTCTGAGTCTTTGTCAATGAATCCCCAGAGTATCTCAGCTGAGTCCCATGACTCCCTGCCTTCTCTTTGCAGGTGCTTGCACAGTTTTTAGCAATTCTGACATTCCCCCATCGCTCCAGAAGACAGTTCTTGGCCCTTCTCTTCCCTATGCAGCTTGAAAATGACAGGTTCAATTTTGACAGTTATCACCTATAAGCCATTAAATATTTTCCTCGACAATCATGCAGGGAGGCCTGGAATATACACCAGCCCTCAACTGCTCCATGCCGAGTCACAGACAAATGCTTGAATATGCATTTAGGAAAGAACACATACAAGTTCAAGGCATTTTTTTCCCAAACAGCCTAGACTCCAGTTTCAAACCTGACAAAAATAACATAAGAAAGAAAATCAAGATAGATCAATCTAACTTAAAACCTAATGATGTAAAAATATTAACTCGAAAACAGTAGAGAGAAAATTCTCAAGAGCAATAATAACATCTCACAAGCCAATGGTGATAATTACAGGGACACTAGGACCAGAGACAGGAATAGTCCTTGCCCAGTTCATTATCTCAATAGGCTAATAAAAGAGAAAGTCTGTAATCACTCAAAATATAGCTGATAAAATAAGCAAGTTGGTGGAAAGATGGCTCAGCAGTTAGGAGCACTGGCCACTCTTCCATAGGACCCAAGTTCAATGCCCAGCAACCACAAGGCAGCTCATAACCTTCTGGGACTCCAGTTCCAAGGGCTCTGACACCCTCTTCTGACTTCCATGGGCACCAGGCAAGCATAAACTGCACAGATACGCACGCAGGCAAAACATTTGTCAGAAAACAAATTCAGAATGTTGACTGTGAGTAAAGTCTAAAATAAATAAAACTCTTTGACTACTCTAATAAGAAAAAGGAAAAGAAAAAAAAACACATTATCTCATGAGCCCAAATGGGCTGGGGATATAGCTCAGTTAGTTAAATATTTATCGTGCCGACATGAGGACCTGAGTTCTGCATTCAATTTCCAGCACTTTTTAAAAGATGATGGTGGTTGTTTACACTTGTAATCTCAGCACTGGGAGACAGAGAGAGTCATATGTCCAGGGTTCAGTTCTCTGGCCAATCAGCCCAAACAACTCAGCAAGTTCTAGACCAGCGAGACCCTGACTGAGGAAACAAGGTAGATGGCTCGTGAGGCCTGATGCTTGAGGGTGTCCTCTTGCCTTTTCACAAATGCACACACGTGTGCACATACACCCACATACACACACTCACTCAGGCTGCCACAAAAGAAATAGTCTTATCATTGCCAAAACCAGCAATTTCACACCTTCTAAGTTAAACTACTCAGTGCACTGAGGAGACTGTCAGGAAGAACAGATGTTGGAAAGAGGCAAAAGTATTTAGTGTGTGCGTGTGTGCATGCATGCGTGTGTGTGTGTGTGTGTGTGTTTATAACTAAAGCACCAGAGATACTCCATGAAAAAAAGTGAGTGGAGATATTAGAACAAGAATCAGCTCTGGGTTAACGAACTAACATAAAAATACAAATTAAAATCAGAAGAAAAGATACTCTGAATAAGAGTAAAATGGCATTCACTTTCAAGAAATGAACTTAAGGAACCCACAACTGACACACACAAAACCATCAAAATATTACAGAGATACACAAGGATGACAAATGAATGGAAGGAAAGCCATTGCTCTTAGAGGAGCAGCGTCCTCGTGAAAATGTCATTACTCCCACACTGCTCGACACATCTAACATGATTCCAATAAAAATGCCAACAGAAATGCTTTGAAATTTGGAAAAATCAATTCTAAAAGGCATATGAAAAATTAACCTTTGAGAATAGTCAGGAAAATTCTGAAGTGCAGAGTTATCAGCCCCACTGGGCATTAAAACATACTATAAAGCTAAGATAATTAGAATAGTTTGTTACTAGAGAAACAATAATGAGGAAAAATGGAGCCAAAAATCTCTCAGAAATAGACATAATGCATATAGAAATTTATTATGCAATAAAGTAGGCATTTCAGATGTGGTAGAAAGATAAATTATCTAATAAGTACATTGGAACACTCGGCCAGTTATGGGATGTGTGTGGATGATGCCGGCTCCTGTCTTGTGTCTCACATCAGGATAAGTCCCAGCAGGCTCCCAAATTAAGTGTAAAAGGTAAAGACTTTAGAAAACAAAAGAGAAGATGGGGGGGTGGAGAAACCCAAATCATCATCTAAGCCCAAGGAAGGCTCTGTTGAGTTAAGAAACAAAACTCAACTGGCTCCAAATCGAAAGATGAAACGTGAGGGGAAAGGCGATAAATCTGCACTGCATCTCAAAGTTTTGAAAGGCAAGAATGCTAGCAACAAAGATAGAAGCAGAACAAAGAGGCAGACCCCCCCACCCACAACTCGACCCTAAACAGACTCCTTCTAAATCATTTCATGCTGGGCCACTCTGTGTCAGAATGGGAAGCTCGGTGTCCTACCTGGGGCTCTCTGGAAGACTCTTTTTGAGCTGTAGAAGACTGTGCCCATTGGTTGGACAGTGTTCTCAGCATCAGCACCCATATCCAAGGGAAGGATCAGGATGAGATCCCATCCAAGCCTCAGCAGCATCCTCCAGCTGTTCTGGAGCTGTGATGACATTCAGCATTGTCCCAGAGTGGAAACAGGGCCTTGACCATTCTAATTCCACACTGCCTAGGACTCAGATGATGGCCTCTTGCAGAAAGAAGGGGAGAGTTCAACTAGATGCTGTCTTTAGTGGAAGCAGCCCAGAAGGGGACAGAGGGTTGGCTTCTAACATCCTCATGTGCAAGAGGAAGGAATGGGAGTTTGGGCTTAAAGAAGGGCCTGGGCCCCACGAGCACAGCTTTAACAACTGCTAGAAAGAGATAGAGGACAAAAGAAAAACAAATGGCTGAATATGACACAAATCCACGCTCAGCTTCGTTCCCACCCAATAAGATGTTCGCAGCCAGCTCCAGATGTCCCATTGAATAAGCAAAGAAAAATGGCTGCCAACACAAAGCTAACACTCATGCTGGTAAATGCTTTGGTGATGGGAAGTGTGTGACACAAGTCCATTTGACACTTCCTACCACACTGAAAGTTCATGTATCTCCTGACCTGGCATCATCTTTTAGGTGAATTCACATGTTTCCAAAATGCCCATTACAGCCATTAACAGTGACTACCTTGAAAGCCCGAAAGTGGAAGGCAGGCAAGGGATGCCTGCTTGGCTGTGTGTATTTTTATAGTGTACTGGGTATTTTGCTCATCATCTGAAGGATTAGGGGAGCACTATTTCTAGGTAAAGATTGAATTCAGCTATATAATGGAAACCTACATTTGCACCAAGAACTCAATGTGGAGAAAAAAGACATAAAATTTGTGGACAAAAATGCAGAATGGGGAGAAATGAAGCCTGCATCTCTCAAATGTCTGAAGCAGGGACTACTGAGTTATGGAGTAGTAGGAACTTGGAGTGGACTGGTAAATCTCTAACACGCCTGCCACCAAATGGGAATAGTCAAGGCCTGGAAACATTACACCAGAGCAAGTGGCAGGAATCTTCTAGAAACTACCATTTAAAAGTTTCATTTATTAATTTTAGTCGTGTATGTGTGTGGGTCTGTGGATGTGTTTGCTGGTGCCTTGGAGGCCAGAGACCTCAGATTCCTATAGCTGGAGTTACAGGTGGTTGTGAGCTTCCCAATATGTTCTAGGAATCGGACCCCAGTTTTCTGAAAAAAACAGTTTACATTCTTAACTTCCAAGCCATCTCTCTAGGACTAGAAACTATCGTAACTATAAATAACGAGAAGAAAAGATAGGTTGGTTTAAATGTATGTAGGTATCTGTGTGTCTTTGTGCTTATGTGTATATATATGTATGTGACTGTGCATATGCATGTGTGTTCATCTATATGTATGTATATATGTGCATCTGTGTCTGTTGTGGGCACAATTGTGTGTTTGCATCTGCACGTGCATGTATGTGTGTGTGTGTTGTCTGGATATTTAAATGTGTGCATATAAATATGCATTTGTCTTGTGTGTATATGTGTGCATGCCTATATGTCTGTACATACTTGACATGTGTCTGTATATATGTACATGTGTTTGTATATAGGAATATACACATGCTTTAGTGCCTCTGTATGTATACATGTGCTCATTAATATCTCTGTATGTGTGTGAGTGTACATGTGTGTATATGCATAGGTACGCATACATATATGTCTGTATATTTGTATATGCATGTACATATGTTCCTCCATGTGCACGTGTAGACTTGAGTATATAGGTGTAAATATATCTGTGTGCATGAATGTGTGCATATATGTATCTGCACATGTGTGTACGCATGTATGTATGTCCATGTATATGCATATGTGTGTGGACATATATGTATACATCATGTGTGTCTGTCGAGGATCTTTCACCTGGACAGCCTTGCGATGACCCATAGTAGGATGCCATTTTCCTCTGCTCTGCTGATGGTGTTTCTCATTTTGCCCAGACCCTCCAAGAGAAAGTGCTGCTTCCCACGGCTAATCATCTGCTGTCATCCACATGAAGGGTCTACATAGATCTCTACCAGATGCTGGACTTCACAATGGCCCCTCCTCCCAACCCGTGAATTAATTTTTGCAGCTCTAAACCTCTGAGAAGAGGAAAGCAATCCGAATACGCCTCCCTCTCTCTGATGTGCACACCACAGGGCAACTTTCCGGAATCCTCCAGAAAACGGATGCGGCTCAGCAACGGTTAAAGATGGATTTCTTGTGCCTCTTGCGCATTTACATAATTGATTCGCTGGATAATGTACTCTGCTTCCTTATTTAATAAACATGTTAATGATTTCAGACAATTACTCAAAACTGCCTACAAGTGTCTGTCTAAGAAAAGCAACAAAAAATAATTAAAATGAAAATACACACCAAAAGGCACATCCTTCATATCGCATTACACCAGATATTAAGTCAATATGTCACCCTGTCACCAGTCACTTGCTACCTGCTGTTATACATTTATTCAAATTCTAATGTATTAGCTGAGGCTGAGCCATTGGTGAGACACCCAAGTGGGTGAGCACACAGCGAGGGAATAAACCTGGCACTCTGTTGGGGTACAGGCAATGAAATAGCAGAGAGAAGGGGGGGCGTGATAAAACACAGGCCAAAAACAGAAGGTTGGCGCAGACGCCTCAACAAAGCAAAGCTTCTTCCGGCTACTCCTGGTGGGAGGCAGTCACAGGAGAACTAAATGGATTCCATTTCCTCTGCAACCCCTCAGAGCTTGGAGCACCGAGCAGGCCAGCATCCCCACAGGTCCAGTGCTGGCATACACCTTGTCTGAGCCAGCCATTTTCATATTGCCTTCTTTTAATCCTCCAACACATTAAAGTGAGTCCATCAGAAGTCACGGCTTGAGTCACACAAAGCTATGGGCATTTCCATTCCCTAGAGAACCAGGAAGGCAGCGGGTGACAGCCAGTGACCTTGTGTATGGGGTAGCATGATTCCAGTCCTCAGTGGACCCTGGCCAGGACCACTTAAGCTTGGTTCTTCCAACTCCTGACAGATGTCTAAGCTGTTTGGACTCAGTGGGTTCTAGGTATCCTCCTGGCCTCTAGGAAGAAGGGTTGCCTGCCAGGTACAACAAGATACTATAGGAATATGGACGTTACCAGTCCTTGCTAGAAGCTAGCAGATTCTGGTTCATGAAGTATCAGATCCATACGATTCATAAGACAATCAGGGGCGAAGAAGAAATGGAACTTGTTGAGAAGAAATCATGTCTTTCGTCAGGAAATCTGCTGGGAAGGACACAGATGAGTGAGGAACCAGGGGCTTTCGTGGCTTAGGATTATCCTTTTTTTATATCAGAGCCCAAGTGTTTTGTGTAGAGGCCACCCATGATATCGGCTCATAATAACATAGGTCAGTAGGTGTGTGTGTGTGTGTGTGTGTGTGTGTGTGTGTGTGTGTGTGAGAGAGAGAGAGAGAGAGAGAGAGAGAGAGAGAGAGAGAGAGAGAGAGAGAGAGCACTTTAGGTTTTTGTCTTCTGTTTTATTATAATAACCCAACATATTCAGTTGGTGTCTAGTGGAGGAAATGGGAACAAACAAGAACAGTTAATTCAGAACCACCCAAAGAAACAGGCACTTAACTAGAAGTCTACTAAGCTGACAAGGAACTTAAAATAACAGGTGGCAAAGTCTAGCCAGAGTCCTAGCTCAGCTTTGTGCATGGTAAATATTGTGTTTCAGGTGCCTAAGGAATCTTTAAACTGAGCTATTAAGAGACTAGCCCTGAGCCCTTGGCTTCATGTTTTGTTTTCCCACATATTAAATGATCCTCTAGACTACAGAAGGAGCAAAGGGCCACATGCTGTCACCTGTCTGCTGTGAGAACATGGCTTCCTAGTCTTCTGATATAGGCCCAAGCCATGAAGCATGATGAATCAACCGAGTCACCCATGTCAAATATTACCAAAAGAAGGTCAGGAGATGCTCAGCAGGTAAAAGTGCTTAAATGTGCAAGTTTGAGGACCTGAGTTCAAACCCTCAGTATCCCCATAAGAAGGCAGGAATCCAGATGAATGCCTGTAGCACTAGTGTGGGGTGGTGCAGAAACCGCAGGATCCCCAGGCTCGAATGCTGGCCAGTCTAACCAAATCCAAGAAGACTAAGGAAGACAGGCAGCATAGACTTCTGACTTCCATGCTTCCCATGCACCTGCATGCAGGGACACACACACATTCACACAGCTAAAAAGGAAACAGAAAAACCTGAAACATTCATTTAATTCAATCCCCGCCCCCAAAGATAGAAAAACACAAACAGAGTAAGGTGGGAATACTTGATGTTAATAGCAGTCCTGCAAGGTCATGGCCAATTCCTTCTGGTCAGGAAGCGAAGCAGATAAGACCCTGACCGATTGTTCAGTATTTTTAAGAGGCCCTTTGCACAGCAGCACGGAAGTTACAGAAGTTAATTTAAAATAATAATGGGATCTGTGACCTGACAATTCCAAGAGGAAAGGAGGCTTAAATGATCTCTTCTGTGGACAAAAATCTACTCAGGTGACTTATTTCACGTGACCTGTTTTGAAAGGCAGGGAGCTCACCCTCCTCACACAGAATAAGTGACTGAGAGCGGCTTCATGCACAGATGGGCCCAGGACAAGGGCTCCCCTCCTGGATCTGCTGGGGCTCCCCAGACAACTGTGTCTATACCCCTTGATGTTTCCAACAATGGACATAAGCTGTATCTTAGTCTCCCATTGGAGTGTGATGTTCAGGGGGAAGTGTAACTCAGAGATTAGGGTCTTTTGAATCACCTGCTATTCTCATACTGTCTCCTGCAGAAGAAATGGCTACACTACCAGCTTCCTCGACAAGTTCAACACTGCCTGGCTGACCATGATGGTTCCTGTGAGAGAGGTGCTAAACAACCCCACCAGGGGTCCTCCTCTTCCTTCATCTCCATGGCAACTGTATCCTTAAGCCTGGACACCCAAGACTTTCCCCCTTCCTGTAGAGCTCCTACCAGACAAGTTTCTCATCAAAAGAGCCCCATCACTACTCCGAGACAAGAAGCTAGACCCACTGCTAACATGCCTAGCTCTCTAAGTCATTTCCTTTTCATTCATCTGCTGCCTTTCTTATTAGATCCCCAGAGAGGAGTTGAAGGAACTTACAAGAAAGGACAGATATGCCATTAATCAGTGCTGAAGCCAAGAGGAAGCAACAGTGCTAAGCTCATGGTGATTAATAAAACAGTTGAGATTCCATGGGGACACCAGCCAGGAGCTTCCAGGCAGCCACAACAAAAGGGAAAGCACTGGCAAGGAATGGCTACCTGTTTCTCGTGGTCAGAAATGACGAAGAACAAGATATCCCCATGGAGGAAGACTTCAGAGCAGGCTGTGAAGGGCCGGCTTGGGAAGGCCACATCCCCGGAATGCCCACCTCTCGTTCATATACTCACCACACATCACACTGTCTCATGGCATCTTTATTTCCTTAATTGTCTAAAAACAGGACCTGGGTTAGGATTCAAGAATTCAGGTGAGACACCAATTTCTAGCTCCACCATAACTAACCAGAGAAACGGTCTTAATCTTTCCAGGGAAATGACTGACAGCCATGAGCAGGTCTTTCCAGCCTCTATTCTTTCTATTTTAAAGATTTTGGGAGACATACATAGGCTAGGTAGATAAATAGTCAGTAAAGTGTTTGCCACCTATTCAATGGGGACCTGAGTTTGGTTCCCAGAATCCACATAAAAGGCCAGGCGTGGCAGTATACACTTGTAAACCCAGCCCTGGGGAGGCAGAGACAGGAGCATTCCTGGGGCTAGTAAGCCAGCAAGCCTAACCTATTTGGCAAGTCCCAGGCCACATGAGAGGATGGTTCTTGAGAAAAGACACCAGGCAGACCTCTGATTTTCATTCACATGCACATGTGCACACATGTATCTGAACACATATGCACACAAAGAGAGACATAGAAATATCATACATAGCAAAAGCCCTTTATATAGGAAGGATCAGGGCTAACTTATCCTGCAGATTACTGTTAATTTGCATCACTTGAACTAAGCTTCTGACAACCTCACACAGTCCAACAGTACAGCTCTGTGTAGCAGCAACTCACACTTGATGAGCGCCAGTCGGCCATGTTTCTCCAAGTGAAGTAAAATTAGCAGAAGGTCACATGGGAAGCACTGGCCAACCTCGTCATCGGTTTGGTCTTTTCTGACCTTGCAAGGCTCTACATTCATTGCCATTCTCAAAAAGGGGGCATGCAATTTCAAAGGAATTATCGTAGAGCCATCGTCTGCACACAGATGAACACACGCAGATAATGTGTGCATACAAACAAGACCGTCTCATCAATTCGGTTCGCATTCCATGACCTCCTTCACCCCTCCCCACGCTAACACAATTATGTCTAACAGCCTCCGTTTAAACCCAAAGCCAAAAGAAAGCATCCCTAATGAAACACAATTTCAAATTAGAGTCAAATCTGTCTCCTAGACCAAAATATACAAAAAAGGCTCTTGCTTATATTTTTAAACTTCATGTGACTTATTTAAAGATTCAAGGTTTTCGCTGAAAGGAGGCAGAGATGACTAAACTTTCATTTAGGCTAAACAGTAATGCAGGCAGAATTTGGGCTCATTTGGGTTCCTTTTAATCCTCTTCGCTGCTGCTTTTGGAAACTAACATGACCCAGGGAGTCACAGCTCCCTGTTAACGTCCGTGTAAGACCAACACGCTGACAAAACACTGCTTTTAGTAAAACTGTCATTTCTCTACCTGTAAATTGAAATCTGTAATTATTCCATTGCTCCAGCCACCCTTTCTTGCTTTCTCTTTTATTATATTGAGTGAAGCAGAGCTATGCCTGTTGTGGAGATTTTGCTTTCTGAAGAGGAAAGGACTCGTGCTCCTGACCAATAGAATACAAGGGGCAGGATGGTAGTCAAGCAGAGTGAATGTCCCAGCAGGAATGACCTACAGATTATACTGTGCTTCTTCTTTCTTTTTTAATGTGTATGAGGTGTGTATCTTCTTACCTGTAAGGGTACCACCTGAGTACTGTCCTCACAGAGGCCAGAAGAGGGCATTAGATCCTCTGGAACTGACGTTACAGATGCTTATAAAATGCCATGTGGGTGCTGGGAACTGATCCCAGGTCCTTTACAAAAGCAGCAAGTGCTCTTATCTCCTGAACAATCTCTCCAGCCCCCGTTCTTTAATTTAAATCCCACATGTAGTCCTTAATTTCTTTAGAATACATGAAGAGAGGCGATATGATTTGACAGCACGAGCCCCAAACATGTGCAGATATACTTACACAGCTGCACACAAATCAATAAATACTCTCTTAAAAGATCCAAAATCTTACAACCATTTTAATGATGAAACTTACCAGGTTTTTATGTCAAATTCACTAGTTATTTATTAAACGCCCACTGCATGCAGAGTGCAATTAATGCAAGACCAAAACATCAGTTCTGGTTTCTGCCCCCTCATGGTCGGAGCACCACCAACACATGGCTTGTCCTGTATTCACTATGCCTGATCTTAAAATGCCCATCATGCTGGGAAGCTGCAGAAGAACGATCCATCCACAGGACTGGTGAAAACTCCAGAGTTATTTCACTCACCACAGCTCAGTGCTTTCTCTCTTCTCTAAAAATGAAAAAGAAAACAAAGAACCACTCTATCCTCCTCTCTCTCACCTGTCCCTTTTCAAAGATGCCGTGATAAAGGATGAGTCAGCAATGAAAACAGCAGAAAAGGAAGTGTCATAAACATAGTCAAGACAGGAACTTTTCCTCCTGAAATTAACACTTAAAACTCACATTCTCTCACAGCTCCCAAGCTCCTAAATCAGAGAAAGGACTGAATTGCTGGTCAGCATCACTGGCAGGAAGTGCTCAGTAGACTGTGGCAATCAGTAGAGCCAAGGAGGGTAAAACAGAAAAGCTGTCCTATCATGCTTTATTCGTTCATCAGTCAGTCAGCCTACGAGCATTCAGTTCAGCCTCTTCTTGTGGGCAAAGTAGTACTCAAGGTGCTGAGGTGCTTAGTAGACATAACAAACACCTCCTTTCTTATTGATCCCTCACTGATGCAGACATGGTCAGCCAAGGGAAACAGGTTTGTCTGGCGTCTGTCTTCATATTCATTCAACCAACCACATGATTAGCTCTTAGGCAATTAGTTCATACCAGCTTCTAGGTTCAGTTAGAAGAAAATAAATTTAAGATGTAAGAACTTACAGGTAGCCGGGCGGTGGTGGCGCACGCCTTTAATCCCAGCACTCGGGAGGCAGAGGCAGGCAGATCTCTGGGAGTTCGAGACCAGCCTGGTCTACAAGAGCTAGTTCCAGGACAGGCTCCAAAAAAACCCTGTAACCCTGTCTCGAAAAACCAAAAAAAAAAAAAAAAACACTGTGTAATGAGGGGCGATGAGGATCCTTCTGGTTGTAGGGGAAGACACATAAATATGTGCCAGACAGAGGGAAAGAAGATATTCTGATGGAGAATGACATCAGAGAAGAAGACACAAGAACACAGAGAGGAATGGAACTCTGCTGCCCACCACAGGGAGGCCTGAACCTAGGATGGGGCTACTGAGGGAGGATTCCAAAAGAGCAGAGAGGCATTACCAAGGGCCGGGGTCTCAATGCCATGTCCAGGAGTTTCCCCATCACCAGGCAATGTAGAAGGAATCCATTTCTTGTTCAAATATATTTGTACTTCAACGATTTTCATTTTGTTTTTGTTTTTCAAAGCAAGGTTTCTCTGTATAGCCCTGGCTGTTCTGGAACTCACTCTGTAGACTAGGCTGGCCTTGAACTCACAAAGATCCATCTGCCATTGCCTCCAGGGTTTTTGGGATTAAAGGTGTGTACTACCACTACCACCAGGGCTCTTCAACAATTAAAAAAAATCTTTTTTGCATACATGATATGTATATGCATGTTTGTGTATGTGAACACAGGGGAGCATACACCACAGTCACTTTGTAGAGGTCAGAGGACAATCTCAAGCATCAGTTTACTTCTCACCTATTTTGGGGACCAGGTCTTTTATTGTCCATCCCTGAGTATGCTGGGTACTAGCCCCTGAACTCCATAGGATGCTCCCAGCACTACTTCTTATCCTGATGCAGGGGCACTGAGGTTGCAGGTGCATGCTACCATGTATAACTTTATCCATGGCGACAGTGTGAATAGGAACGGTCCCCATAGGCTCATGTGTTTTAATGCCTGGTCACGAGGGAGTGGCCCTATTGGGAGGTGCGGCCCTGCTGGAGTAGATGTGACCTAGTTGGAGGAAGTGTCACTGAAGGCCGTCTTTAAGGTCACAGAAGCTTACATCTCTTCCTGCTGCCCAAGGACCCAGATGTAGACCTCTCAGCTCCTCCTCCAGCGCTGTCTCTGCCTGCACGCTGCCATACTTCCCGCCATGGATAACAATGGACTAAACTTCTGAAACCGTAAACCAGCCCCCAATTAAAAGTTTCCCTTTCTAAGAGTCACCGTGGTCATGGTGTCTCTTCACAATGACAGAAACCCTAACAAAGACAGCCCGTGTTCTAAGGATCTGAACTCGGGTCTACCCCAGAGCTAGGGTTCTGACCTTTCTCTAGCTCCCAGATGAGTGAGAAGAACTTTGCCAATGCTTACAGGAAAGGAGATGAGGTTGCAGCTGGCACAGGCTGGATGGAACCCGACACACCCAGGAAGACAGCAGTGTCTTCTTCCAGCCACCTCATCCAGAGGGCAGCTGCTCGCTCACCGGTGGGGCCAGGGAGAGCAGTGGGCCTGTCCGCTGATAATGAGCTTTATAGTAAAGCCTTGCGAGCACCTCAAACTCCAGTTAGCAATTACAGGGCATCGGCTCAAAGGTTTGGCTCCATAATTTTCACTAATTGATTTGCACAGGGAAATGGGCATGACGTACTGCATGAAGTGGCTTCCAGCTCTTAAACTCCATGGCTCCTCTCTACGGCCACATGTATCAGTATGACCTTGTGCACTCCGGGCTGTGGGTTCTATGCAGGGCTCCCTCTTTAGCTGTTAAGTACCCTTAGAAGCACAGTATTATGCAAAGGAACATAATGACAAAGGAGGCTCAGTGTACAGCAGGACATGGTCATTATCACTCGGGCTTAATGGCACTTACTGATCTGTTCCCAGGAAAGAGACTTTCTAAGGCCAACTCACTTCTTAGTCACTTAGGCCCCTGCCTGCAGTGAGCTCGTGTGGCCCAGTGACTCAAAGCAAGTGCGTCTGTTTGACTAGATCTCAACTGTTTATGTCACCCCAGGTATCACATAATTCCTCAGAACCCCTCTGACCTCCTAATTCCAAGGTATTATTAATTGGATAACTCTCCGCCCCCGGCTTTTCTATTCGTCAAACCCAATTTTCAAAACATCTACATGCCTTTAATCCCAGCACTCAGGAGGCAGAGGCAGGCAGATCTCTGTAAGTTCAAGGGCCAGCCTGGTCTACAGAGCTAGTTCCAGGACAGGCTCCAAAGCTACAGAGATAATCCTGTCTCAAAAAAAAAAAAACAACAAAACACAAAAACACCAAACCAAAACCAAAAACATCTCATTCCAAAGCTCTCCTTCACAAGACACCATTCTGACCATTCTGGAGTCTTTGGTAATTTTTCTTTTAATGCACCCTATTTATGTTACAGAAAGGAAGACAAGAGAAAGACTGAGACAAGTAATGGTAACCAGGCAAGTTGATTCTTCAATAAAACAAGGCTGCGAGACCACTCAAGGTCTTCGAGGCAGCTCCCACTGACTCAGATCCATACTCCTCCTGGGACCCAGGTTTTGGAGGTAGAAACCAAATGACTAAGAAACTGTGAACCGCAGCAGCCCAAAACCAACAAACCCTTTAGGCAAAAGGGCTCAGGAGAATCTCTGCAGCAGAAGGCAATGGTTCTTAGTGACAACAGGCAAGCCATCATTTCAGATGGATCATGCCCCATTTGTGGTTAAAATTAGCACAAAACATACAGGCTTCAATTAACTGAGTTTACTTCATATATTAAAAGTGGCGATGTAGTAAAGCCTCTTTTGAAGCCCTGCATTCCAGTGAATTTCTTCAGACAGAAGAGGGGAATAGCGCTAGGAGGGCCGTAGTGTAGTTCAGTTGGTAAAGCACTTGCCTAGCACGTGAAGCATCTGAGTTTGGTCCCCGTCCCTGCATAAACTGGGCATGGTGGCGAATAGCTGTAATCCCAGAATTTAGGAGGCAGAAGCAGGAAGATTAGAAGTTCAAGGACATCCTTGATTACACTGTAAATTCAAGGTCAGACTAGGCTATAAGAGACTCTGTGTGTGTGTGTGTGAGAGAGAGAGAGACAGAGACAGAGAGAGACAGAGAGAAGACTAGAGAACCCGTTGTGTCAGCGACTCAGTGGAGGTGTGTCCTGGAGAGAAAAGGGCTCGACTGTGTCAGCTCTGACAGAAAACACATGTTGAGATATGAAAGTAATAACCGTCCTGCCTCTGGCACTATAGGAGGGAGGTCAGTCTGGGCACGAAGCCCTTCTTTGGGCATATTAGAGATGCATGAGATCTCTCTCTGGCTTGCCCTGTTACAGGAAATATGTCTTCAGCAGGCATCAACTTGAAGCTTAGTACCAGATAAAGCCAGCTCAAGAGAAGGCCGGAGAAGAAGTTTCTAAACTGGGAAGGGGGAAAAAAAGGTGAGAAAAAGAGAAATTCAGATATTCCATGAAGTAGAGCAGGATCTGTGGCCCCAGGCATGAGAAGAGCTTTGGAAGACTCTTGGGGCTATTGAATAACAGACACCGTTCAGATGTAAGAGACTGGGCAAACTTCTCCTGGGTGATGCTTGACAAGTTGTCTCATCATCAGCTGTGAGGGGAAACACATTCACCACTGCTCCAGTAATATCAATTACCCAGCAGCAGCAGAAACTTGACAAAGGGGATGATGTGTTTAGAGACCTCAGTTGGAGTGAGTCACTGGGCCCAGAGGCAGGATGCGGGCCAGGCAATGGCAGTGCCTGCTCTTCCCCAGAACCCTGGAGAATAAAGCGACACCCTGCTGCTTTAACCAAACTGGAGCAGGAATGAGTGGGCCTGGTGTGGGTATGCATTCCAGCCCATGCCCTGCGTTCTGGAGCACAGAACCGATGCTACAAACACTGTGGACCTCTCAGAACCAATGCTCAGGATGCGGATCCAGCTGCGGCCAGTCACACATCTCCCTCCATGACGTTTCTGGAAGAAACTTTTGCACAAGGAAAAGAAAAATCTCATGAGATGGTCAAAAGCCAAAGGACAGTACTCCCCCATCACTGAATTGTACGACAGGGGAAACAATTAGGAGGGGCAATCAGAGGAGATGTATTCAAGATATTTAAATATCGGATCTTGCCATTTTTAGGATAATTCTAGAGCGTTCTATTTGTTTTATTTTTTTTCAAACGGTTGAACATCAAGACAGCTGCTTGGAACTGAGTGGATTCTTTTAAGCAGAAAAGCAGAAACAAAGAGAAGTTTCCTTCTCCCTCCCGAAGGCCAACACCCCCTACAGTCTATGAGTCATAAATAGCCCTGGGAGAGCCAGCTCCATGGAGGCTTCTGGCTCCTCTCAATTATCTTCCCCCAGGGACTGGAGAGTTGGTGCCAGAGAACAGCCCAGCAGGGGTTTGTGGGAGTGAAAAGTGGCCCCAGTTGCCCAGGGCCCTGGGCAGTAGATGTGGACTAGGAAGGGGGGGGGGGAGGTTAGTAGCTGTGGTATTCTAAAAGTCATTATTTGGGCTGGGAGGTGTATGACAGTCAGGCTTGGGGCATCAAGAGTCCAGGGAGCTGCCTCATTTTCCACACGCCTCACTTTATAGATCATGTTAAATCTGTGTGCCAATATCACGTGCCTGTGCCTTAGAACTAGCCCGTATCACAGGTTTGTTTGAGTGTGTGTAAGTGTGCACGCTCCTATGTGTATACATGCGTGGGTGTGAGGCCAGAGGTAAACATCAAGTGTCCATCTCAGTCACTTCTCCGCCTTACTGTTTTGAGGCAGGGTTTCTCAGTGAGTCTGGAGCTCGCTGAGGGCAGCGCTGTCTGGCCAGTGAGGCCGAGGCATCCTCCCACCTCTGCTTCCTGGTGTCGGGATCACAGGTGTGCACTCCGGGCTGGTATTGAACTCATGTCCTCACGCTTACATGGCAAGCAATTGACATGCCTGAGTCAACTCACCAGCTCCAAAGATTTGTCTTTATAAAGGAATTTTCCAGCATGTAAGATAAGTACCGCGAAGAGCCGGCTTAAGGTTGTTCATCTTCTGTGAGGAACGGTGAGAGGGTGAGCGCATCGAGGAGCCTGGGCGGTGTAGCCAGGGCCTCCAGATCCTTCTCAATCACCCACACTAGAGTATGATCAATATGTTTCAAGGCACAGCATCATTTATCCTTCCTCAAGCTCCAGAAAACCAAAAGAGGGGGAGGGACCCACATTGTTACATGGAACAGCAACGGAATTGCTAATTATGTCAGCACCTGGCACATGGAACTCAGTACATAGTTGAGACATAAATAAATGACCAGATCCAAGTATTTTGGCCAAATGGGGCTAGATAAAAATATCAGAAACATTAGGATCTGACTCCTCCCGAGGCAACAAAATCAGCCGTTTGGGCATAAATATAGACAATATCATGAACACATGTAGGGGTGCTAGCCAGAGAGCTGTGTGTCCATGGGGAGCTATGCTAGCCCCTCTGTCCCTTATCTATAAAGGAAATGTCTTTTTATTTTAAGCAACTATTTGCGTATAAGAAGTGATACAGTAACTACATAATCAAGTTTCAAAGTTACAATGTCTAGACACTTGATACTTGTCAGGTAGTGCTACACAATGTATCTGTGCCTCAGGGCACTTCATCCCTGGCTCTAATGCCCCACTGTTTGGTTTGTTTCTTTCTTTCTTCCCAATAATCAAGATGTAAGACTCATATGGTGTCAAAGTCCTTGGGGACACACAGAAGAGACAAATAGCCATCCCTGTGCCAGGCCAATCTCCCTCATTTATGCATATGTGTTAAAGGCATTGCCTCTAGTCTCCTGGGAGAGTTAACACTGCTTGTCAACCTGACAGAACTTACCCTAGAAGACTAACTTCGGAAAGCATCTGTGGGGAAAGTTTTTAGATTAGGCTAACTGGGGTACAAAGATCCACCCTGAATGTGTATGGCATCGTCCCATGGACTCGGGTTCTAGACTGAATACAAAGGAGAAAGCAAACCGAGGACCATCCTTCACGGCTCTCTGCTTCCTTAAGTACAGATGCAGTGAGACTACCTGCCCCATGCTCCTGCTGCTATGACGCCCCAAGGATTGTGAGCCCAAAGCAACCTTTCCTTACTAAAGTGGCTTTGTCACATATGTTGTCACAGCAGTGTGGAAAGTAACCAGTCCCAGCTTAGGTAGGGACTGCCACTGTAGCCAGTTTGGATGAATAGATGCATGCATGTAGAAAGGATGGATGGGAAGCAACAAACTAGACCAGTAGACCCCATTAGCAACACAACCTTCTCTTCCCTACACTAGACCCGTAGAACCCATTAGCATGTAGAGCATCCGAAAAGCAGCAGCAGGTCTCTAGGGTGGGCACATGTCCCCAGTCTGACGTCCAGCAGAGCAAGGAAAACCAGCTTGTTGGGAATTTTACAGATTTCCTTTCCCAGGAGTTTGCTGTGGACACTCTACCAGAATTGATCACATATTAGACCCAGAGGTCAAAGCTTTGTCCACAGAGTATGGGGTGAGGAATTCCAGTTCCACAGATGTGATCCCCAGAGTGCCTGGGGTGACAGGGTGGACTTTTCCACTCTCCAGATGGAGGGCAAAGGCATACGGCTCTGACTTGGCTTAGGGAAAGGCCTGATCATGTCTTCCTCACTGGTGTGTCCTCTCTGTTGAAGATCGGTTCGCACACGTCTACAAGCCCTGTTCCACACTTCTTAGTAAGGGGTTGGATAATTGGGGTAACTAACTTTGGCAAAGACATGTTACTGTTTTTTTTTTATATTACATTTGTTTATTTGGGGTGTAGTGATGGGGACCCACATATGTCACAACTGACATGTGGGAGTCAAATGACAATCTGAAAGAGTCAGTTATCTTTTTTTCCACCCTGTGGGTCCTGGGAATCAAACTCGAATCGCCAGAGTTAGTGGCAAGTACATTTACCTACTGAGGCATCTTGCTAGTCCCCCGCCCCCACCAGCACAGGCTACATGTTCACACAGCTCACTACTCGGCTACACGTCTCACTGCTGTGGGAGGTAGTGTGTTTTTACTGTGTAAAGAAATCTTGAGAGCTTGCTATGGGCCAACCATCTCTCGGCTCTTCACATATACCTCTTCCCTGTCCCCAATCTGCTGATGTGGGAGGAGGGGAAGAAAGAGCTCCTGTGGTAGAGAGCTCTCAAGTCAGCTGAAGAAAACAAGAGCTGCATCCTACCACGTTCCCAGTCACCTAAGGACAGAGGGAGGGACGGAATAAGGAGCATGGAAGGGGCGTCTTGGGGTGTGTGACATGCACACGTACAGTGACCTCCTCTAACTAAGGACAGAATGTCATGGGAAGGACACCTCCCACTGCAGGAAGATCTTTCCTCAGATTCCAGCTTAGCCATCTTAGGGCCTCAGCAAATGGCAGGTGTGGAGCCCCATGTATAAATAGACAAGGAGGTGCAGATAAATACAGCTAGATAGCTATAAATAGGTAAACCAAGGCCTCTGACTCAGGAACCACCTCTTACCCTCTGTTAATTGAAAAATCACCAGCTCGCACAGATCCTCCTACACAAGATGAAAGGGTGACTTAGCCCACGTCACAGCTCCTTGAATGAAAGCCACACCCCCTAAGACACTGCCTGCTTCATAAGGAAGTAACTCACTCTTCCTCTTCACTCACCTCCCTGGCTTAGCACCGCCAGACATTAAATCGCCCTTTAGCCTAGAAGAGCAAAATCTCACCCTGAAAACGCACCTCTCCTTTTCTTCTTCGTCTCTTCCAGCAATCTCTGTCTTCTTCCATCAGGGCCCCTTGTCAAAAGCCGGTGGTTATCGCATGCTAATTTCACCCACAAATACCTGATCTGAATTCGAAGTAATTAGCAGATCGGGTAACCTGAGAGATGCTGATCTTTTTTTATAACCACAAAAAAGCTTGTCACGAAAGATATTTTAGTGCTAGAACATTTCCAATCAGGAAACTTCACATCATGTTCCAAAATACCACCCTGCGCTCACATTGGTACATCCAGGCGGCGTGCCCACTGGAGGTAATAGTGTGTGTTCTGGGGACCATGGCATCCGAATGTGCCCGGGGAATAAGGTATATATTGAGTACATACCACCAGCTTGGGCAGCTGTCCGTACAGAGGGACCACCTTTAACCAAACTCTTCCCATGAGGGTTAGTTTTCTATTATGAATGAAAAATGTTCCGTTGAGCAGGAACGCGTGTGTCTACTGAAAATTTTCATTTTGGGAGAACCTAAATATGGAAGCACTTAAACAATAGAAGACACAAAAATGGGGCTGGGGAGATGGTTGTCTCGATAAAATGTTTCCCATGCAAGAATAAGGACTCAAGTTCAAGTCCCTAGCATCCACATAAAACCTGGATGTGGTGTCTTACCTCCAGTGCTGGGGAGATGGAGACAAGAGCATCCTGGGGCTTGCTGGTTAGCCAGCCTAGACAAACTGGTGAGTCCTGGGTTCAGTGAGAGACCCTGACTCATAAACTAAGGTGGAGAGGAGCAGAAGAAAAAACACCTGACGCCAGCATCTAGTCTCTGCACTCATGTTACACACATAAACAAACACGCGTGCACACACAATGACACAATTACTACCCAATTCTGAGAACATAATACTAGTCTCTGCACTCATGTTACACACATAAACACACACACGTGCACACATAATGACACAATTACTACCCAATTCTGAGAATACTATGGAACAGCCTCTAAAGTAGAAGATGATTCATGCCAGTCCCTTTTCTAATCACTGTGTGACCTCAGTTGCCATGTCTATAGAATGGAAATGCTAATACAGATTCACATCAAAGGGTTGTTGGAAAGAATAAAAGATGATGTGTAAGCCTCTCAACCCCCCCCCCCCAAGGTAACCATTATGTCGCTGACAGATATTGCTAACTCAAGAACTTTCAAAAGTTAGCTCAAACCACAAACAGTAATTCAAAAGCTATGCAAGCCTGCTTGCAGTGACCCGCCGTGGTAAAGCTGTGTCTTCTCATAGACCCTAGCTTACTGAGGGCTTAGCCTTAGGTGATACATAGAACCTAACTATAAGAAGAGAAAAATGACTCTCGTCCTTTACAGGCTCACACGCCGTTACACGTTCCGTGCGCCATTGCTGCTTTAAAATTGAACTGTACTTCATACCCCAAAACTTTGTTATTTATCTTTAATATCCTGTAATTAAAACCCTTCATCTGAGTATTTTTAATAAATGCAACCCCCCTTGGAAAACAGCATTCTGTAGATATGATGTTTAGAAAGACAGTGGATAAAAGGCCTCAGTTAAGACATGGTAGGGGCCTGGTACTGGTTCTGTTACCACTGCTCAGAACCTCAGAAATCCGGGGGAGGGCCCAACCCTGACATGTGATGTGGTGCTGAGGAGAGGGACTCAGCACACGCTGTTAGAGACCTGTCAAAGGAAGGATGGAGAATTCTGAGGGTGCAAAGCAAACAGAGCCAACCTAGGCAAGCAAGGACATTCTGCTCAGCCCTGCGCTCTCCTCCTTCATTGTGGAGCTACGGTCTCTCACGGATCCAGATGCTCACTGGTTGACCAGACTGATAGCCTGGGGAGTTCTCAGGATCTGCCTGTCTCTAGCTGAGGCCATGGGCACACACTGCCACATCTGGCTTCCTACATGGACAATGAGGATCCGAACCCAGGTTCCCATGCTTGAGCGGCAAACACCTAACTCACAGAACCATCACACAGCCATCTCTCCTGGCCCCTGCTCTGGTGCTTCAGTTAACAGTGTTTATAAATGAATAGGGTTCTCGGTCCAGCTTGCTATACCAGCTGACTCCTTCAATGGTGAAACATTCTAAGGGCCCAAGGTTTTGTGGTCTCAAGGTTAGTTAATGAGAGCGCTGGCACCTCAAGGGACTTGTCCAGGCACACTCCAAGGCCTCTTGTCTGCGAGCTCCTTAGGATATTTGCAACAGGTCTTCTGAGTGCCCGCTACCCGCTGCTACATACACATCCCCAAGACAAAACCTGAAACAAAGCCACCGTCACTGAGGAATCTGACAGAATCCAGAATTGCTCTGCTTCCTTTAGGAGGGTCAAAACAGGTCTTCCTCTCCATGTATCACCCTCGACGCTCAGCAGGTTAACTCATCACCCACGGGGACCCCAGGTACATTGGGTGATCCGTCAATGAAGAAATAAATCAAGGTCAATGGCTGTAACAGCGGGAATCCACTCAACATCATTACTATAACGCCATCCCTGCCCAGACTGCACAGAAATTCTACCCATGCTATTTTCACTTAACTATCGGTCGATTTTCCTATTTGTATGTTCATGTACATGTCTTGTGTACTTTAGTATCAGTATGCTGAGCCATGGACGCAGGGGATGCAGGAATCAAACAGGTCAAAGAAACCATGAGAGTCAGTAGTCTAGCAGGTACCACTTGGTCAGGACATATGACATCTAGACCTGTGAACTGTGAGAGCACACGGAATCTACCTAGGTCTACTCAGAGGCAATCCAGTGTACCAAAATTCAGGCATCTCCCCCTGAAAGGGCCTTATAAAGTTCTAGAATGCATGAAATTAGGTAATGCAGGGAAATAGTACTAACCCATGGACATGAACCTAATCTTCAAGTCAGAACAATTCCAGGTGTGCACTTTCTATTCTCGAGAGTTGGGGGTTGCTGAAGGAAGAGGCCAAATATTGCGCTCAGATGTGTGTGGAACAGAGCAGGCAGGTGCACAAAGGCTCCAAATCTGGGTGGGGGGATCAGGACAGCTGGTTTTCTCTGGGGCGAAGGCTGCTTACATCACAGGAGAATTGCTGTCACTGTCTCATCTCACAGCCACCCTGCAACTTACTGACACTTGTAGCGAATACACTCTGGGGGCTCACACCGTGAACCCCGTGGAGTATTTCACCTGCCATTCCTTTATCCCCAGGGAGCTTTCATTTCCATGAGTCACATGGAGAAACTGAGGCTTAGCTGAGATGACATGGCTTGCCCAACGTTGGGCACCATGTAAGTAGTAGAGGGACATGCCTCCGGGTAATCAGTGCCCCAGCTCAGTCAACTCTGAGGCAGGTTAAATGCCTGTGCAACTAAAATGTAGAAAAGTCCCTAAGCTGGAAGACTTTACCACTGGAGAGCTCAGACACCGAGGTCTGTAGCACAGGCCTGGTAAGCTTCGTGACCTTTCTCACAACATGAACATATGGAGAAAGGTTGTAGAATATTAGTTAAAGATGGGTTACTTTTGTTTATGCTGTGGAGCATTTGTTTAAGGATGCAAAGGTGTGTTGCATTCTTTTATGCTGCATTTGTTTAACTCTGTGCCTGTGGAATACACCTGATGGGGCTAATAAAGAGCCAAACTCACAGTAGCCAGGCAGGAGAAAGGCTAGGTGTGGGAGACAAGCAGAGAGAATAAATAGGAGGAAAATCTGGGAAGAAGATAGAGGAATAAAAAGGAAGGAGACATCAGAGGCTGGCTACCCAGCTACACAACCAGCAAGCCACACAGTAAGAAGTAGAGATACACAGAAACAGAGGAAGGTAAAAGCCCAGAGGCAAAAGAAGACAGACAAGATAATTTAAGAAAAGCTGGGTAGAAACAAGAGAAGTGCCAGGCGGTGGTGGCGCATGCCTTTCATCCCAGGATTTGGGAGGCAGAGGCAGGCGGATCTTTGGGAGTTCGAGGCCAGACTGGTCTACAAGAGCTAGCTCCAGGATAGGTTACAAAGCTACAGAGAAATCCTGTCTCAAAAAAAAAAAAAAGAAAAATAAATAAGCCAAGTTAAGGCTGGGCATTTATAAGAAAGAACATGCCTCCTTGTGATTATTTGGGAGCTGGGTGGCAGGCCCCGGAAACAGCCAAGAGTAAGGCAATAAGTACACTGATGATGAGGTCTCCTTAGAGTTTCAGAGGCACCGTTGACATCCATCCTCTTCCTGCATCCTCAGACCGAGTGACCAGCTGGGATGCGGGTACCATTCAGATGGGGGCAACATGCTAGATGTCAGATCAGCTGGGAAGGTTCGGGGTAGAGAAGTAGCAGAATTGAAAGACAAGGCAAGATGGTTTTTCCCAAAATAATCAGCTGTCACTGCTGTTGTCAAGATTTACGCAACACTACTAATAACACACCTGATTTAAGGGGGTCCTGTGCTCAGGGAAAAGGCAAGAAGAGGGGTCTAACTAGGAAACCATGCAGAGCTCTGTGAAATCTCTGCTGCTTCCATTCTCCTTATGGAGGTCCTATGAGTCTGTACAAACTGGCTCTGCAAGGCCCTCACCTCCAGAGCAGGGATAGCACCGTTTCCTTACTCCATCTGAGGCCTGATCCTCACATATTCTGCATCAGTAAAGCCTCTAGGGATACTTCTTTCTGTCCTAAGCCTGCAGATTCAATGAGTGCCCCCATTAAAAGCTAAGGAAACCTAGAAGTATAAAGAATGACGTTTAGAAAACTAAGAGCAATATGGAGGTATAGAAGAAATCTACAGTTGGGTGAGTAATTTCAGAGCCCTTTCCTGGAAGTCCTCCTTCCCAAAACCCATGTGCCAATCAACACCAAAGCATGCCTCGTTTATTGCTTACACAAGTAGGAACTTGCAATACCCAAGAATACTCACCACTATTCTGTGTCAACGAAAACTGAGTTTCTTATGAGCAGCAGAGAACCCCCATAAAGTCTTGCCTAGGTCACCCTGCACTGAAATTCTCTACCCAGCTCCCCAAATTCCTCGACAATCTCTAAGCATCCTGATCCTCTCTGCTCCCTCCTCCCAAGCTGCAGAGAAGAAACTGCTGTTATTGTGCCACAGGACACGTTGTCAAAATAACCGTCTCATTCCTTTCGCCTCCCTGCCGCTTCTGCCGAGGGAGTAGCTCCCCATGTCAGGACCATGCCAGGCGCTGAGTGGCACAAGTCAGCCCTTCACAGTGCTCAGCCAGGGAAACACTATCAATTGAAAATCTATTGTGGATGTGCCACTCGGCGTCATCTGATGGCGTGATTTCCTGCTAGAATGACAGCCCCATCTTCTCCACCGTTCAAAAGTGGCTGTGTGTATCCCCTCTGCCTCAGGAGCATTTCCATGGCTTTAGAGTGGCTCTGCCTCAACACAGTCTGGTCCTTTATCGGATCCCTTCTTTGGTCCCACGTCTTCACTGCAGACTGGTACCACGGGAGTGGTTTTGAACCTTTTCCCCAAATAAATGCCACTTCAAACTCCAACATGCAGAATAGATCAGAGGTGTGCAGTCTTACCCCACCCTGAGAACTCTGGGGTTCCGTGGATTAAATGGAAACATAGGACAATGAAGAGAAGTGAGGCTCAGTAAGCAGAAAGTGGGGGTTCATCATCTCATGTTAAACCCGGAAGTGGAAAATGCTCAGCTCATGCTTTGTAACACAAGTTCAGGTCAAGCACCATAGTTAACATTTGCATTCAACTCTGAAGGTTGAAGAGGCATTTGCAGAGATCTCATTGAATCCTATAGTTATTCTCTGTAGTTTATAGTGGGTTTCTTGTTGTTGTTGTTGTTCGTTTTTTAATTCACAGATTAAAAACTATAAAGGCCAGAAATTTAAGTAACTTCTGTAAGGTCACATATAGACTTAAGCAGCAGCACCTTCTGCCAGCCTGAGGTTGGGCTCTGAAACCACTCTATGCATAAGCCAGGCTGCCTTCGGATTCAAGTTCTCAAGGGCCTCTAATTGGGAATGACGTAAGATTGCATGACCCGCCCAGTGGGAGGATGTTCGGTACATGGAGATAAACCACAGCAAACAGAAAGTCAGAGGCTTTTTCTATTTTTAAAATAGAAGCACATTGAAAACTGTTGACTTAGGAGGCTCCTGAGGACCTTGACACTCTGTCCTGACTGCGCATTCGCAGTTAGCTCGACAAGTCTCTCCTGAATACCTATGACGTGTATGTGTACGAGCAAGCCCCTTGGGATAACAGGCTAGTTCGCCACGTCCACCTTCCTGGTATTAGTATGATGAAGAGTATGAGTAGAAAGAGACAGAACAGGAGAACAAATAGGAGGAAGAGAGAGAGAGGAGATGGAAAAGAAGAGAGGAGAAAGGAAAGGAAGAAAAGAGAACAGCAGGGAAAGAAAATAAAAAGTCAACCTTCTGCACCACTGGGACTTTTCTAAAGAAACAATGTCCTGGGGCAAGAGAAATGGCTCACGGGCTACAAGCACGTACTGCTCTGCAGAAGACCTGAGTTCAGTTCCCAGCACCCGTGAGGAATGGCTCACAGCGTCTCTAAGTCCAGCTCCAGGGAATCTGATGTCTCCTCCTGTGCCTGCACTCACGTGCAAATTTAGGCATCAGAATATAACAGAAGAATACATAGAAAACCGAGCTGTACAGAAAAGGTATGTGTGACCTTAGAGAGGTCACCATTCCCAAAGTCACAGGAGAGGAGAAGCCAGCGGCAGGCCCTGACCTTGAGACTCCTAGCACAGTGCTGCAGCAACGCTTCTGCAGGCTGTTCAGCCTGCCTGAATGCTTCTGTCTTTCTCCGCACCGCCTCCTCCCCAGCACAGGCGGCTCTGAGGCCAGCATGCACCCCTCTTCTTAAGGCTACCTCTTCCCAGATTTATAAGAGAGAGCCACAAAGAAGCCACAGTTGTCAATTGTATCCGATTGGACACAGTGGCAGAAGCAAGTCACCGAATCAGCTACAGCTCTGTTCCAGATGCTGTCCCTATAATGACAGTGAGCCAGCCTGCAGAATCAGCTGAAAAGAGAACTTTTGCAGGAATCACTGCTCACTTGCTTCTTAGCAGTTAAGGCTGTTAGACATCAACCTGCCAGGGAGTCTTTAAAAAGTCTTTTTATCCCTTCATTACAAGTCTCAAAGCTGTTGAGTCTTCTCAACTTCCAGCTGGACTCAGAGATCTGTGTATTCCTGGAGATAATTTTTTTTCTATCTGCTATATTTGAATGATTTTTGAATTCCTCAAAGCAGCAATGCCTACATCACTAAGAAATCCAGATAAATATGAAATATTCAGTTCTTATGCAGATATTTATAGACTTTTAGAACTCTCAGGAGATGCAGACAACTTGACTAGGACTAGGACTTTTTTTTTTTTTTTTTGTACAGCCTGGGCTCTGCCGGAATCCCTTAAAGTTTAGACCTACAATTTGGACATGTGACCACCAGGTGGCGATAATGTGTTACAACCTAGGGCCAATCAAGCTGGGGTCAGGGAGCTTTTTCCACACTACCTATGTTGAAAAAAAAAATACCTTAAACACAATCCTCACTTAATTTCTTCCTGTATTTATGAGGCTATTTTCCACACAGTATTTCCATCACCATATCTAGACTATGGCCTTCATAACACCAAGATTTTTTATTTGTCTATCTTGGAGAATTTCATACATATATATGATGTATTTTGATTCCTTTCTTCCAACTTCCCTTCAAACCCTTCACTTCCCCACACCCCTTTCTAAACTTCATATTTTCTCTCTCCTTCTCCCTCCCTCTTTCTCTCTCTTTCTTCCCTTCCCTCCCTTTAGAACCCACAGAGTGCAACCAGTGTTGCCCATAGATGCATGGATATACAGACATCACTGGACCATGCGCAGCCTACAAGAGGCCATGCCCCTGAATAAAAATGACCCTCCCTCTCCAGTATGCCTCCACTGCCCAAAGCTCTCAGCTGGGGTGGGGGTGGGGTCTCCCAAGGGCCTCTTCAGTCCCTACTGGAATGCTGATTGGCTTGACTTTATAGCACAGAGTTCTAAACCTGGCCCGCGGGGTCCTCTCAGGAGGCAGCAGCCCCACTATGCACAGGGGCACCTTCTTGATAGTCCCTTTTCCCAGCTGCCGCATAAGCCATGCTTCCCAGGCAAAGCGGGTCCTAACAGCTCCTGCCTCTGTCCACCACGCATTCGCTTCACCGACACGTCTAGCTATCTATCCCCTGACGTTCACCTTCCACCTCAGCGATAGTTGGCAACAGCTGTTCTGACAAAACTCCACCAAAGGAGTCTTAAAAGCCTAAAGTTAAATTAGTATTCATGAATACATGGAGGGTTGTTTCTAGTAGAAAACACGTAAGATGCAGATTAGCAAAAAGAATTTTCCAGTAAGTGGAACCTGAGCACTCGGACGTAGCGACCTGGTGATCCAACAGTATGTGATATCACTTTGAATTTCTGGAGTAAAGAAATGATCTCACAGCCTCACAATCCATCTAGCTGTATCTTCCTGGACATCTTTCCACGTCATTAACTATCACTCGGGCACATGACTCTTTCCCCCAAGGAGGCAGCTCAGTAGGGGGTGGAGGGTGGGAGGAGGTGCTGGAGGTTGGGCTCGAAATCAAAACACCCAGTTTCAATCCTGGTTCTGGAAGTTACTAGTAATGTTTGGGCAAGTGTCTCTGAACCGCCATCTACAAAAGCACAGAGCATTTATCTCTCAGTCCCTGACGTGCTAAAGAGGTAACTCATTAGATCGTGTCTAGTTTGGCCTCTCCTCTTTGAAGTGACTTTCCACTAATTTATCCATCTCTTCCTATCTAGTCTGGGCAGGTCTTCTTATTTTGTCACCGCTGCCATAATTATATTGGCCATACTGGCGACGAAACTCAAGACTTCCTGCATGCTGGGCGATGCTCTGCATCCAGCTGCCCTCCCTCACCTGATGTCCTGCCCTCCTCCCATCCCAGTGCTCTCTGTGCCACCCCTTGGCTCCCCCTGGGACTCTAATGTGAATCTCACACTAGAGAGGAAGGGATGAAATTACTGAATGCTTCCATCCAAGCAATAAGACAGCCTTAGATACCACTGTCCAGCTGCCCGTCCCAACAGTGGGCAGACTCTTACAGTCATACACCAACAGAGCTGAACTCCACACTGGTCTCCCTCATCCTAGCCATTCCAGATTTTCATTCTCTCAGCCTGTACACAGCTTCAAAGAAAGTCTAGGCTTCTTTGGGGCCCTAACTTGACTTTGATGTTCAAAAACATTCAGTCTGGAATGTCTCTTCAGGGTTCTGAAGACGCCTCTAGTCCCAGCAGCATCTTCCTCCAGCCCCACCATGGTATCTCTGTGCCTTAGCTGCCCATTTCCAGGCTCTGCATTGTACATTTCAGACAGAGATGAAGCCTTGCTTCAGAGAAGAGAAACAGTTTTCTCTGAGTCCTTGGCCAATTCCTTGTTCTCTCCATCCAGGAGAATGACACATTAGCTGGACCACATGGGGACTTCTGTCAGCTGTTTAAGTCCTTTGTAGCCTCCCTGTTTCTCTGTTAATATGGGAGTTGGTTTTTAACCCCTAACACTTTCGTGAGAAATTCTTCCTCCTTTTGTCTTCTCCCCCAGCTACTAGAGGAGCTCTGGCTGCTGAAGCCACTTCCTATCCTCCCTCGCCAGCACCTGCAGCAACTTCTTTCTTTATGAAGAACCTCCAAAGGAAGGGGACAACATCCATTAACAGTACCTAGCATAGCAAAGGAAAACCTCGTGTGACTCATCACCACCTTCTGACTTCCTTAGGCCATGTCCCAACATGAACCTCTCTGTCGACTCTTCCAGCCTGGTAAAATTGGAGAGATGGGCCAATGGGAAGCTGTGTGACTGGGGACATAGATTTGAGAGATCTACTCCTGGAGAAGCAGTGTTTAAAGTAACAGTTCTCAGTGTAGGCTCAGAAATTGGACCTTAGTGTGAATCCCTACTGCACAGGAGACAGCTTGGGACCCTAGGGACTTACTCTGTCTTTCTGATCCCTTTCTCTCAGTTGTCAAATGGGCACAGTACTAAGGCCTTGCCTTCTAGGTATGGTAAGCATATCCCTGTGTGGTGTACCAATGAGCAAAGCACCTACTGTTCGAAGATTCTGTGGCCAGAGTCTGTGCTGACAGACCCTATGCAAGGGCCTGGTAGCCCTGACCTTGAGGATGCCCTATCTTACTCTTGTCTTCTGACAGAAACCATTTTTTTGATTTTTCTATTTTTCATGCATGTGATGTGTGTGTACGGTCTGCTTCAGAGTGGGTGCGTGCACATTTGTGTACTTGTATATTGATTGCCTCTGCTTCTGTCTTCAAATCCTCATGCCTCACTCTAATCTCCATCCTCTGCAATGGCACTGCGCTCACCCCAGATAATCCAGGGCCCCACCCTGTGGCCAGGTCCCTATTGAATCACGTTTGTACAGGCCTTTTCCAATGTCACATTATCAAAGGACCTTTGGAATTCCACCTTCGGAATGTGGACATCTTTGGTGGTCATTACTTTGCCTACCACGCAGTATATACAAGTGGTCCTGGGCACATTGCCTGGCTCCAAAACCATCAGTCATCATTACATCAAAATACTGGTACCAGCTTTACTGGTAGGAAGAAAAGCAGGCAGTGTCCTTAGGCAAGACAGTCATTTGGTTCACATGTTAAGGGAAGAGTGGAATTCTTCAGGCGGCACTGCACACAAAAACATCCTCTTAGGAACACACATCTACTTCAACTTGCATTTGAAAACCCATTCATACAATTTTATCTTATTTTGTGTTATGTGTGTACATGCATACCCTATGTATGGGTACCGGAAGAGGCCAGAAGAGGGTGTTAGGTCCCCTGCAGTTGGAATTACCGGCAATTTGTGGGTGCTGAGAACTGAACTCAGGTCCTGGGCAAAGTAGCAAGTGTTCTTATCTCTCCAGAGCATAAAAACAAGTTTTTATGGGACACTCACTAGTTATCGCCTGCTTTTATTCATCTTTGCAGTCCCCTTAGCGGTGGCATGCCCTCTGTTGGACAGGACTAATCAGATAAGGACTGGAAGAGCTGACTTACATCCTGTACGTAGATCCCTCTGCTGGTGACCAGACAAGGTCTTTCTTATCTGGTTCAAAAGCCCCACCTCCCCCACCTTTTGAGGAACCCGAATTTGGTGACCTATTGGCTCGTACTCATTCTGCCTGTCAAAACTGCCGTAGGCCAGCGCCACTCTCAGCTGTAGGCTCTTTCGGGGTAGAAAGCAAGCGTAGGATTCTCGACACCGTGTCCCCAAGCCCTGCTCCCACCTAGGTATTGTTCTCAGAGTGGGAAATCCCAATGAGACAGGGCAGTGCCTCTAGGAGGTCTTAGATTTTCTCCAGCCCAGCCAGCTGAGGCAGGATCCACGTCCTCATTTCAGATAGGCGCCCATATTTGGTTGCTGAGGCCACTGTTGGATTAGTGTCTGGGGTAAAGCCCAGGAAGAAGTGAACGTCTCGTGTGAATGTAATGCTCGCCCATCCCACCCCCATCTACTCTGCTCACCTTTTGTTCCTCACTGCTGCTAGCACTGATCGGAGGGAATGGACCCCCTTCTCCCCAGGACCCGTGTCTTCACCTCTGCTGCCCTTCCAGAAAGGGACTGGGGCTTTCCTGGTTGTATCTTTAGAAGAGAGGCTTCTATTTCCCTTGCCTCTTCAACTCAGCCAGGCGAAGACATACAATACAAAACCCAGAATAGCACCTTTGGATAAGAGGCGCCTGAGAAAAGCAAGTCCTTTAAGCGACAGAGAGCTGGGCAGGGAAGACGGCTCCGTTGGGAAACTGCTTGCCTTGCAAGGAGGATGATCTGAGTTTGAAACCCAGAACCTATGTTCAAAACCAAAAGATTCTGGTATGGTGGCACACACTTGTAATCCCAGCACTGGTGAGGCAGAGACAGGCAGACCCCTTGAGCTCACTGAACTGTGCGCTCTGGGTAAGTGAAAGGTTTGTTTCTAAAGGCAAGGTGGACAGCGTCTGATTAATAAGAACCATGGCTGTCCTCTGGCAGTCATATATGCATGAACCTGTGGACACACGCAAGCGAGCAAGTGAGTGCGCGCGCACACACACACACACACACACACACTCACACGCACGAGGTTGGCAGGGCTGGACCCCCAAACATCAAGTCTTCACCTACAGCTCCATGACACAGCCTCCCAGGGCTCAGAGCCTCAAACTCACTTAGGTGGCATTGCTCAGATGTGACCCGGAAGGCTGAAGGGCGTGTATATTACCATATCTTTGCAACAACTGTTGATGAAGACTTCACGGTTTGCTCAGGGGACCAGTTTCAGTGAGGCGCATTTTATGAGAACAATACGTATTGTAGACATCTGAATATATTTCCATGAAAAAAATGGGGAGGGGGCAAAAAAAACTGGAACAGTGCTCCTCTAAAACAGATGAATATTTAATACGCTGGGGACTTATCTTTAAGAGAGAAAAAAATACCCTCTGCAATTTTACATGCCTCCTCCAATAAGCATCCCCTAGATGAAAAATGACGAGGAGCACAGCCACCCATATAAATGCCATGTATTTCATTATTCCCTTCTTAGGGTGATACAAAGACCAGCTGAGACATGAAGCATCGTGAAAACATGAATTAGCAGCTATAAATAGCACATTTAAAGCGGGAGGCCATCGGAAACCGGTTGGTTTAATACAGGCTGCCGAGACAAGTCTGAAGAATTGATCATTTGGGAGGGAAACCCAGGTCATGAGTGGGGAAGCAGAGACAGAGCCAAGAGAAGCTTCAAGAGGGGCTCCCAAAATAGGGTGAAGGCAGATGATGCTGACCTCCCAGGAGCTCCCTGGAGGAGCGAGTCTACTTTTGGTTGACCCTTGTCACCCCAAGAGGGATCAATTCGCAGACTGCTTATCACTGCTATTTTTAGCTCCTTGGCAATATAACCCGGTACAATGGGAAAAACGCCCAAAGTAAATACAGTCTCTCATTTGCTTCTTCTCCTGGCAAGTAATTTTCTATTATTTTCTGTTAGAACTATTTCCAGGATAAATCACGCTCCAGAGGCAGAGCTTAAGTCTGAGAGCCCTCTAAGGAGCACATATTCCGGACTGAGCGGGAGGAGGGACAAGAGGAAAGCAGGAAAGCAGCTGACCTGCGCTGCCTGCATGGCTGCCGGGTCCAAGCAAGGCCTTTGAGAAACCTGGCCACACTCTAACAGCTAAGCATCTGCTGCTGCTCGACTTTCCTCTGGGTACTCGGCCGCATGGAGCTATTTAGCATTATGTCTCCATGAGACGGCTTAACATCGGTAACAGTTCTCAGGAGCCTTCTTTCTCACCAGACCTGGATGTGGATTCTGTCTTCATCTCAGTCCTACAAGGGAGGAAGTGCTATTAATATCACTCCAGTGTTACTGTTTTAAAGATTCATTCTTTTATCTTTAATTGGAGGGTAGGGGACAAGGGGATACATGTGAGTACAGTTGCCTGGTGAACCCCCGGACATCAAATTCTCATGGAGCTTGGGTTACAGCAATTTTGGGGGCCTTCAGATTTGGGACCCCATTCTTCTGGAAGAGCGCTATGTGTTCTTACCCACTGAATTATCTCTCTAGCCCCTCATTCCCATTTTAGGAGGGAGTAAGATTACAAGGGCTAGGGAGTTTGTAGTTGGGAGATAGTAAAATGGGCCCCAAACTGCGTGTAGCCCGGTTGGTAAAGCGCTTGCCTGCCATGAATGAAGTCCTGAGTTCAAAGCTTAGGATCCGATACACTAGAGCATGGTGACTCACACCTGGAATCCCAGGCTTTGGGAGGTAGAAATGAACGGACTCTGAGTTCAAAGTCACTCTCAACTATAAGGCGAGTGGAGGCCAGCATGGGTTCCTGAGACTCTGTCTCAACCTGTATCCGCAGCTTTGCCCCTGGATAGTGCCACTGAGGCCCCTCCAAGTCACCCTGCTGTGCTCACGCCATCCCAGACCAAAGAAAGGCCCGTTGCACTAGCTAAAAGCTTATGGAAGACAAATGCACAGTTTGCATTAGAGTTTTTGAAACACCTACAAGAACTCCAAGAGCCCCATGCAGGTCTTCATGGACTGCTGGCTGCCCTTGACCTCTCATGGGGGAACTGTTGACCTGGAACCTCCTGAACATCACTTACAAAGGGAATTGTCCAAATCGGCACAAAAATAGCCTGTTCAAAATATTGCAGGATGCTCTGGGATTTGAAGTCAGGTGAAAGTAAAACACTAGATGACATTCAAGACTCTTTTTGCTTATACCTGCCGTAACTAGTTTATGTGGTGGCGGTGACCAAGGCCAAGTTCATCTTTTTCTCAGCCACTCCAACATCACCTTCCTCATCTCCTAGGGTGACAGTCATTCCCCACGCATGCCATCTACCTTCAGCTTGGTACTACTGCTCACACCTGTTCCCCAGCCTGACATGCAGGTTACACACTTTCCTCCCAGGCTAGTGCAAAGGCCTCTGGGAAGCTGAGGCTGTGGTCTGCTTTTAGAATTTGTCACGCCCCACTGCCCCAAGCACTCGGCTTGCATTCAGCCTTCCATCCAAGATGAGATGTGGCTCTGAGTCTCACTCTGCAGAATGTAAGCTCAGTGAGATAGGATGGTTCTCACAAACCTGTCCTCCCCCAGCTCTGTTCGGAGGCTCTGGTGATAGAAGCCTCTTAATAGGGATTAGCAGGTTTAATTTCTTACTGGCAACCAGGAGCAGTCAACGTGCTGGAACAGACTTCTCTCTTACCCGACAGCCAGTGCCACTGGCAAGAAGGAGGGAAAGCAAGAGAAAGGAGAGAGAGGCAGAGAGGGAGGGAGGGGGAGAGAGGGAGAGAGAGAGAGAGAGAGAGAGAGAGAGAGAGAGAGAGAGAGAGAGAGGAGGGGGGGGGCGGAGGGAGGTGTACACAAATTAGAAATGATATTTCACTTTCCACTTCAAAATGCAATCACAGATTCATATCACTCAAAGGATGTCTGGAGCCAGTCTGTCACTGCAGTCCAATTTGCCATGACCAACTCCGACTGATGTTTTCAATGTAGAATTAATAATTAAGTGATACATAATAGTGCGTGTTACTTTCCATTAATTTTTTAAGTTAGCATACACAGTGAGAGGTTTTATGGCATTTCCATACATCTTTGCCATTCTCTTTTGCTCATATTCCTGTCCCTCTTCCTGCATCCCCTCCCAAACCCCTTTCCCTTCTCTTACTGGTCCCCTTCTTCATCTTCTCACATGAGTCTCCCGTCTTTCTTTCATTTCAAAGTGTTTTAATACTTAAATTTGTCTTTATTAGCAAGTACTCTCCTACCAGAACTGTCGCCAAGGCCTCTTGGGCCTGGCTTCAGTCTTGGACATCCAACTGGCCATTTCTTCTCTGCATCTGTTCTCCAGGGAGCTGCTCACTGATTGGCAGCTGGTACTAGACACCAGAGTCAGAAGCCTCCACGGTCTTCATAATACACAGTCCTCATAGGTGACGTGATCATGATCACTATTTTTAGAAAACTGCACTCAGAGAGGTTAAATAACTTGCCCACAGCCTCACAGCCTGAAAATCTGAAGTTTGACACCAACTCTGCCAGCCTGCAAAGCTCATGTTTTGAAGTACTCTATCCTTTTATACTTTTTATTTTTAAAAAGATGTTTGTGAGTTTACATGGCTTAAACAACATTTTTTTTTTTTGGTTTTTCGAGACAGGGTTTCTCTGTAGCTTTGGAGCCTGTCCTGGAACTCCCTTTGTAGACCAGGCCTCGAACTCACAGAGATCCGCCTGCCTCTACCTCCCGAGTGCTGGGATTAAAGGCGTGCGCCACCACCATCCGGCTTAAACAACAATTTTATAGTACGAGATCAATCCTTGGAGAGCTGGATTTTAGAGGACACAACTTTGCATTGTGAGGGTTTGTCCTGTCTATCACTCAGAGGTCATCAGGCAAAGGTCCTTGTGGGTACAGTTAGCACTTCTAACTGAACATACAATAGAGCTGTGTCCGTGGTCCTGAAAAGCCAGATTCAAACGTAAGAACTAGAACAATGGCTGCCTAGCTCAGCCTCCTCTGTGCAAGGAGCCCAAGCCTCCTCCCCAGGACAGCATCTCACTGGATTTGCAAAATGGAAGGACAAAGGAGTTATGCCATATTTCATCCTCTCGTCCTGAAGATGGCAAGACTTGGGTTCGGGGGAAGTCCGAAGCTCGTCCAGGTGACGCAACCCCCAAACTTTCTGTTCTGAGTAAGGCTAGCCTTTATTTAAAGGCATTTTAAAAATACATAATAAAACCATCGTAGCAGTGAGATGTTAAGGGCTAATTAGCAACAAGGTCTCTTATCTTAGCTCAAGCGTAGGCTCTCTGTGACCCCACTTCAAGACCACCAGCTTCAGCCTCTTGCTGTGCCCCTCTATTTCCTAAAAACACACTCTTGCCTACAGCATGTGCAAGCCTTTTCTGAAAACAGCAGAATATGCGTTTATTTTGAAACTTTTATGGCTGAGCATGTGTGGAACAGATTTCCAGGTAAATATCTTAGTTCTTTCTTAACAAAGGCTGCCTAATGCACTTCGGGCATAGCAACGATGTGCAAGGCATTTGAGCATCCCCTTCTCAGCAACAAAAAAACAGTTGGGTATTTCCTGTGCCTGCACCCTGTTCCCATTAATAAATCAACTCTGATGCAAGAGTGTCTCTCCCCTCTCATCTCTCTCTCTCTCTCTCTCTCTCTCTCTCTCTCTCTCTTCAGGGTGACTTTGAACTCATCATGTAACAGAGGAAGGCCTTGCACTTCTAATCCTTGTTCTTCTCTCTCCTGAGAGCTGGGACTGGAGTCCTATGCCCCCAGTGTCCTGCTCATGCAGTGCTGAAGAGAGGCTTTGTGCATGGTAGGTAAACGTTCCACCAACCAAGCCACGTCTCCCACCCTCTTTCGTTTATATGAAATGATAAATATAAATTGTCTAACATGATATCTAGGGTGCAATAAACATTTAATAAAAATGACTACTGGAATTATTGTTGTCAGAATTACAGCTATTAAAAGAGATGCAAAGGTTTTAATATAAATGTCTACACTTATATCTTGACCTCTTGTTAACATGTTACCGGGCTCTTTAGCATTTCGCAGCCGTGTTATTGAATGTCAGCTCCCATAGGGTATAGGAGGGAAGTTGGCAAAGTCAAAGAGAACAGAATTGAGAACAAAGTTGAAGAGAATTGGTCAGCCTTGGCTGGACACGGGTGGTTAATGATTTGAAAGGCAGTGGATGCATCATCCCTACTAGTGTTGATAGGGAGACTTCTGTAGACTGCGGGAGGGAACTCCAATGTCTAAATACATTTAGACAGACAAGGCTCTCTCTAGCTGAGAAGAGAACGGCTTGGTGCCTAGAGAGGGTAGATGGGCCAAGCGAGAGCAAGAGCAGCTATAGGAAAATGAAGAGACCAGTGAAGAGGGGACTGTGCTCTAGAGTTTTTATCTAAGTGATACACACAGATGCAGGGGCCTTTCACATCCTTGACCATGCCTGGAATATGTATTGTCTACACAGCCCAGCATCTGTTTTGAAACAAGAACTTCATAAATCACTGTACTAACGCCACAAAGAAATGAACCCAAAACGAATGTGAAGTTAAACACATGTTCACATCTATGTGAGAAATACGGCTGTCAGCACCCAGCCCCCGTCTAAGCACTCCATTCCTCTGACATTCCAGTGGGCATCTGAGTGTTGCCAGTCCGGGCAGGGAAGGAAGCAGCATACGGTATTTTTCAAGGGAAGCAAGAAAGAGAGGAGAAAGTGAGGCAAAGAGAGGAAAGGAGGGAATGAAGAAAGGAGAAGACCTCCACTTTAAATATTTCTAGATTTATTTTTATTTGTGTGTGTGTGTGTGTGTCTGTCTGTCTGTATGTACATATGTACATATATATCCATGCAGGTGCTCACAGAGGCCAGTAGAGGGCGTCAGATCTCCTGGAGCTGTAGCTACAGGCAAATGTTAAGAGGCAAGCTCTAGGCGCTGAGAAATGTACTTGGGTTCTCTGCAAGAGTAAAAAGCACTCTTAACAGCTGAACCATCTCTTCAGTTTCCCTGCCTATTGTAAAGATTAGATCCTGAAGAAAAACTTCAAACTCTTCATTGGAAAGTGTATTCAAGACATTCTCTATTAATGACATTAAAAAAAAAAAGAACAATGAACTAATGTGTGATTTTTCAAAATTCTTTGATTCTGAATTCATTCAGCTATACATCTGGTTTATTACTTTAAGAGCGAGATACATTTTGAGCTTTTTAAAGTGCTGCAAAAAATTCACTCGAAGGCCAAGAATCCCAAACCAACCAACAGGAGGCGAGGGAAATGTGATGCAGCAGCTCTTAACTTGAAATAGTCCAGGCCAAGGAAATTAAAAGTCTTTCATCTTTTTCCCCCAGTTAACTTTTAAAACATTTACAATACACTGCCCTAAATATTTCAAAATACAATTTGAAAGTGATCAAATTCTATTTTATGAGCTGAAGGGTACAGATAAATATATCAGTTTTATTAGAATCCTCATATCCATTTGTTTCATGGATATTGAGAAACCATGTAGGGCTGTGTCTAATAAAAAGCTCTCAAAATGTCAGGTGAAAAGCTTTTGGATCCTTGGATTAATTCAACTCTAAAATAGAACTCTAAAATGTTCTCTAAAGAGATAACATACCCTGCCCAAAGAAACAACAAAAGAGAATGCTTTTCAGCGCACACATGCACAGCCCTAGATGGGGAAACTGCCTGCGAACCAGTTTAAGTTACTAAAGACAGACAAACAACCTACGTGGGCTGGAGAGACAGCTCAGCACTGGAGACCCGCGTTCCGACCCCCAGAACTCACATAAAGAAGCCGACAGTGGTCGCGCACATGCCCATGACACCAGTGCTGTGGGATGGAAAGAGACAAGAGGCTTACCTAGCTCCCTGATCAGTGAGATACCCTGACTCAAAGGAATAAGGCAGAGAAGAACAGCAAGGCAGGACACAATCCTCCTCTGGCTTCTGCACATGTACACAGGGCAGGCACCCACACACACATATATGCTTTATCTCACACACACACACACACACACACATACACACACATACACACACACACACACACACACACAGAGAGAGAGAGAGAGAGAGAGAGAGAGAGAGGCCTACTTGTAATGAACAAGCAATAGCAAGAAGCACCTTTTACTCCCTCTAAGGAGAATGATAGTACTTCCGAAATATTTTTTGGTTTGCTTTGGTTTGTTTGGTTTGCTTTGGTTTAGTTGTTATTGACTGTACCTAAGGCCTGGACCACACTAGGCAAGCAAGTACTCTACCAGTGAGCTCCATTTCCTAGTCCCTGAGACTTCTTTCGACAAGATGGAAACATTGTGGTCTTTCTTACCCATTCTTTAATGTTTTCACAAGACTTTTTGTTTAGGTATAAAGAAAACCCAAACACAAATAATCTCCTTAATTGCATGGATTCAAATCTAAGCAAAGGCAGTCTCAACAATTACTATGAGACTAATGTGTACCCATGTAATAACACTCAGCAGAAGTCATCAGGCTGTTTCCGCCTCCCTTGCGCACGTCAGTCCGTCCACTCCACAGAGAACAAGGGCATCAGAACACTTCCCACAAGTGTGGCCCATGGTCCCCTGGGGTCCTTAAGACTCCTTCAAGGAAACCCACGAGGTCACAACTATTCCCATAATAATAATGCTTGTCATAGGAAGTGGACTTCTGCCGAGACCACAGAATGTGCTATGTCACAACAGATGGATTAGAGCCACAGGGTTGGAGATCCAACTGCCTTCTTTTGAGCCACACATAAAAGATACTAGCAAAAGCAAAGAAAATAAATAAATAAAAATTGCCAGTCTTCTAACTGTTTTGCTGTGGAAAGCAGTAATTTTTTTCATTACAATATGTTATTTATGTTAGGCTCCAAAGGGCTTCTGATTTTAAAATAAATATACGTTTTACAATCTGCTCCCTTTTCGCCCCTAAGATGGCAAGGATCAATGAGTATAATTCACAGAAGCAAAAAGGTCTTTAATACCGTCAATGATTTCTGGGGGTACAAAGGCTTCTTAGACCAAAATGTTCGACAGTCTATGATTTAGCATAATTTCTGACACACGCTGAATACTCAGAGTAGCATAGCAAAGGAACATACAGATTGCTTCAGAGAGCTAACAATAATTCTTAAATATGGAAGTAACTGTAGAATTCAACAAACAGACATGGTCAGAAAAGATGAGCAGTCTCAGATTCCCTGAACCTGGTTGTTTACTATGGGGAAGACGATGATAAGATGATAAAACTGTATAAAGTCATAATTACCGTATTAAAAATGCCTAGTACAGTTGGGGCTGTGGTTCAGTTGGTAGAGCACTTGCCTAACATGTATGGAGCCCGGGGTTTGAGCCCCAGGTCCCCAACACCATGTAAACTAGACAAGAGGGCACGCACCTATAATAGCAGTACGTGAGAGGCAAAAGGATCGGATGCTCATGGTCAAACTGAACATCTCTAAGTCAAATTGGGAGCCACCCTGGTCATACCAGACTCTGTCTCTAAATAAAAAACAACCATGGCGGGAAAATATGACTAAAAGGTGAGCATGCGCAGGCAGCACATCTGAGCGTGCGCAGGCAGCACATCTGAGCGTGCGCAGGCAGCACATCTGAGCAGGCAGAGGGAGCACCTCTGGGCGCGGCTGCAAGTTGAGTCTATTATCCAACCGATTGCCGCTCCTGTGCCATCCAAAGAAAAGAAAAATAAACAAATAAATAAACATGCTTGCTTTGAGTTTAGGCAGCCTGTCCTTCTCAAGGGTCTTCTGAGATTTAATGTGCAGGTTAATTGTGCAGGGCACTGTCCTACATGGCTGAGTGCTCATAACCCCACGGTCAGTTCTCTGTGTCCCATGGCCCTAGCGTTCATGCCCTTTATCCATTTTGTTCTTCTAATATCTTATCAACCTTTCAAAGTACACTGCAGATAGCAGTTCCTCCGGAACACGTATGTCCTTGAGATCTTTCCTCCCAGAGAAAGTTAAAATCTCTGTGTTTGTCTTAGCTGCTAACCTCACCCACCACACACAGGTCTGGGCAGCATTTGGACGACACTTTGCCTGTTCACACTTTTCTAGACCAGCAGTGCCACGAAAGCAGGCCCATGTCTTAGCTATCAGCATCAGTTACTTGTCGCATTGCTGGGATAAAATGCCGGACAAATGCAATTTAAAGAAGGAAGGGTCTGCCTGGCTCTACAGTTCCGGGGAATACGGTCCTGGGGAGGTGTGGCTGCCCGAACAGGAGCAGGCTGGTCACACCAGGGAGCAGTGACTGCTTGCGCCTAGCTCATTTTCTCTATCTTACTCAGTCTGGGACCATGGCCCATGGAATGGTGGCACCCACACTTAGGGAGAGTCTCCTGATTTACTTAATATAATCTCTACATGTGCTAAGAAATCTGGTTCTGCAATCTCATCAAGGACACAATCAAAACCAACCACACATCCCTTCTGATCCTTAGTACCTAGCACACTACCTCAGTACCTAGTACACTACCTCAGTACCCTAACACACTACCTCAGTACCTAGCACACCACCCCAGCACCTAGAATACTACCCCAGCACCTAGCACACCACCCCAGCACCTAGAACACCACCCCAGAACCTAGAACAATACCTCAGCACCTAAAAAACCACCTTGGCACCTAGAATACCACCTCAGAGCCTAGAACACTGCCTCAGTATCTAGAACACCAATATCAGCACCTAGAACTCTACCTCAGTACCTAGAACATTGACTCTGTACCTAAAACAATACTGTCTCGGTACCTAGCACACTACCCAGTATCTAGAATACTACCCTACCAAAACACCATAAACACTTTTAAAATCCACAAAAGTCAGTCAGTTATGCAACACACACACAGAGGGGAAATAACATTAAGTATAGCACAATGGAGCATGAAGGCGGTGGTGACATTCCATGTGGTTCCAGCAGGAGTCCTTGGGAGTCTGTGCTAGTCTTGCCATCCGAAAAGGAAGTCCTTAGAGAGCCCCTTCCTAAAAGCTTCTCTTGGAATAACATTTAGTTTGTATCACCTCTGATTCATCTATTTATTTTTTTGTTAGTTAGTTAGTTTGTTTGTTTGTTTGTTTTGGTTTATTAAGACAGGGTTTCTCTGTAGCTTTGGAGCCTGTCCTGGAACTCGCTCTGTAGACCAGGCTGGCCTCGAACTCACAGAGATCCACCTGCCTCTGCCTCCCCAGTGCTGGGATTAAAGGTGTGTGCCACCACCACCTAGTTTATACTTTTCATTTACTATCATTTGTGTGTGTGTGTGTGCGTGCGTGCGCAGAGACACACATGTCACCTTCCACATGTGGACCCAGAGGACAACTTTCAGGAGTAGGTCCTTGCCTTCTGGCCTGTTGAGGCAGTGTCTCTCATTTCTTCCGCCTTGCTGCACATCCAGGCTAGCAGGGCCACGAGCTTTGGGCTGTCTCTAGTTTCTACATCTCCTCTAGCCACAGGGATTACAGGTGCTGGGATTACAGATGCACTCCATAGCACACAGATTTTTCATACTAGTTCTAGGGATCGAACTCAGGTCATCCGGCTTGCACAGCAAACCCTTGAAGCTCTGAACTTCATATATTCCTAACTCCTCGCCCTCAGTCCTTAGTTCCTATCATATTTAAAAGGATGCAAATTACACAGGGTCGTGGCAAAGAAAATTACACAGTGAAAAACACTCAAGGGGCAAAAGGTATAATAAAGTATATATGCATTATTATTTGATATGATATATATATATTTAAAATGATCAGAAAAGGACCAGGGAATGGGGACAAAGCAAGAAGCTGGAATGGTTGCATAAAGTCAAGGCAGGCTCTTGGTGGCCACCTTTTAAGACATATGCCCATTAGCAAAAACACGTGTTTTCATTAGCAAAACAGAAGAATTCTGCAGGCCTAGGATTAGCTTTGGCAAAGGCATGGGTATAAACTAAGCCATTTCCATGTTCGTCCTGGCCATATGGTAAAATCTGAGATGTTGCCCAGAATCTAGCATGGTCGAGATGTGTGCATACTCCAAAAGCGGAGAAATACCGGGAGGCTGGTAGATGCCTGAGCTTGGATAGCTAAAGGCAATCCGATCTCGTGAACCCGCTCCAAAGGGCAAAGGTCTCCAAGCATAAAGAGCTTGCCCAGTCAACACCATTCTAATCTAATTAGACAAGATCCTTTTGTCAGACACTGAAAACACCAATTTATTTCTCATTCATCAAATGGATTCAAACCTCCCTTATCAGATGTCTCATTTATCAAAGACTCCAAGGTCTATAAGACCCAGACAATTCTTTCTATCCGTTCTCCTTATACTACTACAATTTATTTTTCCTCATTAGGGGTAAAGTCTTAGCCTAGGGAAATCTCACCACAGAATCCAGAATTTTAGAGCCGAGAGACACTGACTAATTTGACCTTAACCACATTAAGGAAACTGAGGCCCAGAGAACTCATGTCCCTGGCTTGAGGCCACACCGCTCACTAGTGCCAAGTAAAACTATCTTCAGGCCTTCTTTCCTTCACTCCATGGGGTTTCCCAGAGGTTACTCAGGGGTGGAGTGGATCAGAGTGAGCCAGGACAAGGGGGCCATACACACATAAGCTTGGAGGAAGCAGTAACCTTCCCCAGCCTTGATGTGACACCCACAAAAATGTCTGATCACGATGGCAAACAATGACTTCACAGTGGATACCTCTCACAGATACCCCGTTGAATAGGTGCTCAAGTTTATGGCACCAGAAATGGGGTGAATTGATTCCCTGACCACAAGGTACTGATGACATGATGAGCTAGGGAGGGCATTCCATCCCAGTGGTGTTCTAAAACTAGCCACGGGCTCTATTAGCCAGGAGAAAGTACCAGAAAATCGATTACCTTCTCTTAGGTACCTGGCTAGTACTCTTCATGGGGATGGGAGGGGGGATTATAAAAACAAAGAAAGCCCAGGGACTGCCGTAGGTTGGAAGTGACAAAGGAGGTAAACCAAACTAAAAGCAACAATGGAATCATGGATTAAATTCTAGAACAGAGCTGGGCAGTGGTGGCGCACGCCTTTAATCCCAGCACTCGGGAGGCAGAGGCAGGTGAATCTCTGTGAGTTAGAGGCCAGCCTGGTCTGAAAGAGCTAGTTCCAGGACCGCTAGGACTGTTACACAGAGAAACCCTGTCTCAAAGAAAATCTAGAATCCTAGAACAGAGAAGGACTGTGAAGGTAAGAGAAATCTGAAATAGTTCTGTAATCCATGTGGCAGCTTTGGGACAGTGTTAATTTCTTAATTCTGTACCTGTGGTAATGAGAATATCACCTTCATTGGTTATGGATACGCTGGTTATGGATACGCAGGCCCCTTAGTCCTAGCTGTGTGACTGCTCTGCACATCTAAAACTGTTTGCTTTAATAAATAAAAAACAGAAGAGCCTTGTGGGCTGGCAGGAGACAGCTAAAGGTCCTGCCCTTTCTCAGCCTCCCGGTAGAGACATTTATTTACCCCCACCCCCCATTTCCAGAAACAGTTTCCACATGCTGTTTCTTCTTGTGTATATTGATGATCTACACATCTTTTAATAGCACAGAACATGAAGGATTTTCTCTCCTATGAACAGCACCCAGTCCTTCCTTTTTCCAGAGTAAATGCTCATCAAAAATTCTACCAAAGGTCTTGGGAAGAGGACACAGTTGGTAAGGCGGCTTCCGTACGAGCTCGAGGACCCAAGTTGGATCTCCAGGTGCGGCAGCACCCACCTGTAATCCCCAGCACTGAGGAGGTCAGGATACATGATCCCTGGAGCTACCTGGCCAACTAAACCAGCTCAAATTGGCAAGCTCTGTGTTCATCAAGAGACTCTACTCCAACAAACTATGGTAAAGAGTGATTATTAACCTCTGGCCTCTGGCCTCTGCCCTCATAAGTGCAAACACATGCATATGAATACATGTATACACACATACGATATGTACTTACACACTTCTGGACTTCCAAATTAATTAAATCGGATATCCAATAACCTCAAGTCTCCCCTCCCATGCCTCTGCTCCCCACAATATTGTCACATGTACATATTTTGTATAGCCTTGTCTATCACAGGAATACCCAGAGCCAGAGAGGGCTCCCCTACTCACATAGCATTGCCCGAAGACAATGTTTTCCCTCTTATCGGGGGTGGAACTGCTGGGAACCATCTCTAGTGAGGCCCAGTTCTCCAGTCCACGTAACTCACATGCGCACCCCAGAGCAGTTGGAGTCAGCCACACACCTGCTACCTGCATTCTGCTGTGCTTCCGAATCGGCACCATTTCCTCATTCTTCAAGTTAAAACACACGAGCAGTGTTTGCAGCCACTGTTCTCCCCAGTCACAGCATCCAACAAACACACAGTTTTTCTCAGAAGAAAGATCTGTGCTCTGCCATAGCCTGGCCTCCACTTCCTTCTCAGGCTAGAAATGTGCCCAACCATCCTTCCAGACTTCATGAACCATGTTACCACCTCCAGGAAGCCTCCCTCGGACAACTGCCATGCTCTTTCTACACAACTCTCTGTCTCGTTACAAGTAATAGCATCCTACCCTGAGGTACCCCTGTCCCCAGAAAATGGCTCTGTTTTGGTGCCTGCAACATCCAATTTTAATTCATCTACACCCCTGACTATACCCAGAGTTTTTCGCAAGCAGGAAGTTTGTTTTATTTATTGTATACTCTCAGGACACAGGAAAGCATGTGCCACACAGCCAGCCACACAATAGAGGCTCACTGAATCAAAGAACACGGTCAATCCCCATCTTCAGGCCCTATTATCCAGGTACTTGGCAAGGAGGCTGAGGTGTGGGATGTGCAGCAGCAGCTACCTATAGCCAATGAACGCAGGTGACAAAGCCAGCCATCCAGCTGGTCCTTTGCCTTATAGCTGGGAACTCTTACATTTGGTCTCTCTGTAAATGAAGCCTTGGCATATTGCTGAAACCTCAAGTGGTTAGCCGCTGATCCTGTGGCTTCGCTGGGCCTCTGCAGCAAGCTGTACAGTTCCTAGCCTCCAGTCCTGTTGATCCCATCTTCCTCCCCTCCCTTTGAGTATTAATGCTCAAAAGAAGGACAAGAAATGAATTTAGGCAACCAGACTAGCTGGATCCCTAGGGACTCTGGCTTCCTCTAGTATAAAGAAGCTGAGACATCCTCCTCCTCTTGCCCAGCTTCTCTGCCAGCTCTCATCTACCTGACAGCTCTTGGTGGCACTTGACGTTGACAAAGCCCAATGATGGACCCTGAACTATATTAATGGCCTCACTGTCTCACTGGTTCCCCACACTAGAAATTTAAGATTTGTCAATCACTGATAACACCCTCCCTTGGCTCACATTCAGGTAAAAACCTCCTGTTATTGGTCAGTTATTGACGATGATATTGATGAGCCACTGAAATCGCCTTAAACTACCGCCCGTTTCGTTTTGGTGGTGGCTCGAGTTCCAGCCTTCATCATTAGCCTTTCAGGTCTATCTTGAGCCCACTCCAGTCTGCAAGCTCAGGATCAGTAACATCTGTTCTGCAGCAGGATCAGTCTATCCCCAGATGGAGTGGTCTGCAGTCACCCGCTTCTCTCTGATCTCCCCGAACCATCTAGCTTATCCTTCATAAACTCCTAAATGTCCTTCACTGTCGGGCCCTAGAGCCACACTGCTTAACCTTCACTGCTCAGAAACCTTGCTGTGCATAACTTAGTCTTTAATAGAAAGGGCCGGCCTCAGTAGTCCCTCCAGGGGGCTAGAGAAATGTTCATCTCTGGATAGCCTGCTGCGCACAGTTACTCTGCTGAAGTCAATTATGTAACTCACAGTTTAGGTTGTCTCCTGTATGCACGTTGTGTTTGATTGGAGTGCAAGCTTCTCCTGGCTTGTCTTGCCAAGGCCAGGACCCTGCGTGCAGAGGTTATCTTAAAAGATGTGTGGTCTCATGACCGGAGAGCAGTCTGTTCCAGAGGATGAAGGCACTTGGGCTATCCTCCTGGCTTCAGACTCTAGTAAGCCTCAGGAGCAGCGGGGAAGCAGACACGGAGGAGGAGACATTTTCTTCAGTGGCGCTGCTATTGCTGCATTGTCCATGCTTCTGGAAATCACCAGTGCTCTGACAAAGGCCACCCCATGTAAGCACACTGTGTCACCAAAATGGAGGGACTTAAAAAAAAAAAAAGGAACTAATTAAGAAGAAGCAAAGATCAGTGGGAGGGGGCCGAGAGAGGGAGAAAGGGGAGTAGATATGATCAAAATATGTTACTATTGTCTATGTAAATTTCATAATGAAACGCTATTATGTATAATTAATGTATGCTAATGAAAAAATTTTTAGAAAAATCCACATTTCTCACCACCCCCTGCAGATTCTGATTCAGAAAGGCTCAGGAGAGTTCTAGAAACTCAAGTGCTTTTCCCTAGGTCACCCTCCAGCAGCTCGCCCAAGATAAGCAACCATTCCTTCACTATGTTGAGTCTGCTACACTCCTGCCTCCTGCGGGTCCCTGAAACATCTGCCCTGCAGGGTCAGAGGTCAGAGGGGAGGTCCCAATCACTAATGAAGAGTGAGTTCAGAATCTTCTGTTGAGGTGTCTCTCAGGGCTCGACACTGGAGCTGGGAAGCAGCTGAGAGGCGGCTGCAGCCGGGGACAGAGAGCACACAGACTCCTTATCTGCTCTCGCTGAAATGCCAGCGAGTTTGAAAGGCACTTTGTCCAATTAGAAGTGTGGAGAAAGATCCATCCTGTCCCTGACAAAGATGAAGCACTTCTTTCAAAAGTGCTGGTGGCAGCCTGCCAGCTCTCAGAAGTCCAAGGATTCCTCAGCGAGCCAGCAGTTATTAATTAGTTTTATTAGTGGCAGGTTCTTAATGCGGAATGACAGAGGGAAGACGGTGACTATCCCCATCACCGGTAAAATACAAATTGTCCAGGCTTAGGATGCGCTGTCCCCCCAACATGCATAGGCTGCCAACCAGGCCCAAGCGGGGAATGGAGAAGGTAACCAAAGGCCTTGCTACAGAATGCTCGACTATTAATGGCCTGACCAAGAGCCTCGAGTACTTACCCCAGGTAACTCTCCAGAAGACAATTCATTGGTTTTAATTATCAAGGAGGAAGGGCCTCTGACAGGAAGCTGGGAAAGACTAGTGGTGAGGACAGGGAGGAGACAGGTCCTGTTCTCACCGGTAAACAAGGTCTCTAGGAGAAACAATGGCCTCCCTAGAGAACCACATGGGGCTTCCCTGCTGAGAATTAGCCCTCCACTGTCAACCTGTGTTTTATGACCATTAATCACATTTGTATTTATACACACTAAGACCGGATAATCAAATCTCATGCTTCAGAGCCTATGTTTATCATCACAGGCATAAGAAGGAGTGGGGAGAAAGTTTACAAGCCTGCTCTGTTGGCAGGAGCTGCAACCTATCTGGTGGCTTCTCCAGAAGCACCCTGGGGGTGGTGGTGGGGGCTGAGGAGCATTCTGCAAGGGAGAGGACAGAACTGCCTTGTGTCTTGTAGTTGTTAATGTTTTCTTGTCTTTTTGTGCTGGGGCAAAGGAATTTAAAAGACAGCCTCTCCCCGGTGCTGCCCCAACAAACCCTTCACCTCCCTATCCCAGAACCCACAAGAACTTCTCCCTACAACACAGCACTCAAGAGGGGCTCAATGCAATGGACCCCCCTGGTGCCTTTTCTCCCAGCAATTTGTAGGTTTCATGTGGGTCTCTTGTACCCTACCCTTTGAAGAAATTTCCTACTCACTCAACACTCCTTAGGGCTCTTTCTCCTAGACTGAAAGATGAAAAAGAAATTGTTTTTCATGCATGCAAGGCCAGACAGTAAGAATTTTAGAGCAGGCACTGTGGTCTCTCTAAGGTCTACTCTGCCTGCCATGGCTGCCCAGATAATATGGGTCTATGTATATCCCAATAAAACTTTATTTACAAAAACACAGGTAATGGAGGGCTGGGGAAATGGCTTAGTGGTTAAGATAGCTGACTGTTTCTCCAGAGAACCAGAGTTATGTAAGTCTAGTTTTAGGTTGTCTGACCCCCTCTTCTGTCCTCCTTGGTCACAGGGTACCCATGTGGTGTACAGATAAGCCTGCAGGCAAACCACTCATACACACACAATGAAATTAAAAATGAAACAAAACCAAGTGGTGGCTGATCTGGGTTTGACCACAGAGACTTGATTTGTTGAACTTTCTCTAGAGCAAACATCGGGTACAGAACTGGCAGAACAGTTAACAGTTCTGATGCTGTGGATGAACCAACCAATTGAACCAATGAGCCAACAACCAGTCTCGCTGGAACCACGTTCAGTTCTCAGACAACCCCTATCTCACAATGCCAGCCTCACAGAGTCGGAAAATAGTCCGTAAGGGAAAGAACAGGATGGCCCAAGTCTTCTCAGCACACGAGGCCTAATGTAAGGAAAAGGCAGGGAAGGAAAACAGTCCCTGATGACTCAGCAAATAGAGGCCCTCCAGAGCCTCTGATGCCAGGTCTGTCTCTAGGAGATCCTCTCAAGTAGCTCCCAAAGGTGTGCCTAAGGCAGGGTCACCTTGCCTTTTCCTCAGGTAAGCAGGTACAAGGCCTCCCTCCATGGACATCTTTGTCCCCATCAAGGAAGGAAACTCTGTTGAGTATGCTCATAGAATTGTGTGTTTTGCATGGTTTACAGTGTATGAACCCATGTATAAGCGCTATTGAAAGGAGCCTCCCCTTCTACAGGTTGAGGCCAACCTTTAGACACAGGAAGATGACATGGTAAGATAAAAAAAGACAGGAGAGAGAAATTACACAAAGATTTTCATGAGTAACCTATGTGCCATCTTATATATAAAACTTTTATATAGTGTGAATTTGTACATAATTTATGTCAAGTATAAATAAGTTTGTATATATGAATCCTACCAATCTTCTCACTGGCTTCTCTTAATTTTTTTTATTTTTCAATAGCTTATATGCTGATTCTTCATCTTTTGGGGGAGACATTAGCAGTCTACAGATAAAGACTTAAGCCGGGCAGTGGTGGCGCACGCCTTTAATCCCAGCACTCGGGAGGCAGAGGCAGGCGGATCTCTGTGAGTTCGAGACCAGCCTGGTCTACAAGAGCTAGTTCCAGGACATGCTCCAAAAAACCACAAAGAAACCCTGTCTCAAAAAAACAAAAACAAAAACAAAAAAAAAAGACTTAATCCGTAGGGGAGAGAGTTCACCTATGCTGGAGTTTGTGGGAAGCTGTGCTGCATGGAGGAAGGGACATTATCTTTAGAGTGGAAAGGACCATGGCTGAGAGGCTGGCTCTGCTGCTGTGGCTTTGGGCAGCGCTCTGAACCTGGGTCCTAATCTAAAAATAGTGCCAGAGATACCGTCCATACACACTCAGTGTGCAGGGCGGGAACACAATGCGTTATGCCTCTAGTACCACTCTTGGTGCAGCACACGCTCAATAACGTGAGCTGTTTAATTATCTTTGCAAACTCATAGATTATTTTTAAGGAAAAAGCATACTTAGGCTGCCATTTCTCCTTTTGTACCAAAGCAAAACAAAACCAGAACTCAGTTCTGATCAAGGACCCACCTAACCAATGAGAGAGTCGGTTCCTTTCTTTATCGTGTACATACACCCCATTCCTCCCCAGGGCTGGCTGCTGTTCCTCTTAGGCAAAACCACCGCTTCCACGAACAGGCGGGCAGCATTTAACATATGCATCTCCCCCTCAGTCCTTCCTTCTAATGGCCTGGAGACCATAGCTGCTTATCTAGCCTCTTTCTGAAAACAGTAAAACTGCAGGGAGAACCTCCTGCAGACACTGCCCACCAGGAACCCAAGGACATGAGCCCCAAGTACGACTCTGCCCATCAAGACAGCTTCCGTGATGTCCAAGGCGCTCGTGAATTCCTGGGAACTCCGCGTTCCTGCACCCTTGTGGCTTTCCTCCGTTCTGAAAATCAGCTAGAAACAAGAATATGTAAAACTCAGGGCTGCAGTGAGCCCCAGGTGTGAATAGCAAATGCTGTTCCCACTGCTGCTTCAGCTCTCTCTGAAAAGGCTGCCGGGAAAGGGCTAGGCTCAGCCTAGTCCATGCTTAGTGATGCACAAGGCATGTAAGTTGGCAGCCAGGGAGGTGTGCAGCTTCTTGGGTAGTTCTTTATAGACCATGCTGCTGTGAACACACAGAGGTCATGTCAACATGAATCCCTCTCAACCAACACGTGACTGTTTAAGTCAGAGTTATCCTCCAATCTCAGCAACTGTGATTTATTGAGAAAGGGAAGGAAAATCAGAGGGCTTGATCAATAGCCTTTAATTCCTCTCATTCAGACACTGCACCTTGCAATAAAATAGTCACTCTAGGAATACATGTGCTGTGTTTTTAAAGTGACTTATGCTTAAAGGCAAATGACTCAGGGTCACTGGTAACCAAGCTACTGGGGTCCCAGGATATGTGACTTGGGGACGAAAATCTAAGTCACCAACAACAATGATGTGTCTACCAATACTGTTCAAGATGGAAGGGACCCCAGCTCCAGCAAAGACACACCTACTGCAAAACAAGGAGGTACAATACTCTGTGACTGAGAACCTCTGTGCCGTTCAGGATGGGGCCTAACCTTACCTACCCGGAAGCACCCTAGATAGAGGTGCTTGACTCAGTCACTAGCATTGCCACTTTCTGAGACACAAGTCACTCAGGCAGTGGTTCAATCTATTGCTTCGCCTTGGTTATCAAGGAAAAAATAATTCTGGGAGGGATGAATAGCTGATGTGTTCCATTGCCCATTACATCCCAATACACTGTGCTCTGCTCTGAGGATATGGGATTTGGGGAGCAGAGAGGCAAGTCAACCTCCAGTCTCTGAAACTCTGGGTATGAGACAGCTGGACCAAGTCTCTTAACACCCACAGTCTGTAGCTGCCAGTCTTTCAATGAAGAGCTAACCCTGTGCACTAGGCAGTGGGGAGGCCGGACACATGGGTGCAGTAACCAGCAGCTGGAAAGGTGCTTGCAATCGTGGGTCGCTGCTGTCACTGTTATTCGTCACTGTCATCCTTGCTGGGTATCCTCTGACACCTCTCTATTAGACCCTCCCCAACCCGCTGAACCTCTCCTACGTTTTTTTATTCATTCCCCTGTGCAAACTATTGATTGCAGCTGTATTATTTTGTTAATTTTTAGCACGGGCTCTGATTCCTACCCTCTGTCACTTCATCTCATCATGCTCAAGGGCTCGTGCCTTCATTCCATTTTCCCATCCTCACTCTACCCATATACATGATGTCCACTCATAAGAAAATAATATCCTTCTAGAACCTACTGTGTGCTACACAAGAAAAGGTCCCAGACCCTGGCTGGCTACTGGCTACACTATGCCAATCCATTCCAGAGAGTTAATAAACGAACAAGGGGTCACATGACTCAGCTTGAGCAATGAATATCTATTTTAAGATTCATATAGAAAAGCTTTCTTTCTTGGATCTGTGTGTGTGTGTGTGTGTGTGTGTGTGTGTGTGTGTGTGTGTGTTTGTACATGTGTGCACTTGTGCATCCATGAGCTTGTGAAGGCAGGAGGCTGACGTCTTCCTCGGCTGCTTTCCACTTTATTTTTTGAAGCAGGGTCTCTCACTCAGCCTTGCCAAGTAGGCTCATCTGACTGGCCAGTAAACCCCAGGTTCTTTCTCTCTTTGCCTCTCTAGCACTGGGGTTATAGGTGTACACTGCATATACATGTCTGGATCTTATTCAGGTCCTCATGTTTATGTTGTAGTTACTTTAACAACTAAGCCCTCTCCCCAGCCTCTTCTCATGGGTCTCCTAATGCAGATGCTCTGCCTGGGAACAGCAATGAACTCACCCAGAAATGGCTTGCTGGATCCAGCTTGTCCTGAAGTTTAATCTTTTCCTTAAATCTTCTAATTATATGAGCCTGTTATGTTTGCATAGGACAGTTTGAATCTGATTGTTCTCATATGAACTTAGGACTGTGACCGTTGTTGTGGGAACTGGATCTGTTTAGCCAATGACATTTGGGAGTGAGTTGCCATGGGCATGGTTTTCTCAAAGGAGAAGGATCGGATGAGAAGGATCAAGGGATTGGATGCCTGTTCGCTTCGGTGGCTGCAGCTGGAGCGAGCCTAGTGGCTGGTCCTCACAGCCTTTGGGAGAGCAGCAAGACAGCAGCAGCTGGATCAGCAGCGTCTGCATTGTTCTGGATTCGTGAGTTTGCTCTTCATCGCACCCCTTAATAAATTGTTAAATAGAATTTTGTGGGTTCTCACTTCAGACAGTCACATTAGTTCCACACTAAGAAATTACAGGCCTTCTTCACCCTCTGTAGTCACAGCTGCAGAGTCCAAGATTTAAGATAGGGCCAGAGTTGAGTGCAAAGTGCTTATCTATAACCCCAGCTATCAAGATGCCAAGGCAGGAGGATCACAAATTTAAGGCCAGCCTGTGCCCAGAGAGAGTTTTAGACCAACCTATACAAATGTGTCAGGACTCTGTCTCAAAATTAAAAGCAACAAGCACAGTGATATACCCAGGGCACCCAAAAGAGAAGGGCAGGGTTCAATGTATTTCCCAAGGTCAAGCACCAATTCTCTGCTCCCACCATCTGAACACAGCTACTCTTAGCGAGTGGCACCGTGCACCTAGGAAAGGTCGCTGGTCTACTGTTGACTCATTTTCTTTGAACTGACTTAGCTGGAAGTTCTCCAGTGATTTCTCATAGCCTTGGGGAGTGTGGTTTTAGAAGCTGCCCTTCACTCCTTGAGCAACAAGGCCAAGACTTACAATGAATGGCCTGTGGGAAGTACACCGTGTGAATCAGCGAGACAGTTCCAAGTTCTAGAGCAGAAGGCACACCGAATGCCTCTGCAAAACATGTGGCCTTGTGTCCTTCCGAGTTTCCAAGGAAGAAAGCAACATGCACGCTGGAGGAGGGCAGGTGAGAATAGTCCTAATCTATTGCAAGAAATGTGACCTTGTATTCTTCCAAGTTCCCAAGGAAGAAAGCAATGTGCATGTTGGCAGGGGGGTTGGGGAGGGGGTGGCAGGTGAGAACAGTCCCAATCTATTGCTTGTTTCCCCCATTGGCTTAAAATGTGTAGCAATGCCTGCTGACCCCACTGAAGGCAGAACTCTCCATGTTCAGGCTCTCCAGCGAGAGTGCCTGTCCTTCTCTTCTGGCTAATATTTGAAAATGCAACCCAGACATGAACCTTTCAACACTGCCTGCATCTATCCCTCCATCAGAACCGAGGGTAGTGGAGGTTTTTGGGTAATAAGCGTATTCGTAAAGTGCAGGTAGGGGGCCACACTTCCAGGGTTCATATTCCAGGAATACAATTACCAGCTGTGTGACCTCAGGCAAGTTAATTAACCTCGCTCAGATAACTCTGTACGTCTGTCATACATGGCTCATCGGAAGACCTCACAGGAGGGTTCTGAGAATTAAATCTCACGATGTAGTGCCAGTCAAAACAAAAAACAAAACAAGAACATTGGGATTTCTGTTGCTGCTGCTGCTGTTATTAATAAATGTACTATCAATGTGACTTAATTTGATCACTTGGGATTCTTCTGTCAGATGCTCATGACGATAGGATCTAGGGATGTCATAGGTATGGCCACTCCTATCACTAAACAGTCCCCAGGATGTTTTACTTTGTAAATGATTTCTTTACTTCTCTCAGCTGTAACGGTCCCCAGCTGTCATGAGCCTGGATGTACAATCCAGTTCCCAGTTACAATACAATGTAGCTTGTGAGTGACACAGCAGAAGTCCTCTATCAAGAACTGCAGTGACTGCCTTGACCACTAGGGGCCACTCCTTACAATGGGGGTTCAGAGCCAGACTCATAGGTTTGAAGGTGTGTTAGACCACCTCTTACTGTTGTGGTTTTCCCTAACCTGTCATCTGATGTTATCCACAGTGGCATTCCAACCATATGAGCACCTAAACCCACATGTTACCCTACACAAACCAGCATTCTCAAATACATATTCTCATTGCTTCCCAAACAGGCTTCTGGTCCCCGAATCTCTGTGACTTTATAGTTTGAAATTGCCCTTGAACATCTGCCCGACCCCCAACACACACGCCTTTAGTCTTCTGTCTACCTGTCTGAGTTCTGTTCTGCCCTGAACAGCAGCTAAGGCTTGCCTCTTTAGACTAGTGATCAGGGACCCCCCACACACACATACACACTTTAAGCCACTCAGTTCTACGTCTACAGCATGATCTGTTTTAATGTATCACAGCCAGCCTTAGACATTTCTGGTATTGTGACTTCATAACTCTTTTTAACCCATCACCTGTGTGTGTGAGAGAGATGTTTGTGCCTCATTCACTAGGCTATATATAACCCTCTGAAGTCACATCTGTTTGGGTACCCCACATGAGAGCCCCCAAAACAGCATAAGGGAGGTCTGAACATTTAATGAGAGTCATATTATGTATTGAGCATAATTCATTTTGATGAACAAGCTCATTGGATAGAAATTTCTAAACTACTTGTAGAAATTGAGACTGGGTGGGGATAGACCTGGTCAAGGCCTTACTGTTTGCCAGCCCCAAGCCCACCATTCAGATCCCAGTCTGACCCAAAGCCACATATTTTGGCCCCATTATTTCACACCCATCCGACCTTGGGAGCAGTAACAACTATTTAGGGGTTACTTGAATAACTAAGGAGCAGCATACACAGGGTATAAAGGCTCAAACTACCAACCGCACAGTTGCCTGCATCAGTCACCAAGCCTCAGAGCGCCAGGCCCTGGGTGTAAACAAAGCTCAGAAGGTAGGCACTTCACCAACAAGCCAGGGTTCCCAGACCACTGGTCTCATGGTTTGAACGAGAAATGTCCCCCTCAGGCTCACAGGTTTGAAACTTGGTCCTGAGCTGTTGCTACCCATTTGGGAAAGCTGGACAAGCTTTAGAAGGTGTAGCCTCTCTGAAGGAAGTGGGTCACTGGGAGAGGGTCATGAGGCTTTATACCCTGGCCCTATTTCCTGATTGCTACTTGCATCCTTATTGTCAATGCCATGTGACCTCTAACCTTCTACTTCTAATGCCATAATGCAATAATCCCTTCAAGCTGTAAGCCTTCCTCTCTTCCTGGCTTCTGCTCAGATATTTGCTCAAAGCACCAAGGAAAATAGCTGTTCCCATGGGAAAGCCTTCTTCCCCATATTCTAGCAGCTCAGAAGCTACCTGCCCATCCTCACCAGCTGCTGGCCTCAGGTGGACACCTAGGAGTCAGTCATAAGAGCCAAGATTCTAGCTAGGGGTCCTGGACACAATGCCTGCGCTTTCCCTCCCAGCAGCTTTGTTATTCCAGGGCTATGAAAATTCGTTTGGCCGTGATATTATGAAATACACCGCAAACAACTGGATTTCATTTCCAGCAGCATAAATTAACAAATTGCACGTGTGCACTCGGCATCTGCTAACCTAATAATTAAGATATTAAAAAGTCACCTAATGACACCAGCATTGAGATAATAGGATAATTGTTACAGTGTTTTAAGAAAAAAAAAATAAAGGCACACCATCGAGTCATCCATGCAGCTCCCCAGATGGAAGAGCGCTTTCTTGGGGGGCGAGGAGCATGGTGTTTGGATTAGCGCCGCGCAGAAAGCAACCACTGCTGTTATGTAACCAAACCCTGTGCATACAGTTGTCAGTCTGGGTAAATTTAACTTTGCAGGTTGAAGGCAGAGCTCGCTTGCCAGAGCAGAGCTTCAAAACTAAAGAAAATTTAAAGACATAGTGCCCCATGGACCAAGGAGAACGCTGGCATGGGGAGCTGATAAACAGCCCAATACAGCCTTTCTGGGCTACACTGGGGTATTAACCTCCCCCTCCCCATAATAGCCTGTTTGAAAACAATGAAAACTGACAGGAACATGGTTGTTCAATAACAAAGCTGTCTGCGTTTTCCCTCTCCCTGCATGGCAATAAAGGCACTTAGGGAACCTAATGTGCCTCGGAAGGAAAGCACTGAAACCTAGAATCGGGGGAAGGCTTTAATAACAGGTTGCTTTGCAGAAGGGAGAGAGAGAGAGAGAGAGAGAGAGAGAGAGAGAGAGAGAGAGAGAGAGAGAGAGAGGGAGGTGGGGGGGGGCTCGACTGCTTCAGTGGCATGGAGAAAGCTGGCAGGAACAGGACCCTGCCCCGAGTGCCAGCACCATGGCTGCAGGCTCAGGAAGGGGTCCTTTACCTCTCTGCATCTCCACTTTGCCAAACACACCAGTTCCCCTCCCTCTGCTGGTACCAGCAGATTCATTAAAGGCAGGAAACACCTGTGAAGGAAGATCCTCTTTCTAACAGATTCTGCCAGATGAAGCTGATGGAGGACATTCCCAGAAAAGTGTCAAGATGTCAAAACACATCAATCCCGTGGATCATGTCACCCAGACTCTTGCCTCGCCAGCAGAACTCATTAGGAAGCAGGTGTCCCTGGTCACCAGACAAGAAACAAAGTTAGTAGAGACCAGGAACTTCTACTTAGAAGGGGCATGTGTATCTCCTGCCCAACGGTGAGAGGTTTAAACAAGAACCCCATACTACTCACTGAAAGGAATTCCCCCTGGTGAGGGCAAGGGAAGACGGACAGTTGCATTAGAGGTTTTGGCTTTGTGCAAGGGGGAGACGGAATTTGCAAAAATGAGAATAGATTTGAAGACGTGTTCAAATGACCCAGGGCATCTTGAAGATAGCACCTTGTTTTATAAATGCATCAGGAACAGGCTAAGAGGAGTAATAGGGGAGCTTACTTACACACAATCTCAGGGGGTGCCCAAAAGTCTCAGGAGGCAAGATACACAACGCTCTAGTGGGGGAGCCTAGGCAGTTTGGATGCTCACCTTAGGAGACCTGGATAGAGGTGGCCGGTCCTTGGGCTTCCCACAGGTCAGGGAACCCTGATTGCTCTTAGAGCAGATGAGGGAGGGTGACTTGATCGGGGGAGGGGGAGGGAAATGGGAGGTGGTGGCGGGGAGGAGGCAGAAATCCTTAATAAATAAATAAATTAAAAAAAATTAGTAAAATGTTGGGGCAGGAGGGTGATGAGCGAAATACCCAGATTACATGGACAGAGACTAGCAGTAGGTGACTGAGGAACCAGAAAGGGTATTTCTTTTAAAAGAATGGGTTTCAAGGCTGGAGAGATGGCTCCGTTGGTAAACTGCTCACTGCTCAAGCCTGAGGCCCTGAGTTCAATCCTCAACATACATGGAAAAAGCTGAAAACCTGTAATTCCAGTGCCCCCAGAGAAAACAGGAGCACCCTTGGGGCTCACCAGCTAGAAAATGGCAAGTTCAGTGAGAGTCTGTCAAAAATAAGACGGAGAATGAGCAAAGATGACTCAAGGCATCAACCTCGGGCCTCCACCTACATGCATGTGTGTGTGCACACACACAAACACACAGGCACACGTGCACAAACACACGTGGAATTGATTTTTTACATGTAATAAAAGGGTGGGTCCAGTGGTCCCAGAAACCAGCTGAACATGCAAAGGAAAAGTATTCTCTGAACCCTGAAAATCCTACACACAGAAACTGACAATTCTAGTCTCCAAGCAGCAGAAGAAAGAAAAATCGCCTTAGGACCGCTGAAGCTTAGCTAGACTCCCCAGCACCTGCCCCTCCTCCAGGCCTCCCAGCCAGGACTGTTGCCTGAGTGACTGCCTTCTGCTACCAAGGGCCTCATGCTCAAAACCTGATTTCCCCAGAACTGAGCAGTTCAGAAGCGCCTCAGTCACACAGATAGAAAGTAAGAATGTATTCCGAGCAAACTACTGGACTGAGGTGGAGTTTATCAAAGCAATTACAGTGAGATGTTCTGGGCAGGGGAGGGATGTAATCATGTATGACAGGGATTATCAAAACTGCTTACACAGGGAATCAGGAAACTGATAACAAGCTGACAATGGCCTCTACCTGACTGAGGGATTCCGGGCTCCGCTCTCCCAGGCTTGTCAAACAGAAAGTGCAGCAGAGGTTGAACTGTGGAGAGGCGTTGGGCCCTGGGCACACTGAGCGAAGGCTGATGATGGCCTTCGGGGGGAGCAGAGGAATCTTGAAGGAGCTTCCTTGGGTAGCCTCCGCTGGCCCCATTTGCAGGAGCTATGAAGCTGTTTACTCTCACACTGTTCAAAAGCATTTTTATTGATCCTGACCTCGGACACTACAGAATTGTAATAGTAAGTTGCAGGACCAAGGAAATAGGGAAAATCTGTCTTTCTTCCTTCTTTTCCCTTCCCTTCCCTTTTTGTATATGTGCTGGGGTATGTGTGTGTTCATGTCTGCCCATGTCTGTATGTGCACATGTATACAGTATTGTATGTAGAGGCCAAAGGTCAATCGTGGAGGTCATCCCTCAGTAGCAGCTCACCTTGTATTTTGAGAGAGGGGCTCTCTGTGCCCTGGAGGTCATCAATAAGTTAAGGTAGCTGACCAACAAAGTAGGAATCTGCTTATCTCTGCCTCCCTGAAGCTTGGGTTATACATGTTAACCACCACACCTGGCGCAAGAGATTAAACAGGGGTCCTTCTGCTAATACAGCAGGTGCATTACAATTGAGCCATCTCTAAAACCCTGACATGAAGAAACTCTTTGGGCAATAAAAAGAGACCTAAAGAAGTTAGGCTTATACATTGTGACAGGGCCTAGAGTCTGTCAACACTACCCAGAGGCCCTTGTAGTTTTGAGAACAGGGCTTCCTGAGCACTAGCCTAGCACTGCCCCTCTGGGGCAGGGGGTTGGGGGGGTGGGTTTGGGCGGGTCTTTCTTAATAACAGAAGTGCACGTGTATTGAGAAGATCTCTACCTCCTTTGGATTGGGAGGCCATCAGGGTAGGCACAGGCACGCAGAGTAGGGTCATCTCATACCCCAGAGCAGAGAGCAATGCACTAACTTTCTGGAACGCAGAGTCGCTGCAGGATGCATGAAGCCCAGAACAGATGCAAACTGCAGGAGATATACCTAATGAATCACAGACAGATAGCACACCGAAATAGAGGCCCCAAATAAAGCAGCCGACCTGGAAAAGGCAACAAATACCTACATTTGCAAGGAGGAGCTGCCTCTTCTCTCCTCTTCCTCCTCCTCAGACCCTCTCTCTGCACCCTGTTTTTCCCTCACCATGTGGCGCCTGCAGCACCCCTCCCCCCAAGTTCAGCTGACTCAAGGACCCAGCTTCGACTTTATCAACGCCAGGGACAGCGGTGATTTGCATCAAGTTCAATGCTGTCCTTTTGGCAGTTGTTGCACTTAATTGAGTGAAAAAAAAGCTGTCAGTCGAAGGCCCCATTCCCGAGGTAAATTCACTCTGAACTAACCATCTGCCAGGACTTCTCCCAGGGTACGCCACACTTACCATCTAGAGGATCCGATTCACGGCCTCGTAATTAGATCATTCCTGAATTAAATTGACAGTCCCAGGGAAAAGAAAAATGCAAAGTGTATTTGGAGACCAGAAAGCAGAAGCCGACTTGTCCTAACAAATGCGAGACTATGTATTTTTCTTTTCCCCTGCGATAGACTGGCACAAAGAACGGCTTTCCTCCACGGTTCCTTCACAGCAATTGTTATCTTCCATGCCACCTTCAGGATTCCCTTTTGGGTTTTTGTTTGGAAAGATGAGGCACATCTTGAAAGTAGCTCAGACACACAGAGGACAGTAGAGACAGCAGGTCGGACGTGGTGCCCAGGTAAGATCAGAGCACACTGGCCAACCTTAGCAAATGCTGGGAGCGCCTGCAACTCAGTGTACATCTGCCAATCTGCTGCGTATTCAGAACTAAAGTATTAGGGCTGGGGTGGAAGCGCAGTTAGTAATGAGGACTTGAGTTTGATCCCAAGAATTCACATTTTAAAAAAAAGTCAGGTGCAATGGAGGACTTTTCTAATCCCAATAACGGGGAGGCAGACAGGAAGATCGCCAGAGTTCACTGTCCATGCATTGGTCAGCCAGCCTAGCCTACTTGTGGAGTTCTAGGTCAATGAGCTGCCCTGTTTCAACAAAAGGAAGAAAGGAGGGAAAGAAGGAGGGCGGGGAACAAGGAAGGAAGGCAGGGAGGGAGGAAGGCGTTGAGGGATGAAGGGAAACAGTGAATGGTGCCTCAGAAAGGCCACCTTAAAACGCCCTCCAGTTTCCACAAACATGAGCACACACATGCACACACGCCCGTGCAAACATGCAGTCACAGGTGAAAATAAATAAACAATGTTAACAACAGGCTGTTTCTTCTATCACAAGACAGCCAAGCTTTCTGGAAAAGCTGAGAGAGAGAGAGAGAGAGAGAGAGAGAGAGAGAGAGAGAGAGAGAGAGAGAGAGAAGAGAAGAGAAGAGAAGAGAAGAGAAGAGAAGAGAAGAGAAGAGAAGAGAAGAGAAGAGGAGAGGAGAGGAGAGAGAGATCTAATAACTCCTACAGAGAGACTCCTGGGACCGGGCCCTCAATGCTATGCAACTTGACAACAAGCAAAAGTCAGTGGGAAGAGGGGCCATTCTGTTAGCCTATAGGCTGCTCTGTGCTCCTGACTCCATTCCATCCCAGAGAACACAGTGCATGGAGCCTTCTCCAGTCACGAGTGAGGAAAGGTGAATTTAACTCCAATCAGGATGAGCCCACTTCATTATCACCCGAACATGCAGCTTAGGTACTTCAGTGACACCCATACTTGGAATGCACAATACCCTTAGATCACAGGACAAGGAACAGTTTCCCAAGCCGGGACACATAAAACATCCTGGGAAAAGAATTCTAATGACTGCAATCCAGAATTGATACTGCATAAGAAGGGAACCCAGTATATATATGACAATACTGTCCCCTAAACTATGGCCACAAAACTTAACACAATATGAGGTGACCATGGTGGCTTTACAGAATAAGCAAGTCTATAATTATTTAGGACAATTTTGAAGATGCAAAATGAAACATAGTGATATAATAAAATACTAAGATGAAATTTGAAAAGAATTTTAGTGAAAACAAATTTGGGCTTGGAGCTGTAGCTCTGGGGTCCAGGGTTTACTTAATATGCACAAGGTCCGGAGTTCAAGTCTCAGATCTGAATAGAAAACCAAATGGAGATTGACAGCTATTTAAAACACAACACAAGGAAGACGTTTGCCTCTCTCCGTGTGTGTGTCATGTAACCGGAAGCTGTTCACAGAAGGTGGAGTTGTATCTTTTTTTTTTTTCAGTGCTGCAATTGCTCCTGGCTTTCTGTAGGCCAGGTAGGTGCTTCCCCACCAAACAGCCCTGTGTCTTGGTGCAGGCTGGTGTCCATATGATCGCATTCACATATAAAAGCACCATCCCTTCAGCAGTGCATGGATATTAAATGATCAAACACACACACACACACACACACACACACACACACACACACAGAGTCAGCTTAAACCCTAGATTAAATAAAGATGCCTGGGTTCAGAAAGAGGACCGAGAAAACCACCCAGAATAAAGGGCACAGGGAAACAAAGCTAACAATATATTTAAAGGGAAAATGAAAGAAGAGTTAGGCGGGATTTTTTATGTGGACAACCAGAGTCTCAGAAAAAGAGAAAAGGGGCAATGTCTAAGAATGTTCCAGATTCAGAGGAGAGTGGGCGCTATCAGAAAGGATAAACATATCAAATCCTGAATGTGATACATAAATTCATGCCTAAACATATCATGATGACCCTGCAAGAACACCAAAGAAAAACACAATCTTAAAAGCAAGCAAGCAGACGAATTACCTATGAAGGAGTGACGGTCTGACTGACAGCAAACTTATCATCCACAACAGTGGGTCCCGCCTACTGGTCAAGGGCCATTGCCAACCTCTTGACTGGAGGGAATGAATTTTGTTCAAAATGATTGCCAAGAGAAACTTCCCCCAAATCAACTGGGCCCGTTAGGGTTAAAAGTATTCTTCATTCATTTCTTCCACAGAATTTTACTAAGTTCCTACTGTGTGCTAGGTCGGAAGGAAGTTCTCTGCTTTCAGTTGGGCAGTGGATTCAGGTGAACCAAAGAATAGGGAGTGATGTTGGACCCAGGGGAGACGTGCCCTGAAAGAAGCGGGTTCTAGCTGAGTGTCATCAGACAGACGGTTATGAGCTAGGGGGACGCCTAAACCCTGGGATGCAAAGGCGTGGCATACAAGTAGGCTGTTGTCCCCAAAAGAGCAAAAGCCTAGCATACATGAGAATTGTTGCCCCCTTGGTATTCAAAGAAATGCCAGGTACTCAGAGGGTACAGCATAAATGCTTCTTAAGACTGGGGACGGCACAAAGGTGAGATAAAGTAACGCATGGGAGGTAGAAAGGCACAGTGTGTGCAGACCAGAGTATAACAGAGCCACTGGAGGGTTCATGGGAAGCGCCAGTGAGACAGCCCATGGTTAAGGGCTTGCAACAGATGGGATTATGTTTCTGTGACTCTGGTGTGAGCGTGATTCTTTTTGAGACAGGATCTCACGTATTCCAGGATGGGCTCACACTTGCTGTATAGCTGAAGATGACTGATTTTCTGATCTTGCCGCCACCTTCAGAGTCCTGGGATCATAGGCACGTGTCAACCACTGCTGGCTTATGTGTACTGTGACTCAAACCCAAGAACTCCTGCACACTAGGCAGGACACACTAAGTGCTCTCCCAGCTGAGCCCCAGCCCAGCCTCAGTGCAGGCCTTTAAGCAAAGAGGGGATCTAAGAGATCTGCTTTCGCCAAGAGCATTTTGGCAAGCGTGTCCACGTCAGTATGTCAGTGAGGACAGCAATGTTCCGTGAGGTGCCCTGGAGCTCTTCATTGTGGTGTGGTGAACCGCCTTCAGCCCTTCACACACAAAGAGGGACAAACTGTGTCTGAGCAAGCCTAAGAAAAGTATCCATAAAACCCCAGCCAGGCAAATCCGGCAGCTAGCGTTTTCCAATCAGTCCCAAGGCTTACAGCAGAGCTGAGGAAGAAACAGAAAAGTTCTCCTGGCTCCAGCTGAACACTCTGTCCCGGTTTTTCAATCTAAATGCTTCAGTGTGCCAGTCAGCAGTGTTACTGCTCTGGTGGAAGTGGCGTTCAGCCTCTTCTGGTCCAAATCCTGTCGCCAGAATACCACTGTGCCTCACCCGAGATGGGTGTTTGTCGTCATCCGGCCCTTCCGGAAAGAGGCAGCAAACTCACAGAATCTGGCTGAATAAAGTCAGGCCTCCACCAAAGCCAAGTTCAGCAACTTCTCTGTTATCAGCTCCCTGGCGGGACAGCTGAGCACCAGGTCAGTTCTGAAGACGCTGTCCCTGGGTTCACATCTTTAATATTCAGAGTCCACCGTGCAAGCATCCCCCAAGCCACAGTCACAGGTTGTTCTCAACACTCAGCTGAAGTGATTTGTTAGAAGGCATGCAGGGATTTCTCCTGCAAGGCCAGAGTCATGTTTTATCTAGGCGGCCGCAAGTCTGCCAAGACACTGAGGAGGAGACTTCAGTCTCAAGCAGTCCCCTGGCACGAGGCATCTCAGGCCAGGGGAGGACAAGGGGAGACCTAAGGAATGAAGGGGAAAGTCCGCCACTGGAAGATGAAGAAGTTTTCACAGGAACAGCCTGGGGAAAGAGAAAGTAGAGAAAGGGGCATCTGTGGGCAGTGGACTCTGCTGCACACTGCACAACTCCAGGGGGCGCTATGCCCACAAAGCTGCCTTCCACCTCCAAAAATGAAGAAAGAAATGAACAGAGGTGGAAAGGGGTCTGGGAGACTGGAGCTGTTATGTAGACACATGAGACTCTCAACAGAAGGGGACAGGTAGGCATTCAGTAAGAACTCTGTCCCATGCCTGAGAGCAATATTGTAAACTCAGACTAAGCAGCTCTCCCGGTCCTCGGTCTTTTACCCATGATACAGAGATTGCAACTCTGGAGCTGGAAGGATTGTGCTGTGAGTCCCCAGTACCCAGAATAGAGTAAACAAGGACTAACAGGCCGCGGTAAGGATGAGACCCTATCAGAGTGCAGATCACACGCTACACTAAAGGATGATAGCTTTTATAAACACATCCCACACAGGCCATGGGCAGGATGTTATTCCATCCATGAAATCTCAGCCCTTTCTGCAGTGCCCGCAGCACACAGGGGTGAAGACGTGGTTAGGGTGAGGAGCAAGAGAGAGGACTGAAGGGGAGAGTGGGAGGAGATAAGGTGGAGGTGTGGGTGTTTGTTTATTATTTATGCAGGGTCCGTGGAACTTTGTTTAGCTGAGAATGACCTTGAATTTAAAATCTTTCTTCCTTCACTTCCCAAGTGCCAGGATTACAGACAAGAGCTATATAAGATAAAGGTGTGTGTGTGTGAGGACCCCAGCAATAGTGTCAAGAAGGGCTGGGGATGCTACCATTGTGTTTATTAATATTGTGTGCTGGGTTTGCCTACAAAGCTAAGTATAAGCACACCACTGTGTGAGCAAGCATTTCCCTGGGAAATGTGATATCGGTTCAAAGCACCCATCCTCGGGGTCTCCCAACTCAGACAGATGCTCCTACACATCCTCCTCCTCCCAATGATGTGCTGAGATGATAAGCTCACAGCCAAGGGAGGACACTGAGTGTCTTCCTCCTCCTCCCCCAGCAATCAGGCACTCGGCGTATCTCTTTTAATGAGTTCTTTCCTGGCAGAGAGAAGGAAACATTTTCTCTTTCAAACTGTGGGAAGATGCAATCATGCCTGCTCCTCCGGACAGCCTGGTAGCACCCTGCCACCTCTACCACAGTGTCCCAAGGCTTCCGGAGAGCCACAGGGAGGTATTCACACTTACTGGAATGCCCGGGTTATCTGCCTCTCATCATGTCTCCTACATGGATGCAACTGAGAGAATGTTTTCCCAGGAGGCAGAACAAGGTATACTAAAATACACTTCCCCCACTGGGAATAGGAAACAGTCTAACTTCTAAATCCCAAAGATATTACTGATACTGTTTATAATTATCATGCTCGATAAAACTGCAACGGGTACCTGCTTTTCATAGCGGAAATCCTCTTAAATAGCTGGGAAGTGTGTGTGTGTGTGTGTGTGTGTGTGTGTGTGCCCGTGTACATATAGTGCATATGTACAGTCCATGTCTATATAATGTACACATACAGTATGCATAACTTCCTGAGCTGGAGACGTAGCTCAGTCTGTACACTGCTTGTCTAGCATGTAACAAGGCCCTGGATTTGATTCCCAGAACCATATAAATGGGGCACAGCAGTGCACATCTGTCATCCTGGCACCCAGGAGGTAAAGGTAGGAGAATCAGAAGTTTAATGTTATCATCGGCTATGTAGTGAGTTCAAGGCCAGGCTGGGCTACAGGAGACCTTGGTTAGAGAGAGAGAGACAGGGAGACAGATGCACATGCTTCCATATTCATACATCTACACATCCACTCTTCCTGTGAGGTTCAACCTTCCAGAAATTTACAATGAGGCCTGATTACAAAACACACCAACTGATGCACAGCTGTGTGGTCACACTCTAAATGATCCAGATGTCATAGCCCTTGTTTTTGAAATGTCTTAAATAATTAAAAAAAGACAAAATTCTAGTCTTTCCCACAAGAGACAACATAGAATAAAGGCCTTGATTTTTGTCTAAAAGACATCTTTAGAGCTCTTTGCAGGTATGAACAAGGCTATCATAAGAGTGGGCAAACCTCAGAATAAAACATGAGGAGAGAGGATCCCGAGAGTTATGGAGGGATGAACTAAATGTGACACATCCATTCAATGGAATATTGCTCAATCAGAAAAAGGGAAAAGTTCAGCAACTCCAATGTGAAAATCTGAAGCTTTTGAATGAAGGCTGCATAGCCAGTAAAGTCTACATGAATAAATAAAATCCGAAGAGCCCAGATTTGGGGCTCTTTGGGTAAAGGATATTCAACCTATACTAACATATTCTATGGCACAGATGAGTCCTAACATGCTGTGGCCAGTGAAGTAAGTCAGACAGAAAGACTGCATTTTATATAATTCAATTTCAGTAAAATGTCTAGAAAAGGCAAACGGAGACTAATGGCTGCAGCAGGCCAGGTCGCGGGGTAAGAGGGGATCTCCTTGGGCTGACATGAGTGTCCACGTAGACTGAGGTAGAGGTTGTAAAACCCTATGAATTTACAAAAACACCTGACTTCACTTTTAAGAGTGAGTAATTTTTCAAGTGTTCCTCAACAATTATTGAAAGAAAGTGGTGGCGCACGCCTTTAATCCCAGCACTCGGGAGGCAGAGGCAGGAGGATCTCTGTGAGTTCGAGGCCAGCCTGGTCTAGAAGAGCTAGTTCCAGGACAGGAACCAAAAAGCTACAGAGAAACCCTGTCTCGAAAATCCAAAACAATAACCAAAATAAATTATTGAAAGAAAGCATTAATGTCCCATGGTTCTGTAAGTGAGGACTCAGTCACCAGGTCACAGGGCATCAGAGCTGTAGAAAGTCACACCTTGGCAAATCTCTGTACTGTGGAAGAGGTAGGGCCTCTTGGGGAAAAGACGCTGACTCCGGGCTACCTACAACAAAGAACTATGCTGTGATGGGAACACGGGTATTTCAGTACTTGTCCTGTGCACCATCAGCATTTGCTTTGGATCATTTTGCATTACAGCAACACTCTGGGCATCAGGAACACACAAACTACATGCTTCTGGACTATACCTGACTCCGGATAACCCATGACTTAGTGCTTCTCAGCTGACCTCGGCGCTTCTGGATCTCAGTCTCTCATCCTCTCAGAGCTTTCAATGGAAGTCTCTTCCCTTAGCCTAGAGATGCATGGCTGAGGGCTTTTTAGAAGCTAGTTGACTCTAAGAGGCTCACAGTTTCAATCCACGCTACTGCAAACTCCCTAACTCAGAGCCAGCCTCAGGCTTGTCAACCTAACAGAAATGTAAAATAGATCCTCCAGTTGCCACAGAATTAAAATGCAATCCAATTAGGCAGGCTACAAAGGAACTTGTCACCAAATTACCAGAAAAATGAAAAATAAATAAATAAATCTCATACTCCAATTTTAAACAAATGATAATATAACCTCAATTAGCTTGGGATTCACTGGCTGAACTCAAATGATACAGGACTAGGATGAGAAAATACTCTGCTGTTTAAACAAATGAGCAAGGAAAAAAAACCCAACATTTTGCAAACAACTCAATCACCCAGGAAAATTATATGTATGCTTCAAGCACTGGCCAAGACATGCCCTAAAAGTTTATGCTCCCAACAAATATCTATGTTGCAGTGGTAGACCCCTTTGCAATGGCATTAGCAAATGAGGCCTTTGAGAACTAAATAGGGCAGGATGAAGTGATGGTCTTCAGCCCATCAGAACTGGATCATTATTCTTATTAGTGGAAGGGAGGGACAGGGGGCAGTGATGGCTCAGTTGGTAAAATGATTGTGATGCATACTTGATAACCTGAGTTTCTACAAACCTTTAGGCTGTAGAATAATCCTCTTCTACACTGTAAAGTTTTGTCACTAGAATTGGTTTAATAAAACACTGATTGGCCAATAGTCAGGCAGGAAGTATAGGTAGGGAGACCAAACTAAGGATGATGGGAAGGAGAAGGGCAGTCAGAAGTCTGCAGCCAGATGCAGAGGAAGCAGGAGATGAATGTGCCATGCTAAAAGGTACTGACATGTGTCAGAGTGTAAATAAGGAATATAAGTTAGCTCAAAATGTAAGAGCTAGTTAGTAATAAGCCTGAGCTATTGGCAAAGCATTTATAATTTATATAAGTCCCTGTGTGGTAATTTGGAAAGCAACTGCCAGGTATTTAGAAACAGGCAGTTGAGACAGAAAACATTCATTTACAACCCCATAAACCCGCTACAAAAATAGGTATAGTGTCTTGCATTTGTAATCCCTAGGCTGGGGAAGCAGACTTGTGCGTCCCTGTGGCTACTGAGCAATCTCTGGATTACCTGTGAGCTTGAGAGCTCCAGGCCAATGAGAGACCCTGTCTGAAAAACCAAGTTGGGCCACAGATAAGGAATGATACCTGAGGTGGACTTCTGGTCTGTGCATATCCATGCATGTGTATCTGCAGACAGATGAGCAGACACACACAGAAAAGAAAAATAAAAATAATAAGAGTAAAAGTCACTTCAGCTTCCCATTCCTACCATGCGACACAAGAATGAGGAGGTGGCTCTGCCAAGACAGGAAGCTTGAAATCTGAACAGTCAGAAAATAAATGTTGCTTAAGTCACCAGCCTGTGGTATTTTGTTACAGCAGCTGAGCTGACCAGAGGCATCCACATACCTCCTTTATGGGTCTGTAGCTCTCCAGTTTAAGTGATTGCGCAAGGATTGACCCTTCCTTAGGAAGGCAACCGTGCCCATCAGCCTGGACCAGGGGTAGGAACCACTCCATCCCTCATGCTGGATGTTGCAGGGTCCACTTTCGTGCAGACTTATTTATGCAAGTACAGTCTATCTCCCGATGCTTTCGCCTTGGCACTCAGTGAAAACGAAAATAGAACTGCATATTTAGCTCAACGTCCCTGTCGCAGAACCAGGCCCTAACTTCTGAAAATGTACCTCGGCCTCAAAACGAAGGCTCTCCTCAAACTGCCTCTCTCCTCAGGGGTCTGGCAGATGACTGATTCCACGGTCTTGGAGGTTCCCTGAAAGAAGCAAATATTGCCTTCTCTGGAAACTCTGGAGGACCACGGGACTAACAAAGGAGGGAGCCTTCCCTGTCCAGGCCATGAAGAGGCTCAGATGTTAAGCACACCAACAGTCACACATGCCTAAGCAGCTCACAGGGCTGAGGGATTAAGAGGATACTGGCAAGTTTTTCTTTCTCTGACAAAGTCCAGCTTCCTTCCCTCTTTCACTTCAGTTACCCGAAAGGACTCTTTAGTTTCATATCTAACGTGGGGAGAAAATTCCACGCAGAAAACCGTGAGGAGGTTTGATCTAAGCACGAAAAGAGACTGTTTGGGGGTGGGAACAAAGATTCTGTTTCAAACCCCAGAGGTTAACTCCATGCCCGTTATCACAGAATAAAATAGTGCAAACTACACAATCTCTAAGTTATCACCTCCCAATTTCCTCAAATAACTCCGTTTTCCTAGCTTGTGGAAGGAAACAGGCAGGAATAGGAACGCTGGAAGGGTATCCGTGTAGCCTAAAGCCACAAATGCTTTCATCTTAGAGAGAGAAAGAGGACAGAGGAGAAAGAAGAGGAAGAGGAGGAAGAGGAGGCAGCAGAGAATCGTGATCCATACCTGTAAGCCCAGCATTGTGAAGCTGAGGCAGGGGGACTGCCACAAAGTTGAGGTCAGCCTAGGCTACATAGTAAATTACAAGCCAGTCTAAGCTAGAATGTGCATCCCCGCTAAAATAAATAAATAAACAAACAAACAGCAAGTAAATACATGTCTGAAAGGAAGAATAAATATTTAAACTTAATTAAAAGCTGAAGCCACAAACAAGAGTTCTCCTCCCCATTGCACTAGGCTAAGATAATGCATCTTCCTAGGATCCTAAACAGAAATCCTCAGTGCCCCTCAAGCTGACACAGGACCCTCAAAGACACAGCCCAACCTACTCTCCCTCACCAGGGGTCCTAATTCTCATCCAGCCTCTCAGCACCCTGACGCCTGGCCCTCCGCCTTCACTGGTTTATGGGATGGTAGCCAGGGAAAGAAGTCACACTGAGAGCTCCCCAAGGTGCTTCTACGGTGACCAGTTGGTGAGATTTCATCCTGCGTGGGGTTAGCTTTGTCTAGCTACGCGAAGGAGGCCCTTGGCATGGGTTGAGACTGAATTCTGTTTAGGTTTCCTCGGGGCTCAATTATAAACAGCCCAAAGAAAGGCTCTGCTGTCCTGAAGGGCACCTTTCAAGAGAGAGGGAAAAAAAAATAGAACACTCGCCTAACAAAAGGGGACTGTTTGGTCACTGGTGTCCTGAGCAGGGTCTAGTGTATGACCTGGAGGCTTTCTGGAAAGTTAAAAAGGCAGGGCAGAAAACAACAGGAGTGACCCCCCCCCCCCCGTCATCCACCGCAGACCCCCTTTCCTCACAGAAGTGCCAGCAGATAAAATATAAATCCCTTTGATGAAAACTCCAGCCGGAGCTCAGCTTTCAGGTATTAGAAGACACCGGCTTCCCAAGGCCTCCCCACTGTCAGATCAAATACCCGCACGCGATTTCCCTGGTATCTGCCTGGTTTTCCCCCACACCATAAAAAACAGGCTTTCCCTTTAATCTACTTAGCACACTCTGGGCAGAGGCCTCTAATTTCATAGCATAGAGATAACACAAGTAACTCATGGGACACATTAGTGGATACGGAGGGGAGACCGTTCAGTCAGAGCTCATTGAAAACAATAATGCATTCCAGAGGGCCATGGCATGGCTCTTCCACAAGGCTAACCCCTCCTGGCAGTAACCGGAGCTAAGATTGGGTCAACCAATTAGTGTCTGGCTTGCTTGAACTCCACAGGTTCCCCAAATCACAAAACACTCTCCTAGTCCTTCCTGGGATGCACAAGGACCAACTTTCTCCCAGGACTTCCAGAAGTTGCTGCCTACCTAAAATACCCTGGAAAACAGAGGCAGGATGACGATTTGGTTGGTAAGGTGCTTGCCATGTAAGCAGGAGCCATGTACCACAGCATGGTGAAACAAGTTTGTAATCTCAGAGCTGGGAAGGTGGGAACAGGTGAATCCCTGTAGATCACTGGGCTTAGCCTAGCCCAGCCCTGGCCTCAAGCTCCAAGGTAGCGAGTGATATAACACTGTTTTAAAAGGACTAGGTGGGTGGCATGTGAGGACCAACAGCTGGGTTTCTGGGTTTCATCTGGTCTGTGAAGATGCATACACACACACACACACACACACACACACACACACAGAGAGAGAGAGAGAGAGAGAGAGAGAGAGAGAGAGACAGAGAGAGAGAGAGAGAGAGAGACAGAGAGAGAGAGAGAGAGACAGAGAGAGAGAGAGAGAGACAGAGAGAGAGAGAGAGAGAGAGAGAGAGAGAGAGAGAGAGAGAGAGACCCTAGAAAACAGTAAGTGTCCAAACCCACATAACAACAGAAACCTCACTAAAATCACACCCAATATTGTCTGCCTGGCCAACACACTTGTGTGTTTCTCTTTCCCTTTTGGACCAACCATACAAGAAGATTTTTCCATTGAGTGAGTCTCCTGGCTAGATCCATCCTTTGAAGGTCTCACACCCTTTCTCAGGCCCCTTTCAACTTTCTCTCCCACACAGTCATGCTCTCTGGGCAGCGCAGAGACCACGGCAGAGCTGCTATTCATCCCACATCTCCAGCCTTGAGGCTCTGCCAAGTGCAAGGCAGATTCCCTTTCGAGACGGGATAAATCAATGCTGAGCTGTGTAGAGAGTCTGAGGAGGCGTGGGGGAGGCAGCCATTCCTCACTCATCAATTGGGTATCAGGAAGGGACCGCCATCGAAGCAGAATAAACTCAAAGGCAACTTGACCGTGACTCTGGCTTTACAGAGACCCCAGTTATTTCCAAGTACCTGGAGGAACTCCGCCTTTTATGTTTTTGTTGAGTGGATCCATGTGCGTGGGTGTGGAGCAGGGGCTGACGTCAGATGTCCTCCTTCATCCATCTCTATCTAACTTTTTTTGAGACATCTCTCAAATAACATGGAGTTCAATGCTTCATTTAAACAGGCTGGCCAGAGAGCTTGGGAATTACAAGCAGCTGCTGCCCAGGTTTGATAGAGCTGCTGGGACCCGAACTCAGTTCCTCGTGTTTGTGCAGTGAACCTTTAACTTACCAAGCCATTTCTCCAGCTCCTGGATCTTCTGTATTTGAAAGAAACCCCCCTCTTTTCTTAACCACACACGTCCTTCGGCTTATCAGCCAGTCACATGCATCGGTTCCCTTGTCTTCTTAGGAATAAAGATGCAATCTTCCAAGCTTCTTGGAAAAAGCGCTGCCCAGAGTTAGGCCTCTCACCTCCAGCCTAGCCTGAGTCCGTGTCAGCTGGCTTTCACATACTGATCTATAGTCCTGTTGTGGGCATCCTGAGGGTGCTCAAGGAGTGCAGGAGTAAACAGCACAGAGAGATGAGACCGTACATGCCAGAAAATCTACAACCCTTGCTCCAGAGGGACGGAGCCCAATGGGAAGACAAGCATGGCTGGAGCAACAAACTGCGAATTCACTATGGACTGCAACTAATGAGCCAGAAAAGCAGGGTGCATTTGCTACGAAGAAAATAATCATGGAAAAGGCCAATTAATAAAGAGAAGTTGTCAAGCTCCGTGGTAATTTTCATTATAACATTTTATTAGGCACAAGTTGATATTGATATTTTTTCAAGGAGGATTGCAATAAATTTCTCCACTAACTATATTCTTAATCCAGATGCCAGACCTTGATGTTGTCTTCCCTCTGACTTGAATCTTCCAGGAGTTTAGAAATCAACACTGCTGATTTCAGATACAGGTACTGTGCAGGTGTTTATGGAGTAACGTTACTTCCGATAATTTGGTCACAGGAGCAAACATTCTATCTATGAAAGTTAAGTGTGTTCTAAATGACATAAAAATCTCAGTTCTCCAGATAAGGTTTTTCTGGGGTATCAGATTAGCAGGGGCAGAGTTGACAGTGCTGTCAAAGCAAAACCCTAGAGTAAGGGCAGTAAGAGATTTCTCCATGCCCCTGGTCATAGTATCCCAGAGCTTCTGGGCCCCTTAAGAACTTAGAGATGGAAGCCTCGGAGACAGCAACCCGGAGTACAAACTACCAGGAAAGTTATGAAGACCTCCCTAGAGATGCCGGCCTAAGGACTGGTTGGAACCGTACTCAGTCCCAGGCACACCGGCAAAGCCCCCCTGACAGTCCCACTGCCAAAGTCAGGCCCCCAGGGCTAAGGGACACAGCCACAGGAACCTACTCATTTAGGCTCTTTAGCTGCCATGTCCCAATGGGGAAGTCATATTGAATTCCGTCTCCCTAGATCCTATTTCTGCTCTCAGGGTTTGGCTATGACTTAATGCACAAAAATATGCTTCTATCTTTGTGCTACAAAAGATACTTTTCTTTGGGGGACAGATGACAAAGGAAAATGACCAGCATTCCTGAGCTCTGGGATACCTCACTCTCAAATGGAGAATCTCGGGGAACCGAAGTTCTCCGATGAGACTATAGGATGGAGGGGCTGGTGTCATTATGAGCATAGCCTGTGGTAACAGATCATCTGGTCTGGCTCAGGTTGGCTAAAGGCAACACGGCCAAGTATTTCAGGCCAGTTCTATCTACTGTCTTCTCAATCTGCTGGACACATATGTATGTGTGCACGCGCCTATATGGATTTGTGTGTGTGTGTGTATGACACAAATGTTTGTGTGCCTGAATGTGTACGTGTGTATATGTTACTATATAATGGAATGGAATGTGGTGATATACACATATGCAACTTTCTTTTGTTTCCTGACTATATCACAGGAATAAAATTCTCTTAACTACTCTGTTCTTTGTGTTTGTGTGTGCACATGCATGCACACATACATGCATGTGCATACACGCACATGTGCGTGTGTGGTGTGATCCTTACTATCACCAACACAAATTAGACAGAACAGATGGTTAACGGTGTAATTCTCTTTACAGTGGAACAGTTCTTACAGCATTACTCTATTTTCATTACCACTGAATATTAGCTTCCAAGATATCTGGATGAAGAAATAAAGCCACCAAATCACAGTGCCAGTTAATTCTGGAAAAGTCACACAGTGTATCAAACCCAAACCATCCTGGTAGAAAGATGGGATTCTGCTCTCCCTTCACCTCCTTGAGCATACTATGCCTCTGCCTCCTCTGTCCTTTGACCTATCCTAGTCCAGTTGCAAGCAAAATCAACAGAAGACCCTTGACAAGTGGAATTGAATCTGCAAGAAAAGATACTGTACTCCATGGGCACACCCTCTGCTCCTGCTAAGACTGCCTTCCTGGGTTTGCCCAGTGTCACCGTGGTACCTCTCACTCTTTCTCGGGCTGCTCGCTCATCAACTGTGATGCTGTAACATGACTGCAAACAGGTTGTGAGTCCTTGAGAGTATTGCTCGCAAAGTGCATGGAAATGATTAGATTAGAATTTAAAGACTCAGCAGTCAGTCACAGAGTGGAACATTACAAAAGAACAAGCTGAATGGAACCCTTGAAGACAGGAAGGAGACAGTGAGTAAAGGGGAGGGGACAGTGAGGAATTAATGAGACATGAAGCAACAGACATCATCAGAGGATGGCCAGCGGGAAGGATGGAGCTCTCCTAGCTGGGTGCCTGGAGCAGGGCAAAAGCCATGGGGAGAATGGGGGTGCAGGGAGGAAACGGGTAGGCATGGACTTGCTTGTAGTTCAGAAGAACATATGGGAGGTAACATTAGAGAACCCTAACCATTAGGGGAAGGGGCTCAATCCAGTCACGTGTCCTCTCTTGGCAGGTCCAGCCCATGGTGGGCCAGCTGAATGACAGGGGCTGGATCCAGGCCAGAAAGAGAACTGGCCTAAGGTGTCAGGATCGCCACTGAAGCCCCTGGATTCACGCCCATTTCACGGAACCACAGAACCAAGCAGGGAATGCTCCAGGCAAAGGGAGCGGAGGTGCAAGGGGACCGACCAGCACTGTGTTGGCCACCATCATCACCACCACGAGAGCCACACACACTGCTCCCCAGATTTGCTGGCAGGCACTTGACAAGCAATATCACAAGATCATCCCAGCAAGGCTGGTGACACCATCCTCCCCAGTTTTCAGCTTACTGAACTTACCCAGGACATAGCCCAGGGCACACCTGCTGCGCCTTCACTCTGCCACTCACTTCACAGGCTCACAACAAACCAGGTACATGTACTCTGTCTCAACATGTGAGTGTTTGGAGATGATCAAGACTGGATCAGCCCTGAGAGTGGGATGGAGGGAAATGATGGATCCAAGACAGGCAGCTATGGAACAAATGAGAACAGCTGGGACCAAACCTTACCAAAGCACAAGAAGACTGAAGATGGGCATGCAGTTGCAGAGCTCTGAGCTGGTTAACTGGGGAAGCAGATACTTTGCAGGGCAACATGGGAAGTGATATCGGAGAAACTAATCGGGATCTACTTTATCTAAGACACTGTAAAGGGGTAAACATATAAGCTGTGTTCTGGGTCATGTGGAGGACAGGCTCACAGCGAGGAAACAACCCTAGAAGATGAAGAGAGCCTTTGAGGAACTGGGAGAAGAGGTCACATGAGGGCTGAATGAACTCTTGGTCCATGCGACCAATATCTGTGAAAAACAGGGATCTTGGGAACTGCAGGGGTGAAAGGGTGGATGTTATCTGGTCCCACACTGATCATAGAGGGTCTGAGAAGAAGAGAGGAGACACAGGACAGGGAAAAGGGCAGGAGGACCAAAGAAGAAAGCCATCTAAGACATAGAGGTCAAACATGCCAAGTGGAAAACCATCCGAAGCCTCCAGTGTGAGGTAAGAGTGAGATGCACCTGCAGCAGACTGGACCGTTCAGCGGGGCAGGAATCCAGCTTCCCTGTTACCTCTTCAGAGCCCAACACAGTGCCCGACACAGAAAAAGTTCCTGGGAAGTATTTGTTGAATTAAAGAAATGCTGCCCTAGGGGCTGTGGTTCAATTCCCTGCGCCCACATGGTGGATCACACCTGTCCATAACTCGAGTGGATTGGATGCCCTACTCCAGACACCACACACACATGTGGTACCCAGATATACATGCAGAGGAAACATTCATATGCACAAACTAAAGAAATGCTACCCGGTGCTTTGACACAGTATGTCTGCTCTAAGGCACACCGGGAAAACCCAGATTTTGTATTCCCAGCCAGTCTAAGGCAGATGCACTCATACACGTAATAGGGTAATAACAAGTGCATGCTTAAAATGGCATCAAGCTATGGCGCGATTATAATAATGAGTATTTACATTATTTGTCTTCTCCCAGATCTCTATGAGCAGCACCTGGAGCTCCATTTGAGTAACCCCGAAAATTCCTTTCCCCTCGATCCCATGCCAAAGCCCCAGGCAAGGACAGATCTCTCGATATTTGTAAGGAACATCTCCTAAATACACAATAAAGCTAATTCTAAGTGCTATGATGTGTATTTTAAGTGAGAGAACAAAAATAACAGCGAAGCTCAGATAAATAGAAACCCTTTATGTGAAAAGCTTTTTTCTGTGTGCACACATGTACATATGTGTATGCATAGCCATGTGTGCATGCGTATTCCTGCACACTCATACATGAGTGCGTGTGTGCACGCACATGCAAACAAACTGACTTAAATTTGCTTATTTCACTGGACAGCAGGCTATAAGTATTTCAAGGGCCAAGGAGTTCCCAAACCTGAACCTCCTAAATCAGGCTGGATGTCCCTTGGTTGGAAAGTGACCATCAAAAAGGCCCTACTCTTTTGAAGAGTAAATCTGAATGACTCCGACACATCAAAAAATTCTATGTTAGACCCTAAGTTCAGAACCAGACCCTTCAATTCACTTCCAGTTTCACAACACACCATGTATTTTTAGAAGAAAAAAAAGATTTATTTTTTTCTACTACAAAAATTGTACATTCATACATAATTCAGGAATCTCAGAAAAGATTAAAACAAAACAGACAATCCCACCATCTTTACCTTATCATTTTATTATTTCATTTTAGTGTGTAGTACCAAGTTCATTGACTGATATAATTGTATTTCGTATGTATGAATACACATTAATGCACGTGCTATAACATTTTACATAAAAATGATACAGTTCTCTGTAGGCTGCGTTGAACAATGTTATTTTTCATTTGGAACAAATCATAAACTTCCTTGTCTTAAGAACACCCCAATCCCACCCTTACCCCCATTGAGATTGTTAGGGAGGAGCTGGGCTAGAGAGCTCTAGGGATACCCTTCTCACGCTAATATTTTGACTAACAAAACAGAGGTAGCTGCAGCAAGCGAGTGCGCATCCGTGCCTCAGGTACAGCCCCACACTCAGGTCCGAAGGAAAACTTGAGAATGTTCAGGAAGTCTCTCAGAATGGCTTGCATTCTCCCGGTGGCTCTGTGGGGTCTTGAGAAATCTCACTGAATCCGTCACTCCCAGCGCTGCCACCTCTGAGACTGTGACATGCTCAACTGTCTGGGTTAAGGGCTCGGGTTCTGCACACCGCTGAGGTTCTCACATCCTGTCCATGTGCGCTCACCCCAATTGGGAGAAGCAGAGTGAAGGAACATAAATTAGCAAGTCCATACTTGTCACCTCAGCCAGTCACTCCAAGCACCGTCAGAGGAATCATTTTTGATGTTCAAATTATTTATCTGGCTTAGCTTTTCCCGATACTTCATTACCTGTACAACAGAGAGTTATGGGCAGATCATCCTCCCGGCTGCCCTACACTTTTAGAGAGACTGTCCTAGGCACACCACTATCCCTGTGGAGCACAGACTGGATCATGACCTTTTCAGCATCCTCAGGTTTCCCAACTGGAAAATGGAAATGAAAAGAGATGCAGTTGATTGAAGAGGTCTCAGGCCCAGGAAGCGTACGTGGTTCCTCTGTGACTGGGTGTCTCAAGATCCACTCACATCCACTTGCTTTTTCCTGTCCGTGACTGCCGTGACTCCTAGGGGATGATAGAGGCTCTCTGCTTCTGGAAGCTCAGGATCACATCTGGCTGCCTTTTCTCCGCCTTTGTCCATTTCTCTAGAACTAATTGGAAGAGTCAATAAGCGCACCCACCAATTCCCGTGAGGCTCCGGAAGCCGATCTCTCTGCCCTCCAGAGCGACTCTCGCTGTCTGTTTTTCTGAGTATTCCCATACCTGCCTTTGTCAGTTGGCATTCCCAGCAAGTTAGCCATCACTTCTCAAAGTGTCAAATGTGCCTCTTTGCATTGTCCTTGTTAAAGATAATTTAACAATTCAGAGTCAATGCCGACTTCCTTCTCTTAGGCACACATTGTCTCTGCCCCGCCTTCATCCACAGCCCCCAATACCCAGCCGCAAAGGGGCAACCTTTCCTTTCCCCTTATTCACCGGTCTTTTCCAGCCCACCAAAATACCTCACTCAGTGAGACACACTTTAGCTTGTGGGTTCTCGTTCCTTCGCTTCAGCGAGACATGTCTGTGCTTAGAGACTGTAAAGTCACCTTCAGGAAAGAAGCATATAGCATAGGCTGTCAATTAATCAGAACAAGGCAAGGGAAATGGCGTCATGCGCAACTCGCGTCCTGCTACATATATTTATGCTTAGGGGAGATCAAGGTGATTCTTGGTACACAACTGAAAATTCAGAGCTGTGCCTTTTGTTGGACTACAAGCCCAACACCTAACTCCACACACAAGAGTTAACAGCCCAGAATGCCGAAGACAGGTGTAGTGTGCCTCATTCTGCATTCAAACTCCAGCCTCTAGGTTTTTTGCCCCCCCCCATTTTCTGGAAATTTCATCTCTACTCTTTGCAAGCTCCCTGTTTATCCTCGGCGATATTCTTTGCCTGTAAAACAAGTCAGCTGATTTTCCTATTCTATAATTTCTAGTCCCATATCAAGTTTGACAGATGGATTTTTTTCAGCCTGCTTCTCTTTCCTCTAGTGAAGCACAGACCCACACGTCACCATTCCTGTCACGTGTACAATTCCATCAAGTTTCAGAGTGTCATTTATACACAATTTTATTTCTTCTTCTTTCACACACGCCTACCACTTACGTACAGCAACTCACTATATTCATATTTCATAATCTCCATCGGTGTTCAGTAAAATCCTCCCCCCGAAGTAAGCTAGGTATTTTTAACAGTGCAAACCTCTTTCCCCGGCTTGAGGATCCGGCACTAAGTGGTGCCCTTTCCTCGTATCTTGGAGGACGTCGTCTACTATGACCGCTGCCTGCATGTAGAAACTTCGTTCTTACTTCAGAACAGTTAAGGCAATTTGTATCCCAAGTGCCAACACCCAGTGACAGAGCTAAGACGACTCCACCTGAGAGGAAAGACAGCCTGCATATCATGACGCTTCTGTCTCACTCCCAGGGGAAGATGGACAGAAATTCCCCGAGATAGCTCCGGGTTCTCCTCCATCTTTGAAGGTGTGGGCAACCTACACTCTGAGCATCCACGTGTACAGGACTCCCCGGGAAGTCACGGGGATCCAAGTTTTGTAGATAAACATGTCACCAGGAAGCCACAGTGCCTCTGCTATCATTAATGCACCATCTCCTGTGACATGGTGGCACAGTTTATAATAATGTCATGTCATTTCATAAAAATCTTTCAGAAGGGGACTGTTCCTCCATCATCAATGGGGGATTTTTTTCCTGGACAGCAGCAGCATGGGAAAGCTGGGGTCGAAAGCCAGTCTCCCCACAATGAGTTGCGCTGCCTTCATCCTTCACAGTACCCTCCTCTTCTACTATAACAACTTCTTTAAACAATCCCCTTACCAAACAAATCGTCCATTAGTGCAAATGATGAGGATGATGGGGTATCATAACGCCAGGAATCCAAACCCAGTGCCATCAGAGGCTGCAGAAGATTATAATGACGAACATTAACTTGTCTGACGGTGCTGAGGGAGCCAGCTCTGTCATCCGGAAATGCCTCCCAGAGGCCACAGTTAAAAAAAGGACTTCCTGCTCGGGTCTCTAAATGTTCTTTCCTGCATGCTTGACCCTTGTCTCTTCCTAACCTTCCAGGTGCAGGAGACCCCTACCCAAGAGGTGCTCCCAGCATCCCCAAAGGAATGGTTAAGTTAGGGGTGATTTCCCCCCTATTGCATGAGAGGAAGCCACATGACAGGCCTCCTAAACGGAACTGCCTCCCTGGATACTTCAGGATTTTGCATCTTCTATAATTCCAAAGCAGTGGTTCTCAAACTGTCGGTCACAACCTCTTTGGGGCTGCATGTCAGATATCTTTCATATCAAATATTTACAGTAGGGTTCATAACAGTAATAAAATTACAGTTAAGAAGGATCACCAAAACTAATTTTATGGTTGGGGTCATTACAACGTGCAGAACTGTGTTAAAGGGTCCCAGTGTTAAGGAGGCTGAGAAGCAGTACTCTGTGGAAAGAAGGAAGAAGACTTGAGCAGACCGCTGTAACCCAAACACTCAGGAGGCCCAGACAGGAGGATCTCCCCGAGACCCTGTCTCAAAGAAGCAAACAAACAAACAGAAAGATTTTAGATTCTGGTTGACAATTTCCTGTAAGCAAAACCCTCCACTAACCCGGAACAACTAATTGAATTACTGACTTGCTACTTGCAACACAGAAAACAAGGAAGCCAACAGTTCTGCTATGGATTTCACAGAAAGAAAAAAGAAACAATTTCCAGGTGGGATCAAGACAGACGGCGGCCAATCCCCCCAGTCCCCCCATTCCCCGACAGCAGCTCCATTTTCAGTTCTGTAATGTACAATCAGAATTCATGTTCAGGACCGTGACCCCACAGCACTGGGAGACTCCGAAACTCCAAGGAAAGATTCAATTACCTTCCTGACGTGCTCGCTAGGCTAAGAGAGGGAGCCACACAGCTAAAAAACTTACTCAAAAAGGAAAAGACAAAACAGAAAACAGAAAAAAAAAACAAAAGAAAATGCATGGGGCTAATCTAGTGTCTGACAGAAAAATCAATTCATTGGCAAAGTCTTGGTGCCCTCAGAGGAAGAAAAAAAAAACATGGCTTATTATACAGCCGCCAAGACTTGGCCAATGACCATCTGGGTTATTTTTAAGCATTAACCTACAAATTACACAAGTATAATAGTAAATAGTATATTAGTAAATAGCCTAAAATATGGTTGAAAAGTTTTAACAGCTTAATTCTAACCAACATTTCCCATGATAAATTAGGCATAAAATAAATATACAAGAGAAAAACAGAGAGGAGGGAGGGAGAGAGAGGGAGGGAGAGAAAGAGAGAGGAAGAAGGAGGAAGGAAGAGGCCACCAACCTAAATCCAGAGCAAGGGAGAAATTTGGACTTGGGAACGTGTTCTGCATTCGAGGTTAGTATACGCCCTGGTAGCAGAAGCCCTTTCAAGTGATACCCTTTGCTCTAGGAGAATTCATAACTCACCCTGACGGGTGAATCAGGGATCTCCATGAGGGAGTGAAAGGGACCTCCTTCAGAGACCTGCACATCATCTCAAAGATGACTTAGAGAGTGAGGGGAAGAAGGTGTTATGTTAGGACACACACACTCATACACACACACACACACACACACACACACTCACATACACACAAACACTCCTACCTCTAACATGCAGCATTGTATTTTGCCTCCTGAGACTCAGAAGTATCCACAGAAGCTAAGATATAACATGGAGATCAGAGTGGGGAGAGGCATGGGGAAAGGAGGAGATCTCTGAAAAAGTAACATATGCTGTAAAACATCACAGGACATGGGGGCTAGGGAGCTGGCTCAGTTGGTTAAAACATCCAGAACCCACATACAAAAGCCAGATGTGGAAACACGCACCTGTAATCCCAACACAGGGAAGGCTGAAACAGGAGGATTCCTGAGGCTCACTGGTCAGCCAGTCTAGCAGAACCATGGAACTGTAAGTCCAGTGAAAGACCCTATCTCAAAAAATAAATAGAGGGCAATTTAGGAAGACACCTGACATTGACCTCTGACCCCACATGCACACACAGTAGCATTTTACAAATGGGGTTCATGTTATGTGAATATAATGGCCATTAACATCCAACCTAGTGAGTCTTTCCAATGCCACACAAGTTCCTAAAAGCAAAATGGAAACTTTAGAGAAAAAAAAAGTACCCCCTCTACCTGACACTGAACAGAGAAGGGCCCATGCAGACTTGCATACCAAGGGTTAACTTTAGACATAAGTGGCTTTGTTTCCAAACGTAATTAAGCTCTCTCCACAAGTTCCCTGGACATTTTCAGCCACAGGCACAACTCTGGCTATTAACATCCTTGCACCTCTATATTCCAGGTTCAGCCTGCCTCCTGACATCAAGGGGAGTACTGTGCCCTGATCCCCCCCACACACACACACACAAACACACACACACACACACACACACACACACACACACACACGCAAGCACGCACACGCGCACACATCCTGAACAGTCAAGGGGAGAAGCGGCATCAGAGCCCAGCTCCTGGACAGGCATCAACCACACTTCGGAGTCAGAAAAAGAGATTTCGAAAGCTCAGGGCTCTTCACAATGCCAGTGGGTTTTGGAAAACAGAGGAAGGGTGTGCTATAAGTGTTTTAGCCACTCAGGGCTTAGATTCTAGATTAATAATTCAATTCTTTATAAAAATTAGGAGGAAACAACATGAAGGTTATCCTAACTATCATAAAATGCATTTCTAAAATCATTCCATTGCATTTTAAAGGGTATAATTATAAATGTTTTTATGAGCAATTTACCAGAAAATTAAAGTCCCTTAGTATGTGTGTGTATGTGTATATATATATCATCCTATCTCACCGGGAAAGGGTTTTTCTCCCAGCCAGGGAAACTATTGTTTATTCGCTGTAGAGAACAATGACCATGCCCGCAAAGGTGATCCGAAAATTCATCTCCAGAAAAGATGCCATATTGCTAGGTAAGAGAACCTTCTAGAAAGTGAATCTGCAGGGACTGGTGAGGAGAGGGGAGGGGATGCACTCCCCAAGTGGAGAAGAGATGCAGTTCTCACTGCATTCCTCCAGGTTGCAGAGCAGTGCAGGCCCTGATAATTGATTTTTAAGTCACTCTTAGCTGAGCTTCCAGGGGGTTGTCCCTCAGTCCCACCCCAGCTTTTCAGCATTCACCCCATCCTTGGGTTTCGATTTTTCTCTTGGGTTGGCCAGCCCTAAAAGCCTTGTACACCAGCACTGCGAACCCACTCCACAGGTACACAGTCCGGTGAGGGTAACTAGTCGTGGAGTACAATATGTAAGCTTCTAGCATGCATAGAATACAGAGATTCTGGGAAAGGGTTTCTAACACCAGTTATGCCACGCTGCTCGCAGATCCCAAACGTCCCCCAAAGCCTTGTGAAATTAAAGATCCACAGCAGTTTTATGTCCCCACTTCACTCTTACTTGCCCTCCTGCTTCTTGCCTGTCTTTTATTTTCTTCCACCGCTTTCCCATGGTGCAGGAGAGATGGAGCTGAATGAGACCAGTCATCATTAATACGTTCTAGAACATGGAAGGGTTTCATTAAGACCGTGACCATTCCCTTGGAGTTGGAAGGAGCACTGGGAGATCAACTTCCAGATTATAAAACCACACATCTGATTTTGAAAGTCCAGGCACGGAAGGCCTCTAATCCGTTCATACTTAGATTCCCAGGACAGAGGAATTTAACAACAGCCTCAAATCTACCCAAGTAATATCTCATGAGGTCGCATCAATGTCACGAGAATACACCCGCAATTTCTGTAGGCTCCAAGCCCCCAAAGCCCAGAGGAACGCACCTTCCAAGTCAGAAAAGCTTCCCTTTCACCCAGAAACTCCACTAGCTCTTCTGAGGTGGAATGGGCTAATTGCGAGGTGGTGATGTTTGCTTTGCCTTTTGAGCCTGTGCCTTTATGTTTTAAGTATTTAAGAGGCATAATCACCTAGTGTGTAGGTTAATTTCTTTCTGATATTGTAATTTATGCAACATTAATATGGGATGCCAGCTCCAATTTTCTTCTGCTTACGCTCCAGGAGCCGAGTTGCATATTCTGCCAACTCCATTACATCATCTAAAAACCCAAACATTTCCCATTTGCACATCACTCTCAACTACCCAGCATACTGACACAGTCTCTCCTTTTCTCCCGGGTGCTCGCTCTCTCTCTCTCTCTCTCTCTCTCTCTCTCTCTCTCTCTCTCACACACACACACACACACACACACACACACACATACATACACACACACACACACACGCACACACACACACCAAGATTGGCACCCCTGAGAAGTAGACGCTACATCTGAGGTCAAGGTCTGCAACTCCAAGTAATTCCTGGAAGATATTACTACTGCTGTGTTGGCTAAAGGATGCCTCCATGTCTGACCTTCCTTTTTTCCATTCAGACTGTTATGTAACCTAGTGCCTGCGTGCAGGATGTGAGTGGAGTGTCTTGGCCTTACTTCCCCCTTCCCATGAAATCTCCTCTGAGAAACAGACAGGGTTTGTGTGTGTTCGTGTGCATGTGTGCGTGTGTGTGTGTGTGTGTGTGTGTTTAATGGGGGTGGGGGCTCTAGTGGGTAAAGGGATATGGGTCAGCAGGTCATTTTTGTAATATGTACACTGCTCCTATTTTGGCTTCTTGGAGCTTTGCGTGGGGGGGGGGGTACCAAATTTCCCGGCTTTATATAATTTGCAGTAACAGCAAGTTACAGATTTGTAGTCGGTGCTGCAGCCTGCCACCCCATCTATTGCAAGAACACACCTTCTGGCAGGAATGACACCTGAAGATGTTAATAAAGCAGGGGAAGTGGGGAAGGGCTTAAAGGAAGAGGAAAGGTACAAACCAGAAATTAGAACCGCTTCCTAGATACTCTGCACCCCCTTCTTAAAAAAAAGCCTCCGAACACATGAAGGGGATTTTCTCCAGCGTTTCTGATTAACCCTGTTACATAACCCTCTTGCATTCCAAATCTCGGGCTCTAAATAGACTCTTAGCAGCCAAAAGCTCTGCACACAAACTCGCAGAGCTGGTGACCGGTTGCGGCCGCCCCCTACCCCAAGCCTTCAACCCCCCTCTCCTTTCGTTCTTCGGTTCAAACCGAGTCTCAGCGCAGACACTCTTAGGAAATCGCCTTTAATTAAATGGTGCCCCCCCCCAGCATATGTCATCCTGATGGCTTTTACTGTACTCGAATTCCGTGAATGGGAAAGCGCCCGGACAGGGGGTGTGGCCAAGGTGGGGCGGGGGGGGGGGAATACTGTAAAACAGCCAGCACATGATCAGCCATGTTTCTACCTCCAACTAGCATATCTGAGAGCAAGGGAGAGGCTCTCAGTCCCTCCTTTGCCTTCCCTCAGGCTCCCTAGCCGCCAAATCCTGTCTGGAGAAAACCTCTAGGTCCCAAGCCCCGCGGTGGCTTGCAGGAGCCCGTTTCCTCTGGAGTGACAGGCGTGATTTATACATTATTTACAACAGTAATTAAAGCTGCAGCTTCCTCCTGCTCTTTGCAAACTCCTGGAGCATTCAAATAAATAATCCCCCACCCCCGAAGTAGGAGGTGGGGGAAATCCCACAGCAGGTTCTGACACCTTTAAGAAAGGAGTCAGCTTTTCCTGATCAGGCCACTTTAGGGAAACGACAGGAGGGGAGCAAGCACTCTTGTCTTCCCAGGTCCCCTCCTTCACACACTCTAGACACCAACACGAAATGAACCAACGACCCGGCGAGGGCAGCCTTGTTAGCCCAGGCCCACCAGCACTCAACTCTGATCACCTCTAAGTTCCCTCAGAGACGCTGGGCATCGCGGCGAGGGGAGGATTCCCAGAGTAGAAATAAGTTTGGGTGCTTTTCTTAGCGTTCTCTCCGCGTTTGTTTGCTGTCACAGCCTCTCCCTCCGATCCGGCGTGAAGCGCCCCCACTCCACTGACGCCCTCCCTCCTTCCGCGCGCTGTACACGCCCCCTGCCAGCCTCCTCCAAGGCTCTGGGTTCCGAACCCTTGGCTAGAAAGTTGCGCTTCTACCCCCTCGCCGAGCCCAGCCGTGAAACTCCATAGCATCCATCGCGCCAGGACCCCGATTCCTCTGGCTTCTGCTCCAAACCCACCTCTAGAGCTCCAGAGGAGAAACTGCCCGCGTCGCCCCCTCTTAGCCCCGGGAGCGCCCCCTTTCCGTCCCCTGAGACTTCTAGGTCTCTCACTCTTCCAGATCCCCTAAGCTTTCCTGGGAGAGGAAAGACTCGAACACCCGCCGCTACTGCTGCTGCGGGGTGGGGGGGAGTGAGTATGAGAAACTGTCAAGAGCAGAAAAGGTAACCGTGGAAGCGAGTAGCCACAAACAGACCCCCTCCCCCTTCTTAAAAGGACACTACCGCTTTAAAAGTTTCTTTCCCCCACTCCCCCGTCTCGATTTCTTTTTGGTGGGGGGAAATCGTATTTAATTTGGACAGCTCGTCTTTGCAGAAAATAAAACACGCAATCAAGGAGATGGTGTTGAAGTCGGCTGGCTGTCAACGCTCCGGTCCGTCCCTGTTCCCCCTCGCCCTCTCCTGCAAGCCCAGCACTGGCTTGCAAAAGTTTGCAACATTTGTGGGGGGCCGCGGGGGGAGGGGCGGGGGTGCCGGCCGCTCAGGGCACCTCGACAGGCTCGCGCGCGCGTGCACCGGTCCCGGGGACCCTGCGTCTTGCCCGCCCCCGGGGGCGCGCGCTCCCCCGGGGCGCCCGGTCCCCCTCCGGGCTCGGCGCACTGCTCCCGCCGCCCCCCTGCTTGGAGCCCGGTCGCAGCGTCTCCTACCTCGGCTGGAGCTCGCGTAGCTCTGCCTGCGACCCGCGCCCGGCGCCTCGCTCTTGCGGCCCGCGTCCTGGGTCAGCGGGGTCTCTCTGGAACTGGGGGCCGCCTCCGAGCCACTGCTGCCCGGCTCGCTGGCGGCGGGGTCGGGGGCTGCCGGAGCTGACTCCATGTTTTTTTTCCCAATGTAGAGATCGGCGGAGATGGCGAGCTCCGAGACTCCCTCTATCTTCTGTTTTCAGAGCGACTCTATGGTACCAAAAAAAAAAAAAAAGGAAAAGGAGACGGGCGAGAGCAGGAGGGACCCAGCCAAGCGAGAGCGCGAGCGAGCGCGCGAGTGGCGGTGAACGTGTGCGGCCGAGAGGGGACGCGAGGCGGGTCTGGCCACAGGCAGCGCTAGCGAGAGCGTCTCCAGCCGGCCCCCGCACCCACACTCCACACCCTCCAGACCCCAGACCGGGAGCCACACAAGGCTGCCAAATTTGGGAGGTGGGGAAGAGAGAGGGAGGAGAAAGAGGGGTGTCTCCTGCGCCCCGATCCTCCCTCTCCTCTTTAACCCGGCGACAGAAATGAACGGTCGACGACGTGTGGTTCTGTCTACTTTTGAGATTCCCTCGGGGGCAGTAACTCTGTGTCCCCTATGCTTAGCCAGCTTGGGAGGAGGAGACAAATCCGGTTATCCGCGTTGGGACACTTGCTGGTAACTGCAGCTCTTCTGTAAGCCTGGTCCAAGGCTGGGAAGAAACATAAAAGGGAATTAGAAACTGACTGACAGCCCCTGGAAGGAGGAAGGTGGGACGAGAAATGTGGCGCTTTTTACTTTGGGATGGGACAGCCGGGGTTTCCAGTCTTAGATATGACTGGGTCTAAAATAAATTTTGTGATTGTAGGATGCGTATGGCCAGCCAGTAACTAATGTTATGGAAAGAGGTCTCTTTCAGCTCTTTTGCAGTTTTTTTTTTCTACGTGAAGGATCTAGAAACTATTTAGCAGTTAAGAAACCATGTTTTGTGAAACTTTGGCCAGTCTGGTGAAGGATTCACTGAACCCATAAAACGGGCCTAGCTGCATCTGAACTCCGGTGTGCCTGCTAGTTTCCTAGTCCCACTGGTACTTTTGATATTAAATGCACGGGCTCATGCACAGCAGACAGACATCCTGGAGAGGTATTAATAACGTCTGAATAATAAAAAAAATCCAGATAATTAAAGAGTCTTATCTTTATAAGGCATGATTCTGTGCTTTCCTTCCCTTGAAGCTCACCCATCTGCTAACTGATGCTCAAAAAAAAAAAAAAAAAAATCTGAGAATTAAGTCTGTGTGCCTCCACCCCAAACTCCAGTACAAAGCACCATTACTAATGAAACGGCTAGTGACTATCCCAATATGGAGAGCCGGCATTTCTGCCTCAATAAGTGAGGCCACATTTCCTTTTTATTTCCAAAGACACAAGTTAAATCAGCCCTTTTTTTTACACCCCCACCTTCCTTCCAGAGAGCCTGAAAATTTTGACAACACAAATATTATTATGTACCAGAAGGTGGCAAAAATATGTGTGCTTTAGGGGGGTGATGTTGGGGGGGGAAGAACTGGGGAACATTGCACTTTTGCTAATTTTTTGTTTCTGAAAAATGCTTTTTTAAAAAAGATAAAGATAAATCTAGAGAAATAGTTTGCACCCCCACCCCCACCTCCACCCTACTGTGCAGTTTGTTATTGCTTAGTTATTTAGATTGGATAGAAGCTCAGGGTGATCTTAGCCATGGACTGTATATTCCTCAGCCTAGCTGCGGTCCATTGGTCTCTTCTCCAGCTGATCTAGAGGGGACCTGAAGGGTTCTGCCACCTTCATCAGGGTTCTGCAAGGGTCTATGGTGTTAACCTGTCCACTGGTGCCTGTACACAGTACTATAATTGTCTCTTCTGTCTCAGATCATGTGTGACTTCCCCAGACACCACAGCAGATTTTCAGAGCAGCCTCCACTCAGAGTTTACTGTTGTTAGCCTGTTGCTGATATTCTTGCAGCAACTGACCTAGCCCGGTCACATTTGACTTTTCTAAGTAAACAAATGCTTCAAAGTACACGGCTTAATAGACAACTTCCTCTGGGACAGACAGTCTCAAAATACATCTGTTGGTTGTTTTAGAATACTGTTTTTAATTTTTTAAAGTTTTACTTGAAATAGAATTACATCACTCTCTGGCCCATGTCCTTACTCCACCTCCTCCCAGTTACCTTCCCTCCCACTCCCCCAAGTTGACAGCCTCTTTTATCTTTGATTATATTTGTTGAATATATATGCATGTATGTATGCACAAATAAATAAAACCCAAGGAGTCCATTTGTGTTGTTTGTGTGTATATGGTTTCAAAGATGAGCTCTCTGCATCGGACAGCCAACAAAGGGGCTCATCCCTGGGGAAGGCTAATTCTCTTTTTCCCAGAGGTCAATAAATGGAACGCCTTCCACTTTAGTATGACCATTGATTGATATTGCTATTGTCTGGTCTTGTTCAGCCATTTCTAAGAGCTGACTTCCTGCTCTTCTGGCTCTTACAATCTTTCTGCCTCCTCTTCCACAACGTTCCCTGAGCCATAGCTACAGGAGCCGTGATGTAGGTGTGTCCACGGGGGCAGGCTTCCCCATGATCCACTGATCTCGGCCTTGTGTCCAGTTTTCTATGTAGGTTTCCAATCTCTGAAGAGTAGCATCTGAGATACAGCCTGTGGTAGCTACAGTTATCTGTTGGCACAGAGATAACATTGAGAACAGAGCAATGAAGTCTGCTGGTATAGCAAAGTGGTGGCAGTAGATTCTAGTTATTCAGTTGGTGCATTTATGATTCTCCTTCAACCAACTGAAGCAGGTCACTCCAGAAACATCTTCCAGAAAACAAAGGACAGGGAAGCCCTGCTGGCCTTCATCAATTAAGAAAGAAATCTCTAAGTCTGAGGCGAGACTGGGCTACATAGGGAGTTCCAGGCTAGCCAGGGCTTCATAGCTAAACCCTGTTAAAAACAAAAGGAAACCTTGAGATTGACTCCTCTTCCTTCTTAGAAGGGTCCCAGAGGGGGTAAGGGCACATTTCCTCATAACTCCACATAGATACTGCTTCTGCAATTTGAAACAATCAGAAAGTCAAGTGCTGTCCCCCAGGGGAAAAATAAAAGTGAGCTAGACATATTCTTGGCTGTCAATCATTGTTACTAAAGTGTAAATCACCTGGATGGTGGAAGCATTTGAAACTGGAAGAGCGCCATGATTGGGTTTCTATGCTTTCCTTTCCTGGTATCCCTTTCTGATTAACTAATTAAGATTTCTAGTTTCCCAAATATTTGGAGAGACAGGAGCCTCCTTTAGACTGTGCTCACTGAGAAGGGCAACAATGTTTGCTTTCAAAGGATAGTTTTTCCTTACACTCTGTTCTCTGATGGGCTCTGGCTCAGAAGCGCTACTCTGTTGAAGAGATAAGTCTAAATCCATGTTTTGCTGTACTGTTTCTTCAACCCCTATCTCCACTGAGGAGTCCAGGAACCACCTCACCAATCACAGGCTCTCCTCCCAACGGAGACAGTGCTTTCCTCTGTGCTAAGGTAGCTCCAGAAAACCTCAGAGTTGGTTTAGCGTTCTCTCACATTCCAGTCTGTAACTGGCCACATCCGAATGTGTCTGCTAGGTTCTTTCAGCTCCTGGCCCTGGCATCTGCACCTCCTTTTCACTGTAATTCATTCCGTATATGACATTATTACTCCGCCAAACCTTCAGAGTAACCTTCCCCAGTAACCGGCCTCTAGTCTTTTAACCACTGGAATCCATTCATTCTTGATAGCACTGCCAAGTTAATTACCCTGAACTACAAGCTCTCATTTCCCACCGTGTCACTCCCATGCTTACAAGCCTTTAATGGCTCCCCGTTGCCTATCCAATTAGCTACTAACTAGTCAACAAGGTATTCACAGCTCTACCTCACTTCTCTCGGCACTCCTACACCAAGGATGGAAAGCAGATCCCATCTCAGGTTGGCTGGGAAGGTGTGGGCTGGGATTGACGAATGCTGTCTCCCATGGGCGGAAGGATAGGAAGTGTGACATGCTTGCGAATTAGAGTTTGCCAACTACCTTATATAATCCCTACAAGGCAGGTTAAGTCTTCAAGCCAGGGTGGGCACTGTTGCCTCCTTCTACCTCCTTAGTGTGTCCAGATTGCATGCCCGTTTTCTCTGAGCGCCTTCCCACGCTTCTCTATTTCCTTTCAAGCTCCAGGTGTGTGCCAATATTTGCCCTGTCTTGGTGCTTCTTCGGATCTGTTCCTACAGTGTCTCTTGGAGTCCAAGCTGGCCATAGACTCGAGAATGACCTTGAAATTCTGATCCTCCTGCCTCCACCTCCTAGGATGACTGCTGTTCACCACCATGTCTGATTTATGTAGAGTTATGCATTGAACCCAGGAATTCCTCCATACCAGCCAAGTTTTCTGCCAACTGCACCATATCCCCAGCTATACCCCCGCTTTGTTGTCGTTATACTTTTAAATGAATATTTACAAATATGCCCCCCAGAAAAGGTCCTTATGTTTTTAAATAAATGTTTTTAAATGACAGTTTTATACGTCTTAATCAGACCCATTCTCACTCTTCTCTCCCATGAACTCCCCAGAGTCTGCTTCCCAACAAGTTTGCCTCCAACCTTCATGCCCTCTTCTTCCTTTAACAACTCACTGGTGCCAGTTAGTGCCTCCCAGGTGTGCATGGACATGGAGCCATCCATCAAAACATGGGCAACCTACCAGTAGCCACACCCCTGAAGATACACCTTACTCCTCCTCAGTAGCCATCAATTGCCAATAGCATCTCAGTTAGGGGAGGGGTTCAGAAAGCTCCATTAATGGGGAACTTCATTACAGCACCCAGGCTGAGTGTGAGTTGGCTCGATCTTGGACTAGTAACCATAGCTACTATGAACTCATAAGTTCAATAACCAGGTCAAGTCCAGAAGACAGCATTACATGGCTCTCTTCCCCATCCTCCAGCTCTCACATTCTTCCCACCCCATCTTCCATGGTGTTTCCTCAGCCTTGGGGCTCCCTAGTCACAGTACCCAGCTGAACCCCTTAAGACTTTAAATATGTTGCTTCTAGGTGTGCCAGGATTGTCTGAACATTTATCTTCCCTGGTAGATGATAGCAGTTCTTGAAAACAATCATCACGCCCTTGTACACAGTAGGTAGCCATTAGAGTTTGAGGGCTTGGGGAGTGGAACTGAACTAATCACAAACTACCAGGTCCACACAGCGATCCCATTATACAACAAGAATGAGAGGCTGAGTATTTCAACTTTCAATCACTTGGAATAAGCCTTTCCTTCCTGGAGAAAAGATTAGCTGACATGTATGGGCTGTTAAAATTTATATATGCAAAAAAGTTGACAGTTATTTTCCTTGCGTTTCTTGGAGAGAGAGAGAGAGGAGAGAGTGAACAAAATGGCAGTATATGGCAGAATTTTCTTGGGAGCCTGGAGCTTTCTTCAACGCTCTCAAGAACAAAGGAGACAGAAAATTAAACCTGAGTGCCTGGACAACAAGTTTCCTTCCTTTCAAAACAGCTTCAAGCCAGCGAAGCACAGCCATGTGCCGAAATAGGATCTAATGACTATGTGGTCTTGCTCTCGAGCATGGGACAGCCACCTGCTCCTGTAGACAGTGTGGTCCATACCCAGGGTCACAAGAGTCCTTGGGCTAAACCCAAACAGCAAGGCGTGGACTGGATATCCTTGTCACTAATGTGATCTGCCTGGCTCCCGCAGCCTCCTGTTTTAAGACTTGGTCTCCAACTAGAGATGCTATTTTGAGAAGATTTTGAACCTTTAAGAGGCAAGGTCTAGCAGAAGGAATTAGATCACTAAAGGCCTTTGAAGGCTATAAAGGTACCGATTTCCTGTTGAGTTTCTCTGCTTCCAGATCACCTATCATGCGAACAGGAACAACTTCCACTGCACTGTCCTGCTGCCACAAAGGAGTCTCACTCTGCCCTCCCTAGCTCGACGGCCTGAAATCCTGGGTCAAAATATATCTCCCTGGTAGAAGGATGTTTATTTCAGGTGTATTAGTCCAAGCGACTGATACACAATCTTCTGGATGGTCAGAAATCTTCTGGGTGGTCAGAGCAAACCCAGGCATGACAGACTCTTAAGAGGTCAAAAAGGAAATGGAAGCCTTCAGGGTCCACTGATCCCACTGGACCAGGAAGGACACTAAAATACCATGAAGTGACTTTGTCACGACAGCCCAATTGGCCAAGGACATTTATAAATAAATAAATAAAGGGATTGGTTGTTGAAATGATAATGGCTTAAGATACTTTGGGTTAAACAGAAATATATTATTGAATTATATTTAATTTCACCTCTTTCACCTTTTAAAATTTGACCAATAGAAGCTAGAGAGATGGTGCTTTTTGTTCTCACAGATGGCCCAGGTTCACTTCCCAGCACCCATATGATGGCTCAAACTATCTGCCACTCCAGTTCCAGGACATCCCGTGTCCTCTTCTCACTTCTGAGGGCACCCTCCGTGCACCTGCTGTATACATACATTCAGGCAAAACACTCATCACACACATAAAAAAAAATAAAAACTGAAATCTGACCACTAGAATATTTAAATGACTGTGTGATTGACATCCTAAGCAGTGGATGACTGCCTGACACATAGTAGGTATGTTAGTGATCTATTAAGCATCAATCTGAGGGCTCAGCTATAAACACCCCAGGCTCAGAGTTAGCACCCATATTCTCAGTTCTTAAAGTCCTTATTGTGCTCCTGCTGTTTACAAGGCATCCAGCTGGGTGCTTAGAGCAGGAGAGGCCATGCTCCTGTCTGTGTCTGAGACCTTTAGGCAACAGAGTTCCCTGCCTCCCCTAGTATCCCTCAAGGTTGAGGCTAAAGTCAATCAATTGGTGATTGTCTTCAGGGCATGTGGCAAGGAGGGATGGGTCCTGGACAGCCACAGTTCCCTTTGATAGTTTCTGGAGCCAGAGCTGTGGAATTCCAGAAGAGAAAAGCCATTGTCATTGGGGTTGCCTTTCCTCCCCTGGTGGAGAGCAGTTTACTGTGTGCATGTGTGTGTGTCCATTTCCGAACTGCCTACTCGGTTCCCTCAATCCATTTATCTGTTCTTTGGCAAATACCACACGGTCTTGATGACTGCAGTTTGGAACTAGGTTTTTAATTTCATGCCATTGTAATTAAGGGAATGTGAATGGCCCCATGTGGCCAATGGTCACTGTATTTGACAGTGCAGACTGCTCATTCCAAGTTTTATTCCTTCACCTTCTAAGCCTTCTTCCCATAGATATTTATTCATAGGTAGTTAGCGTCTATAAAGTTATTTTATTTAAAAGAAATACACAAAAGACACAGTAGAAGATTATAAGATGAACCAAACAGATCATCTGCCCTCTATAAGGACATAAGACAAGTTCAGACACATCTGAGCTTTACGACATGAGTTAAGCAGGGCTGAGGTGTGGTTCTGTTGGCAGAATGTTTGACTAGCATGCACAAGGTTCTGGGCTCTATCCCCAGCATGGAATAAACCAGGACATGTACGGTGCTGTAAGCCCATAGTCTTCACACTCAGGAGGCAGAGTCAGGAAGATCAGAAATTCAAGGTCAACCTCAGCTACATAGTGAGTTTTAGGCAAGACTGGGCTAGCTTGGACCCTATCTCCAAAACAAACAAACAAACAAACAAATCAGCATTAAATATCATAGAATAGTTCAGGGAAAGGGTCTGAGAAGGGGCCAGTGTGTTGTGAAATATTAAAGAAGTGTCACATTTATGCTGTGGAATGTTTGTTTAATGAGGCAAAGGTGTGTTGCATCCTTTTATGTTGCATTTGTGTTACTTTACCTGTCTAAACACCTTATTGGTCTAATAAAGAGCTGAATAGTCAATAGACAGGCAGGAGAAAGGATAAGCAGGGATGGCATGCAGACAGAATAAATAGGAGGAGAAATCAGGAGGGGGGAGGGGGAGAAGAAGGAGAAGGAGGAGGGGAAGAAGAAGAAGAAGAAGAAGAAGAAGAAGAAGAAGAAGAAGAAGAAGAAGAAGAAGAAGAAGAAGAAGAAGAAGAAGAAGAAGAAGAAGAAGAAGAAGAAGAAGAAATGGATAAGGAGAGGAGGACTCCAGCGGCCAGCCACCCAGCTAACACCCACCCAGCCACACAACCACCCAGCCACAAAACCACCCAGCCACAGAGTAAGATGAAAAGATTTCCTGAGAGTTCAGGATGTGGAGATGCAGTTCTGAAATCAGTGTCTGCAGCAGGACACCTCACAGGTCTGTTCTTAACAAATGTTTGGAGACACACTGTGATAGATCCAAGGGCATCTGAACCGTAAAAACAGTGATGCAGACACAAGAATCCTCTTGGTGTGAGATCCACACCTCTGCACCTGATGATCATTTAACTTACACTCTGTAAGTCCCCAAATTTCCTGCAGCCCACAAGAAACCTATTACTATGATACCTTACCATTTAGGTGGTAATTACATAAAAAGGGCTTTTGAAAACCCCATTATTCTGAAAAGATTTGGGTAGAGATATAATTTGAAAATTGAAAAAGGGGGGATTGTTGTCAAACTTGCCTGGGGCACTAATGAATTCCAATATCACTTTTGCTTTGGAGAACTAATCTATCTAGGTGAAACCAAGAAACCAGCAAGACACATCAGAAGGCTTACAAGGACAGCTCTCATCCCAAGGTCTACCTTGGGAGAGCCATTACAAGTCAAACTTACCTTTAGAAGCATTTCAGCTTGACACTCTGCTTCCCAAAAAAGAACCCTCAACTCCTTCTCCAACACCATCTGCTTGAGTGCTACCATGCTTCCCATCATGAAGATAATGGACTAAACCTCTGAACCTGTAAGCCAGGCCTAATTAAATATTCTCCATTATGAGTTGCAGTGGGCATGGTGTCACTTCACAGCAATAGAAACCCGAACTATGAGGCCAACACTCCAGTCATCCCCATAACTTATCTCTTACCTCATTACCCCTCCAGCTTGGCTGCAGTTATAATCCCCCGGGAAGTTATAGAAAATGCTAGTGCCTGGGTCCCATCCCCAGAATTTCAGTTTTAGTTTTCTTTGGGGTACAACCTTGACAGGGCATAGGGACAACTCCCTAGGTGATCTGTTGAACAGCTGCTAAGTCTGAGTATCATTATTACCCACCCAAAAGTTATCAAGGAGCTCAGGCTGGCCATGGCATGACCAGGTAGCTAAGGAGGGTCTTCAACTCCTGATCCTTCTGCCTCTACTCCAGAAATTATGGGATGATGTTGATTATATTTATATTTCTCTATTTAAATCCTGGAATGCCGAATGTGTACCACCATGCTGGCAATGGAACACTGGGCTTTGTGTAGGCTAAAGAACACCCCGGCAACTAAGCTGTGTCCTCAGCCTCTCAAATGCGATTGATTAAACAAACATAACTTGGAGCACTGCTTTGGGGAGGACCCTTTCCCCATTCATTTTCAGAGCGCCTTCTCTTTAAAGACATGGGATAATGAAAGCACATTACTAAGTCATATGTAATTTCATTTCTCTCTGGGGAGCAGCTTCAGGTCAGATTCATGAAAAATATCATTAGGCATTTTCTTAGTGTTGAATTTTAATGAATGCTGGTGACCGTGTTTGCTTCTTATCTGTTGCCAGAGAAGATGCCAATGTGGTACTCATGGTTCTGTGGATCCATTTCTGGACAAGCTGTGTTTAGTGGAGACTCCTACTACAATATCAGGATGTAGGTTTGCTGTTTGGCAGTCAGCAGCCAGTCAGACGACTGAGTGATTCCCCCAAGTTCTTGGAAACTCCCTTCAATCACCTAAAGAATACTCGGTGCTACAGAAGACAAGATGCTGGACGGCAGCTGTAGCTCACTTGCCTGCTGTGCACAACGCTCTGAACTTGATTCCTAGAGCTGTATAAACCAGGAGTGGTAGCACATTCCTGCAATCACAGCATGCAGGATGGGAAGACAGGAGAGTCAGGCACTCAAGGCCATCTTTAGCCACAAAGTGTGTTCAAGACCCACCCGGGATATATGAGACTCTGTATTAAAAACAAACGAAAGAAGCAAAGAAGTGTGGAAGGGTGTTCTGTTGCAAGAGATGGCCAAACATCATGTGTGGATTTAGTGCTCTGCTTTTCACACTTCATAGATGTATGTACCTTAGAAATATTATCCCCCTCTACCCCCATCCTCCCTTCCTTTATCCCTTCCTCTCTCCCTCTCTCTCCCTTCCCTCTCTCCCTTCCCTTTCTCCCTCCCTCCCTCCCTCCCTCCCTCCCTCTCTCCGTCCCTTCCTTCCTTTCTGCCTTCTCTCCTTCCTTCTTCCCTCCTGCTCTCCCTTTCCCACAGTGCCTCCTGCAATTCCAAGTTTTGTGCCTACATGGAACTTATAGGAACATTATAAGGGATCATTTAACTGTTTTTGAGGACCACATAAAGATTTCCTCCTGGGCAGTTGTTTTCTGTTATCTGTTTGGTAAATTGATCCCAGGGCAGAGCCAAAATAGGACCTTCCCCATCCTGCACGAGCCAGGCTTTCTCCCAGGGGACCTGGTGCCACTTCCAGACCTCGGAAAAGCTGCAGCCTCAGTACTCACTTACCCCACCACTGCTTTTGTTTTGTTTCACAGCCTTCCATTTGAATCCTTGTAAAACCTCTGTGTAATACACCCAAACCAAAACTATTGCACTGTACCTCATTTCCTGAGTGTTTATCTCCGTGATGAAAAAAAATCTTTTCTTTTACATTTATTGATATATTTATTTATTTGTGTGTGAGCATGCTCACCGCATGGCACTTCTATGCCCCTCAGACGGCAACTGTGGGAGTCTGTTCTCCCCTTCTACAGTGCTGGTCCTGAGGATCAAACCAAGGCCATGAGGCTTCACAAGCAGCACCTTTACCTACCATCTCACTGGCCGGGACAAATGACACCTTAAGGGCCCGATTCTGCTTTAGAAAATCATCAGGTTCATTGAGAGATTCTCTAGACACAACGAGAGAGTGGCGGCACCCGCAGTTTCCCCGAGTGCTGTCTGGTTCATAGAAAAGCTCATTCATTGGGAAAAAAGAAGATAAATCTTCAGTTTGCATATTACTTCCTTCTCAATTGACGCCTGGCTGTCAGGATGCGGGAGACTCTGAATAACCAATCAAACCATTAATTTTTGGGTGAAATTCCAGGATGGGTGGCTAATGAGCAATGTCTAATCAGCATTGCCTATGCTGATTTGGGGGAAGGGAGCCGCCTGCGGAGCTGAAAAAAATGTCGCTGTCTAGGAAGAGGGGCAAAGCATCTGTCCCATCCATGAGTCACCCAGAACATACTGGATACACCACGAAGGCAGCACCATTCAGCTTAACGCCTGTTTCACATCCAAAAGTTAGATCTACAAATATTTTCATCCTTGGGACATGTTGTCACAATAAAGAGAAGAAAGCCTTGGGTCTGCGCAGCTGTCACCCTTCACTTTGTTCTGTAATGATGACATGACCGAAAAGGATACACTGATGGGCTGTTACTCAACAACCAGCTTGTTGCGGTGGGGGTGGGATGGGGTAGGAGTAGGAAGAGGGGTAGGGGTGGAGGACACGGGTGGAGATGGTTGGGCGAACAACAAAATGACTTTGAAGAGGTTACTGAACATCATTTGGTTTCGACTCCACCCTCCAGCTTCCATGCTCGCCCTCCTCTGGGGGATGGATTCCAAGCCCCGCCCCCTTGCAATTCAACTTAGCTTACTAATGAAAGTGTAGTAGGACTGGAGAGACAGCTCAGCCAGTAAAGTGCTTGCCATGCAAGCACCAGGACGTGAGTTCAAGCCCTGGAACCCACATAAATATATAATTTTTTATTTTCTCTCTCTCTCTGTAATAATAAATACTCATGTTTTAAGGAAGTTTATAATGTCTGTGTTAAGCTACACCCATAATTCTACTTGGCCACATGTGACATATGTTTGGACATACCTGATATGTAATGAATTAAAATAGCATCTTGGATATGGTGACTGCTAACTGTTCACACAATAATTTAATTAATAAAATAATTGAAAATAAGGCCTTACTGGAAGGAAAAACAACACTGAAATGCATAGATGAAGTGAGATAGACAAAAGGGGGATGAATTATAGGTTAAACCCCTGGAATACGGCCTAGTCCTTAGTATTTAGAACCCAAGCAACACAGGAGCAGGTAGCACAGGAAGGCTCCTGGGGCAGGGAGGTCCCTTGAGAAGTGAAGCTCACCTACAGGAAAGGCTTGCACCCCAGAGCCGTGCTTAATCTAACACCCAATGCCCTTGGCTTATCCTTCACTGCCACAGCAGCCCCTAAGGAGATGGGAGGATAAGAGCAAAGCAAGCAGATGCCTCATTGTCCCCATTTCCTACCCTCAGCTGTCCACGCACTGGGGCGAGAATTCTAGAGTGCATTTGCTCCTCAGTGGGAAGGAGGGTTCTCTGCAGATGCGTGCTGTCTGTGGAAGCCACTGGGGTGCTATTTGGCAAATTGCTGCTGCAAAACGGTGGATGGTACCCTGGTGGCCTCCTAGACTGATTGGATCCCTAAAAGGGTTTAATTTATCTCTGGGGGAAATTTACACCCTGGGAAAATCTGGCTAAATGTATAAATGAATCTTCTAACCAGCCAAGATGGAAGATATAATAAAATCATAAAGGCAGAAGGCACTTCCCAAGAGCAACAGGTGTAGCTCCCTCCAGACACAAGCTCAATGCGGTCGCCTGCAGGACACATCTGCTGCTTCCAACAGGCCTTGAGGAAGAAAGTTCCAGAACAGCACACTATCCTTTAACCTTGAACCTTCTTTTGCTCATCTGGCAGAAATCCCCGCAGTGGGAACCGGGGTTCATTTCAACCCACTCAGTTCCAGGTGATATGGGGGACATGAATAGCAGCTTCCTCTGATTCAGAGTCTTCTCAGGCTCTGTGGTTGGTAGTCCTGAAGCTTCCAGCAGGATCAGCAGCTTTGGGGGTTAAGAGTCACTTTAAGAACCTTCCTTCTCCTCTGTGACACATAAAACCCATCAAACTACCTGACTGTACACTTCCTGTACAATCTCCATCAGGATAGACTGACGTACAAACATTGTGGTAGCAACCACTAAATGTTCAGAGACCCTCACAGCCGAGTCGGTGTCAGCTGCAGTGTTCGCTGTGGTCAGCGGGAGCTCAGCCCTTCAGTCACTCTCAGTCACTACAGGCCACCAGACCAGGGGGAAATCATGTGTGGCCTCTTCGAGCTTCTATTTCTGGAGGTGACCCTTGTTACTTCTGTCTGAATTGCCTGACCTGAAGTTGAGTCACAAAAGCACATCTGTATCAAAGGAGCAGAGAAAGATAGTTTTAACACATCCCCTCAAAGGAAGCCTAGACAATGGTCGGCAAAGCAACACTATCAATAAACCACAATTAAAAATTAATTAATTAAAGAAACCCTTGCATGGGGATTTCTTTTTTTTTAAGATTTATTTATTTATTTATACAGTGTCCTGCCTATAGGCCAGAAGAGGGCACCCAATCTCACTATAGGTGGTTGTGAATCACAATGTCGTTGCTGGGAATTGAACTCAGGACCTTTAGAAGAGCAGTCAGTGCTCTTAACCACTGAGCCATCTCTCCAGCCCCTGACATGGGGATTTCTTTAAGAGTGGTTTTCTATCGTATTCTGGAGAATACATGAACAATCATTTATATGTGTCTTTCTCTGTGCGAGTGTGTGTGTGTACATGAGCGTGCATGTGTGCTACCAAACTGAGGCTTCCATTCAGGTGACCTGGTTCTCACAGTGGGCCATGTCACTTAGTATTGCGGCATAATGGAAGCACAAATAAAATTAGCAATTGTGGTTAAGACTGATGAACTTAAAAGCCCATGAAGGAGATAGTCAAGTTAGTAAACACATTTATTATAAAATATTATGATGGCCAAGGACACAGACTCTGGAAAAAGAATAAACATTGTGAATTGGCCTCCTCCTCATGGTTCGTCTGTAGTCATAGTGTCCTCCAACACAAAACGTATGAGAGTCAAGGCCGACAACCCATGGGAAGCCTTGTATTGGTTACCTTCTCGTCTGTCAAAATTCCTGACGGAAGTCAGGCAAGAGAGGAAGGACTTAGGTTGACTCCCGGTTCAGGGGGTGCGGTTCATCATGACCAGGAAGGCACAGCTGTAGGCAACCCTTCCCCTAGCAGTGGAAGCCTCTGACAGAACTTTCTCACTGCTCAACGTCCCAAACACAAAGCAGACGGTTTGTACTGAAAGAGGGTTCTAGTTGTAACTCTGAAGGCCTGTCCCTAGTGACCTCCTTTCCCAGTCAGCCCTTATCTAAAGATTCCACAGACCGTGAAGGCAACACCATCTACTGCTGAACCAAGGGTTCAAAGACAAGAACCTATAGGGACGTTTTATATTGAAATTCTAGCAAACATTAGCGACACATATTCAGCAGCCTGTTCAAGGGACATATTCTTATCACAGGGGCGCCAGGAGCCTTGGATTGTATAGTAATATGGGCGGCGGCGGGGCTACATCCCCAAAACTCCAGACGCCTGCCCGGCCAGCTTTACCCGAAATAATTACACAGACACTGTATTCATTTAAACACTGCTTTGGCCCATTCCTATCTAGCCTCTTCTAGGCTAATTCTCACATATTAATTTAGCCCATTTCTAATCATCTGTGTAGCGCCCCTAGGTGCGCTTACCGGGAAGATTCTAGCCTAAGTCCATCCTGGGTCGGAGCTTCATTACGTGCGTCTGCCTGGGAGCTGGGCATGGCGTCTCTGCTGAGGCATCTGTTCCGGAGGGGAGAGCTGTCGAGTCTGACCTCACTTCCTCTTCCTCCCAGCGTTCTGTTCTGTTTACTCCACCCACCTAAGGGTGGGCCTATCCAATGGGCCTAGCAGTTTCTTTATTGCTTAGCCAATGAAATCAACAGATTGATATATGACACTCCCCCATCAGGATTGGAAGCACCAAGGACAGTTTCCTGGAGAAAGGACTCTTGGTTGTGTTTCAGAAGGAAAATGGGAGTTAGGTAATGAAAGAAAAAGTTAAAGATCTTCTCTTTGGAAAAAGTGAAAAGCAACAAACCAACCAACAAACAACAATAACAAAACCCAAGCAGGGGTGGTGGGTCTAAATCAGAAGCAGAGCATCCTGGGTAATATCCCAGCCTTGCTACTTGGAAGTGATGTGACCTGAGTAACTAGTTTTACCTCTCTAAGACACCTTTTCCCAAAGCATTGATCAATGACTTATCAGAACAACGTCACTCTAAGCCATGTTGGATTGACTCTGGTGGCAATAAAGGACAGCCTCCTCCTGCAGGAAAGGCTTTCTGTGCACACTACAATATCACCAAAGCCTCAGTTTTACCAGCCTGGGACATTAACTTCTATTCTCCACATTGTGAATTGAAGAGAAAGGAGATTCATCAACTAGGATTGGGGACACAGAAGGAGTGGTACATTTGCCTTGAGTCTTAAGAGCTAGCTGAGCTCCTTGGTCACAAAGGAAGGTAATTGATTTATCATTCTCCCTAAAGGTAAGAGGCTGTAGTTTGTGCCAGATGAAAATTAAATAATTAGCAAGGAATGTTCGCTTCTAGCAGCCACGGCCAACTGCCTCTTTCTCCATAAAGATGGGCCCCAGGGGAACGGCGAAGGATGGAACTGCAATTAAATAAGGGTATAAACTTTGTAGACAGCGGTCAGGTCAGGCAAGACTCAGGCTTGGCTGGCATCTGTTCAAGGGCACACACCTCTCATGGTGTGCTCCAAGGAAAAAGGGTTGTGCATCTATCCTTAAGGTACAAGAAATCAGAGAAAAGAGGTCCTTCCAAAGTTGTCTATGAGGGAAAACTGTTCCAGAAAACATTCCAAAGAGTACGATGTTTCCCTTAGGGATACAAATCATCAAGAGGCCAGAATCCACAAGACATGGTGAGGACTATGTGCCTCTCAGATCAGCTGACTGTTGAGAGGTCTTAGTAGTAAGGTGCTTGCCACCAGGTGTGATGACCTGAGTTCAATCCTGGGCCTCATGTGGACGTGGGAGAAGAGAACTGACTCCTGTAAGTTGGTGTGGAACAATTCTATATTCTGTCAATTATGTTTTAAATAAACAGTGATTGGCTGATAGCCAGGCAGGAAGTATAGATGGGAAAACCAGACAGGAAGTAGAGGTGGGACAATGAGAACAGGGTATTCTGGGAAGAAGGAAGCTCTTTCCCCAGTCCGGCCTGACCACCGAAGATGCAAGATGTGACCTGCCCTGCTGAAAAAGGTACTGAGCCATGTGACTAACATAGATAAGGATAATGGGGTAATATACATTATAAGAGCTAATACGAAGCCTGAGCTAATGAGCCAAAAAGTTTATATCTAATGTAGACTCTCTATGTGATTTTCTCTGGGACTAAACAGCTGGGGAACCAGGCAGGACAGAAACCCCAACAAGCTGACCCTCATGTTACAGTAAGTTGTCCTCTGAATGCACATATGCTCTCCTGCACAAAACAAATACATGTAAAACATTGAAAAAAAAACCAAATTAACTAACATTTCTGAGTTACCTCTATCAGGCCTGAACATGAAAATAAATCCCTGGTACAAACATTTATTGAACATTTACCTTGTTCTAGGCCCAGTGTCAGAGTTCTTTGGATATAACACTGAATAAAACATAAGCCTTCCCTGTGTTGTAGTCCTCTGTATAATTGAGATTAGACTCAGCTTTAAATAACAGGAGTCTAAATTTAAAAAAGAAAACCACATCTTACGCTGGTTAAAATCGAATTCTGTTTCTTGGGTTATCCATTTCATGAAGTCATGGACTGGGCTACAAGTTCCCCATTCATCGGGTCTCTTAAACATGGTGCTCGTCAATCCAATACAGCTGCTTTGGCTACCACCATCCTGTCCATATGCTATTGAGCCCCAGGAAGTGCATGTAACCCACCTTTTCCCATTAAGATCACTCCACAGGTGGAGATGCTTCCTAACTCACAGGCTAATTTGTGAGTGGTCATGGACCGAGTCAAGAATTTAAACCTCTGTTTCTAAGAAAGAAAGTGGGAACTGATACAGATGGATAAATGATTGCTTTGCTGTTTTTCCCTTTCTGCACTGTTTATAACCAGATTACCCAAGTAGACATTCTCTTACAGGAAGAAGACTGAGTCCTGGGCACATGCAAGTTCCATGGAAAGTGTGTCTTGATTGCTTCCATTCAGAGTCCTAACAGCTAAACATCCCATGTAAAAAACATGTCAGGAGACAGTCAAAACGCTAGTGGAAGGGCTGGAGAGATGATTCAGTGGTTAAAACCACCAGCTACTCTTGCAAGAGGACCCATAGTTCAGATCCCAGCACCCACATGGCAGCTCACAACAGTCAGTAACTCCAGTTCCAGGGAATCCAAAGTGTTCTTCTGACCTCTGTGGATGCTTGTATGCACACAGTGCACATATATTTATGCAGGCTCTCTCTCTCTCTCTCTCTCTCTCTCTCTCTCTCTCTCTCTTTCTAATTTCAAGGATATCCCTCTTGGGGAGATAACAGTAGTTTAACCTCTTGAAAGAAGAAAAACTTAAATACTTACCTCATGTTATGTATAAAAATGAATCATATAGAGATTAAAAATAAAATATAAGAAATCATGAGTGTTTCCTGTAACTAAATTTAAGATTTTACATACTTAATCTAGTGGTATAGAGGGTCACAAATAGACAGCACACTCACATACACAAATATATACAATGATACCACACAGGGAGAGCAATTAGGAACTATATTAAATACACACACACACATGTATGTTTATATGTGATTACAAGTGTAGAATCATCCTTAGTGGAAGAAAAAGTTACCCACGCCATAATGACAAATGACTAAAGCAATTCACACAATATTTACACTTGATTTATAGAAATTCAAACAGTTCAGAAAAAGAAAAATTACAATAAAAGTTAAAGCCTTCCTATTTGTTTAAGCAAAACAGGAGAAATGGTGTGGGAGGTCCTTCTGTCTATGTGTTGCTTTTATTGGTTAATGAATTAAGAACTGCTTATTTATAGTATACTATAGCCTATAGTAGAGCAGGGTGGGACAGAGCAGAGCTAGGCGAGGAGGACTGGACTGAATGCTGGGAGAAAGAAGGGCAGAGTCAGAGAGAAGTGATGGAGCCCTTAAGGAGCCAGACAGAACTTTACCCTACAAGCCACTGCCATGTGGCAATACACAGATTAATAGAGATGGGTTAAATTAATATGTAAGAGTTAGCCAGTAAGAAGCTAGAACTAATGGGCCAAGCAGTGATTTAATTAATATGGTTTCTGTGTGATTATTTTGGGGCTAAGTGGCCAGGGACAAAAAAAGCTGACTCCTTACTACAAAAGTGGGGACTGCTCATCTCACTGTTTCATTCAGCAGGCTATGGTTGAGACACAGCTTGGTGGTGGTTTTTGAATGTGAAATGTCCCTCAAAGGCTGGTGTGTTTGGACACTCAGTCTCCAGTTGGGGCCATTATTTGGTAAGGCCATGGAACCTTTAGGGACTGGAGCTTTGCTGGCAAAAGTGGGTCACTGGGTCAGGACTTGAGATATTTATATCCCCACGCTCCCGTCATGAGCTCCACTACTTGAGCGAGGATGCAATGCGAACAGGTGCCAGCTGCTTCTGTCACCATGCACGTCCCTGCCTGCTGCCATGCCTTTCCAGCCATGATGGACTGGAACCTTCGGGACCTGTAAGCCGGAACTTACCCTTTCTCTCTTAAGTTGTCCTTGTCAGGATTGTTTATCACAGCCACTGAGAAGAAAACTGAGACTAATGGTGACTTGCCTCCAGTGCGCACTGCAAAGGATTGTGGGAGTGTCTTAGAAGTCACTGGATTTGATTCAACTTCATGCTTTACACTTGAACCGAACAGTTTAAGAGCTCGTGTGCAGTGCAACACATCTCACACAGAACTGGAGAGGAACCAGGGGTGCAGAATGTTCCAGTCATAGCTGATGGGAAATCTAAGTTGCCAAAAAAATTCCTGTATGTGTGTGTGTGTGTGTTTGGGGGTGCATGCATGCAGAAGCTCAACTACAACCTCATTAACACTCTTTAGGAGCCATCCGCTAAGGTTTTTGAGTGTCTCTCATTGACTCAGGATTCTCAAGTAGGCTAACTTGGCTGTGCGGGGAGCTGCCTCTTTCTAACTTCCCAGTGTTAGGATTATAAGTGGGCACCAACACACATACTTTTTAACATGCACACCAAGTGTTGAACTAAAATCCTCATGCTTAACACAGCAAGTACTTTATCAGCCCAGTGATTTTCCTAGCTCCAGGTATATTGATGGGCACAGGGCAATGGGTGAGCTTCAACAACCCAGGAGACACGAGAGCACTATAGCTTCTCCCATAGACAGGGTCAGATTGCAGAAAAGTTGTATCACAATTTGGTGAAGCGTTTCAAAGAGTTTGGTGTGCTAGCTGGCCATCACTAAGCAGAGTGATTGTGCATCTCAGTGGGTGTGGCTGTGAATCCATAAACAAGGGCACTTAAAGTTGTGGCTGCTGTTCTCCAGGACTTCATGACTTTGGAGGAAAAATAATTAAGACAATCCTGTCTATACATACTTAAAATCAGAGTTCAATTGGATTTCCTAGGTACCTAGTTACAATGTTAGTAGTCAACATATTCTTATATCTAGGTTAGGCTGTACTAAACTTGTTTATTCCATCCTGGATGACTTAATCATTTTATCAAGACTTATTTCGTGTTTGAATGTTTTGCCTGCATGTACATTTGTAAATCACACGTGTGCCCGGCACTCATGGAAGAAGAAGGTGCTGAATCCCCTGACACTGAAGTTATATATGGTTGTGACCTGCCATATGCTTGCTGGTAATTAAATCCTGGTCCTCTGCAATAAAACACGTGCCTCAAACCACTGGGTCATCTCTCCAGCCCCTGGGCTAACTCAATCAGTTTAGTTAGTACTGATTTACAATCATTTGTTCTTTCAGGGTCTCTTATACTACAGGCTGACCTAGAATTTACAATGTAGCTGAAGATGACCTTGAATTCCTGATCCTCCTACTGGGATTACAAGTGTGTACCACCAAACCTATTTATGCGATGTTGTAGATGGAACCCTGGGCCTTGTACACACTGGAAGAGCAAACCCCCAGTCTTGGTACAAACATTGCAACACCTCCAATATGTTATTGATGAAGGCTTCATGTACTGTTATATTCACAGGAAAACGAAAGGATTCAGAATTCCAAAGTCTGCGACAAATACTAACATTGATGCAATGACACAAATCAAAGTAATCAAATAATAAAGGCCAAACATGAGCAGGGCAATACCCAGAGTGAATGGGACTCATGAATTTCTATGTGCTGGGGCATGCGTGTGGGCAAGTGTGAGGCCTTCATGAAGTGACAAAAGAAAGAGGGAAAGAGGTCAGATGATACAAACGATTCTGGAAGTGAGAGCTTTGACTGAATCAAGCTGCCTTTCCTCTGTCCTAAGTGTTTTGCCTGAAACAAAACAGTCATAGAGCAGAGTGGAAAACCATCAATTAAAACAAGAACACAATTTCTTTAGATACAGCAGGACCTCTAGTGAGCTTAAATTTCTCATAACAAGCCCAAAATCTTATTTTCAGGCTGAAATTGATGAGCATTATTGTTGAAGGCAAAGGAGACTCCAGGGTCCTGAAGTGGCTTCCAAAGCCTTGCTCTTTGCAGTCAAAACAGAGGAAGCGTCAATCTTGAGATGCTCCCCAGAAGGTCCTCAGTGACACACATTGCAGAGTAGGAAAACAGCTATTGGTGAGACAAGACAAGTGGCGGGACAGAGAAATGCTACTGTACCACGAGAAGACACACTTCGCTCTTGGGTATGTCCCTGAGCTGGGAGCAAGGCTGGCAGCCAACAAGCCCAGCCATCCCATCGCCTCCATCCACCACAGTGTAGGGTTTATAGGGACTTGGGAGCCAATGTGGAGCTTTTAGTGTTGCTGCTGAGGATTCAAACTTAGGTCTTCAAACTTGCAAAGCAAGTGCTCTTACGGTCTAAGCCCAACCCCACAATTTTATTCTCTCTTGGATTGTTCTGTTGCCTTTGTCAAAAATTAAACTAATTTCAGCAGAACTCCCCAAGGTGCTTTGAAGATGAATGCATACGCTCAAACTTATAACAGAAAATATCAGAGAATTTTTTGTAAGATAGCTAGTTGGAAGTTTCTAAAGACATGGTTTGTGGGTTTGGGATGGGCTCTATTTGTAGGCTATTTTATTCATGAACTTCTAGGTTTGAGCCTAGCACTACATAAGCCAGGTGCAGTGGTACACACTTGTAATCCCAGCACATGGGGGGGGGGGGAGCTAGACACAGGAAGATCAGAGGTTCAAAGTTATCCTTGGCTATACAATGATTTCAAGGACAACCTGAACTGCATAAGGAGAGAGAGAGATAGAGATAGAGATAGAGATAGAGATAGAGATAGAGATAGAGATAGATAGATAGAGAGAGAGAGAGAGAGAGAGAGAGAGAGAGAGAGAGAGAAAATATTCCTAATGCTGATAACAAAACCAGGATATCTGGATATATTGAAATTTCCTAGAAGCCAATAATAAAATCGTTCAGTATCTAAGGGGTGATTATCATATTTCACACAGGGAAATATGCAAATGCTAATGAGATAATGAATATGAGTTCTGGGTCATCATCAGTTTTTTAAAATATTTCTTATTGTTTATTTACTTTATTTTATGTGCTCTGGTGTGAAGGTGTCAGATCCCCTGGAACTGGATCTTCAGACAGTTGTGAGCTGCCATATGAGTGCTGGGAACTGAACCCGGGTCCTCTGGAAGAGCAATCAGTGCTCTTAATTGCTGAGCCATCTCTCTAGCCCCTCATCATCAGTTTTTAAAGCAAACTAAAGTTATCATAACATGGCACTAAAAACATAATGCATTTCCATTTTTACTAATTTTTAAAATTATATACATATGTGTGGTCACACACACATGAGCGCAAGTACCTGTGAGACCAGAAAGGGGCCTCAGATTCACTTGGAGCTGGAGTTCCAGGCTGTTGAGAGCTACCCAATGTGGGTGCTGGAACTGAAGGCATTTTGCAAGAGAGATCTGCATTCTTAATCACTGAGCCATCTTTTCAGCACCTACTGTATTTCTTTCTTAAACTGACTACATCAAATGCTGGCCAGAATGTGAAACTATTAATACTTTGATGTTTTGCTGATGTCCTGTAAATGCCTTTAATCAATTTGGGGAAAAAAAGATCCAGGAGTTTCTTTGAAAAGTACACCAGCTCCAGCCTGATGACCCGGAACATCTACCTGTAGATATTTACTAGAGAAAAGTGAAAGCTCATATCTACAAAAAGGTTTCTGCAAGAATGGCAATAGAAACCTACAACTGATCAAAATGCAGAGGATAAGTGACGTTAGTGACTGCCCCAGCCAAAAGAGTGACATCTACAATGCAACCTCACACACCTAAGGCTCAGGGAACACTGCAGAAGAAAGAACAGAAAGACTGGAAGATCTAGAAGACCAGGAGGTTGTCTTTGAGATAGCATCTTTTCGCTATGACAGGAAGCTGTACCCATGAAAGCTTAACAATATGACTGCCTAAACAAGACCTGTAAGATGGTTACAGCAGTAGACATGCCAACGAGGATGGGGCAGTCTTACAAGGGCTCCACCCAATGGCTGTTGTACAAGGGAGAATCAGTTTCTCCAGGGATGTGCCCCCTGGTAGGTTATCCAATCCCAATTGGTCAGACCCAACCAGTACACATAAGAGGAGTGTTACATGGACTCAGTAGGCATATCTATAAGACAATTAATAATAAGGAAAGAAGGTGAGAAGGACTGGGGTGTCATGGAAGGTGTTGGAGCAGGAGGGGTGGGAAGGAGATAAATACAGAATGCATTTGAGAAATTCTCAAAAAATATATTTACAAACCTGGCATACTTCCCATTCACTTAATTTCATACACCTGAGAGAATGAAAACCATAGGGACACATAGAAGGACCTTCTGAACTCAGAGGGAAGGGAGAGAAGTCAGGACTCCATTTTCTGTAGTCCCCTGAGCGGAAACGCTTAGCCTTCTGGATTTCTAATGCAATTTGTTCACAGATTCAATCTGAAGGAGGAAAGTGGTTTTCCATGGGAGGATCTCTTTGTAACATCTCTGTCCATCTCCAATCCAGGACTGTTTGTCAGCACTACCAAACACTTGCTTCTGCTCTTGACAGCCTGACACTGGAAATTTGGGCTTTCTAATGTAATGACTATGAAGAGCAAAGAGAGGAATCGACGAGAGACAGAACATGGCCCTTTGCTCACGAGAGATAGAACACGGCCCTTGGCTCAAGTTATCTGTCAGATAGTAATACAGTCTTAGCCCGGGTTCCCTGGAAAGTAGAGCCCAGGGCAAAGGATTATCTGTTAACACCTTAGTGGGAAGTGTAATCCTGTGGAATTAAGGGTGAGGGAAATGGGGAATTGATTAAGGGAAAGGAGAAAGATCAAATACAGGGGAGGGCATTGCTGAGATGCCCAAATCGCATACCAAGTACAGCGCAGCCATTCATTCTTACAGAATTACCACAGTGGAGACGGTGTGCCCTGTCTTCAGAATAACCCTGGGAGTGGGCGGGCAGGGGAAGGGCGTGAAACTGGGAGTGAGGCTGAAAATCTCACCTCACAGTTCTCTTTGCCTCCCCTCTCCTGTGTCTGCACGTCCCCTGTGCATCACCTAGACCTTCCAAGGCAAAGTTGGGAAAGACTTGATGTTTTAGTTTTTAGTTATAATTTTTAAAGGTAAAGCTGACTATCTTTCAGCTATGAAGAACTATGAAGTCTTTATGCATTACTTTGCATTCCAAACTCAAAGCAGTAGAGCTGAAGTTCCCAGGGCTCCATAAGGAAGGTTTCCTAAGTCACACGGTTTATTGTGCCGAAGGTACTGCAAGGAACGTTTTTAGTTATGTGAATTTTATACTTGTTCCAAAAGGAACAAAGACAATGACAGTAACTACAGCGTTGAGAGAGAGCAGACCTAACTGACACTCCATCATGGTGGGGCTGATGCTCAGTAGGACCACTCTGACATGCCAAGTGGTGGATTTACACTTACTTACCAGGAGCTCAATTCATTGTGTTTTTTCCCCCACTTGATAACTAACATCTTTCTTTACTTTCTCAAAAAAAAAAAAATCTCAGCTAACATCTCTTCTATCCTGGTTTTCTGACCTTTCATCTTGAAACATGTTTTTTGAACCATACAATACACAAACACACACTGGCACACAAACACACAAATGCGCACGTGTCAATCTATTGGTCGGTGATCCCTAAGCTTCCTTTCACGCCTGCCTTTTTTTTTTTTTTTTTTTTTTTTTTTTTACCTTTCTACACTGAAGCTTGGGTAAATTCCTCAGTCTTCCCCTCAGCCCTATGGGGGCCTGTCTTCCTCTGCTTTCTTCTGTCTGGTGGCTTCATTTCTCAGAGTTCCTTCCCAGTGCGCTGCCACTTCTTCACTGCTTTTGGTCCTTGTTCCACTTTTGTCTCTTTAGCTATCTTAAACACATCCATCTCAACTTTTTCAGACCCCATTATGGTTTCTACTAAACTCTTTTGCACAGGTTTTCTCATGGGTTTTGACATGTTGCATGCTAAGAGTGAGGGTTTTGTTACACTCTTTCGTTTTCACATAAGCTGTGAATGTTTAATGGCATCTTTGTTGGGATCCCACACTGGGGTACTTAATGCAGAGCCAATTCTCATAATAGTAACCCTGAGTTCTTATCCCAAAAGACTTTGTTTGTGCATCTCTCTCTGTCTCTCTCTGTCTCTGTCTCTCTCTGTCTCTGTCTCTGTCTCTCTCTCTCTCTCTCTCTGTGTGTGTGTGTGTGTGTGTGTGTGTGTGTGTGTATGCCACAGGTCAACATGAGCTTCTTCCTGAATAGCTCTCAATTTTATGTTTTTTTTGGGGGTGGGTATCACTGAGCCTGGAGTTCATAGATTCAGCTAGATTGGCTGGACAATATATTTCAAGGATCCATTTGTCTCTACCTTCTTCCCTCAGTAATGGGTTTACAGATGTACCGCCATGCCCTTCTTTTACATAGATGCTGCTGATCTGAATTCAGGTCCTAATGTTTGCACACCAATCACTTTTCTGAATGAGCCATGTCCCTAACTGATGAAATTATTCTTCAATTACCTATCCACTCAACTCAACACAACCCATGGATCAGGCTGTAGTCTAAGGCTTCTTATTGGGAGACAGCCTTGCCACAGAGCCTCTTCCACAATGTGAGTTTAAGTGTGACCTGTTGCCATGAGATGTTGTGTTCAGTCATCTTCCTTAGGGGTGAACTTTAGCTGCCTTTGCCACCACAAATGGGCATGTTAGATTCTCTTTCTTAGGGTGAGCTCTGAGTGCCTCTGTCTGCATAGTCTAGGAATTTCTGTTTAGATTTGCCTCTGGGTATTTCCGATCCAAAGAAATGTTTTATTGACTGTTCAAGGACAAAAAATTTTTGTATTATTTTAATAGAGATATATAATTGATCCCTGTTTTTCACTTTGAGTGTCTATACAGTTCTGTGATGTCAAATCACAATATATTGAGGAAGTTAAAGATTCTAATATAAATAAGTATTATTGTGCTTTATACTATGTCAGAATATTGAAAATAGATTTTTGTTCAACTTTTTCAAAGATACATACACATTTTAAAATGGAAGGTTAATTTTTAGATTAAGTTTCAAGGCAGTTTTTAAAGCATATGTTAAAAAATCCATAACAGTATTACTTGAAGACAAACAGAAAAAAATACCTAAATGACACACAACTGGGAGCCAGTAACTAAATTACACATACAAAGAACTTCCAATTATTACATATGATTATGTAGATATATATGTTGATGAGAAAATAGTTAACTAATTAAATGGACAATTTATATAGTAGTTCATTCAATGTATGCTTATGAGTATATGTGTATATAAACACATATGTATTATACATATTTGTATAGCTATATCTTTGTGTATATATATATATGGATATTGTAAAGTATTGACCCTTCAAGACAGTGGAAATAGAGCCGGACGGTGGTGGCACATGCCTGTAATCCCAGCACGTGGGAGGTAGAGACAGGTGGATCTCTGTGAGTTCGAGGCCAGCCTGGTCTACCAAGGGAGTTCCAGGACGGGCTCCAAAGCTACAGAGAAACCCTGTCTCGAAAAACCAAAAAAAAAAAAAAAAAAAAAGACAGTGGAAATAGAGTTGATTCAAATTTCTTTTAAGTCGGATGTCAACTTAAGTTCCCTGTCTGTAATTCCAACACTTGAGCAATGGAGACAGAAAGATTGGAGTTCAAAGTCAGCCTGTTCTCCCTGACATCCTATCTCATAAAATAAAAGCTATTAAATTTTTTCCTTTTAAAGAATACTGGCCTGCATCTTTATCATTCTGCTTTTAGCTAACCGAAGTTTCTCTTGTTAGGCATTTTGTCTCCCATTTCCATACCTGTTCAATGGGAATAGCTGCAGTGCAATGGCTAATTTAAGTTGTCAACTTGACTACATCTGGAATTATCTAAAATCCAGCTTCTGGGAAGACGTGTGAAGGCATTTTCTTGGTTAGATTATTCCAGGTGGAAGACATACCCTAAATTCGGATCACCTGAAGTCAGAAGGCCTATCCCAAATCTGGGCCCCGCTTCTGGTGTTACCCACATAAAAAGACATGTCTGTTTGCCTTCCCTCTCCTTACCAACTTCATCTATCCTGAGCCCTTTCTTCACTGGTGCTAGAACCTACTTCTTCAGGATTCCCAATGCATTGAAAACTCCCATCTCTCTAGGACTTCCCTGAGACTTGGCATCGAATTAGGACTGCTGAGAAAGAAAGTTTCCTGCATTGCCTGGCTACTGGACCCTTGGCCTTTCCTACAACAGGAGGCAGCCATTGTTGGATCATTCAGATCACAGCCTGTAAGCCACTATAATAAATTCATCTTTAATATAGATGAGAGGGGGGAGGCAGATACAAAGACAGGCAGATACTTTGGACTTTTAAACTGTTAAAGACAGTGAACAATTATGGGGACCTTTGAAGTTGTATTAAGTACAATTGTATTATGATATAGTTACAAACCAAAGAGTGGAATGTAGTGGTTTGAATGAGAATGATCCTATAGGCTCACATATTTGAAGGCTTGCTCCCTAGTTGGTGGAACTGTACTGATCAGGATTAGGAGGTGTGGCCTTCTTTGGCAGGAGGTGTGGCCTTTTGCAGGAGGTGTGCCACTGGCCAAGATCACTCTATCTTTTTCTTTTACTGTTGATGGATAAGATGTAAGCTCTCATCTAGTGCTCCAGGGCCATGCTTGTCTGCCTGTGCCATACTTCCTGCCATGGTGGGCATAAATTCACCCTCTGAAACTATAAGCAAGCCCTCAATTAAATGTCTTCTTTTGGACGTTGTCTTGGCCATGGCGTCTCTTCACTGCAATAGAACAGTAACTAAGACATGGAACAAGCTCTGAATATGGTGTTATGGAGATAAAGAGAGATCTTACATGCCAATAACGTCTGCACACATATCATCCAACCAAAGGCTTAAAAAGATAGCCTAACTCTAAGTGTTTGAATTAAAGAGGGCCTCATCAGGAATCGAAGGGTGACAGCAAGCATCCCATACTCAGATAAAGTAGTAAGGGGGCATGAAATATGATAGAGCGGAGGGAAGGGAGAACACACAGGAAGCAAGTATTACGTGGATCCCATAGGGGCACAAAGTGACATTCTAAATTATAAGAGGAAATTTAAGATGCTATAGGAAATATTAAAATGTCATAGTAAGGTCCGAATACTTTATAATGTCTCAGAAGCCCAGAAAATACAACAAAATATCTTCATATTTAGAAGTAAGATATGGCAGAATTATATATCCATATACATTTTGCTATATACATATAATTTTAAGGAAATTCTAGTAAGCCCGTAGAAATGGGATAGTCCCCAAAACCCAAGGAATGCTTCAGATATATGACAGTAAATAAAGACAATTTCCAAGTGCTGTTATGAAGGGATACTGCTAATATATAATGTTTAAGTCTTAAATACAATGTTTACAAGCCATGCTCCTAAGGTTTGATGTGGTATGTCCCCCAACAGGTACCGACGCCAGATCCCTAGCTGGAGGAGCTCTAGTGAGAGGCACCAGAAACATTAGGAAGTGGATCTTGGATGGGGAATGAGGTCACTCAGGAGTGTGCTGGGGGGCTCTATCTTTATAGAAACATTTAATTTTTAATTATGATATGTGGTGTGTGTTTGTGTGTGTGTGTGTATGTGTGTGTGTGTGTGTGTGTGTGTGTACATGACACTAGACTCCCTGGAGCCACCTGATGTGGGTGCTCAGAACTGGATTCCAGTCTTCTGCAAGAGCAACATACACCCTGAAGAGCTGAGACATCTCTTCTGCCCTTCAAAATCCATCTTAGTTTGAAAGAACTCTTAAGAAAATAGGAATGAATGGATAGTTCCTTAATATATCAAGAGGCATATAAAATTGATTTTTGATGAAAATCCTTCAAGATGCAGTCCTGAATGCCGTGATCGTAAATACTGAAATGAGGAAAGTTAAAAATCCTCAAAAATCGAAAATCACATATCTAAAATAAAAATCCTGAATGGTAAAACCTTGAAGAGCGAGAATCCTGAAAATTCAACGTGCGTGGATCAGGAAGGTTATATAAGAGGGATAAACAGTGGATTGTGGGGAAGGAATTGGCCATGGCACATGGCAATGATGAGCAATTCGCTCTAAAATGCTTCATTTGTCTGCATTGGCATTCTTTCCAGATGAGGAAATTCCAGAAGCTTTTAATGAATTCAAACCACATTTGCCTGGAGAAGCCAGAGTTGTTACCGCCTGGCTCCCAGGTCATTATGTGCACGGCAGGCTGATCAGAGAGACACTTACGCAACGGTGCTAGGTAATCACCACATTGTTGGGGCCAGTTTTGTGGTCTGTGTACAGCCGCCTGCGGAATAGAGTTCTGAGACTCAAGCACAGCACAGAACGTGGCACTGGAGAAGCGGCATTTTAATAGGGCATATATTAGCGGGGATATACTGAACTGTAGAATTTCACAATATAGAGACATGTAGAAAATCAGTGTGGCTGCATCATCTAAGGCAAGCAATGCCTCTTTTCAAAAAGCATCCTTTACTGCGATGTGTCTTCAAAATATAAGTGTCCCTGTGTCCACTACTCGCAGCTCATCCTTTCTTACCATCAAATACTCAGCCTTGCTTGCTCTCCTTTCTACACGTTACACGTCACCTATGTGTGCATTTGTCTGTCTGTCTCTATGCATGTATATATTTTAGACTAGGATCCATATATGAGAGACATTAGTCATGAAAGAGGATGTAAAGCTAGTTGTTGTCATTGATTTTTCCTCTTTCCTGATATATATATATATATATATATATATATATATATATATATATATGTTAATTGTTAGTGGAAATGTAAAATCCAAGATGAAATTTCACCACCTCAGAATGGCTATTCTAACTGTTCAAAAGCTCACTGAGATGCAGCTATTGGTCTGGCTAATCGTACTGTGGGATGTCCTTAATTTGAAGGTTCTTTGCAATAATGGTATTGGAATGTAGAAGGTGTACTTGGACTTTCAGAGACCTATAATTTGTATTTGACATATTTTGTTAAATTAATTCAATAAAAATTCATTATTGCCACATTGCTTTGTAAGAAAACACTGCACATCGTTATGAACACAGAACTTGTTACTTGGAGGGGAGATCTTTTTGTACATCTATTTTCTGGAAAGGTAAGAACTTAAGATGTCAGCTCTTTGGTGTATGTAGTGGGAACCCAGTGTGGTTTTGGCCAGTTCATCAAAAGGCTTTGGTCATGTCTTGGTGTATTCCAGATGGCAAAAGTTACAAAGCTGGGAGCTTTATGCTTGATATAGTGTGCCCATTATTAGTGCTCAGTTTATTGCATAAAATAACTTATAAAATAAGATCTATGAAGTAGATGGAAGATGATATAATTTGTGTTATATCTATATCAACATGGAAATAATTACTTACAATGATAAGTAGAAAAAAGAATATGAAAATTCCAACTAGATTAGATCTTGAACATTTATTATTTTATTATTTTTGTGTATACATATATGTGTGTGTTCATGTGAATATATGCAATGAGTGTGTAGGAACTTGAAGAGGCCAGAAGTCCTTGGAGCCCCTGGATTTGGAATAACAAGCCATTGTGGGTCTCCTGATGCAGGTTCTAGGAACTGAACTTGAACCCACATAAACAAGTAAGCTCTGCCATCTCTCCAGTCCCCTAGATTAGAATGTAAAACATACTATTTTTAGCAATGAAATGATATGTACTAAGTTGGTGTATGGAAAATAAATGACTTATGAAGATGATAGTATGTTGGGTCATTATTTTCCTATTTTGATTAGAAAAATATCTGTGTGCTATCAAACTGTTGAGAAATGAGCAAATATAATCCTGACAGTACTTAAGGACTTACCAGTGCAAAAACTCTGAGAATCCGAGGTTTATAATGAAGACTAAAAGGGCCAATTTTACATAAAGTCACAAATGAAGAGGTTGACGGCCAGAGTCTCAGTCTTCCTGGGCACCCTGATTCTGCCCCGTCAGATGCGAGCATTTACATCAGCATCAACTAAGTTCTGAAAATAGGGCTGCCTCCAACACCTTCCGAGCTTGGGGCAAGACAAGAAATGGAGGTTCAACAACCCGTTTTTCTAAATATTTAAAAAGCTTCATTATTTCATCAACATTTCAATCAAGTATATTTTGACAAATGAGAGAACTTAAAAATATATGCAAACTCATGGCTCATATACACAAATGATCAAAGACAACTATGTTTAATTATTGAACACATCTGGGTGATCAGCCACGAGGCTTTCTATTAATAATATAATACTTTTTGGAAGAATAATAAAATACTGCTGTGTTAGGCAGCACATGCCTGTAATCCAAGCACCTGGGAGGCAGAGGTAGGAGGATCTAGAATCTGAGCTCAGCCTGATCTACACAGTGAGTTCTAGGACAGTCAGACTTCCATGGTGATGCCTAGTCTCAAAACAAACAAAATGCCCCCTAAACCAGCACCAAAACCAAATAATAATGTTGAACTTCGCATTTTAGACATATTTATATATCAATTTCACAATTATTTTCCTAGATTTTATTGTGCATAATTATGTATAATATTATAAATGATATAACATAGATTATGTATAATGCATTATGGAATTTCAATTTTATTCATGTTCTATGTCAGTATTGCTTAGAAGGATATAAGCAATATAGTGAATTGTACAAAATTTGAACACAATTGAAACAAAAGTATAGATGAAATTGATGTAAAAGATGGGAGTGGGGAGAAGCAGCCCCAAGCAAACATTTCCATCAGGTGGGCTATGAAGTGACAGTGGCTCTCTGACGCTCTTGGCCTTCATTCTGGAGGGGAATGGCTGAAACCACTCCCCCCGTGCTGACAGGCACTGGGAGCCAGTGTTGTGGGTTATCTATATCGTTTCATGGTCCTATCAACTGTCGGTTTTTTTCACCAGCCCTATAAATGCAGGAAATCAGTTTAGCAGAGGGGGGATGCCCAGATGGACAGCTCTCCTCATTTACTCTGATGTTAACGCCACGCTATGTGAATTAAAGTCATGAGCACTTTAAGGTGACACGAAGCTGCTTTTATTATATTTCATTTAATTTATTGAAGGTGTAAAGCAGGCCCTGTGGCAGGTGAGCAGCCGTAGACTTCTTCCATTTCTGAGTCTCCTAGGAAAGGATTAGAAAATACCTTTCCTCTCATTGGGGCAACAACTAAAGGTAGAAACCACTGTCATAGGGCCTTGGTGTGTGTGTGTGTGTGTGTGTGTGCGTGCACAGGCAAGCACACATGTAGGCACAAATGACCGACCATGCTTGTGGAGGTCAGAAGCCAGTTGTCAAATGGCTTCCTTAATCACCTTCCACCTTTTGTATGAGGCAGGGTCTCCCCCTGAACCTGGAGCTTACCTACCCATTCTTCCAGACTGTCTGACCAGCAAACACCAGGTTCTCTCCTATCTCTGCATGCTGAGATTTTCTTCATGCGAGTTCTAGAGTTCCAACTCACTTCTTCATGTTGCGGACATCACTTTACTGACAACCATCTCCCCAGCCCCAGCAACAGGATCCTCCTCTGGAAAGCATAGGATCCTCAGGCCTATGCGAAGCTCTTTTGTCTACATTATCGTTAGCCCTCACCATGAGACTTCTAATGTCTATAGATGCTATAGATGCTGAATCTCAAGGGCTAAGAAAGGAAAGAGTTTGTGAGAGAGGTGGCTGAGACCTAAGCTATCTCCCTATGGCCTCAGACTCTTCTTGCCATCACTGTATGGACTGGAGGTGTTGGCTGTGGCCTGGTCTCCCACTTTGGCCATGGGTGCTGTGGTTGTACTTGAATGAATTACTTCACCACCAATGCTCCATGACTAAAGTACCAAGCTGTCATATGTTCCGGACCAATGTTCAACAGCTATTAGCTTGGGATATTCAGCAGGTTACCTTGGATTCCTTAGCTGTTCTTTCTTCACAGCCAAACTGTGAATAAACTATTCAGCCTGCCAAGATAGGTTGAAAAAGCAATAAAGCAATAAAAAAGCTTTTAGAGTTACATTTGCTTACTTATTCATTTGGGGTGTGTGTGTGTGTGTGTGTGTGTGTGTGTGTGTGTGTGTGTTTATTTCTTAGGCATGATTTTCACATCTGAAGGGGAGAAAGTGCTGGACATTGATTCTTTCAGGTTCTTACTCAGAATAAAATTTCCATAAATGATAATCATGTTCCCAGGCTCAAACTGTTTGGCTTTAAAGTCAGCACTGCCCTCCAGAGAGGAGCTGGTTAGCAAGCGCTGTGGGGATGGAGACGTACATCAGGTGTTCAGGGCTAACTAGTTGCTTTACTTTTCTTTCTGTTGCTGTGGCAGACAAACACCAGAAACAAAAGCAGCTTAGAAAGGAATGGGTTGATTTCATCTTACATTTTCAGGTCACGGCCAATCTTTGGAGTGTCAGGCAAGAACTCAAGGTGGGTATCGGTGTCAGGGACCATAAAAGAATGATTTACAGTGACTTTCTCCTGGCCCATATTTGGCTGCCTTTCTTATACAGCCTGGCCCACATGTCTAGGGATGGCTCTGCCCACAGTGGATTGGGCCCTTCTACCTCAATTAACAACCGAGACGATGCCTTCCAGGCATGCTCATGGACCAATCTGATTGAGGAGGTAATACTCCATTTAAAACTCCCTCTGATGACTATGGGCTATGCCAAGTAGATAACTGAAGATAATTAGAATACCTGTCATGTGGATGTGTGGGCTTTTCCCCACTTCTCTGAGTCTTTTCCTTTGCGGATAGAACAAGATGGGTATTTTCTGTGGAATAAATACTTGGGGATTCTCTTTCCACTTTAACATCTCCTTGAGGGGTTGGCTTCTTACACTAAGAGCGAGTACTGGTTATTCTGGGAATTGGTGATCGTATTCACCCAAAGTCTTTGCCTCTGGGAACAGAGAGACATTGGGAACAAGCATTCTGTTCTTCCATCCTGGGCTCAGCCAGAGGCCCAATGTCTTCAGAAAGAAATCCTTGCCGTGAAAAGAGGCTCAGTATGAATCGTTGCAAAAGAAAAAGAAATACAGGGCACATATTAACAGAGATCCGCCTTGGCAGGAGGGATGACAGAGACACCCAGGGCAAGGGGAGTCGGGAAGATGATTTCCTGGAACCCGAGATGCTCCATTTCCACAGCTGCTCACTCAGACATCATGGATGGTGGGTAAAATGGGAAGGATCCGGACTTCTCAGGAAACATGCTCACATATGCCCAGCGTGTCATACAGGGACCGACAACCAGCAGGCGTAAGGGACAGGCAGTTGTGACTACTGAAGGTTGAGGATGACCACCTCACTCCAGCTTCCTAGCTGCTGTGCGTGTTCTGATTTCCCAGGCTCACCATTATTTTCTTCTGTCTCCACGTTTTGTTTGACAGACAGCATTGCACATGGAAAGCAGCAGGATTCAAATGGTTAAGCCCGAGCAGAGCCTACACAGTGTCAATATTTAGAGTGGCGCTGTTTGACCGAGGGCGGCTTCCCCCTCCTCTGAGTAATTACCCCGTATGTGGATTCTTGGGTTTCATAAAGGAAACTTGGCTTGCTAGCTATTACATATACCAAATGAAGCCTAAGCTTGTGTAAATGTTGAAAAATGAATTAAAATGAAATTGCTGCTTGCAATAGGCCTTCCATGATTTAGTATAGTTTGGGAGGCAAACGTTCCTGTGTCAATTGCCACAAAGAAAAACATCGGCGTTGCCACGTGGCAACCATGTCACACACAGTTCCACTGGTCAGAAAGATGGAGACAGCCCTGAGCCTGTTTCATGTACTCTGTTCCTGCACACACAGGCTGTCCCAATCTTGACTTGGGGGCCAATAATTTTCATGATAGGTGTGTCTTCAGAAGTATGAAACATGGACACTGAATGCTGGCAGTGAGGGTCAGAAATGGTCACATCCCTCAGGGCGCACCAAGGTTTTCTAGTCTTCAGAAGAGCTTCCAAACATTTGGGAGTGGGTCGGTAAGAAGCAGAGTAGTGCACATTCTGTTGGTTTTCACTTGCTGTTTAAATTGTCTGAGAAGTTGGCTCTGGCCATGGGGGTGCACCCTCCCCATGTCAGATCTCGACATGCTTGTCTCAAGGTGTCCTCCAAGTCCCTTTGCTTGGGATGGGATGAGCTCCCTGACAGGAAGGGCAAAACAGCCAAAGAATAAAATCCTTGTGCTCTCGAGAATAGTTAGAAGGCAAACTATTTCCAACTGGCTCTCCTATTGCTTATCCTGTGATATCAAAGCAACTACCATGAGACAGGGAAGCCATGGAGAGAAAGCTCACCGGGAAACTCCACCTGACTGCCTCAGTTTCCCCAGTTTCCCCATTCTGTCGTATGTTGTGAGCACCTGGTTTGATAATGTAACCTGTATCCCCTGTTGTTTGCTCTTCTACATGCAGGCCTCACTCTAGAAGAGCCATCTGCTCTACCCTGGACTGTCTGCTGGGGACCCCAGCTAACTGCCTTCCCAGTTGGTCTCTGCTGCCCGGTTCGAGCCATTGATTTGATGTTTGCTCTCCGTTTCTCACTTGCCATTCATCCTTTTATGTCAACTTGCTGTACTTTACAGATTTGCTCATTCAGAACCCACCATACATCACCCTCCAGACTGTACAGAAGAGCCTCCTTAGCCAACATCTATCACAGGCGTCTAAAGTCCCTGTGTCCTTAAATCTGGTGCTACTCTGCAGGATCCATCCAGTCTCACTGCAGATCTCTACAAAGGGACACAGTGACACAGTGTTAATCCAAGTTAATGTGACTTTAGGCCTGAGGCGAAGAAAGAAGAAGATGGATGATAAACAGGGAGGCTTTTAGAAGAAATGGCAAGAGAAATGCAGGGACGATTATTTTGAGTGTGGCAGATTAGGTACCTAATCTACTGAAGTTAAGAGAGCGCTCAGCGTTAACACACAGGCAGAAAGGCCTTTGCTGGATTAACCTTTTTTGTTTTCCCTACAACGATTACTGTATGTCTTTCTGACCCTAGCCTGGCCCTGCTCCCAAAGCCTCAAGATCACCAAACTTATGCCCAAAGCATCTCCTTCCATCAATCATAACACTTAAATCAGAGACTGAGCTAATGTGGAAAATGCCTGTTATATATTTGTATGATGCCTGGCCACCCTTTTCCTCTGGCAGGGACAGAGAGTCACACCCAGATGTATCCCTGCTTTCTAGGAGTTTGTGTTCAGATAAGGATGTAGCCAGATCCTCATGATGAACACATTTCTGTGTGCTTGGTGGAAACTGAGAAACTGTCCCCCATTCTATGGTGCTGATGGGGTTCTGTTGAGCAGAGTCTGTTTGGGGCCATGATCTAATTGGAGGAGATGAGATGAGGTAGGGATGGATCAGGGACAAGGCCATTGGGATTGAATGAATGGAGCAAGGCAGCAGAATAAATCTGGGTTCCAGACAAATGTATAGACACATGGTGTGCAGGAATCCAAGTGTTCTTTGTTTCATTGAGCTAAGACTCCTGCATCATATGTGACAACCCTCATGGCAAAGCACACCCTTTGCAGCTTGAATTGGTTAGCATTTTATCAAAGAATGAGGCAATGACAAGGTTAGAAAAGGCTTTCCCAGGACATCATAGGTGTGAGTCACCTGCTCTGGTGGTGCTGGGAACTGAACTTGGAACCTCTGTATTCCATAACACAGCATTGAATACCTTATGTGTATGTAGTAATATTTATGTTTGAAAAAGATGTGCAGACATCTGTGATGCATTGGTCTTTAATAAGAAATGAACTGCTTTCTCCAGCCCACATTTCACAGAGCTTCAATAGTACCTTTTATAGATACTCTTCCCGTCATTACAGGAAGCAAGGAAGACCCACCAATCTTATTTTGCAGGAATACATCCCCAGCCCTTTGGGGATGTGAAAGCCCAGCCCTTTGCCTCAATTCCCTGTTTTATAGATTCTGCCTGTGGTTCTCCACCTATCGTTCAGCAGCAGACTCTTTTATTGAAACAACCAAGGTCTTATCCGCAAGTCCCCTTTGAAAAGACAAAGGGAGTTCTGTGAAAGCCTACATTGCCACGGCCAAATCAGGTCCTTTATCAACTCGCAAGATCCCATGGGACACACAGGGGAATCAGCTTGGTGAATGAAAAGAGAAAAAGGAAATTAAAAAGGATAGCTTGACTGCTCCTAGGTGTGGTGGAAGAGAAGGTTTAGTGTAGATATGAGGGAGAGCACAGCCAGAGGCAGAGACATCCGGGAGAGCCCAGAGTGAACGCAACCCTGAGGCAGGCCATGTAAAGAGGCAGGGGGAGAGCCTGGAGACCAAGAGACCAGGAGGATAAAGGGTAAAAAGGATCAGTGTTGCCAAAATGACGGTACTATATAGGGAAGAGCAGCTGGGGCAAGGGCAGCCCAGCCCCTAGGATGGAGAGAGTTCATGGTAGGGGGCAGGGTATGACAGCAAAGAGGACCCTGTAACAAGGTAGAGACTGAGGGATGCTGGGAGAACCTGGCAGCCAGCTTGGCTTTGATATGTTAATAGGCAACTCAGCCATTTATCTTGGGTTTGAGACCTAACACTCTCACTGCTAGCTCGGCTTACTATTTTTCCCACAGGCATCTATGTCATTAGGAAATCAAAGGTCTAAGAATGAGGACAACATTGGTTATGATGACGGGCCCATCATCCATATCCCAACATGGGGCTCTGGACTTCCTAGGTACCAAATTCCAAATGCTAACTTCTAAGAAACTAGAAAAACAATCATATAGTCATCGGCATCTTCCCATGGTTCGCGGCACCACATTCCCATGTAAAATGTGTTTAATCACACACTGATTAACATGATGCTGTATGGAGCTAAGTAAACTATGTTAATATTGTTGGCTAAGACATACTACGTTGTATGAGTTGGTTGTCCTCCATGTATCAGTGCAAAGTCAGTGAAGAATGCTTTCACAATGTAGAAAGAGCTGGGATAAGGATTGCCTAGACTCTGAGAGAAAAGAGCCACACTCAAAGGATATAAAAATGAGCCTAGAGCCACTGTACTGTACACGTTTGAATTCTAGGAAGAGAATTGTTGTTGGGCTATTCTTTTTCCTGAGGCATTTAGTGGCGTATTCCAGTACTCTAAGGATACATAATTAAATCCAATAAGCCAGCTAATCACCATAATGAAAGCACTACTGCAAATGCTGATGGACATATGGACTGCTGTCCTGGTTTCCAAGGCAGGGCTCTGTCACACAGAAAGCTGTGACTTCCTCAGTGTCTAAGTAGGACACCTAGAATGTCCATGGTCGTTCAGCTATTCATTTGTTCAATAAATATTTATTGATTGACTTAGAAATGTCAGATGCTCTAGTAAATGCTGGGGGGAAAGCTTCAATACAATATAAGTATCCCTCTGCCAAACTCCCATTCCAAACACCATGCAAGAAATAGCAAGGGCTGGAGGAAACATATGGTTAGGACTGAACACAAAACCTAGGCCATTTTGGAATCTGAACATCAACACAAAACAAAAGCAGTTTAAAAAAGAATACTAAAATACTAACATAGTTAAGAGACACACTAAACTGCTGAAAGACAAACAATGGTGGATGTTTGACAAATACAGTACTTACGGAATACGCAATCTTAATCACCTTAAAGCGGGTGATGGCTGTTTGGTAGATGTGGGTTTATGGTGTAAGGGAAAATGACAGGCAGCAGAGGGTTCTAAGTTCTAGACTGAGGGCCCTGGCCATAGAGGACTGTGCTAATAGTACTTCCGAGGTAGATTTTGGTCATGGTCTCAGGAGAAAGAACGGAGTGTGTGGGTTTGTTGTTTCCACAAGAGGATCTAGAGATGGGGACCAGAGGGCACACCCTACACCAGCAGGTGAATGCAGGGAACTCATTGAGGGGGTGAAATAAGAAGACTCTTCACTTTGCTAAGTGCAATTTGCAAACATCATCACTGTGGGGAACTGGGTCAGCTCTGGTGGATTCTGGACAAGTAAACGTCACCCTTGGGGTACCTATCTCTTGGCTTTTCTCATCTTATTTGCACACACTCATTACTGCCTCTTAGAAGGCAAAGCAAACCCTCAGTCAGAGATATGCAGGAAGTAATGACACGCCCTGGAATGGACCCTTGTACTCAGGGTTGTGTTCCTCCATGGCTTGCTACAAGCACCTCTGTGCATTTGAACCAACTTAGTTCCATGGACCAAAACAATGGTGTGTTTAAAACATATGACTTGCCTAAGATTCAGGGAAGCTGACATTATATATGAATAGTGACTCGTGAACAGCATGTAAGAGTCATTTGCACAACTGAGTCTATGTGATAAAAGCCGATAGAGAGGAGGGACCTCCTCTGAATGGGTTGTGTTTTTGTAGGGAATCTTCAGGGCAATGGGAAGATCCAGAGTTTAGAATCTAGTGTTGCAAGCCCCTCAGCGAAGTGGACTACAAGGCAAAGTGTCTCCCCAGAGGTATTTCCCAGCTCCTCTGGGACGTAGTCGTTTTTAATTCTTGTGACCCCATTATCTGGCATAACTAAATTAAAGGAAGAGTCATCTGGGCTCACAGTTTCAGCGGGTTCAGTCCATGGTGACTGGGATGTGGTAGAGGAGCTCACGGTGACAGGAGTGTGTGAAGAAGGTGGGTCACATCACAACTGACCAGGAAGCGGGGGGGGGGAGGGTTCTGGTTCTCCAGCAGTTATTCTGCCCATTTATTCCACTCCAGATCTTGGAAACACCCTCACAGACATTCTTAGAGGTGCCCACAGTTCTAAAGCCAGCCACGCTGACAAAGATGAACCATTACAGGGGGTCGAGGGAGAGCTAGTGAAGGCAAAGCTATGTCCCGAAAGAGGTGGTGCTAAGAACCAGATGTGTGGAGGGTGGAGGACACTCCTGGAGAAATAAGTGTGTGAGGATCCAGGCTGGAGCTGCACCAGTGAAGACAGGACCCTACCACACGCATATCCCTAAGACCCCCAGACTGTAAGGCTTTGGCATAAGAAATCAAACATGGGGATCCCAGGTCCTGAGAGAACCAACTGCAGTCCCGAGGTGAACCCCAGACCCATCTCTGCACCACAAAGAGCTTACCTGCCTGCAAGCACTGGCTGGAGAATGGTGCCAGCTCTGCCTGTGCTCGGGTTCAGCGTCCTGCCTTGACCTTGCCTAGCGGATCAGGTGGGAATCAGAGGTGCTCCTCACTGTGTGCGGTCATCACATTTCCCATGGCGCTTTCCATGAGAGGCCCAGGCTGCTTCTCTGGCCCTTCTCCAGGTAGGTAATTATCTTGCCTCCTGTTCTAACCCCTCTGTGGTTTCAGTTGTAGGAGAGAGCCTTCTTCATTCCCACGTGATTGACTGCTGGTGCCCAAAGGCTTCATTCCAGAAATCTGTTACCTTCTGCCCCAGAGCTTGGCTGCCATTCACGGGTGGGAGAGGATGTCTGAGGACAACTTGGCCATGTCTGTCCTTACTAAGAGAAGTGGAGAATTGTCACTAATTTTCTGATCAGCTGAATATCACATATAATTCCCTCCATGCTCCTGCTGACCTCTTTTTAAAAATACGAAAACCTAAATTGTTCAGGAGAAAGTAAAACAATTCCAGTTCAAAATTGCTAACATAAAGTCTATTTTCTTTAACCTTGCTGCAGGAGAACACTGTTTAAGTAAAGTGGCCACTAATACATTTGAGGGCCAAATTTTCTGCCTTTGACATGTCTGAGAACAAGGTATCTGAGTTGAGATGGAAATAGAAAAAGCTGTTCATATAATTCCAGGATTGGAGGGATTTCAAATTTCAGATATTTTGAAGTTTGAAATATTTGCAAATATAGATTGAGATGTCTTCAGCTTGGGAGCTGAGTCTAAGCACAAAATTAATTCATATTTCATATATACCCTATGCACACTGTATAAAATTGTTGAAGTATGAAGGTGATTTTGTACAATACTTTTAGCCCACCTGCACTCTGTGCTCTGGGGAAGACCCGTTGCATGAGGTCAGATGAGGAACTTTCTGTCTGTGGTACTGTGGTGGCCACAAGATGTTCTAGATTTGAAACACTTTAGGTGTTAGGTTTGGGAACTCTATACATACAACCTATACACTTATCATGTATGTATGCATGTATGTATATATGTATGTATGTATGTGTATATATTACCTATTTATCACCTATTTATCCATGTATATTTCATCTACTTGTCTATTTTATGTACCCATTATCAAACACGTATTATCTATCATCTACCTATTCAGCACCTACCTATCTCTATTATCTATATATTTACTATCTTTAATCTCTCTGTATTATCTGTCATTGCTCTATTATCTATCACTCCATTATCTATCATCTATCACCTGCCTATGTATGTATCTATCTATATTCATTTACATACTCACCAATTGTCTGTCACTATTGTACCATAGTTTCTCACTTTCTGCAATACAATGTTAGTGTGTGGCTGTCAGCACTTAACTTGGATCCCGATGTTCTTGGCAATTTAATCAGTTAGGAAATAGTTTCTGAGTACCTAATACTGATCCACGTGATCTGGGAGATATGAAGACATACAAAGGCCATCCATGCCCCTGACTTCTATTCACATCTAAGCTATAATGCAGCCAGGTAGAATCAGCTCTGAAAATAGCCCCATGTTAGTTCCGGCACTGTCTCGTCTACGACCCTGAACAAGCTCACAGTCTTTCTAATTTGCAACTTTGTCATCTGTAAAATTCAGGTAATAATGTTTGTTCTTTTGACAAATTCAAGAGTAATGGACTCCACAAGGTGCTAAAAGGTCTATCACCCGATAAGCTCAGTGTGTGTTTGCGGACAGTGCTATTCTAAAAGCCACAAGACATGCATACAGAACATGACCCACTGCTAGTGGGTAAGCCTGGACTCTGTTCACCCCCAGCAGAATAGTCAATTCTGTGATTCTGCGCCTTGGGGTCTTCTTTCTTAGATGTGTAGAAGATATTTCTACCAGTCATGTGGAACTAGTAGCACTTGCCAGCAAGAAAGCACGGATTAGAGCTGGAGAGATGTCTCAAAGGTTAAGAGCACACATAGCTCTTCAGAGGTTCCCAGCACCCACATCAGATAGCTCTCATATGTCTGTAACTCTATCTCTGGGGGAGATAATGCCCTCTTCTGGCCTCTGATGGCAAATGTACCCATTTGCAAATACCCCCACAGAGACACATAATAACCAAAAAAATTAAATCATGGAATAAATCACTGCTAGAGTAAAACAAAAAGTATTTGATTGTTTAGTTACAGCAATTACTCAAAGGTACTTTTAAATTTTCATAGTTTAAAAAGCGGTATCTGAGCTGGTGAAATGGCTTGGTTAAATGAGCTTGCTACCAAGTCTACACTTCTGACTTGGATCTGTGGGAACAGATAGCAGAAAGAGAGAACCAACTCACAAAAATGGTCCTCCGCCTACACATGGTCACCTGACATGCATGTATACACAAACAAAACCTTGAGCAGCAAATGTGAACCACCCTCCAATGCCATCTGTGATTTAGCTTTGTAATATATAATATAGAGCATGCAGTGAATTTGATTTGGGCTATGAAAGTTCCCTTCATTATCATGCAACTCTTTATGGATGCCACTTTTTTTAAATAATAGATGCATGCTTTCTCTTATACTTGTATATTTAAAATATTATAAGATAATTTCATATTGGGGAATAAGACAAGGACTTTTTTTCCACTAGAGAAGCTGATGTGGTTCTCAGGTTTGGGAAATATTGATGAATGCGGGCTTTTATCTTTTATCTGATTCATCTTTTTTATCTCAATTCTACAAGATTTATAACCAGCAGAAAAGAAGCCGAGCTAGCCCGCTGGGAGGGGGAGAGCCTTAAGATGGTGGGATTTGAACTAGCTTTGAAAGAAGGTTAGAATTCAGAGTGTGAATGACACCTGGCTACAACCCACACCACCCAGGTGATTTTTATTTTTATTTTTAATTTTTTATTATGGTATCATTCCTTTTTTGACTTTTATCATCCAACACAGATGCATGAGTCTGAGAAAAAAATACACAGAACAACTGAAGAATTCCTGAGGTCTCCTGGCACAACTTCTGTCCTTACTAAAATGTATTGCACTTTTTATTCTGCTCTCTTATGGTTCAGAATCGGCAGAGGTGGGTTCTAATAATGGTAGAATTGATTGTTGACACTCCAAACCTCCCCCCCATTCTCTCTCCCTCTCTCTCTCTCTCTCTCTCTCTCTCTCTCTCTCTCTCTCCCCCCCCCCCCGTTTTCCTGCTTTTCCTTCATTCCTGTTGGAAACAGTATTTTTCTGTGTAGCTCAGGCTAGTCTGGAATTCACTATGTAGCCCAGGCTAGCCTCAGACTCAAGATCTACCTGCTTCTGCCCCTGAGTGGAGTGCTGGGAATACATCTAAATGCCACCATGCCCATTTCTTGATTCTGTTGTTGGTGGCTGAAAATAGGGCTTCCAACATGTAAGGCAAATGCTCTACCACTAAGCATATCTGCCTTATCAGTTATTCTTCTCTCTTGAAGTCTACCACACACCATCTTGGATTAAGTTAAGAACTATAAGGTGCTTATAATCTTCTATATCAGTCTCCATTTTCAAAATTGAGAGACAATTCACATATCGTACACTTGGCCATTTAAAGTGTACAATCCAGAACAATTTTTGTTTTGGTTATATTGGGCAGCAAAGACCATGAGCAATTTAAGAACATTTTCATCACCCCAAACCCCCAGTTCTGAGTCTGGGGCAAGATAGACATTACTAAAATGTCTTAGATCTCTTGAGTAAATTGGGAGCATGGGGACCTCGGGAGAGGGTTGAAGTGGAGGGGAGGTGCAGGGAGGGGAGCAGAGAAAAATATAGAACTCAATAAAAATTAAAAACAAAAGTTTGTCTTGCAAGCACGAAAGGCTAAGTCAGCTCTCCAAACTGGCTTAGTGGTGTGCGTGTTTCTAATCCCAGCTTTTAGGAGGTGGATCTTCATGCTTCAGTAGTTAAAGTGCCTGGTCTACTTAGCTATAGGTCAGTAAGAGACTCTACCTCAAATAAACAGGGAGGATGGCGCTGGAAGAACAATGGCTGAGCCCATCCTTTGGTTTCTACAGGCATGTGTGCAAATGTGCATATGCATGATTCATTTGAGAAGTCTTTAAGCATTGGTAATCATCCCTCCCTTGCCCACACCCACCTCTCATCTCCATCTCTCAGCTACCCACACTCAGACAAGCACTATTACTTTCTGCTTATTTACGTTCGTAGACTTGCATGTAAGTCTCTGGATACTTTCCCCCTATACCTTCTATCTAACCATAGGTAAATATGCTTTGATCAGCATCTACCCATCCTATGTTCCCTCTTGATCAGCCCCTGGTCACCACCATTCATATCGCTACTTCTGTACTATCAACATGTTGAAATTCCGCATGGAGGAGGCTTATGTACTATTTGTACTTCTGTGCCTGGCTCATTTAGCATTCTATTCTACAGGCTCACCCACGTTGTTCCACATAGTGAGATTACATCTTGCCTATGACTGAAGTTTTTCCACTGTGTATATACGATTGTCTTCGTTATTTCTGTGATAAAATACCATGACCATAAACAACTTGGGGAGCAAAGGGTTTATTTCACTTATACTTCTACATCAAGTTCATCCTTGAAAGAAATCAGGGCAAGAATTGAAGCAGCGTAGAACCTGGAGGCAGGAGTTAATGCAGGGGCCATGGAGGAGAGCTACTTACTGGCTTGCTTTTCCTGCCTTGCTCGGTTTGTTTTCTTATACACACCAGGACCACCTGCCATTGACAGTACTGGTACTTCTGACTCTACCCAAAATAGGCTGGGCCCTCCCACATCAATCATGAGTTAAGACAATATCTTGCAGTCTTGTCTACAGGTCAATCCTATGGAAGAATTTTCTCCAATAAGATTTCTTCTTCCCAGATGACCCTACCTTGTGTCAAGATGACATAAAGCTAGCCAGAACACTTTGGTGGCTATTTTCTCTTCAGCTGAAGGACAATCAGGTTAATTCCACACCTTGACTACTATGAATATATCTACCCAGATGTGACTCACTACATCATATGGTAGGTAGTATAATTTTTAGTATTTTAAGGAATGGGCATGCTTTTCAAATGGTTGTATTAATTTATATTCTCACCAAGAGTATGCAAATATTGAATTGTCTCCATATCCTTGCTGGAATTTTTTATTTTTTCCCTTTCAGTAGCTGCCACACGAACACACATGAGACGCTCTGTCTTTGTGGCTTTGATTTGTATTTCTATGACTGATCAGGGGTGTTGAGAATTTTGCCATATGCTTGCTGGCTACTCTTCCACACCCACATCTTTAGAAGAGTGTCTACTTAGGCCTTTGCCCATTTTAAAAATAGGATTGCCTGTTTTCTTGCAATGGAGTTGTTTGTGTTTCTTATGAATTTTAATTAATCCATTTTCAGATGTAGAGTTTGCCAGTGTTTTCTCCTATTCTGTATCTTTTTATCTTCACTGTTTTGGTTATTTCTTTTGCTGTACATAAGCTTTTGGCTGTGCGTAATCTCATTTGTCTGCTTTTGAGATCATAGCCAAAATTACTTTATCATAGAGCTTATCTTTTATATTTTTCTTCAAAAAGTGTTATTTTAGAATTGAATTTTAAAAATAATTTTATTTTTAATTATGTGTCTGTGTGTGGGTGTGCACATCTGAGCGCAGGTACCCATGGAGGCTAGAAGAGGGAGTCATTTCCCTGGAGCTGGAGTTACAGGCAGTTGTGAGCCACCTAGCGTGAGTACTGGGAGGTAAATTCAGTTCTTCCGAAAGAGTAGTGTGTGGTCTTCACCACTGAGGTGTCTGCCTAGCCCTTCCTTTACACTTCCTCCTAGCAGGCTCACAATCTCAGGTCACATATCTAAGTCTTTCCCTCATTTTGAGAGTTTGTATTTTTTAATCTTGGAGAACTTTATTCTTCTGTATGCAGACAGTCAGTTTTCCCAAGACTGTTTATTGAAGAGATTATCCTTTTCCCCATTGTGTATTTTGGGGATTGTGCTGGCTTGTTTTATGTCAACTTGTCACAAGCTAGAGTCATCGGAAAGAAGGGAGCCTCAACTTAGAAAATGACTCCATAAAATCCCACTGAGTGTTTGAAGCCCTTTGCAAATTTTGTGACTGTTTTTGTAGGTCTGTGATAATTGTCATTAGTACTTTAGGAGTTACATTGAATCTGTGTATCACTCTGGGTGATATGGACATTTTAACAATTGTATCTTCCCAATTCATGAACACAGAGTATCTTTCTATTTATTTGTGTCTCTTTCAACGTCTTTTTAAAGTTTTCAACATTGAAGTATTTAATTTCCTTATGTTAGTTTTGTGGCTCATGTAAATACTATTATTTTTCAAATTATTTTATAGTGAGTTTAGTATTATAAAACATGATTTATTTTTATTCCTACAATTTCAGCCAATTAATTTATTAGATATAAGTTTTCATAGAATATTTAGGGTTTTTCTTTATGTAAAATTATGTAGTCTGAAAGCAATTTAACTTCCTACTCTGGTTTGAGTTACTTTAATTTGGTTTCTCTTGCCTAATTGCCCTGGCAGGGACTTCCAATGCTATGCTGAATATAAGCAGTGCAAGGGGATATCATTGCCTTTTCCCAGCTCCCACTAGAAACACATCTTCCTTTTCTCAGTTCCTCTTCATGTGAGCTGTGTGTCATTTCAGTCCTTCATTGTTGAGTTTTAGTCCTTTCAACTCTATTTTTAAGATCATTTACTTTTATTCTGTGTATATATCTACATCTATAGTATATATAATGTTTTGTCTCCATGAATATCTGTGCCCCATGTATGTGCAGTTCCCATGGAGGCAGAAGAGGGCATCAGAGTCTCTGGAACTGAAGTTACAGACAGTATTGAGCCACCATGAGGGCTCTGGGAACCCAGCCTGATTCCTCTGCAAGAACAACATTTAAACACTGAGCCATCTCTCCAACCCTGCGGCCAGTTTTTGAGAGTTTTAACATTTGCAACAACTGAAAGAACGTGATCATTTCTGCCCTGCACTCTCTATGGCTTTTAGATTGCTTTTCTCACCCAGATGGCTGCATGGGCATCCTTCTTCCTGCACAGCTCTAAGTGGAGCTGAGAGTCTGCTTAAGAAGGAGATGCTTTCCAATTAGAGTGACTCTGGTCTTCGGTTGGAAAAGACGCAGCTAAGTAGAGGCTAGGGAGAGATCTCTTTGCTACAGAGGTGCCAAATAGAGCAGAGAAATGAAATAGTTACACATGGTTTATATATATGCATATATAAACCACGCCAATAGAGCCAGGTCCTGCAGTGGGCGGTATGTGGGAGAGACTGAGCCAGAATCAGAATCCCTCAGTTGTTGGCTCCAAACCCATATGCAGCATTTGGACACTAAATAGTGGAGATGGGCGTGGGTATGCTATACCCTTGAGTAGGAGATTACTATAAGGTAAAAAGCATGCTCAGCTCAATCTAGAGAGTGTCTACACTTGCTAGATCGTAAAGAACATGACTGAATTCAACTGGATGGAGATTAAACAAATCAAATAGGCCAGTGGTTAGTCATGGTTAGTCACCACCTTTCTTCTCCCACAGTTAATGGCAATTCTGACGTTCCCCTCAAAGGGATGCTGGTGAACTCTAACCAGGTCTGGCTCAAGCCCCAGCTTGGCTCAGGGCTACCTTCAGTTTGGTTAGATTCATAAAGACAAAAGAAAGATCTTAATATTGTTCACAGTTCCCACTGGTGTAGCTCAGGCCTACCGCATCCCACTGGGACAGAAACCACACTGTTCCCGCACGTACATTTTTGACAGTACTGGGCAATAGCTTGTTCAGCAAGAGTCTTCCCAGGGTAGCTACTGCAATCAACTTTTCCACTTTGGGTTTCTACTGTAAAGAACCTCTCTGAACGTCTCACGCAGAGAATTCAATTTATATCATCCGAATAGGTGGAAAGCAAAGTATACCCCACTGGCTCCCGGGGTTGGGAGCAGCCACCATATTTACCTTCACTGTTTCCTGGTTTCTGGGGGCAAATGAATTGAAATTCATGTTATAATTAAAAAACCATTAATAGGAAACGTCAGTGAGAAGAAGCAATTAGTTAAAGTATTATTTAAGGTTATTCTACATTCCAGCTATCAAAAGTAATCACTTACTCTGAGTAAAAACAATCTTTACTCATTATTAAAAGCTTAAGTATTTACCAAAAACTGAAAAATACAATAGGGTTTGCCTGGATTCTCTTCTAGGGAACAATTTCCTGACCCAACACCTCAAGTGCTGTCATAGGCTCTAAAGATAAATGTTTAACTTTCCAACAAAAGCAGTCTATACATTGTTCTGTGAGCTCCTTCTTGTCTAGTGGTTCTTTATAAATTGAACATTTCTCTTCTGTTTAGTGCACCATGACCAGAGCTACAGAGAATTTCATGAACGTTTTTTTTTCTTGAGGACCTTCAGTTCTTTCTCCTTGAAGCTATAGATTAATAACAAGTATAAAAATTATACTGAATCTAATTTAAAGGTGTAAGGACTTTTATGCTGTTATTTGACATCTTATTTTTAATTTATAATATTTTTATTCATACACTTGTGTCTGTGTGTGTATATATGTGTAAGTGGTTTCACAGGCCAGAAAAAGGCATCATATTCTCTGGCGTTGCAGTTAGAGGTGGGCATGAGATGCCCAACCATGAAGTGGGCACTGGGAACCAAACTCAGGTTCTCTGCAAGAACAGCAAAAGCTCTTAACTTCCCACCCATCTCTCCAGATTCCTGATTTGATTTCTTAATAGCGTATGAATAGCCAAGGGATTTTATGAAATATGAAGTAAGTAGAGGAATTACTAGCTATATACAATGAAGGAAGGAGAACCATTTAGCCTCAAGAGCTTTGATTACTCACTCTCAGGCACAGAGCTTTGATGGAACTAGAACTAAGTCATGAGGTTCTGGAAACACAGCTAAGTGTCCTATCTTCCTACGGTAGGATTTTTAGTTCTAGCGCACTCCCAGCTCCCTTGTGCAGCAGTAGCCTAAGGATATGTGTGTGTAAGGATATTCTAAGATGGAATATGTCCTCCTAAATTTCATCAAAACCTCTGGTTTCATGGATGTGCCAAGTGTGGTGGTGTACTCCTGAAACCCCAGCTCCTTGGGTGAAATCGGTGAGCTACAAGTTCACGGCTTGCCTGGATACAGAGCTAGTATGGGTCAACTTTAGACAGTTGGTGAGACACTGTTTTTAAACAAGAATGTTTGGAAAGAGTTGAGGATACAGCTCAGTAGTGTTTAGCATGTACTAGGGACTTCGTCCAACCCCCTGAACTGCTAACAAAACAGAAAAACATTAAAGTAAAATAAAAATATGAATCTGTACAAGTATATCTTAAGGATGTTTAATATCTACATATATAAACACATACACTCAGCAAAAATACTAACAAATTGAAGCTAAATAGTGTTATTAAACAGTCACAAAGGGCATTTAAATAGAAAAGCATTGTTAGAGATAGAATATTACCTATGCAATGATAAGTTATGAAGTTCAAAAGCAAGCTACTCTTCTCAATTTTAGCTCTAAAAATAAGAATATAGGAGATTTAAATATATAATTTACTATAATGGTACCTCTTACTTAGAATTGAGTAAGAATATAGAACACTTGAACAATGCCATCAATATGCTTAATATAATGGAAAGAAATAGAATCTATGTTCAGCAACTAGTGATTTAAACTATCTCATGCAAAGAGAAATCATTTATGGAAACTGACCAAGGAACATGTCTTATAAATCAGAACCAAAAAGTTGTAATAGATTCCAAACAAATGATATCATATAGATAACATTTCTGAATAAAGTAAAAATAAGTTAGAAATCACTATGAAAAAAGAAAAATTATCAAATACTTCTAATATGAAAATCCTGTCTCTAAATAATTTAAGGAATATATTAGAAAGAACAAATGAAATATTTAGAGCCAAATACTAATAGATATAATGTATAGGATGTAGCAACAGGGGTATACATCTAAAACTTCATACCTTAAATATCTCTTTGGAAAAAAATCGGTGAACCAATAGCCAAGCAAATAAAATTAGAAAACAGAATTAAAACAATAATGTATATGGTAACTTTCATTCTTTTTTTGTAATTTTTATTTTTGCATGTATGGGTGTTTTGTCTGCATGTATGTCTGCACCATGTGTGTGCCTGGAGCCCCTGGAGGCCAGAAGAGGTTTGTTTGATCTCCTGGGGCTGGCGTTATAAATGGCTATGAGCTGCCATGTGGGTGCTGGGAATTGAACCCAGGTCCACTGGAAGAGCAGCCAGTGAGTGCTCTTAACCACTGAGCCTTCTCTCTATTAATAATGATTTCCATTCAAGTCTACAACGGAAAGGACCACCCCTTCTACTGAGAATAATTATTCGACCTGGATAATGTCCACAAATAGAACTTCTTGAAGGTGTCAGAGGTCAACTCAGTAAGACAGGACACGAGAGCAATTCTCAGAGAGAAGGAACACACACAGGAATGGAGGGGGCAGAGGTCAGAACCTGGAGGATATAGAAACTGAAGTTGGAAGTCATGTCTGGACAGAGGGAAGGTGGGCAGGGCTTGAGGAACCTTGATTTCAAAGACATAGAAAGGGCAGAGGGTTGAGTCTGAAATTCCTATGCAGTTTCCCTCAGAGCTGGCAGTGAGTGAGCTATCAGGTTTGGAACAGAGACTGGCACTTGCTAGCTGAATGCTTCGCTAGAGGCTTTGGTTGTAGAGGAAGACTAGGGCTCCAGGTACCTGCTATTATGTGGGGACCTGAGCAACAGGTAGACTTCCAGCAGAGACACCAGATGAAGAGCTGAAGAATCAGAACCATGCCAGGGGACTAAAAGCAGGCTGAAAATATAGATCTAAAACCAAAACCCAACCTCCACCTGTACTTCACTCAGAATGAATACAGAAAATAAAATAACCTTCCTCTTTTAGAAGATAGGCTCACTCAGAACCCTTACATTTTATTAACTGTACACAGAATATCCAAAATTCAATTTAAAATTTCCGTACATGTTTGGGTATAGAACCAAATGGCCAAAACAAAGTGAACAATAAAAGACAATAGGAAGAGTCCCATATGTCCCATACCCCACATTGAAGAAAAGAGAGAATATTTTTGTCAGAGAATATAGCACAGAATTATTAGGAAAGTTTTACAAAGTTTAATAATTGAAGTGAGAAATGTAAAAAGAATTCGTTGAATAGTCAGACATAATAGAAGAAAGCATTAGTGAACTGATAATATAGATGAGCACAGAAATTTCTGAGAGGTTCAATATAAAAAAGTCAGCCACATTGTATTTGTGAACATCTGCTCTCTCTGAACTCATGAGCACCCCCGTACACAATTAAAATAATACAAACAAATAGTCAATAAAAGTTACTGATGTCATCATCCATATGCAAAAGCAAAAATAAAATGGAATCCTCATTTTACACTGTTTTCCAAAACGGACTGTAGGTAGACTTACAAGTTAATTTTTTTTAAAGCCAAACTTCTATTTTTCAAAAGATGGTATTTTTTGAATTCATGCGGAAAGATGTCTTACCAAGTAAGGTAAGCACAAAGATTCATCAATAGGCAGAGAGACTTGGTTAGGATAAGCTGGACACTTCTGTCCACCAAAAGTCACAGATAAAGTGAAAGACAGATCTCAGACTGGGAGGAGACAACTCCAGTGGTATCACTCAGTATTAACTAGCTTGAAGCACCCTGCCAATCAAGAAGGGACCAGACCAGAAAAGGATGCTCAAAAGTGAAAGCAAAAATAAAATTGCATAACTAGGAAAGCAAGACATAACTGCAAGCTGAGAGGAGCAATGACTTCAAAATGGAAACTGTTAATAAGCCGAGCACCCTAGAATTGGTGGCAGGGTGAGATGGTATTTATAACTGGTGGGAGGGCGAAGGCTTTGTAAATGTAGAAAGCAGTTTGATAAAATCAATTAAGCTAACAATGTAGATTTCTGATTATCCAACAATTCCTTTTCCTAGATATTTTTTCTGCAAGAATTCTTGCACATGTGGGCAAGTTGCCTTGTAAAAAGAAAGCTGATAACAGCATTTTGGGTAATTGCAAAAGAAGAGGGGAGGGGACAAACCTAAACATGTATAAATGGGACAATAAATTATTAAACTTGGTAATACTCATGCCATCAGATGTGACATGGAGTTGAACAGAGATCCAGACACAATATGGCCAGATAAAAGTGTAATTAAAAACAAACCAGATACTGTGTGTGACATCATCTTAACCATTTAAAAATGCATGAAATGACAGAGCATAGCTCAGAGGAACACGTAGATATTTAAGGGACCTAAACTCACCAGATTCAGTAGTGTCTGTCTCTGGGAATGGTGAGGAACGGACAGTAATTGGGACTAGAGGGATATTTGGGGCCTCCAGAAACATTTATACAATTTTATTGAAGCTGGACAATGGCTGTAGAGATATTAGTCACATGACTCTTTGTATCTTTGTTTGTTTTTGAGACAAGATCATTCTACGTAGCCCTGGCTGTTCTGGAACTCAATATGTAGGCCAGGCTGTACTTGAACCCACAGAGATCCACCTGCCTCTGCCTTCTTAGGGTTGGGATTATAGACATGCACTACCATCCCTGGCTGACCCTCTGTATTTATTTATACCTGAAGTATTTTGCTACAGAATAATCTTGTGATGATCTATAACTAGAAGAGCTTGTAGGTCAGAAGCAAGTACTTAACATTTAGAGATATCTCTACAACCCAGGGCACCACCGAGAAGTGTGTGGAAGGTGACTGCCAAGCCTAAGTTAACAGCAAAAAGAAAACACCCCAGGAAATCCACCCTCAGAGGAGAGACTCGCCACACAGAAAACAAATGGAAGAATTCACAGCCAAAGAACTATGGAAAACAGCACTTTTCAAGGGACTTCAGAAATATATCTGTTTAAAAATGGTCCAGAGACTGCTTTGTGGGAGCCTAGGCAGTTTGGATGCTCAACTTACTAGACCTGGATGGAGGTGGGGGTTCCTTGGACTTCCCACAGGACAGGGAATCCTGATTGCTTTTCGGGCTGGGGGGAGACTTAATTGGGGGAGGGGGAGGGAAATGGGAGGCGGTGGCGGGGAAGAGACAGAAATCTTTAATAAATAAATAAATTAATAAAAAAAAATTAAAAAAAACAGGAAGATAGTAAAAAAAAATGGTCCAGAGACAGCAGTCAGCAGATTTGATGTGAGAAAATGTAAACAGAGGAAACCAATGCAAACATAAGCATAGATCCTAGAAGCCGTAAGCTTTGCTATCATAACTGTAGACTCAATAGGACATGTCAAAAATGACAAAGACTCAGGGGTAGATAGAAGTTCACCCTCAGATGCCCTGGAACATGCGCAGCCAGCTGAGAGGCTGCTCAACCAGACTGAGGTCCCTGAACACCAGATGTCCGTCAGCGGATGCAGGCTCAGCCCACTTGGAGGCCTTTTGGACTATTTGACAATTTCAGACGTACCAAGCTTATCTTGTGCTAATGAGATCTAACCCCTGGAATGAATCTCTTCAAATTTCCCTCCGACTGTTTCTATGTCCCTGAGCAAACCCTGATTGATGGGGTAGATGAATTAAAGTCACACGGGTGTTGGAACGGACCGCCATGGTGAAGTAATCACAAACAAAAATGCTCTTTGTGAGCACCAGAGCTGAGACATAAAACAGGATGAAATGATGGAGAAAAGGTTGGAGCAGGCAACGCACAGGAGTGGAGAGAGCAATCCTATAATGGACAAGCCACGCATGTTGCCAATCTGGAAACTCAAACATCACTGGGCCAAGATTTCCATCAGCACGATATCTCTCATCTATCTATCTATCTATCTATCTATCTATCTATCTATCTATCTATCTATCTATCTATCTATCTATCTATCTATCCATCCATCCATCCATCCATCCATCCATCCATCCATCCATCCATCCATCCATCTATCTATCTATCTATCTATCTATCTATCTATCTATCTATCTATCTATCTATCTATCCTTCCATCCATCTACCTATCTACATATCTCTCTGTATGTGTGCAATGTTTATACATATTTGGGGGCATTTGGATATGTGTACTCCATAGTACATATGGAAAGGTCAGAGGATGACCTCTGGTGTGGGTCTCCATATGCACTTTGTTTGAGACAGGGTCTCGTGTTTGTTGCTGTTTATGCCAGGAGAGCCGGCCCATGAGCTTCTGCTGTTCTCCTGTCTCTGTTTCTCATCTTGCTGCAGAAGCGCTGGGATTACAGATGCACTGCTGCTCTTGCCTGTATATGAGTTCTGAAGACCCAAACTCGGACCCTCAAGCTTGACAAGCGCTTTACCTCCCGAGCCCTTGCACAAGGACAGTGTTTTATTTTCTTTTATGAATTTACCCTAAAAGTGGAATAGAAATGTTTGGACTCAAGGCTTAAAGGAATGGCTGTGAGAATTCTTAGTTCTTATAGCAGAAACCGTACCTCCTGCCTATTCTTAAAGCTGTCATGACTTCAGCTGACAAACAGGAAACAGGACTGTCCTTAGAGGCGGTCCCCTTTACGCCTATTATCTGAATTTTTCTCAGCAAACCGTTCTGAAAATTTCAGTATTTTGTCTCCAGCTCTCCTATCTAGTAATCCTCAGGTAATATCGTAGACTTGGGGAGAGTGACTGAAATTGCAGAAATAGTACCAGCAACAAAAATAGCAATAATACCAATAGCAACTCCTAAAATAAAAATCTGTTCCGTCTACTTAGAAGCCTTCTCAAACTTGGCTTTGTTTCTCTAAAGTTGTAGCAGTCTCGTTTCCCCGTTCTAAAATGCGGCGACTTGGAAACACGAGACCATTGAGTTACTCTCTGTGGGAAACCCTCCAAACGCCTCCCTTATGTTTGGACTGGCCCCTTAATAGTTGGTAATAGTTGGCTGCTTTGCTTACAGCACACCTATAGAGGAGGGATTCTTACTAGGCCTACAAATTGACTTCACACAGCCTCTTGAATGTCAAAGCCGGAGGGTGGTGCATGCATTTCCCAGGAAGCATGTTTGGCTTGGAGACATTTTTATTTTTTAGAAATGTGTATGAGTGTCATTCCTGCATGTATATCTGTGTGCAGTGTGGATGCTTGGTGCTTGGGGAGGCAGTAGAGGGCATATGATTCCCTGGGACTGGAGTAAACGATGGCTGTAGTTGCCATGCGTGTGCTAGGAATCGAACCTGGGTCCTCTCCAAAGCTGGTACTTTTAAACATCGAGCAGTCTCTCCAGCCCCTGACTTTAAGACATTTTAAAATGAAGCTCTTAAAACTCTAGAAACTCAGACCTTGTGTCCGGGGAGCCCTGAAGGTCCAGAAACTGAACTACAGGTGTGGTCATTTTGGCCTGGTCCCGAACAGAATGTTTCCTGTGAGGGAGGAGGCTCCAAGCTGACACGGGAGAGCTATCAGCTGGAGTCTGGTTCTTCTCTGGACTTACATTAACTTCACACCAGTCATTTACCTGCCCTTGGTCTCGGTTTGTTGGTTATTCCTAGGGATTAGACCATCCTTCCTCTTTGCCTAGACTAGACTAGCTCATTCAGGACTAAAATAAGGATGGAAACACGCTTTGAATTATGCCTAACATCTCAACTAGCACCTGCTGCTTGGCCATGTGCTCTGTCACCGTTTCTTTCCTGTTCTTCCTCCAGTCTGACGCTCTTGAAAACATATTTTTAATTAAAAATTAATTAAAATATAATTGTGATTTCCCTCCCTTTTATATCTACTCTAACCCCTTCCATGTCCCTTCTTTTTAACCTTTTTTCATGCCCCTTCCCTCTCAAATTGATGGCCTCTTTCTTTTTGTTTATTATTATTATTATTGTTGTTTGACACACACCACACACACACAAACCACAAACATACAACTTGATGAATCCATTGGGTATTGCTTGCATGTATATGATTCAGGGCTGATCTCTTTGTATTGGATAACCAATTCGAGGGCTCATCCCTCGAAGAGACTGGTTCTCTCTCTCAAATGTCACCAGTTTCCTGTAGATTTTTTTTTCCAGTTCTGTGTTAGTATGTCTATCGGTGTTTTTCATCTTTCAGGTCTTATTTAGGCAGCCATATGTTGAGGTATCATGGATGTACTTCCCTGTCATTTCCAGTATTATAATCTTAATCCACTTAATTTTATGGTAGACTTCCCAGTCCTCTGGCTTGTACAATCTTTCTGCCCCCTCTCTTGTAATGTTTCCTGTCGTTAGGTGTGTTGTAGACGTACCTGTTGGGGCTGAGCATCCCACGATTAGTCAATCTCTGCCTTATGAGCAGTTGTGGTTTCTTGTAATTATCTCAGTTTGCTGCAAAGAGAGACGTTTTAGGACCGAGAGATACATTTACCTGCCTTGATTCTGTATTCCCTGCCTTTCCCGTCATGTCTTCTAGGAACTGAAGTGGAAAGGATGCTAGACCAGGGATCACTTTCAAGAATTAGCTTCTGAGAGAGGAATAGTAAACTTGGCTTTTACAGATTACTTTATGGTTATTTTTAATTTTAATATTACATTTATTCAGGGGAGAACCTACTCCTATTACTCTGCTAATGAAACAGAGTATTAAACTGAGTCCTAATGACTTCTCATTATACCCATAGATTAGAGCTTCTACATATTTCTTCTCTTTTTAGATACATTATAAAAAGTACTGCATTTCATAAGCACAGATCCAGGGAGAAGTTTGCACCACGTGTACTTTATTTCCTTTGGAAACTAAGGCACAGAGAGGTCAGGAGTCCAAAATCAGTTGAGGGGTACATGGAAGAATAAGACTTGGTGGCAGATACATTATTTGGTCACACAGAGAGCAGATACGCATCATCAAAAGAAAGTGACACCCCCTTTCCCATGTACAAGGACCTCAGTACTGGCTGCCTGCCTCCATGCCCGTTCTCAGTTCTCAGCCAGGCTTTGACCTTGCCGAGTCTCTCACTGCTGACTCTGCTCACGCCCCTTCAGCTTGATTCATTCTGGCCCCAGTGGGCCCTTCTTGGGGAAAGGCCCATCTGGGCATGTTCAATACATTCCCCTGTCAAGCAGGAGAAAGAGCTGCCCTTGCAGAATGAGGAAACTTCCAAGAGGCCTCTGGCCAGAAGTCAGTTCATGATTTTGAGAGCAGCATCTCGTCTGAACATTGATTAACAAGCCTGTTGCATATTACCCCACAAACACTGCTATGTATGTTCTCATTCTTGTTTGTGGCAATGGGTTCTATGGGGCAAAGAGCTGCTTAAGTTCTGCACTTGCATTTCCATGCATAAGCACTGTACCCACATTGATGGAGGTCTCTATTGACTTGTTCTTCTGTTGCTGTGATGACACACACACAGAGCAAAGACAACCTGGGGAGGAAAGGCTTTATTTGGCTTACACTTTCAGGTCACAGTATATCAGTAAGGGAATTGGGGCAGGAATGCGGAGGCAGGAACCATGGAGGAAGACTGCTTACTGGCCTGCTGACACCCAGGTTAACATTAGGCTACCCTCTTTAAACAGCCCATGCCTGTCTGCCTAGGGATTGTACTGCCTACAATAAAATGTACCCTGCTACATCAATAGCATTCAAGACAATTCGCCACAGATTTAGTCATGGGATAATCTGGTCAAGGGTAGTTTCTCAGTTGACTTCTTCCCTCCAGGTACGTTAACAACAAAGGTCAGCCATCACAAGATCCTACCACATGTCAAGTGTTCTTGGAAAATAGGAGTTGGGAGGCCTGTTTCCAGGTGTCTCAGAAATGACATAACAGCTCATAGACCTTTGCACAGAGTGTTCGGTTCAGTAGACAGCGGGAGGAGGGACTAAGTAACATTAGCTCCAAAACTGGATCGCCTGCATTGATATGACATCACAGTCTACAGAGGCCATGCTTGTGGAAGTCACAAGTGAGTGACAAATCAAAACTCTTGAAAACTCTTAGTATTTTAAGTAAGTTTATAATTTCATATTGGTTGATGGGTGGTGATTTGGAAATATAAGCCAAGTCCCTTCCCAAGTTGCTTTTAGTCAGAGTGGTTCATCAGAGTCACAGAAAAGCAAACTAGAACATCTAAAGTTCCAGAAGGGAAGGCTGATCATGGGGAAGGCTGTGCTTATATGGGGTCAGGGAGGACATGTCCATCTCTTTATTTCCTGCTCTGCTTTTGAAAATTTAAATTTGTTTCTTGAGAATTTTATACACAAGAGTTGAAGTAATATAGTTATATCATTTCCATCTCATACCCCCAATTCTCCCCGTATCTTTGTGAGCCAACCCTTCTCAAATAAAACACCCCCCCCCCAACCAAACACATCAGAAACTAAAGCTTCACAGAGCAGGGCCCTTGTTCACTGCTAGATTCCCAGCTCGCATTCTAGAGTTGCGCTTCATAGGGCTTTCTTGATGGGATGAGAAGTGAGTTCCATCTGAACCAAAGGAGTTTGGTTTCTGAGGAAGTGTGATGACGAGCGGTGACTCCTCGCACATAGAGGACACTGGGTGAACATTAGAGAAAAGGACAGAAGCCAACAAGTTGTGAAGCCATGGAAGTGAGCAGGTCACCTGGCAGTCATGAGTAGGTCCTCACTGACTAGAAAAAAGTCGGAGTTAGGGACAAAATCAGTGCCAGCTGTTGGGTGGTGGAGTCTTTATTATGATGTATGCAGAAGGGGAAGCCAAGGAGCCAAGAAGTCAGGAGGTCCAGCAATACTTTCTGCCCAGGAAGCACCTGCGCCCCTTCTGTGTGTGGGAACTGCACAGCACACTCCACATACTATTTCATTTCATTAATACTGCGTGCTTGTGAGATGCATTTTTTTCTAATTAATGGTTATGAACACCGAAGTTGACTGATAACCTTGGAACTTCTGGTTCAATTGGTATCCACTGTAAACCCCCCCCCCCCACTTTCTGATCTAAATTCTTAGAAATGACAGAAAATAGAAATCACATCAATGCTGAAAAATCAGCAGAGAAAGCCAGATGGACTAGAAGAAATAGAAAGAAATGCCTCTCCCTCTGCCCAAGACTGTTTGGGTGGAGTTCTTTGTGGCGGTGGGGTGCCTACCCAGTACTGTACCCTAGGAGAGGTGGTATCCTGTGTCCCCAGAGGAGAAGGAATCCTAAGCAGAGGCCAGAGCTGGTGGCAGCTGGTCAGTAAGAGCAGCTGGGTTGCCATCCAACTGCACAATCCTTTGGCAGGTGGCAGCAGCTAGGATGGAGAGATGGGCTAAGGCATTGGATCTGAGGCAGGCAGGACCACGGCAGCATTCATATCGTCCCTCCCTGATCAGTACCAGAAACAGTCTGGAATTCGAGGCTCAGCAGTACATCCTACCCTCTTCTTGCCCAAGCAGTGCGTGTACACAGATAGTCTCAACCATCTGATAAGGGGTTTAAGCACAGAAATGGGTCCCCAATAATGAACTGCTAATGACAAATGAATTCCGAATCCGAATAGAGAGCTAATACTTTAAGTCTCCATTCTATTTTAGGTCTCCAAGGTCAGCCTTCATTCCACTATGCGAAGCTATGTCCTAGACTGTATTTATGTTCACGGCATTGATTGGACTTGCATTTTGGCACTCAAAACAAACCCCCGAAACAATAGAAAAGGCTGTGCAATTTTCTTTGGACTATGTACATTCAATACAGACACAGTGAGTACTGTGTGTGTGTGTGTGTGTGTGTGTGTGTGTGTGTGTAAGTTTCCCAGGCCTGGGGATTGAATAGTGTATTCAGGAAGGGCATAAACAATGAAACATCAATGATGGTTCTGATCCACCTGAAAAATGAGACTCGATGCATGGAGAAGGGTGCCCTGAAACATTGAGTTTGAGTTGTATTGGGATTGTCTTATCAAATCCCATAAACTTCGCATCTTTATGGTCTGGAGAGGTGTTCCATCACGTCTTAGCACTGCCTAGAGAAGGCACGAGGAAAACATTGTCCTTTGCATCTTCAGGTGGCTTCCTGAATCCCTCGGCGTTTCTTGGTTTGCTGTCTTGTAACTCCAATCTCTTTTCCATTCCTGGCAGCTTCTCAGAGGGACACTCACCATTGCAGTCAGGGTCAGCCCCAACCCAGAATGCCACATCTGAATGAAACTCACTGCTCCTGCAAGGAGCTTAGTTCTAAGTAATGCCACATCCTGGGGTTCCAGATGGGTTTCAGTTTTTAGAGGTCACTAATAAACACAGCGCGAATGGTCTCTCCGATCCTTCCTGTAGATGGTCTAACTTACAAGATGGTTGCAAGAGTCTGCTTCTTCACGTAAGGCCAGCTCTTCACCCAAATGCAGCTAGGTCTGCAAGGCACCCTTCCTGTATCCTCTTAGCCCTTATTACCAATGGGTACCACCATCCTGTCTCAGGTATGACTGAGATGCCCAAACATGTAACTCTTCTCGGTGTTTTTGTTTTTCCATCCCCATCTTATTTGTTAATTTCCTATTGTAAGCAAGAGACTGTTGTTCCCCTCTCTCACGTAGTTGGCTTCTGCAGCCAATGTACCGCACTCCCGTTTCTATTTTAAAGCCGCGCACGCATCTGTAAGAAGATGGGAGAGTGTTATGTAATACCTACCATTTTCGTCAAGACCTCATCTCACCCCATTGCCTGGTACAGGAGGAAGTTACTGGTGTGAAATTTGCTGCATTTTTATCTTAAGGTGAAGCGCTTATTCAGATGGATTTCATACCTCACCGTCATAAGCAGGTCCATTTTTAAAGGAGTATAAGTACCGTGCTAATGAAAGACGAAACGCACATCTGTCTCCCGTACAGCACACCAGTGAGATTTACACGAATATTCTGAATATTCTGCTTCTTGCCTTTAGAGGTATTTTAAAGAGGTGCCCGGAAGGGAGGAGATACTCTGATCAACAGAAGTGTCTTAGAGAAAGGACAACGATCATGAATATTTCTCCCCCTACCCCGCAACGGGTTGGGATGTTAAAGTGTAAGAACATTTGGCGCTTGTCATCTGGGCTATTTCAGTTTATAAATGAGAACTACAACCGCCCCAGGGGGCTTCAGCAAGGGAAAAATGACTTCAGTAAAATATTTCTTTGTTAGAATCAGAGATTTCTGAGAGGTGAGGTGGGTAGACAGAGCTGGGGCTGGGATTGGAACTGAGGCTGCAGTATCAGACATGGCCAGGGTCAGGGCCTGAGAGGCCATGGAGGGAGGGAGGTATATCATGGAGAGGAGAGTCGGAGGCGGCTCCAGGAGGGGAGCCTGTCTCGGGCAGTGTTGTCAGCAGGCTGCAAAGAGCTGTTAGATCCAAGTTCAGAGTGGGGTGTTCTATCCAGTGCAGAGTGTCATCTGTGGTAGGAAGCTGACTGTGGTCCAGAGACTGCAGAGTTTGTATCCGGAAGGCCTGGTGTTGGTTGTTTGGGTCCTCGTCATGGGAAATCTGAAGTTGGAGAGAGCTGAATGCAAGACATCCTGAGATCCACAGATGTTCCAACCCAGGCTTAGGAAGACAGTAAGAGATTTTAGTAGTTGTGGAAACGATACTTGTTGAAAGTATGGGTGATGCCTCCTGTTCCGGGTGAATATTTTCCTTTCAAAACCCCCAACAGCAGGAACCTTAACAAGTGTCTCTGCAGATTCAGAGGTAAGGCCATAGCAGATGAGGGTAGGCCTTCAAATCAGCGAGTGGGATCCTTTCAAGAAAGTCATCTGAGACACACTGGGAAGTGGACCATTGGAAGGCAGGAAAAACCTGGAATCATGCCCTTACTAGCTAAGGAGACCAAGGGTTGGTGGGACACAGTAGAAACCAGGAAGAGGAAAGAAAGGAACCCTCACCAGCCTTCATAGAAGCAGTTCTGTGGAAAAACCTGACATCCCTGACACAGCTCGATTTGGCCCTTGTCTTTGTTACTTCTGGGTCTATGTGTCCTACAACTGCAGGACTGGAATGTTGGGGGGCCTGAGAAGCTTGCTATTATTTTTTGGTATGCTTTGACATATTGAAGAAAATGGAGTTACAGTTTAGAGCCCTGGATTATGTTATTACTTATCCAAGTATCCCTTTAGCATGCATTTATATAGCGTCACATACAGACCAGACCTGGATTTGGGCGTCCGGGAGACAATGATCCTGCTCTAACATCATGATGTCACTGACTGGAGAGTCCTATGAAGTGATGTGCAAATAGCAAACAGAGGAGTCTGAAAGTCCCAGGGAGGTAAATAAAAGACATCCAAGAGGATCTCAGGAAAACAGGGAAGAGTCGTCCAAAGCAACACCTACACGGGGCCTTGGAGCGAGAAGGTGCAGGAGCGCAGGCTGGAGCAGAGGCAGGATGCACAAAGCAGTGGAGACTCATATTGGCATTTGCAGAGACCTACAATGAGCCGGAGTGACTGGCACAAAATGTGCAAAGCAGGCAAGAGGGGAGACACACGAGGAGAAGCAGATGGTCACAGCACTAGAAGAGTTTCTACCTTGGTAGAATGGTGTGGTCAGAATCCCAAAGAGAAAGGTGCTGTGCTGGAGCAGGCCAGTGGGACTGGGAAGGAGGGCCTTGTCTGGAGAAGCTCTGAGAGGCCTGGAGAAATGGCTTAGAGGTCAGGCGTGCTTGCTGGTCTTGAAGAAGACGCAAGTTTGACTTTCAGCATCCATGTCCCCTACCGGGGGGGATAAGACAACCTCCTCTGGCCTCCATGGGCAAATGCACTCATGTGTATATACCCACAGAGATGTACATATACACATTCACAGTAAAATAAACTTTAAAAACAAGCAGTGTAGGAAGTCAGCCCCTTTGCCATCGATTAAGCTTTCAAGACTGTATACATTCTTTCATTTCCCTTTCTATTCTTATTCCTTCTCCCTCCACCCCACCCCCAAACTCGGTGAGACATTTCCCTTAGTTCACACCGGCCTGGATCTCTTTATGTGTAAATCAGCAGGATGTAATGTGCTGTTCGAGCAGAGTCCACGGCGGAGAGTTCTTATCTAGTGCAAGTATCATCTGAACAGTAATGGGGAGGAAGCCATGGAGGTCTAGCTTGACCTTGAACACCTGGTCCTCCTACCTCCACCTCTGGTTTGCCAGGATCATAGGTGTAAGCCCTCATGCCTAGCTAAATTGCTTCATATTCTGAGTCCTAGGTTGGTGACAATTAGAAATCAGTCCATTAAAGTTGTCAGAGGATTAATCTAGGGCCCCAGTGTGTCAAGTCTACATAACTCCATTTTGAACCTGCGATCCCCAAGCTTCGTTATAACTGATAATGTTATGTCTTTGTTATATCATGATAAATATGGATGGGTATGCCTTGTCTCAAAGACAGGGCCCAGGGAAATTTGTAAATACCTAACAATTCTATATACTGATTAAGAAATTTAAAATGTGATTATTTATAAAGTCCAGGTTTTAAATACTTACATGCTCTTTCAAAATATATAATTATGTTCCCTATTCACATAATTTTATCCCTTTTAAAAAGTGAGCATATAACTGTCACTTTTCATTGCTGGATACTGGCAGGCTCTGCTTTACCAAGCAGATGTGCTTCTGAAAATTTTACTTGTAAATTGATTTCAAAATGAGTTAAATCATATTCCACTCACACCAGGGAGATGCATTTCAAAGAATTCTCTGCTTGTGACTTCTTTGGTAAAATTAATAATTATTCTTGCTTTTCCAGAGAGGATCAATATGAACTTATCAAAATTGGGTGGTAGCGATCTATATGAGAATATACTTGTTTGCATGTTTAATGCACCAAAAGGTGAATTTGTTATATGGCCAACCAGATTAAGTAGCAGTCTCTCTGCTTGTTGCTGGTGGGTCATGCTTTTCGATACCTTGTCCATTGTAATTTATGACATTCTCCCACCCAATGCTTCCCATTAACATTGCATTAATCCCGGCTCAGCAATGACATGAGATCGATTTACTTGTACAATATGATATCCTATGAGACAATAAATCACGAACTTCCTGTTTAGCATTTAGTCGGCATCTAATTGCATTTTGATTTGTGATTTGTTTCTTGACGTGCTACTGGAGTGCCGAGAATTGAACACGCGAAGTTTGGTGAGTCATCTGCGTCTAATTATAACTTGTAATCGTAAACCAGAACATTAATCTGCTGAGTGATGCAGATCACTACTAAAAACGGTGCAGACAGGGAAGAGCTCTGGCCACCTGGATTTACAATGTTGCTCTTTGGAAAGCACCTACTATGTTCTGGCAGTCATAATTGTTTGACTTATTTTCATTTCTTGTCCCAGTCCTAGCAGATACAATTTCTCATTTTTCAAACAGGGAGATGCAAGCCCAGGTAGTACTAAGCCGCTTGCTCTCAGCTTCCCCGCTGGTACCTGGTAAATCGGACACGTAAGTCTTGAGTCAGTGCGTGCAGCAGGAGCCCTGAATTCCAGGCTTGTCTCAGCATCTAACTCACCTTGGTATTGAGGTTCTTTGTGGAAGGTCTTCTGGGTCTCGGTCTCACTCAAACCTCTAACTCAACTTGGTACCAGGGTTCCTTGTACAGTGCAGAAGGGGGTTGTTCTTTTACCTCCGAGGCCTCTTCTGTGTCCTGACATTTTCAGTGCAGCTTCCAGAAGGCCCTGGGCTACTTTTAAACAGCCTGGCAAACCACCTCACCTCCCCATAGTCGATGAATCCGAACTTGAAATCCAAGAATAGCTAAACTTCCACTTGGGTCCCAAGAGCCATTTCACTTACCGAAATACTCACCACACGACCATCCAATTACTATGTAAAACACCTTGGGAGACCATTAATACAAAAGGTTATATATTCTAAAACCCAAATGTCATTTTGTATTAGACATTTTCTTAAGGGCTACTTATCTCAGGATGAATTCCAAGAATGAGTGCTTAATAATTATTTTGCATTTAAACAACCTACTTATGAATTCCAGGGATACACTGTGTCACAGTACGGCTGCAGCAGGATACAGCAATTATTATAAATGCCTGGCAGATTAACTGCTACAGTCTTGCAGGCTGACAAAATGACACATCTGGATCAGATCACTGGTAGGTCATCAGACAAAATCCTCCCTTTACTTCCAGCCTCATCCAAAAAACAGGGTAATCCAGAGCATTTCCTAACCCAGTGGGATAAAATGTAAGCCACACCGGAATACTGGGCCTGATGCAGTTAAATCATTTGGTGAACTGTTATCCCAGTCCATCCCTTAGTATCCATCCTTCTGGGATATACAACCACCATGCACTGTGGCAAGCCTGGATCCCAGAGGACCTGCTGTGCACAATAGTTCAAGCTCTACATAATACACCCCCCACCTTTGAAGAGAAATGGAGTTGTGGCAGTCTCCTGTAGCCTAGGCTGGCCTTGAACTTGCTAGATTACTGAGGATGAACTTGAACTCGGTTAATCCTCCTGCCTCTATCATCTATGTGCTGGGATTAGAGGCATGTACCTCCACACTCAGCTCTAGAAGCCAACTGTGTGTGTGTGTGTGTGTGTGTGTGTGTGTGTGTGTGTAGGTTTATGTGATTGTGCACATGTATCTATGTGTATATGAAGGCCAGAGGTCAACTTTCCATCTTATTTTTGAGACAAATTTCACTAAATCTGGGGATCACCTATTTGGCTACATTGTCAACAAGCCTTAGGGACCCAGCTGTCCCCGTCTCTCCAAAATTGAGATTGCAGGTGTATAACACCATTCTCAGCCTGTCCTATAGATGCTAAGGATCCAACCTCAGGCCATCATGCTTGGGCAGTAAGTATTTTATTGTTTCCCAGTCCCCAAGAGCCAAAAGTTTTACGTAGACACCTTGTATATTTGACTAATAAGTCACCTAAGCCATAAAAATTACAAGTTAAGTCTATTTATATTTATAAGGCTACTTTTAAAATGGGAGGAAATGGGGTTTGAAATGTATGGATTGCTCTCTCTCTCTCTCTCTCTCTCTCTCTCTCTCTCTCTCTCTCTCTGTGTGTGTGTGTGTGTGTGTGTGTGTGCGTGCGTGCATGTGTATGTGTAAGGCAGGAATAGGGAGAATAGTTCATTTAATCTCTCAGGATCCCAAATAGTCAAGCCCCATGCAGTTTTAATAAGTAGTCACTTGGTGATGAACATTTAACAGTCTCATTAAATCATAATTTAAATGATTTTTTTTTTGGTCCCAAACAAATAAAGCTCTGCTCGGTTCTAATAAGAACCCTTGGAGCAGCTGTTTCGTGCTACAGAATGTGTAATGACCTTATAATTGTATTAGATGTGGCATGGAAATGTTTATGTTTCCCCTCTAGTCTGAAATGTGCTAAATAACAGAAGCCAAAGAACAGAGATTCATTATAAATTCCAAGGGCTTCAAGGGCTGTGTTTCCAGAGTGTGTGGGGGTTGGAGAGCTTGGTGAAATTCCTAAGTAGACACTGGGCTGGGCTGGACCAGACCCAGACAGGCAAATTGGTTTTCCTTCCCCAATTTTCACGGCTTTCTGCCCTTCCCTCAAACACCCAAACACCTGCCTGGACTCTTAGGCTCTGGAAAAGCCTTGGTCCTGAGCATAGACTCCCACTGGGAGGGATGCAGAATTCAGAAGGCCAAGATTTGCATTGATTTTTCTCTGGCGTGGGAGTTGCTATATCTATGAATTCCCCTTGAGACCTGGGAAGTGGAGCTGTGTGAATTCTCTCCACTGGTTTCTCTTCAGGTTTGGCCTGTGGGGAACACCGTAGGCAAAAAGTATGGTAAATGTTTTTCTGGCTCCCTTTCTGGGGAGTTACCATGGGTCCTATTAGTTTCCCCATGGCAAACTTCAGTTCCTTGACAAAGCCCTGCTCTCCTGGCTCTTTGTCTGAAGATGCTGGAAAATACTGACTTCTCTAGTTCCCCTTATCCTAAGAGTGGTAATAGACTCTGCTACACAAAGCCCTAGGTTGATTCTTCAAGGAATACACTTGAAGGGCTGCTCCTATCACCAGCCAAAACATAAAAGACAATGGAAGCTACATCTATAGTGCTGCCTGTCCCTATGATGTTTTACAGACTGTTCCAACCATGGCCAAGGTCAAGCTACACATGAGGTGTCATTCAAGATAGAGTTGGGAAAGATTCTGCACAACTGGCTGTGCACAGGACAATTGGACTGGCTGTCACACGCCACTGCTTCTTTACAGCCTGCACACACCTTTGTAAACAGTCTCTTTACTCAACACTGTTCCGGAGGGGGGTAAGATCTACACTGCTTCCTTATTCTAACCTAGCCATCTGTTTGCCCCCAGCTTGATTACCGTATCCCCTGCCCCCTTGAGACACTGGGCTTTGTGTACTTAAACACCTGCAGTGATGGAGAGACACCTCCAGAGGCTCTCCCACACATGGCAGGAGTATAAACCTTCCTGGCCTTGTACTTGGTACATAATGACGACTCTGGTTTCTTTCCAAGGTGTCAGCACTTGAGCTTTTCTATCTCCCATCAAAAGTCTGCTTTACTAGTTACCTTGCACAGTGCATAGTAGGCTCAGACTATTACATCCCATGATAGAAGGTTGACTGCCTAAGGAGATTGCCTGCTTGAGATTGGAATGGTTCCTCTTACCCACCGAGCACTCCTTCTCTGTGACCTCCCCATTGTTACTCTTCATGCTACTGATAGACTCCATATTAGGGTGGGTGCTCAAACCCAAGAAAGCTTCCACATGATGCTGGTCTCAGAATCACCAATTATTATTATTATTATTGTTATTATTATTCTTTTATTACTTCTCAAGTGAAACAAATGTTTCTAGCTAATTTTCTCCCATAAGAAAACTCAATGGTTGATCAGAGAGGATGGAATATCCTGGGATGGCTCACACATGAAAAACAAATCTTACTTATTCCCTCTGAGATTCAAATTCATACTGCTGCTGTTATTACGATGGTTATTGCTACTGGTGACAATAATGCTTAGCCTTTATTGAGTGCTCATTATATGTCATGGACCATTCATCTTCCTTACAACCTAGTATTCATCAGGGTTCCTGCTGGAAAGCAATGATCATACTCACTAGTTTGTAAAAAACTGAGGAGCATTTAATCAAAGAGTTATTTATTCCTTATCAAGAGAAACAGGTATGGTGCAATGGCCATAAGCTACCAGAAACTGGAAAAAGCATAGGGAGGCACTAGTGTTCTCTGAGTACACAGGTATGGGCTATGTCTTGGAAGGAAGGCTGCCCCCTCCAGAAGCCAGAACATTTGAGGGCTATAGATGCTTCCAAAATGAATGCTGCAGTCCTCACTAAAGTGTGGGTGGTACTGAGGTATAAACACCTTGTCCTCTTTCTTTCCATGATCTGTTGACTGTGGAATATCCTTTACATTGTGTGTTTATGTGTTGCTGTGATTGGTTTAATAAAGAAGCTGAATGGCCAATAGCTAAACAGGATAATGTTAGGTGGAAAGCCAAACAGATAATGCTGGGAAGAAGAGCAGAGTCAGAGGAGTCAAGAGAGATGCAGAAAGAAGCAAGATGAACATCCCGTGTTGAAAGAAGATACCACCACATGGAAGAAGGTAGATAAGACATATGGGTTAATTTAAGTGTAAGAGTTAACTAGTAACAAGCCTGAGCTATTGACTGAGCATTTATAATTGATATTAAACCTCTGTGTATTTACTCGAGAACAGCTTGCAGGACAGAAACTTTTACCTACAGTTGGCTGAGTTGCAAAAGAAGTAAGAGGGTAGGAGAGCCAACAAATCTCATCCTTTTGGATTCTGAGCACAGCAGAGGATCCACTGAAATGGGCTTAAGGTGTTGAGTGAGAGGGACTGGCAAATGGAAAACAGCACCAACGCCAAGAGAAAAAGGTACTCATCATCTTCACCATGTAAGCAGCTGGACATGAATCCCAGTGCATCTTTTGTCAGAGCTCTGCCCGTCCACACCATTTCTGAAGGATTTACAGAAGGGCAAGAATTTTCTCCTTCTGTTTCCTCCCAATGATCATTTTCTCATATTCCATCTTAGACCCACAGACAGTCACAGTCATGAAAATGAGAACATGAGTTAACTTTTCAGATTATCTCCCAAGTGTCTCATTCTGAACAGGATGATTTGTGCCTTCCATGATGGAATTGGCAGGTGCGTAGCTTCCATTTGTTCATATTACTTCTGTTCCTTAGGGCCACAGAAACCAAGGGTAGGTCCTCTTTCACCTAGAAGACTCAGTGGAACTCTTGCAGGCAGTTGCTCAGCTGAATTTCAACTCCATCTGTCTTTATGAGCCTCCTTTCCCAGCAATGTCCCTCTGATGACATTTGGGTTGTATTTCCTGACCATGTATCTTCCTTGATTCATGGCCTTATGTGCATCTTTCTCGGAGAATGCAACACTCTTAGGGAATTCCTTCTCTCCTTAGATATAGGTAGTCAGAAGAAGAGAAAGCTTTGGAGAAACTTAGGTCTACAATTCCCCCACCCCAAGGCCAAGGTTCTGTGGAGTTCTTTTATGATACTGACAGCAAGTATTAACTCTTCTAACAGACGCTCTCTATTAAGGCAGCAGAATGCTCTACGTGGATGATATCACTTTAATGGACCAAACCTTCCCTAGAATGATAACTAAGGTCACTTAAAAACCTTCACAACCAGCCTGACAAGCCTTCCCACTGCTACAATAGTGGCATAAATGGCATAGGAGTAACCAACAACTTTATGATTGGATTCAAGTCCCACTCCACAAGATGAAATCTATACCTGGTATCATTACTGGGGAAAAGAACCTGTGGCTGGCTATACATGCAGGTCATAGGCCCTAGGGGAGAACTCATTACTATTTTTCTGTCAAGTGAGCACAGTATTAAAGCACCTTCTAATGACTTACTGCTATGCACACATAATGCATTTCTCAACTCTAACCAGAGAAGCTTCTTTCTGTATTAGAAAGAAATTAACACCGAGGCCTACAATTGGGAGAGGAAATGCGAGACCATGAAATACTGAATTCTAAATTGTACATCTATATCATACCCCCTCCCTCTTCCCAAGGCTCTGAGATAATTTCAAAAGAGGGGATAGAAAGATTGTAAGACCCAGAGGTGGCAGATGGTGATAAAGACACGGTGAACACAACTGGAAAGCTGCACATATGAACTCACGGCAATTGTGAGAGCCTGCACAAGCTCAAGTCAGATAAAGTCTCAGCATCCATACAAGAGGTGGGCACACAATCTTAACGTTAGTCAAGGATTTATTGGCAACTGAAAGCTTCTGGAAGAATCAGTTCTCTTTAAACATACAGCACTGGTATGTTGACCACCACACTACAGTGGATGACCGCACTCCAAAAAATATATGGGAAGATCAAATTAGACTTGACTTAAAAAAAAAAAAAAGAGGGCACAAAGTTGTGTGAAAAGGGAAGAGGGTGTTGATCTGGGAGGAGCTGGGATGAAGGTTAAATATGATCAAAATGTGTTGTATAGAGTCTTCAAAGTTCTAAAAATTAAAAGACAACCTTCCTGGAAACATTTCTATGTCTTCTACTGTTGGCAGCCTCTTACATTAGGTATGGTGTTTGAAGTGACCTGGTGTTGATCACAGGACACAGTGCTAAACAGTGAATTTCCCTGGCCCTGTGCGTTCCTCATTTTCTAAGTCAGGGAGAAAAAGGAAAAGGATCTTTTCTTTATGTCTTGATTTATAGAATGTCCCGCATCATTTACTCGCGAGCCAGTTTCAGTAAATTACTTTAGGACGTCTTTTGCTATCACTTATTCTCATTTTAATTGTCATAAAATAAATACCTTTGTTATATATAAGTATATGTATATATGCCCACATAGACATTTTTGCATATGTGTGTGGCTCTCTCTGTCTCTGTCTCTGTCTCTGTCTCTCTCTCTCTCTCTCTCTCTCTCTCTCTCTCTCTCTCTGTAAGTCAGAGGTCACTATCACTCTCTGTCTGCTTCAGTTTTCAGGACGGCACCTCTCACTGAATGAGGCTAATCTGTTCAGTTAGATGAGCTACCCAGCAAGTATCCTGGATTCTCTTGTCTCTGTTTCCCCAATGCTGGAATTACAGTCATGTCTAGCTTTTATGTGTGCACTGGGAATTGAACTCAGATCCTCATGCTTGCATAATGAGCCCTCACCCTAGTCTGTCTTTCTTCTAAGTTAGTAACAGTAATAGTCACTTTTATGTCTGACTAGTTAACAAAGTGATATTCATTTTCTCTTTTTTAAGATTTATTTTAATTCTTTGTAGGCATGTCTGTGGGGGTATGTGTATGGGCATGCAGTTGTCTCTGAAGACCAGAAGAGGGCATCATATCCCCCTGGTGCTGGAGTTACAGGTGGTTATGAGCTGCCCAAAGTAAGTTCTGGGAATAAAAGTTGGGTGTTCTAGAGCACTATGTGGTCTTAATTGCTGAACCACCTCTCCAACACCCATTTTCTTTTTTGAAGTCTGGCAATAACTTTTTGAGTTCTGCTATATTGCTGCTGATATTTTAAAGGGACATTGAGAAGAGTGAACTAACTCAACCCCTCTCACCCAGTTTGCAAAGACCACCCCCTGCAGATGACAGGGAAAACCAAACGCTTTCTACTACTTGTCTGAATCACTCTCACGTTACTGTGGAAAAAATACCTCCCCTAGTCATCTACTTCCTGGAGCATTGGTGTGCTCATCTCTAAAGTGGGCCTAAAGCTTGTACCAACACATGGGACTTTTCAAAAATTACAAACAAGATGGCTCAGGAAAGCATTCTGAATGATACCTGAATTTTGTGGGATCCCAATAAATGTTCATTCTTTATAATATTCATTTATTTATTACTACCTTTAGTTTTCTGAAGGGTAGCATTCTTTCCAACACCTTTAGTTTTGGATATTACGATTATATTATGATAAAATTGCAACTAATTATTTCCTGATTGCTTTAATTTCCAGATCCTATATTAATTCATACTCCAAAAGACTCTTGGGTTACACAGTACAATTATAAAGCGCTGCTGGCCACGAGATGGTTTCAGTTACATACACGTGCCACTAAGGAATGGCCTGTGTCAGCACCCAGAGGATGGGTTACTGTTCATGACAGGTGCTTTGCCCCATACCGGCACACCCTCCTCAGGTGACTCCTGCGGTCACCATGGCAGCTGCTGCTCCAGAGTCTCCCTGGCAGAGCCCATTCCCCACTGGAAGATGCTCCAGCTTCAGCCCTGCAAATGAAGAAAGGAAATCTGGCAGATCCCTTTCCTTGCTGGTCTCTTTCCTTAAACATAAACAAAGGTTCAGCATGACTTCTCAGTGCCACTCTCTGACCCCACACCAATGTGGCAACTCCAAGGGAAACGGATCCAAAGGTTCTGAGGACTGAAACACTTGCTACCACTGTGGGTGTGTCCCACACCACACACAGCTCTGCGGGGCAGTGGACAGGGCACAAGAGTGGACATATCTGGTCCTCCATTAGCACTTCCTTCCAATTGAGAACCCAGAGAAGAGGAGGTATGGAAGTTAAATGGGAAGGAATCTTATGGAATTTGAAAACCAGGGTGGAGGAGAAGAGAAAAGGTGATGAAGTATTGTTTCATTTTGCAAACATTGTGTCAAACAGTGTCTTTCACTCTGGGCAATGCTGATGTCAGCTTGGCAGGATCTTGCCTCACCTTGGAAACCAGCCTCTTTTGTGCTAGCTTCTCAGTTAGGCTAATTGAGGCAGGAAAACCCATTCCGAATGTGGGAGCACCATGCTATAGGCTCTGATTCTAGACACAATGCGATCACTTGCCTCACATCCCTGCCATGTCACACATGCCTTCACCATGGTGATGAACTGTAACCTTGAACTGTGAGCCAAAATAAAGTTGTCCTTAAAGTTGCTCTCCTGGGTATTTGGTTCCAGCAGAGAAAGGTCACTCATGTGTATTCCTATGACAGTTTGGAGAAGGAGATATTACAAGTCTTACTTGTTACTATTTTTCTATTGCTGGGACAAAACACCATGACCAAGGCAACTTCTCAAAGGAAGGGTTAATCTGGGCTTCTGGTTGCAAGGGGCGAGTCCATCATGGTAAGAAGGAAGCAAGCATATTGATAGGAGGGGGAAGCTGGGGGCTCCCACCTTGATCCCTGAGCACCAAGCAGAGAGAGCAAACTGGGAATAGATGAGGCTTTGAAACCTCAAAGCCCACTTAGTGTCTTCCTTCCTCCAGTAAGGCCACGTCTCCTAAGTCTCCCCAAACAGTACCACCAACTGAGACCAAGCATTCCAATACCAGTGACTTCAGTGGTCATTTCTCACTCAAACAGCCACGCTATCCTTTCCTTCTGAAGGAGGATGCGGCTTCCCTAATTTCTCAGAGAGTCAGGCTGGAGAGTTAAACCCTGGTTTCCCTTCACGCCGTCAGACTCTGCAGTAGCTCCGTCCATCACTCAGCTTTTCTGAGTTGAATGTAGTACAACGACAGCCTCCCAGACTCCTTTCCTCGCTCTCCAAGGCTTCAGCGACAAAAAGCACACATGTGGCCCAGTGGTGAGACACCATTGGAACCACCTGGTTAAGCTTCTGACACGGTGGCCTTAACTTTCAAACTGCCTGTCATTCGGTCCACTGACTTCACACCCTTGGAATCCCATCAGTCCCTCTGAGGTCTGGAACGGTACCTCATTTCATAACTGTGTGACTGAATTTTATGGCTCTGCAGGTTTTGTTCTCTTGGGTACTCCGGGCTGTTGAGTGGCGTGTTATCTCCCAAAGAATAGGTCACAGGCCCATCAAATCTGAAAGGCCATGCAGGCCTCCTGAGAGGCTCAGGAGAGTGTACCAGTGGCCCTCAAGATTCAATGTGTACTGAAATGATCGAGAGGGCATATTCAAGTACAGGTGCTATCCCCAGCCCTGGAGTTTTTTGTTTGGTAGGTGGGGGCTAAGAGTTTATATTTCTAGCAAGTTCTTGGTATGTGTATATGTGCTTGTGTGCACATATGTACATATGTACCTGGATATGTGTACATGTTCATGTGTATATTCATTTGTGTATGTGCACTTGTGCATATGGGTCTATGTGTGTGCATGCATGTGTGTGGAGGTCAGAGGTTGCCTTTTGATATCTTCCCCAATCACCTCTTTACATTAGTTTATGTTTTTGAATATTTATTTCTATTTATGTGTATATGTATGTGTAGGGCGATATATGGATTCTGCGGAGGCCAGAAGACGGCTTTGGGAACCATGGATCTAGGATTACAGGCAGTTGTAAGGTGCTTGATGTGGGTGCTGAGTTCTAAACTCCTGTCCTCTGCAAGAGCAACAAGGTCTTAACTATTGGAGCATCTGTCCAGCTCTTTACCTTACGGTTTGAGACAGGGTGTCTCTAAACCTAAAGCCACAGCCTTACTGACCCATGAGCTCCGGGAATTCTTCTGTCTCTACCTCTCTAGTACTGGGATTACAGATAGGCATATACCACCATGCCCAGCCATACACCACTGTGCCCAGCCGTACACCACTATGCCCAGCCATGCCTGACAAGTTCTACTGTGATGGTTTTGAGGGTCCCAGGAACCACATGAAGGAACCATTAAAAGGAAGACAAAATGAGCTTCGGCATTCCTTGAATTTGGGCAGGACCCCATCCCTGCTTTGTGGGTAAGTTACTAGATCTTCTGGAGTTTTGGCTTCCTCATTTTCAAGCTGGGGATAGTGGTACACATTCAATAGTGGCTGAAAATACCAAGTGGTCTATGGATAAGCAGAGGTCTGCTCTCTGCCCCCTGAATCTCCAGTCCCTGTGTTCCTGTGTGCAGCAGAACTCACCTTTTTCCCCAGAGACTTCCACTCTAGTAATCATGGGTGGGAAAGGATCACTAGACACCTGGAATCTGAGTGAAGTTATACTGAAGACATGGACCAGGAAGCCTTTCCTACACCACCCAGTGGTCTGTTTGAAATTCTGCCTTCGACTCTACTGTTGTCTCGACACCCCCCTGTAATGTGGTCTCATTCTACTGGGGTTTACTATTCATGTCTATGTGTATGGGTTCATGGTGAGTGTATGGGGAAGGCGTGCTGCGGCGCACATGTGGAGGTCAGAGGACAACTTAGAGGAATCTATTCTCTGCTACTATGTGGTCCCTGGGATTAAACTCGGGTTGTCAGGCAGGACATCAACTGCCTTTAACCACTGGGATGCCTCATCATCCCCTTTATCATATTGTTTTATCCCAGCTCTGAGAGCAAAGTTCCTCAGCATCACTAAATACTTTCTTTTGACAGTCCCCCACTTTAGCTTTTCCCATGTTGAAGAAGGCGAAGACATGCAACTCTTTCTCATGCTACCCCCTCACGCACCACGGTATCTGTAAAACAAAGTGCCTTGAGTTCAGATCAGATCATGCTCTGGGCTGGGACAGTCCCTGGCTGTCTTCTGTGACATGAGCTTGGCTTTGTCCACTTCACCTGGGTCATAAGACAGTGGCTTGTCAGAGCAGCCCTTCCATCTCCTCTCAATAAAGTGAATACTTTATTACTTTTCTTTTGACTATAACAAAATACCCCACAAAAGCAATGTCAAAAGGAAGAGATTATTTTGGTTCACAGCTCAAGGACACAGATCATAATGGCAGGAAATTCATGGCGGCAGGAATATGAGGTAGCTGGTCACAGTCGAAGCAGAGCAACGAATTCTTGTGCCAAGTTCATTTTCTCTTTTAACTAATTCTGGGACTCCAGCTTATGAAACAATGTCAATCACATTTATGGTAAGCCTTTCTCTGTCATTTAACCCAGACTAGACACTCTCTCATGGATATGTGCGGAGATTTGCCTCCAAGGTGATTCCAGATCCTGTCCAGTTGATGATCAATATTAATACCTGTATTATTAACCTGTATATATTAACCGGTAAGTTACTGTATTTCTGCTCTCTCAAAGGATAGGAAAGAAGGAAAGCTCCCAATCTCTGCTGTGTTCTGGCCTCTTTAACCCCAACCCCAGCCTCTCCTGCCCTCTCCCCATAGATATTTCTCCCTGGACCTGATTGTTCATTGTGAGGAGTGGTCCTTACCCTCTGTCCCACTGAGCACTCAGTGTCTGTAGGCTTTCTGGAGTGAGCTCCACAAGTGTGGCACGGTAGGACCCTGAGAGTTAGTGCCCACTCTCCACGGTTCTCCCGCATCTTTTCCCATACATCCAGAGATCCCAGCCAGATAGCCCTCTCTGGGTGCCTCAAGCTCTACCAAGAAGATGCATATCTTCTGCTTCTGGTGTCCTTCACTTCCTCATTTCAGCAAAGCCTGCTTGTCTACCCCTTTGCCTATTGTGACTTAAAGTGATGCTTCTGATATGTGTTGTCACATCCTCCCTCCCGCAGAAGGCTTTCATTACTATCTTCTTAGCTGCTTGAATTCATATTCGCCTTCACTGTGGGATTTCTAGTCCTGGCTGCACCAGAAAGTGAGGCGTGATCTTCCGTCTTCCTGCTTGTCATAAATGACTCTTATTTGAGTTGATTCTGGCTAGTTCCAGTTTTCAAACCACACTAAAACCTTCCTGTCTCATCCCTCAAAGAAAGGAAAGCTGTTTTCTCCCTCTGAGGACTAATCAGGCTCTGGGAAGTCTCTCCATCACTAGGGACTCTTACCTGCCCCTGGCTGTGACAGAGCTATGACTTGGGGCCTGTGTTAGCTCCTAGGCTGGATGCAGTCAGTTTCTGGTAAGTCTCCCTCATCCACTCATAAGCTTGCTTTTCCCTCTGAGAACCCCATTAGGTTTCTTATTCTTGCTGGAGTGAGAAAAGCGGAGGCTCTGGGTCCAGAAAACTTACAAGTTCAAATGAGATATGTTTAGAGACTGTGTCACCAATGTGATCATATGTCCTTGGCAGTAAGGAACCAAAAAAAAGAGGCTTAGAAAGGACAGAGTAAATTAATGTACCCATGAAGCTCGTTGTGACACACCATTTGTGTGTGTCTGTATGTGTGTGTGTGTATGTGGGTGTATGTGTGTATGTGCGGTGGGTGGGTGTGGAAGCGCTTTCAGGAATCAGCTCTCTCCTTCCACAGTGTGAGTTCCAGAGACTGAACTCAGGTCATCAGGCTTATCAACAAGCCTTCCCCCTTAGGTCTAGGTCTCCTCCCCAGTTCCTTTCTCCCTAGGTTTCAGCCCGAGTCAAGCCAATACTAACCGCCTGCACACAGCGGATAGAGTGGCTAGCACACCCTTTTCTCGGCCTTACTCCGAGTGAGGAGGCTGCTCTGCTTTCACATCCAAGTTGTCACGTTAATCACAGGCCAACTGGGAGTCTGCTATTTACTCTTGTGTCACTTCCTCCAAGATTCGATTACTGTAATTGCCTATTGACTGTGTGCTCTGCCGGCTTCCACTGCAGCTCCAGCTGTCAGGGTCAGGAGCAGGGGGCAGCCCGCAGCATCCTGAAAGGGGGCACTTCCAACACATAGGGATAACACGATTGCATCCTGTCCGTCCACCACCCCCAAGCCCTTGATTTACGTGCCAAGCCAGAGGTGGTTCCTATCCTATATGCTTTCTGCTCCTCTATTCTGCATCCCTGTTCAAGCTTATCTCTCTGGATTTTCACCCCAAATTTTTGCGGTCAAATCCTGCCCATTGCAATTATCCAAGGTTACAGTGAGTCTTGTTAAAGATGTTTGTTTTTTTTTATTCTCAGTTGTCTGAGGCCCTTGCTGTATGTTTTTTTTTTTAATTTAAGATATTTTGCTTGTCCCATGCTGCTTTAAATTGATTTTTATGAATCATTTGGCTTCTCTACTGATTTTCCCATTTACTTTCATTACTGTTTTCCTGGGTTGGGGAAGGCGGTGGCAGCTGCCGATCGTTTGTTTTTTAAGTCAGCCAAGTCCTGGTACTTGCTCTTGAGCCTTGCAGAGGGGCTGTCTGTAGCCTTGCGTTTCCCACAGTATCGAGATTGGTTTGAAAAAGAGGTGATTTAATTCCTGCTATTTGAGGAGCGAGTGCCCTGCTCAACATCCCTGCTGCTACTTCAGTCTTAACTTTGCACAAGTCATCCTGACGCTCAGCTGTTCTCTAGACCTGAATTTAGTCTAAATCACTGCCAGCCACTGTGCTGGTGCAGGACGAATCTCTTCCATCATCTAGTTCTTAAATGAAAAGTGCCTCCTCGCTGCCCATTTGATGGAGGGTAATGAGCTGCTGTTTCTACAAGATTACTTACCTGATGAGTCAGGAGGACTCAACTGGGAAGAGCCAGGCAGGACCCCAGAGCCTCTGGCTGAGTGTTTCTGGGGGACTCATCTAGTATTTCTACAGAGAGCAAGCAATTCTGTCTCTCTCTCCCTTTCAGCCCCAGTAAGTTAATGTGACTCTTTGTCCTCATAAGACACTTCTGGCAATGCACTCCCTTCCCACTGCTTAGAGCAGTCATTTGCTAATTTGAGCTTCTACCAGAATCACCCGATGGTACTGTTGACACGTAGTGTCCTGGGTCTCATTCCTAGACTTCTTCATTGGGGAGGACTAGGCTGGGGCTGGAAGATTGTAATTCTCAGCCATTTTCCAGCTTCTGCTGCTGCTGCTGCTAGAGGAGGCCTGATACCATACAAGGATAACCGCTGGCTCAGAGTGTAGAAAGTCAGCAGCGGTCAGTGTATGTGAACACTCTCTCCTGTGTGAACTCTACCTGCCATGGCTACCACATCATCATTAGGATGTAGCTTGGTCTTTTATTTGGAAAGTGTGTGCTGCCTGTGACACTAAGTCCCAAGCATTGTGAGAAGAATAGTGCACCAACCTTGTCTTTGCTGTCACTGTGCACTCTCCGGAAATAACGTGTGCTGGCCCCTGTCTTGATGGGTCTAGTTCACCCCAAGTCATCCAAGTTCCTTGTGTGCATGTTTGTGTACATGTACATGCATATTCATTGGTAGGTTGATACGAACGTGTGTTAGAGCATGTAGAGGCCAGAGATAAGCTTCACATGTTGTTCTTTAAGATATCAAACTCGTTCCCTCCATCCCTCCTTTCCTGTGGTGGGGCATTTGGTGCTGGGTTGGGCAAGCAATGAGCAAAGTCATGGCAGGAGCAACGATGCAAAGACAGAGATAACCCAACCCCATCCTGCATTCTCACATCCCAACTCGGCCCCATCTGTCTCTGTCTTCCCCTGGTTCTTCTGAGGCAGCATTGTCTCCTTTACCTGTTTGTATTTTCTGGAACCTTCCAGGCCTAGCTCAGGGTCACCTTTCACTGTGCGAATTTCTTTGTATTCACAAACTCTTTAACTCTTTGCAAACTAAGCATCTTGAGCGGCAGCACAGAGGCCAGCATCCCTTATCATTTGCACCTCTCCCTCCATCTAGTAGCTTATCCCAGCAGATGCTGCTGACAGAGGCAATGCTTTGTGCACTAATTATCTCATATGGAAATTCCTTGTCTCTTTCAATTAAATACCTTTGACAGAAACAGCAGAACAATGCAACGCCGTTTATCCAAAAATATTCAGCGAAGTGCTAGGTAATCACAGTAGCCAAAATCTAATGACCATGTGTCACGTGTTTGGCCCTGTCCTACACTTTCTGTAGGCAGTAACTCATTTACTTCCCATCACACTCCTAAGAGGTAACCACTCCATTTTGCAAACAAGGAAAGTGAGGCTTATGGAGGGTCAGTCAACTGCCGAAGACCATAGTGAGTAAGAGGAGAGAGTTTGGATACAGGCCATCCTTACCCTTAACCACCTTTACATATGTCCCTGCAGCCACTAAGACACTGACAAACTGTATGTGAGCTATAGGACTTTCCACTTGAGGTCTCTCGAGGTCCCTTGCCTAGGAAGACATTGTTTTCCTAGTTTGAATATATGGCCTACAGTTGTGACCTTTTAGTCTAGTAGTCTATGCTAGGTAGTCTTTGAAAGAACCTGATACTAATTTTTATCTTTTTAAAAACATCAACTTTTTTCATAGGTTTGTGGGTTAAAGTCAGGGTCTTCTATTCGATTCCATTGGTCGACTTCTCTGTTTTTATGCCAATACCAAGCTGTTTTCAATACTGTAGCTCTGTAATAGAGTTTGAAGTCAGGGATGGTAATGCCTCCAGACAATCCTTTATTGTATAAGATTGTTTTGGCTATCCTATGAACACCTGATTTTTGATAAAGGAGCTAAAAGTATACAATGGAAAAAAGAGAGCATCTTCAACAAATTGTGCTGGCAAAACTGGATGTCAATCTGTAGAAGAATGAAAATAGATCCATATCTATCACCATGCACAAAACTCAAGTCAAAATCGATTAAAGACCTCAATATCAGTCCGAACACACTGAACCTGATAGAAGAGAAAGTGGGAAGTAATCTACAGCACATGGGCACAGGAGACCACTTCCTACGTATAACCCCAGCAGCACCGACACTAAGGGCATCATTGAATAAATGGGACCTCCTGAGACTGAGAAGCTTCTATGAAGCAAAGGACACTGTCACTAAGACAAAAAGGCAACCCACTTACTGGGAGAAGATTTTCACCAACCCCACAACTGACAAAGGTCTGATCTCCAAAATATATAAAGAAATCAAGAAACTAGACCGTAAAAGGCTAATCAACCGAATTATAAAATGGGGCACTGAGCTGAACAGAGAATTCTCAACAGAAGAACTTCAAATGGCCAAAAGACACTTAAGGTCATGCTCAACTTCCTTAGCGATGGAAAGTAAGCAACTTCCTTACTTTCCTTAGGGAAATGCAAATCAAGACAACTTTAAGATACCATCTTACACCTGTCAGAATGGCTAAAATAAAATACACCAATGATAGACTTTGCTGGAGAGGTTGTGGAGAAAGGGGTACACTCACCCATTGCTGGTGGGAATGCAAACTTGTGCAACCACTCTGGAAAGCAGTGTTTCGGTTTCTCAGGAAATTCGGGATCAACCTACCCCTGGATCCAGCAATACCACTCTTGGGAATATACCCAAGAGAGGCCCTATCATACAACAAAAGTATATGCTCATCTATGTTCATAGCAGCATTGTTTGTAATAGCCAGAACCTGGAAACAACCTAGATGCCCTTCAACGGAAGAATGGATGAAGAAAGTATGGAATATATACATATTAGAGTATTACTCAGCAGTAAAAAACAAGGACTTCTTGAATTTTGCATACAAATGGATGGAAATAGAAAACACTATCCTGAGTGAGGTAAGCCAGACCCAAAAAGAGGAACATGGGATGTACTCACTCATATTTGGTTTCTAGCCATAAATAAAGGACATTGAGCTTATAATTCATGTTCCTAGAGAAGCTAAATAAGAAGGTGAATCCAAAGACAAACACATAGGCATCCTCCTGAATATTAACCTTCATCAGGCGATGAAAGGAGACAGAGACAGAGACCCACATTGGAGCACGGGACAGAAATCTCAAGGTCCAAATCAGGAGCAGAAGGAGACGGAGCACGAGCAAGGAACTCAGGACCGCGAGGGGTGCACCCACACACTGAGACAATGGGGATGTTCTATCAGGAACTCACCAAGGCCAGCTTGCCTGGGTCTGAAAAAGCATGGGATAAATTTGGACTAGCTGAACATAGCGGACAATGAGGAAGAATGGGAACTCAAGAACAATCGCAGTGGGTTTTTGATCCTGCTGCACGTACTGGCTTTGGGGGAGCCTAGGCAGTTTGGATGCTCACCTTATGAGACCTGGATAGAGGTGGGCGGTCCCTGGGCTTCCCACAGGGAACCCTGATTGCTCTTTGAGCAGATGAGGGAGGATGACTTGATCGGGGGAGGGGGAGGGAAATGGGAGGCGGTGGCAGGGAGGAGTCAGAAATCTTTAATAAATAAATAAATTTTAAAAAATCAACTTTTTTTTCAAAATTTTGTACAATGTATTTTGATCATATTCATGTCCACCCATTTCTCCCATATCCGAGTCTCCACTTCTCTTTCCACCCAACTTTGGGTCCCTTTCATTAAGTCATTTAGTTTAGGTACCTGTGTATGCATATGTGTGCAGGGGCTGATGGAGGCCAGAAGAAGGTGTTGGATTACCTGGAGTCATGGATGATTGTGAGTTGCCTGGCATGGTTGCTGGAAACTAAACTCAGGTCCTCTGGAAGATCAGCAAGTGCACTCAACTCTCTCCAGCCCTTTCATCTGAAAGAGAGAAAAACAATAGCTCTAAATCCAGCATGTGGGACTAGAAGGATGGCTCAGTGGACCAAGCACTTGCTGGGACAACATGGGGACTTGAGTTTGGATGCTGAGCACCCATAGAATACCATGTGTGGCTGTTTGAGCCTGTGATCCCTATGCTGGCAGGGGTGGGGTGGGGGTGGTGACAGACACATCTTGAAGACTTGCTCTTAAGCTAGTGAGGCTGAAATGGTGAGCTCCAGACTCAGTGGAAGACCCTGCCTTAAGAAAATAATATTGAAGAGTCACAAAAGAAGACACCCAAAACTCTCCTCTGTCCTCTACGTGAGTGTATACGGGAGTGCACCTGCCTATGCCTAACCATGCACAATGAACATAATGAAACAAAATGCAGCGCCCTTTGTGGGCAAAGCTCATGTTTAGCAGTGAGCCACAGTCATTTCCTGTTACTTAGACTTGATCCGAAAATTGAATAGGAAATTTTCATCCTTCTCAGCCTGCCTTTGGGCTTTCATAAAAGCTACAGGAAGCACTGAGTCTGATCAGGGCTTCCAACTGGGTTCTTCCTCTTCTGAAGGTGAAGTGGAAACTGGGCAGGTATCCAAATGCTTTACCAAACCAGCTAATGCTACTAGAGACTCCCTAGAAACCATTAGGGCTCACAAAGCCCAGTGAACACGGGGAGACCTGAGCTGCTCATTAAAAGAGGAAACAGGAAGTCAGCCTCAAAGAACAAGCTCTTTGGATGAGGTGTTCATGTGACACACATGAATTGTCCCCGAAGAGCAGGCACAAAGAGTGTCCTTTGCTTCTGGGCCTGTTATGTCCTCGCTGCACCCAATGTGGTGGCGTGGTGTATGTTAAGCCTGCCCTTTGTGAAGCTCCCTGGGTCTCCCCAGAAATGCAAGCCAGCAGCAGAGTGGATGGGCAAAAGTCCTTTGAGGGGCACGGAGGTGAGTTTTCTCCCCGTTGTCTACTTGTATGTTTACAAATGAGTAATGAGGTTAACTGGGGACAAGCACGTTTTGTGCCACAGTTTGGACAGATGTGCAGAGCCTCTGGAAAGCACAGCTGCTTGGTCCAAGAGGCGGCTCTCGCCAAAAGTACTAAATGTTCAAAAGAGATGTGTCACCAGGGGTGCTCAGAGGACCCCACTGGCCATCAGGAAATATGCGTGTAATGAGTCATTCCAACCATGTGGATGCTTGAAGCAGCTTTGTCCAAGTACAACCACGCAGCATCTAAAGGCAGCTCAATAATTTACAAATACTTTATCATCACAGATGTCAATCTGCATTCTATTTTGATGTTTGTCTGTAGGTATGTGTATATGTGTGTTCTGTATGTTCACGTATGTGTAAGTGCTCCTGGGTATGTAAATGCACTTGTGTGTGCACAGATGCCCATGTGCATGTGCAGGGGGGCACAGCAAGATTGGCTGTGATGTCTACTTTGCTTCTGGTGGCAGGGTCTCTCGCTGGTGTGTGCACAGATGCACATGTGTGTATGTACACAGAAAGCGCAGCAAGATTGGCTGTGATGTCTACTTTGCTTCTGGTGGCAGGGTCTATCTCTGAAATGTCTTCATTTGCTCTGCCAGGTTTCTGTTAGGTAGTTTGTCTTATTCTCATCGAATTCTGGATGTCAGTTCCAAGTTACACACATATAGATTAGGATTAGTACGTCCCGACCCGAGCTTTGTTTCCATCGTCTCTATTGTTTTTTTTTAACAACTAAATTCTGTTCGTGCAGTGACATTTCAACACAGCATATGCTGTGTCATGTTTGATTTGTCCTTACTCATGCCGGGTCATCCTGGCTCCCTTACATCTCCTGTGATAGAAGACAAATCTGGCATTGAAATCATTGTCTTTCTTAGGATTTACTAATGCACAGTGTAAGACAGGAGTGCAACTTCCATTTCCTATATGGCTAGAAGTTGTGCCTGTGCTATCAACACTCTAGACTCTGACCTGCAATGTCTTTTTTACATGTCTGTCTTCCTGTTTGGGGACCTTTATTTCTGCACTCTATGCTTGCCCATTGAGCTATGTGCTCATCTCTCTGCTGACAAGTCAGCATATCATTAATTTACCTTACTATAGCTGGTTGGCACCGGGAAGGCAATGGCAGACCTTACCCTCTTCCCCCAGACTGTACTGCCTGCTCTTTTGGCCCTCAGAGATATTTGAATGTGCCTGTAAAGCTCTACAATGTCCCCTGGGGTTTTGACCAACTATCTTTGCATTTGTAGATTAATTTGCTGTCGCATGGCCTATGTGAAATATTTAGTTTCTCAGCACAGGCATGTGGTATAACTTAGAATTAATTTGTAACACCTTCAGAAATATTTATTTTATTTTTGTTGTATGAATGTGTCTGTGTGAGTTTCCACCGTGTGTGTAGGTACCCAATGAAGTCAGAAGAAGGCGTTGGATTCCCCTGGAGCTAGACTTCTAGGAAGCTATGAGCCGCCCAGTATGGGTGTTGGGAACCAAACTGAGGTCCTCCGCACAAACAGCACACACTCTTAACCCTGGAGCCGTCTCTCCCACCCTCCTATCATCTGCTATGCATGTCAGTGTTCTGCTTATTCTCCAAATCAACCATTGCATATTGAAGTTAGTACAAATTATTTTAGAGTGTGTACCGATATTGTGAATAAGATTGTTAAGTCCATCTTATTTGGGAATGATTGCTTATTATACACAGGATGCAACAGTTATTTCCCAAATTTAATCATCTAAGGGCATACAAGCTATACAGATTACATTAAGTGATTCTTCATAATCTGTGACAATGGCATGTCTTTCTCTTTAACTTTTTAGCCCTATGTGAAACAGTTTTATGTTGATGTATTCTTTAGTTAGGATTTCAACATGTTTGATAGTATATTTTTAAACACCATTAATTAGGTATAAGTTTATATGCCGATGTTCATAACTGAGATGGGCCTTTAAATTTATTTTCATATTTATCAAGGGTGAGAAATCTCTATAGAATAAGTTGTAAAGTTTCCTATATTTTTTCTTCCTCAAACTTCATTTATTTTTAGATTTTTAAAACTAAAAGCTACAAATGCATGCTCTTTCAGGAATAATATAGTTTCCCTTAAGTGTGTTAGCACCATCCAAACAAGCCCACTAAGCCCCTTCATCCAAAGCATCCTCTCCCCAGGGACAAGACCTCTCCATGATTAGACATATATCCCAAGATTACCAGAAAAGACTCCTGTGTTGCTCTCAGATTTTCAGTTCTAGTGATGCATTGATTTCCTGCCACATGGGGGAAGGATTTATTTTTCTTTCCTTCTCTTGCTCTTGCACAACATGTGGGCTTCTGTCTAGTTCCCCAGTGTCCTGGTATAGTGGTTCGAATGTGGCTTAGTGTGGTCATGTTGGCATATTTCTTTAGAGACTGTATAAGTGGTATTCAAAACAGACGTCTTATTTCCCTTTTCGGTTTTACTTTAAGAATATAATAATGGTGGTTGCTTTTGTTTTATTGCTTGCTTAGCATTGGTGTTTCATCACTAATTCAACCCCCAGTGGAACGCCTCATCAATTCTCTACAAGCTTTCTTTCAGAGCAGTTGGATGTAGTTGTTATTCTGCCAGTTTTAGCACAGAAAAACGCTCTCCGGGAGAACTCTGCACTTTTACAAAGGAGGCATCTCTGTTTGCCTACAGATGGTGTGGGGGATGCCCGACTTTCTAGGTTTCCTTAATCATCATCTTGGGGGCCCCTCTGTTCCTTCCCTGTGCTACAGTTTCTTCTGGCTTCTCCACTTTTTTTGGGTAGATAAAGGTTTCACCATACTGCATAACCAAGAATACCTCCTCTCACTGTCCTTGAATACCATCTTGGATCAGTCTGCAGCTCCAGGTTAGAAACCTACTGCTTTAGAACTGAAGGAAGGTGCTTCTCAATTGTCTGACAATTTACAGTATTCACCCTGAGAACTCAGAAGCTACTCTCATTCCTCTTCCTTCTAATAGGACCCCTCCCAGTCTCTTCTTGAAGTTTGTGCCTGACTTATTGAACTGAACATTTTGGCATCTTGCATTAACATGTTTCTTTATGGATTTAGTCATATTTTTTTCTGGGTGTTTGATATTTTTTTTTCAGTCTGGAAACTAAAGATTCATTAACTCTGGGGAATTTTCTTGCATTATGTCATTGGTCATTTCTTTTGATATAACTTCTATTCTAGAGTTTTCATAGATGTTGGTTCTTTGGGATGAACTGCCCAGTTCTCTCTCTCTCTCTCTCTCTCTCTCTCTCTCTCTCTCTCTCTCTCTCTCTTAATCTTTTTCTTTTCTTTACTTATCTTTGAAAACTTCCATGAATTATTTTGTTTCTTCTATTTAACTTGTCAGGTGTAGAAAGCGGGTGAAGGTGAATATTGTTCTATGCTCTTTTTTAATAGCACGCTAATCTTGTTTCATGATTGTGGTACCTTCTAATCTCTCTGAGGAGTTCTATCATAGTATTTTGAATTTTTTTATGCTTATTGATCTCTGTGTCCTTCAAATTCCTGCTTAACCATTTTAGAGATTTTCTGTAGATCTCTGATACCTTAACTGACACTTTATTTTTTAAGTTCAGATCTATCTTCTTGGGTAGTTCAGAACTGTAATTTTCTTTCAAATCCATCATCCTGCATTGTTTTTTGTTTGTTTGTTTTTTTTTTCTATCATTCTGAGAGGGAGGCAGGGTTAGAGAGACAGGACTACTCAGCACTGAATAAACAGGGGTTTCCTCAATTGCCTCAGTGGCAGGACAGCTACTCCTCAGATGAGCTCCCTCCCCCCCATGAAACTTGACACTCTCTAGGCCTGTACTGGGGGTGAGGAGAGGGAGTAACTAGACTATTGAATGCAAAGAGGGATCTAGAAGTTGCTAACACTTCCAGCTCAATGTCTGTCCATCCCAACCTCCTGGGGAAACAAATCTGGACAATTCCTGAGTCTTTCAGAGATCCTGTGAAATCAAATTGGCAGTTCCTTTCCATGTTTACAATTGTTTTCCTTGGATCGGCTAAGCTCTTTATTACTGGCCCACATATTCTCCATCCCCCAGAATCTTACTGCTCTGTCATAATTCTTGTAGTTGCCCTCAGTTTACCCCTGCTATCAATTCTACTTTGTTTTGATTAGTCTTTTCTTGGGGAACCTCTACATTTATCTGCATTTAGTTTTTAATGAGTTTAAAGTTATATTCAAGCTGCTTAGCGTGCAACATGACAGATTTTTATTCTAATTTTATTATAAGTCCCTACAGTCCATTTCTATCCCTTGAATCATTTGCCATAATATACTTTATTTTCCTTGGTGCCCACGAGAAAGAATTAACTCTTCTTTAAATGGCATGTCTGCTGTGTTCTCACCAGCTGCTGCCTGGGATTTCTGTGGCGTGCATCACTTGTTTTGCCCTGATAACTAATATGTTGGAAGCTGCTGGCTGGCCAATTGGATAGTTACTGACCTACAATGATAATGGTACTGAGTGAGAAAGATATATCTTCATTCTAAAATGGTGCGTCCTCCAGACATATTTCAGGTAACTCTAGTGTCACCACACATGGGACTTGGTACTGTTGAACAAGTGTGGCCAAGAGTGTGGGTCTGAGTAGGCTTCCTTAACATAATTACCCTGGGCTTTAAAAATGTTTCCTGCGTGGTTCAATCTGGTCCAGACATTTTGTCCATGCATTTTGTCCATAAAATACATGTTACTTGGTATGTAATGAACTTTGGAATGGCATGTTCTAAGTCTTTCTTCTGTGGTTTTGTTAGGTTTGCATTTGGGTATTTCCCCATTAGCTCTGCCTGTATTTAAAGCTGAGTAAAATGTAGTTCCTGAGTTAGAAGAACTATGAAATGCTAAATGAATTTTGTTTTGTTTTGTTTTTAATAGCAAGAGAAACTGCACCAAGGATGGCTCCTGTCTTACACCAAGTTTCCCAACTGACATCAGAACTCTCAGTGAACAACACAGAGTACCGGGCAATGTTTGTGTATTCCTCAATTTTGGGCTCAGGGGACACAAGTGAACTGGTGTCAGGGAGCACTGAGAGGGCCGAACTATTGCAGGGAGAGCCTAGAAGATCAAGTGTAAGAAGAGTTATGCTTGACAGACTGGCATCTTCAGCTTCTCCCAAGGAACTCCGGTCCTTATTCCTGAGATGTGAGATTGTAAGAGCTGAGACCTGGACTGTGAGCAGCTGGGGACCAAGACTAGACAGCAGAAGGCTACAGAGTGTGACTCACATAAATGGCTTTGGGACTGGTTAGTGTTGGACTGTGGTTAAGAAATCAATTGGTTGACTGGTTTTTATAACAGTAACTGAATCGGGTAATAAATACTTCATATGACTTAAAAACTGAAATGGTTCTATTTTTATAAAATAGACAAGGACCTCAGATCCCCAAAAGCTGAGTGAATTAAGAAAGACAGACAAAGGACAGCAGCTATTGAAGAAACTCACTTGCTAGAACTTGGTGAAATATTTGGTTCATCTGACGCCTGACTCCCCACCTGTGCTTGTTTGGCATCTTCAGGGTGACACCTCCCCTGACATATACCAACTCATGTGTTTGCAAAGCACTGTCACCTGCTAAGATGCTACTGTAAAATAGCAATCGAGGCCAGGGATTTTCCAGAGGTCTATGGTGATGTCATGGACCTCTAACATATGACCTTCTTCAACAGAAAGGCTGCTTACCTGAAAAGTCTAGTCACCCATGTGTGATGGTGTAATACGAGGGCCTGCTCATTGGGGTTTCTGACATGCCCAGTTCCCACAGCCGGCATGTCCCAAAGAAAATCACACAGAGAGTCTACGTTAGGTTATAAACTAATTGGCCCATTAGCTCAGGCTTCATATTAGCTCTTGTAGCTTATATTAACCCATTATTCTTATCTATGTTAGCCACATGGCTCAGTACCTTTTTCAGCAGGGCAGGTCACATCCTGCTTCTTCGGTGGTCTGGGCAGGACTGCCTAGGGAACTTCCTGCTTCCCAGAATTCTCCTATTCATATTGCCCCACCTCTACTTCCTGTCTGGTTTTCCTGCCTGGCTACTGGGCCAATCAGCATTTATTTAAAACATGATTGACAGAATACAGATAGCTTTCTCTTTATTTTTTATTCCAGAACTCCAGCCTATGGGATGGTTCTGCCCATATTCAGAGTGCGTTCTTCCATTTCAGTTAGCATAATCTGGAAACTCAAATTAGCCCCACAAATGTACCCAAAGGCTTGTACCCTGGGAGCTCTTAGATCCTGCGAAGTTGATAATCAGTGTTAACTATTGAAATCACTTGCTTCCAGATTTCTGACACCTTCCTCTATTTTTGTAAATGTTGAATTTACTTTTAATTTTGTGCATGTGCATGCACATGCACGCAGATTAAAGGTGGTCATAAACTGTTCAGATTGGGTGTTGAAAATCAAACTCAGGTCCTCTGCAAAAGAAGCAAGCATTCTTTACCACTAAGCCACTCCTTAGTGCCCCACCTTCCTACCCTAAATTATTAATTTGACAGGGTATACTGGAAAGAAAACCATTGATCAGTTTGGTCTCATCAACTGAGAACATTTCTTTTTCAAGGGAAGGGAGATGTCTTCTGGGTCACCATGCATGTACAACTGTACCTTGCTAACTAAAAGAACTCCTCCCATGATTGCTCATTTTATGGGTTCACATCATTCCTACCACTTTTTAAAAAGATAATGCAAAAATGATATGGCCCCAAACTCTAAAGATGTTTTTATAAAACTGTAAAATAAATACTCTAAGCCTCACTGTCCTGAACAACTCCCTTAAACGATAATCCCTGTTCCTCTTCATTCAAACGGCCTATATTTTAAGTAGTAATGTCAATGTATATGCACAACTCCACATTGTTTTTGTTTATACATTCTGAAAATTTCTTCCCTATAAGTTTTCTCAATGTGTATGGCTACATGCTATTCCATAAACTTGACACAACAGTCTTTTTGTTCCATTGATTTTGATGGGCATCAGTCTACTCAGCATCCTTGCACTGGCTGTACATAGTTCAGGCCAATGCCATCACATCTCTTCTTGTGCTGGTCTTTCAGAATGAGAAAAATGTCAAGAGGCACAAGAAGCAAGCATGAGAGACCAAAAGTTGCAGGTCAAAACCCAACAAGCCAGGATACTGGGTTGAGGTCTGGTGTGGGACAATTCTGCATTCTGTCAATTATGGTTTAAATAAATGCTGATTGGCCAGTAGCAGGCAGGAAGTATAGGCAGGACAACCAGACAGGAAGTAGAGGTGGGGCAATGAGAACAGGAGTATTCTTGGAAGAAGGAAGTTCTTCCAACAGTCCTGTCCAGACACCAAAGAAGCAGGATATAACCTGCCCTGCTGAAAAAGGTACTGAGCCATGTGGCTAACATATACTAGAACAATGGGCTAATATAAGTTATAAGAGCTAATACAAAGCCTGAGTTAATGGGCCAATCAGTTTATATCTAATGTTGACTTTTTGTGTGATTTTCTCTGGGACTAAATGGCTGGGAACCAGGCAGGATAGAAACCCCAACAAGCAGGCCTCCATGTTACAGAGGTCTACAGGGTCAAAGGTTAAGGTGAAGGCTGAGAGACAGGCAAGCAGGAATACATAGGGCTGAAAGGTCAAAACAGGTACCTGGGGTGCTCAGATGCTACAAGAAAAACAACCCTTTAGAAGGTGGGACACCCCCCCATCCCTATAGGCTGCTTGCTTCCTGTCACCTCACTCATCCTTCTTGATATGTGTGGGAGATGCAGGGGACACCAGAGACAGGGGAGTCTCATAAGGGCCACATATGACTGAGATGATTTGTGTATATTTTCTCTGTCCCTGACAACACTGTAATTACAGGCATGTATCCTAGAACACCAAATTTATGCCCTCTTAAGAGAACCTGTCCCATCCATAGTTCCTACTGAATGGGGAACATGCAGAAACCTGCTCTCTGTGATCAGCAGGCACCTGACTCCCGCGCAGCCTAAGGTCTTAAAAAAAACCAAGCGGGCCTGTCTAACATCTCTTTGCAAAGTTTTGCCATCTAGAGACTAAGAGACCATGGCTGGAGTATAATAGACTCTGTATGACATACGAGGATCTGCCAGCCGTGATGAGGAGTGAGGGGTGGAGTTAGAAGGCAATGGTGAAAGAGAAACAGAGCAGGCATCCTCACAGGAAGTCATTTCAGAAAATGAAGCCCTTCCGCAGACACTGCTGTTCGTCCCTCACCATGACCCACCTTTTCACCTCCCAGATTAGCTTACATGCACCTTTTTTTTTTAAAAAAAAAATTACATCTCTCTGCATTCTTCCTCCAAGAACAATCTGCATGGATCGCTCCTTTTTCCAATTAAAGGTTGCTGAAACAAGGATCCTCCCAGTGAAATCTCAATAAATACCCAATTCCCTCGAGATGTATGTGTGGAGGTTGCCTGGATGTCACATCTCCAACACACAGGAGGTTTGGCAAGAAAAAGAAAACCAAAGAGTTCTTTACCCGCTTAGACAGGCAGACAATGAAAGCAATTAAGGAATGAGCTCCTGAATGGCTTTTGCCTTCAAGGTCAAGGCTTGACTCGCTGGAACTTTGGCAGAGGCATGCAGTCAGGGTAGAGAGAGAGAAATCATGCCTGGGATGACAGGCTTCTGAGCGGATGGTTAGTAAATCACGTTCTGATGTGAAATAATGACGCATTTCGGTGAGGAAAGATGTGGGTGAAATATTAGCCAAGTTAATCATGTAGGGTAGACTCCAGGAATCCACCGGTCACTGTCCACTCAATATGAGAAAAGATCCTGCCCATGAGGAAAGGAACCATTAAAGCAATTCAGAGACTCCAGGTCGGCCGGGATCAAAGGAAGGGAAGACCGAGGTGACATTTATACTTACAAAGTTCTCGAAGGAAGGATCTATCACTTGCAAACAGTCTATGTATGGAGCCTGCATGGTCATTCAGAAGGAGAATGCTCACCCAAATCGGTATTATTGGTTAACCCACACTGTCACGATGAATTTCTTAATATATCCAACAGTAACCATGCAATATAAAACACACAAAACTCAACCGCTGTGTCCAAATACCAAGTCTTTGAAGATCAGCCACGGTTGTGGGACTCTATTCGATTTGCCATTCAGTGTTGTGTCAGTGGGCCACGTGAGCCCTGCTCCTTAGGGTGGGCTGCTCTTCCCCAGTTAGCTTCTTACTGGAAGTGGGATCGATCAAGATGAACCTGGGGTGACTTTGGAGAGACGGGGGCAAATGTCCAGGATCTGGAGAAGGTTATAGACGACTACAGGGAAGGTGACACCCAGTTCACAGACAGAAACTTTCCTGGTCTGGGGATGTTCCACAATATCCCGTGTACTAAGGTGGATCCCACAGGCAGTCTTCAGGCATTGTTTAGATACAGACCTACTCACACTTTCTCAGTTCCTTATGAGGCATCTTTAACATCCAGTGTCTCATTCCGTCCTTACAGTTACCTTATGAAGGATGCGTGATTGCATCTATTGAACAGCTGAAGAAGCTGAAGTTCTAAGAGGTGAGTCCAATTGCCCAAGCTTGTCTTCCTACCACCCCTCCGCATTCTGCCCACGATGCTGGCCTGCTGACACTTCTCCAGCACTGGGTGGAGGCAGTATTTGCTGCCTTCCTCGTGGTGTTTTCCAAGACTCAAATGTCATAATGGATGCAAATCACCCATGCCTCCTGTTCAGCTGGCTCAGTAGGGCTGAAGTGCCCAGGTTGAGCTACTACCATAGACTGTAGATGACACTCAGTAGAGCCAACCTCTAGCTGACACCAACACTTCCATATCAGTCTTCCAATGAGGCATAGAATCTTTCCTGTGAACCTCAGTTCCTCCCCTCCTGGCACCAAATAGTTAGTGGCAGCCCCAAGTCGCTCTTAATGAAATGAAAGCCAGACTGACATCCCTAATACTCTCCAGCTGTTTTCTAGTGTGTGCCATTAGGGTAACTGTGTCGGAGAAGGGAGCGTGGAAGCTAAGACAGTCATCTAGCTGGGGTCACTGGAAACTGCAGACGGCACTTGATTAGGAGGGTACGGAAATGAGAGGGGCACCTCAGGGGCAGAGGCAGCGGCAGTGCCGGAAGCAGGTGCGCTAGACTCACTAGCTGGATACCATTCCTCTCCTAAGTTGTGAGTGTGTGCTCTGAGTCATCCTTTCAAGAGTTCATCGACATATGTGATCATGTGGTTTCCTAATGGCCCGTGTTCCCTGACTACACAATCTAATGTGAGACTCTCCAAAGTAGAGCTAGAGGTACCTGGTGAACAATGGCAGCACAGCGAGGAACATCTGGGTATAATACAGAGACAGGAGTGTGACCATGAAAGGCACACAAGGGGAGGCATAACTTGGGGGTGCGATATATTTGGTCATCAAAAAAGGAAGAAAGAACACTGAGATGAATGTGACCATGAGAATATTTCAGAGTAATCACGTAATTAAAAATACAAACAAATAAACACTATTAAAAGAATGCACACTGCACTCTTGAACTCACAGCTTCGATCACTGATATAGGATCTCTGTAGTATTTGTCCTCTCAGTACCCTGTCACCGGAAACGAGGGACTCATGGGCTTCATCTCTCCCTAAGGATTTAGATGCAGCAAATGGTGGATGTTAGAGGGGCGGAGTTTTCTTCAGTGGTGTAGCTAATGGTAAGGTCACATTGTAAACAAGCTTAATGAAAATCATTGGGTTATAATGAAAGTTATGAGAGCAGAAGGGTGACTGCCTGGGAAGAAAGAAGAGTAGGGGTGGGAGGAGGACAAGCGAGGGGGTGGGGGTAAATACGCTCAATATATGTACATGAATGCAAATGTCATAACAAAACACATCGATATGTGTAATTAACATATGCTAATTATGAGCACAAAAGGTAAATTACTCTATACACTTAGATCATCCAAAGATGTCTCTCATAGCCTTTCCTAGAGCATGTCACATGCTGTAATGAAGGCCTTTCTCAACCCTTTTCCATCATCTGGAGGTGATGTGGCTGTGCTCACAGCAATTGCTGTGGAGGCTGATCAAAGAAATCAAGTATGACTCCAAAGTGTTCTTCTGTGGCCAATGCGACAGGGCCCCATGTCTACCATTTGACTCTTCTGGCTGATTCGGAATTCCACCGTGGATTGCTTGGAGTCATAGAAAGGCTGTGTCTCTATAAGAAGGCTTACTTTCGCCATCCCTTAGTCCCATTTCCCTAAGCTGAGCTTGTGAAGATGCCAAGTAGCAGTGAGTTAGAGACGGTTCAACAACAGGAGTCTTGGTTGAGTGGAGACCCAGATGAGTTCACTGAAATCTAGGCTTAGTTGCTTAACAAGGGCACAGCTTGAATAAAAGCCACCTCAGCTCTGCCTTCAGATGGCTGAGCTTCAGGGACATTCTGAGTAGAAATAGGACTCCCTTGTCTAAGATGCACTCTGAACTCTAGATCACTGAATGGCTGACGTCTGTGTTGTACTTCTCAAAGTAACAATGAACCAAGGATTTCAGACATGACACCATCACAACTAGCCTTCACCTTGGTTAAAAAACAAAAAGCAAAACAAACAACAACAAAAAACAAATTCCAGAAAAATATTTTCCCTAGAATCATTATTTGCAAAACACATGCTCCTCATCAATTCATTCAAATTTTTGGAAGCTGTTCATACTACAGGGCACGTATGCTAAACAAACTCCTGTGAATAAGACACAGAATCCTGTCCAAGGGGAGTCAGGAGGCTAATGGGGAGGACCACAGCATCGTGACCTAATCACACCTGTATATTCCAAGGTATTAATCAATCTCCTTTGTGTTTTTCAACATTTCACTCTTGATTTAATAGCTTTCATCTGCTGAATATCATACAGAGGTGTGATGACGAATGACATACAAGCAAATACATTAATTCTAAAAGGTTCTGTGTGGTAGGAGAGAAGTCACTAAGTGTATCTATAGGAGAGAATGGGGCAGTGAACTGGGATGGTGTTGAAAAGTGGCAAGGCAAAGGTTCCTATGATGTCCTTCAGATAAAATTTTCAGAAAGAAAAGCTTTAAATATTGGTGAAGGAGGAAAGAATTATGGGTGGATGCAAGTAAATGAATACATATTACAGGATTAGCTTTTGGCCAAGCGCTTAGCTGAAAATGTCAACCACAGCTTTTAAGTTCATAATCATTAATACACAACTTTCCTGATTTTTTTTTACAGTAACTATTCTGCAAGTTTTGAAGTATTTTCTTTCCCAGTGGTGATAAACTACCCCGCCCAAAGCAGGGATAAAGAGCTTGTTTGGGCTCATAGTTCTGGGGAGACAGCCCATGATGGTGGGAAAAACATATCAGGAGAAACAGGAAGCTGGCTGGTCACATTGCATCTACACTCAGAAAACAAATAGTGAACAGGAAGTAGGGGCTCAGGACATAAAGTCTCAAGGCCAGCTCTAGTGACCCACTTCTTCAAGCATGGCTCCCTCTTCTGAATATGCCACAACCTTACCAAACAGCCAAGTGTTCGAATGCATGAACCTCTGTGTGTGTGTGTGTGTGTGTGTGTGTGTGTGTGTGTATGTATGTTCCACATTTAAAAAACTACAGGCAATAAACCAGGTCACTTCTGCATGAGACTTGCATGGCCTTGTTTTCTCTTACGTGGGATGTACATATTCTGCTCACTCAAACCACCCGTCAAAATTTTGAAAAGCACACTTCATAACTTCATATAAAGAACACCCCTCAAGGGCAGGTGATGTGGTTTTTCTGAGGCTTCATATCCCAACCAGAAATAGCTCAAGTGTTTGAACCACTGGTTTGTGCACAACCTGTGCCTTCACTTCTATGAAACACAGTATTTGATTTGAAAGAGACTTGCAAGCCAGCTCTGAGCCAACCTTGATTGAAGTGAAGTATTTCCTTTAGGGCACTGAAGACATGGAAGGTAAGTGTCTGGAGTCAGTACGTTTAGCCCTTCCCTCTCAACAGCAGCAAATGTACTTCTATTGTTCCACAATACACTCCATAAACACGTGTGTGTGTGTGTGTGTGTGTGTGTGTGTGTGTGCACGTGCGATGGTGTAGGTGACAGAGAATGAATGACAGGTATTATTCTTCAGGCATAATTTATATTTTGTTTTCATTTCATTCACTGTGGTTTTGAGAGGGGTCCCTCATTGTCCTGTAACTCACCAAGCAGGCTAGAGTGGTAGGCCAGCGAGCCCCAGGGGTTTGCAGTCTCTGGGATTTACAAGAATACACTCCCACATCTGGTGTTTTTTACAGATTCTAGAATGGAATTTATTTTACCAAACCATATTTCCTCCAGCCTGAGTAAATGCCTCCTCCCCCGCCCCCAGCACTGCAAAGTCCCAATGCAGGGGCACTTCCAGACTCTGCGTCCCAATTCTCACAGTATCAGCCCTTTGGTTCCAGGTAAAGCTGGGTTCCAGCACCATCCTGACTCCCTTGCAAACTCTTCCAGTTGTATCTCCTTCTGTCTTATTTGCCAGTCTAGCCCCCTGGTGCCCTGGGCTCAGCCTGCCCAGCTGCCCCTGAGCTATTTGGATAGAAAAACACAGCAGTGGTGTCTGGTTCACTTTAAAAAGTTCATTGTTTCTAGCCTCAAATGGACACTCAATGCTGCCCAGCAGGCCCTTCACTTTTCTCCCATGGCCTCAATTCCCTAAGAAGACTATTTCATGTCTTCTTCCCCGAAACCTCCTCTATTCCTTCCTCCACTCTCAGATGATGGCTTCTCATTTCATGGATAAAATTGAAAAATTATCTTCCCTTCAGCAAACCTGCAATCTTCATCAAGGCTCATCTTCCCCTCCTTGGCTTGGTTAAAATGGAAAAGTGCTCTCCAGCCTCCGAGCCTGAAGTCTTCCCCCATGCTGTGGGTCTCGGCCACTCCAACACAGCCCTGCTTGCCCTTCCCTCCCCAGCATCTGTCCCTGTCTTTCTGACTGGATCAGCCCCACTGTTGACCAAACATGCTCTCTTGCCTTGTGGAATTTAGGTTTGCTCTGGGGATGGACCCCAGGGCCTCATGCTAGACAGGCTTTATACCCCACCCCTTTCTCCCAGATGGCTTGAAGGGAAAACTGGGAAAAAAAAATCTCTACTGCATAACACAGTTCCCCATGTTCTTTTTGATTTTTCTCAGGAACTCACAGAGAGGTCCACTCTCTGGCTCCACACCATTCTTACCCTACTTTGATTTTCTCTCTCTCTCTCTCTCTCTCTCTCTCTCTCTCTCTCTCTCTCTCTCTCTCTCTCTCTCTCCCAAACTATATTTTCTCATTTTACAAGTCCCACTCCCTTTCCTCCTCCCATTCCCTCTACCTTCCTTTCTACCCCACTCACATCCACTCCTCAGAGAGGGTAAGGCTTCCCAGGGGCGTCAACAAAGTCTAGCACATTGCTTTGATGAAGGATCAAGACCCTCCCTACTATATCTAGGCTGAGCAAGGTGTCTCTCCTTGCTCTAGATATAGAGAATGGGCCCCAAAAAGTACAAACAGTAGGGATAAATCATAGTTCCACTGCCAGTGGTCCTACAGTCCGTACCAGCCATAAGAAACAAGTGGGTATAGCTATTATACTATCTAACAAAATAGACTTCAAACTAAAATCAGAAGAGATGGAGAAGGACATTTCATACTCATCACAGGAAAAGTCCATCATGATAAAGCCTCAATTTTAAACATCTCTGCCCAAATACAGGAGCATCCACATATGCAAAGAAACATTATCAAAGCTTAAATCTCACATCAAACCACATACACTAATAGTAGGAGAAGACTTCAACACCTCATTCGCCCCTATAGACAGGTCAACCAGACAGAAACTTAATAGAAAAATAAGAGAATTAACAGATGCCATGACTCAAATGGACTTAATAGACAGCTATAGAACATTTTACCCAAACACAAAAAAGTATACCTTATTTTCAGCACCCCATGGTCTCTTTGGAAAGGCACAAGCTGAAGGTTCCAAAGGCCTCCCAGATGCCACCTCAAGCAACAGTCATCTACTGCCTCCTGACCTTCCTTTCCAGACACCCAGGGTTCCTTTTCTCCCCTATCCGACCTCCAGATTTTAATGTGAGGACTCAGTCTTAGCTGCGTTTTTGTTTCCCTTCTTGGGCCATCACATTGAGTATGTTGGTGAGTTGGCTTTCATGTTTATCAAAGAAGTCTACATGTGTAGAGTTTAAAGGGCAATTAATACTATTTACAACCTATCAATGTTAGTCTCTAAACATCAGACACATTGGATAAATGTTTGACTTCATTTCTTAGCATGAAGTTGACTCCCATAGTCTCTACCTTCTGTTTATCCCTAGCCTGAATCTCCTGAACAGCTGACAACATGTGACTTCCGACACCAAGCTAGCAAGTCAAGTGAGGTCTTTCCTAGTTCCCTTGCTCTGTCTTAGTGCGCAAACTCTTTTCAGTTGAAGGACATTCTTTTAATGGAGAGTGGATAGGAGAAAAGAAACTACAGAATTTTTTTTTTATCAGGCTTTAAGTATCTTTGTTACCTTAATCAAGTTAATTAAGCCTCTTAAGAAATGTGTGTATGTGTATATCTGTGTTTGTGTATGTGTATGTACATGCTCTATGTGTATGTGAGTGTGTGTATACATGTATGGGTGGGTGTGTGCATACATGTGCATACATGTGTATTTGTGTGTGGCATGTGCATGTTCACAGAGAAGCCAAAGGAGGACATGATGTCCACTCTTTCACTTTTTACCTTTTCTCCCCTGATACAGGAACTAGGAAGGCAGGCAGCAGCCGTCATCCATCCCTGTCTCCACCTTCCTCTAGCACTGGAATTACATGCATACAATAGCCTTACCTGGTTTTTTAGATTGGTTTTGGGATTTGAACTCAGGTCCAAATATTTGTTTATCTAAACAGCACTCTGTCTGATTTATCTCTCCAGCCCAACTATTCAGAATTTTGAAGTTCATTCCATTTTCTTCCATGTTTCATAGCTTTTGTTGAGGTCAGTGTTTCCTTGAATCTTTCTGCTTTTTATTGAGTGATTTTCTTCCCGTGTGGAAGTTTCATATTTTTCTGTCCCTAGGCTTAGAAACTGCCCAGTGGACTTTGCCATTTGCATGTTTTTAAAATTCTTTGTGACAGGCACTCAATGGTCCTTTTGTAAACTAGAGACAACCATTTTTAATTTAAGAAATGAAAATGAAAGTCAAATTCGCTGAATAGTTGTTCTGTGCATCAACTCACCTGTTATTTCTCACTGCTATTACGTTATGATGAGCCCTGATACTCCTTCCAATGCATCCTCCCACTTTCCTATCGAATTTTAAAAGTGACTGCCAGATTATAACAAAAAGTATCCTGATTTATTTCTTTTTTATAGCACCCTATCTATATTTGTTAGATAATGTGTCATCATTCAAAGAATCCTAATTATTATTTGAGGGGGTCTTTCCCTTTCAATTGTTTGTTTGGTTTCCTCTTTAGTTTTAGAGACATTCTAAAGAATTACTACTGACTGTTTGTAGACCCATTACATAATGAAAGCTGATTGCAAGCTCTCTTAGCTTCCTGGGACTTGCTGGCTGGTATAATTTTATGTAGGTTGCACCCACTAGACAGGTCTTTCTTCAGTTTCCCAAAACCTGTCCAGAGCTTTTCTATATTGTAGACATTGGACATCAGGTTCAGTCTGAAGTCCACCCAGCCTGCCACTCCCCTGACCTTTCATACACAGGTATGCATCTGCACCTTAAGCCTACTTACTTCATTTTTTTCATCATTGACCACATAGCTCCTCTGCAGGGGACTTTTATCTGATCATCTAATATAAGCAAAACAGTTCCCAGAATTATTTCCCTATTTCCTTCTTCTGAAAACAGTTCACCATGTCCTTGATGGAATAATATATCACTTAGCTGAGTGTTTTCCTGGACCTTTTCTGTCATCTCACAACAGGTCCTATGGGCATGAGCCATCTCTATTTCTTCCATACTATAGTTTCAAAACTTTGCATTCCAATACAACATGCTCAATTAATATTTATCCAGTTGATGGGTGAAGGGATGGATGAGCAGGCAGGTGGATGAACAGAAATTCTAGTTTTGATCAGTCTCTGTATCTTTGTGACCTTAAGCAAGCCAATTGCTTTCAAATTTTACCATAATTAGCCTCTTCTGACTTAGAATTGCAAGTCTTCAGGCATAAATACCTGAAGAGGTATTTATGATGTAAAAATAAATTAATAGATGTGTGAGTGCTGAGTACAAAATGATTTTTGGGTGAATTGGGGTATTATAAAGACCAGACATAGCTTACTCTACTTTTTTTTATTTTTCTTCTTTCCATATAGAAATCTTCATTTAACACCTCAGAGCTCATGCCCTGGTTGCACCTGTAAGTGATGCTCTTAGTGAGTGTTCTTTTTAGATCCAAATTAACCAACCTCCTCAATGTGATTCAGACCAGATATGCTGTAGTCTTACTCCCAAGTGAGTCAAGTCGTAAACAGATTCTGCTTCCTGCTCTAGTTCAATGAAGGGAATTAACAACGTCAACACAGGCTCGAGCTCAAGTACAAACAAAGAAAGAAGAAAGAAGCTCCTGTTCATGAAGGAGGATTAAACTACCCCTATAATTGTACCATAGACATCTTTTCAAATTTGTTCCTTTCAAAACTAATGACTCTTTTTGTTTTTCTGGTAAGGATACAGTCAAAAATCACATGTTTATTCATTGCTGATAGAAATGTAAATTGATGTAATCCTTGTGGAAAGCTCTTTGTAAATACATATTACATGCCTTAAAGGTATTTATATCTTTTGGTTCCCAAATTGTCCTTTTGAAATTATCCTAAGGAAATAGTCTGAAATATAGAAAAATAAAGTATATAAAATGACTATTTCAGGTATTTCACAGAAAACTGAAAGCATTAGAAGCAACATAAACTTCCAATGACACATCAAGTTTAACTAAACCCTGATGGACTATGATGTAGCTACAGAAGTCAAGAGCCTGACAGCTATGGGATCAGCATAGGGAAATGTTCATGGTACAGAATGTATTGCCCAGTAAAATGCACTCTGTTACTTCTGACTTAAAAACACTTAAAGTTTATAGGTAACAAAGCACATCCTATCTATATGGTAAAATAATGGGGAGGTTATTTTTTTCCATAAAGATTTGGGCTTGTTACTTGTGAAAGATCCTTGGAGTGGGGAGACTCTCACTCAAGTCTTGGGATAACACGACCCCACCCCCCCCAGGAACTCAGGAGAGACCATCCTTGCTGCAATTACACAAGGTTTATTGACAGGACATGAACCAGTGCACTGGGGCCGAAACTCATTTCCCACACAGGAGAAGAGTTTGACAACGACAAGTAGCCGGGAAAAGAAGTATTTAAGGGAAGAAACCATAACCTAATAACCCAAAGGGGGTAGGGAAGGCATCATTGGAAAATTCCAAAAATACCAGTGATCATTGGAAAATTCTGAAAATACCAGTGATAATAACAAGGGGATAACTCCCTGTTTCTCAAGATTATAATCTAACTTTATGGTCAGCTAGTTCCTGGAACAGAGTCACTAAACCAGCTAACCTAGATTTTTGGTTCTTCTCTCCCTGCTAGATTTTTTGGCTCTACTCTTTCTGCTAGAGGGGTCTGAATTTAACTGGGTCTTTCACTTGCTCAGATGGTTTGTATTTCAGAGAAAGGATATAAAAGAAAAAAAAGCAAGGAAATGGAGAAAAGGGCTTTTGTAAAATAATTTTAAAATCTTGACAATGCTACACATGTATATCCTGAATTATACTCATCTATACTTCTTAATTCTCCCTCTACCACCGCTACCTTCCCCAACACGCCTACTCCCAACTTAATTTCTCATCTTTCTTTTTCTTGATAACCCATTAAGTCCAGTTTCACAGTAAGATCATCCATTGGAGCAGGAGAAACCTCCCAGTGGCCACACTCTCAGAGGAATAATAGCTCTTCAGTAAGGCATGAACCTGGAGAGCATCTCGCTTCTATTCGGGAATTTCATCTGCATTGATCTTGTACAGGTAACCACAGTTGCTGTCAGTTCATGAGTGTGAACCATGCCATGTCTAGAAGACAGCATTTCATGGGCAGAAATCACTGTCAACCAGATGCTGAACTTCCTCACATAGAAACACTGCTCTGAATTATCTTCCACTTCTTTCAGAGTTGAACACGGGCATGAGCACAAACACAGACAGGACTATCCAATTCAGAGCCCATTAGCCCTTTATGACTCTCAGTCAACTTTTAGACTCTTCTGATTCTCCCACATTGCAGGATAAAACATTAATGAGGATTCAAACAAGCTTTCTTTAGGAGTGTTTTATACTACTGGGGAGTATATCAGGGGTATCTAACCTTAGATGCAAGCACACTGTTTCTATACAGGGCTAGACAGCAATATTCTTAGACACTGTGGACCAGGGCATCTCCATTGGAACTATTCAATTTTAGCAGCAGAATGAATGAAGTAATTAATGAGCACAATCTTACTCCAATCAAACTTTATTTACATAAACAGTAGTGGCTTGCTGATATTGATTTAGCTAACAGGCCTTCGCCTCCATTTGCATTTGATGCCACCACTTGTCATCAATATTCAGTTAATGTCATGTTCTTTTCAGGGCTCTTGTTAGGCAAATGTCCCTGTCAATTCTAGAGTTTTGAAAGTTGTTTACAATGTATTTCCTGTCTACTTAGGTATTATATTATGGAGTCTTTGATGGAGTTGAAGAATAGATAGTTTAATTTTAGTTTTCCTTAATTATGATAAAAGATCAAGTAGATGTAAATATAACTGTAATTCTTGCTTGATAACTGTTTTGTTATATATAATTTTACTATGTTAAAGTTGAAACCTTTCTTTTTATTTAAACAGAAAAGGGGAGATGATATGGGATTTTCCTCTGTATGCTTTGATTGCCATTAATGAATAAAGAAACTGCTTTGGACCTATAGCAGGGCAGAACTTAGGCAGGGAAAACTAAGCTGAATGCTGGGAGGAAGAAGGGTGGAGTCAGAGAGACACCATGGAGCTACCAGAGACAGATGTTGGGAACATTAGCTGGTAAGCCACTGTCACATGGCAATAAGCAGATTAATAGAAATGGGTTAAATTAATATGAAAGAGTTAGCCAATAAGAAGCTAGAGCTAATGGGCCAAGCAGTGATTTTATTAATACAGTTTCTGTGTGATTATTTCAGTTCTGGGCAGCCAGGACAAACAAGTGGCCTCCTTACTACATATAATTTTCAAAACAAGCTTATAAAGTTAAATTTTATGTTTTGTATCTCATAGATAGGCAAATACAAGTTCAGAGAAGTCACATAAATTACCCAAGATTATCCCACAAACTGGGGTTTCAGTTACTGAATCCAAACTCATATCATGGGACCATGCTGTTTTTCTAAAGATATCTCTTTGTGTGTGATTGACTGGAGGGGGAACTAGATGCATATGCATTTGGAAGTCAAAGATTGTCATTGTATGTCTTCCCAACACCTATCTTGTCATTTGAGACAGGGTCTCTCACTGAACATAGCAATCATTGATTGGCTAGACTGCTGGGTAGAGAGCTGCACCCAATCATCTTATCTCTCTCTACCTGCCCATTACTAGGGTTATAGACACACCTGTGACCAAGCCTACTTGGTGCTACAGTCCCAAAAATGCTCTGTGGGATATCCTGGCTTAAATTTCAGTTGGAATGTTAATTCAGGCAAACAAACAAACAAAACAAAACCCTTAAATACCCTCTTCCATTGTTTTCTGCCTGCTGGCTCCTGTCTAGGAACACAGGGTCATCATAGCTGCTAGTGGATGCAAGAAAAGAGCATCTTTTCCTTTGCCTTTCCTCAGCTGTGGATCAGAAGTTCTTTTATTTTTTTTATTTTTCGTTTATATATTTATTTATTTATTTATTAAAGATTTCTGCCTCCTCCCCGCCACCGCCTCCCATTCCCCTTCCCCTCCACCAATCAAGTCCCCCTCCCTCATCAAACCAAAGAGCAATTAGGGTTCCCTGCCCTGTGGGAAGTTCAAGGACCACCTACCTCCATCCAGGTCTAGTAAAGTGAGCATCCAAACTGCCTAGGCTCCCACAAAGCCAGTACGTGCTGCAGGATCAAAAACCCATTGCTATTGTTCTTGAGTTCTCAGTAGTCCTCATTGTCCGCTATGTTCAGCGAGTCCGGTTTTATCCCATGCTTTTTCAGACCCAGGCCAGCTGGCCTTGGTGAGTTCCTGATAGAACATCCCCATTGTCTCAGTGTGTGGGCTCTCCCCTCGCGGTCCTGAGTTCCTTGCTCGTGCTCTCTCTCCTTCTGCTCCTTATTTGGACCTTGAGATTTCTGTCCGGTGCTCCAAAGTGGGTCTCTGTCTCCTTTCATCGCCTGGTGAAGGTTAATATTCAGGAGGATGCCTATATGTTTTTCTTTGGGTTCACCTTCTTATTTAGCTTTTCTAGGATCACTAATTATAGGCTCAATGTCCTTTATTTATGGCTAGAAACCAAATATGAGTGAGTACATCCCATTTTCCTCTTTTTGGGTCTGGCTTACCTCACTCAGGATAGTGTTTTCTATTTCTGTCCATTTGCATGCAAAATTCAAGAAGTCATTGTTTTTTACTTCTGAGTAGTACTCTAATATGTATATATTCCATACTTTCTTCATCCATTCTTCCATTGAAGGGCATCTAGGTTGTTTCCAGGTTCTGGCTATTACAAACAATGCTGCTATGAACATAGTTGAGCATATACTTTTATTGTATGATAGGGCATCTCTTGGATATATTCCCAAGATTGGTATTGCTGGGTCCAGGGGTAAGTTGATCCTGATTTTCCTGAGAAATCACCTGAACAGAGAATTCTCAACAGAAGAAGTTCAAATGGCCAAAAGACACTTAAGGTCATGTTCAACTTCCTTAGCGATCAGGGAAATGCAAATCAAGACAACTTTAAGATACTATCTTACACCTGTCAGAATGGCTAAAATAAAAAAACACCAATGATAGTCTTTGCTGGAGAGGTTGTGGAGAAAGGGGTACACTTATTCATTGCTGGTGGGAATGCAAACTTGTGCAACCACTTTGGAAATCAGGATCAGAAGTTCTTAGTGCATCACAATCTTTAAAATGCATCAGACTCATACAGAGAACTGTTAAGGCCAGACTACTCAGCTCAAGCTCTGGGATTCCGGAGTCTGCCACTTGGCCTCAGAACTGTACTTATACCAAGTCCCCCAGGGTTGTTTCTGGACCAGTTGATTCTATTTTAAGAATCATTATTCTAGACTACTCAATCTTCCAATTACACATGGGCACTAATCTCCCTCAAAGATCATAACCCTCCTTTGTTGACCATTGCTTACATAACCCAGGAAGCTATTTTAAAAAGAATCTAAGCAGGTGATAGAATATACCAATGACAGTAAACCATTAAAAATAATAATGGACATTTATATATATTCAAAATATGTGTCCTTTGTTGTGGGGAGCTGCGGGCCTGCTTTTCATCCAGCCTGGCTCCTACATGGCTAGCTTTACATCCGAAATAATTACACACAAATATATTCTTTTAAACACTGCCTGATCCATTATCTCAAGCCTCCTACTGGCTAATTCTCACATCTTGCTTCACCCACATCTAGTAATCTATGTAGCACAATGAGGTGCGCTTACTGGACGTCCATCCTGGGTTGGAGCATCATCACATCTCTGCTCCAGAGAGGAGAGACAAGGCGATTGCCTCACTTCCTCTTCCTCCCAGCATTCTGTTCTGTCTACTCCACCTATCAAAATTCTGTCCTATCAGGGCCAAGCAGTTTTCTTTATTAATTGACCAATGAAAGCAACAGATAGATATGACCTTCCCACATCAGTCCTTTCCTTTGCAGTTCTCAGTGAGGGTCTATCAGATATTATGGTTATGTTTCTTCCTTTCTTAAGAGGATATTACCTCATCACCCGTTAAGTCTTGAGTTCTCTTCCAGTATTTATGATTCTTTCTCTTGTTGTCCTGGTCTTGCTCAAGGAATTAACTCCTCAGCACATCAACTAATCAAGGGGCTGATTAAGAACAAAGAAATGTCTATACACATGACAACTTAATGGAGCATGCACAATAATCAAGAATCTTGCCATGTGCAAATAATGTGCAGTCCTTCCATGCTAATAATTGAAATCCTTCATTCTCAAGGGTCTGGGTACCATTCTGTAGTTGGAGGAGTGATCTCTGGCCTATGAATCTCTCTTAGATTCTTCCCCACCCCCATATTCTCTCAGAGTCAGGTTTGTTGAGCTCCTGCCATTTACATGAATGGCCTTCAGCTCAGTTCCACAGCCAATCTTGATGGTGCCTTGGTTTATTATTCCCCTCTTTCAGCTTGCTGCTTTGATGCCTTAGGCCAGTGTTCTTTTCAGACTCCTTTGTCTGTTGACAGCAGAAGAAAGCTTTGGAAAAGGCTGATTCTCTCCATCCAGTTTCTGACGTTTCTCCAGTGTACCGTAAACCATACCTCCAGACCATGTGATGTGACCTGCTTGCCTGTTCACTTGTTGGGCACCTGTTGAATGATTCTTATATGCCAGGCACCATGTTTATTACTGGAAGGCAGCTGTGTTTGGGATGTGACATGTGCCCTAATCTACACTTGGTGTTAGATGGCACTCTGAGAACATCAGCATTATAAATCCAGCTGTTAGAAGCATTTATGGATATTTTCCTTATTATAATAATACTGCAGCTAATTAATTGCACCGATCATGATTTATCTTAGGGACAGTTCTATGCACTATGGAGTGGGAGGGGCTGAGGTGGTATGGTTTTTGGGGGACTATGTTTTGAAGGTTGACAGATTCTTCTACTGCTGCTTGGACCATAGTACAGACAATGGAAATTACAGATTAAGGATTGCAGTAATTCAGAGACATTTTTGTCATTTAGGTGTTATAAAGAAATAGTATGTATGTATAATGCATAGGTCAAAACAGATTGTACACGAAAGAGAAGTTTGAGGGGAGTATGATGAAACATAAGAGCATGAATCGGGGTTGAAGAGGCCAGCAAACAGGGTTTATTGATGACTCAGAGCCAGCCTGGTTTTACCTTATGAGGACTAGGTACCTGGCAGGAAAATGAATATAAAGACTATCAAGACTAAGCTCAAACTTCAGTTATGTGAATTTAGGCAAGGTTTTTCTTTAAGTTGTGTGATATCAGTTGTGTTATGTGCAGTGGCATGTGTCCTTGTGCCTCTTGCTGAGGTCCCTTTCACCGAGCATTTCAAAATTAGTTTCAAAGGCAATTCTAAAACCCAGTTGTAGGCTTGGCATGGTGTGCCCACCTCCAGTCTCAACACTTGGGAAGCTGGAAGCTAGGGCGGGAGAAATGTGAGTTCAAGGCTGTCCTGGTCTACATAGTGAGCTATAGACTAGCCTGAGCTACATAGTGAGAGTCCATCTAGACAAAACAATACACCCCCCTCACATCTTAGTATAGTTGCATATGAACAGTCTCCAAACTAAAAATGGCAAGTCTTTGGAAAACCCAGCTTATCAGTATGAAGACTGGTAGCTGAATTTATAACTGTAAACATTTCAAACTAATTTTCCAGACTCACTGTACAAAACTTCTTTAGGCACTCAAAATTATAGAAATAATTTTCATAAAAACAAACATCATATATTTTATTACAAGGTAAATTCATAGAAGAATGTATTTAAAATAAATGGAAAAGTAATACTGCCATATAAAAAGGTATATTTGGGACAGAAAAATCTCAGGAGATATTACAATGGATATTATTTTTCTTTCTCATAAAGTTTTAGTTATCTAAAGTTCTATGGATTGAATGTTTGTGTGTATGTCTGCAATTGAGACATTGAAGTCTAATCCCCTATGTGCTTATCCAGAGGTGTGGCCTATGAAAAATAATGAAGTTACAGGAGCCAATCTTCATGAAAGGAACTCTTGTCCTTATGGAGGACATGCATGGAGCTTAATTGTCCTTCTGGCAAGTGCTATGCTAGCGATTAAAAACACATCCTTGTAAGATCCCAGTCTGCTACTGGCTTGATCTTGAACTTGCCAGGCACAAGAACAGTAACCTTGTACTTGCATGCACTCCCCTCCTCAGTTACTTTGTTGCAGTTGGCCAAATGGAGTAAGAAAGTTAGGAAGTATTATCCATGGGGTAGAGTATTTTCTCCTTGTCAAGACCAGAGCACAAACATCTCCAGTTATAAACGGAGCACAAACATCTCCAGTTATAACTCTTGTTGAACACTTGATTCTCAAGATTGTTGAATTCCTCTGCTCAAGCTGAATGAACACCAAAAACCCAGTAGGATCAAATACTGGAGGTTTTCAAGGCTCTGTAGTACCTTCTATTGTAGTACACTAACACACACAAGTGGGAAGCTGGGAAATAGTGCCCCGGTGGGGAGGAATTGGTTGATGTATGAATATCTGATATGCCACAGTGGGGGTCTTGAATTACATGCATGATAGGATTGAAATACACGTGTGTATCCATTTACATATAAATGTATAAAGTTCTAATAGTCTTAACGAAAGGTGTATCTCTAAAGCAAGGGATGTGGGATTTGAGTACCATGCTTGTATGGTGTTCACAGTCTTGCAGCACAAACCCTGACCCACTTTAAGAGTGTGAAAAGATCCTAATGTCACAGACAGGTAAGGACTTAGAGAAGAGTTACCAGTCTTTTATGAGTCCCATGTCTCTCCTCTATCCCTGAAGCCTAAGAATGAGATTTCAGTAAATCTACTTGGGGGAACCCATTTTCTGTTTTCCCGAAGAGACTGACTCATGCCTGACAGTCTACAGAGAGACACCTTAGGAAAAAGCCAGCAGAATTCCACTCGGAAGACATTTATCTTCTGACATAGGTCACATTCAAAGGTCACATGCCAGGAAGTGTTAGCAAGTAGCTTCTTTGTAACTTGCCTAAGAGGGGGTAGATGGTGGGACAAAAGAACCTCTAGAAACCACCTGGAGATGCAGAGCCAGGGCCTTAGGGGCATCCTCAGAGAGCAGTCAGAGGACACCCATCTTCCTACATGATAAGACTTACAAGTAAGACATCTTCAGAAATCTGCTGGGTGGAGAGATCTTCAGAACTCCTAGTGCTCTGAGAAGGGAAGAAAGGGCTCAAAACCTCCCCAGATCCTGATAGTATCAAAGTCTACTCATGACGGCCTCAGTTAAGATGTCATTCTCTTTTCTTCCCCATGATCTGATTTTCAAGGACCAGAATCCAAGTGGGAACCTCAGAGAAGAGATGGAGAAGCATGGCTGAAGAAACAAGAATTCCTTTTTCACAAAGGGAAACTTCCTTCCATGCTGGAGGGCACGAAGGAAGGGGGAGGCTTTCGTCTTAAGACAATACTGAAGTTTTAGGTCATTGCTCTTGGCTGGACATTAATTATTGACTTTATGTATACCACATGCATATAGTCCCCACAGAGGCCAGAAGAGGATGATGGATCCCCTGAAGCTGGAATTACAGGGAGTTGTAAACCACCATGTGAATACTGGGAACTGGACCAGGATCCTCTGCAAAACCAGTACATGCTCTTAACCCCTGAGTCATCTGCAGCATCACCCCCAACACACACATTGTTTCCAATGGCTAATTTCGTCCCAGGGGACGATGATGGAGCATTAGCGTGCAGTACAAGACTACAGTGTGCGACCCTTCAATAAAATCGTTTCACACAAACATGTGAAAACAGCAAACAGTAACAATAGCACGCTAACAACCACAATCTCTGAACAGTTGGATGAGGCCAAATTAGTTTCCTCTGGGTGTGTATGCATCGCATAAAGGTACCACAGTCCACATGATAGTCACCAAGTAAAAAGCACATTGTACAGCAGACAGGAAATTATGCATAACTATAAAATATTTTCTCATCTCGCATATTATAATATGACTATTTCCTGGATTCTTAACCTCAAAAATCATTGAGTTTAAAAGCTGCCAGTATTTGATTTATGAGCATTAAACCAGACATTAAGCCCATTTCAGAATCAGTCTGTGTCTTCAAGTGCCAAATTTACTGGAATGAAGTGATTCTTTCTCAAAGCATCCATCTACCTCCTTTTTCTCTATGAATATCTCTCTGTTCTTTTAAAAATATTTGTGTGTGCGCTTGCACGTGTGTGTGCATGCATGCGTACATGCACGTGTGTATACTTAAGAAGATCAGAAGAGGGTGTCAGGTCTCTGGAGCTGGACTTAAAGGTACTTACAAACCACCGGGTGTGGGTGCAGAGAACCAAACTCAAGTCCTCTGGAAGAGTGTTTTTAACTACTGATCCATCTCTTCATCCCTTGGCTATTTCTATATCTACTCTTCCTGAGTCTTTATTCAAGTTAGCTGCAGTAGAAGAGGAAATACTTGGCATTTTCCTCCAACCATACATTCTTCAGCAAGTGTTCTCTGGCTCCTAGATACAGACTCTCTCTTTTCTGGGACCCCTTCCCCATAGTGAGTGACATCTGGACCACACATTAACAACTGGACATGTCTGGTCTTATATGAAGAGATGAATGTTATCCTTGTCTTCTCAATAAGATGGAAGACTCCTGAAGCTGGAGTAGGTTTGTCATTATAAACACGATCATAACGAATTTCCAGAACACCAACAAAATATGAGGAAACACAGAAGTCAAATGAGTTTTCCAGTCTCATCCAGTTGCTAAAGGGCAAGGCTGGAAGGATGGATAAAGCACACCAGCTTCTAATAGCAACACAGACACATGGACAACATTGACATCAGCTTGTTTGCAACATCCCAAGTCCGGAAACAGCCCCAATGACTATCACAGACGAATAGATAAATACTATGTGGTATGTTGATATGATGGGGCATTATTCCATAATACAAAATAGGAGCTACGCAGATACAGACAACAGGAATGAACCTCAGAACTGTTACCCCTGGGTGAAAAATATCACATAGAAAAGACCCTCTTGTGTGACTTTGTTTTTGTGAAATTTTAAGAAAAAACTGAATTCTGTAGACACAGGTCTGGTGGGTGGTGACTGGGACTGTGGACACAGGGAGGGTTCATGAATCTACAGTGGGACAGAGAGAACTCTCTGGACTGATGGGCTTTTGTAAGAGCTGGGCCATATGGGAAGTAGAGCCAATAATGTACCAGAGAAAATATGTTATGGTAACTCCAGTAGAGAGGCTAAAAGGGAGCACTCTGGGGCAGGAGAGATGGCTCAGTAAAGAGCATATCCTGCTCTCACAGAGGACCCGAGTTCATCTCCCAGCACCCAAAGCAGGCGGCTCACAACCCGAACTCAAGCTCCAGGGAAATCTGATGCCTCCTTGGGCTCCTGCCCTGACCGCTTGAGTTCTTGAGCACATATCCACAAGCAGGCATATACGAATACATTAATTAAAAATGAAATTAATTATAGAAATACTTTAAATGACTATACTTACATCAAGTTTATATTTAGAAAATGCATTCCTCTGTTCTTGATACCACCATACCCACTGCTTCCCAAATGTCTCCGTTTTCCTTACCAAGTAGTCTTTATTCGTGTCTGTCTCTGATCTAGGTAAAGATGGCTATGTGTGTTATCTATTCTAAATTTTATATAAATGGAATTATATAGTAATATATCTTTTCCAACTCTATCACTCAATGTGTTTTAATGTATATGAATGCATACAGCAGCAAGTAATTTCCGTATTAGGAGAATCACAGCACAACTAATTGATCCATTCCCCTAGCAGGTTGGGTTTTCTCCAGGGTGGGACTAGGAGGAACAAAGACACTTTGAACGCTTACCTGCAAGTCCGACGGATGGCCCCTACCTTTCCTTATTTTCTTTTTTATTTGTTTTGTTTTCTATTTCATTTACTCCTGCTGCCGGCTTTGCCATTTACTTCCTTTTACTTATTCTGAGTGTAATTTGCTTTTAATTTCTAGGTTCTTAAGGAAGAAAATGAGGCTATTGATTGTATACCTTTCTTTAGTTCTAATGTATACATTTAAAGTCATAACTTTCCTCTAAACATATTGCTGATTTTTACATGTTAAGCTTTAATTTTACTCCAGCCCGAAATTCATATTTTACCTATACTATATTTTTCATGCATGGAGTATTTTAAAAAGTGATTCTTTATTTCTAGATATGGAACATTTGGGGGTAGTTTGTTACTGATTTTGAATTTAATGATTTTATTATCAGAGAATCATATTTTACAATTTACAGTCTTTGAAATACATGAATCTCCTTTCCTGGAGAACCATAAAGGGATCTAGCATAGAGGGGAACCTGCTTAAGGGAAAGATTCTCCTGTACAGAAACAAAGAAGCCCCAAACTACACCGTATGTCTTGCTTTCCCTACCTAAAGAGATTTACGGATACTTTCCAAGGTGAGAGTGAACTAAGAAGCGCAGCTACCCTGACTTGGGGAGAACAGCGAACATGTGATCTGAATTGATATAAATATGCAGAGACCCTTATTGCCATTGTCTCTCTCTACTCAGAGTAAGGAATTCTGAAGGGCCGTGGGTTTTGGAGACATTTCAGATGGTGTAAGTCCCAATACCAGTCCTAGTTAGCTGCCATGTCCTGAATACACACTTGACACATAGATGGACCAAGAAACTTGGAGAATCTTCAGTTCTGACAGTGATGGCCAAGGGGAAGCTACTAAAGCTGTCCCCATCTTCTCCAGCAATGCCTTGTTCTTAAGTGCTAACAGAGACGAGTGACAACCTCAAGGGACTTACAAGATGCGATTCCCACCGCATCCTCATCCGACAGTGCTAAAGACACACAGATCCTGAGAATGGCCAAGGATTATCAGAAATTCAAGCAGTGGAAGGACACTTTCCTGTGGACACAGTGAGTTTCCTACTTCCCTCACAAATAGACTCACAAGCAAAGTAACAATAGCGACATAGGTAGAAATGGCCCTAGAGCCTGACGACTTTCTGTCTACGAAGTGCAGTCAGACTCCTACAATTACAAATGCCCTATTTGCCCACAATGCACCAAACTCCTGCTACAGTGTTATTCCCCAGGGGAACTGTCAGCCATTGGTGGGTGGAGGTTTATACTGGACCACGCTGCTACTCTGGGAGAATCAAACAAGGCTGTGGTCCCTCTGGAATAAACCATTGCTCTGAAAATAGATTCACTTTTCCTCCCTGTAATGTTTCTGCCAGAGCCATCACCCAGCAACTTGCGAACACCCTGCCCCCGCATCGTAACATTCAGCTCCCTGCAGCGTCTATTGAAGAATCTCCTTCTACAGTGAATGTAGCACAGCCCTAGGCTCACGCTAATGCTTTGCTCTTGTCCTCCAATTACTCCTCCAGTAGCAGACTGTCCACACTCCCAATCAACGGCAAATATAAAGATGTGGGACTGTGGTAAGGTTGGAAATGGCAGGGATTCCTCTGCGATTATTATGTTACTGGTCTACTAATTTTTCCTTCCTCCCCTCCCCTTCCCTCCTTCCTCCCTCCCTCTCTTCCTTCATGTCTGCCAACGCAACCTCTTCTGTCTTGTACTTGCACTGGAGCTCCCACTCGCCTTCACCAGTAAGCACACTTCTGTCCCTAGACGCTTTTCCACATCCCATCCTCACGACAACAATCTGCTGCTCCAGGAGTTTCACTGTCCCAGAGAGCAGTGACTCCCAAGGAGCACAACAGTGAGTTCTTTTAGAGTGGAATATAAGGCTGCCGTGTGGGGATTTTCAAGCCAATGAACCAGCAGACAGAGAAAGGACGCTAAACAGCTGACTGCCAGGGGGTTAGGTTGTTATCAACATAATGAGGGGATGGAGGATGCTCAGCGTAAGAAAACCTACGGGCAGCCTCTTGTTCTTCCTCACTCTCTGATTAAAGTACAAGTCAATATAGACAGGACTGCTTATGATCTTCCCTTGGGAATTAAGGTCTGTGCCACCCACCAGACTAGGAACTGGAACCAGCAGATGTAGCTGCCAAGTCAAAGGCAATTTAGAATGAGTAGCAGAAGAAAATATGGATGGCTGTGAGCACGTGACCAGAGGCTGGCAGAGATGAGGCTAGGGTTTGGAGTAGCTTTCTTATTTTTATTTGAAATCATGTATGCAGCTATAAACCAGTATTTTACCATTTCTTCTTCAAATTTTCTATTGGAGAGAATTAAAGGGGAATAAATGGAGAATGGGACCCAAGTCTTTTAGTGCCAGAGTCCGGCACACAGGGAATGAACCACCACAATGTTCATCAGTGCTTGTCTGAGACTTCCTGGGGCATACACCCTTGCCAAGAGTTTGTTTTCAGTCTGCTGGAATCAATTCGGACCTCTGAACCCAGATCATAAGAAAGAATAGTTGAGCTGTTTAAACTCACCGAGAGGCCTGTGTTCTGTAACAGCAGCAACGTGGAGCTAAAGTAGGGGTTGGCATGGTTTGGGTGGCAGGAGAGGTGCTAGGTGCCGATCTCTCTGATAGACTTTACCATGAGTCTGACCTCACTGAACTGATGTCTTAGACTTGAATGTATTAGTCCTATTTTTTTGTCAGGAATTCCTAAATAGAAGAATTGAGTAATGGAGCCAATCTTGTACCCTGGTATTTTCCCAGATACTGTCAGACAGGGAGAGATCTGCCTTCAGTGCCTGAATCTTAGCACACAGCCCCTCAATAGTGCTCTAGAGGAACCCCAACTCTCAGTTCCACTATTTTCTTCTCAGTGACCAAGTCTCAGTTTTGCTTCTGTGGACTGCACTGCGCCCTAGGCTTTGACTGCTATAACACTGCCTCAGCTCCACGGAAGGAGGGGGGATCAGTGGGCCGAGAGCCAGGGAAGTCCTGACTCCTTGTCCCAGAACTTACCTTCCATCCTTTACCACTTTTGACCATCCTGACTTTGAAGCTCAGGACTACCAGTCAAAGCAGAAGCTCCCACTAGCCAAGAACCTCGGTTCCTATCAGGAAATAAGGTCGCTTTGTGGTCATTGCTTCTGAGAGGGTGAGCAGAGAGTCATTCTAGCTCCCCTTTTCCGGCAGAGTCACCAACAGGACCCACATTCTCTGCATGTAAATCTGACTAAGATCCTTGAAGCAGGTACACAAAGTGTCACCAGGTTGACCCTAGATAGCTACTTACATGGAATTTCTTTGTAATGTTAAGCAGAGAGCAGATCTAGAGAAGTATATATCGACATAAAAATAGTCCAGCATTAGTACCCAAGAGTATTCTGAATGCTGACCTCAGTTGGCTACTGTTTCCTGATGGTCTGTGTGCTCTGTCCCATCAGGTTTCTGGATGTTATCATAGATTAAAACTGTAACAAGAGGCTCTGCACCAAGGGTTGCATGGATTCCAAGTGTGTATGAATCTCTGTTTCCCTTGGAGTCTTAGTTATGCAACAAAAATGTCTGGGAATGTTTAGATACACCCACCTTTTTGTTGAGTCAATTGACCCCTATACATCCATCATATGCATCATACACAATACATCATGCACACTCCACACACACACACACACACACACACACACACACACACACACACACACACGTTTGTTAGTTTGCTTTCCATAGCTGTTTAAACACCATGACCAAAATGAACACAGGGAGGAAGGGGTTCATTTCATCTCATAGCTTATAGACGGTCACTGAGAAGCCAAAGCAAATGCTCAAGGCAGGATCCTGGAAGAGGAATGGAAGGAAAGTTACTCACAGGCTTGCTCTTTATGGGTCACTCAGTTTGGTTTTCTACATAACCAAAGATGACCTTCCCGTAGATGACAGCACCCACAGTGAACTGGACCCTTCCACATCAATAGTTAAAAATAAAATGCCCCTCACATATGTCTACAGGTCTATCTGATAAAGCATTGTCACAGTTGTGGCTACCTCTTCCCATATGACTAGTTGTGCCAAGTTGACCAAGAATAAAACACCCAACATATATATATATATATAATACCATATGTGATTATACATGTGTGTATGTGTGCATATATGTATATGTATGTATATATTAATGTGTATATGCCATGGTATACCATATGTGATTATATATACGTGTGTGTGTTGCAAAAAACTGCTTGTTTGTCCTGGCCTCCCAGAACCGAAATAACCATACAGAAACTGTATTCATTAAATCACTGCTTGGCTCATTAGCTCTAGCTTCTTATTGGTTAGCTCTTACATCTTAGTTTAACCCATCTCCATTAATCTGTGCATCACCACGAGTTTGTGGCCTACCAGCAAAGTTTCAGCACGTTTATCTCTGGTGGTGGTGGCTCTATGGCGTCCCCTGACTCTGCCCTTCTTTCTCCCAGCATTCAGTCCAGTCCTCCCTGCCTACCTAAGTTCTGTCCTATCAATAGGCCAAGGCAGTGTCTTTCTTCATTAATGGTAATCACAGCACACAGAGGGGACTCCCACATCATGTGTGTGCATGTATATATGTGTGTGCTTCATACATGATATTGGTGGTACATGTATGCATGTATACACACATACATCCCATATATGTGGCATGCCATGGCATACTTTTCAAGAAAACAGGAAACAAATTTTTACCATTGCAACTAACACATTATTTTACCCCAAGAGAGTCATTTGATTCCCCTGGGCCTCAGTTTCCCTACCTGAAAAGTGAAGTAATTAGACCTCATACTTTAAAACACATTCTATACTAATTGCCTACTATTATCTAGATAATGAGGAAACACATGGGGTAGAGGAGTAGGAACTCCTTAACTATGGCTCCTTACTGAGGAGGAAGGGCCCTGTGTTTCAACTGTCTCTGGAAATTCACAGAGAACCAAGTGTAAAGATGAAATCATAGCAGCCTGGCCTACAGTAAAGCCAAAAAAACCAAAAATCTACCTATTGACAGATACAAACCAATCAACTAAATCAAGTAATGAAGGAGAATGAGAGGAATCTGCCCTGCATGTATGCATCTAATCAATATTTACCATTGCAGCTTCTGTGCTGGTTATGGAGGGGGTCAGTGGTGGTGAGCGACACAGCCAAGACACCCTCCACTCCTGCAAAGCTTACAGTCTAGAAGAAGACCTCCATCCATTATTACTCCAAGAGACACTTAGAAGTGATGGTAGCGTTGATAAAGGAAAAGCACAGAGCCAAAGAGTGGGGTGGGTGGGACAGATTTCCTAGAGGAGCCACTTGGCACAGGTCTGAGTAGGATGTGTAAGTTCACCCAAGGTCAAGGTCTGGCGGTGGGGTAGCTTTAGAGTGGATGGAGTTGAGGTGCTTTGGAGATATCCAAGTGGGGAGAGGAACAGATAAGGGACTGGAGCTTCGGGTATATGTGACGGGATGCCTGTCTACTCTTCAGTTACAGGTAAGCAGAAGGGAGACAGGTGTCCCCCTACCACCAGAAGGAAGTCAGTGAGATGAGAGGGAAGGTAATAAGAAACCTTGAGGAGCAACATACCGAAGAGTTAAGGGAAGGAGGTAAAGATGGCATGAGATGGAAGTGTAGTGAAGGAGGCCCGTGGGAGCCAGGGGGGCTGAGCATTCTCAGGAGGATGTGACCACCGTGGCTGAATACTGCAGGCAGCCACAGCCAGAAGAGTATCAGGCCCACTGACTTCAAGGTCAGAGAGGTTACTGGGGAGCTGGAGAAACTTGTCCAAGTGCAGGGAGTCACAGAATATACCAGAGGTGTAGACAGCAAGGTGATACAGTTCTTTCAGAGAGTCTGAAAATGAATATGTAAATGTTGGGCTTAAAGAGATGCAAGGAAGACTGGAGACAGGGAGCGAGGCAGCTCCTCCTGTTTCAGTATTCCCTGCACGGTTTGGAAGCCCTGGGAGGTATCCCTGACCTTCTGACTCTGTCATTCCTCTGCCCGTTCTCCTCTTCATTCCGTTCGGAGTAAAAGGAAGAGAGTGTCCCTTTAGAGACCTCAGCATCGGGAGTTCAACATTTGCTTACATTATCTGAGCATCTGCCGTATGCAAACTGCGCGCAGAGAGAGACACAGACACACAGACGTGTCTGCTCCCTGCCTGTAGGAGTTGAGTCAAATGACACCAACTATACAGGCAACTCAGCGCCCCAGAATTTGCTCATGCCCAGCTGTCCACGGTAAGAAGTGCTGACCGCAAGCCAAATATCTCCTCGTTGCCCGTGGAGTGGTGGTTCTCAAGCTTCCTAATGCTGTTACCCTTTAATGTGGTTCCTCATGTTGTGGAAGATACCCAACCATGAATTTATGTTTGTTGTACCTTCAGAACTGTAATTTTACTACTGTTATGGATCATCTAATGTGCCACACCCACCTGGGTCGAGACCCACAGGTTGAGAACCGCTGCTGCTGCTGCTGCTGTTGCAGAGGGAATGCAGGAGACTAAAACACATCCTGGGTGATTAGGACTTAGGGGTTGAGTCTGTTATCACTACATCACCCATCACCAGGGACCACAAACTTAGTTCCTAAAGCTACAGATATTGAATTCTCTCCCTGTATGTAGGGAGCCGGGAGTGCAGTCAGAACTTACCTGATTCCTCTACTTTGGTGTCTCCCATGAGCCTGCAGAAGGGTGTGGTCTCAGGTAAAGGCTCCACTAGAAGGATTGCTTTCAACCACACATGACTATTTAAAGGATCTGGCAAGGCTGTCAGACAGTGTGGATGCCAGTTCGATAATCAGAGACCACCCTCAGCTCCTAGTTAAACGGTCTAGGTGAGGGGCCATCTTGTTCCATAAAAGCTCACAAACCAAGAAGGCAACAGCTATAGGCTGCTACAGAAGCAAAGGCGAAAGGTAACCTAATCATACAACCGTAGACAAGACGTCCCATTGCCCTTTGCTGTATTTTACACATGAGAGGCCGATCCCAGGTGAGGAGGGCTGTAGATGTTTCACATGTGGGGAGCAAGGATCACCATGGCTACCACAGACACTGCCACCCACAGGTCTCTGAAACCAGCATGAAGTGCGGAGTGAGGTTTCTTTTTTATTCTCTCCAAGTACTTGCATTAACTGAATTTTGCCCTTAAAGTTCCATTCCATTTTCATAGTCAGCTGTGCTCTGGCACTTCCACTGTGAGATCCACCGTTTTCCTTGGTGGCAAGGGGCTGCACCCTATCTTTACACGTAGGACCCCCATTTAGCCCATGACACCAGCACTGGCTGGGAGGTACCTGTGGCTCCTGTCCTTGTGTTGCTCACACTCCTCAGCTGAGACCCCTAAGCTGGAGTACAAATGAGTTGCACTTCTTTCTATTATAGTTCTGGACTCACAGAAGGCCGGTTCAGTTTCTCTATCTGGATGCTCTGAGACCATCCCAGTGAACGCTCTGGCTAGAAAACCTGTCCCATATCTCCAGTTCTACCCCATGCCTTACTGAGATTAAACGCTATATAGCTTACTGTTGGAAACGTGTCATTCGGTGGCTTTTTAGTATATCTGTAGAGTTGGATAACCATTATTAGAATTGATCTCAGAATTGATCTTTGACCCCAAAAAGAATTCTATATCCATTAGCAGTCGCTCCCTAAACCTCAAACTCTAGAAACCCACTATTTTACTTCCTGTCTCTGTAGAGTTTCTTATTCTAGACATTTCAAATCAATGACATCGTATAGTGAGTGGTGTCTACATTTATTTATTTATTTATTTATTTATTCATTCATTCATTCATTCATTAATTCATTCATTCATTCATTGAGACAGGATATCACTCTGTAGCCTCAACCTGGCCTCAAACTCACCATGATCCTCTGCTTCAGCCCCCCAAGTGCTGGGATTGCCAGTATTTGAGCCGTTATTCCCAGTTAGTTTCTTCCACTTAATGTGTCCAAAGTTTATGAATTTTGATGCAGGTACTAGTATTTTATACTTTCGTAACTGGAATGTAATTTTTGATACATAATGTCAATACCTATTACCAATGTCCACTTGTAATATCAATGTACAAGGATATGAATATGTCACATCTTTCTTAGTCTTTATTAACCATCATGAATGGTGACATGATGGGCATTTGTATATAAGTTTTTGCATGAATGGGTTTTTATTTATCTTGGGCATACCAAGGACTAGAATGCCCATGTCATAAAGTGACTCTGTTTTTGACAATGAGAACTTGCCAAATTGCTTCTTGAAACAACTACACTATTTCAAGTCTCCAGTTGCAACATAAGAGAGTTCACAATGTTTCTGCATCCCTGAAAATACTTAATATTATTAGTCTTCTTTATTGCTTCTCCACATCATTATAAAGATAGCATTGGAGTGAATATAGCTTGTTTGATACTTTAAGGGAGAATTTTTAATTCTTAAATAATGGACACAGCAGTATGTGGCCTCTGTCTGTTCTCTTGCTCTGATGCACACATGCTAGGATAGGAGAATAAAGGTATTTCTGCTACAGGGGGATTTTTTTTTTGCAAGAACTCAAGAACTGCAGGCTAGAGCTAAGCTAGGCCATCAGGAACAAAATTCAAAGGATAGTGCAAATGTTAATTTCAATTATCAACTTGATGAGATCTATGATGTGGTACTTTGAAAGAAAATGACCCCCAAAGGGAGTGGTCCTATTAGGAGGTGCAGTCTTGGTGGAGGAAGTGTGTCATTGTGGGGGTGGGGTTTGAGGTTTCTTTTGCTCAAGCTTCCCTCAGTGTGATTGTCAGCCAACTTCCTGCTGCCTTCTTGTCAATATGTAACCAGCATCACGTCTGTCTGTCTGCATCCTGCCATGCTCCCCATCATGATGAGAATGGACTAAATCTCTGAAACTGTAAGTCAACACCTCGAATAAATTTTTTTGTAAAAGTTGCCATGGTCATGGTGCCTTTTTCAGCAATAAAAATTCTATCTAAGACAAATGATGACCTGAAAGAATAGTGTCTGAGGATGCCTATAAGGAGTTACAGTCACTGGGTTAATTGAAATGATAAGAACTGTTCATTTTGAGTGGCAAATTACCTGAATTTGCCTGTCTCTATGTATATTTATCCATCCATATCTATCTATCTATCTATCTATCTATCTATCTATCTACCTATCTATCTATTCATCCATCCATTCATTATCAATATATATAAATGTAGGACCAATGTGATGGCTAAGTAGATAAAGATGCTTGCTGGACAAAGACTGTCACCCTGAGTTAAGTCTCTGGTTCTCACACGATGGGAAGAGAGAACTGACTCTTGTAATTGGAGTCTGACTTCCATACTAATGCATGCATGCACACTCATGCACACACCAACACTAATAAATACACATTTTTAAAGAGAAAAACTGAGCAGAACAAAATATCCATCCCTCTCTGCCTCCTGATTGTGGATGGAATGTGACCAGCTGTTTCAGGCTCCTCCACCCTGCCTTTCTCACAGTGATGGATGATACCTTTGCACTGTGAGCTGGAATAAATCCTTTCTCCCTTGGGTTGCTTCTGTCAGTGTACATTACCATAGCAATACGAATAACATTGATAAACAGTATTCACAAGTCAGGAAAGTTTTGCAGATCAATGCAGAGGCTTTGGAACAACTCCGTCTAAATTTTCGGCACCACCTCTAGCCCTTATTGGCTCTGTGAACTGCGTTAAGTTTTCTTTAAACCTTTTTGGATCTGTCTCTGAAAAATGAGAGTGATCATATTATCTCCCTTAAGGGAGTCTAAGACTAAATGGGTTAATTCTGGACTCTCCGATGAGGGCCTTGCTGAGAGGAAGTATTCCATAGTGACCACCAATATTAGAAGTTCCTATGAACACCAGGGGAAGCAGTCCCCACAGATTTGGTTAGCTCTTCATCTACATGTATCTTCCCCAATGTTCTTTCCAAAATCCTCCAGATCTGGTGCAAAAGGACCAAATCCTGGTTCTGTTGTCTTTCTGCCTGCTTGGCCTCCTCAGAGAAAGACCCTGCACAGCAATGCCAGCCAGCCCAACATCCAAACTCTGAATTCTCTGTCATTTGCATAAGGACACTCTGAGAATAGCTCATGCTCGAGCTGGGAAATCAGGGGAGGGTTCAAAATGCTAAAATTTGACCAAGCCTCCATATGAAAAATAACAGCTTTAGGGAAGAACCAGAAACATAACCCTCTTTTTCTTTCCCTCTCAAAAATACATTGTGATGAATAATGCCCCAGGGTTGATGTATGCAAACTTCCACAGTGCTCATGGAGGTAATTGAATCCTCTATAATGATGGGCCAAGAGAAAAAAGAAAATAAGAAAAGACCCCGGCAGACAAGGCTCAGAGACTGTGGATGGGCCCAGTCTGACTTTTAGCCCACAGCACCTGCAATTATTCTGCAGTGATTTTTATTTATCTACTTAGTACTCCCACTAGGCAGGGAGAGAAAGAGAGAGCAGGAGAGAGTGAGAACCTAGTCAGAATTCAGTCCTTATGGTTAGGCAGAGAGCTCGAAATTGAAAAAGTTATTCAAATGGATAATGAAATGGGGCTAGGCTTCTAACATCCCCCTCTATGGGAAAATGGAATAAATTGTGGGACTCTGAAATGGCTCACACGCTGTTTGTGATGGGATTACATACGAGTCAGCTCGGGAGCACGGAGTGAGGGCAGGATCCTAGGGTGAACGGCAGCCATTCTCACTTGCCTGGAGAAGAATGACACCCCTGCCTTCAGTTTCGAGGAGGTCACTGTCACACACTAAGTGGTCCCAGGTGCCCATTTGTGCTGTTTGGATCTGATGAGACGAGGAGATAAGAACCAGCCAGCTGTGGCCTTGGACTAAACATTTTAAGCACAGTCAAACAAATCAGTACACACTGTCTGCTGTAACTTGGTGGAAAGGAGATCCTGAGAATATGACGGTGCTGCCAATCCTGATTGATGGAACCACGGCCACTCCCATGACCCCTCTTCATCTATTGTGACTGGCAGCCTAAATTATTTTCTTCCATTGTAAGAACTAGCAGGAGGTGGGATGATCTTGGGTGTCCACTGCACATCCGTAGTCACTGACAAAAGTCAAAGGGAGTTTGGCGGCCACATGTGGTTTCATCCACCGTGCAGGGAGGATAAGCCAAAGATGATGTCACATCGCCATCTTACAGAGCAGGAATAGCTGATGAGCAACAGTATGGTCAGCCAGGTGATGGAGCAGAGGTGTGAGCCTGAGGCTCCACATATCATTGCTATAGTTCTGTCCATATCCATTTTATCCCTGGAATGCTGGCTCTCGGCTCCTGATATTGGACCTCACCATCTAGAGCAACAGGGTCCAGCAGAGCTCTCAACTGTGAAGGAATATTCTATGGTCTGTCATCCTCTACGGCTGTCACTGGCTGCATGGGTGATGGACCATTTGAAAAGGAGCCAGTGTAACTGAAGAAACGAATACATCTTATTGAATTTAGCTCATTTATATTTTAACACTACATATGGCTAGGAGCTACCATGCTAGGCAATGGGAAGCTATTCATCTACTCAATAGTCAAGAAAAATAGTCTTTTTCCAGCAATGTAGTGGTTTAAAGCAAGTAGATCAGGGTTAGGGAGACTATTTCCCATAACATAGGGTCTAACAAGGTATTTGTGAGTGTTCATTGCAGGAACAAATACTACAGAAAAAAGAACTCGAGTAAAAAAAGACTTATATGGGGTCGTTGTTTCGGGGACTGCAGTTCATCATGGCAGGGAACCTATGCACATCTCCAGAGGAGAGGCTCACAACACGGTGACTGGGAAGCAGAGAGGAAAAGATGCCTATGATTATCATGGACTTTCTTCATTTTCCCCTTTTATATCTAAATGGGCTGCTAGTTTGTGGGGTAGTGCCACTCACAGCCGGAATGGTCCTTACCCTCACAGAATGCCCTCGCAGACGCACCCAGAAGTGTGCTATACCAAAACCCTAGGTACTTTCGAGCCAATCCAGTTGATGATTGAAATTCAACATTGCCATGAGACAGTGGAGATTTGGGGGGGGGGGATGGAAAAATAAACCAAACATCTAAGAAAATTGAGTTCTAGGTGTCGCATGCATGCACACATGCACGCACGTGTGCACACACACAGTGAAATTATATACTTATGCATATAATTCCATATATTCCCAAGTACAAACATGTATAATCTCATATAAAAATATATAAAACGTGTCACTGAATAAATAAAATTTTTCAAAAATAGATATATATAAAATGTATTTCATAAATACAATTTCATATATAATACATAATTCCATATATATGAACATATATAATCAGTGTTATAATATTGATATCAAACTAGAAAAAGAAAAGGATTATAGAAAAACTATATTGCAATGAACCATTTAAACAATATACCCTAACATTATTTTTTTAATGTAAGGCTGTAGCACCAATAACAAAAACCCAGAGACAGATATTGGGGTTCAAGCAGAAATATCAGAGAACCAAAACAGCCAACCACTTGAGAGTTCTTACCTCTACAAAGTCTTCAGACTGAAAAGAGAGCAGGTTCCTGTTTTATCCCATCTTATAGTCTTCTCTAATGCTGGAATTAAGGGCATGTACCACCACCCAGCCTCTATGGCTAGCTAGTGTGGCTACTGGAATTAGAGGTGTGTGCCACCACTGCCTGGTCTGTATGGCTACTAGTGTGGTTAGCTTTGCAGTCTGATTTCCAGTCAAGTTTTATTTATTAAAACACAAATAAAATATCACTGTATTTCCCCTTTTCGTCTAAAATAAAAATATATGTGATATTGTGACATTTGGCAGAAAGAGGTTTAATAAAAACATATTTACTTGTAGAAAATGTCATCTAGAAGCCAAAGGATACCCACCAGGGTAGCCACAACCACAATCACGAAGGAAGCCAAGGGGCAGGAGCTTAAAGCCTAATGTCACATCTTAGGTGTAAACACATGGTAGGCATCTGGTGCCTTCTGGGATTAGGTTCCAAGTGGAGTAGTTAAGAGAGAGTCAAGGTTTGTGTCTTTGAAGCTGTTGAAGTGAGTAGCAGGTAAGATTTCAGAAGCCTGATGTGCAAGAATTAGAAGGAAAAAGTTGCAGCGTCTACCCGATATTTGTTATTAGGATACAGGGTAGGACAAACATCTGTGAACAACCGCTGCTGAAGAGACGAGTCCTACAAAGCCAGGCTATGGGGCTGGATTTTCAGACCTCAGGGCAAGGAGCTGCAACTACAAGATGCTTTGACCACCAAGAAAAGAACCCACGGGTAAATGCTCAACAATGAGGTTAGCTGTTTCACGCTACAGAGAATCGAGAGTCGGAAGAGGTCTGTGATTTGACTGCTTCTCTCTAACTTAATTCAAATGAACTTTTCTGGAGGGAAATTCATTTCAGTGATGAAGCTGAAAACTTCGGGAAGTTAGATTACTTGTCTAAATCCTGCAGTAGAGACCAGAGGTAGAGGTATAAAACCTTGAGCGCTGACAGCAACTCAGTGTTGAGTACTGTGGGACTCATCTGACAAATCCAGATTTTAGTATTTTGGGATAGCATTAGACAAGGTTACGATGTATTATTTCCATTTTATCAGAGTCAGAAATTGTAGTACTGAGACACCTTCCACACAGGTGTCTCAATCATACAGTAGTCAACTTGCCAGAGAACCCTCCTCCCAAATTTGACACTTCTTGGTAGAGTATGTGAAATACCTTTTTGTGAATTTCATGCTTTCCAAAAGAACAATACAGATAAACAATGCAGCCCATGATCTTTAGTGAGTCATTTCTGATGCTTATCTCAAGTGATGACTGAGTTCTCTCTGATGCCCCTCCCATCTCGAGGGGTCATTGAGTTCTCTCTGATGCCCAACTCACTTCTTTCTCCCTCTCCTTTCAAGGGCCACTGTTCTGTGACAATGCAGAGACACTGAGAACCATGCATTAGACATAAAGCACAGTGGGATGGCAGAACCAAGCATCTGTTCTCCACACCAGGAGTCAGACCCTCAGTGCTAAATGTCTAAGGAAGTACTGACCAAATCTGAGGAGGTTCAGTCTCAAACACTGAGCTATTTGGCCTTCTCCTTTTAAGGTCTCAAACTGGATTTTTGTATCTAAAAAGTAGCCTATAGAGAGGTACAAATGATGAACCCATGTGCACGCCTGGTGAGAGGAACTTTCAAAGGTTTGTAGCTTCAGGCTTAGGCTATGGTGTTAACGTGCTTGTCATACAAGCGTAAGGACCAGAGTTGTAATCCCCAGTGCCTATATAAAAATAATGGCAGCGGTGTGTTCCTGTAGTCTTAGTTCTGACACTGTCTTTGGATATTATTGGCCAGACTAATTTGACAATCTGAGCTGTAGGTTCAATGAGAGACCTGTCTCAAAAATTAAAGTGGAACATGATTGAGAAAAGTAACTGATGTCAATTTCTAATCTCCACTATGCCTCTACACATGTGTTCATACACATACATACATGCATGCATACATACATACATACATACATACATACATACACATACATGCACTCCCACAAAAGAAGTCAGTATATAACCAGTCAAGGGTGTTCTTTTTGGCAGGAGCTACTCCCTAATAAGAAGATATAGAACACATTCAATAGATAGGTTGAAACTTAGTTTAGCGCCTGTGATGTGCCATTAGTTTTTCAGAATATAATTATCCATTTAGTATCTGTTGTCGGTGTCATATGATACTGAGAAATTGGTCAGCATCCATTCAAAAATGTCTGCCTTTAGGATGGAAAGAACTGCCAAGTATGGATTAAATTGATAAAAAAAATAAAATTCCCAACCTGATTAGAGTTACTTTGTTGTATCCCCTGCACAGCAAGTGGAGAATCCTTACAGAGAACTAAAGAAAGGTTTAGGGAAAGTAGATCAGTGGAGACAGATTAAATGTGTTTCAAAAGCACCCCATATTTCAAATGACAGTCCTTCCACAGGCAATGTTGAACTGTTAGCTCACACAAAAACTCAAGCCCTTTGTCCAAATACCTACCATAGATACGGTAAGACATATAAGGAAGTGCATGTGCCCTTGGGGAACAAACCATGCCTACAGAAGACACTGAGAAGAGACAATTGTAACTTATGACTAGGTTAATTTCTCTTTATATCTTCATATTTAATCATACAACTTAGGCAGGGAAGCATTCTTACTGTAAAAGATTCTGACAACACAAAAGTATACGAAAGAAAAATGTGAAGATCGGGGGCCAAGGAGATGGCTCAGGGCATAAAGCAGTTGTGGTGTGTGAGACCATGGGGACAGGAGTTCAGATTCCCAGAATCCACTGGGAGGTGTGGTTGCTGCTTGAAATTCCAGTACTTGGGACACAGAGACAGGCTCTTTAGGATGAGCAGGCTAGCTGGACTAGCAGAAATGGACCAACTTCAGGGTCAGCTAGAGACCCTACATCCCTGACATGGAGACAGTGGAGAGAAATCAAGGAAGACACCCAGTTGGTGTCCATGTTGGGCCTGTATATGCATACATATGCATTGAGCTCTTGGCAAGGAGTCTTCTATCATGAATTTGCTATAATTTACTCAACTGACATATTTCTTATAACGTTTGATGTCTGCAATGGTATATTCTAATAAGTTTTCCAAAGAGGCTTGCTTTCTTGTTTTCTAACACCAATCAGAGAAGACATCATTTTGGTGAACTTGTTTAAATCTCCCTCTTGATTCTGACTGGAAAACAAACCTAGAAGGAACCAACAAATACCAGTTCAGCCTCTATTGGCAGAAGTCACACATTCATTTACTATGACCCTTTTCTTGATCTGCTGGCAGAGTAATCAAGGGAATTTGGGGAGGGTGGGAAGTCAGAGATTCCCATCTCACATAAGCACTTGCTGTTTGCTCCTTATAGGATCTTGGATCCCTCTCCTTATCTCAGAGTCCATAAGCTGACCCATCTACACAGTACATAAATAGTAGTTGCTTCTAAATAGTAGGCTACTGTGAGATCATTCATGTGTATTTGTAGATATGTGTTTCTACAATATACTTTACACTATTATGCAATTTATGTGACTTACACCGCCCACAAATCTATATATATTATAAAAAGACTAGATTAAGAAAATCACTGGGTTTTGATCCTACTGCATGTACTAGCTGTGTGGGAGCCTAGGCTGTTTGGATGTTCACCTTACTAGACCTGAAAGGAGGTGGGAGGTCCTTGGACTTCCCACAGGGCAGGGAACCCTGACTGCTCTTAGGGCTGATGAGAGAGGGGGAGTTGATTGGGGGAGGGAAATGGGAGGCGGTGACGGGGAGGAGACAGAAATCTTTAATTAATAAATAAATAATAAAAAAAGAAAATCAGAAAAGGGGTTGAGGAGGTGGTTTGGCAGTTAAGAAGGCTTACTGCTTTTGCAGAGGGCTCAGCTTCGGTTCCCAGGATCTACATAATGGCTCATAAGCACCTGTGACTAGAACTCCAGAGTATCCAGTATCCCCACCCCCATCCTGTCATGCTTCTGCACACATCCTCACATAGTATATTCTGTCCTTCCACTTCAGGCTCATACACATTCACATAGGCTTTAAAAAAGAAACCAATTAAAAGTTTTACAGAAGCTGGGCGGTGGTGGCGCACGCCTTTAATCCCAGCACTCGGGAGGCAGAGGCAGGCGGATCTCTGTGAGTTCGAGCCAGCCTGGTCTCCAAGAGCTAGTTCCAGGACAGGAACCAAAAGCTATGGAGAAACCCTGTCTCAAAAATTAAAAAAAAAAGTTTTACAGATATTTTAAGTAAAACAGAAAATAATGCAAATAGGCAGTCATGCTCCTATAATTTAGACTTGCCCAGGAAATCAAGATTTATCACCTTATTTTTTATGTAGCATCCAGTATGCAACAATTTACAGCATCACATATTACATGTAACTACTATCTAATAAATAAAAAGAAATATTTAACGACTTCTTTATGTCTTTTCCAAACATAGTTTGTGTTACCTTAGCTTTCCTGGAACTCAATCTGTAGACCAGGCTGGCCTTAAACTCATAGAGATCTGGCTGTCTCTGCTTCCTGAGAGCTGGGATTTAAGGTTTGGGCTACCACTGCCCAGTATGACTACTTTTAAAATAATCTATAAATGACTTGTGCCAAATAAGCTATGACCCAACCCCTATCAACTTTAGTTTTTCTTTTTTTGTATCAGAAGGCGAGGTTACCCCAAGCTCACGGGATTGTGTGAGGATCAGATGAAAGGATGCACTACAGGATTCGAGATGGTTTGCAATAAGAACACAATGGTACTTTATGTGACACAGCAATAAAGGCCCTTGACCTTGGCATCAGTCAGACGTGGGGTTGAGTTCCTGCTTCCCCACTTATGGAAGAGACCTTAAGGAAGTCGATTAACTTCACAGTCTCCAGAAAATGAAGACAAGGCTAACCTCAGACTAGGACGGCATGAACTAAATAATATATCTTAGCATTGGAACCATGTCCAACATGGGGAAAGTGCCCAGTAATTTTCAAGTGCTAAGTGTCCACCCCTTTCCATTTTCTTTTCTGTATCAAAAAGCACAGTTCATGACTGCATGAGAAAAAAAAAAGATGCTACTCAGGCCCACTGCATTCTTTTTTCCAATGAATTTGGCACACATAAAATCTCCCATAGTAGCTGTCATAGCTCAATGGCTTTTCTATGCCTTCCAGTGTTGAAACAATTTCCCACGGAGCTCTGGTGTTGGTGCATATCTTCGGGCAGAAGCACTGGCAGCCTTTGGAGGTGGAGGTTTCCATCCACATCACCTACCATACTACTCAGTAAATAGGGATAGCACCCCAGCTTCACAGATAGGTCCAAAGGCGAGAGGCAGCCATTGATCTTACATTCAGGTTTTTCAGTGGTTTCATTCCTGCACATTCATGGCGGGCTGGGACAATCTATACAAGGAAAAGAGGGCAGAAAGGGCATCTGCACTGTAATCTATCCTAGGAAGTTTCAGGTCTGCATAAATACTGAACAACAGATGTGAAAGGAAAACAGGAGCAAGGGCCATGGAACCTGATGACACATGCAAATGAAGACAAGGGAAGAGTAGGGTAGACTTTCCTGGGGGATAAACTGCCATATTTGGCATAGAGTCTCAAAAAAGGTGAAGGGATTTAGAATCTGAAGCTGCACGAATAGCCCTGGGCCCCGTTTTCAGAGCAGACGTTTCCGTAGGTCAATGGGAATGACTCTTGACTCAAATGCAGCAGCTTTCGTCTGCTAGGAACACCGTGTGTGCTCAATACTGCTCTAAGTACTGCACAGGAGTGATCTGATTGGATGACACAGTCAAGCCTTAGAACAGACTTGTCCCCTTCTCCTTCTGTTCCTAACATCCTCATTATTAAATATGTGAAATTTTCTCACTTTGTTTTTCACTTTTATTTCACTTCCTAGTCTCCTTGCTGCCACCCTCCTATCATTTTCATAGCCAGATGTCTAGGCCCTTATGGTACTCCAATGATTAATCTTCCATGACAATGTGACTGGATTTAGGATCACCATGGAAACATATCTTCAGGTGTGTCCTGAAGGGTGTTTCCAGAAAGATTTAAGTAGAGAAGGAAAGACCTGCAGGAATATGGCTGGCAGCATCCATGGTGCCTGGATCGAAGAAAAAGGAGACAATGAGACAGATAACAGTATTCTCTCTGTTTCCTAACTACGGCTGCATTGTGACCAGTCTCCTGAAGCTTCAAATGCGATGCCTTCCCTTCCCCGCCATGATGAACTATATGTAACCTTGGTGTGAGACCAAGCAAGTATTTCTTTCCTTAAGATGTTTCTCATTGGGTATTTCTTCACAGCAGTGAGAAATGCCACCATTCTCGAAGAAATCTTCCTTGCAGTTCCATCGGGTTGCCTTGACTGTCCTTGGTCTCTTTAAGATATGATGATCAATGGGTTTTCGCCTTTCCCAAGGACTTCTATATCAACATAGACTACACCAGGAGAAATATTTAAGAATTTTACTCAATGCTGAGTATCAAATCATGGGCTGTGTGCTTGTTAGGCTAATGCTCTACCACTGAGCCACAACCTCAGCTTCCCTTAAGCAATTCTTCTAACTGAGTTAATGAATGTCTAATGATATTACTGTGGGTAGAGATGCAAGATATTTTTGAAGGGCAAATGGATTTGCTAGACATTTGAAATTACATCTACTCCTAGGTATCCACTAATTCAACCTCCTGGAAGACTGATCCCTTCTAGAGTCTTTAATCACCCCCCTCCCTTTCTGGGTTAAAATTCTATGACTACACATGGCCCATGGGCAGATGGGAACAATTTTCTTCACATACATAGACAGTGATTCTCTCCACTGTCAATGACATTTCTTTTTTCCCCGTGGGATCCCTAGGAAATGAGAAAGCTGAGCTGTCCCCAGGGTGTGTTGAATTAGGCCAGTTGCTTAGTTCTCTTTCCTACTGGGGAATGAGTGGGATAATTGCGAAGGAGATGGTTGCATGGTCCTCAGGTTTTGAATATGTGTGTCATACACACGCCAGGAACTATTGAAGGTCTTCTGACAGCAGTGGCTGGGTGTTGTGTAGTTCATTGCAAGAAAGATGAACTAGACATGGGATGGGGGAGGGGCTTATGTTTCCCCACCCATGGTTGAGTTCCCAGGAGCTCTATGAATGATTCAGAGAACTTTCTTAGACCTTCTCTAGAGAAAATCTCTTTGTTCTTACATGTTCTGGATTCCTGGTTTCCTATCTGTTGCTCCTTCTTAGACCATGTCATTTGTTTTGTGCCCTGTATATCATCAGCACTTTGGTTAACCACTCACTCAGCTTTTGATTTTGATTTCACTCATGAATTTTATCTCTTAGAGTTCTGTGCTGTATAAACCCCCAATCAGTCTATGTCTTCTGTCCATTGTAGTCGTCTGAGATTTCAGTGTTGAGGATTCGTATAGATGCCATATAATTCTGGAATAGCTACCAAATGCCTTGTTTTCTCTTGCAGCAAGTAAGACCTGTTTAGTCAAGTTATTAATCAAAGCTACGACTAGAACGCTGCTTAAGCCATTGTCACACTTTTTTTTTTAAAAAAAAAGAATCAGTCTTGTTTATCAGACAAATGAGAACACAGAAGTTATAACCCAGATATTGTCATGAGCAAGAAGATGTGGTAAGCTGAGCCTCCTCAACTGCTGGTATAAAGCCAACTCATGTAAGATTCTAAATGAGAGTACATAGTAGCAATCAAAACAGAAAGAGCAGCTTCTGAAATGACCACAGTGGAAATATGTATGTCTCAGCTGAAGGGAGGAAGCCCAGACCTAAGCAATAAATTGTGGAAATATCTTAACAGAGATTGAAAGCCAACCACATTTTTTTAGAGTGCCTGCATCCTTGGTAACAGATACATAGAGAGAAGAGTGAAAGAGCCAACCTTGTATAAAGAGATATGTGGCTGAAATATTCATGGTATAGGCTTTCAACTTTTGGCATTAGAGATGAGCTGTTATTAGTTGTATTCCAGTTCTGAGCATATCAATTAGCTATTGCTGTGTAGCAAACAAATCTAACATTCAGTGGTTCAAAACAACTTACAAATTTATTTTTGTTTTATATGGCAAACACTATTATTGTTCATGCTTCTGAGGTTTCCTGAGCACTAGCAAGTGTTGGATTGATTTGCCTAGGTGGCTCTGTTTGGGCTGGATTTATTCTGTTTTGTCTTGGTTTACTCCCATGTCTGTGGGTAGACTGATGGGGCACTGTTGGAGCCTAGGCTTTAGGTTGGGGTAGCTTAGGTTAGTTCTACTCCACCTGTGTCTTGCCCTCTCCCAAGAACAGCCAGTTTTCCCAGCATATTCTCACATTTGGGCAGAAGCTCAGTGCAAACATACTCCGTCTCTTGAGGCCTTGCCTGAGATGAGGATGGTATCATGTCTGCCTTATTTTATTGGACAAAGAACATCTCATGGCTGAATCTAAGTCAAGAGATAAGCTCTATACTGTTTACAGGGGGAGCATGGTAAGACATGAAGCACGCATGATATTCATTAAGTATTTAATAAATGTGTGCTAACAAGGGTTACCTTTCATAAATCCCATGAACTAGAATGCAGAAATCATCAAATACTGCTAAACAGAGAAGCAAGAGTAACACTAGTCATTGTGATTGTTGTTAGGACTGGGAGGGGCCAGTTCAGTTCCTTATGAAAGTAAGATCACTAACAGAAAGATACACAGCAAACAATCAGGATACAGGAAGGGAAAGAATTGAAGGTGATAACTGGACCCACGAATTGGGTACGCATGCTGGGACTTAGATGCTGGATGCATAATAAGTAGGTATTACCAGCTGCTTCTATAGACAATGCAAGATATTTCTGTCGGTCAGGAGACTAACATCACAATTAAGTGGCAAACAGATTCCAACCTAGGTTATCTGGTTCTAAATGTAAGCTCATTTTTATACACAGCATGCATGCAAACACACACAGCATGTTTGATATACAGTTTAAGGATTCAGCAAATAAAATTTAAACTAAAGCCACTCTAATTTCATTACATATTTTTCCTAATATCTACTTTCCAACAATCTTCATGAGACCATTAAATATAGAGCAGCAGCAGCAACAGTGGAAACATACAACCACTTTGAATCTTTATTCTTTCCTTTATAATATTCTGGGAAATTTTGCTTATTTTGTTTTTTTCATTGTGGGAAAATCAAACTCAGTGCCTTTGAATTCTCTTTTTAAATTGTTTTTTATTGAGCTATATATTTTTCTCCACTCCCCTCACTTCCTCCTCCCTCCCATTCTACTCTCTCCCATGATTCCCATGCTCCAAATTTACTCAGGATATCTTGTCTTTTTCTACTTCCCATGTAGATTAGTTCCATGTATGTATCTCTTAGGGTCCTCATTGCTGTCTAGGTTCTCTGCAATTATGAACTGTAGGCTGGTTTTTCTTTGCTTTATGTCTAAAAGCCACTTATGAGTGAGTACGTATGATTTTTGTCTTTCTAGGTCTGGGTTGCCTCACTCAATATGATGTTTTCTAGATACATCCATTTGCCCACACATTTCAAGACGTCATTTTTTTTCTGTGGTGTAAATGTACCACATCTTCTTTATCTATTCTTCAGTCGAGGGGCATTTAGGTTGTTTCCAGGTTCTGGCAATGACAAATATTGCTTCTATGAACATTATTGAGCAGATGTCCTTTTGTTATGATTGAGCATCCTTTGGGTGAAAACGGTATTGTTGGATCTTGAGGTGAATTGTTTCCTAATTTTCTGAGAAATCGCCATACTGATTTCCAAAGAGGTTGTACCAGTTTCCACTCCCACTAGCAATGCAGAAGTGTTCGCTTTACCCCACAACTTCTACAGCATAAGTTGCCATCAGTGTTTTTGATCTTGGCCATTCTTACAGCTGTAAAATGGAACCTCAGTTATTTTGATTTGCATTTCTCTGATGGCTAAGGATGTTGAACATTTCCTTAATTGTTTTTCAGCCATTTTGATTCCTCTGTTGAGAATTCTCTGTTTAGGTCTGTACCCCATTTTTTTTAGAATTGGATTATTTGTTCTTTTGATGACCAATTTCTTGAGTTATTTGTATATTTTGGAGATCAGACCTCTGTCTGATGTAGGGTTGGTGAAGATCTTTTCCCATTCTGTAGGCTGTCGTTTTGTCTTGTTGACCATGTCCTTTGCTTTACAGAAGCTTCTCAGTTTCAGGAGGTCCCATTTATTAATTGTTTCTCTCAGTGTCTGTGCTGCTGGGGTTTTATTTAGGAAGTGGTCTCCTGTGCCAATGTATTCATTTCTCTTCTATGAGGTTCAGTTTGGTTGGTTTTATGTTGAGGTCTTTGATCCATTTGTGGTGCAGGACAATTGTCTATATTCTGTCAATTATGTTTTAAATAAACACTGATTGGCCAGGAGCCAGGCAGGAAGTATAGGCGGGACAACCAGATAGGAAGTAGAGGTGGGCCAATGAGAATAGGAGAATTCTGGGAAGAGGGAAGGTCCCTCTGCAGTCCTGTCCAGACACAGAAGAAGTAAGATGTGACTACACCACTGAAAAAGGTACTGAGCCATGTGGCTAACATAGATAAGAATAATAGCTAATGTAAGTTATAAGAGTTAATAAGAAGCCTGAGCTAATAGGCCAATCAGTTTATGATTAATGTAGACCTCTGTGTGATTTCTTTGGAACTTAACAACTGTGGGAACTGGGCAGGACAGAAAACCTCAGACAACACATTTGAACTTGAGTTTTGTGCATGGTAATAGATATAGGTCTATTTTCATTCTTCTACATGTTGATATTCAGTGATGCCAGCATCATATGTTGAATATGCTTGCTTTTTTCCATTTTATATTTTTTGCTTCTTTATCAAAAATCAAGTGTTCATAGGTGTGTGGATTGATATCCAGGTCTTCAGTTCAGTTCCATTAGGCCTTCTGTCTGTTCTTATGCCAATTCTAGTCTGTTTTCTGTACTGTAGCTCTGTAGTATAGTTTGAAGTCACAGATTGTGATGCCTCCAGAAGTTCCTTTATTGATTAGGATTGTTTTGGCTATCCTGGGTGTTTTGTCTTTTCATATGAAGTTCAGTATTGTTCTTTTGAGGTCTGTGAAGAATTTTGCTGGGATTTTAATAGGCATTGCATTGAATCTGTAGATTGTTTTGGGTAAGATTACCATTTTTACTATGTTAATTCTATCTACCCAAGAGCATGGGAGATCTTTCATTTTCTGGTGTCTTCTTCAATTTCTTTCTTCAAAGATTTAAAGTTCTTGTCATATAGATCTTTCATTTGTTTGGTTAGAGTAACTCCAAGACATTTTATGTTATTTGTGACTATTGTCAGTGCCTTTGAATTCTAAGAAAGTGCTCTACTACTGAATTGTGGCTCCAGCACTACCTTTATAATATTCTAGAACATTCACCATCTTGTATTGGCCATATTTTCTCTCACGTCCATGCATACATACTGGTAGTACTTGATACACCCTAACACGGGTCTCTTTACTAGACAAGACATTCACAGTATGAAAATATTCTCTTACTTAAAAATTCCAACACCCTAGAATTATATTTAATACTTCCCTATCAAGATGCCCTGTGGGGACTTTTTCTGATGGTTCTAATAATTCTTCCATTGTCAGTCCTTTGAAATGAGATACAACTAGAGCCTTGTCATGATGTTTGTTAGGCTTCTGTGTTAAAAAACAAACTAACAAAACAAACAGACAAACAAAATCTTTTGGTTCCAGGTCGTGGCACTATTTGGGAAAGGTTGTAGAACCATTGGCTGAAGAAAATGGGTCTCTGGGGACAGGCTGTGAGACTTATAGCCCAGCCATACTGCCTGTTGCATCTGCTTTGTGAGCAGATGTCATGTGACCAGCCAACCTTTGGCTCCTGCTGCCTTGCTTTCCCTGCCTGCTGCTGTGGCTTCTCCATGAAAATGGCCACATCTCTCTGAACTGTAAACCTTTGAGTTGCTTTAGCCAGGATATTTTTGCCACAACAACAAAGAAAGAAGTCAAGGTGTGTGAGATAGTGAGCAGGGAACCTTAATGTATTTGGAACTCCATAGAATATAGTCATGTAAGCAAATATGCTTCTCTTTTATGCAAAGTCAAACCAGGGACACTCTTCTGGGTTGCCCCAGTATAATTGCCAAAAAGTGGCCTTGCTAGTGCCCAATAACTCAACAGACATTTGAGAATCAATGGGATGATAGATCTTAGTTGCATTTTAGCAAGTCAAGAAAATACAAAGAATTTCTGGTGACCAGTGCCTTAGCCAGTCTGGGAACTGTTCCCAACTGGGCCCCAAAACCACCTTCAGCTATAGCATGCTTCCTTTCTCTTCTCTCCACTAATCTTGTCCTAATCTTAAGATTAGTACAGATTCAGTCTCATGAGTGAACACAGGAGAATTATTTATGCATTGCTAATTTATGCATGGCTTTTGGAAAAGGCAGTTCTATAGAAGAGTACAGTGAAACAAATGCCAAGAGGTGTCGGTTCTGGTTCTGCTGGAAGTAACTAACTGCTGGAAGTGGGGCATGGGGAAACATGTATCCCCTTTCCTCGGCCCCTTTCTTCACCAGTCAAGCTGTGGAATAAGAAGGTGACACTTCAGTACTGGACAATCCTTGTTCCAGTTCATACCAACACCATAGCACCTGGGTACACAACGAAAGCTCTCTGAGTCTATGCTATCTCAATTCTTGTGTGTGTGTGTGTGTGTGTGTGTGTGTGTGTGTGTGTGTGTGTCAGGGGGTTGGGGTGTACAGGTATACATGCACAGGCTATCTGACTGATAAACCCAGGGTTCCTTCTAGCTCTGCCTCTCTGGCGCTAAGATTTCCCACCGACTGGGTAAGCAGATTCCCACTTCCCTTCCTCAGAAGACTGAGAAGAGTTGGCTCTCTTAAACTCATTTTCCACTTTGATTCTAACTAATGTCCCATCATTCCAAGCAGTGAATTGTTGGTGTTTTGAACAATTATTTTATTCTACAGGGCATGACCTTCTGACAAGTCACTAATGTTGGCACCACTATACAGCCCTTTCAAAGACTTACCTTCATAACCCATTCTATTAGCCTGACAAATAAATGACATTCTCATTGAAGACTTATAGATGACATCTCAATTCAATGGGAAGACAAACGCTAGAATCCTTTTTTGCCCTCCCATATCACTATGAGTTCTTACACACTCACACATCAGGCAGTTGAACAAGATCACAGGAGATTCCATAGTAGCCAAATGAAAGCCTTGCCAAGCAGCGATGCGTTGGTCAGTCTTTGCTATTTATAGTTTATCTCTAAAACACATGGAGATGTCACACTAGGAAGACAATGCTTAACCGTTGATTTTCCTCTTAGTTGTTAATTTTCTTGTAAGCGTTTAGAAGAAATATTATTCTTTTACTTTTTAATTAGAAAAATATCAAATAACTTTGGTTCTAGAATGGATTTGGTTTGCCTGACTTTTGATGCTCTTGTCAATTCTGAGTCTGAGGAATCTGTGGAGCTGTGGCCAAGAGGAGTTGAAGCCATGAGCAATACATCTATCTGATTGGCAGGTGCATTAAGCAGTTGCCTTTAACATTATGTGGCTTCCTTTGGGTTAACCAATCCAGGAAGACATTGATTTGTGGTCTTTAATACCTGGCAGACTATAGATAATGTTTATACAGAGACTTTATATATGTTTGTTGTCTCATGCAGATTTTACATCTACAGAGCCATGATAATAAGAAAGAGACAGATTGATATTTAATTCTTTGTCTTATTATTTGAGACAGGGTTTCTCTGTGTAGTCTTGGATGTCCTATAACCAGCTCTACGGAGCAGGCTGGCCTAGAACTCAGAGATTCATCTGCCTCTGCCTCTCAAGTGCTGGGATGAAAAACCTATGCCATTACCACCAAGGCTTTTAGTTCTTTTTTTTTCTTGGATGCTTAATTCTTATAACCTATTAAATATCAATGTACAATCCCATTATTAATGCCATAACATTAATAATGATAACCCTTGGATATTTTGTGGCAGCTACCATGCTGAGAGCCTACCTGTCATTATCTCATGATCATCTCAAGACACAGGTTGTTATTATTCTCATTTAGAGATGAAGATTCTAAGCTACACACCTAGTAAATTCTAAAAGGACTGCGCATAAAGTCAGTTTTGAGGAATAAAAACATTCTATTTAAGTAATCCCCTAATGATATGGAGTTGGAAATTCTAGATGTAAAAACTGAGTCTTCGAATGATGATACATTTTTCATTTGATTTTATCTAAGTTTGGATGATTCTCCTCTTGGGGAGCACACTCCAATTTGCTTGCTGCAAGAAGGAACAATAAATGTGGGTAGTGAGCATGTGAACAGGTGTTATGGAACCAGAGATAGCCAGGTTTATATACTCTCCTCTGGGGCTTCACTTAGGAATAAATAAGCCATTATTACTCCCATACCATGAAAAGAGATCTTTAAAGAGACCTTGAAAAGGAATTGCATGAAGAAGAGTTCAATGAAATGATCTATTCCTGACCAATTTGTAACCTACAAAATTGGCAGCTGTATAAGGCTCAGTCATCAAAAAGCAAAGACGGTACAGATGGCTTTGAGCACTTCTAGAAATCCTACTTTCTCATAAAATTCCAATAAAGTGAAGCAAGTTTATTGTTTAAAGAGAAAATCAAAGATGAGGAAGGGAAAACATGGTAGGCAACAACAACTCTAGAAAAACAAGAGCCAGGGCAAATTGAGCAGGTGAAACGAAACTGAATGCACAAGAAAGCAGAGGTGATCTAAGACATCTACGACCCAGACTGCATTGTGGTGTCTCCCAAAGGCTCAGTACCAGACAGGCCCTCTACCAAAGTTAGAGAGGATGAGGGAAAGCAAAGATTTCTCCTTCCCCATTTCTCACTCTAGATAGCGCATTGGAAGTGTGGAAGGCTCTTCTCTGGACATGAAAACAAATGTCTGGACATGGTTTCAGCAACACAGTTGATTCTATACCCAGAGTGGAGAATGCCCAACTCCCTTCTTTGGTTCAGCCTTATGACTGCTCATGGCAAGACCTGTGCACTCCAGACAAGATGGGAGAAGAGTCTTCCTATGACTTGATGTAAACTGTAAGAGGAAGATGGCAAAATGCTCATGTGAGAGGATCTTTTAAAAGATTCATGTAGAACTTGCTACAGTGGCCTGCTGTGGGATAATGCTTTTGTACACTGTAAAGATTTGTCACTTGTATTGGTTTAATAAAAAGCTGATTGACCAGTAGCCAGGTAGAAAATAGAGGTGGGGCAACCAGACTAAGAGAATTCTGGGAAGAGAAAAGACAGAATCAGTCACCAGCCAGATACATGAAACTGGAGGAGAATGCAGTGGATAGAGAAATAGTTAGGAAAGGGCAGCCTCTATACACACCACTTATGGAAATAAAAACTGAGATATTAGCTGAAAAAATGTCCATCAAAGTATTTAGTAAAAAGATTAAAGTTATAAAATCAAGTAATATATATAGTTTTTTATAGATGGTTCATAATAGCTATACACATTTTCTGGGTGTAGTGTGACACCTTGACTTAAGTACACTGGGTAATAACCCAATAGGAGGGCTGTATATCCACTGCCTCTTGTATTATTATTTCTTTGTAGTAAGGGCGTTTCATTTCTTCTAGCCGCTTGGAATCATTTAATAAAATATTGCTAACCACGCCCAACCCATGATGCATGAGTTCACCAGAACTCACTGACCAGCCCCTCTTTACCCTCACTTCCTCTGCCTCCCTCCCCTGCCCTAGTAACCACAATTCCACTCCCTACATCTTGTTTTAGAAAAAAAACTAAGTACTTGATCATTTTATTTTTAATTTATTCTTTGAGAATTTCATATATTTATACAATGAAATATAATGTCCACTCCTGCTTTCCCTCCACAACTCCCATCATATCTTCCCAATATACCTCCATTCTAACCTAATGTCTTATTATTTTCATTTTATTAGTTCACTATGTCCAATTAGTGCCACTTATATGTGCATGGGTGTGAGGCCATGCATTGGAGCAAGAACAACCCATCAGTGGCCAAACCTCCAAAAAGTATGAGTCTCTCTCTTACAACTTTCAAGAGTGCCTCAATATTGGATGGAGCCCATAGCCCCTCCCCCGCCCATGCTAGAGTGGTGAGTGGCTTGACCTTGCATAGTCTTGGACAGGCAACCACAGATGCTGTGAATTTACAAGTGCAGTGGCCACATCGTGTCCGGAAGGCAGCATTTCACAGCATCTCTCGCATCCTCCAGTTCTTACATTCTCTCTGCCTCCTCTCCTAAGACATTCCCTCAGCCTTGGCTGGGGTTAGGAGTATGTGATAAAATTGTCCCTTTTAGGGTCAGGCAGCCAACAGTCTCTTAAGCTCAGCATGTTGACCAGTTGTGGTTTTGCACTGACTGCTGCCGATTCAGAAAGAATCTTCTCTGACCAAGACAGCAGTCCAGGTGGAGATACTTCAGGATAAAAGTGAAAATAGATGCATTCCTTGATATGACTGTGAAAAATGCATTAGAAAGCTTCTATGTTTGGTATGTGGTGGGGAATAGCAATTGATACAAATTAGCAATACCAAAAAAGAAAAGAAAGAAAGCCTGAAAGTCAATCAACTTCCAAATATAGAAGGAAATGAAAGGAAGAAGAAGAGAAGGAAGAACAGAAGGAGGAAGAAGAAGAAACCATACAGCTATGAAGTCAGGAGTAATATTCTTACTAGGAATATGGTGGCATCCGCTAAGTATTGATTTATTCAAACAGGATGGGGCCAGACAGGATAGAAGAGAAGGATCTGAAATCTCATCTATCATAATGGAAAGTCAGAGATTATACTTTAAATTCGTTAATCCAAAGAAGGCAACATATACAGGTTATTTCAAAAAATACCTGCTTACATGCCAAAGGAAAACAGTGGAAGAATGATTGAACTGAGAGGAATGAATGAACCCACCGAGAGGAAGGCCGAACAGTGTGTGGAGCAGCGGGACAGAGAGCTGTGTGGACGCTATGATGAGCCTTCCAGGGTGATCCGACCTTTAAACTATATGCTCCCATTACTTTGATAAAACAAACACTCACCACAAAGTCCCAAGTGCGGCATGCAGGGTGACACAGACTCCTTGAAAACACCCGCTCCCCCCATCTTGAGAGTCCTTTAATTTCCCCCCATACCTCTAGCAGGTACAGAGTTAGCAGAGCAATGTACTGAGGACCCATTCCTAAGTTTCAAGATGTGTCATCTATCCAAATTCATCTTTGGAAGTTTAAGACTTGGAGCTTAAGAGACTCCATGACGAGGGAGAGTCAATACATGATTGTGTGTTAACCAGGCTGTAAACCCGTGGAGCAGAGCAAGCACAATTTTGCTGAAATTACTGGCAGATAACCTGAAGACAAATAAAAACATTAAATATTCATTTCCTACTCCTGAGCAGTAAGTGATTGTGGCTTTCTGGTTTTAGAATCTCTGGGACTTTGTTGACAAATCATTTCACATCCTCTGGGCAGATCTTGGAACATTTTTCTTCCTGCTTCCAAGGAGAGGCATCATCTTGGCGAGAAGCTTAACTTGTATGAGCTTTATTTCTCTTCACACTGGGTGGATGTCCCTCCAAGGGCCCCGAGCCAACTCCGGGTGGGTGAAGTGTGACATAGTTGTTAAATTTACATCTGCTTCTTTAGCCGTTTGCATTCTGACAGGTCGTTTTCTGCTGGCCAGTCTGTAAGGGGTTGCTGTTGAAAGAGTCAGCATAAATCCTGGCTGCTACATCTGCCTTCACTGCATCCATTCCCACTTGCTTCACCACTGTCCTGCTGAGACATGCTGTCCTTGGTTAGCTTACTATAATTCTCCTCTTTAGGCCTCTCTCATCCTCTTGTGTTGTATCAAATGTCGGCATAATTGTACTGGATTTTGGTTGGGTGTTTCATGAGCTGTACAATTTTTTTTTACATTTATTTATTTTGGGGGTGCTGAGGCCATGCTAGAGTGCTATTGTGGATGCCAAAAGACAGCTTGCAGGAGTCAGTTCTCACCTTCCACTACGTAGGTTCCAAGGGTTTAACTAACGTCATCAGGCTTGGCAGCAAGCATCTTTACCTGCTGAGCCATCTCGCTGGAGCTGTGATTCTTCCATTGAGGACTTCCCCTCTGTTAGTACATGTACGAGCTCAGTATTGTCTTCTGAAGTCTGCAAGCTTTCATTTGCAGTTAGCTTTTCTCCTAAGTTCTCTCTCTCAAAAAACAAAAACAAAAACAAACAAACAAAAACCCACGATGAACTCATCTGCCATTATTGGTATCATTCCCATTGGTTTCCTGTTCCTCTCTGGACTGTAATATGAGTTGCTGTCAAAGACTCATTTTACCTTCTCCCAGTTCACACATTAGTTTGGGTACCTAGACTCTGTCTTTTTGTTGGCATGTTTCTAGATTGTGACTTTAGTTGGATTATTTGTGGTGGGTCTATTCTCTAATACTTGCTCTCAGTTTAGAATCCTGAGACAAAACTAGAACTTTAGAGAAGCCAAGGATGGGGAGAGTGCTCATTGTTCTGGGAAGCCAAGAGACACAAGGAAGAGTTGGAGACCACTGGAGATCCTGTCTGCCTCCAGCCCAGACACTGGCTGCCCAACGTTATAACAATGCTATGCATTCCAACCAGGCAAAGATTCTCCAAACCTATTTTCCTGGAGAATGCTTCCTTCTTAGAAATATGCTGTCATAACAAATAAAATAAGGGAGAAAATAATGTCTGATTTTCAGAAGTCCTGTCTTCAGCCACTGTGGACAGAGTACATGCCTTTAAAAAGGCAAAGCCAAGTCTTCCTCTATTAACCAGTTTACATATTCAAGAAAGATTTACATGTTGCTGATGGCACTTATTCATGCAGTCATTAAACATTTATTAAGCATCTATTAAGGTCCAGGCACTATATATGTGGTTACCCTTTCAGATTATAATTCAGCAACACATATTTAGAAGCGTTACTGTTTCCATATATTTTGTACCAGTAATGTGACTCTTGGGAATTTTACAATTCATATGGAAAGAAGTAATATGCAAAATATATTTATAGCAGTTTAGTTTATAATAATTGAAGAACTGAAATGTCCAGTGGTGGGGGAATTAAGATAGCCACGGCATATTCATTTAATAAAAAGTAGATAATAGCATAGAAAACAGAAAAGGATATATAAAATGTTAGGGGCAAAACTGAGGAAAAATTCTATGAAAATATGAAGGTACATATGTAAAAACATATATGTAAAGCAATCTTCAGAAGCCAGTCAAAGATGTGAGCAGTGTTGGGACTGGGCGATTAGATGATGTCTCTACTTTCCTTCGGAGGATAGAATAGTTTCCTTAATCCCTACTGCCCCAGTTTCTTCTCTGCTGCAGTGACAAAATGCCCCGATAAAATAATCCCAAATTCCCTTCCATAGCCTGATCACATCAAATTCACAGCTAGAAACAGAGAGGAATGACTCCATTCATGCTTACGAGTCAGCCAGCTTTCCCTTCTCCTATACAGTCTAGGAGCCAAGCTCATAGAATGGTGACAGGCACATTTAGGCTCGATCTCCCTACATCAGACAACACAGTGAGGACACGCTCCCACAGGCCATTCGCATCTAGACAGTGCCTTATTGAGACTCTCTCTTCACGGGATGCTACTTGTTGTCAAGCCGACCTAGTGAGCCCTCGAAGCGAGGAGAAAAAGAAAGTTAGACACGATTTGGTTAGATATGGAAACACTTAGATGTAAGATTTCAAGGGAAAAGAGATTCTTGGACAGTAAGTAGTGATAATCCAGGACCTGGAGAGAAGCTCAATCGACGGGAGCGCTCATTGCTCTTGCAGAAGACCAGAGAGTGGTTTTCAGCACCCGAGTCGGGTGGCTCACAGCCCTCTGGAACTAGCTTCAGGGGATCCCATCCCCTCTTCTGGCCTCTGCTAGCTCCCACATGCACATGCATACACACACACATGTCCATGGTTTTAAAAGTAGTAGTATCCCGTGTCATTTACTCTCAGGGCCACAGCCTCCCTCCCTGCAAGGAGCTAGCACCTTTCTCGAGCCAAATCTCACGGGCTTCTGTAACTTGCACTGATCTGTGGATCTTTCCTCCTCATCTGGTGCTTTCAAGATCTTAAACTCCTTGGAAGTCGTTAGTGGTCATGGGTAATTCTGATCAAACTAGATTAAAAACCTCCTGAATCAGGGGCTCTATTCCTGAATGTCACCCTCCTCCCCTGTAAAACCACATTGATCATAGACATCCTCTCATGGGGCCACAATGACAATGCTTGCAAAAATTCCGGTAGTACACCTGCTTTTGGAGGGAGGTCCAGGGAATGTAAACTTCTGGTCTCCAAGCTGGAAAGCCTTCTGGGCTGTGTGAGCCGCTGTGCCATAGAAGGCGACTGACAGGAGATGAGGTCTTCTCTGTTGCTGCTCCTCGCTTAGCAGGTACCAAGCTCAGCCCACTGCAGAGTGTGTCCTGCAATGGCAGTGGCTGGAGTCCTTATAACAGGTCTCTGTCATGGCTACTGGGTTGCTGATTTTATCATCACAGAGGCAATGTGTGTTTACAAAATAAAACTCAGAACAGAGTGGAAAGTTGAAACCGACTCCCCCCAAAGCATCTCCTCGTAAAGAAAGGACTGCTAACAGTTGGCGTTTCTCCTCCAGTTTTCCCAGCACAGAGAGGCGTTGGCAGGTATTTAAACCCAACGGTAATTACATTGCACATAAAATTTTGCATCCTGAATTTTTCATTTAAATGTAGCAAATAAGCTGTTTTCATGCCATTTTGCAACGTTCAGAGCCATTATTTTTAATGGCTACACAACATACTTGTTTGGAAACCATACAGGCAGTTTGCACGCATGCTCACTTTCCTTATTATATTTTTTAATTTAAAAAAATTGGAGATTATAATATAATTATACCATTTCTCCCTTCCCTCCCTCCAATCCCTCCCATATACAATCCCTCTCTTTTTCAAATTCTTGGCCTCTTTTTCCATTAATTGTTACTGCATACATTGCTGGGAAGCCCCTTGTACGGTCTTCTCATTCTAGGAGGACCTCTGAGTTTCCTGGGAAGCTAAGGGTAGTCTGGAGTCCAGAATTCTTCTTGGAAAGTGGAGGGAAGAAGGAAGTAGTTAAAAGCAATAAAGAAGTAAAATGAAAGGCTAATGTAAGAGCTGGGGGACAACCAGGGGTAGGGTAGGAAGGCAGGCACAATGGAAAGGAGGAGAGAAGAAGGGAAAACATAAAATAGAAAAGGTAAGTAAGATAAGAGCATAGGAAGAGGAGGAAAGAGGGAAGAAAGGCTGATGACGAGACAAAGGGCTCATGTCTTCAGATAAAACATGGTCCCCACTGGCACAGATAGAAGCTTTCCAAGGGAGATGGATCTCCAGGCTCTTATCTCATGGGGTGCTCGCAAAGCACCATGGCCAACGCATTCATTTTTCTCATCGTTCATATTTAATGTTATGAACACTGGGCTTTTCAATATTTAAACCTCTGTGTCTCTGTTTCTCTCTCTCTCTCTCTCTCTCTCTCTCTCTCTCTCTGTGTGTGTGTGTGTGTGTGTGTGTGTGTGTGTGTGTGTGTGTGTTATGAGTTCAGGTACAGGTAGAGATCAGAAGACAGAAGGCGATGCCAGATCCCCTGGAGCTCAGTATGGGTGCTGAGAACTGCAAGAGCAGGAAGTAGTCTTAGCCCTTGAGCCATCCCTCCAGCCCCAATGGCATCCCTCTTTCCAAAAACCCCTTATTATTCCACTAAACAGATGAAGCCTTTGGCTGATTCCCTGAGTTTCTTAAGATAGTGCCCACTACAAGGCACCCCTTGGATCCATCCTTCAGGGATTTCATTTTCTTCCTTCCTCATTTGGTGTCCTTGGCTGGGATCAACTGTCTCTTTCCAGTATTGTGCTTCTGTGGCCATAATCGAATTTCGAGTTATGTGGTCCATTAGACACACGCTGGCATCTTTACAGCTCTTGATGGGGAGCTGGGCCCCTGCTTCCTCCTGTTTGAAGGGAAAGCATGTTGATTTGGAAGGGCTGAAAGCCTTTATCCAGATGCCAGTTATCAGCACTGCTGAGTTGAGGGCCTTGAGCTTGGCTCTCCCCCAGTCTGCCCTGGGGACCATCTGTATTTTGTGAGCCTGGGACCTGCCATTGCCCACAGGACGGCTGTGAACATCAGAGGCCCTGGCAGCTAGTAAAGGCTGGAGCTGGATGTGAACAGCTTGCCTGAAAGCTGGCCCATTCCACGATTGCAGGAAGCCAAAAGCTGTACCGGAGAGTCTTGGCAGGAAGGTCCTCCCAATCAGTGGGGTTACAAAGCCTTCTCCCTGTAGTCAGGTCTCCTCTTCCTGTTTCTCATGGATGGGACAGGGTGCCTTTGCTGTTATGCAGGAGGCTTAGAGAATCTCAAAGTGAAATCTCTCTTCCTACTGAAACTCTGTAACTGAAGTTAGCAAGAGGCCCTTCAGAAAAAAGCAACCTCCCCATGAAAGAAGGGTGAGCAATGCTGCCCAGCCTACCTTTCAGGGTTGTTAGAAGCAAGTAGAGGTTAAAGCAGAGAACAAGTTAAAGTATCCTTCTAGGTTGCGGGGGGCAGGCAGCGTTGGTGGAAAGGACATTGGTTAGAGATCAGGAGCCGCAGGTTCACACAATACCTGTGCTACCTACAGTTTCCAGTGTCTGCTTCCGCCTTCTGTAAACAGTGCTCACATCTTGCTTGCGCAGATGTTTAGCAAGAATTAGACCATGGGAATGCTTTAAGCAAGACATTCTGATGCTGAGGGAAGGCCTGCAGGGTCTCCAGTGTCAGAGCCTGGCTCACAATGGTGCTATAGACTGGATAGTTGTACCCCTGACTGCATTCAGATTTGTATGTGATTGTGTGAAGGGGCAGGGCCTCAAAGATTTGTTGCAGCTGGATGAGCACATCAGCTGTATTCTCAAGATGGGCATGACACCTTCCCTGTGAGAAGAGACACCAAGAGCTTGCTTGCTTTCTCCTCCTTTCTATGTGAGGAAACAGAGAAACTGCAGCCAACCACAAGCCAGGAAGAGGGCCCTTATCAAGGTCCAATCACAATGGCACCATGACCTTGGGTTTGTAACCTCCAAAAATAATAGTAAAAAAACCCCATGAGATTATAATTTCATTTGTAGTGTTTTACCTTCAGTAGCCTAAGTGGTCTAAGAAACCCAGTGTTAGGCCCAGGTAAGGTTCCTTTCCTTGGTCTTATGGGTGGCTTGATTATATGTACCTCATGACCAACAAACACCTAAGGCCCAGGCCTTGACAGGGAGGTGATGTTTGCTTCTATGCCAAAGTCAAGGTGATGGCCCAAACTCAGTGATCAATGTTAATGTAGTATTTAAAATAACAACCTAGGGGCTGAAGAGATGGTTCAGCAGGAAAAATCCTGGCTCTTGCAGAGGGCCTAAATTCAATTCCTAGCACCCACATAAAGCAGCTCATGACTGCCGTAACTTCAGATCCAGAGAGTCTGGTGTCCTTGTCTGTCGTCCAAGGGTTCCTGTATTCACAGATATAAACATCCACACAAACATCCACACAAATAAATAGTAAAATATTTTTAAAACTCTAAGCAAAATAGAGTCAGAAATCTAATGAAATACCAGAATTTTAAATAAAGCTGTGATCGGTCAGCGTTATGCCAGGCCACACTAGAACCAAGCGAGGAAAGTAAGGAATAGCAATACCATTATCAGGAAAAATGGTGTTTTTATTTCACATGAATTCTGACTTTTAAAATGTGACATTAATATGCTATATATGCTGATCACCATATATGGAGCCATCTGAAGTGTTGTACCCAAGACAAGACCTTCCTGCCTCAGCTCCAGCCATCATCCTATGACTTCATCCCATGGAGCCCTCCTGGCCCCACACCCTGTCACTGCCTCCTCATTCACAACGAAGATGTGCTGTCTACAGCCTTGTTTCTCTGGGCTCTGGTCTGTTCATCTGTACTGAATATAAGTTACTAACAATAATTGTTTCTTCCTTTGTGAATTGGAATTGGGAGGAAAAAACAGAATCCTGATTTTTTTTTTATTCAGTAAATACTTATTAAATGCCCAGTGGTTGTGTGTTGGGGTGGTACTGAGAACCAGCAGATGAAGAGCCCTTGGCCTTCTTCTGAAGAGCTCACAGCCTGCTGAGGAAGCTGGGTAATGACAGCATACAAAGAAGGGCCCTCCACAGCAGTGTGGGTGAGGGCAGGAAAGAGCCCTTCAGCTTTTCCCCAGAATCAGGAAGCCTGCAGGTGAAGGGCTGCTCTGGCTCCTGCCAACACCCTCTGCTCTCTTCTGAGTCTGCTTTCTACAGCTGAGCTTTAGAGAAATCTGAGAAGAGCCCATCGGATAGCAAACTCAACTCCTACAAACTAGGCTGGCTTCTCTCTAGCGCTCATCCATTCCTTGTCTATGATGAGTCTACTTGGACACTCCCAGATAAGAAGTTTCAGAACATCTGCATTAAACTTCCCACCACTGTCTGCCCTGTGCACTGGAGTTCCTGTTCCATGAGTAGAGGCAAGGAGAAGAAAAGACAAAGAAAAGGAAAATTAGCATTTCCACTAAAATAATATTATGTCTTAAAATAGTTTCTTTCGATAATAAAAAGTCAATTAATTCAAGGTTAAAACTTCCCAATTTCTCTCCTTTCAGGGTGGCTTCCATAACCGTAGGGGGGGGGGCGAGCTGAGTGAGGTGCAGGAGTTAGACTGGCCTCCATGAGAGGTGACATGTCTTTATGGTCAATGGGCTCCGGTCTCGGTTCACTCAGCTGTGTCTGAGTCTGTCTGGTCTGGGTGGGCAGATGGCTCCTCTACTAAGTGTATCAAGCCTTCTCCAGTGGTCTGTCCCTGTTCCCTCCTGTCCAGGAACCTCTCCAGCAGGTTATTTAGTCTGGGTATCTAGAAACAACCCTGTCACCAGTGAGCCTTATGGTGGGAAACGTGTTGTGGATGGTAAACAAAGACTAAATATGCAGCCTGAAGTGGAAAGGATTTGGACCTTTCTCTAGATGCGATGGGAACCCTTAAAGGTCAGGGTGGTGGTGCAGGCCTCACCGTGAAAGGATCATGCTTGCTGCTCTTCAAAGGCATTTGAGGGTGTAGGAGGCACATGGCTAAGGCAGGAGGCTCAGCCTAGACTAGACCAAATATGATGGCTGGCTAAACTTGGATGATGTCAAAGGGATTAAAGGTCTGTGTTGGAGTGTGGCCTTGCAGGGCTTGTGGACTTGCTGATAAGGAGTGTGGGAGGAATCAAAGGGAAGGGAGAAGACAACAGAGGGCACAGTGGGCTGTCATGCCACTACTGAGACGAAGGAAGGTAGGTTGAGAAGTTTGGGGCTGAGATGGGACCCAGAGTTCTGTTGGGATGTGTTAGGTTTACATGGTCCTGAGACTTCCCAGGGCAGCTGCTGAGCGAGCCTTCAGCAGGGTTGTAGGTGTCACGGGCACAAGGCCAGCACAACCCCATGAGAACGAAGGCGGTACGGGTACTAAGGACAACTAACTACAGGATGGATAAATCTAGTAGAGGGTCCTTCAGAGTTTGGAGTTTGGGCAGATGGAGGAGTGAAGGGTAGCAGGATAACAGTATACTAGGAATCGAGACGAGAGTGGGTTCGGGGAGGGGTGTTCTGAGGGTGGCCTGGGGGGCTGTTCTGGGAGGTACTCCCTCTGTCTCTGGTAGACAAGTACTTCTTTATTCCCCGCCCCCCCACCTTCCCCTGGACATAGTTCTTCTCAGTGGTCCCATCACCTCCAATTACAGGATTAATGATCTCTGCCTCAACCTACTGCATGAATAATTCCCTGACATCCTTGAATTTCATTCAGAGGTGGTCCAGAGTCTGGCCAACTCAGCACAAAGAACCAATGCTAGTGTGAGTGAGGAGACTAGGGGCGGAGTTTGAGGAGATCCCATGGAGGCCATGATGAGCCATGCCAAGATGTCTCAGAGTGAGCAGTAGGCACTATGGAAATAGAGCTTGGATCCAGTGAGAGAAAGGCCTCCTCCACCAGAGCAGTGTTTCTTCAGGGGAAACAGGAGGGATCAGCTGGAGTGTTGGCTCGAGCCAACTGTTGGCCCTGGTGAGAGATGGAGACACACAGTCTGTTCTCCATCAAGTAAGGGGAATTACAGTTCTTCCTCAGCAACATACCAGGCCTTCTCTCCTGTTGTGAGAAGTCCTTCCCTAGAGAGGTAAACAGTATCTCCCTCTTCCTTGTAAGGTCTCAACAACTAACCAAAGCATAATCTCACCAAGATTCTGATGTAGGAGGGTCTTCTATCTATCTGTTGCTTTCATTGGTTAATCAATAAAGAAAACTACTTGGCCTGATAGGTCAGAACATAGGTAGGCAGAGTAGACTGAACAGAATGCTGGGAGAAAGAAAGCAGAGTCAAGCAGACACCATGTTTCTCCTACCCAAGACAGACTGTGGTTAGAATCTTCCTGGTAAGCCACAACCCCATGGTGATACACAGATTACTAGATATGGGTTAAAGCAAGGTATGAGAGTTAGCCAAGAAGAGGCTAGGTATAATGGGCCAGACAATGTTTAAATGAATACAGTTTGTGTGTTGTTATTTCCAGGGCTAAGCTAGCCATGCGGGACCCAGGCTGGATGAAAAGCAGGCCTGCTCGCCTCATCACTACAAGATTCAGCCTAGAGAATGATTGATTTTGTGGGTTTACTTGCAGAGCATGGGTAAGTGATTACTTATAGGAGCATGAGTGACCCCATGCAGCCACACTGGGAAGTCAATAGCCAGCGTGATCAGGTTTCTATACAGTAGCATAGATCGAGCCTTCTTAACACACCCCAGCCCATCTGTGCTAACACCATCTGAGACTCTAAAACCTTGTGCAATTAGGGCAGGACTGCATAAAATTAGTGTAGGAGGTCCTTCTGTATTTGTGTTGCTTTCGTTGGTTAATTAATAAAGAAACTGCTTAGCCTGATAGGGCAGAACATAGGTAGGTGGGGTAGACAGAACTGAATACTGGGAAGAAGAGCAGAGTCAGCCAGATGCCATGGTTCTCCTGCCCAAGAGGGATGCTGGTTAGACTCATGCCGGTAAGTCACAGTCAAGTGGCGTAATACATGAATGGAGATGGGTTAAACTAATATGTGAGAGTTAGCCAATAAGAGGCTAGAGATAATGGGCAAGGCAGTATTTAAATGAATACAGTTTCTGTGTGATTATTTCGGGAGTTAAGTTAGCCGGGAAGCTGGGACGAAAAGCAGACCCTCCTTCTCACAACATAAAATGGCTGAGAGGAGCAGCTAGAATCTCAGGTGAGGATCCTCAATCTCTCCTTCTATTAGCAGATGTCCTACAACAAGCCACATCCTGATGGACGTCTTCAAGTAGGCAAAGATAATCAAAGATGATGGAGGCTTTTTGCTCTGAGGGTTATGTTCTACCACAGGTACAGCTCAGAGATTCAGATTACAGGGCTAGGGTCCTGACTTTCTATAGCCAGATCCCTGTAACTGAAAAATGTCTCTCATCTCCAGGGACAATCTCCTGCTTGGGACAGCAAAAGGTGGCTGCCTTGGGGTGTTATGTTTGCAGGTAGTTTTGGGGGTACTGAGATTCAGCCTAGAGCCACTACCATAGCCCTCCAATGATCACAGTGTCAACCACCTGAATTACACACCACCTCCTGAAATGAGTCTGTTTGCTGTTTTCAAGGCTAACGGCTAATATGGATCCTAAACCCACATGCAGCAAGTGGGAAGGAAAGAAGCCTGGGTGGTGAAACCGCGCCCCCTTTTTCCACCTGCCCATCAATTCCTTTCCCATCAATTCCCATACATTCCTAGGAGTGTTTCCACCACAAGCTGACTTCGGGTGGAATGCTAGGAAGGGTATGAGACTGAGTAATACATGCCGATATAAGGTTCCAATAGGAACAAAGGGGACCGGGGACTGATGGTGAGTAAGACAGTAATGTGCAGGGCTCCAAAGCAAATAGGGATGGTTCAGATTAAGGAAGGGTTCGGAGCAAGAACTGTGAAGTGGCTCCTAGTAGTAGCTTAGACAATGCTCTGCTCTCTGTCCTGGCATCACTATGTCTTGGACTGACAGTTTACTTGTACTGGATTTATTATTTTATATACAGAATTCCAAAAAGAACACACACACACACTCACACACAATCACAAGAAAGAGAGGAGCCTGAAGGCCTTTGCAGGAATGGCTTCAGTAGAAAAAGTAAAGATTCACGACAGACTAGCTCACAATAAGAGCTTAGTCTTGCCTCAGGAACAGAGGGATGGTTAAGAAAGGATAACTGAAGAAATACTTTAGGGAAAGTGTTTGCCACACAAACGTGAAGATCTGAGTTCGATTCCTAGCACACCCCCCCCCACAAAGCAGTGAGAAGTAGTGGACACTTGCAATCCCAACACTAGGGGGAGGGGACAGGCAGATCCCTAGGACCTGCTGGCTAGTCAGCCTTTCCTGTTTGGCAAGTTCCAGCCCTGTGAAAGACTATCTCAAGAAATGAGGTGGAGCATTCTCAAGAGAGACAGAAGGACAAACACACAGGAATTCCCATGGCCTGGCTGTGACCCTCCATCTTATCTTTTCTCTTGGCATTGCTTTATAATCCTCCCCTTAGTCTCTCCATGAAAACCAGGTTTCTTACTGTTCATCTCCCTTATGTCCTCCCCAGCCTGCGAGAGTTGCCTCTCTTTTGAAATATGTGCGGCAGGGCTACGTTCCTGGCACCCGGATGCCCGCACGGCTAGCTTTATCCGAAATAATTACACGGAAACTGTATTCTATTTATTTATTTATTAAAGATTTCTGTCTCTTCCCGTATTCTTTTAAACACTGCTTGGCCCATTAGTTCCAGCCTCTTATTGGCTAGCTCTTATATATTGATCTAACCCATTTCTAATATTCTGTGTAGCCCACGATGTGGCTTACCAGGGAAGATCTTAACCTGCATCTGTCTGGAGTGGGAGAATCATGGCAACTCACTGACTCAGCTTCTTTCTCCCAGCATTCTGCTCTGTTTACTCCACCCACCCAAGGGTTGGCCTATCAAACGGGCCCAGGCAGTTTCTTTATTAATTAACCAATGAAAGCAACACATTAGAAAGAAATCACTCCCACATCATCTTTCCTTCTCCCCAGTCATACAGCACCCTCATCCCACCCCTCCCAGTTGACTCTGTTTCTCCAAGCTACTGACATCCCTGCCCTCCCTGCCTGGGCAATAGTCTCACTCTCTGAACATGGAGCTTGACTAGCCCCAAGGCAGCATCTCCCCTCTGAGCACTGCATCTAGGAAAGCAAGCATCTAGGAGAGCCACCTTCAGTGACTGAAGGAAACCAAGTCACCAAGAGCCTGTATAGTGTGGTCCACACACTGCCCATCTCCACTGGGAGTGACAGACACAGAACAATCATTCATTTCTCCCCCTCCCTTCCAAGGCTCAGGGGTTATCCTGGAAGAGAAGGTGGAAAAAATTTAAGGGGGAGAGGTCAGAGAAGACCACTGCAAAACAGTGCTCCTTTGGCACAACGGGGTCATTGTATCCATGAACTTACACCAGCTGTGTTGAGCTGCACAAGACCTACACAAGATCAAGCCCATCACAGCCTCAAGATGGATCAGGTGGGCTGCATGACACTCCATGCCCAGCTGAGGAACTATTGGCAACGCATGACTTCTAGGGAAGGGAGAATATTTCGAGGGCATAGTCCTGATAAGTTCACTGTGCTCCAGTGGATGGCGCAACACCTACTAGGGTCCAGACAGCACAAACGGGACTTGGTAGATTACGTATTTTAAAAGATGACAAGAACCGGGCGGTGGTGGCGCAAGCCTTTAATCCCAGCACTCGGGAGGCAGAGGTAGGCGGATCTCTGTGAGTTCGAGACCAGCCTGGTCTACAATAAAAAAAAAATAAAAGATGACAAGAAGTTTGGGAGGGAGTGGGGGTGGATCGAGTAACAGGGGAAGAAATATGATCAAAATACTTGTATGCATGTATGACAGTCTCAAAGAATAAATAAAAATGATAAAATTTTAAAAGCACAAAATAAAAGTGAAATAAAATGATCTCAGTTGTCATCGCTACTGCCTGAAGTGTTTTTGCTAAAGTAGCAATGATGTCTGCTATTTGCTTTAAAATTTCTAGAAAAATATGAGGATGCGTGTAGAAAAAAAGCTTATAAAATTAGATCAGCAAAATCTTAATTACTGACACTTGGTGTTAGACACATGAGGTAATTCATTTTACCTCTCTTTTTCTTGCATACATATTTGCAACTTTCTGAGATACTTTTTTTGAACTAGAGATATCATTGGAGTTTTCTTTCTGATTCCATCTAATCTCATGCTTCCTTCCTTCCCAGAGGTAACCAGTGTTTTGAATTTGTTGTTTCTACTCCTGCCCATAATTTTCATATTATTAGACATATAATTATAGTGCTACCACACACATGTCTTAAACAACATATAATTACTTTGCACACTTTTCTAAATTTATATAAATAGCATATCACACATTTTTAAGAGAAGTTCTGAGATTTAGTCATGTTGACACATCGATAATTATAGTTCCTTATTTTTAGGAGGTATAAAGTATTCAGGACTAGCCATAGCAGTGAGCTCTGGGTTTGACTGAGAAACTCCACCTCAGTGAATAAAGCAGAAAAGTGATTGAAGATGATTCCAACATCGACCATACATGTCTATTCACATGTGTTCCCACACACATGCAAAAGCATTATTTCCTGGGTAAAACAAACAACTAAAAACAATCAAGAAGACACAAAGTTTGGTGGGGGATGGGTATCCTAGAGGAGTTTGAGGTGGGGAGCGTATGATCAAGACATATTACACTCATATATGAAGTTTCTAAAGAATAAAAAAATGCAAACAGCACACATACATACACTCACACTTGCACGTGTATACACACACACACACACTCAGGAATAAGAAGAAGCAAGGTTGATTTTGAGTTTTAGTTACCAAAAATAATACTACGATGGTCCTTTTAAATAGCCCCCATATAGCGAGTGTGAAAATCCCTCTGGGATACCGAGCAGTTGTCTGGCAGATCTGTAAATTATAAGCAACTTACTGTGTACGGGTCTTGCTAAATATTTAATAACAAAGTGCTGAAAACTTCCATGCTTCTGCAGCATGTGGGATTTTATATTTATAGCCATACCTATACACACTAATATTTTAAGACTTTAAAATTTTGGTTAAGGAAATGATTGTGAAGTGGTATCCTGTTGTTTTAATTTGCAAATCCCTGGTAAATGGTAAGGATAAAAATCTTTGCATCTTTCATTTGCTCCCACTTATATTAATGCTTCCTTAAATTGTGTCTCATCTACGGCTTATCTTGCCCACATCATTTTGAGTCTCAATGTATTTAGTGTGTATACTTATATATGTGTAGCTTGCTTGTCTGTGTGTGCATATGGAGGCCAGAAGAGAACTTCTGTATCTTCCTAAGGTGCTCTGCATTTATTTATTTATTTATTTATTTATTTATAAAACAAGTTTTCTTTCTCTGAACCTAGAGCTCACCAATTCTGCCAGTCCTAGGAATTCACCTGTCTCTACCCTTCTAACACCAGGATTGCAGGCATGTGCCACCAGGCCCAGAATCTTATGTGGGTGCTGGGGTTCTAAATTCAGGCCTCATGCTGCATGGTAAACATTAACCCACAAAGCCATCTTCCCAGCCCCAAATGCTCCTATTTCAAAAACCTGGCATGTTATGTGATTAACTTTGCCCAGAGTGGTATCATACTTTGATGGTGAATGCCAATTTTCTGACTTTCTTGTACTCCTTTGATGGATTTGGGGTGTAAGCAGGCATGAATGTAAGGTTTGGTATGAATGGGAAACATTTGAATCATTGCCTGTCTCCCCTTCCCTTGCTATATGCATATCATCTTTCCTCTTGATATTACCAGAAGTGTTTTTCTTAGGTTCCTGGGTTAGATCTCACTGCATCTAGGGATCCTTTACCAAGGTGATATCTGATTCTTGCAGATTCATCCTGAAGCTAGGGAGGACCTTAGGTGAAATCCTATTGGTGAATGGTATCATATCCAGGCCTGGTACAGTAGGTCATAGGGTAGGTCTCTTTTTAGTATTTTAAGGAGCCTCCCCACCAACTTTTACAGCCGCTGGAATCATTTACATTCCCACCGCAGTGTGTAATGGCTCCTTTATGTCTACTTCCCCACCAGTATTTGCCAACATGAAGGATTTTTAAAGGTTTGCCTTGATTCCTAAGACTTCTCTATCTCTGGCTGACTCATACATGCTGACCTTCTTATACCTGAATGACATCATCTGCCTGGTGGTTCTTAGTAATCCTCCCAGGTTTAGAACTGGAGAGCTATGCTGAGCTTCTCGTTCTAAAGATGAGGCTATACAGACTAGTGAGCCCTCCTCTCCCTCTGGGTTTCTATTCTCAGTACGAAGGCTGAACTTGATGTCTCCTGTCCTAGATTCACCCAGGGGTTCTAAAGGATCTGCCTTCCCTACCACCTCCTGGGCACTGCTATGCTTTCCCCCTTGCTATCAGTTAATCCAAACACATCCACCTTTCAGCTAGAAGTTTACCAAAATCTCTACCATAGGGGCCAGAGAAATGCTCAGGGGTTAGGAACACTAGGTACTCTCGCAGAGGACCCGGTATAGTTCCCAGTATCCACATGATAGCTCACAAGTTCCAGTGGATCTGACACCTTCTTCTGGTTTCTGCAGGTACCAGGCACACATGAGGAGCTTCATGCAAGCAAGAGCTCACATGCATAAAAGACAAGTCCTACATCTAAGGCTCAGAGAACATCACAGGAAAAGGGGAGGTAGGAAGAGTAAGAGGCAGGGGAACAAGGTGTGTGTTGAGAGATAGTGGGGGATTACTCCACTTCCTCGCTTCTGGTTTCTCTGGGAGAATCCCATTGTAGACTCCTCGGGCTGAATTCATTCTGCCTGCTGCACGCCTTCCTCGTTTTATTTGTCTTAAAATTCAAAGTCTAAAATTATTTATAGCCTCATAGCTGTCCAATATCCACTTCTAAATCTGTGTGTTTAAAACTGCAACTGGAAGCGAAGGAACCTGTTACACCGTCATTTAATTAATAAAGCAGAATTCTCAGTTTCCCTGCCATATGTATTTTTTTGTTCAGCTCCAATAGAGGTGCTATCTCCTGAGCTGCTTTTAAACTTTAATAAGCTTCCTTTCAGTAAAGTGTGGATAATGTTGTAAAAGAGTACCTAAAACATATTTTCAAAAGAAAAACACAATCCTGAACCACAAAAACGACTCCGAGGAAAGGGGTGGCAGAAGAAAGCCGTGGCGGTTCCTCTAGAGTTAACAGGGTTAGGGTTGGGGTGCGGTGATACTTCTAGATGTAACAGACCCAGGAAGAAGGGAGGAGCATCATGTTTTATTGGGGGAATAGGGAGAGGAGAAAGTAAAGCAATAAGGAGGGGACAGATGAGACTATGTCCCCGCATATTCCAAAACCTCCAATATGAAAGGCTACCGCTCTGTCCCACCTCTTAATGGATCTACCTCTCTACAGTACCTTACTGGTGACCACGTATTCAGAAACCACGTCCTAGCACCAAGACACATGGAAACCACTGAGTCTCCCATGACCTGCAAGGGCCTCTGCAGCTCTCGTGCCTCCTCCGTCTCACTTCCCATGCTACTTCTACTGACACCGCATCAGTTTCAAGGAAGCGAGCCTCCCACTTCACCCTTCCTATTGGACAGGTCACCCTCCTCTACAGCTCCCAGCATCTTTATAATAAACACAAACAGAACACACACACACACGGGGGGGTGGGGGAGAAGAGAGATGGAGTAGTGTTAGGCATCTACTCTTGGGCATGCGGGCTGCTCTGGAGGTCAGTTAATGTGCGCAGAAACTCCCCTGAAGAAAACTAATTTTCCCTCTCCCAGCAGGAATCGATTGTCAAGTAGCCTCTTGGTTAGGGGTGGGGCTTTGTGTCCACTTCCCCCTCTCAGTGCCGGGACTTTGGTTCGAATGTGCGCAGGCCTTCTATGTGCTGTCACAGTCTCTGTTGGTTCACATGTGTGTCAGTTCTGTTGTCTCGGGATGATGCTGTTTCCCGAGATCATCGACCCTCTCTGGCTCTCACAGTCTTAGGGAGGTGGGGAGGTCTGGGAGGAACTGGGGGAGAAGAAAGAATGTAATCAAACACTTTGTACAAAAAAATTAAATAATGTTTTTAAATGAAAGGAAATATTTCTTTAAGAGTTTTATGGAGGATGAAGATATAGCCCCCTCCAGTCAAGCATGACTAATCAAAGACATTTATTTCATCTCTCTCGAAAATAAAGGAATAAAGTAGGTGTGTATGCCAACAATGGGCCAGAGAGCTTAGGAGAGCATTCAAGAAGGCTAAGACTGGAGGAGAGAGAGAATCCTTGAACATTTGTCCCTGCCCAGTGAGTTCTGAGAAAAGAGTCTGAGTCATGCTTTAGCCTCAGGGGAAAGGTCTTGGGCACCAGAGACTCTGGAATACTCTTGTACAGGGCAGAAGTACCAAGAATAGGCAAATGCCAGAACTCCTGTCTAAGGCTGTTTCTCAGGCTGATCCCTGCTGGTGTCTGTGAACGGATGTTCCTTTGTTTTGGGTGCTGTCTATTCTGTATGAAGTTGAGGCTTCTGCTCATAAGACACCAAAATTGTCTCCAGACATCACCAATACCCTGGCAAGGGTAAAATGTCCTTCAGCTAAGAAGCAGTCAACTAGGGAACCCTCATCATCCCCTTGAGCCTTGTATCTTATTCTCTCAGTCCCCCATGTCAGTAATGAGCCAGATGTTTATTCTGTGGAAATGACAGACACAGTGGTCCAGGCTGACACCAGGAGGTAGAAGCAGGCAAGGATATGATGACTTTGGCCCAACAGCTTCGGGTCAGATGGAGTCTTAGTTCAGATAACCTGCCCCCTGACCCAACTCAACAGCCTATATCAGCCTTCCGGTTACCACCCAGGAAGGGACCAAGGGCACTTCCCTAAAGAAACTTCCTGAGATCAGATGATATTCAAGAGTACTCCATGGTCACAGTCAAATGTTCCCCAATCTTGCCGGGGGGGGGGAGTCCCATAGTGACCAGGGCTCAAATGAACACACTGCATAAGTACAGACATGTGCACACACAGATACACACATCACACAGAGGAACACACACAGGCAGAACTTCAAACCAGTGTTTGAATGTTTCCCTCCCTAACACAGATTGACAGCCAATGAGTGTTTGTCAGAGTTCATGATCACTCACAACCAACAACCCGCAAATCCCAGCAGCATATGGCGGTATTTACTTCCTGCCCACTAGGCTGCAAGTTGGCTCTGACTTTGTATTGGCTGGGCTTCGGCTCAGTTGTGTTCAACTCCAGCTGAAGGACCAACGCGGCTGAGCTGAAAGAGCCCCTCAGTACCTAATGCAATTAATTTTTTAAAACCCAGGCACGCATTGACCTGAATTTTCAAAAATCTAGAAGGAAGAGAAAGTCCTAAAAGGTTTGAGAGTGGGTGGAGTGCACATGCAAAATGATAGGAACTGAAAGGCACAGGAGTACTTAGCAGCTACATTAGACTAGAGAAGGTAATTGACTCCTGCCTTCTAAGTGTGGAGGGGAAGGGGGTTCCTGCTGAATTTACACCTCAGTTGCCATCCTCAGACTAGAATAACTGTTTTCAGACATGGTGAGCCTCAGAAGTGCCCTCTCCACAGCCTTCCTCAGAAAAGCACCCTCAAGGAAGAGGTGATGGCTCAGCAGGTATATGCTCCCAACATCAATTCTGACAACCTGAGTTTGATTCCTGTGATCTGCACGGTGCAAGAAAGGAACTGACCCTAAGGAACCATTCTCTGAATGCCACATCTGCATATAGCACTCACCTTCCCGCACACATACACGTTCTTCTCTATATACTAAATAAATCCATAAATAATTTGTGAAACAAGGGAGTATACCAAAAACAGAAGAGACATTCAGAGGAAACCAGTGCTGGCAAAGATCGCTTGACTGACAGCTGGTACCCACAGGGCAGACAGTTCATTGGAGCAGGAAGATGGGGGGGTCTGTATGGGGTAAGGGAAGATAAACACAGCCTGTGGCTTCTGGATTTTCCCATGTGCATTCTCCAAGGCAATTTACTCATTTTCTGTATGCATTTTCTCCCTCATTCTTTCTCACAAGTTAGAACATTTTTGAGGTCAAGAGGATGCTGACCTATAGTCTTTACCTCTCTCTTTATAGACAACTTTGGACACTGTGTAAATGACCTCCAAACTTCATTCTAGAACAGAGACAATCATCTTTGTGGAGATCAGCTCTCCTGATGGTAAATTGTGCCCAAGGTGAGCAAGGCAGTTATATGCAAGGGGGCATAGGTAGATGCTGGAAGGGTAGATAGGTGGGTTGAAACTCTCAGAGAGCAAAGTCATGAGTGGGAAGATAAGGAATGGCTCTTTGCTGAAGTCTACATCTGGACCCATCTATTAAAGTCCTTCAGGGAATTGTGCCACCCACAGTGGTCTTGGCCCTCAAATATCAATTAACAATTTAGATGACCCTCCCCAGACATGGTCACAGGACAATCTGACCTTGGCGATCCCCAGTTGAGGCTTCTCCTCTTAGATAACTGTAGGCTATGTCAAGTTGGCAATGAACTGTAAACAGGACACCCTTGTTGTAGAATAATCTTTTTGTACACTGTGAAAATGTGTCACTCAGATTGGTTAAATAAAAAGCTGAATGGCCAATAGCTAGGCAGGATTTTCAGGGCAGAGAGAACACAGAGATAAAGAAAAGGGTCACCAGCCAGACACAGAGGAAGCAGGACATGTAGGAGGAGAGGTAACAGCCATGAGACACATGGCAGGATGTAGATTAATAGGAACGGGTTAATTTAAGTTATAAAAACTAGTTAGAAATAAGCCCTAGCTATCGGTTAATCTTTCATAATTAACAATAAGTCTCCATGTGGTTGTTTGGGAGCTGGCTGTCAGGACAGAGAAAGACTCACTACACACCCTCCTTCCAGCAACCCTCAGACAGGAAAGTAGCTGGTAAGGTTTTAGGGGTTTCCTATACATTATCTTATTTAATTTTGACATCTCCCTAAAGGATAGGTGGTTAGTCATTTACAAGTGAGGAAAGTAAAATATATTACTGGAAACACAGTATTGCTTTGTCACTGTGCAAAGGCCTGCAGATAGATGCTAAATCAGGCTTCCGTTGATATGACCTTTTGAAACCTGAGTCACAGGCTTCTTCCACAGGTTCTTCCAGGTTTCCCATGTCAAATGGGAATGAAAATAGTATGAAGCTTGGCACCATCATGTGACTTTATCTCAGAATATTCTGAAGGACTTATGGGGAGACATGCGTAAGGAATTGACACAGCATCCATGTTATTATAACTCACTGTTGTAAGAGACAGCAATCTGCATGATTAGTGTTGATGGTCCACTGGATTGACTGGTGGCTTGGATGTGTCTGGGAGAGCTCTTCCAGAGGGGACTGGGCAAAGGCAGAAATCTTTCAATGACTGTGGGCTACATTAGCATGAAGGGAAAGTCACCTACTATAGGTAGTCTCTCTTTCTGTCTTCCCTTCCCTCCTCCCTTTCCTCTCTTCCCCCATCTTTTTCTCTTTCCTTTCCTCTCCTTCTTCCACTCCCTCTTCCTCCTCTCATTCCTAGTTACTATGATGTAAGTGTTCTCCTCTTCCATGTCCTCCTCACAATGTGACCTAAACAAGCTCTTTCTCTAGGAATTTGTTTCCTTCTGGCGTTTGGTCACATCAATGAGGATGCTAGCACATTCAAACCATCAAGAGTGGATGAAATTAATGGGCAGGTTTTGCTCTCCCTGAATCTCATCTTCCTCCTTTTATTTGGGTCTCTGGGCATTTGGAACACCAACCTGCTGGCTCAAGGTCACAAAGCCATTCTTTAGTGAAATTGGGATTTATTACCTCTCCATCCTTCCTCAAAGCTCTCAGTCTTTCCTGTACAATCTGGCTCTTGTAAGCAGTGAGGGGCAGACAGGTAATACAGAGCAAAAGCATCAACACCGGATGCAGGAAGCAGGAGCAGGACAGGTGGCAGGAGGAGTAGTTAATGTGATGCTGCATCAGATAGGGGGGGAAGCCTTATCCATTAGCAGAGTAGTCAGAGGGCAGCTCAGGTTGGAGCCGGGAGAAGGTGGTTGCTGAGGCAGATAATACTGAGCAAGCTCCAGTAAGTAGGACATTATGATTGGCAGAAACAAATTTGAGTAGGGATGGTCTCAGGAGGGACACTTTACTCTGTCTTTAATGTAGTGTGCTTTAACTCTTGGACTGATCTCAGATGGACATTTAGAATATTCCAGTTTGGGAAGTATCAGTTTCTTTTCTTCTGCCACACACAATCTCCTGTTTTTGTCTGTATGCGTGTGCATGTGCATGCAGTTGCATGTGTGCTGATGTCTACACAGGAGAGAGGACACTCTCAAGTGTTTTTCCTCAGGCGCCATCTACATAGTCTTTGTTTGTTTGTTTTTGAGATAGGGTTACCCCTTGGTCTAGGGATCAAGGATTAGGCTAGACTGGCTAATCAGGCAAGCCCCAGAGATCTTCCTGTCCTTATCTCTTCACCTCTGAGATTGCAAGTGCAAATCTGTGACTTTTTACGTGGATCTTGGGAATCATACTCACATTCTCTTGTTTTTGTACTGAGAGCTTTGCCCACAGAGCCACCTCCTTGGCCTTCTGTTGACAATTTCTACCCATCTTCTACACTCTAAGATCTATGATGGTAGGAGCTTTGTCTGCATGGTTTGGGCATGCTTACCCCAGTGATTGACATGCTAGAGGAAGGAAAACAGCAAAGAGGAAGAATATCATTACGTTTTTTAATAATTATACTATAACTATGTCCCCAAAGACCAGAGGAACAAGCTAAAACAATGAAATGAGATATTAAGATTCAAAAATAATTAGTCAATATTTTGCTCTAAGAGTCAGAATATGTAAGCCGGAAGGGTGCTCATTCTAGCACATGCCAAAGACCAGAAGAACAAGCTAAAACAATGAAAGGAGACATTAAAGATTCAATAATTAGCCAATATTTTGATCTAAGAGTCAGAATGTGCAAGCCGAAAGGGTGCTAATCCCAGCACATGCCCACCTCATTTGCTTGTTAAGTTCTTACAGTCATGATCACTAAACACCTACAGTAGAATCAGATAGAATCCCTGCTTCTCTGCAAAAGCTACCCCCAGTCAAAGCTAGAGAAAGAAACAAATCATCATGATAGAGGGTACAGAGTCTGTAGCAGACACAGAGCAGCAAGGGGGAAAACCAGCAATCCCTTTCATAGCTGTGGGTAAACATTTTATGTTCTTGTAGGAAATCCTAATCTTGAAACAGGAGAATCTAGACCCTATCAGATATCCTACAGATCAGTTATTTATATTATGATTCATAGCAGTAGCAAAATTACAGTTATGAAATAGAAACAGAATAATTTTATGATTGGGGAATCAACACAACATGAGGATTAAAGGATCACAACTTTAGGAAGGTTGAGAACCACTGATCTAGACCTTCCTCATGAAGAATGGCAAGATGAAGTCAGGACGTTGCCTCTTCCAATGGGCTTGGGTAACTCAGGTTCCAAGTATCCAGCCATGAGCAGTTCATACTAGGCCACTTCTGATCCATGTTGGTGTTTTTCAAATTTGGGTTTAAGGATCTAGCTCAGAGCCAATCATGAAAGCTCACATTTGTGACCCTAACACCTAGGAAATAGAGACAGAAGAGTTAGGAGTTCAAGGATAGCCTGGGCTACTTGAGGTGTTGAAGGTTAGATTGGGCTACACGAGGGTATGTCTAAAAGCAAAATCTATCTGTAGCAATAAAGAATTATCACTTTTCATTTTTCCCCAAATAGCCATAAAACAAATAATTTTCAAAAACTTATCAAATACTTTCACCATCCTTTTTTATGGTGTTTTTAGAACTGAAAAAAATCACCACAAAACTAATGTGTTAAGGAAGCATTTCATAGTGATTTTCTCCTCATCCACCGATACAAAAGGAACCTGGAAGCCAGGGGCTGAAATGACATGTACAGTGCCAAGCCAGCCTGCCATTAGAAATTCTAGTCAGACAGGAATCAGGGTGAGAGAGGAGGGCAAATTAAGAGTCCCCAGTGGAAAACCTGCTTCTGGAAAGCAGGGGATGGAAAGAAAACAGGGTCTGAGATAAGGCATTACCTTGTGAATGGCACTAGAAGGTGTCTTCTGGCCTGTCCTAATTTTGTGTATCAAAGAAATGCCTCACACGACACCATAAGTACCAGCACGTAGTGTTGGGAAGACATTCCAGGCCTTCTGTCAGGAATAATTGTTCATTGTGCTTTGGCCCCAGAAAGATAGAAGGCAGGCAAAGTGATTTGCCCCAGGCTCCCAAAGGGCAAGCATGGATCCAGAGAGGATTTGAACTCTGTAGATATGGGTTTAGTTCATGGGCTTTTCTTTTTTTTAAAAGAGTGTGTATCCCTGACTTCAAACTCCACTATAGAGCTACAGTACTGAAAAAAGCCTGGTATTGGCATAAAAACAGACAGGATGACCAGTGGAACCGAATTGAAGACCCAGATATTAGTCCACACACCTACTAACACCTGATTTTTGACAAAGAAGCAAAAAATATAAAATGGAAAAAAGAAAGCATATTTAACAAGTGGTGTTGGAATAACTGGATACCAACATGTAGAAGAATGAAAATAGACCCATATCTATCACCATGCACAAAACTCAAGTCCAAATGGATCAAAGACCTCAACACAAAGCCAGTCACTCTGAACCTCATAGAAGAGAAAGTGGGAAGTACACTTGAACTCTGGCACAAAAGAGACCTTCCTAAATATAATCCCAGTAGCACAGACACTGAGAGAAACAATTAATAAATGGGACCTCCTGAAATTGAAAAGCTTCTGTAAAGCAAAGGACACAGTCAACAAGACAAAACAGCAGCCTACTGAGTGGGAAAAGATCTTCACTAACCCCACATCGGACAGAGGTCTGTTCTCCAAAATATACAAAGAACTCAAGAAATCGGCCATCAAAGGAACAAATAATCCAATAAAAAAATGGAGTATAGCCAGGTGGTAGTGGCACACGCCTTTAATCCCAGTACTCATGAGGCAGAGGCAGGTGGATCTCTGGGAGTTTGAGGCCAGCCTGGTCTACAAGAGCAAGTTCCGGGACAGGCACCAAAGCTACAAAGAAACCTTGTCTCAAAAAAAAAAAATGGAGCATAGACCTAAACAGAGAACCCTCGGCAGAGGAATCTAAAATGGCCGAAAGACACTTAAGGAAATGCTCAACATCCTTAGTCATCAGAGAAATGCAAATCAAAACAACTCTGAGATTCCATCTTATACCTGTAAGAATGACCAAGATCAAAAACACTGATGACAGCTTATGCTGGAGAGGATGTGGGGTAAATGGAACATTCCTCCATTGCTGGTGGAAGTACAAACTGGTACAACCCCTTTGTGGTGCCGGGGAATTGTCTGTATTCTGTCAACCATATTTTAAATAAACGCTGATTGTCCAGGCAGGAAGTATAACTTATGCCTTCACCTTTGGATATCCATATGACAATTTCCCCCAAAATTAGGAAACAACCTACCTCAAGACTTAGCAATACAACTTTTGGGTATATACCCAAAGGATGCTCAGCATACCACAAAGACATGTGTTCAGCTATGTTCATAGCAGCGTTGTTTGTCATAGCCAGAACCTAGAAACAACCTAAATGCCCTTTGACTGAGGAATGGATAAGGAAAATGTGGTATATTTACACAATAGAGTACTACGCAGCAGAAAGAAATGACATCTTGAAATTTGCAGGCAAATGGATGGATCTAGAAAGCATCATATTGAGTGAGGTAACCCAGACCCAGAAAGACAAATATCATATGTACTCACTCGTAAGTGGGTTTTAGACATAAAGCAAAGAAGGCCAGCCTACAAATCACAATCTCAGAGAACCTAGACAACAAAGAGGACACTAAGAGATACATACATGGATCTAATCTACATGGGAATTAGAAGAAGAAAAGATCTCCTGAGTAAACTGGGAGTATGGGGACCATGGGAGAGGGTTAAAGGGGAGGAAAGAAGAAGGGAGTGGAGCTCAATAAAATCAATAAAAAATGAGAAAAAAGAAAGAAAAGTTGGCAAAAAATGAGTCAAGATAAGGCTAGGCATTTATGACTAAGAAAAAAATTGTGTGTGTGTGGATGGAGTGTGCATGAAGTATTATGTATGAAGCATATGATGTATGTATATACATGATGTGTATGTGTGTGTATGCATATACATGAATGCATGCTGCAGTGTGTGAGATCTGTGCATACCATGGTGTACATGTGAAAATTAGCGGTCAACTTGCAGAAGTCCATTCTCTCCTCCCACCTTTACCTGGGTTCCAGAATGGAACTCAGGTCACCACATTTGCACATCAAATACCTTAGCCTGCTGAAACACGGGCACCATCTCACCTGTGCCCCTACAGCCTTCTCTACTTTCTATTGTGTTATAATATGTTCATCTGCAGGTATGTTCGTCTGCAGAACATCACCAGACACTACCAACACCCAAAAAATATGATTGAGTTCTGTCAATCTAATGACAAATGCAAAAGCCTCTCCTAATGATAGCAGCTAAAAACTGTCTGAAGCACTGAACAATCTACAAAGAATATTCTATGCTCATCCCTGCACCATGTATCCTGTCGAAGCCTCTAAGGAGTTCTGAGTATTCCCATTAGAAGTTAGTGCTCAGAGAAGTCAAAGGAGGTGAAGCCATCTACAGCCGGGATCTTAACTTTCATCTGCTTGGCCCGCCAGCTTTGAGCACTTAGGTCCAGAGCTACTTTAACAATGTGTGCGTGTGCGTGTGTGTGTGCACATGCACACGTGTGCGTGCATGCGCATGTGTGTGTGTTAACTTTATTTTATTTTTAGTTATGTGTGTAAGTGTGTGTCAGGACCAGGGGATGCACTTGTGAGTGCAAATGCATGTGGAATCCTGAAGCAGGTGTTGGGTCTTCCGAATCTGGAGTCACAGGCACTTGGGAGCTCTTGGATGTGTGCTGGAACTGAACTCAGGTCTTCTGCAAGGGTCAGCTTCTAACCACTGACCACCTCTTTCAACAACCGCCCTAGACTTGCTGTCTCGGTAGTAATACTTCTCTGGCTTCAGAGGGCAGATCTGGAAGGATCTTGTCTGAGCACTCTCAGGTGGACTTGGGAAATGTCTGACAAAATCAACATACAGAAACACTAATTTATCAAGCAGTGTTCAGCCAAATTAGAGTCTCCTTCTTTTGATAACGCATGATGATGGTGATGATCTGACTAGGAAAACAACCAGGATTAATTTTGAAATCTCAGAATGTCAACAAAGACTCATTCAACTCCAGTCATGATTATTTAAGGTTATCATATAAAAGAACAGACCCTTGCTAAGTTTGCACAGTTCTTTGAAGTTACAGAGTGCTTTTATGCTCATTATCCCTCTGCCTCTCAGGAGAAGACAGTTATATTCAATTAGTACCTATCTCAGTCGACAGAAGCGGCTGCCGATGTGAGGAGAAGGCACTGCTTACTCACAGTGGCTGGTGAAAGGTAGGATGTCAGCTCATCCAGATCACCTCGATCCTGATTTCAAGCTTTTCCTAGAGGGTGAGCTGGTAAAGTGTTTACCACACAAGCATAAGGACCTGAGTTCAATACCCCAGGAGTCATGTTAAAAACAAAAATTCAAGGAAATAGTAGTGACCACTTGTAACACTGGGGCTGGGAATCAGATACAGATGCATCCTGGTGGCCTACAAATCTTTTTCTAGTACCTCATCCATAACCACCTATTATTTTCTATATAGACTGACAGCATTCAGACTTGGGGTATATGCCTCCTGACTGGCACTGGCTGACTTCTGGGAAGCCAAGTTCATGGAGCTTCTGGTGAACTGCCTTGAGGTAACATGGTGTCACCCCACAGAGGCGTTTCTGACCTGCCTGTGGGTACATTTGGAGGCAAACATCCCCCAAGGCTTCTGAGATGACCTGTAGCAGAAAGGATCGGGGAGAGAGAGAGAGGCCTCAGGCACTGACTGGAGGAGATCTGAGGAACAGACATAGCCTCGGACTGACTCAAATGCCGAGCCTAGTGAAAACAAGTTTAGCACTCGAACAAAGGATGGAACCATCTAGAAGAACAGCAACCTTGACGAAACCTAATACAGTCCAGGTGTGGCAGCCAAGGTGGCTTTTCACATACGCCACCAAGGAGTCATCCCATATCCCTGACTGGCCTCTGCCTCACAATTTTAGAACACAGCCATGCTCTGCAGACGTTGTTCCATGGTATCTGACTGTTCTTTCTTTCAAGGTCACCCTGTCACTTTCCCACAAAGCATTCCTGTTTCCCCTACAGCCGGATAGTAATGCCTGTGTTGGGCTCTCCTAGCCTCCCCGCTCAGCAGACATCCATGGGCTTTCACTGGCCACACTGTGTTGTAGCTTGTGTGAGACTCCCTCAGTGTCTACCACTCACTGAGATCGGTGCCTTTTCCACCACTTGAAGAAAACCATTCATAGCTCAAAGCAGTTCCCACCAGGTTCCATTGGATGCCTAAAGGTGAAACCAGTGAAGAGAGAAAGTCAAAGGAATGGGCGCATAGGCCAGCGGGTACAGCATTTGCCTAGTGCTCAGGAAGAAGCCCTGGTGTCTATCTCCAACACTGCACAAACTAGGTATGTGGTGCTTAGCTGTCTTCCCAGCATTGGGGAGTTAGAGGTGGGAGAGTAGAAGTCAATGGTGATCATGAGCTCAAGGCTGGCTGGGCAAACATAGACCCTGTTCGAAAGTAGTTCATTTCCAGCTCAGGGATGCACCTGGAGAAGAGTGTTGGTTTTCATTTCGAAGTTTTCCAGAACTCCAGGAAAGTATTTTTATTCTAACTGTAAGGTAGCGAGCTTTTTTTTTTTTTTTTTTTTTGGCCGCCAGCTCACAAATAACAACATGGAAACGGACTGTTATGAGAGCTCTTCCTGAAGCTTAGGCTTGTCTCTACTAGCACTTTTAACTGAAATCAGCCTAGTTATATGAATCTATATTCTGCCACGCGGCATAACCTCTCTTCCATCCTGCACCTCCTGTTCCCTCTCTGTGCTTGGCTGGCAGCCCCACTCTTCTTCTTCCCAGTGTCTTCTCTGTCCCCTCAAGTCCCACCTAACCTCTTCCTGCCTACCTATTGGCCATTCAGCTCCTCATTAAGCCAATCAGAAGACGCCTTGGCAAAGATCCATCTTCACAGTGTAAATAAACATTCTACAACACTGTAAATAATTGACTTCAATTTTCTTTCTTTGTTCGTGCTTCTACAGAAGAAGATGGTGAAGACAGGAATCTGTCTGTCTGTCTGTCCGAGAGCCTAGATGGTGTAATTAATTCCAACCTGAGATCCCAGCAGGGTCGGAAACCAACACCCCCTCCTCCAGCATAGCTTATACCTGGTGTGTTTGTTTGCTCCCCATCTCCTAGACTTTGGCAGCTGTTTCAGGCTGCTAAGGCACGGATAAACACAGCGTGCCAGGCAGAAAGCAGACTTCAGAGCTTCGTTTAGTGAGCACGTAAGTGAACGAATCCCAGGAAAAGCGGGCCTTCTGTCACTCTGGTTCAATTATGATGTTGAACACTTTAAAGTACCCCATGATCTGCAGAGAGTTCAGTCATTGCCACTCACGTGACTACTTCCGCCAGGACCATCGTTTGAACTAAGGCCTAGCTCACAGAAAGGGCATACACATACTGAAGGGGAGATGTGATCCTGCCTGAAGAAGCAGTGTGGGCAAAACCGTACTTATCTGCTGGGCACTGAGGCTACCCAGAAATCAGGGCTAAGCAGGACAGAAGAGGATGGAAGTGGAGGTTAGTTGAAATCCTTGGAGCTCAGAACCACAGTTCTCCTGGATCTGCATTAACCCCAGGGTTTCCCCTGCAAGTGAATTTTATGAATAAGTTCTAGATAATACCATATTTATCAGCTCAGCTAAAGGCAGGAGTACAGAGAAGTTTAAATCTCCAGTCAGTTGGGTTCCAATTAATGAAATATTTCAAAAAAAAAATAAGGGGGAGGAAAAAAAAGAAATGTCTTAGGGCTGGGAAGATGGCTTGGTGGATAAGAACGCTTGCTGTGCAAGCGTGAGGACTTGACTCTAAATCCTATTATCCACAAGCAGGAAAGAAAATAAGAAAGAAAAAGCTAGGCCTAGCCACATATGACTACAACCATAACACCAGCATGGTAGCGCTGAGATGAGTGGGTCCCAAGGGTGCACTGGCAGACAGTCTAGGGGAAATGACAAGTTCCAGTTCAGTGAGAGACCCTGCCTCAAGAGAATAGGGTGGAGACTGATATACAAGGAAACACAACATCCTTCTCTGGCCCTCTGGCCTACACACACACACACACACACACACACACACACACACACACAGAGAGAGAGAGAGAGAGAGAGAGAGAGAGAGAGAGAGAGAGAGAGAGACAGAGAGAGAGAGAGGGAGAGAGAGAGACAGAGAGAGAGACAGAGAGAGACAGAGAGACAGAGAGAGACACAGAGAGAGAGACAGAGAGAGAGAGACAGAGAGAACAAAGTGCTATTATTAAATATGCACAGTTCAACTTTGTAATGCATTTCTTTCTGCGTAACCTTTTTAGCTATCACAGAGGGTCCCACACATCCTTTGCAGATTGTCATACTGTTGAGCTCTTATGTATGCTACTCATAGCTCGGGACTTAACATTGGTGAGACACTATTGGCTAAGCCCTGACTGTCTGATTCCAGCACTCTTCTCTCTAGTAGCGATTTTTCTATTTCACGATCCAATGTAAGACTGTGCAGAGCCCAGAGCTGCCCTGCCGTTCCTTCAGAGTTCTGAAAGTTCATCTAACTCTCCTTGCCTCCCAAGGACTGTGTTGCTTTTCCAGAAGCTTGGCCATTTTCTTCATCCCTCTTTGGTTTTGTTGGATGTTTCATTATTAGCCTGAGGTTACATGTTCTCGACAAGATGCACTCCAACTTGCTCTCTGGGCAAGTGCACCAACATGGGTTGTACCAGAGGTGTTGTGATGTCAATTCATCTTGATCCACTTGTGGAGACAGTGTGTGCTAGATGGTGCCACTGCACAGCTCCTAGTCTTCCCTTTGTTATAAATAAATGTCATGCGAGATCCTTCTGATCTAGAATTCTGCCTTTCCTTAAAGCTGTGCCCACTGCTTTTAGCACCCTCTGTGGATTTTGCCTCCATATGTTTCTTTATTTTTTATCATTTATTGTTTGCATGCGCATGCCTATGCACATGCCAGGACACAGGTGTGGAGGTCAGAGGACAACCTGTGGTCCTCAGGTCACTCCTATGATGTGAACTCCAGGGATTGAATTCAGGTCATCAGGCTTGGCCACCAGTGCCTTTCCCCACTGGGTCATCCAACCAGCCCACGACATTTCTCGCCATGGTCCTCTGTGGAAACGCCTGTCCTCAATCCCCGTGGACTCATTTTCTCCAACTTTTTGTCAATGTGGACCTGTGTTTATTTCACTCCACAAACTATGACCCAAGAATATTTTCTATTATGCTGTTCCCTTCACCTGGGTTGAGCCGAGAAGAATCGCTGTGCCCCTGTGAGATGCCCCTACCCTCGCTTTGCTGTTGTTTGGTCATCTGCTCTGAGGCTGTGCAGATGTTCTAGATGCACCTGGAACTTTTCTTGCTTTAGTCCTGTAGCCAATCAGCCCTCCCAGAACTTCACTCCCCTTTCCCTAGCAAGTGGTTCTGAGAATCCAAGCTCTGACGACAAGTGTTCGCTGCTCCTGGGGCACAGTCTCTCCTTTGTCCTTTTACTGGACAAAGCTATGGAATTCACACATCTCAGCCCAAGCACACACATAGCCATCCCTGTTTCCTCACCTGCTGTTTGGGGTGTGTGTTTCCCAGCCATAACTTTGAACCTTCTGTCTCTAATGGCATTCCCATTGTGTAAGGTCCCTGTAGGCCTTGCCCCCTTTCCTGACGAATGTTCCCTTTCGGAACAATGTTTCATCACTACCTATACATCAACAATGTAGCACATCTGTATAATTCAGTTTGCTGCATTTATTGAGCCATGGGGGAAATTTTCCACCGCAGAGAACAGTTAAAAGTATTTCCTTAAGTCCTCATTGGCCAGTTTTGTGTTACCCATACTGAATACAAAGAGTCACTATCACACACACATACACACACATACACACACACACACAACAACAACAACAACAACTTTAAAGGAGTGCAAAACTAAAATATCAGAGGTTGGAGAGATAGCTCAGCAGTTAAGAGTGCTTGCTCTTCTTCTGGAGAAACCAACTTCAGTTCTCAGCATCCACGTGAGCAAACATTCATGGACATAAAATAAAAATAAACACATCTTTCAAAAAAATGACACCGAGACACTTACGCATCTTCATTTTTTAAAAGCTCATATCCTTAAAAGTCTCACAATGGGGATGACATTTATCAGGGACACTGCTGTCGTGCAAGCACGTGATGGAAGCTTAGAACAGAAAGCCAAGTTTAAACATTTGTATCAATGAAAACTGTTTATAACGCAGAGCTCTGCTCCCTGTTGAGCTTTCCAACACATTTATCGCTTCACTCCAGAGCTGGTGGGAAGGGATGACCTTCGCCTGCCAGCAGAAGTCTGGGAAAACAAGGAAGAACATGTCGGAAATGCTATGAATCTTCTCAGGCAGTTATAATAGTGAAAATGATCTTGATTCTTTTCTCCACCCCATTCATAAATCTCCATCAGCACTTAAAGATAAGGCTGTGGATCCTTTGTTGTCTTCCCACAGGCAGTGCCATTGTGGCAGCTTCCCTTTGAGCTCATAAGTGGTACCAGAATCAGGTATTGGGACGCTCTTCCATCAAGGTATATGCTAAGACACTAATGAGGGAAATGGGGAAAGAGGCAGGCAGAGTGAGAAAGGAGATGGCTTCTCACCCTCACTGAAGGAAAGTGGACAAATCTTGTAAAATTTTTGTGATCTACTTTTCCTCTATCAAATAAAAATAATGATATTAGGGGCTGGCAGTTCTTGAAGAGGACTAGAATTCAGATCCCAGCACCCTTACGGTGGCTCCCAACCATCCTATCCTATCTCCAGAGTATTCAGCTCCCCTCTTCCGGCATCTCTGATCACTGCAAGCATGTGGCACACAGATATGCACATAAAATAACAACAAAATAATAAAATGTAAAATAACAACATTAGCTTCTCTTAACTCATGGGAGAAACATGAAGAAAAAACTCAAAATAATGGATCTAAAATACACTTTTAAAAGGTAAAAACACCATGGTAATATATGATATTCCCAGTCACATCACTGTGATTTTGTCATAGAAAATATGCAGAAGAGAAGCCTCCAAGTATTTAGCAATAAATGTGCAGCTTGGAAAAGATATTACGTGGGCGACATCAGGCTGGGAAGAGAGCTCACACTTCCATTGGCAGCGCTGAAATTTGACACAAGTTCAGTACTCCACATTGCCAAGCTGATAGTGCGTGCTCACTAAATATTTATTGACTGAGCATTTGCTGTTCGTGCACCGCGGAGTGTTTGTTTCTGTCTCTCTTCCACTATGGTAGTAGCTTAAGACAGGAAGTGTGTTTGACATCTTTGCCATTTTCTGTGCCAACTTCAGTGCTTGCCACGGGTTTGCCATTCAAGTTATTTCTTAAAATAATGAAAAAGAAAAGGAATGGATGAGACACTATGAAAATGGTGTTTCTGCTCTTATAGCGGAATAACTGGATGGATGCACCAGTTAGTTAAACAGTGAATGATGAGAGTCAAGTTGAAAGGCATTGCTAACCTGACTTCTAAATTGGTTCTAACACTGCAGCAATTCAGATAAGGGAGTGGCCTTAGTTAAGGAAGGAAATGAAGGGAGCAGAGCCTAGAACAAAATTGTAATGTTTAGCATAGGACTGAAAGAGGAAGGACAATATTTTCAGAACTGGGGGCAGAGGTGGTGGCACAGGCTTGTAGTTATTGCTACTTGAGAGGCTGAGGCAGGAAGAACATAAGACAAGCTCAAGGCCTGCCTTAGCCCTAGGATGAGTTCCAAACAGCCTGAGTAACTTAGTGAGACTTGGTCTTAAAGTTAAAAGACAGGCTGGGCAGTGGTGGCACACTCCCAGCACTCGGGAGGCAGAGACAGGCGGATCTCTGGGAGTTTGAGGCCAGCCTGGTCTACAAGAGCTAGTTCCGGGACAGGCACCAAAAAAGCTACAGAGAAACCTTGTCTCGAAAAACCAAAAAAAAAAAAAAAAAAAGACAGAAGGGCTCAAAAAAAAAAAAAGACAGAAGGGATAGACTCACTTGACATGCAAAGGAAACAACACCCTCAGTTCCTACCTCACAGTACACAGACTTAAGTTAAACTGAGATGTAATATAGGTCAAAGCATGGCGCTAAAGTATGAACCTTCTAGAAGTAAGAACAGAAGAATATCCATTAGAAGTAGGTAAAGATTTCATTCAAAGGTCAAAGGAAGTGTTAAATTGAGGGGGGAGGGGGAGAGGGAGGGGGAGAGGGAGAGGGAAAGAGAGGAATGAATTGGTCTTGATTCCCGTTTTCTTTCTGTTGCCATAATAAAGCACTTTGGTCATAAGAAATGGGGGAAGAAAGGGTTTATTTGACTGGTGTATCCAGGCCACACAGTTCATCACTGCAGAGAGTCAAGGCAGAAACCTAACATAGAAACCAGGGAGGAATGCTGCCTGCTGGCTCACTCCCAGGCTCATGCTTAGCTAGCTTTCTTATATGGCCCGGGACCACTTACCCAGAGAATGGTACCATTCATCGTGGGCTAGGCCCTCTTACATCAATTACTAATCAAGACAGCCCATCATACACATGTCTAAAGACCAGCCTGATAAATACAATTATTCAATAGAAACTCCCTTTTCAGTTGATTCTAGGCAAATTGACAGTTAAAACGCTAACTCTGTCTGCCTCCATATTATTAAACTCTCTGCTCATCCAAAGATGTAGTTAAGAAAAGAACCAACAAACCACAGGCTTGGAGGAAATTTTGACAACACAAATTGATGCTTCCCCAGGTACCATTCTGGCCCTGTCTCGCTTGGTTCTTCCCTGCACAGACAAGCTTCTTGGCAGACTGCTTCCAGACTTCTTCCTTGGAGCCCACCCTTGCTCATCTATATGCTCTAGCACCTATATTACAGCTCTTACAATTGTGTCTAACTCCAGTCCCAGTGTATCCAACACCCTTGTGCGGCTTCCACTGGCACCAGGCATGTACACGGTGTACGGACATGCATGTAGGATAAACACTCACACCCATAAAAGAAACACATTAATAATAAAAATAATTTTTAAAACCTTTCCAATGGCTTCCTATCACATCCAACACAAAATTCAAGCCCCGAAACTCAATACCCTTCTCCCCTTTCTAGCACTGCTTCCAGCAGAACTTACGTACTGGCCTTTCTGGCAGCTACCCAGTAGGCTGATCTTCCCTCTAGTCACCCGATAGTTCCTTTATGAAATTGTTCCTGAATGTTCATCATATCTAGAGAGCTATTAGGTTGCAGGATATTTGTACACTGTGTGAAAATGCATCATTGTGATTGTTTTACTAAAAGGCTGAATGGCCTATATCTAGGCAGTAGAAGTGAGGCAGGACTTCCTGATAGAGACAGGGACTCAGGGATGAATGGAGGAGCGCTGATGTGCAGAATGAAGGCAAAGTTAAAAAGTCACATGGAAGAATGTAGATTATAATAGAAATAGTTTAATTTAGTGTTAGAGCTAGTTGGGAACAAACGTAAGCTAAAGGCCAAGTTTTCATAATTAATAATAAGTCTCTGTGTCATTTTGGGGGTGAGCTGGTGGTTCACAGAGAAAGTCTAATTACAAATTGATAAAAATCCAAGGAAATTGCTTATCTTGTAGCATGCACCGAAGCTAGTGTTTACTGCTTATGGAGAAAACCAAACATCATAATTTTAAGAACCATAGAGATTAGAAGAGAAAGGTCTAGAAAATGGCAAATAAAGTTACAGAAGAAAACAGCAGGAAAAAAAGAATGAGTTATATTTGAATGATGATAAGAATTTCAGAACTGACATAAGTTCTCAGATTCAGTAATGACAAAAACATGACAACAACCAAACTGAAAAAAATAAAAAAAACAAACCTCAAAAGCAACTTTTAGAAAGATTGTATTGAGCGGTTCTGTCAGCATGTCTCTTTGCTGTTGAATCTGTGATATCAAAGCATGCACTGAGCAGCTACAATAAATTTATAGGTGGACAAAACCTGGAATAATCTGAATAAGGAGTGTGAACAAAGGATTGTCTACATTAAGTTGGCCTGTGGGCAAGTCTGTGAGGGGTTATCTTGATTGTGTTATTTGGAAGAGAAAGACAATTTCTACTGTGGGTGGCATCATTCCCTAAGCAGGGAACCTGAAACTCTACAAGAGTAGAGCAGGTGAGCTGGGCACTATCATGTGTGCATGACTTCATTGCCCTCTGCTCTCAATGGTGGGTATATTGTAACAAGCTGCTTCTTGCTTCCTGACTCATCATGCCCAAAATCATGAACATTATTCTGAAATTGTTAGCCAAATCTCTCCCTTGCAAAATAAAGAATACTTTCAATCCAACTGCAAATGGGCTCATGGAATGGCTAAGACACCATAGGTGCCAAGATATAGTGAAATAATACTTTTTTTCAATCGGGGGGGGGTATAACTGTATATTCCTAAGCAAATCTCCATGAGAAAGATAAAGAAAATATATTTTGGAGTAAATCTGGAGTTTACCAACAACAAATCTTCACACAAGCAATATCTAAAGGATGTGTTTCAGGGAAAGAGAAAATAGTCCCCAAAGAACAACAAATAGCCAAAAAGAACTGAGTGAAACAAGAAATCTGAATCTTTGAAATCTATCCATATCTAGACAAAAGAGACCATTTTGCTATGAGAGAGAAGTGAGGAGAAAAGAAGGAAATTTGTGTTCCCCCAGGCTTGGCAACAGTATTCCACCACAGGAGGCTTTGCCAGAAATCCCTGACAAAGAATCAGACCTACACAAACGAGGCAGAGCAGGAACGCAGGAGTAGCAATATGGTCATCAGAGTCCAGTTGATGCCCGTGTCACTAATGCTGGCAGTAATGCACTCTTAACCGCTGAGCCCCCTTCCCAAGCACCGACTCTGAATATTTCTCCAAGCATGTTAACCTGTTAACTGCATCCCTTCACATCGGTTGCACAGAAAGAAAATGTCAGACCTCTATACGATTTCTGCTTGGGGCACCTACCTTCAGTGGCAGCAGAAGCCATGGTTGGAAGGCAACATACAGATGTGCCAACAGCTGGAAAGACAGCTATTTTAAGATTCATTTAGGACCTCGCATGGAAACCACTGTTTACACCACTTCAGTTGCCACCACTGAGCCTGGTACAGCAAAAGTAGCCGGAGAGAGAGTTCAGTGGCTAGTACTACTTACTGTCCTTGCAGGGTACTTGTTTTTGGTTCCCAGCACTCGCATCAGGTGACTTGGAAACATCTACACATCCTGTTCTAGGGAATCTTACACCTTCCTTTAGACCCTAAGGGCACCTGCATGCACATGGTGCCCAGAAACTCAAGCAGGCATACATATGTACACATAAATAAAGTTTAAGAATATTGAAAGGATATCATTGGTGTTTTTGATTTTAGCCATTCTGACAGGTGTAAGATGATATCTCAAAGTTGTTTTAATGAAAACAAAGTTGTTTTGATTTGCATTTCCCTGATTGCTAAGGAAGTTGAGAATGACCTTAAGTGTCTTTTGGCCATTTGAACTTCTTCTGTTGAGAATTCTCTGTTCAGTTCAGTGCCCCATTTTTTAATTGGGTTAATTAGCATTTTAAAGTCTAGTTTCTTGAGTTCTTTATATATTTTGGAGATCAGACCTTTGTCTGTTGCGGGGTTGGTGAAGATCTTCTCCCAGTCAGTAGGTTGCCTTTTTGTCTTAGTGACAGTGTCCTTTGCTTTACAGAAGCTTCTCAGTTTCAGTAGGTCCCATTTATTCAATGTTGCCCTTAATGTCTGTGCTGCTGGGGTTAAACATTGGAAGCGATCTCCTGTGCCCTTATGTTATAGGGTACTTCCCACTTTCTCTTCTATCAGGTTCAGTGTTTTCGGGCTGATATTGAGGTCTTTAATCCATTTGGATTTGAGTTTTGTGCATGGTGATAGATATGGGTCTATTTTCATTCTTTTACAGATTGACATCCAGTTGTGCTAGCACCATTCGTTAAAGAGGCTTTCTTTTTTCCATTGTATACTTTCAGCTCCTTTTTTGAAAATGAGGTGTTCATAGGTTTGTGGGTTAAAAACCAGTCTTCTATACGATTCCATTGGTCGACTTCTCTGTTTTTATGCCAGTACCACACTGTTTTCATTACTGTAGCTCTGTAATAGAGTTTGAAGTCAGGGACGGTAATGCCTCCAGTTCCTTTATTGTATAAGATTGTTTTGGCTATCCTGGGTTTTTTGTTTTTCCATATAAAGTTGATTATTGTCCTCTCAAGATCTGTGAAGAATTTTGATGGGACTTTGATGGGGATTGCATTGAATCTATAAATTGCCTTTGGTAGAATTGCCATTTTTACTATGTGGATCCTCCCAATCCAAGAGCAAGGGAGATCCTTCCATTTTCTGGTATTTGGGAATGCAAACTTGTGTAACCACTTTGGAAAGCAGTGTGGCGGTTTCTCAGCAAATTCGGGATCAACCTACCCCTGGACCCAGCAATGCCACTCATGGGAATATACCCAAGAGATGCCCTATCACATGACAAAAGCATTTGTTCAACTATGTTCATAGCAGCATTATTGGTAATAGCCACAACCTGGAAACAACCTAGATGTCCTTCAATGGAAGAATGGATAAAGAAAGTATGGAATATATACACATTAGAGTACTACTCTGCGGTAAAAAAACAATGACTTCTCGAATTTTGCATGCAAATGGATGGAAATAGAAAACACTATCCTGAGTGAGGTTTCCCAGACCCAAAAAGATGAACATGGGATGTACTCACTCATAATTGGTTTCTAGCCATAAATAAAGGTCACTGAGTCTATAATTTGTGATCCTAAAGAAGCTAAATAAGAAGGTGAACCCAAAGAAAAACATATAGTTATCCTCCTGGCTATGGGAAGTAGACAAGATTGCCGGGCAAAAGTTGGGATCTTGGGGGTGGGGTGGGATGGGGGTAAGGGGAAATGGGGAGAGAAAAGTGAGAAGGGGAGGATGGGGGGAACTTGGGGAAACAGGATGATTGGGGATAAAGGAAGGCTGGATAGGGGAGCAGGGAAGCACAATTCTTAGTTAAGGGAGCCACCTTAGGGTTGGCAAGAGACTTGAACCTAAAGTGGCTCCCAGGTGCCCAGGGCAATGTCCCCAGTTAGTTCCTTGGACAGCTGAGAATAGGGAACCTGAAATGACCCTATCCTATAGCAATACTGACGGATATCTTGCATATCACCATAGAACCTTCATCTGGCGATGGATGGAGATAGAGACAGAGACCCACACTGGAGCACCGACTGAGCTCCCAATGTCCCAATGAGGAGCAGAAGGAGGGAGAACATGAGCAAAGAAGTCGGGACCACGAGGGGTGCACCCACCCACTGAGACAGTGGAGCTGATCTATTGGGAGCTCACCAAGGCCAGCTGGACTGTGACTAAAAAAGCATGGGTTAAAACTGGACTCTCTGAACATGGCGAACAATGAGGGCTGATGAGAAGCCAAGGACAATGGCACGGGGTTTTGATCCTACGCAATGTGCTGGCTTTGTGGGAGCCTAGCCAGTTTGGATGTTCACCTTCCTAGACCTGGATGGAGGGGGGAGGACCTAGGACTTTCCACAGGGCAGGGAACCCTGACTGCTCTATGGACTGGAGAGGGAGGGGGAGAGGGGCGTGAGGAGGGGGAGGGAAATGGGAGGCTAGGATGAGGCGGAAATTTTTTTCAATAAAAAATAAAAAAAAGAATATTGAAAGGATATGTGGTACATACAAATTTATCATTATGTCAAGTGTCGATCCAAATCTCCACACTTATGGAGTATTAGACAAATCTGGTTAAAGCTGAGGGTCCCATCGACTGCCATACTGTCTAGTAAGCTATGCTTGTGAATAATTGCTTCTTATCCTGACCAGTTTCTTAGAAACGTCTGAAAATATCTAATGACCATCTTCATAATAATCTCAGAGCAACCAGCCTGTGAACCTCGGTGTTCTGGTTTGCTTTCTGTTGCTGCGGTAGACATTGACCAACACCAACTTGAGGTGCAGAGAGTGCATTTGGCTTATTCCATTGTCAAAGAAGCCAGGCAGGAATTCTGTTAACTTTATCTCTGTAATGAGGATTCTACCAGTGGAACGTCTTCCCATCCTGGAGTATTTACGGCACTGCATTTCAAGGGAGCACTCTGACTCTTTGCTCCAAGAGCAGGTCTCACTTGTTCTATTGCCTGGTGACTAAGTGGATACAGGCCCTGCTCTACTTTCTTTTTTCAGATGTGGAGTCTATTTCCCTCCATATTTATAATGATCTGGCAGAGATAGTAGTAAGAATTTACATTTGAATAAATGCTCTAGGGCACTGGTTCTCAACATTCCCAATTCTGGGACCCTTTAATACAGTTTCTCATCTCACATTGTGGTGACCTCCAACCAGAAAATGACTTTCATTGCTACTTCATAACTGTAATTTTGCTACTGTTATGAATCACAATGTAAATATCTGTGATATGTGACCTTTGTGAAAGGGTTGGCTGAACTCCCAAAGGGACTGTGACCCACGCGTTGAGAATCACTGCTCTAGGAGATAGGGAATAACCTTCAGACTTTGCATCCATGCTATTTACCTTTGAGAGTGTCTTATGAACTAAAAATGAGATAGGTACTTCTTTGGTTTTGTCAGCTTCTTGTTCCTATGTGTTTTCTTTTTAGAGCTCATAATTGCTAGCAATGAGTGCTTGGTCCTTGCTAGGCTAGGTTTTCTGTAGTGAACATGCATTATTGCTGTTATAATGTTCATATGAGGTAGCCCCAAACATTCTAAATTTTACATATGAGAAAAATGAGAAATAAGGTTAAAATAGCTTCTTCAAGGTTAGAGAGGTAAAGGCTGAACCTCAGAAATCATCTAGTCAGTAGCAGAACTGGATTCTGCCATGGTTAAAGTATTGGGTATAAGTACAATCCATAGTGTCAGATTCCCATCCCACATTCCAGGGAGGGGTTTGCATAGCTCATATGTCCATTTTCCAGAGTCCTCCTCTATGCTCAGGGTTCATTGTGAATTTCTGCCTTAACATTTCTCTGTTCCCTGATGCCCATCTTCTCCACATTAGATCATCTACACTTCCCCCACCCACCTAGCAGCCACTGAGAAAGACACTGGAAGGATTACAACCTCTGTGGAAACATCCTGGAAACATTCACCTTACCCTGGTGTTTCCTGGTCTAGTGGTTCTTCAGCCTTGGATTTCTTCCTCTTGTCTTTTACTCCCTGCAAATCAAGTATCGGCCCTTAGCTCTTCCTGAGATTGTAGTCTACGCCCATCATGAAGTCTCGGTCGCTTCATATTTCCTAGGGTAAAGTCTTTTATTTCCCTCTGAACTTTGAGCTTTTTGTTCTCAGATCAACCTTGACTGACTGCACACAGAAGTTTAACCTGTCTTCCCAACTGAATTGTCATCTCTAAAGACAGAACTCCTCCAGATTCCAGTCAGTAGGAACTTGGCCTCACCTCTCAGGCTCACCCCCTGGTGTGCAGCAGTCCCACCACAGCCTGGGCTTAGGTCCTGAGATGGGTGAGGGGCATTGGCATGAAGAAATGAGGTATGTCTGACCAGTCGAAGAGCTGCACCCCAATAGCTCAAGTCATTTTTATTTATACTTCAAAAACAAGCAAGTTTTTCCCATTCTTCAGCACTAACCTTCAGAAACAACAAATGTTTTTGTTTCTCCAGCTTTGACATTAAAACAATTTTTAAACCACAAACGATTCTCAGCAATTTGCTAGCTTGGCTAAATATTGATCTAGGTATATCCTGTCTGTACAAAGCTAAAAGGTAATAAACATAGGCACACATTCTCAAAAAAATAATATCATTCAAAACATAACAAAACGTATTTTCAGAAAGAGGGGTGATTTGCCCTAAACTACCTGCATACAATTAGCTTGTATTTCTCTAACTGTTCCTGTGTTCCACAAAAGGGTCCTGTATGCCTAAGCCTCTCTATAAGAAAGCTGAGAAGCCTCAGTTCCCAAAGACTTTTAAGGGAATGTATTGAAGAAAAAGTGGGGTTTGAAGGAATGATTACTACTGACTGACAAAGTGAAATGAAAAATCACCAAGAGAATCATCAACATTATGAGAGAGAAGAGAGTGCGCAGGCTGCACAGTTTCAGTGGATTTTTGTGTTGTCCTGAGGTCCACTGGTTCTTGCCAATTAAGAGACTGTGTCTAGAGCTTAGCCTTGTGGGGACCCATCGGGCAAGTGATGATGTGCTGGTGTGGGAAGTCCTGCTGTCTATGTGTTGCTTTTATTGGTTAATGAATAAAGCCATTTCAGCCAGTGGCTTAGCAGAATAGAGAAGGCTGGGATTCCAAGCAGATAGAGGAGGAAAGAAGGTGGAGTCAGGGAGATGCCAGGAAGCTACCAGAGGAGAAAGATGTGAGCCGCCAGCTGGAACCTTACCAGTAAACCACGAACCTCATGGTAAAATATAAAATAATGGAAATAGATTAATTTAAGATATAAGAGCTAGCTAGCAAAACATTTAAGTGGTAGGCCAATAAGCTTTTTAATTAATATAGTTTCTGTGTAATTAATTTAGGTCTGGATGGCTGGGAACGAACGAGCAGCCTCCGTCAACCATGCGCTCATCCAAAACTAAGCAACATGGCTCCCTACATTGGTGCTGTGTCATCCAGGAAGCAATCACAATTACACCCTGTAACCCACGGATTCATTTGCTACTCATACTTCTGTTCTTTGGCCTCAGTCCCATTTGAAGCACTTTGAAGTTGATCCAAATCCAGGCCCCTTTGGTGGTCTGCTTACTGCTTTCCTTAAGGTTGGATCCTTAAGGAAAATTAGGGTCCTCTGGATTTAATGATATCTGTCTTCCCCCTCCCTCTACTTATCTACAATGGTGTGATATAATAGACTTTATTCTTGAATCCACATGAATTAATACATGGCTCATAACGGCCCAGTGAAAAGCTGTCTTGAACTTTACAAAACCACAGTGGATGGTGTTGTGGATTCTTGGAATCCATCATTTATTGCTGCATACTGTATATCTTCAACTCTCAGAGGGTTGAGTTCTTTGTAGTTTTTCTCTCATTTCCAAAAAGTGAGAACATTTTTTGTACCACCTTAGAGGAACATTGTAAGAGTAATAATTCACATCAACTACAGAAAACCATGCCTGACAAAGGCCAATAATTCACTTAGTAAATATGTAACTAGTAACTATGATCTTTAAAGGGAAAAATACACCAGATTGCACTGAGTTAAGTAGATTATGTGCTCCCCTCCCCCATGTGTGTGTGTGTTTGTTTCTCACTCAATTATTCAGAGCTACCTTCCATTGCTAAAACTGATGTCTTCTCTACTGAACAGAGCAGCCTAGGCCATTCCTTCCATTCACAGACAACCTTCTGACTCATCAGGTCAAACCACCGAAGTTCGTACTCTCATCCACCCTATTGCTCATTCTCTCTGCTTTAGGCTAAATCTTCCATCTTAAGCTTCAGGACTTTCTCCCTCTCTGTGACTATGTATTCTCTGAAGCCCATAGTCACAGCTGGCTCTTGTCAAGCCATCTCTGGCTCTCCTAGAACCTGACTCTCCCTTAACTCTCAGATGCCTCCCCCTCAATGCTACCTGTGAGTGATACCCTAGTAGGGTTGCTGCTGTTACACACACTTCCATAGCAACAGAACTCCTTACCTTCCTTGGTCCAGATCTTTATCTTGTGACAACGCTAGGCTTTTCTTTACAACCAGAAGGACTTCCAAGATGTCTAAACTCTTGTATCCCTTTTCAGTCTTCCAGCCCACAATTGTCTTAAGCTGGATGTGTAGACATAAATTTTCCTCTTTAATTATTTTAGTTGCTTTTGTTTGTCTTTGGTTTTATGGGTCTACTAAAGGGGAACCTGGGCCTGCTTGTCTTTTGTACGAATTCTACTGTCACAGAATTTATTTTCTTAAAAACTGTCACCAGTTGACAAACGTATTTGTTTCTCCAGATGTTATTTAGTATTGTTATGCTAGAACAGAAGTTGCTCAACCTTTTGACATAGTGACATGATACTGTGATCTACAAATATAAATGGCCACATTCACAACTATCCCGAGACACTTGTGACCTGTGCTCTATAGTCGGTGCATGCTTGTTGTAGTTGACATCCTTCTTCCTTTTCCTTCCTTTGACCTCTCTTGAAAATTTTTCTTAGGAGTCATGTGAAAGCATTTACTACAGCCAAATTGGTTCAAGGACTCAACAAACCCTTGTGAGGTTGCGTGTATTTGGCAGGTGTCATCAGCTAAAGCTTGCTCCTTTTTCACTTGCAAACAAATATGTAGGATAAATGGCCTTTGAGTAGAGTCACTTTAACTGGGAGGGCTTTAGACAGTAGTCAGGTCTTCCCCACCACAGGGGCAGTTGTGAACATTGGTTAAAAGCTTGAAGTAGTAGCCTAGAAAATGGCTCCGCAGGTAAAGACACTTGTCATCAAGTCTGAAATCTATCCAATTGAATGACATTTTTCTCTAGAATCAGTTCTCATTTCTGTTTCTTCATTTGTCTAGTAATTACTTTATTGAAAACTGGACCTCATAGCAATATATGTCAGAGTTTCTGGGTTGTTATCTTGTGGTAAAAACTATGAATTCAAAACTTTCCAACTGTCTGACCTGTGATACAAGAAGCTAAGCCATCTCAGTTCTTTATGTCCCCTTGGTTGTTGATGCAGAGGACTGGGGTTTGTCCTTGAGTAGGTGCATTTGAGATGGTTCAGTATTTAGAAAAGTTCAGATTCACATGCTTTGAGTTCAGTTCCATCCATTTGGATATTTTTCTCTCCTTAACTCTCCAGCCTTTTTTACTAGTTCCCACTCTGCCCTCTGAAGCTCCAATCCAGCAAATCCATGGCTTTCTCCCATTCTGCCTGGTATGACAAACACATACACTTTTGTCCCCCACAACCAAATACCAGTTTTCAAGCATCAACTGCTTTACAGTTTCTTATCTGATTGATCTTCAATACTTTCAAAAATATTATTTATAATTTTACTTTTTATTTTTCATTTATGTGTGTGTGCCAGTGTGCATATCACACATACATGCAGGAGCCCATGGAGGGCCAGAAGAAGGGATCAGATACCCTGTAGTTGGAGTAAAGGTGCCTGGGAACTGAATTCAGGTCTTCTGGAAGATCAGGAAGTACTCTTAACCACTGAGCGATCTCTCCAGCCCACACTGCTGTTATTTCAATTGCTATATGTACAGAAGGTGGTTCAACAAATTTGTTCTACTATAAAAAGAAACAAAAATTAGTCTTGAGCCGGGCAGTGGTGGTGCAAGCCTTTAATCCCAGCACTTCGGGAAGCAGAGGCAGGTGGATCTTTGTGTATTTGAGGCCAGCCTGGTCTACAAGAGCTAGTTCCGGGACAGGTTCCAAAGCTACAGAGAAACCCTGTCTCAAAAAAAATAATAATCTTGATAAATCAACTAAACATTCATGTGAAAATGCTGGGTAGGCTCTTAAATGCACACATGTGGTATTCGGAGGTGGAATTCACAGAAGATCTGACACCAGCGCATAGATGTCGCTGAAAGAGGAGATCACCCTGGGAGTAAGCACGGACAAGGAAAGACCATGCGAGGCCTGGTGCATGGAGGAGAGTGGGTGGTCTCTGATGTTCTGAAGACCTGGAGCAGAGTTGAGAGAGGAGACTCACATGGTGTGACCAGCATGGCTGAACAAAACCCACCAGCTTCCTGGCAGGCAAGATTCCAAGTGGGAAAAAAAATAAAGTCTAACTAGAAGGAAGGGTGTGATCGATCGTGGCAAACTCTGCTGACCCAGCAGGTGAGGTGACAACTCGACTCACTTATTGGATTGAAGAAGGTAGAGGTGACTGATGACCTTGGTAAGAGCCATTGAGTTAAGCACTTGGGGGGAAGTCTGCAGAAAGTGAATCATAAAAGCAATTGTCTACCTCAGAGAATGTCTGGAAAGATTTACACAGCAAACTATAAATTATCATAATATATAAAAATTTTACAAAACTAATGAGGAAATGAGAAGTTAGTGTTTAATGGGTATAGAGTTTCCATTTGGAGGGCAAATTCTAGAGTTGGCTGCGGCTGCCAAGAGGACACACAAGAGAAATGTACAGGGCGGCTGACTTGGACATTCAGAGTTGGTTAAGAAAGAAACTTTGTTGTTCTTATAGAGGATCCCGGTTAAATCCCCAGTGCCCACATTAGGATGCTTATAACCACCTAACTCCCGGTCCTGGGGATCCAATGTCCTCTTTTGGCTTCTGCAGGCCATATAAGAATGTGGTATACAGATATACAGACAGGTACACACCATACACGTACATCTAAAAATAAATTAATTAATTTTTAAAAATTAAAAATATAAGCAAGTGGTAACAGACAAAAACAGATGAGAACATAGATTAAAGTAAACACAATGGAATTAAACACATAGAATGAGTTCTACCTGATAATTAAATCAATTAAGTAGTTAATATAGATTAAATTAACAGAAGCTACTTTTCACATGTTGTATCAGCCACACTGAAAAGGGCTGAGAATATATCCTGCAGGTAATATGGGGGAGAATGGTGGAAAAACAGAACTTTCATTCATTATTGGTATGAGACAAGAAGACAAATTGTGTTAATACATGAACGTGTCAACACATGTCCATGACCAGTTTAGCAGTGGCTTGAGTAATGTCACGGGTTGATACAAGAATATATTGATATATGTATAACCTTTATGTACTAGGTTCATAGTATATGCAGTAACTTATACAGGTACTCCTTGATGCATTGCTTTGAGTAACTCTGAGCTATATATATCAATTAAGGTTTAAGCATGTAGCAGAATGCATTATTTCTATTGCTTCTTAGAAAATTACAGAGAGCAGCAGCCAGGGTTCACTGTAGTGCTTACGAGCACTTCCTGTTTTTCCAGAGGATCTGAGTTTGGTTTCCAGCACCCACATTGAGAGAATCACAATTGCCAGTTTACTACAGTCCCAGGAGACCACATGTCCCTTCCTGTATCTGAGGGTCTTTGTACCGCACACACACACACACACACACACACACACACACACACACACACACACGGGGAGAGAGAGAGAGAGAGAGAGAGAGAGAGAGAGAGAGAGAGAGAGAGAGAGAGACTGAGACAGATGGAGAAAAACAGAGAAAGAGATATATAAGTATTTGGGAAAAAATGCACCAACCCCTCCAATCAGTTTTAAAATGAAGGTAAAACACACGGCACTATGCAAAATGTAGAAAAATACTGAAAATGGAAACAACAAGGGGGGAATGTTTATACTTATGCATGTGTTGTGGTGTGAATGAGGTCTTCCCATCAGAATTGTGTATTTGAACACTTGGTTTTCTGTCAGTGGTGCTCTTTGGGGAGGTTCTCGACCTTTGGGGACCTGGAGCCTTGCTGGAGGAAGCACGGTACTGGACAGCCTCGGGCTTCTGCCACCATGCCGTCCTGCCATTATGGATTCTAGCTGTCTGGAATCACCAGGTAAAATAAGCTTTCTCCCTGAGGCTGCTCCTGGTTGTGGTGTTCACCACATGTGCTCACATTGCTCTTTTCACAGAGTGTTAGAACTTCAGACTAGAAAAGCGCACATATTACAAACATCTAACTCGGTGAGTTTCCACACACTTGCACACTTGTGGTGGTTTCGCTAGCACCATGGACAACACCAGCATGTCTGAAACTCTTCGGACCCAACCAACTCTCACCTGTCCTTCAGTCCTCCCTTCCCCCTCCTTCGTTCCTTCCTTCCTTCCTTCTCATAAGGACATCATCTATGAAGCTCCCTGGTACAGACCAGACACCCACTTCCTGAGGGCAGGCTGAGGCCCTGGGCTCATCTGCATCTCTGGAGGAGGAAGGGGAGGTCTAGGAGCTGGATCTAGTACAGGTTGAGCTTGGGAAAGTGCTTCAGGCAACAGCAAGATTTTTTTTTCAGTTCTGTACTGGGAAAACCCAAAGCATACTTTGCCCAACATTCTGAGCCCTGAGGCACTTGGAGCAGAATGTAATCCGCGTGCTTCTGACTCATTTCCCTCACCTCAGAGGCTCTTCAGAGCGAAGTTTCTCTGCTAAGAAGTCTATGAACTTTAACTTTGCTCTCTATGATAAGGAGAACTCATCTACTGAAACTATTTCCCCAAAGAGAACTCGACACAGAAATCATATTTGTGAGGGTTCTGGGCGCAGCAGCATAGATTCCAATCCCCACCAAGCTTTCCTCTGCTTGACAATAGAGACACTTTAACATCCTGATGGAACTTGCAGAGGAAAGAAGAAAAATAATACTAATAATTTTTTAAAAATTTCTTTTTTTTTTAAAAAAAAAGAAAGGGTTCTTTGGGTTAGGAGGAAATTGAAATTCTATAATTTGATTTGGTTCAATTTCTACTTACTTTATAATGAAATATAAAAGATGTTTTTTCATTTGATTTTATAAGTGGTGGTTTATGTAATGCTTTTCTCTGATATGCAAGGCATTTATTCCCTCTCTCTTTGTTCTCCCTCCCTCCCACCTGTTCTTCCTCTCCCTGTGACACAAACATACGTTCCAGGCAAAAAGTCATTTGGTGCATCAGCAGGCACCATCCAGGTAATCTGATGCCCCTTATCTCACATTGCAAAACACTGTTCTTGGAGAAATAAACAAGATGTCACGGCATGGACAGAAAGAGGGCATCTTAGACCCATTTATGCTGCGCAAGGCTGTGGACAAAAACAACATAGGAGAAGCCAGGAAGCCCTGGGGTGGGTTTGAATTTGAAGTGGAATCTGGTGAACACATCTGTGTGAGATGCCAGGGGCAGGAACTGCTTCCTTTCTCATTGCCTCGCACAAAGCTCTTTGCACAACTCAGTCTCTTTGATAAAGAATAGCTAGGCAAAGTCTCATGAGATGCCTCACTGCGAGGAGAAGCGTCCAGGCAAGCCTGACAACCTGAGTTCATTCCCTGGAATCCGCATTATGGAAGAAGAAACCAACTTTGCCGGTTGTCCTCTGACCTACACACACACACACACACACACACACACACACACACACACACACACAAGAATAAATAAATGGGAGAAAAAACAACAAAGAGAAAATGTCCTGCTGTTCACTGTTCCATCTACATGTATAACCACTTAGGACATTTGATTCAACAGACTGGTCATCTCACACTGAGAGTTAATTCCTTCCTTCCTTCCTTCTTCCTGACAATTTTGGCTGTTTTGGAACTCACTACGTTCCAGGCTGGCCTTGAACTCACAGAAATCCACTTGTCTCTGCCTCCAGAGTGCTGGGATTAAAGGCATGTGCCATCACGCCCTTTATCAACTGAACTGAATTCACATCTGGCAAACTAAGCAAACCAGTTGTAACTTAAGTAAAATAATCTGCTGGACATTATCTTTGAATTTTGGTGTGTGTGCAAGGTGACTGTGCACATACATGCAGTACACTGTGCAGGCATATATGGAGACCAGCGGTCAACGGTGTCTTCCTCAACTGCTATCCACCTTATTTATTGAGATAGGATCTCTCATGCACTCTAGAGATCACTTTTTCTCAGCTCGGACTGGCTGGCCACTGAGATGCAGGGATCCTCTAGTCTCCAGGGTACACCACCATGCCTGGCTTTTATATGTGAGCTTTGGGAATCTGAGCTCAGGACCTCATGCTTGCATAGTGAGCGCTCTACCCACAGAGTCTACCCCCGTCCCCCTGCAGATGGAGCATTTTGAATTGAAGCAGTTTACATCACCATTCTGGATCTTCAAGTTACTTGTGTCTAACATTTACCTGTTCTGTCGAGAGCCATTAGGGCATAGGTAAATGAAATGCAATTTCCCAGGTAGCATGTTCAGAAAGAGAACTTAAAATAGCTTTTACCTCGCTGTGCAACTTTCCTCCCTCTTTTCCCTTATAAAAGGAACCAGGTCAATAAAGCTGTGCAGAGAGGCGATGGAGAGGAAAGGTCAGAAACAAATGCCTCTGGCAGTCTTCTCCTTTTTCATGGATGTGTATGTGGCATATGTGCATGTGTACATGCATGTCCACTTGTCTATGGGTGCATATATGTGCACATGAGTGTGAAGCCCTGAGTCTCACATCAGGTGTCTTCCTCAATAGCTGTCTGCCTTATTCTTGTTTAGAGGTGGTGTCTCTCACTCAAACTCAGAGATCCTGGATGCAGTAACCCTCTGGCTCCAGGGATCCCATCTCTGTCTTTTAAGGCTAGAGTTATAGGTGGGCTGTCACACTATACTATAGTTCTGAGAATTCAAACTCTGATCATCTTGTTTACATCACATGTACTTTAAACTCTGCTGCATCTCCCCATTCCCACTGAACATCTTTTAAATTGTATCCCAAACCACTTACTGTCAAGTATCCTGAAGAGTAGGTGTCATTGTCCCCAGAAACAGAACCACACAAGAGTGCATGGCACTTATGAAGCAGAAGAAACTCTGTTGAGGTAAACTGTTTCCTACTTCACATTGTTTTTCTGTATAAAATGTACTTATTTATTTTGATAATATCTAATTAGAAAGGTTAAATAAAAATGCCTTCGATATTCTTGAAAGACTAAAGAGCCTTCATGTGGGCTGCTTTATGTTGGTGGGATTTGTCACACAGTGATGGGTTTTATCATGCCATTTTTATTTGACCGAGGAGAAGGCAAGACTAGACATGCAAGGCAACCTCTGACTTCCACCCATGCTGTTTCATGTAAACACCTGTACTCACTCAAACCAAGAACACACACACACACAGAGAGACAGACAGACAGACAGACAGAGACAGAGAGAGAGACAGAGAGAGAGAAATAAGCAAAAGAAAATGAATGAGAAGGAGTGTGGATATATTACTAAAGCACTGAACAAATACATATTTTAATTTGATATACATACAATATATTTATTTTGACCATATTTATCCCTGACTTGTTCCTTCCACCCTCCTCCTATCTTCTTTCTCCTTCCTAAACCACCCACTTTTTATTTGTGCAAGTTTTCATGTGTGTGTGTGTGTGCAGCACACCAATAAAATTTACCCACTTTCCTATGGTATCTTGCATCCTCTGTAGCCTACTTCTGTGTAGCCTACTTCCGTGTCAATACGCTTAGCTTACTGAGAAATGTTCCTCACTGAGGAACCAATGGCCTTTGGTGCACCTCCCTGCTCCTTCTGCTCACTACCTGACCCTGACCCAGTTACCAGGGTAGGTTTTCTGGGTGTTAGCACATCAAACCTCTACGTCTCACTGCTGGCTGCCACCGTCATCCCTCCCCTCCACCTGGCCCTTCCTTCCTTCACCCTTACTCACAGTGCTCCTAGTGTGTTAATAAAACCCTCACTTTTGTCTATAACGCAGGTAAAAGATTTTTCTACTCCGTCGATCCACAAGACTCTTCCCTCCCTAAAACAACTGAATGCATTCTGTATGTATCCCCCACATGAGGAGAAGACATGCCATGTGCTGCTGACAGGGATGGTCCCATACACTTCCCCCGTTCCCTTCCACTAGACTGCAAATTTCCTGAGGAGAGCATCTATGGCATGCCTTTTTCATAAAGCCAAAGTAACAAGCTCCAGTGTTTACCACCACTCTTGTCATTAACTTATATTTGGGGCTGGGAAGATGATTCCATCAATAAAGCAACTGCCATGCAAGCTTGATGACCCAAGCTTAACCCCCCAAAAGCCACGTACGAAGCCAAGCATGATGACATATGTCGTAACCCTAGTTCTAGAAAGGCAGAGACAGGAAGGCCTAGAGGACTCCATAGCCTAGCTGAACCAGGGAGCCCTAAGCTATTGAGAGACCCTGTCTCAAAAGACAAGGTGAATGGTCGAAGATCAACACACAAGGTTGACCTCTGGTTTCCAAGTGCACATGCATCTGTATGTACATAGTACACAGCATATAAACATACACACAAATACATGCATACACACTCATATTTAAATAATGCCTCTACTGTTGTATAGAACCAGTGTGAAAGGTGAGCTTTTCTCTCCTGGCTTCTCTTTGAAAGCATTAACAACATTTTCACTTCCTTGAGAAAACTAAGGCCCAGAAACCTATGGGATGTAATTCACACAGTAGCTGCCAGAGACGGCCTGGAAGTCCTGGTTCTTTGTCATTATTGTTTTTTTCTGATAAAGAATGGCACCACAGGGGATATAGATGGGGGCTCAAAACATATTTTACTGTCACCATAATTTATTTAAAATTTCCCTTTTAGGTTTATGTATGTGTGGCTGAACACACAGATGCAGGTGCCTATGGAGGCCCCAAGAAAATAATACAACTCACTGGAGTTACAGACAGTTTTGAGGGGCCCAATGTGAATGCTGGGAATCAAACTGAGGCTCTCTGCAAAACTGGGGCATGTCTTAACCACTGAGCCTTCCCTTGAGTCCATCCATAAGTTTGACAAAATTTAGAAAGAAGCTATCTAAAGGTTACTAAAGACAGACGAAAGATGTGATCACCACTAAGCATACACTCTCTGTTGCCAGTGTGTAGGTATATATATGTATATACACTGAAAGACCCTACAGACCCCCTCCTCAAAACCCGCAGCCAGCATGCTCCCGGGGGGAACGTCCTGTTTGCTTAAGAACATCCCATGTGCTTGAGAGAGCAGGATGTCTATGAGATAGGAAGACTGCAAGGCAGGATATCAATAAGATAGGACATCAACAAAGCAGGTTGACTGCAAAACAGAATATCTATAAGATAGGAACAGGATGACTGTTGCCAGACATCCATGCTGAGAGAGGAAACCATTCATGCCGTCCCCCCCCCCCCCGCCTCATTCCGATAACCACACTTTTGCTTCTGTAAACTCGCTTTTTGCTCTTCCCTATAAAAAGCCCACCCTCCAGTTGGCAGGCGCGCAAGTCTTCCAAGAGATCTTGCTGCCCGCAGGTACCTGTGTCTACTCAATAAACCTCTTGCGATTTGCATCCGTGTGGTCTCGGCCTGTTCCTTGGCGCTGGGGAGGTCTCCTCCCGAAAAAAGGTCTTCGTTGAGGGTCTTTCATTTGGTGCATGGGCCGGGAATCTAACCCGGGCCTCTCGCGTGGCAGGTGAGAATTCTACTAACCACTGAGCCTTCCCTTGAGTCCATCCATAATAAGTTTGACAAAATTTAGAAAGAAGCTATCTAAAGGTTACTAAAGACAGACGAAAGATGTGATCACCACTAAGCATGCACTCTCTGTTGCCAGTGTGTAGGTATGTATATGTATATACACACATTTATGTATATCTATATACCCTCCCTTTACAGATGGGGAAACTGAGGCTTACAAATCCTAAAGTCAGGAAACTGAAAATAGTAACCTAGGTTGCCTGCCGTGATCCTTGTTCTGAAGTAAGTGGTTTGCTTGTTATGTGGGAGATTTCTCTAAGTCAGTGGGGCAAAAGGAAAAGGGGAAACATAAATTCCCAAAATGAATTATAATAAAATGTGCTGAGAACTGATGCAGAGAGAGGTGCAGATATTTCCACAATGAAAAGCAATCCATCCTGGCTAACAACTGGTTGGCTGTGTTTCTGCAGTGTCCTACCCACTAATTTCAATTGATGTGTATACCTATTTCCTCTGGCGCCCAGACTCCAAAAGTAAATGAACGTGGAACCTCTGCTGTCCAGTACAATGATGTCAAAGGAGACCATGGTGAGGTGAAAATGTGTCCTGTAAATGTTAGAGCAACCACTAAAGATGAGAATAAGGAACAAGGGTTGTTTAGTTAACAATGCAAATGGCAGAATCATTAAAGCCCTCTAAAGGGGAGGAAGGAAGTGACTCCGTGCTGGAGGGCACTTGCCTGCAAGTCCAATAACTTGAGTTTGAAACCAGAAGCCCATAGGGCAGGAGAGAACTGACTCCCAAAGTTTTCCTCCGACTACCACATACACACTTTTCCCCAGAGTAAATGAATAATTACAAACAAGAAAAGAAAAAGTGAGAAAATGAAGAAATGCAGTAAGATGAACTTGAATATATCAATAATTGTATTAGCTGTAAATGTGGTAAATACCCAAACAGAAAGGCAGAGATTGTGAGATTGGAGAAAATGGAAGCTGTCTGTGAGTGCATGAGGAAATGAGCTTTAAAACTGGAGTTTAGAGTAAAAGATTCCAAAGGGATAGTAGTTATTCTGTGAAGTTCCTTTTCTCCTTGGTTTCAATTATTTTTGTTTGTTTTTCAGCCAAGAAGTTTGTGAAAGGAACAAAAGCATCCTAAATTAAATCTGGCCTCCATGTCTTATTATTAACTGATGAAGTTATTAACAAAGCTAATTGTGAGTAGACTCAACATCTGTGGTTTTTGAACCAACTAGGCAGATATAACTTTTCTTCTAGGGAAACAAAATACAAAATTTATATGGGTTTGCTTTGTTTTAAATTTAAAGAAAATACTTTAATGATGACATGAAACATTGCTCATGAGTTAAGAACATGTAGTGCTCTTGCAGAGGACCCTAGTTCCATCCCCAGTATCCCATCAAGTAGTTTACTGCCACCTGTCATTCCAGAGCCAGGAAATCTAATGTCCTCTTTTGGCCTCAGAAGTCACTGGCACTTGCATGCATCCACCCACACACAGACACTCATATACATCAATTATTTTTTTGGTTCTTTCAAAACAGGGTTTCTCTGTCCTAGAACTCACTCTGTAGACCAGGTTGGCCTTGAACTCACAGAGATCTGACTGTCCCTGCCTCCCAAGTGCTGGGATTAAAGGCATGCAATAGCACTGCCAGGCCTAATTTCTTTAAATTAGAGAAATAACTTAGTATGAACTTACAAACACAACAAAGAAACTTAAATTCTCTAATATCATGTTACTCATAAAGAAATACATCTAATATTTCAGATAATTATGTTACCAAAACTGAACTATATTTTATTTAAAGAAAAAAACAGGGAAGGCACAAACTCTATATTGATTCTACTTTGCTCTACATTGTGTGTATTTTTCACATTACTGTAATGTCTAAAAAATCTAATGATCACAATTCCACCCCACTACAGTAACCCACACATATTCACAATAATTATAGCTAGGTTAACACTGACTGCATGTCACATACCACTGAGTTTTTCATGTATCATCTGTTCCCTTTTCAGATCATTGACTATGACCCTATACTTTTGAATCACCAAGAGTTGTAATTTTGAATCACCGAGTTGTAATTTTTAGCATAAAGTTGAGTTCTTCTTTGGCATTGATTTGACATAGACACAGTTCCCTGTATATTCTGTATCTTCCTGCTCTTATTTTAGAGGCCCATTTAATGCAACATGCTACCTGTTGAATGTACCTAAGGCAGTGTGTGACCACAGCAAAACAGAGCTCCACGCATTGCTTCAAGGCTGGCCACACTCTGTGGTGAGTGATGTGAGTCCATTTACACATGCTGTTGTGACAGCAATCCTTCACTGCAGGTCACTAAACTGTGCCCATGTATTTACATGTTGAGCAGTGTGCGCATTAGTCTCCTACATCCCGAGCATCTGATGACTTGCCTGGTTGCAGGTGTGCTCTGCAAACTAAAGCTCATACATGCTATAGAGTATGAGGTCGCTCAGTAGTAGGCAGGAGTAGGCATCTGCTATCTGAAAGCTGATAACCACGTCTCTCATTACAGCTAGACATTAAGTTACATCTCACTCCAGAGGCATCATGGATGCTACAAAAATCAGTGGACATGATATATAAATCTGCGAGATGTCCCATCCCCAAACTCCAGGGCCCTTTGTTCAGATTTACCAGCACATCCCTGTCCTCATTGATGAGTTAATACAGGACTCTTTATGCAGTACCCTGCAGTGACTCAGTTGGCATCATTCCTAATCAATATAGAGCTGTCTACCGGCCAAACTGTCTACAACCGAGCAACACTGAATCTGTAGTGTGGTCCAAGGTCATGCAGCCAGTCAGTGGCAGAGTCGGGATTCTAACCCCTTGATGTTCTCTCTCTCCAAGGTCTATGGTCCTCTGTTCCGTATTTACTGTGGCAAGAAAAGCCAGGCTCTGGAGACAGGCAGTCTGGAATTGTCACTTGGCTAACACTGAGTTAATTGTCACCTTCTTCCTCTGAACTTTCTTCACCTAAGAAGGACTTGAAACAGTATCTACCTCACCTGGGGATCATGGGAGTCAAGTGAAGGGACAAATCCAAAGAACAAAGCCTGGAAGATACAAAAGAACTCAATGAATTCATTAATTACTATCTCAGAGTATACATTGTGGAGAGATGATTCCCTGGTTAAGAATGCTTGTTGCTCTTCCAGAGGATGTGAGGTCAGTTCTCAGACTCTCAATGGACAGCTCACAACCACCTGTAACTCCAGTTCCAGGGTATCAAACCCTCTTCTACCTCCCCAGACATCCTTTCCACCACATACACACACACACACACACACACACACACACACACACACACACACACACACACACTACTTTTTAGCACAATGTTGTTAGCATTATATCAACATTGTGATAAACTTGTATAGTTTACATAGTTTTTATTTCTCTTTTCTCTCACAGTTGTTTAAAGCTCAAAATATTTGACACTTTTGCTTTTTAAACAAGGTTTAAAATTTAATTGTGCACAGAAGTTCCCCTTTGTTTAAAAGGATGCTAATTTATGTTTCAATGTAAACTTTTAGTCCCATCCACTAAAGAACAGCAATCAGTTCATTTGAGTTGATGAAGTTCCTTAGAAAGCAATGAAGAAAGGAAGGAAGGAAGGAAGGAAGGAAGGAAGGAAGGAAGGAAGGAAGGAAGGGAGGAACAGAGGGAGGGAGGGAGGGAGGGAGGGAGGGAGGGAGGGAGGGAGGGAGGGAGGAAAGGAGGGAGGAAGCTAAGTGACTTCACAGGAAACAATGGGTATCACCAGAGCATGCACTGAACACCTGAATTTTGGCAATCACCAGGAATTGAATCATTGCCACACAAATAGATATAGTTCCCTTAGATTTTTCTTTGCAAGGAAGCCTGTGCTTTGGACATAATGATCTTGTCATTCACCGGACAGCTTTTGATAAATGAGAACATTAACTCTCAGGAAAGAATCTTCTTATACAGTTTATGTAAAAAAAAGAGCTTAGGGGCTGAGGAGATGGCTCAGGAGTTAAGAGCACTTACTGCTCTTCCAGAGGACCACAGTTTGGTTCCTAGCACCTATATCAGGTGACTCACAACCACTGGTTATACTTCAGCTCCAAGAGATAATAATATAGCATCTTCTGGCCTTTGATGACACTGTGTCATGTACACAGACACACAGACAGGCACACACACATAGACATACACACCGGCACATACATACATACATATGTATACACACAGGCACACACACATAAACACACACACAGAGGCACACACACACATGCACACACACACATAGACACACAGAGGCACACACACACATGAACACACAGGCACACACACACATGCGCACATAGGCACAAACACCTGCAAACAACAAGTAGAAGCTGTACACACAAAACCCTTGCAGAGGTAACAACTGCAACTGATGCCGGGCATCAAATCAAATCTAAAATACAGGCCAAAAGGTAGAGCATCCCTGCACTTCATGTTGTCCATGGAAACAAGGTTTTTGACAACAGGTATATATCAAGTGCCTAGTATATATCCTGAGGTTACCTGGCAGCTTGACACTAAAGGTAAATAAAAAGACACGGGCCAAAAGGACCTTCATGAGGAGGCAGCACTAGCAGGTCACCGGGGCCCTATTGCAGTCCAGCCAATGGCAGGGCTCGTCTTTGCAGTCATCACCTCAGCTGTCACAAAGATATTATTGAGAAAATTTGAAACCAACTTTTGGCATTTGAAAAATTTCCATAACTTTGGTTTTCTGGAGTTTGACATCAGTGATACTCCCTGGGCTACTTTGGTAAACATTGCAATAGCATCCAGAGTTCTTTAGTTTTGATCCAGAAGCCCATTTTTTCCAGGCAAGCCCATCTTACCTCTTGACTCTGTCCGAGGCTGGAAGCAGCAGCCTCCTTCAGGGATTTCTTGGACCTTGAAGACCAGAGGACAATCAGAAAGAGGCTTCCTGTCTCCGAAAGCTTTCCTAACTCATGTTAACAGCCTCGTTTTCCACCAGTATGACACCATGACACATGGGCAGCATGAAGTCTTTAAGGAGAAGACCCACGAAGCATAGCCAGTGGCCCATCTGACCCAGGCACCTGCCAAAGCCACCAGGAACTCTCACATCTGACTGTCTGACTCCTCTCGCTCTCCAGACTCTGTCTCTGCACAGATGAACTAGTAAGGAAGGAAACTAGAGAATTCACAACATGGCAGTTCTCAACTTGTGGGCTGCAACCCCCAAAGGGGTTGCATATCAGATATTTGCATTACTATTTATAACAGTAGCAAAATTACAGTTATGAAGTAGCAATGAAATAATTTTATGGTTGGGGTCACCACAACATGAGAAACTCTATTAATGGCCCCAGCATTAGGAAGGTTGAGTACCACTGAGCAAGTTCGCACCCTGCTTCTGCCATCAATGGTCAGAAAAGAGTAGTGGTTTTATTCTATCTGTGTTGTCCTCGGTGTTCTCAGCTATCCAAAATAAAACATGACACACAATCATGAAGATTTCCTAAACACAATACTTTGGCATTTAAAATTCTTGTGCTATTGCTCAGTTAGCAAAATACCTGACACAACAGTGAAGACCCAATTTCATTACCCAGAATTCATGTGTCTTAGTTACTTTTTTATGCATTGAAGAAATACCATGACCAAAGCAACTTCTAAAATGAATTATTTAACCGGGGTTTGCTTACAATTTCACAGGGATAGTCCATGAACATCATAGAGAAAGCATGGCAAGCAGGCAGGCAACCATGGTTCTGGATCACTAGTTGAGGCAACAAGCACAAGTCAAAGATGACTAGGAAGGGTGTGGGCTTTTGAAACCTCAAAGCACACACCCAGCTGCATGCCTCCTTTGATAAGGCCACATCTCCTAATCCTTCCCAGACAGTTCTACCTACTGGGGACTGAACATTCAAACACATGAGCCAATGGGGCCATTTCATATTCAAACCACCACACCATGTTTTGTTTCTAAAAGTGACAGATTCATCTGTAATCCCAGTGCTAGGGAAGTACTCAGGAGGGAGAATCCCTGGGTTCCTTCACTAGAGAGTGGAGCTGTATCAGAGAGCTTCAGGTTCTATGAGAGTCCCTGTCTCAAGACAGTGAGATGCAGAGCATTCAAGAAGTCACCCAATGTGTAGCGCTAGACTCCACATACATATACATACGTGTGAACACGTATGTTCACATCCAAGTACCCACGCTCATGCAAATAAACATGTACATGTATACATTCACAAATCCTACAGTGTATTGGTCCTTCTGTCTATGTGTTGCTTTTATTGGTTAATGAATAAAGAACTCTCTTGGCCTATAGCAAGGGAGGAAGAAGGCAGAGTCAGAGAAAAGCCATGGAGTTGCTGGAGATAGACGCTGGGAACTTTAGCTGGTAAGCCACTGCCACGTGGCGATACACAGATTAATGGAGATGGGTTAAATTAAGATATAAAAGTTAGCCAATAAGAAGCTAGAGATAATGGGCCAAGCAGCGTTTTAATGAATACAGTTTCTGTATGGTTATTTCAGTGCTAAGCAGCTGGGAACAAATGACTGGCCCCCTGCAACTTTGTATGATTTATTTAATGTGTGGGAACTTCATTTGAGTGACAGTATCTTATTACACCACAGCCTGAACTATTGAGCGTCTCGCTGTCTGACTTGTAAGAAAACTCAAGTGAAGATCATAGAAGGGAGGCACTATGGTTTCCCTTGTGGGCCACAACAGAGCAAGTACTTTGAACTCTGTCTCAGCAGCATTTGATCTTAAATGAAGTCACGCCCACCTCAGGAAACCCTCTAAAGACACCTCTAAAGGTCCTTTCTACAACCTTCTCTGTTCCTGCCCATCAGCATTCCACACCCTGTCCTACAGGGACAATGGCAAGCATCCACACAACACAAAGAACACAGGGTTTCATCTGGACAGCACATTGCGCAGGCAAGGATCTATGGAGTCCAGGCGTCTGTGACTCACCCATCAGCTCTGGAATCTCTTTCAAAATTTACCGATCTCCTGACAGGAATGGGCAATTGCTTCAGAGAAAATGCAAAGCTCTGAACCTTTGCCAGACTCTCAAACCCAAGTGAAGCCCAACTGCTTGCACTGAGGATGGGCAAGAACTTTGCTCTTCTGGCTTCTGCAAAGTCAAAGATGTCTTGCCTTCCATCCCTCCAAACTTAATGAATGATGAACTAAAGTCAGCCAAACATGGACCCACCAAGGAAAGGCTGCTGGAGACAGATTTCTGATCTAATAGCCTTGAGGTTTTTTATCTGACATGGTTAAGCCTGAGACAGTCCATTTAGTGAAAAGGCAGGCAGGGAGATCTGATAAAAACCTATCTTCCATTTTTGCTAAGGCAGAGGTTTGGGGAGGCAGAGTGGTAGTGAGGAAGGAGGGTGAATATAAGCACGGGGTTTGGTGGCAGTCTGACTGGCCTCTTCATTCTTTCCCTTATTAAATATGTGACCAGATGCAGGTTGCTTAGCTGCTCTGAGCCCAGGTTTTTTCATCCACAAATGAGGATAATAATTTTTACCACCTAAGCTCATAGTGAGGACTAAGTGAGTTAATTAGGAATATATGTAGGCACACATAGTGAGGACCTAATATGTTGGTCATCCCCACATTCCAACAATTTGGGGAATTTATAGTCAAAAGAGACTTAAAAATTGAGTTCAGACATCTGATACTTTATCTTAAAGGTGAGGCTCAGGAAATTAAAACCTAAAATTATATAATTAGATAATGAATGAATTTTATTCTAGTCCATTCTGTATGTAGCCACTTGGGCACTGTGGAAATCTGTCACTCAAAGACTCACGTGCATATTCACCAACTGGCACAAAGTATATGCAGAGTCCTGTGTCCATATAAGACCCTGTCAAGAACTGCCAAGGACTGCACTGGGAAGATGGCTCAGTCATCAAGAAGCTTGTTTGGTAAACATGAAACCCTGAGCTATTTGCACAGCGCCCATTACAAAGTCAGGTGTAGTGGTGCATACATGGGATCCTAGCACGGGGAAGGCAGAGAGAGACAGGAGGATCCCAAGGGTTCTCTGGGAAGACAGACTAACCGAACCGGCTAGCCCCAAGCCAGTGGGAGACTGTCTGAAAAATCACTAACAATAGTGACTGTGGAACAACAGATGAGGCCTCCACCTGTTTGTGCATGCACACACATATGCACGTAGGTATACATACACACGCATGCACACATACAATCATAGAATTATGGAGGAGGTTTTTTTTTTAAGCCTCGGGCATAAACAGCAGGCATTAGGGCCTTGTGTGTGTAGTGTTTGTTGTGGTTGGTGTTGACTAACATAGATGAAGAGTCACCTGAGAACAGAGTCACAAGTGGAAGACTGCCCAGATTGAATTTGGCCTGTGGCCATGTCTGTGGACCATTTCCTTAGTTGCTAACTAGCGTAGAAGGGTTCATCCCACTGTGATCAGGATTATCTCTAGATAGGGACCTGGGCCCTACAAGAAGGTCAGCTGAGAATAGACCTGGGAGCAACCAGTCAGCAAGAGGGCTTCTACTTTCAAATTCTTATTCGTGTTCTTGCCCTGACTTCCCTCTGTCATGGACTATATTGCGTTAGATGACACAAATCCTTTCTACAGTTGGTCAGTGGGTTTTATGGCAACAACAGAGATTAACTAGAATAGAGCTATATCCTAAGTTAACGGTTCCAGGATAACACACTCAGTGGAAGGCAGGCATGGGATGGCGTGTCATCAAGAGAAGCATCCAGTTAGCAACATTCGTTTACACGGAACAGAAATTCACGAATGGCAGCTTGTATGGATGCCATTAGCATGGTTTAGGTATGGAAGTGAGAAGAGAAAATGAACGAGCACAAAGGGCTCATTAAAAGTTTCCCGGAGTTGTGAACCTGCGGGAGTCTACTTTCAGGAGACTAGCAAGGGAGAGGAGACATGGTCAGCCATTCCTTGGTAGGAAGTGAAGGGTAGCTTCATATCTGTGGAGTGGAAGTGACTTAGTTCCCACACCACAGGCTAATGGGAGAATACAATACTAGATACAAGGTGATCCCTGAGTGTACATTGGCAATGACTTAGTCCCTGAATCGTGGGCTGTTGGGAGAATCCAGTGCTTGGTACAGGGTAAGTGCTGAGCACTGAACACAGGCTCAGTGACACTCTGTGTTCTTTGCTCAAAATCCCTACAAGGGAGTGGCGGTGGTTCTCTTCATTTTACAGTGAGGTACATAGTGAAATGCCATACCTGTTACACAGCAAGAACCTGTCCAGGCAGGGACTTGATGCCAGGCATCTGCAGCTCCAATTCATTTGTCACTATCACCAGATAATCAGCCATCTGTCATAGCCGCTCTTTCATATAATCCTTGGTAGGACATGCGGATAATTTCCTTACCTAGCCATTATTTACTGAGCACTTGTTAGAGGTGCAACACTCCTCCCGGTGCTGCAGGAGAGGGGGGAAACAGGAAATGTAGTCCCTGGCATTAAGGGTCAAAAAGACTAGTGGGGGGGAGCGATGGCTCAGTGGATACATGGCTTCTCTTTCAAAAGAACCAGGGTTCAATTCCCAGCACCCACATGGTGACTAACAACCATCTATAGTTCCAGATCAGGAGGACCCATTGCCCTCTTCTGGCCTCTATAGGCACCAGGCACATACACTTAGATGCAGGCAAACTACCCCTCGACATAAAATAAAAATAAATATTTTAAAAAAGAGAGAGTGTGTTAGAAAGACTCAACAAGCTCTCTGTGTCCACAGAGGTGACCCACTGCCTCTGCTCCATCTGTCTCCCGCCCACTCCCCTGCTACTGCCATCTAGCAGCCTGCCCAACACACCATGCCCTAGGCTGAAGCTGTAAACTAAGGTCATCACCTTCCTCCCAAGGGACAACTGCAACCATCCTGCAGAGCATCATGTCTTCTGGCTTAGGATTTTTAGGGTCCTACTCAGATGGACCATTTGGACCCTTACTCACATCTGTTCTGTGAACCCATGTCTGGCCTGAATAAGAGCTGTCAGCTGCATCTCTGAGTGACCTGTCCACTTTGGTGCTGATGTCTGGCCCTCCTCCCCCAGAGACCTCTACTAGTAGCAGGATCTTCCTTTCTATCTATAGACTGCTTGGTCTTATGGTGTGTGAGGGTCTTACTTAGCTCACTGTTGCTTCTTACAGCTACCACACCACTAAACACAAAATTGTTATTTTCTTTTCAGTTCTAAACCACAGAAATCTGTTACCTCCAAATTATTTTGCTAGGCATTGTGGTCCACACCTTTAATCCCAGCACTTGGGAGGCAGAGGCAGATGGGTTTCTGTGAATTAGTGTCCAGATTGGTCCAGTTATTTTCAAGCCATCAGGCCCACACAGTGAGACTTTGCTCAAAACAATCACAGTTAAGTAATTCTAACTGATAAAAATTATATATGGTCTATATTATAAAGTTTTAAAGTATGTACATATAATGGAATGACTGAAGCAAGTCAATTAACATGTTTAATCTTATATATTGAATATTTTTGCAGTGAGCATAATTAAAATCTACTGTCAGCAATTTCCCAGAATATAACACATGACTATTAACTATAATCATGGTGTTGCACACGGTTCTCTTCAACGTATTAGATGTCGTGTCCTTTGGTCGACATCACCTATCCATTCCCCGTCCACCTCGGATCCTGTTACCACATTTCTCCTCTTCTTTCCTGAGTTCATTCCTTAGATTCCACCTATAGATGAGATTGTGTGGTATTGTAAACAGTATACCGTATGGCACTGGAGAGAATGCTTGGTGGTTTAGAGAAAGTGCTGCACTTTCAGAAGACATGAATTTGGTTCCCAGCACTAGCATCAAGCAGCACAACTGCCTGGTATCTCCAAATCTAGGGGATCTGACACCCTCTTCTGGTCTCTGTGGTACCTTCACATACACACACATAAAAATATACACACATACATACACACGTACATACAAACACATACATGGATACATTTACACACATATATACACATACACATATACATACACACAAAATACAACCTTTTTAAGGAACTCTGTTTAAGTACATGTCCTCAGATGGAAACACTCACCATAACTTGGTTGCAGTTTCTTCCTCGCTGTGCCCCAGGCTTATCAGGTTTCTCCCTCTGCTATTCAGTAAGCATCGTTAGATACTGGTGACCTCAAAACCTGTTATCTGCCCCATCTCCTTTCAGAAACCTCTTTCTGTGGTCAAATCCTAGACCTGAGCATTGCCAACAGCATCCACGCTCAGGCCCCTTCCACTCTCTTCCCAGCTTAGCTCCCCTGTGGTACCCACTAGAAGCAGTGCCCAGGACTGTGATTCTCTGGCCTTTGGAACTGTTTTCATTATGTCTTTAGTATCCTCATCATCTTTGATGCCATGGCCTCTGTCACTTGTGCAAATATCCTCACCTACTTCCCACCCATCTCTCCTGTCATGGGCTCACTTTGAGAATCCTGATCTATCCAACTTCAGCCTCCCTTCTCAATGCCTGCACTTGAGAAATTGAGCAGGGATGGGGCAAGGACTGGCTGACTCATTTCATTTTTAATGTATGTCTGCAAATATTACATATTTTCTTAATCAGTCTGCTCTTTCTTTCTGTTATGTTATGCCTACTTGCCCCAGCCCTTCCTTGGTGTCAACCAAAGATACCCCCTCCAAATATCCACACTGTAAGTACTCCAAGGACCAGACACATGTCTGCTCATCACTCAAAAACACTGCTTCTATGCCTGCCCCTGTTGCCCTCAACATTTGACTTGCTTTGTGCTTGGAATTATTCAGAGCAAATAAAAGTTATTCCATGACAAAACCCCCTTTCGGCACAAAATCTCTCTCTTCACAGCATATATTGTGGCAGAACTCTGTAACCATGATCTGCAATTATTATTATCTCTTCATCAGCCGCTGTTCTTCCTTACCTAGTAGCCTCTGACCTACTCTTGTCAAGGCCTTGATACTGATCAAACCTACTGACTAATGATCAATGCTCTCATTATTTTTTTTCCAAAGTTATTAGGAAATTCTTTGTTGAAATATTTGGAATGTCCTCCTACCTTATCAGCTCTCTGGTAAAACTTTCTTATCTTAATTCTCCCTTCCTTGCTTCTATATGAAAGTGCAATGTACCTTTCCATCTTCAGCAGATTGTCTAATAGACATTACAGCTTAATCATTGTCAACTGCTTTCTTCCTCTGTTCTTCTGAGCTCTAGCTTTCTTCCTTTTTCAACCCAGTCATTGGTGCCACCAGTCACCCAGTTGCTCAGGATAAAAAGCCTCTGAAACATCCTTAATATTCTCTCATGCGTTCTCTCCTCCCCACAGCACACAAATCCAGGTTGTGGTGGCTATTTTTGGTCATCAACTTGACTAGTTCTGGAATGAGCTACAATTTGCAGAAATGGAGAACACACTTTTGATCCGGTTCTTCTAGGCAGGGAAACCCCATGCCTTTGATCTGGACCTTCATGCAGATGACACAAGCCTTTATTCAGATCTGGAGTGGGAAGGCACATCATTAAGATGGGCTATCCATTCCGCCAAAGGCCTATATAAAGACAATAGACTAGGAAGGGTTTGGTCTTCCCCTGCTTGTTCTCGCCTTGCCAGCACATCCATTCCTTCAGTGGCATTGGGCTCTACATTTTTCAGATTCCAGTATACACAGAAGACCAGCTGGGACACCCAGCCTCATGGGACTGGGTCAAGTAGGCATAAGACAGCAGAAAGACAGAGAGAACTGATTAAGAAAATGTGTAATATTTGTAGACATACAAATGCTGACTTACACATTTACCTTTACAATTCTTCTAAGAGCGCTTCAAACAAGGGCCAAGTCTAAAACAGTTTAAGAATCCATACAGACAATTGTAACACTGAGAACCCTCCAGCCCGGGAGTATGTATGACCTAAAGAACTCAAGTTAAAGTTTTACTAGCCCACTCTCTATGTGAAGAGATTAATGATATGCCTACATAAATCTAAGGCCATCGAAAGTCACATCTTTGATAAGGGGAATACGTAAAAGTAAACCCAACCTATCCACACTATTGGCAAGGGAAGGGAAGTTGCAGAACAGTGAAGGAGCCGTCCATGATGTGTATTTACCGTCCAACAATACCGCAAAGATGGCTAAACCCTGCTAAGCCCTGGGCTTTATTTAAAAGGCACTTAGGCTCTGGGCGCTAAGAACAGGTAACCTGGGGCTGAATGGATTTTTATGCTTAGCCTCAAAGGAGTCTCACAAATATTTTTTTTACTGAAAAAAAAAACAAAACATTCAAACCCCAGATTAACAAAATCACAAAGCAACAAAGTTCTGTGGCAGAATGAACAGAAATACAGAGACTGAATCCTGGAACTGTCACAAGCAACCATGCTGAAATTTGTGTGTTTATGTAAAGCAAAAACTAGACAGAAGTTTAGAAACACACAAAGTGAGATAACTTTTAGCAAATGCAAATAAAAAAACAATCAGGAAGAATAAAGAAATTTTGACCAATCAAATTTTGATCAATAATCAAAATAGAGATTTAAAAATTTCATCTTATGACAATTATTGCACATAGCAGACAACAGCTGCATGAAATATACCTTTAGATACAGCTAACCATTAAGCAATTTATTCTATGTGAAAATGAAAATGTGAATCACAATAAATTTCACATTAAAACCATTCAGAGTCAGTCAAAGAAATAATATAGTTATAAAATGAAATAAAAATAAATATAATGGAAGTGGGAAACAGATCATCATAACTAAGTTTTATTGTTTAAGAAGTTATTAGAGTATTAAAGAAATTAAAAACTTTACAAGACTGTTAAAATTTATAAAAAGAGATTTTTTTGCTAGGTGGTGGTGGCTCATGCCTTTAATTCTAGCATTTGGGAGGCAGAGACAGGCAGACCTGTTTAAGTTTGAGGACAGCATGGTCTACAAAGCAAGTTCCAGAAAAACTAGAGCTATTATACAGAGAAACCAAAGAGAGAGAGAGAGAGAGAGAGAGAGAGAGAGAGAGAGAGATTTTTTTCAAGACTCATTTTTCAATTATATATACGTGAAGTGTCTGTGTATGGGAACCTAAACTCATGAGCCCAAAGAGGGTGTAAGATCCCTTGGAGCTGGAGTTATAGGTGGTTAAGAGTCACCTAATGTTGGTGCTGGGAACTAAACTTGGGTTCTCTATAAGAGCAATGAGTGTTCTTTCCTGCTGAGAGATTTCTGCAGGCTCTCTGTAACATTATTTATAAAAATAGAAAAATAGTATTGTCTTAGTCAGTGTTCTATTGCTGTGAAGAGACACTATGGCCAATGCAACTCTTATAAAAGAAAGCATTTAGTTGGGTCAGGCTTACAGTTTCAGAGGTTTTGTCCATTATCGAACGGGACAGAGCAACATGACAGTATGCAGGCAGACATGGTACTGGAGAGGAAAATGGACATTCTAGTCTGGGTCCACAGACAGCAGGAAGAGGGAGACACTGGCCTGGCTTGAGCATTTGAAACCCCAAAGCTCACACCCAGTGACATTCTTCATCAAGGCCACACCTTCACCAACAAGGCCACACTCCGTAATCCCTGTCAAGTAGCTCCACTCTCTGATGACGACACATTTAAATATATGAACTTACGGGGGCCATTTCTGTTCAAACCACCACAAGTAGTAAAATTCATATACATATAGAATACCATAATTATTTTTAAATATAAAGTTGGGAGCACCACTTTTTCTGATTTAAAATTATATGGCACTTCCATAAAAAAAAATTAAAATAGAAACATAGATGTCCAGAATAGAACAGACAGCCTAAAAAGAAATCTGAACACACATGGTGAACTACTGTTTATAAGGGGTCCCAAAGAGACTTCATGGAGGAAGAACAGGGCCCATATGTGGGACAGGGCAAACTGGATACTCACACACAAAGAATACAAATGGATTATATACGAGGGGGGAAATGCAAAATAGATTAAAAGATTGAACTATTAAACCTAAACCCCTCCAAACAAACTTCTATAAAAGAACATAGTAGGAGTTCCATGACATGGGCCTTGAAACTTCTGGGTGGGGACTGGTGGAGGGTAATGCCCAAATCTCAGTCAACGAAAGCTAAACTAGAAACATGGGACCATAGCAGACCAAGAAGCTGTTGTACAGCGAGAGAAGCATCACAATGAAAAGACAATGTACAGACTTGTTGAAAATACTTGCAAAGTACATATCTCAGAAGGGGTTAATTACCCACATCTTATAAAGAAATCTTACAATTAAACAGCAAAACAATTAAAAATCAAAATTTATTTGATCAATAAAAAAGAAACCTTAATAGAGAATAGATGAACGTGTTCAACATCGCTAATCACCAGGCATGTGGAAACCGTCCTGAGATGACATCACAGCCATTAGAGTGGCTACTCCAGCAACTATAAGCACATAAATGCATTGATAGACAAAGAAGAGAGCAGAAATATAGATTTGTGCAGCCATCATGGAAAATAGTCAGGTATTCCTAAAGAAAATAGAAATAAAGTAGCCACATGGCACAGACATCCCTCCTCTTCATTAGATAACCCAACACTGAAATCCTCGGCAATAGACAAGATGTAAACACAGCCTTCACATGCATGCAGAGATGAATGGTATTGGGGAATGTGGTCCAGGTATATAATGGAGTAATATTTGGTCTTGAACATGAAGGACATCTTGCAATCTGCCACAATTTAGAAGACATTTTGCAATGTGAGATAAGCCAGAGACAGAAAGGAAAATATTGCATGAACTGAAGTCTAAAGAAAAAACAAAAACAGGGGCAATTATTTAGATAGGGGTTAGGGATATTGCACAGACCTGGTGTGCTTGCCCTAAATGGGACATCTATACCACCCACTTTAAGGCTTACGGAACATTCCAGTAGAGCAAAGGTGGGATGAATGTAAGAGTCAGAACATAGGAGAAGCACTGTGAAATGCTCTTCTGGTCATGGCACAGCCAGCACAGCCAAGATTTAATGGTGACAGCTGTGCCTACTATGGACCTATACAAGTCTGGCCTTGTCAACTGTCAATCATGGATTGGCCCAATTCCTCCCTGATTAACTTTGGCTATCAGCAAATTCTAAGGTGGGGGCAGATACTGTCTTCAGTTGTGTACCTACTTACAAACCCACCATGCTCCAATAGAGAGTTCCAAATCCTGGCTACCCAGATGACCTTAGGTAGACTCAGTGGGTCACAATACAGAACAAAACAGACATGAATGTGGGAGAGGGATTTGTAGGGATGGCAGAGAACAGACGAGTGAGAGGGAGATACGAGAGTTGGGTCACAACCATCAGAACGCCTTGTATAGATGCATGAAACTGTCAAAAATGAATTTAATAAAAGGTATAAAAACCAAAAAGAGATGGCCTTAACCTTGCTACCAAGCCCAACAAGGGCAACTCCAGAGAAGGAAATCCCATGGTATCTCATTCATAAACATTGATGCACTGAGCAAAAGTTCTAAAGAAAATCAGCCAACCAAATCAAGAAATCCATCGAAACCAGAACACTTCGTGACTGAATAAAATTCCTTTCATCAAGGCAAAACTGACTTACATTAAAGAAAGCATCAAATTTATGTAATCACAGATTAACTGAGATCAACATATGCTTGTCCCCACAGTGGAAGAAGAGGCAGCATTCCATGTGACTTAATATTTATTTACGAATGAAGACATTATCTAGACATTAGGGCTCCTGGTGAATTATTGATACCATAGTGTAACTCAGCAAAATAGCAAATCTGAAGGTGGTAGACTAGCATACACTGGCTTCACCTAGGTTTGTTTTCAAGGTCTAGATCAGATTTAAGACTGTACATATTTGGACAACCAGGTTGTTCTAGGCATGTTCTCCTGGAGGCAGAAGAAGCAACAGAAAGGACAGTAGAAGCTAGGGGGCATTGCCTACAGCCAAAGTGTAGACCTGGCATATAGTTGCTCCGTGGGCACCATTTATCATTGAGTATCGTCCCCAACTAAATTCAGTGTTGATGAGGTGGAGGAACTTGGCATGGCAAGAACGAAGGGTTGCATGGGACAAAAGGCACAGTTACAGAATAGGTGAGAAGTTAGGGGTGAACCACAGCGTATCCATTAGAATCTGAAGTGAACTCACTGTAAATGATGCAGGGGGATGATGAGAAGCCTGCGAAGAGCTACAGCAAAAAGCATGAGAAATATGACACCATACGAGAATGGCTTATGCTTGTGGTTCGGGAGAAAATAAAGGTGGCTCTACGGCCACTCAGGTTTTAAATTTACTTCTTTAAAATGTACATTTAAATATCTAAAAATAGACCATTCCCAAACTGGGCTTGTTAGTTCATGGAATCTCTTAGTGAGAATATAAGGCATTGTAACATTTTGTGCATACATCTATTACTTTGCTCATTATACCTCAACTCCCCTCCCTTGCCTCCTAACTCTGTATTCTCCTCCACTGCTTCCTTTACCTCTCCCCTCACCTCTCTGCCTCCTCTATCCCTCTACTCCCCCACACCTCCTTTACTTCTCTAATCCCCTCCCCTGCCTCCTCTACTTCTCCCCTTCTCTGCCTCTCCTGTCTCTGCCTTTCCCTTTCTTGCTGGTCTCTTTTCCTACACATAATCTTGCCTTCTACTTTCACGCCACACACATCCCATTACCCTCATTATTAGTACTTTTGTTTAATTTTGATTGGACATCAGTGATCTTAGTTAATCCTGTAAGAAAGCAGAAATAAAAGCATGGCAATGAGTAAAGGAGAAATAAAGATTTTAGAATTCTATATTTGAAAGCCCCAAAGAATAAACAGAGGTGTTGTTTAAATAAATAAGAAATTGTAGCAAATTTAATAAGAAAAGTCAATATATAAAAATCATATATTTATATTTTATATATTAGGAACAAATTAGTTCCTCGAAATATTTCTAATGTATATGTTGAGAAATGGTCAAGATCTTTCATAGAAAAGTCTAAAACTTTATTAATTTCAAATACATAGAAGGAGTATATAATCTTAGTGGACTGGGACATTTTGTATGTCAAACACATCATCCCCCCCCAATTTGTCTATAAAGTCTATGTATCCCAAACAAAATTAAACAAGATTTGGGGTTAAACTTGAAACTTAAGGAGACATGGAGATATCTGACTCAAAAAGACTTATCTTGCAAGTGTGAGGACCTGAGCTTGGTCCCCAAATCTAGGTGTGATGGGGTGCACTTATAATCCTAATGCTGGGAAGACAGAAGAATCTTTGGGGCTCACTGGACAGGCAACCTAATCTACTTGGTGAGCTATAGGCCAGTGAGAGAGCCTGTTTCTATGTTTGTTTGTTTTAAGGTAGATAGTATCAGAGGAAACATCAGAGACTGTTTTCTACATCATCCCCACATGGGTTAGTATTGAAGTGTATTGAGCTTAGACCTGGATAGATGCCTGCAGAAGAGGGCCCTGGGGAGTCAGAGTAGCTGAGCTTCCTAACTATGTTCACTGAGAGGTCCAGTTAACAGCAGCTCTAAACAGCTCTATAATCCATGTGGATTGCTCTATAACAGCTCTGTGATCTGTATGGCATAGAGGCAGCAGGCTCCTCATGGTCAAGGGAAAATGGGGGTGGGGTAGAGAAAAGAGTTAAGAATAAATTTCCAGAGACTGTTCACAACAAATTGTATGGAATCATGACTCGTTTCAGTTGGAGTCGGAAGGGTGGCTTACGATGAGAAAGGAGCAATTCATATAAGTCTGAGGTTGTAGTTGGGATTGGGATGTCAGCAATAGGTCAGGGTGTTTGAGTTAGCAGAGGCAGTTTTATAAATGCTCTCAAAAGGGCATTGGGCAATGCACACTATGGAAGTAATGCTGGACAGCTTTGCATTTGAACTTGACTGTTAACTAGGAGTTGGGCTTTTGTGAGAGAAGACTCAAGTACTCATTTTGCTAAGTTGCTGATTCTCTGGCTGACACTGAAAACATGTAGTAGAATTAAAAGATGCTAATGTCTTACGGCCACTACACCCACCTGCCTAGATGCTCATCATTGAGTGACTACATTGTGAAAACCTGGTATGGATGCACAGTGTCATTTCATTCATCTGTAAAGAAAAGTGAAATTATGAAATTTGCAGGAAAATGGATGGATATGGAACTTATCATGTTAATCAAGATCGTGCAAGGTCAGAAAGACAAATACCACATATTCTGTCCCATATGTGGATATCAGCTTTAAAATATTTGGATATATACTTATATACATGGATATATGCATGGGTATAGATCATGAAACTCAAAAGAGGACCATAAGGGAGGGAAAAAAGTGCTAGGGAAAGCAACAGTGGTTTGTGGGGGTGGAGGGAAGATAGAACACATTAAATATAAGAACAAGAGGCTACCAGGGATAAAAGGATAAAAGATGGACTGGAATAAAGGGAGAGGAGAAAGGAAGGAGGATCAACAAAAACAAATTTCAATTAAAATTTTCATTCTGAAACCACTCTATATGAAAATTGTAAAATAAAATACATTTAAAAATAAAATAAAAGATTTTGATCCCCAAGTCACCCTAGGTCAACCAATCAGAAGCCTTGGGGTTGAGACTGGGAGCATGGGGGAGATTCTAAGGTTTTTCCATGGGACAATAAAGTGACCAATGTGGTGAAACTCCACTGTAGAATCCTGCAGTATCAGAGGATCATGACAGGCCAGTTGCTAGAGTCCCCTCTAGGTAATTAAACCAGAATATGTGAGGATGGAGCCTGCAGATTCTTCAATGCTCCACATTCTCCAGAGAACCAACCGTGGCCTAGAATCCTCTGGTTTTAGGCATTCCCACCCAACATCAGCCAACACTACCAATGCCTGCTGGAGTTTTCCTATAACAGGAACTCAGTTCCAAGACAGCTAAGACACTCTTTGATTGATGCATGACAAATACCAAGAAAAAAAACCAAAACTGTACAGTTGTTATTTAACACCTACAGAAGACAAAAATAAAAAAAATACTGTTTTTAGGTGAAAAAACAACCCCACAAAAAATACATATTCTAGGTTTGGTTAATGGTGGGTGGTCCCAGTACCACCGAGTTCTTCAAAAGTCCCTTCCCACAGTGAGGAAAGCTGATGAAGATGCAAAGCATGCCTCTACCTTTTCTGCAGACCCTCAGATACAGCCCAGTCATATGAACCGCATAACACCTCTCCTGTTCTCACAGCTTGGGGAAGAGGAGAGGGCAAGGTGGTGATAGCAGGAGACAACATCACACCAAATATTATAATAGTCCTGCCAGCCCCGCCGTACCTGAGAAGTGGAGTTCACACTCACAACAGCGTGTAGCAAGTTCTGCGTCTCTGGCACCTCCTTGGCAGGCATGTAACTCCTAAATGACTTAGCAAAATTGGGATCTCAGGAGGCCAGGACACTCTTCCGTAGCTGGAAAGGCTAAGAGTCATCTGAGGACCCCATGGACATGGTGACTTTGAGTGGTCTTTCCCCTTCTGTCCTTTGAACAGATGCAAATCACTGCACAAGGAAGGAAAATTCGAGCCCGGGCTGCATATGTACCAAGGACCTCAGTGAAAAAAGCCTTTGTCTGAAATACATCCTCATGCTCCTGTATTATGAAGCTAAATTTTATGGATTATGTCTCATGCTACATAGATACAATCATCCTGTTTCCAGAAAGGTAAAGCAGTGACCTAGGGTTATATACCACCAAGGCCAGAGCTGAGATTTGCAATGGAATCCTTCTTTCCAATCCAGGCTTTCACCTCTGGGTTACGGGAGCCCTTGACCTTGCTAGGGTGTCTTATGATCTGCAAAGCACACTCTCTATTACTACTGAAGAAAAAGTAAATGAAGTAAAAGCACCATGCCAAGTACACAGTAGGCACATACTATAGAAGCACACATCTACCCCCTTTTATCTGCAGATTGTTTCCTAACCCTGAAGCAAATATAAAAAAAACCCTTAACAACAGGGCCTGATGATTTCATGACTGGTGGCCATATCAAGGGGGGTGCCCAGCACAGACCCCTTGATCAAAATGCCAGAACATAGGACTGTGTCATTTATTACTTTGAGTTTTACAGGTCAAAGAGAGCATGATGAATAATCACATGCACCAGAAAGGACCATAGCCTCTATCCCATAGGAGAAGTCAGAAAGCCTTGACCAGTCAGCTCTGGTCAAGTTCCTACAATGGTGCTCACGTCTCCTTTCTATAGCTAATGTAGACCAATGCAGGGGTTAGGCTACTGTGATGCTAGTTTGACCAGAGACTCAGAAATAATTATATCCTCCCAGTCATCATTGTATCAGTTCCTATTATGGAGCTGTGACAGAATATCTGACAAATGGGAATTTAAAGGAAAGAAGTGTTTATTCTGGCTTACAGTTCAAAGGGATTTGGTCCACCATACTGGGGGAGTCATGGCAGCAAGAGGAGGCCACCTCATCACTGTACTGCAGTCAAGAAGCAGAGAAGGGCTAGGTTATAAAGCATGGAGACCCACCCTCAGTGACCTACTTCCTCTAGGAAAGTTCCACCTCCTAAAGATTCCACACCTTTCCCAAACAGCATCTCCATCTGGGATCAAGTGTTCAAACTAATGACCCCAAGAAGGACATTTCATATTCAAACTGCAGCATCCGTTTCTTCATTCTCCACTTTCCCTCCCCATCCCTGAGAGTGTTGCACACACACGTGCAATGACAAAAGACAAAGGAACTAACAAGATGAATAGTTTTGTGAGACTCTACCTCCCGAACCAAAATTCTGATTTTAAGAGCCTTACTGTGGCCTGTGGCTTCAGCTCAAGGCTAAAATAGACAACTATGCTTTTCTGCCCCTATGCCTATCTACTCAGATCTAAACTATGGGGCACTGAGCATCCTATGAGCCTATAAACAAGGAGAAGAAAAAAGGCAAGTATAGGACCACTCCCCTACCCACACATAGGGAGAAAAAGGAAAGAGAGACAGCTTAGGTGGGGCTGGGCACTGTCTGACCTCAGCCAATCAACTACTGGAAGGAGGGGCTTGAGAGAGCAAAAAAAGAGTTTAAAGCACAACAGCCCAAGAAATGTTCTGCACCATGATACGATCTGGAGGAAACACAAAATCTCAGCAGGCACAAAGGGGCAGATAGGGGAGATTAAGCCCACTGGTTGGGAAGGTAGATGGAAGCGACCTTATTATACACAACACTTGAATTCATTTTTTCCTCTCCTTTCTTTCTTTTGTTCTAAGGTACTGGGTTTGCAGATTCAGGAAGACTTAAGTTCTGACCAGACACAAGCAAACAAAATCCCGCCCATTATGCTTTTTCAGTCTTCATTGTCAACATGATTAGGTTCAGATTCTCTATAAAAATGCATTCCAACTTCATGCTTCTGCTGCCATACATCCATATCATGGCTCCCTCAAACTCAGTTTCCTTCCAGTCTTTGCTCTTTCCAGCCCCAGATTCTATAAAACTGGATTCTGATCATAATGCCCTCCTGCTCAACATCCTTTGGTGACTGCCTGTTGCCTATGATTGAAATTAGTATCTAACATAGAATGTAGGGCTTTTTAATGGCCAACTCCTTTATAATCTCATATTTTTCCTTAACATAATGGCTCTAGTGGGTCCTGGCATATGCATGCATGTTCTGTCCTTTCTTCCTTGAACCCTACCTGCTAGGTATATCAACTTACCTCTGTGATGTAGGACAAGACAGTCTTTGTGCTAGAGAAGGATTATAGGGTGGAAAAGAAGGGAAGGAAAGGAAGGGAGGAGAAGGGAAGGGGAGGTGAGGGAAGAAGAAAAAACAAGGGTAGGGAAGAAGTGGAAAAGGAAGGCAAGGAGGGGAGAAGTAAATGCGGAAGTGGAGGTTGCTGTGGGAAGTCCTTTTGTCTGTGTGGTGCTTTTACTGGTTAATGAATAAAGCTCTTTTGACCGGTGGCTTAGCAGAATAAAGCAAGGCAGGAATTCCAAGCAGATAGAGGAGGAAAGAAGACAGAGCCAGGGAGATGCCATGTAGCCACAGTAGAAGACAGACTTACCAGTAGGTTTGTCCATGTGGCAATACATAAATTAATAGAAACTGGTTTATTTAACATATAAGAAATAGTAAGAAATATGCTTAAGCTATTGGCCAAGCAATGTTGTAATTGATACAGTTTCTGTGTGATTCTTTAGGGTCTGGGCAGCTGGGAAACAATCACGCGGTCTCTCCCTACAGAAAATGACTGAATTATTGGAGGCTAGGAATTATGAGACACCTGCAGATAAGGTCTACTGGAAAATCTTTAGGAAGTGTGGCTGGGTGACAGCAAGATGTAGATCTAGTATGTCCTGCAGGTGCCTAAAAAGAACTCCTCTTACCTCGTTCCAATAGGCTGCCCTGTCCTGCTTCCTTCCGAGGATACCTGATAGGAATCAGCCACTGTCTCTTCCCAGATGCTTGTCCCAAGGACTCTCCATGTCCCATTCCCAAATCATGACATCAAGCAAGCTAAGCTGTGCCATCTGTCTACTCTGACCCAATCCTCCTTGCTCCAGTAGGCCTGGCTGCCACAAGAAATACTGGCGCATGTGTGAGTAAATTGAGGCGAAAGAACAGAGTAGATTGTAACCACCTACCAATATTGTATTATGAAAATAAGACAAGAGATAGCTATTAAAGAGGAGGAGGGGTATTCCTAGGCTAGGGAGATGGCTCAGTTAGAAAATGCTTGTCATGCAAGCATGAAGACCTGAGTTCAATCCCAGCACCCAACTTAAAACAAAACAACAGCAACGACAAAACTCATGCCTGTACCATTCACTTGCAAACCCGGGACAGGGAAGGTGGAGTCAGAAGGATTTCTGGACTCACTGACCAGCTATTCTAGCCAAATCAATGAGGTCCAGATTTAGTGAGACTTTCATTTCAAAAAATAAGGTGAAGAGAAATTGATGATGGCATCTAATACCAACCTCTAGTTTTTACATGCTTGCACAACACATGCACACTCTCACAAACACATTATAAATACATGCAAATGGTTTTCAGTAAAAAGGCATTCCTCCCGTAATGGGTTCATCTTCCTCTTTGGATATTTGAGAGCCATGTTTGAGACTGGACTTTAAACAACCTTTTGCAAAGTGATCAATCACAATCAATTGCTTATTGTTTTTTGTTCTGCATGCTCTTCTGTCACATGTTTGTCTGTTTCTTCTGTTCTATTTTCAGACAAAGAGGGTTTAAGTAAAAAATTTTTAAAAGAAAAAGAACCCTCCTGAATGTATTCATGACTATTTTAGCATGTATTTTGTGTACACATTTAATATTCTTTCCAGGGCACATTGAGCAAAGAAGCAAGAAGAGGAAGGCAGCCTGCAGTTAAGTACCTGCTGCCCAATAATTGATCTCGGGAATAAAGGGTAGAGTCCCAACAAAGCCCGACTGGCTGGTCCAGTATGACCAGACATGGAAGCATTCCCACTCAGATGTGGAGGGGGTGGAGCACGTGAGGACACAGGGGAGAGGGGGAGCAAGGAGGCAGAAATGCACTTCTGCTGTGTATCACTCACCCATTCCGAAACAGCTAAACACTCCCTGCTTCCCTCGGTCCTGGATCTGTGTCGTTTGGGGAAGTTTAGTAAAAGCACAGCTGTTACGTCCCTCCATCACGAGAGATGCTAGCACAGAAGTGGGGAGCTCTGGTGCAGTATCTCGGATGCCACTGGACAAGGCACAGAGGTGATGGGCTTACTAGAAGGAATTCTTGGTGGAGTCAGTGACAGGTCTGAGAGGGAGAAAGAGCTAGCTTTAGATAAAGAAGACCTCCACCCTGGAAACTGCATGCATGAAGATCCATAGGCATAAATGTCTGGCTCAAAGTCAACATCCAGAACGGTTCTGCATGGCTGCCTAGCAAGGAAAGAGAAGAGGGGATGAGAACGAAGGCTGGCCCTCACCCAGCAGACCTCTCTTGCAGAGAAGTGGTGTGTGGTGCTCAGGAAACAAGCTTTCACTGAGAGGTTATGGAATTAGAGCCATGAAAAGATTTAGATCTGCTCAGCTCTGAGGTTAGAAGGATCACTCAGACTTGGAAGGTGAATGAGAATGGGCAAGTGAGAGGGTTGCCATAGGATAGGGGAGAGATGGCAAAGGCCTAGATAGAAGCAGAGAGGTGGAAGAGGCCAAAGAGATGGAGACGGAGTAATGTGATTGAGTTTATTTAGGAATCCAAGAGACAGAATGGAAGATCTAAGGGTATGGTCAAGACAGGAGACTAGTACCTTTTCTGTAAGAACTGTGGGCAGGGCAGCAGAATTAGGGCTAGGACCTGGATAACTGGACTTTACTGTGGCTTTGGGCAAGTTATTTAACCTTTCAGTGTAGCTGCTCGAGCTCCCATAAAAAGGGGAGGGGTAGTGAAAAATGTATCTTAATAGTGATTAGGGAAACTTTATTTTATTTTTTTGAATTTCAGATACGTTTTTAATATTATCTTCTTTTTTGCCACTGCCTCTTTTTTTAATTTATTTATTTATTAATTATTTATTAAAGATTTCTGCCTCCTCCCCGCCACTGCCACCCATTTCCCTCCCCCTCCCCCGGTCAAGTTACCTTCCCTCATCAGCCCAAAGAGCAATCAGGGTTCCCTGCCCTGTGGGAAGTCCAAGGACCACCCACCTCCATCCAAACTTTTAAAGGACTCAGGACAGCACCTTTCAGGAAATACATGTTGTAAGTCTATGTCGAGTGGTCTCCAGGATGCTTTTACCCGAGGGAAACCAGTGTGCATGGACTGGGTTGAGTAAAGCTGGTGTTTTAACTGGGGCATAGGGTTGTCTATACTACTAAGTTAGAGTGTATTCCATTGACCACTACTGGTATTCAATCTTTGTGAAGACTGAGTGACAAGTTAAGAAGGTAAACGTGGGGCAAGAACTTACCAACCTTCGTCCCAGTTTGACACTGTTATTACACCCAAGGCTTGTGACACGTCTACATTTTGGAGCCAGGAGATGAATGGGAGCTTGAGAAGGAATGGCTGCATACCAGAGATTTGAGAAACATTGAGAAGGAGAATAATTTTCAGAATTTGTTTTACATTTAAATTATCAGGGAATTTTCTAGAAACCTGAAAGACATGGGTGACTCCATACCAAGAGGAGCAGTTGCTCTTTTGTATATTTTAGACTCTGCTACAAGATACTACTCTGTAGTCATGTGAGGCAATCTGTGAGTGGAGTTTTCTAAGTTTTAGTGGGCAATCAAATCACTTGTGACCTAATAGAAATAGAAATTCAATAATTCTAGAGTAGGGGCCCTCAAGCCAGCATCCTTGTGAGCTCCTAGGTAATGCCCACAGAACGTCCATGGACCACACTTCGAGTAAGATTCTCGTGAATTATGAGGGCATGTCTGACCAGACCATGGGCACTCACAGAGCAGGGGTTAGAATCTGCCCTGTAAAAACAAACATGAAGGACAGACAGTGCTGAAGAGATGGGCACTCAGACACAGCTGGAGAGCCGGTGCTCCAAGTCATCCTGTCCCCACTGTGCCATGTCCTTGTCAAGGCTATTTCTGGTGTCGATTTGGGCTTCCATCTGCTCGGCTTCCTCTCTTACCCACCACTCTCATCCCTACCCAGTCACTGGTTTTTCAGCAAAGTAACTTGTGGAAAATTATATAATTTTCTTGGCTCAATTAAAAAGAGAAGGAAATGTGCCCACATGGAAGCTTAACCCCAGAGTAAGCCTTGATGCCCATCTCTATATTCCAGTCAGCTTGGGTCAGAGTTCCTTCAAAGAGTCAGATGCAGTCAGAGAGAGACAGACAAAGTGGAATAGGCTAAACTAACCCCAAAAGATAACTCCTCAGAGAGTCGCTACACTTCTTCATTAGGGAGTCTTGGTCTCCTAGGTGGTAACAAGTCAGTAAACCTGTGTTGACATCCCAGATTGGGCCGGGCTTCATAGGAAATGCCTTGGAAAGTTCTTTCTGAGCCTCTTCATTATTCCACTCATTGAGTTTCCAGCTAGAGCCAAGAAGGCGTGACCGTCAAAGAACCTTGGCTGGAAGTGCTGTTCTCGGGGTCCTTGGGTCTCCTGCTGTTGCACGTCATTCCTGCCTGGAAGGACAGCCAGTGCTGCCTCTGCTTCTAGGGCACTCAATGTGTGTCCCCACATCACACTAAAACACAACCAGTGCGTGAGACTGTCATCAGAGCCCACATCTCATGCAGTCAAATGTGTCCTTAGCTGCTAGGGGTACTTCATGGGCTTAATTAGTTGGCATAGCAGCTCAACAAACACATTTCTGTTTTTTGTGCAAGTTCCATCAATATGGAGAGAACCCAGACAACAGGCAGGCATGTGGGACTTGACGGGAAGACCCCTCAAAGAGGCAGCAGGTCAAAAGGAAGAGTGGACCCTGGAGACTGGGGACTCCAGGTAAGAAGATGACAGCAGGCAGACACAAGCAGGGAAAGCTGAGGAAACTGACAATCGTGGCTCCGGGGTAGGCCTGCATATGGCAGAAGCTGTTTAGCACACAGCCATGATGACCTAATGTCGTCAAAGGAGATGATGAGCCCTAGTGATAAACGTAAGAAGAGGGCAAAGTGCTGTCCTCAAGTTCTACCCTGCAAGTGTCTGCCAGAGGATGTTGGCGGGGGCTGGCTTCCACAGTGATAGATCTGGAACAAGAAAGGACATGCACGTCTCTAAGCATCCAGAACAAGTTGAAGGACATACCTGTGTCTGGGGATTTGGCTGCATGGGGCTGGGGAATTGCCAGCTTCCCAATCTAGCTCCTGTCTTAATAGTGTTTTATAGTGTTTTATGTTAATTAAATATCGGCTGTAGGCATGTGCCAAGAGGCCCTGTAAAATCTGGTGCGTGGGGACAAGGGGGACAATTGTACTTACTGCAGCAGCTGTCCCCAGATGCCCACAGACCAAAGTGCGAAAGGAAGTAAAGCCCCCATCCGGGCCTTCTACAGAGCTCGTTGGCGGTAAATAGCTGCGGAAGGGTTGGGGGATCAGTCTAGAGCCCCTGTTTAAACAGGTAACATCAGGACTGGATTTCTACCTGGTCCCTACGCATCACGCCGTATCCCTCACCTCCTTGCTTCCAGTAGAAACCGTCTCTACTGGTACATTAAAATAGTAGCACATAAGAGAAAGAGGAGACCGGTGATCCCAGCAGAGGCAAATCTGCCAAGGGTTTTGATCATGCAGGCACAGACAGGTTTACTTGCTTTGTAGCCTTAGGCTGCATAAGTCACATCTCACATGTTAAGAGTCTTTACTGTGGACCAGACCTTGTGCTGAGGCTGCACATGGCTCCACACAGTCATCCACGGAGTACGAGTTCACTATTAAGGGAAAATGGGAGAGGGAAGATGCTAGGTGACCCTGGAAATGATGCTGAGAGTGCTGGGGGGAACTGCTCAGCAACATAAGGATCTGAGTTCGGTGCCCAGCACTGGTGTAAAAGGTTTGGGTGTGGCGGCGCTTGCTTATAATCCGCGACAGAGGTGACAGAGACAGGTCCCTGGGGTGTGAGCAGTAATCTCCAAGTCAAAGTGAGAGAGCCTTAAAAATTAGTCCAGATGAATGGAGTCCTAAGAACATCATTGAGGATGTCCTCTGTCCTCTCCACACATGTGTGTCTACACATCCACACCACACAGACACATAAGAAGCTGTGCCCCAAGAAAAGGCAGGATAGAAAATTGAGGCAGCTATACACAGGCCCTCCTGTGGCCTGACCATTGCCCCGACTGACTGCCTGCCTTTGGGCTTGTGAGTCTGAGGCTCTTCAAACTCCACAGCAAGAAAGTCCAGTTACAGGCCTTCTTGAAGAGAGCAAGCCTTAGACTACCCCCTCCTAACTCCCCTGCTGCTCCTTCTCCTTCCTGGCTTCTGTGAATTTCCAGGCTCCATGTCTACTCCCTGGGAGAGAGGGGAGCATTATCTAGCAGCTTCTTGAAGCATCTTTTCAGGGCTCCGCCTCAGCAGCCCAAAGTTGCAGCCTTGTCCAAACTGTCAGAGCCATCTGCCTGCAGTCCGCGTGGCAGAAAGACCATCTGTCAGCCTCTGACCCATGCCTGCACATCTCACAGACCACTTGGGCCAGCTCCATACTCGCAGAGAGCCTCTGAGGTGCTGGCCTCTACAGTCTTTCTAGTCTTTCTCCCCAACCTGACTGACAACTTCCAGGCAGCTAGAAGAGGGGTGCAGAGGGCGAGATGAGTTGAGAAACCATGTTCTCCCTGGGAACACACACATACACCACACACACACACACACACACACACAGAGAGAGAGAGAGAGAGAGAGAGAGAGAGAGAGAGAGAGAGAGAGAGAGAGAGAGAGAGAGAGAGGAGAGAAGGAGGCCTGGAGAGAATGTACTTTCTTGTTTGCAATATTTGTGGTCATTCTTAAGCCTGTAAGCCTTGGCTCATCACAAACACTCTCTTTATGGTATAGGGGATGTATAGCAGGAATGAGCACCATCTTAATCCCTCCTCATCAAGTTAAGCCTTATAGAAACAAGAAAAACGTCAGCATTATAGGATTATCTCAAATTATTGTTCACGGTTCCTCACCTTTAACCACACAGCTTAGGAACTCGCAGTCTGAGCTGCACGATAGAATCCACCGGCGTGCTTGAAATACAATGCCAGTGCGTTGGGACTGTTACAGACCAATCAAGTTTGAATCCATGAAACAAGGACTGGATGTGGTACTTTGGGAACGCTGCCTCCATGACTCAAATGCGAAGGGGGAAGTGAGATTGAGCATCACAGAGCTGCAGAGACAATGATTGGTTGGAAAGGAGGAGAGCAGAGGACAGGAAGCCCTGGACCACCCTTCATTTTAGGTAGACAAGGATGGTTTCCATCAGAGAACAAAGTGAGTAGCGTGGGCCTAGAGTGAGAGTAAGCTTAGTATGTGGACAGAAAAAGGGAAAGCACTGTAGCGGAACATGAGAGAGGATGAAGATGAATAGTAGTCTTGATAGATGATGGGCAGACTGGCTGGCTCTGCGGACACAGGAAGCCTGTGAGTACAACCTTGGTTTTCTCCTAACTCTACTAGGGGCCCACAGAAGCATTTGGAATAACAGAAAAAGAATATCTGGTTTTCTATTCTAAAGAGATTACCTTGGCTCTATGTGGAAGGTGGATTACAAAGGTGTTGTCAATGAATCAGAGGGTTGGGGATAGATCAGTGTGCTAAGTCCCATACAAGTACAAGAACCTGGGTTCTAGCCCTATATAAAGAAACCAGTCATGCTGGTGCACACTCACAACCCCAGGGCTAGAGAAGCAGAAATGGGCAGAGCCCTGGGATGACCTGGTCATCCTGACTCACCAACAGCTCCAGGCCAATGGGACATGCTCTCTCCACAAAGCAAGGTAGTCGGTGTTACTGACCTCTGACCTCCACATGCACACACAGATGCTGTCCAGACACATGCCCAAAATAAAAGAACTGGAACAAAGAGATGAATTGGAAGTTGCGGCGTGTGAGGAGGGGATGAGCGTGGATTTGGATTGGCATTGTGCTTTGTGAGGCCAGGAATTATGATTGGCAAAATTATGAAGACAAAAAGCTACCGTGCTATAGAGAGGAAAAAAAATCTAGATCTCCCAGCAGCAGGGTAGCAGCTGAACCAATACTGGCAGATATCTATCCTTGAACTGTTCAACAAAAAAAAAAAGCATCCCCGTATTTGCCATAGCAATGGTATTCTAGTTTACATTATGGAAAGTATGGGAGGTACATGCTAACAGATCCACTATTGTGTGTCAGGCATTACTCCTTAGGATATATAAACATCAGTAATGTTGAGCTGGGGTGTGGCTCAGTTGACAGAGTGCTTGCATAGGAAGCATTGAAGCCCTGGCTTTGATCCCCAGAACTACAAAACCACTTGCTGCCCCTGCCTATAACCTTAGCTTTTGAGAAGTGGAGTTTGGAGAATCAGAAGTTCAAGGTCATCCTCAGCTACATAGCAATTCAAAGCTAACCTGGGATAGATGAGACCTGTTTGTACATTCATACCCATTTATTCTGTCATGCAAGAGGATGTCTGTGCATTCATGGGAGTGTGTGTCTGTGTGTGTCTGTGTGTGTGTGTGTGTGTGTACCTGATTTACACCCAAAATTGAGACAGTCTGGAGAGTTTGCTTCCAAAAGTTGAGGAAGCCAAAACTATCTCTGTGCTGTGATGCAGGCCTGGTCTGGCTGATCTCACTTAGACTGGCCCTATCAGCAGCAGCAGGATGAAATAGCTAAACTTTGATGAACAGTCCGGGGCCAACAAAAACAAGCTGGGGAAGGAAGTGAACTTTCGAGGGAGGGATTTATCGTTGAAAGAACCATCAGAGAGATCAGAAGCATCTGGTCCTAGTACAGCACACAAGTCTGTTCAGACACAAGACTGATTCAGAGAGGGTGTTGAGAACCCGGCTACAACCATGGCAGTGGGAAAGGGATATCAGGAGCAGGTGACACTGGCCTCCTACCCCATCTCCACCGCCATTCTCAGGACCATGTTCTCCCAGTTGTTCACAGTTAGAATTAGCAGCAGGAGCACAGGAAGAAGAAGGGCATCATGGCTGGAGCCAGGGCAGGAGGATGATTCCCTAGTGGGGAGCCCAGGGTCCCAGAAATGCACAGACCCTGCAATCTCTCTGTGTTCAAACACTAGCAGCTAGCAGTGAGCAGGAAGAGGGGTGCCTGACATCCCAGGTGGAAATGCTAAGCATAATTTATTTCAGCACATCCTTTATCAGTGATTAGATGATACAATAGTATATTCTTAATGTGCTTGCATTAAGTAGATCATCTAAAGCTAACCTAAGGTTTCACTGTTTTTCTTAATTGCCACCCAAGGGTGTGGGTGCTTCAAAACTGACTTATACAGGAACTTTGCCTTGCTACTTAAGCGATAGCAATACAAAAGTTTGGGGGGTTGGGATGCAGTCCAGCAGTGAAGCACTTGACTCATATCCATAGCCCTGAGTTCTAACCCCCAGAACTGGGAAACAGATAAGTTAAATGAAGGAAGGAAGGAAAAGTTGATGGACAGATAATTGCTCATATTTATGGGATTTCAATAAATGTATACCTGGTGCAGTGATAAAAATCAGGACAGTTAGAGTGGCAGCCATTCTCAACATTTATAAATTTTTATGAGAACGTTCAAAATCCTCTTTTAGGCAGTTGAGAGTATGCAAGACCCCACTGCTAAGCACAGTGACCCTACTGTGCTGCAGAGCACTGAAGCCTATTTTTGTGTCTGGGAGCCGAGGCTTGCGTGCAACACCTGCACATTGTAATACAGAACATGCATATTCAATTGAACATATTTTGGGTCACTAGGTGCTGTGACATGTCCTGATGTTTAATGCTTTGGACATCTCATTTTGACTCACTGGTTGAAAAGGAAAATATTTTTTTAATTGAAGGCCGTGTTTTGGGGGGTTAAAAAAATTCTCATTTTACCATGAAAATATCACCTAGAAATATGTATGTTTTTCATGCAGAAGACTGCTTTTAAAAGTTAGAAAGCTATATCCAAATGGAGAAGGATAAACCTTTTTATTTTAAATAATCAAACTTTATCAAACATAAAAATGATATTTGTAAGAAATGTTCTGAGCAGTAACCAAGATCACCTTAGGTATTCAGAACAAAGTATACAAATTTATTAAGGGATTTATTTTCTTGATTTTTGTTTGGTGTGTGTGTGTGTGTGTGTGTGTGTGTGTGTGTGTGTGTAATATGTGAGGCTTATGTCCATGGCCCACATGTCAAGGTCAGAGGACAACTTGCAAGAGTCAGCCACATTACCTGTGGTCAAGGTCTAGGTCAGAGGTTCCCATGCTCTGGGCCTCTTCTCTAAAGGGCTGGAAATAAGGGCTCACAGATTTTGCAGAGAAACAAGGTCATTTTATTTAGAGGTGAATGATAGTGCAGGTTAAAGAGGAACTCACTGTCAAGAATGACAACTGACCGCATGAGTGAGACTCTGCTGCGGGCCAAGGATATTTGCTGGACTATATCCTTTCTATGGATTTGAAGGGTTCCTACACTGTATAGTTAGGGTGGTTCTCTGCTTTAATAAATTCTGTAATCATTACTGCAAATGTCTAATTTTATTTATATGCATGTCCAATTATTCATTACAAGGTAAATAGGACTTCTCCCTACAGGTTACAAAGGACAGCTTCTCTTTCGTAGGCATGCAGTCAAAACTAGTTTAGCTCACACCAGCCCTTCTAACGTTCATGCCTGGATATAGTTGAGTCTATACTTAAATAGAAACTCGGTAAATTTGATTGTTACCAGAGGTGGGAAAAGTCAGAACATTGTTTAGAGATGGGAGTACCACATTAACCAAGATGTAGGTGAGGATTGAAAGGGATTCAGGCTTTGTGAGGTACATGGGTTAAAGATAAACTCAGAGGTACCAAACTGTGTCAGTACCATATTAAAGACTGGGATCTCAGCACTACCCCTGAGACCCCTTGACCAAGGGAGAGCCCACGTTTGAAGTCCCCCCCTTCTCTTGCTGTGTCTCCTATCTGTCTATAGTTTGGGGCTTCTCGCCTTTCTGTGGTCTGTCTTATGTATAATCTGTTCCTATTGCCTATGTGTGTTATGTCCCTAACAAGGTGATTTGCTCCATATTTATTGAGAAGCACAAAATTTATCATGTGGGAAAGGAATGATGGATTGTTTATAGAAATCTTTAGCCGAGTTTAACAAGGGATTAAGCTATTTATTCCAAATGACCCCAAAGCACTCAGTACTACAAACATATTATTATCAAAACAATCTGTGCTAAGTTCAATATTTATGGGGGATGTCTGTTGTGTTGTACAAGATGGCTTTTTGACCTGTTCATTCATTTCAACAAATTATCACTATGAGACATATACACAGACACATACATGTATTCCTGTTTGAGTCAGGGCCATGGAGAAATACATAATGAGATCACAGCTATGCATTAGTTTAGGTTGTAAAAGGTGATTGCATGGAAAATCAAAGGCAAGTAAGGTTGGTTGTTATACTGTTCTCAAAGAAGGTAGGTCAAATAAACAGGCTGAGCACACAGCAGAATATCAGGCTAAGTCTTAAGTGATCTCAAGGTACATTATTATTATTATTTTTTTTTTGGTTTTTCGAGACAGGGTTTCTCTGTAGCTTTGGAGCCTGTCCTGGAACTCGCTCTGTAGACCAGGCTGGTCTCGAACTCACAGAGATCCGCCTGCCTCTGCCTCCCAAGTGCTGGGATTAAAGGCGTGCGCCACCATCGCCCGGCTCAAGGTACATTATTAACGTGACTGTGAGGTTCAGCAAAATTTCCAGTTTCTTAAAACATAAGAGATATTTTGACAAACTGTATCACCAGAGCTAGGGACATTGTTTAAAGAAGCAAGCATATGCAAAGTACATGCAAGTAAAGGGTCTAGGTGACAAAGAACATTATTATAACAGGTGTTCTTAACCAAAACCAAATATGGTCCTACAGTACTAAACTATCCTCATTCTTGCCTGACTCCATTCTTGGACACTGAACTCAGGTGGTCAGTCTTAGCGAGTGTCTATCTATCGAGCCATCTCACTGGCCTGTCAAAGGCATTTTTGAAGGAGGACGTAACACCATTGATATCAACAGCCTGATAACCAATATTCAATTATCACTTAAGACACATATAAGTTTCATGCTTTTATTAAAAGATAGGTCACAGCACAGTGGCCAAAGTGTTAAGAAGTCAGGCTATGAGATAAGGAGTGTCTTGAATTTCTGAATACAGGTGTGATAGCTAAGGAGAATCATGTCACCATTCAGTGAGAGCAAAGCCATAAACTACTAGTTCCGTAATACCATGACAGACACAGGGCATTTATACCAATGACAAAATCGGCATCCCAACAGGACCACAAGGCACATAGCAGCTTATCTCAGGAATTCATTAATATAAGGAGCATATCTTTCCACCAAAGTGTAATAAAATTATAAACTAATAACAAAATGATCTCTGTTCTTCTTTAAGAATTTTAAAAATAACCTACAGATTGCTAACTTATTCATGGGCAAAAGAAGAAATCATGAAGAAATAAAACCAAATAACATCAGAAGTGAGAAGTAACAGCCCACACCCTCAAATACAAGCTCTCAGGCTCTCACTAGAGGGGCACCCCAACATTGCTTTTCCTCAATACTTATATTGAAAAATATAGATTTTTTTAAAATTAATGATAGGAGGATCCCATTCATGATATTAGAATCAAAACAATAAATAGGAAAGCACACTAAAATGTTAGGAACCCAGGGCAACTAACATAGAGCAGAAGTTAACGGACCCAAAACCAGCTATGGCAGAGGCTGACACACTCAGTAAGCCTTGTTTCAACAGGCACTACTAGTTGACATGGGCAAGGAAGATTCAGCAGGACCCCATAGGGAAAAAATACCACTGCTCTTGGGGGAGTATTATGCCACTTGGGAGACAAATAATAAAACAAGATTAACAAGTAAATACAATACATGATGTGCTACAAAGTGATCTATAGATACAAAGAAACCAAACCGAACCATGTACTCTGGATACAAAAAATTCCCAGGCATTAGGAGGTCAAATCTCAGAGGAGGTGATGGCAAGGTGTAGACTCAAAATGTGACTTTCTGCTCTTTTAAAAGTGTACACAACTCATGTTGGGGAGGGCATGGTAGGGAGGCTTTATGGAGACACAATCTCAGAGCAAACTCCCTGTTCTTCTGGCTCTTACAATCTTCCTACTCCCTCTTCTGAAACGCACAAAGCCTTCGGTGCAGGGGGTGTTTGGTAGATGGATCCACTGGGAATGGGCTCCCTAACTCAGCATTCTTATTATTAAGAGCCTAAAGCCAGCCAGTAAGCAGCATTTCTCCATTGTTTCTGCCTTAGTTTCAGCCCTACCTTCCCTCAGTGACCAACTGTGACCTGAAAGAATAAACTCAAATAAATCCTTTTCTCCCCTAAGTTGCTTTTGGTCTTGGCATTTATCGTGGCAACAGAAAGCAGACTAGAACCATGACCTACACACATGTACACAGATGAACAATGTTAAGAACTTTCTAGATCATGCAAGCATTTCCAGAACATACTACAATCAGAACTCAAACCATAACTTCACATCAGTACAGTCTGATGTGAACTCATTTTAATTGAGTTTGTAGTAAAAATTTACTCTTAGGCCTACCTCCAGGACAAAAAAGTTCTACTAAGCATGAAAAAAAGACTGTATTGTTCTGAATATGCCCACATCTGTGAGCATTGCCCTGCCTGGGCCAAGAACTTTTGTGGGTGTGTGGTGTTAAGAATCTTTAGACCATGGGCTGGACATATGACTCAATGGTTATGATCCCTTATTGCTCTTGTAGAGGATCTAAGTTCAGTTCCCAGAACCCATGTAGTGGCTTATAACCACCTATAACTCCAGTTTCAGGGACCTGATGCAACCCCATCATTTGAAAACAAAAGGCAGGGGAATCAGAAGTTCAAGTCATCCTTGATTACATTTTGAGTTTAAGCACAGCCTGGGGTGAGGTGGTGCACACTTTTAATCCAAACACTCAGGAGGCAGAGGCAGAGGAATCTCTTCGAGTTCCAGACCAGTCATAGCTATATAGGAAGATCTTGTTTCAAAATGAAACAAAATAAAACAGACAAACAAATGACCAAATTGAGTTACATGAGCCTCTGTCTTCAAATATAAATAAGAAAACAAAACTTTAAATAGCACATTGATCAATGAATTAAAAATAAAACTAGGAACAAAACGAAAATACTATGATTTCTTTGTGAAAATACTGAAACTCTGGGGAAAACACATTTAGGGATGAGTTTGGCAGTCAAGAATTGGAGAACCCGCCAGGCGGTGATGGCGCATGCCTTTAATCCCAGCACTCGGGCGGCAGAGGCAGGCAGATCTCTGTGAGTTTGAGACCAGCCTGGTCTACAAGAGCTAGTCCCAGGACAGGCTCCAAAACCACAGAGAAACTCTGTCTCGAAAAGCCAAGAAGAAGAAGAAGAAGAAGAAGAAGAAGAAGAAGAAGAAGAAGAAGAAGAAGAAGAAGAAGAAGAAGAAGAAGAAGAAGAAGAGGAAGAAGAGGAAGAAGAGGAAGAAAAAGAAAAGAAAGAATTGGAGAACCCATGTGTAGGGCCACCGGAGCTACTGAAGGGCAGAGGGAATGAAGACCAGCTCCACTGCTACTGTAGATTGACAATGAGGTTTCAGAGCTCCTGGTGAGGTCAGCTGGGCAAGACTTCAGGGTTTCTGTTCCAAATCTGTGTCTAGCTCCCCTCGTTTCTGTCTCTTGATCATCTCCCTGGCTTCAGAGTCTCAGGTGAGACTCCATCAGCAAATTGCACAAGAAACCAGCACTCAGCTCTGCCTTGATGCAGGTCACCCTAAGAGGCTGAGAGTATTTCCATATCTGGTTTCCAGGCTAGAGTATTTCTAAAAGAAAGCATTCCCTGCCACTGTGATGCAACAGTAAAACAACCATTTCTGATCACACTCCTGCCAGTGTGCTTTGCTCTGGTAGCTGGGATCTATTGAAAATATCACAGGCATTCTGTGGCATAGTGGTCTTTTCCAGGGTCACCAAGCTTTTCTCACTTTGTCTTTACTTTACCGCCTTCTTTGACATTCCCTGACACACAATCTGACCTCTAAACTCTCTTCTAACTATTAAATGCTCTAATTCTATAATACTATGTTACACAAAACTTTGGACATCAAAACTAAAATAGAGTCGTCATGGTGGTAGCTGTGTGTGTGGTGTGTGTGTGTGTGTGTGTGTGTGTGTGTGTGTGTGTGTGTGTTCAATGTACTTGTTCGTGTATGTATTTTTGATGTGGTAGGTCCAAGGTTTACATTTGGTCTCTTTCTTGACTATTATTCTCCATTAGCTTTTGAGACATCAAGTTAAAACTCATCAACTTAAAACTCACCAATTTGGCCAGGCTGGCTGGCCAATGAGCTTGAGGAATTTGTCTGTCTCTATCCCCCAAGTCATGCCCCAATCCTTCCAGGGCCACAGTGGGGTTAGAGGTACTGCCACACCTGACTTTTCAGGTTGTATTTTGGACTCCAAACAAAGGTCCTTATGCCTGCATAACAGGAACTATAAAAACTGAGCCATCTAACTCTTTAGCCCTGTGATGGCTCATGTTGATCTGGAATCAACTAAGAGATGTCTCCAGGAATGTCTGTGAAGGATCTATAAGGATGGGTTAGATGAGGGGGAAAGTGTTGCCTTCCTGTCTGCTTTCACTTCTTGCTTGCTTGTGCATCCATTCAACACCACCTCCTCTACTGCCGCCGCCACCAGCCCAAATCCTGTAAGCCAACCTAATAAACTTCTCTTTGTAATCTACATGCATTTAATTCTGCTCCTCTAGAGAACCCCTACTAATGTATGACTCAAGATCCCATGCCCTCTTATTTTCAGGTAAGGGGAAAGGAAGGACGGACTAGTCCAAGTCAGCGTTGCCCCCATTCGTTCCGCTCTAAGTCCACAAAAGGGAATTAAGGGCTTGGTACAGTGCTAGAGCTATACCAGCTCCCCTAGGAGACAGCAGGAGACAGGAGGAAGACGGCAGACAACAGACAGACAACAGATAGCAGTCAGCAGAGCCCTGATCCCAGGTCTCGTCATACAGTAACAAAGGCATGGGCACCTACTCCTAAAGAAGGGAGCCGCACAGATGAAGAGTTTTGCAAATTGCCATGGAGAGCAATAGGATGTAAGATACAAAACAAAGCTCTTTTTCAGTTTATAAAATGGCTGGTAGAGGGGCTAGGAAGACAGTTAGGTTGGTCAGAGTGCTTATTGAATAAGCATGCAGTCCTGAGCTGGAACCTTAAAGCCCCCATGAAGTTGGCCATCGTCGCATATGCCTGTATTCTTGGCATTGGGGGCAGGCAGAGGAAGATGTCAGGAGCTCACTGACCAGCCCCCCACCCCAGCCCAAAATCCAGCCAGCTTCCTGTTCAGTGAGAGACTCTGTCTCAAAGCAATAATGAAGAGAGAAATAGAGAAAGATACCTGACACCCTCCTCAGGCCTCTGCAAATTAACACACACACACACACACACACACACACACACACACATCTATGTAGCACATACATGTACACCACATAGTCACACAAAAATACAATAATAAAATAAAATAGAGCACTGAGTCAGACATTTTGACAATTCAAAGAGAATGCCTATGGGATTAATAACTATCACACAGTCTATATTAACTCTGTCTTAGGTAGATGATGCATCTCAGCCCTGTGATGGGGATTTCCTTCATCCTCATCTTTATGCTGAGTTCAGTTCATTCAAAGGGTCTTAGTCACTCAACTTACGTCACTCCAGCCCTTCACAGCAGATCTGGTGACTATTCAAACTCGAGTTTGCTTAAAAATTAGCTGGAGCTTTAGCTTAAAACATAATATCTACTTATAGTGTTGTAGGTTTGTTGACCTACAATAGGATCCAGAAATGTTATGAGGTGGCAGTGTGATCCGCATGTCTGTGGTCCTGCTAGTGCACTGTGAAGAGACCTGATTATTGCCCCCACCTTAGTTATCTGAGTTCTAAATACCTTCACCAGTGAAGAACAGAGAAAGCAATGATATAATCCCTCATAAAATCCAAGAGGACTCACTAGCCATTCTCTTTGCCCAGCGAATATATATACATACATGTTCATGTAGATGTATGCACATATGTATGTTGGTGCCCAGGTGTGTATGTGTGCACATGGAAGACAGAAGTCAACCTCAGATGTTATTCTGAGAAGACTGATATCTGCATTTTCTTGTGAGACATGGTTTTTTCTTGAGAACTAAGGCTTACTGATCAGGTTAGGCAGGCTGAACAGTGGGTCCCAGGGGTGTTTCCCCAGCAAGTAGCATGCACCAGCACACCTGGCTTTTTACATGGGCTCCTGGGATCAAACTCAGGTCCCAAGGTAAGCACTTTAAGGTCTTAGCCGCCCTGCAACTTAACTTTGAATTCATCAATTTAACTTTTATTTTAAATGTCTTTAGCCAAACATTCAGAATTAACAATGATTCTTGAGGATGCTTCCAATTTATAAAAGTTATTTTAACTAAATATGTACAGAAAGTAACATTCTTCCAAAGCTGGTTGGATACTATTCATCTAGTTCAACTTCATTGTCTTCCTTGACCATACACACCATTTTGTGTGAAGCAAAATGTATCCCTCTCAAATTTCAATTCGCTGTTTTAATTGTAGGTGGCTCTTCAAAATTCATGGCTATAACATACTTCTAAAGGAGATAAAGACAAGCTAGTTCAGTCTAACCACTGGGATGCTCATGGTCACTGGGTGACCTTCTGAAGGCAGAAAGGTCTTGAGTTTAAGACCCTCGGTAGGGAATTCAGGTGTTCAGGCCAGCAGGAAGTCATGACAAGGACACAAGGAATGTCTACCAACAACCTTTGCTGAGCAACCACGTTTTGAAAGCAATGACCAAGCAAAGTTAAACTTGGCTCTGCTCAGAAGCTGTTCTGAGAACCTCCTAAGTTGTTCCATGTCTGTGAGACAACAGCAAAGCACCAATGGTGAATGAACATACCCTGCCTCAGAGAGCCGACTGCTGTCTGTGGTACAGGCTAAGTGGGGTAAATCAGAGGACTTACACAGTGACAGGCCAGCTATCCAGGGACAGATTACTAGGAAATTTATGATATGGAAAATGTAATTCTCAGTCACGCTAGTGATTTAGATCTAAAATTCCTGTGTACTCCAGACATTTCAAATATTGTAAAATATTTCAGCACACATAACATCCATGACAAGACTGTAAGACAAGGGTGTCAATGAGTACAAAATAAGGAAGTTTATTATTTTTTTCATATCATCTTTTAATTCAACAAGCTCCCTGGTCTTTTCAGAGAATAGTACTGTTACGCTAGGGGCCCAACAGGGGGACCAGCCTGAACCTAAGGTTTTAAAAGTGCCTTGGTCTGATTCCAATGGGTAAAATTTCTGACTTGAGGGGTCAGTCATTGGAGTGGGCCCTGACGCCTGAATCCAGATAGTTTCTCTCTTAGATCCAGACATTGTTGATGCTCAGGTTCCATCTCCAGATAATGAGGCTGTGAAATGACATGGCAGATCCTATCTGTGCTCCCTGAGGATGCATGGGGGAGGGCACCTTAGTGAAGTTAGCTCAACTCCCCTCGACCACCCTGTCCTCGATGCCTTAAATCAGGTAAACTGTTCCTTACACTTATGGTTGTGTTTTAAGATGTGTTGCTTCTCAGGACTGGAGAGATGGCCCGTAAGCATGAGGACCTAAGTTTGAACTCCAGCAACCATGTAAAAGGTGGGTGTAACGGTGCATGCCTACAATTCCACTACTGTGGCGGCAGAGACAAGAGGATCATGGGAGTTGCAAGCCAGTCAGTCTAGCTGAATTAGCAAACTCCAGGTTCAGAGAGTGGTTATAAGTTCTGAAAAAGTAAGTTGGAGAGTGACCGAGGAAGACAACTGGATATCTGACGTCAGTGTTAAGCCTCCATGAGCAGAGAGAGATTAGTTGCTTTTAAACACACACTTTTCCTTGAACACCATATCATAATGCTAAAACTAGCCACTTCCCTTTCTTTCTTAAGACTCGACAGACAGAGAGATAATCTTCTCTGGCAACAGCTCCCTGACTCCCACAAGCAGACTGGCCTCTCTCTGGTCTCCATAGATGCTCTGTGATAGTACTTACCATGCCATAGCTCATTCATCAAGGCCTCTCATCAGCCTGTGAGCTCTTGGAGGCCATTTGCCTGCATTTCTGTCCTCCAAATGTCTCACAGAACATCAGACTTATCTAAGAACTCACTATGAATCCGCTACTCAAATTCATGATATGCAGATAGAGCATAATACTTTCCAGGGGTGTTCAGCTACATCTTACTAGTTAAGGAAAACGTGCTTTACTCATGGGCAGTGTGCATGAGATAGTGTGTAAAAACAATTTTCAATTCTCCTCAATCAGAAACAAAAGTGATCTAAGTAAGGGTAACCCATCTGTGTTAGTGTGCTATGATCAGTATTCTCATGAACAAGCTATTGAAACACAAAATTGATTAAAGAATCTCCCTGTTTAATTATTCCCCTCTTCTATTAAGATTTAGTTTATGATTTTTATTTTTAATATGTATTTTATTTACTTATAACTGTGTGTATGTGTAAGCTTGAGTTTGGGTGTATACTTGTGAGTGCAGGGGCCCATGAGGGCCAGAAGAGGGTGATAGATCCTTCATAGCTGGAATAAGAAGTGGTTGTGAGCCACTTGACCTGGGTGCTGGGAGCCAAATTTAGGTCCTCTGGAAGGTCAGAGCACTTAACCACGGAGCCATCTTTCTAACTCTCCAGCCCCTGTTTATTATTATTATGATGATGATGATGCATGTGTGTATGTGTAGGTAGGTAGGTATATGCATATAAATGCGATATCCACACGGGCCAGAAGAGAGCATTAGATTTCCTGGAGCCACCATTCTAGGTGTCTGAGAGCCATCTGAGATGGAAGCTGGAAAGCAAACCTTGGCCGTCAGCAGGATCAGTATGTGATCTAAGCAACAAGCCATCTCCCCAGCCTCCACTTCTTCTCTTTTTTCAAAGAAGAAGGAAAAATCGCCAGGACTGAGCTTTAATTGAGGCTGTTCACCGGCATCACTTTCCATCATCTTGATGAGAATCCGATATATTAAATAAGGATTTATTGACTAGAACCTTAAATTCCATTTTGTACAGAATATTCATAAATCCCTCCTCAGTCCCTTTGCAAACCTTTCATTGACAAATCAACACATTTGACTCTGAATCAATCTTAGGCCAAATGCATTTGTGAACACCCACACCTTGGCGTTACAGAACTAGGATGGAACAAGGCAGAAGCAAGCATAAGGCACCACCCTGTCTCTTGCTCAAGGTCTACTTCCTGACAATTCCTAACCTTGAAACAAGCACATTACTGAAAGCTCAAAATAATTATTTTTATTTAATAGACTGGAACAAACACTAAGATTCACGGTGTTCATTTCATACCAGAGATTGATTCATTCCTTTGGTACCTCCTGCATATGGAAATGGTTCTTCAGCTATTTTTGAAAGTCATTTTATCATTAATGAATAACTAAGGTGTATAGAAAGAGAGAAGCAAAATAATAGAAGATTCCATGGAAGTGCATCTGCTGAAGTTTGAACACAACAATGATGGCCTCACATGGCCCCTTGGACAGATCACAGCTTGCTGCCCTGGCTTGGCTGGGTGGGAGGAGACAAGTCAGACAGGACCCCTATTGCTTCTTTGGCTCATGTTGTCCCATAGCCTAGTTCTTAGGATGGCATGACTTTCACGAAGCTAACATAATTGAAAATCAAGTTCACATTTTGGGGGTTAACTGGCTTAGAATCAGGAGACCTGACCTTGTGCCCAGTCTTAAAATTATTCCTCAAGGAACTTGGAGAAAAGGCTCAGGGTTAAGAGGGTTTGCTGCTCCCGTAAAGCACACAGGTTCAGTTCTCAGGACCCACATGACAGCTACCAACCATCTTTAACTCCCAATCTAGAGGACCCAACGCTATCTTCTGGCTGCCAAGGGCACTGCGTGAACATGGTGCACATTTATATGGGCAGGTAAAATGCTCATAGATGAAACCAAAACAATAAAAATCTTTAAAAAAACAGTAAAATAAAACCATCCCGAGCTTCTGAGTCACTCCCTGAAATAAGGGGAGGTTTGAAAGTACACCAATTCAAAGATGGAGCACTGGGCAGAAGGTGAAAAATTACCTTGGGAAGGTACAAGAAGTAGAGATCAATTTTTGAAATGATCTTTGGCTTGGACGGCTTTGGTAAACATAAACACAAAGAAGGAATCAAAAGGGAAATGATAACACATTTCCCTCTTAGGCCATGAAAAGAATGTTCTGAAAACTGCATAAGCAATGGGCAACCATGGCCTTGCAGGAATTCCTATGGCCCCTTCCATATTTTATTGGAGAGTCAACATGGAGTGGCCTGCAAAAGCCATGTGTGCTTTTTGATTCGGGTATTTTTCTAATTACATGAGAATATTCCTACCTGTACAGTATTTTTCCTGCTTCCTATGCATGCTGCTTTTGGCTACTCCAGAAGGTATGTGTTTTTCTTAATGTATGCATACCAGGCACTGGGGGAAATCATGAAATTATTTAAAAATACTATATGGGCTCAGAGAATCCAGAATGGTTAAAATCCACAATTACAACAGGAAAGGAAAGACATTTTAAGCCTGTGAAAAAACAAATGATATACCACGGGAAATGCACTCCACTCCACTTCTGAAACTCTGCTAACCAGTGCTTCAAATACTCCGGCATAATTCACATTTTCAAAGTAGTGAGAAACATCACCATAGTCTTAAATAAAAATGTTGCCAAACCCATGAACAGATGATTTACAAAAGAAACAAACGCAAACAAGTAACAATAAAAGCAAAAAAAACAAAAAACAAAACCCAACAGCTTAAAGTTAAAAGCACACAAATTCCACCTTGCTATTGACCCAAGAGGCAAATTTAAGTAAAGCTATTGTTGGACTGGAAGATGTCTTCTGTGCAAGCATGGGGGCCTGAGCTTGGATCCCCAGAAGCCATGTAAAGCTAGGTGCTGTAGTATGTGTCTGTAATCCCAGCTCTCCTACTGCAAGATGCAAGGCAGACACAAGGAGTCCCCACAAGTTCACAGGCTAGCTGACCTCACATAGCCAGTAGTGAAACCAAAAGACCTTACCTTAATCATGAAGGACATGGGTACTGAAACTCAAGGTCATCCTCTGACCCCCTTACACAGATGCACATACCAGATATGCCTGCACAAGCATGCACACACGTCCACAAAGATAAAAAGGGAAAGAGATGAGAATATGATGTTCATTTTCCACAGCAAGTCTCAGCCCTGCTGTGTGTCACACATAGTCCCTTGAGAGTTCTCAGGTGACAAAGACATCTAAGCTGAGTCAGGAGATCAGAAACGGGAGCAGGAAGCTGTCTGCAGTTTCAACAGGGACTCATGTTAAGAACACACCAAGCCTTTATCTCTCCGTGGTTTCTGTGCCTGGCACTCATCTTCTTCTGGAAGTCCCCAATTGTCTAACTTTGGCAAGAGTGGTAGACTTGATGTTGTCCCTGTGTCTACAGAGCTTGTGGTTGTAGCCTCCACCTTCAAGAGAGTTCTGGGGGCTGGGAAGGCGGCTCAATGAGTGACAGTATGTTCTGCTCTACGGACCAGAGAGCATTTGGTTCCTGGCATTAGAGTGCCTTAGCTCACACCACTGGTAAATTAGCTCCAGGGTATCTTATCTTATGCTCTCTTCTGGTCGCCTCAGGAATCTGTGCGCGCACACACACTAAAATATTTAAAAATTAGAAATTTGGGGGCATAGAAATGTACAAAACATTGTTTTTTTTACTATTTTATGATTACTACTATGTTGTTATCTATCTCTCTCATGTGTATGTAAGTGTGTGTAAGAGAGAGTGGGAGAGAAAAAGGGGGAGAGAGGGGTAATGAACATTTTGTGGGGTACACATGTCATTCACACTCAGAGAAGTGGAAGAGGGGTGTCTGTTCTATCCCTTTCTACCTCATCCCCTTGGGAAGGCTCTCTGAATCTGGAGCTGTGGTCCTCTTGCCTGCCCTGCCCCAGCTTTTAGGCTACAGGTACATACACTACCACACCCAGTTTCTTATGCAATTGCTAGGGATTTCCACGTGTATCCCCATCCTTGTACAGCAAGCGCTTTTACCGCTGAGCCATCTCCTCTGCCCCCGATGGGATATTTGTTGGGTCTTGTTTTCCTTTATGTCCAGTTGCTCTTGTTTCCTATCAGCCTTGAATTCTTTGTTGAAGAAAACAGGGAACATTGAATTGCAAGATTTGAATTTGAATTTCAGAAAAGCATCTTTATGGCTAAGCCCTTCCTTTAATCCACTAGATAATGTATTTCTTCAATACATGGCCCATGACAATTTTTCTTCTCCAATATGGCCCAGAGAAATCAAAATGGGTATGCACCCTGTTTCATGTTTGACTCTCTGTGCTAAACACAGCCTTGTGCACACACACAGATCATTTTGCATCTCCACGCTATGGTATCCACGCATTTCCTCTCGGCCTCCCTCCCTTCTTCCCTCCATTTTCTGCTATGTATTCGTTCTTAAATCAGGAAAACTTCCCCCAGGGCTAGTGTCTCAGCAACAGGAGAAGCAGGGGCACCCTTCGACCTCCTGCCATCCAGCAGGGTGCCAGCAGCTCCCACTTCTTAGATCACTTTGATAGGCAGTTCCCCAGCTCGACTCCTCGCTGACAGCCTTTCTCTACCCGGTGTGTTTGGCTGAGCCTCAGTCTGGTCTGATATTTGCTTTTCTGACATGACTTGAAGAATCAGACACAGTTCGAAACAACACCCGCCGTTCATAAATCTCTGTCTCTCCTCCTGTCTGTGAGATTTTCCTATGGACAAGTATAAGCTATTGTTTGTGGCATAATGAGAGTCTAAAAAACAGTGGCTAAAGACATAAACACATGGTTTTGTTTTTTTTTTTAAAAAAAAAGTTACTGGGGGATAGGGTGAAGAGGGCGGGGAATGTGGGCTTGGATATCATTGTTTAAGTGGGGTGAACCTTCCTCTTCTCCTCGGTAAGGCAGTGCTCCATCCACCAGAACACAGCATGTGGATATAAACAGTCTTCCTCCCCGGGACTGGGAATGCTGTGGTTCAGAGCGAAAAGAAATAGATTGAAGATAGGTAATGCTACAATCAGTGATTCGGTTAAAGCCAATTTTCCAGCCATGGTAAATTTAATTGATAATTCTGTCTCCGGTTTCTCTCTTTATGTGCATTTTAAAAAGGGACGTTTCTCAGGGACACCCGGAGCAGGCTTCCTGGGTACATCTAATTCACTGCTAGGATCATTCAGAAGCTCAGATCCTAAGTATATTTTCAAACTCCTTCCACTCAGATAGCCATGGATCTGAGTGGGGAAAGTCTGTAATGAATAAAGACAGAAAATGGGCTAATTGAAGGTGGTACGAGGGAATTAAAAACCCTAATTTTACATAAATGTAGGCACTTTATTTTATTGCACCCCCTGAAGGTAAGCAGAATGTAATTGGGGAATAACTTCTGTTAACAAATGGGGAGAACTGAGACACTTTAAATTGGGTTAGGAATCCGGAAACGCTCTACAAAATCGACCGGGTAAACTGAAGATCCTCACCCTAGTCACGGAGTGGGGGACCCACTCCTGCCCGATTTACATCTATGCTACATAAACACGGGTATAAGGTGCACATGGTGTGACATGCACTGGGCTCTTGAAGGCCATGCACCTCCAGACACTGTCAGCAGGAGAGAAACTCAAGCCTTGCTGGGTCTCATCCTGCATGGCAGAGCGGTCACTGTCCTGAGGAAAACACAAGCATTTTAGCAAAGGCTGGAGAAAATGTCTGAAGTTACTGAGGCACAGCCGGTGTGAGCCAGGCACTTTTCCGGGGGGGGCGGGGGGAGACTAAGATTAAAGACTATATAGTAATTTTTTTTAAGAAGTCATTGTATACAGGGTCTGAGGAGGCCAGGTGTCCGATTCCCTGGAACTGGAGTTACAAGTGACTGTGAGCCCTCACCGTGTGTCCTGGGGACTAAAATGGGGTGCTCTGTAAGACCTGTCTCTCTAGTCCCTCACATCGTGATTCTGGGCAGCACAACAGTCTCTTTTTCGGTGTGCTCTCTGTCCCTCACTTTTCCCTCCCTTTCCACACACACACTGCCAGGAAGTTTGTTTATTTATTTATATTTGTTTCTTTTGAGACAGAGATTCATGTGGCTCGGGCTAGCCTTGAACTCACTACATAACCAAGGGTCTTTTTGATTATCTCACCTCCACCTTCCAAAGGCTGGGATTAAGAGCATGTGCTACCAAATTTGGTTTACACGGGTGCAAAGGTCAGGTAGATTATGGCACTTTGGGCAGCCCAGGCAAGCACTCTACCAACTGAGCCCAGGACCTCAATATCGTTCCTTGAATCGACTTCTTCCTCTATATCTTGTGCTCCACCAATTAATCTACGAGGTTGTTAAAGGACACCAAGCTGTTAGAGACAGACCTAAACCATTTATGGTGACTTGGGGAAGAACAACTTTGGGTTCTAGGAACAAAATTCTGAAGTGCCTGAACAATGGATGTTCTCTGACTGCACGGGGCATGATAAGCCATCTCTTCATTTCCTGTCTCTTGTGCTTTCAAATGTTGATATGGAATTGGCTGTGGAATGCCTCCTCTCCTTGCAATGCTCTCCTGAGGTGACGACTCTCAGCACTGACTTCAGCAGAAATGAAAAAAGAAGAAACTTAATAAGGAAATCCGAGAAACCAGGGCATGGTGAGAAAGCACAGCCCTCTTCTGAATCACCCAGATGTTGCTCCAAAGAGAACCTGTGCCAAAATTTCAATGACAGACCATTCTCTCCTAAAATTCGAGACCAATGTCTTTACCGGACACATTGCAAGAGCCTAAAGGAGTCCCGAGAAGCAGAGCCTGTGCCTGTGACATATGTGTCATCTCCTCGTTTCTTATTTTCTCTGTGGTTTTGTAGGAGAAAACTACTTAAGTAGCATTGGTCAAAGGATGGGGCCCAGTGGAAGGTACTCCACACCACTGTTTGTTCATCATAGCAACAGGGGAATTGTGGAAACAGCTTGGTTAGGAAGGTACTCACTGTATACACACAGGGACACAAATTTGATTCTACCAGTACCCATCTTAAAAAATGCAAATAATAATAATAAGACAGGTATGGTGGCATGTGCTTGAGATCCTAGAACTGGAGAGGCAGAAGCAGGAAGATCCTGGAGTTCATCAGCCAGACTAGCCAAATTGGAGAACTTCAGAGACCCTGACCAGATAGATAGATAAATAGACAGGCAGAAAGAAAGAAAGGAAGAAAGAAAGAAGATAGATATATAGATACATACATACATACACACATAGGTAATAGATAGATAGATAGATAGATGAGTGAAGGTGCTAGGGAGGTAGAGATAGATGGCTCTCTATATAAGAGTTTGTCCCCAGGAAAAGAGCTTGATGCATTGCTGGGAGGAGCTTCCCTGTAAGGCCAGTGAAAGGTGGGATGTTCTGCCTCAGGCAGCAGTCATAATTTTAGTCGCTGAAGGAATTCTAATATAATAGAGCAGATATAGTTCTGTATCTACGTAATGACACAGCACCAAAAGCTGCCAGAAGCACAGTGGCTTGCAGCTTTGTGTTTCTCTGTTAGCCAGGTAATGTGTCTGTCATAATTTGGCCATAACTCCCTTCCTCATCCTCTGTGTCTTCCCCAAGAGGCCCAGGAAGACAGAAGCAGTCCTTGGATGGCAAGTGCACATGAAGGGAGGGTTGGGAGGGAGATGAGAGGGAGAGGGAAGAGAGAGAGAGAGAGAGAGAGAGAGAGAGAGAGAGAGAGAGAGAGAGAGAGAGAGAGAGAGAGAGAACATGGACATCTTCATACAGGTGCACATGAATGCATAAGGGCAGACACATAAAGGGCAGAGGTCAACACTGATGCCATTCTTCAGGTGATGACCACCTTGGGTTATTTTATTTTTCCTTTTTGTTTGTGTGTTGAGACAGTCGCCCGCTTGGCCTGGAACTTTCCATTCATGCTAAGCTGGCTGGCCAATGCTGATATTTTCGTGTGCACAACAATATCCAGATTCTTCTGGGAGTTTTAGTGACCAAACTCCTGTCCTTATACCTAGAAGGCAAGTGCTTGATCACCTGAGCTATGGCCTCTGCTCCAGGAGTGGATTCTTAAAGTATTCGCAATGACATTTCTGCATATATTTCATTGGCCAAAGCAAACCCCATGGCCTATCCTGAGTTAAAAAGGGTAGGACACAAAGCTTGTTCGCAGGAACGGCCATTAGCCCTTTGCCTACTTCACACCCCTGGGGGAAGGAAAACTGTGACTTGCTCTACCATGACCATGTGATGGTTAGGGTCGTGAAGTGGGATGGCTTTAGCCAGACGATTATAGGCTTCCCATTAGCCATGGGATTCCAGGATATTTGAGGCCCTCTCTCTTTTTTTTTAAAGATTTATTTATTTATTATGTACACAGTATTCTCAGTACTCTGCCTGCAGGCCAGAAGACGGCACCAGATCTCATTACAGATGGTTGTTAGCCACCATGTGTTTGCTGGGAATTGAACTCAGCACCTTTGGAAGAGCAGGCAATGCTCTTAACCACTGAGCCATCTCTCTAGCCCCTTAGGATCTCTCTTTGTTTGGGAAGAGACAAATATCTGGTGGTATATTCCTACAGGGTATGAGAATGTAGAGCAGAAAAGGAAGGTTGATTTCCTCGAGCAGATTGACAACTTCTCACTGCACCCTTCCCTGAGGATGGCAGATTTCAAACTCAACAGGAATGAGTTGCACTAACAAGGCCAATGAAAGGCAGTGGTAATAGTCATTCTAACCATGTTTGTGGTCCAATATAATTAAATTGTTAGCATTTCAACGTTAAATACATGTAAAGTTATTAATATAATTTTATATCCTTGTGCAAGACTAAATATCTTGAGTATGATTTTACCTTTTTGAGTACATCGTTGCATGGAGTGGTCATCATGTAACTCTGGCATCTGACAGGTATGAACTTGTGGTCCTAGGACATATGCGAGGAGGGCTTTCGGTGGCTGCTACTGAAAGGAAGATGGGTAGAGAGAACAATAATAACAGGAAGATCTCATATATACCACTATTGTGGCTGGGACATGTTAAGTGATTGACCTTGGAGACTGAGTCTAGACAAATGGGCTTTGAAGCCAGCTGTGACTCCTACCAGCATGTGGCCTTAGGTAAAACACTTTATTTCTTTTTACAAGTTTTCTTCTCAGTTAGAAAGAGGAGAGTTTTTGCCTCCCTTGAATGATGTATGTACACATTGCTGACAGCTTATATATGTCACCTGGCATATGATAAATTCATAATAAGTGCTTATAATGATAAAATTGTGTTATAATTTTTATAAAGGTAGAAGGATATAGGACAGGCATGGGAGATTGCTCAGTGGTTCAAGTACTTGCCACACAATTATGAGAGCTGGACTTCAGATCCTCTGAGCTCACTCAAATGCCAGTGGACATGATAGTTCCGTGTAGTTCTAGAATTCGAGGGTGAAGACAGAGGATCCCCAGAACAAGCTTGCTACTGAGACTGGCAATACTGTGAGTTCCGGGTTTCACTGAGAGACTCTGCACCAGCGAATGAGGTGGAAGAGTGTTAGAGGGTACTTCTGAACAACGTGGGGCCTCCTCATGCACATGCGTACATATACTACCATACATGTGTGCCCCCCCCACACAAACATACATGTTCACTGTACATACAGGCGATAAGGAGAATTATTACAGAGAGGAAAAGTATAAGTGGTAATAGCCGAGAGGATTAAGGTTAGTGACCAGGGAGTGGGTACCAGTTACCAAGGTAGCAGACCCTGGTCCGTGTTGCTTTTCATTGCTGTTTGCCTCACAAGTTTGTCTGAGTGAGAGCATCTTGCTATAGTCATTCAACTCAATTCCTATATATCATACTCTCTGCTTCAGTAATTCAGACGGAAAGGTGTTGCACTTTCAATTCCAAAGGATTTGGGGAAATGGTTCACAAATGACAGTTGGGTATTATGGATTCTAGGTGGATGCAATAGATCAGCTGGTACTTCTAACAGCTTACTATGGAGTGTCATCTTGATATGAATGGCCAGTTTGTTCTGACTAAATCCAATATACAACCATCATCGAAACTGAGGAGATCCTACCGTTAGGTTGGATATAATTTTCAATCTTATTGAATTTTCAGCTCATACTCAGGGATCCAGCACATAACCCAAGATACTTCTCAGTACAGGGAAAGTCATTTCAGCTGGAAAATAAAAGAAACACACCCAGAAGTGCTAGGCATGTAGCTCAGCTATAGAGTCCTTCTCTAGCCTTCCACAAAGCCCTGGGTTCGATTGCCGAGTCCTTCTCTAGCCTTCCACAAAGGAAGCCCTGGGTTCAGTTCCCAACACCACAGAAAACCAGGTGTGGTGGCTCAGTCCCATATCCCAGGATTTGGAAGATGTAGGCAAGAGGATCAGAAATTCAAGCTTGGTCACACAGCAGGTACAAGGCCAGAATGACTACACACGCACACACACACATATGTGAATATTGTGAATTTTGTGAATACTGAGAGTGAGTGCTACTCACTCTACTGTTACCAGCACTATCCCTAGGTTAAAAGAATTCCAAATAATATGGATTCTGTTGGAGAAAGCTCGCAACACACCCCTTCCCAGGACAATGAGTGTTTCAAAGTTGGTTCTTGACTCCATACCAAAGCAGGGAATGATCCATGTCCTCTGGCTAGCCAAAAGGCCATTTTCTTAACAACTAGCATCGTCGGCTTCAGAGGGAAGAGGCAACCTTTGGTGTTTCCAATGGCCAATTTCCCAGAACTGCTTCCTTCTCTGCAGAGACCAGCAAAACCCAGGTGGCTTACATGGGGTACCTAGTGTGATCTCATAGCACCCGGTAAGGCAGCAGAAAATATAGCCTAGATAGTTCATAGTGAAAATTATTTGTAACTTCAGTTTTCTATATATCCTTAGCAACTTTTACATTGGGGAATATATATATTTTCCCCTCTCAGCAAACATTACGGGTAACTCTCTTAGAAAGATAGAGGAATGAGCACAATTGAGACAAAGTAGAGAGACATTGGTTTCACTCTGTTTGATCTTGTTATTTTACATGAATAAGAAAACAAATGAATCTTTTATGAACTTCACTTTCATCATGAATAATGTTATATTTGACATTTAAACATACTCTTAATTATTTACTGCATTTTTTGTTAATTTCTGGGCACTTAAAAATAGGGATTTAAAAAAAATACTTTGGAAAGGAGTCGATTTTGCATAAACATACCTTTCAGCACTTCTATGCGATCTATTCATTTCAAGGACATTCTCCATATAGGGTCCAAATTCTGCATTTCTTTTGTTGCAGTTTAATGAAACCCCAGCATTTTTCTTGCTCCAAAAATGCCAAATGTAGTTAAGAATGCCTTGATAATATGCTGTTGCTAAAAACTATTTATATTCATGGATTCCTGACAGGTTTCTGCTTTGTAACCTGGTATCTCTCATTGTAGGGCTTTGGCCAACATATGGGTTTGGGTGTATATGTATATATTTGTATATATAACAGATAAATACATATCTTGTGTTAATTTAAATAATTAACATATATGTTATAAAAATTTTACTGCTCTTGGTTTCCAACTACCACTAAACATCTCATATTCTGAGAAATACAAATACATAAAGCACTCATTATCAGGATAGAATTCTATACATCTATAAATCATCTTTAAATGGTTATGAATATTTTAGAAGCTAGGAATAATGTATAGGGACGCAAGATGCCCTAAATTTTAAACACTGTCAGCTTCACATTTTACTGCTTCTATTTGAAATATCTCACTACCATCGGGGATAAAATTAAAAGACAATACTAGGGGCTTCTCTGAAGTTGTGTGTGCATGTGTGTGTGTATGTATAAGCACACACACGCACATGTGTTGTTATAAGTGAAGAAAAGATACAGAAAGGGTTGAAACCATCTCAACAAAAGAATTTGATACCTTCTAGCTTATGGGTGACCATGCAGTATCATTTGAACCTTGGGGATGTGAGTGTGTGTGCACACCTATACCTGTATGGAAATCAGAAATCAACAGCAAGTATCTTCCTAAACCACTCTCTCATTGGTTCTTGAGACAGACTCTCTCACCAAAGCTGAAGCTCAAGGATTTGGTTACACCAGTTGTTGGCAAGCTCTAGGATCCTGCCATTTCTTCCTTCCTAGCGTTGGGGTCCTAGGAGTTTGCAGCCACATATGAGGGCTGGAGATTTGAATTCAAGTTCAGCGAGTGATCTCTCGCCAACTGAGCCATCTCTTCCCAGTCCTGGAAACATGTTTGGGTTTTTTTTTTGTTTGTTTGTTTGTTTTTTGCGTCATTAAAAACTGTGCCAAAGATGCTGGTGTCATTGGATCAGCCATTAGGAGTACTAGCCACTCTTCCAGGGGTCCAAGGTTTGGTTCCCAGCACCCACACCGTAGCTCACAATCTTCTGTAACTCCAGCTACAGGGAATCTGATGTCCTTTCCTGGCCTCTGTAGGTACTGCACACACATTACACAGACATGCATGCAGGTGCATATATGTACAGATTAAATAAATAGATTGTAAAACTGCTCCAGAGAGGTTGAGCATGGATGTCACAGAAGCCACTGAAAGTCAAGATGTGCCTTCAGTAATGAACATGTTGCAGTGGAAGAGGACAAGCCTACATTCCTGCCTCGACCATGCCCCGTGAATAACTGTGTAACTTTATCAGCGGGTGGGCTATTGGTGGAATCTTTCCCTGCAGGCCAGTTAATGAGCGGGCAATTCTCTGGATAAACATAGCTAAATGCTAGCTTCCGTTTGGGAGCCCAGGCTCATTTTGGGTCTGCTGCACTTCATTGGGACCTTAGGATGCTTTCCTGGACCTGGATTTCAACTGAACCCAAGGGTTGAGCATCTTTGGCCTCATTTCCAAAAGGTAACAGACTAGAATACTGTACTCATCTTGCAATCGCAAGAAAGCTAACAGCCTCAAAAGAGAGAATGAATTAAAATGCTGTTAATTATGCTTGGGGCTACAACATTGCTTCCCGAGTAATTACGGGAGGGACAAGCATCCCCAGTGCTTCTGGCTCCTAGGGGTTTGCAAAGGAAGTGGGAAGAGTGAATCGTGCTCTTCTCTAGAATGTTCTTGGTCTTCCCAGACCACCTTCAAGTTAGGAAAGCTATTTGTAGGTTATTAGGACCACACCCTCACTATCAAAATGGGGTTGAGCCAAAAGGATGCCTGCTGTATTGATAAAAAGAAAATGATCTATTTTGGCCACTTCTGTTGATTATAATAGTGCCATTTAGAGAGGATGCATCTAGTTTATGGAGGGAGACACCGAGGCTGCAGCTCTCACAGCTGATTTAAGAAATTTCAGTTTTACTACCATCCTCAACTAAGCCTCCTGTCCCTTAGCCATGGTACAGAAAACAAATAAGATAGCTAATACAGGAGTCAGCCATGGGCCCTGGAACTGAAAGGACTGAACAAATCTGTCCCCTTCAGAGTCTCCCTTGGCCTATGACCCCTGGTTACCGGAAGGAAAGAAATTTCAGCTACTGTTGAAGAAGGAAATGCAATGTCTGGTACAATGTCTTTGGCAAATGGATTACAGGAAACACTGATGGCCTCTGATGTCGTCTCAGTGGCGTTTGGGGACAGTCTGGAGTTGAGGAGTAGACCTCTGACGATTACATGTGCATCAGAGGTCAGAGGTTTATTTGTTCTTGTGGAGGTTCCAAATACTCTTGAATGCAGCCCAGAGAATGAATTAAGAGGGAACAGGGCCACCACAGGTACTTGGAGACGTGAGGAGACTTGATAAGGGCTCTGTTGAGATGAAAAGCCCTCGAATTCCATTAGCTGTATCCTTGGGGAAAAAACACATGTGCAAGCAGAGACATTCTGAAACGGGTGTCAATGGTACCGTCCATCCCAAAGACATTTCACTTGAATGAAATTAACAAACAGATGAAACTGAGTCCTGGGGCCTCAGACCCACATGGGCACCACCAGCAGGCCTCAGTGAGGAGCCAGGAAACTTATTCCCTAAAGGTGTGGGACCGTGAGAGGAACTGACTTCAAGAGGACGCTGACACAGATTGTTGGGGAATAAGGATGCCATTAGAACAGTCACTGATGTCATGAACAGACAGAGAGGTGCCACCATGATGGGGGCTCCAAGGAGAGTTAGCCCCTGGCCCCGAAGACAAACATGGTGGACGGCAGGTCTCTAAAGAGAAACAGGCCATGTGGCAGAAAGGGGGGGGATTCTCTTCATATCTTTTTGAGGGTGGGTGTGGTTACCAAACTCTCTGGTTACCAAAGAGGAATCAGAGACAGGGTTGGCATGAGGATGTGTGGCTACCTAGAGCCCCTTTGCTAGGTGAATGATGCTGGCACCCAGAAGTCTGTTAGCTGGGAACAGCCAGTAGGAGCCTGATAGTAGCTGTAGCAGAGGCTGCTGGTATGGACTCAGCAGGGATGAAGTCCACCCTTACAGTCCTACAGTTTCCACCTGAATTCTGAAACTCAGTCTCTGCTTCTCCATGTTAGGGCATCTTCCTTGAAGAAATATAACATTTCTAAAAAATGTTGGTATGCCCCTAGTCAGGGACCAACCCAAAGGACAACTTGTCTGTGACAAACCTCAGGGTCACCAGTCTAGGGACTATATTTTCTGAGCCAAATATTTTTAGGGGGGAGATACATACATACATTGACAAATACAAGAGATTATTCAGAAGATGCACCGTTTTCTTTATGTATAGCAAGCAGATATTTATTTAATAGAAACTCAGAGTTCCAGGAGCTTTAAAACAAGTCTTCACTGAGGCTGAAATATTGCTTTGTCTTGTTTTGCAGTTTTGGTTTGTTCAAACAAATCCCATTCTTCTAGAAACTGACTCTCAAACTGACAACACACTGTAATCAGCTAGAATTAAAAATATCACTTGCAGGAACCCAATTTAATCGGCCAGAGAACCACCTATCTAGGAGATTTTAAATACACACAATTCATTGGCATTATTATCTAAAAGCAAGGCTCATGCAGCCACTCACACAACGTTGGACAAAGGAGATTTGCTCTTATGCTAAAAACGGCTTTATGGAAAGACAATTAAGCACTCCAAGGACTGGAAGCACTCTGAGGACCAGAAGCGCTCTGAGGATTGGAGAGATGGTTCAGCTGGGAAAGAGCACTTGCCTCACAAGGACCTATGTTTGTATCCCAAGGATGTACATACAAGCCTGTTACAGAGGCACACACCTGTAATCTCAGCAATTATGAGGACAGAAGCAGGGACATTGGATATTTGAAAGTTCTGGCCAGCTATCCTGACCTACATGGTGAAGTTTCAGGCCAATGAGAGAATCTTATCTTAAACAAAATGGTGGAGGGCCACCTAGGACCAGACCCTCCTGTCTCCACACACATTCTGAGCAGGGATATGCACAGACAGATTACATGCAAGACAAGACAAAGCAAGATTTCTTCTCAGAGCTGTGAATATTTGCCGATTGGGATCATCCAATGAGAACCGTTGATGGGGGACAGGAAGGACATCCTAGGGTAGGACATGAACAACAGCATGTGTGTGGAAGGGTAGACTCTGATCTGGCTGACTAACAAAGAAGCACAGACAACCCAGGTGACATTTTCTGCTAGTTTTACAGTACAGGCGGCCCCCTCAGAGCCCCTCCATCAAAGAGACTCCCTTTCCTTATCAATGCATTGCCTGGAAAAGTAGATAGCAGAATTTCTGCGCCATTTTTCCTTATACACAAAGATGCATGCTCATCCCACGGCCAGCTCTGAACATGTTAGCTGACAGTGGCCTTGAATCTGGTTTAATACAAGATTATATTTCAAAAAAGCCAGAGATAAATGAGAATGAGGCCACAATTATATGGCTTTTTGGAAGCAGATGGGGAGGACAGAGGACACACGTGATTAGAAAATGCCCCATGGTATCATCCCCCAACCCACCACCCAGCAGCCTCATCCAGGCTCTGACATTTCATTTGTAAAATCACGGGTCCTGGAAGCCATACCTGCTATGATTCACAGTGGTCTGGGGTACTGGGGTAAGATCCCCTTGGAGTCCAGTGGATGTTCTTCCAGTTATACTCCCCCTTCCCACAGGGAGCTGGAATTACAGGGTGGTGGAGGACAATGTTGCAAATTGGGAATTATTATGTATTTCAAACACATGGTGTGGAGATATATTTTTAAAAAAAACTGAGGACGATTGATTTAAACCAAGAGTGATTAACATTTTGGCACAAATTAGCTGATCAGATGCTAGCAGAAGCCCTAGGGACAAGGACATGGGAGAGGAGAGATATGATGGGGAAGTGGGACGGTGAAATTCAAGACTGGGGGGAGGGCTCTCAGGGAGACATTGCCCCAAGGGTCTTTGGCCAAGAGGGAGAACAGAGGAATGGGAGTTTTCCAAAGACGGGAGTGAAGGCAGGACATGAAGGAAAGGCTGAAGGACAAACTGCATGCTTCCCCCGTCTGAAGCCGAGAGGGACTGAGGAAGCTGGCCTTGTTTCTCTTCCCCACACGCTCCTCAAACTAAACGTGTTTGAAACCAAATTTTCTCTCTTTACTACAATAATAGTAGTAGCTTGCAGGTGCTTGCTGGGTCCCAGGCATCGCTCCAATCCCTTTGACATGGTGCTCAGTGGCCTCACTCTAAAATTAGAGACCAAAGAGACTAGTGTGCCAGAGGTACACTAGAGTTAGAAATATAGTCAATGAGTGTGAGTCTCTGCCTGTCTCAGTGTCAGAAGGGTCTGAGCTGAAACTCTGCCCTTGAATCCTGGTAGAGTGCTCTGCCTGGCTATTCGTCCTCTTCTTTCCATATAGAAGGCTCTGTGGATATGCAGATGGATAGAAAGGTGGTAGATAGAGAGAGAGAGAGGCTAGTATATATAATCTCTCTTATCTCAGACAGAGGGAGAGAGAGAGAGAGAGAGAGAGAGAGAGAGAGAGAGAGAGAGAGAGAGAGAGAGAAATGATTATGTGGTCTTATTTGAAAGCAAAAGTTAATGGGGTGAGGCCAGAGGTATCTGGGGTTTTGATGATGGATGGAGAGGACATGAGACTTGTATGATTAGAAAAATATTAATGGCGCCCAACCACCCAACAAGTCCCAGATCATGTGTGTGTGTGTGTGTGTACTATGCATTCAAATGCCCATTAAGACTACATATATGTTTATGTGAAAAGAGAGAAAAAACAGATAATATATGCATGTATTTCAATTGGCATGCAATTACTTTTACTGGATTCAGTGTGAAATTTCAATATATGCACAAATGTGCAATGACCAGATAATGGCATATCTACCATTCAACATTATCCTTGTCATGTCTGCTGTTAGGAAAGGCCAGGAACTTTGCACCCTTGAGACCTGTGCTTTGTCCTGGAAGATGGTAACCAAGTTGAAACTCTTGTCATTGTAGGTGTGAATCTAGGCTTGAAGAGCTGACCCATCCGTTCAGACCCTGAATTGGAATTCTTAAAGAGTATTCCTGCTTCCACATGGCCAGTGAGCAGGAATGAAGGAGACAAGAGATGGAGCTTTTGAGGGTGTGCACTAGGTAGGCCTTAGAGGAGGAAAGCTTACCTAGAAGAGGAGGGGGAGAAGTGGAAAGCCACAGAGGGTGTAGGGGGTCTTGAGACATTGGGGTTCACTCCAGACAGTGGTCTCAGTTTGCCAGGCTGGCAGGAAGGAAGCAGACCCCCAACAGTGTCTATGTTTATGGCCAGAACTAGTGTTGCCCTTATCACTTCAGGGATGTCTATCTACAGTATGGTTCCCTCTTGAAAACACAGAAGGGCTTCTAGCTGGAACTGGGCATCAGCTGCTTAGGCCTTCATTGCTGATGCCTTTCCAGGTCATGGGCTTGTTTTGTAGAAGAAGCCCCACATCTGCCTTGATTTTAAAAGCAGTTATTTAAAAAGTAAAACCAAAGGGCTAAAGGCATCTGCTTGTGTTAAAAGGCCCCCTCTTAGTCTGATCTGATGGCCCTTGCTAAAAGCTTCCAGGGTGGCTTGGGTTTTGTTTCTCCCTGGTGCGTCAGTGTATTATTTCAAAGAAAGGCCCAGAATCTCTCTTAAGTTCCCTATACACCCAGCAGAGAGAGGGCAATAGTCCATATGCACTGAGACTGGACGAGAGATGCCATGGGGCAGGGAGCAGCCTGTCTATCTTGCTTGCTATTGAGGACACTGTACTTACCACAAAGAGCAGCCCAAAGAAGATTTTTGGCCAGAAGACTATAGTCCAGAGATGAGCTAATCTTCCTGAGGTTGCTCAGCGACTGTGTTTGTTATCTGTTGAATACAAGTCACCATCCACACATTACAAATCCCTGCTAACAGCCTAGCAGCATTTTTACTATCCTAGTTTCTGAGGATCATATATATATAGAGAGGGTTGAAGGTGTAGCTCAATGTAGAGTGTGTATTCAGCATGTGCAAGCTTCTGGTTTCAAACCCTTGTATCAAGGAAGGAAAGGAGGGAGGGTGGAGGAAAGGAGAAAAAGGAGAGAAGGGGGAAGAGTGAGGGAAGTGAGAGAAAAGAGAAGGAGGAGGAGGGAGAAAAGAGTAAGGAATGGAGGGGGGATGAGAGGAGAGAAAGTAGATAAGGAAAAAGGAAAGATAGAAAAAATAGGAGAAGGGAAAAGAAGGAAAGAGGGATGGGTAAGAGGAGAGAAAAAATAAGGGGAGAGAGGAGGGTATTACAAAAATAAAATTTCACTTGATATCCAAAACAATCCCTCAAATTGAACACAACCTGAGAGATAAGGGATAAGTCACTGAGGTATGCAGCTTCCAGGTGACAAAGAGTAAGTTAAGCACACAAGTCATCCAGGGCATACACTCTATACCTATTACCCCTCTGTGCTGATGTTCCTAGTGGCTGTCTGCTGGGTCTGGGAGAAGGGGACAAAGGTACTGCTTGAGGAAATGGTACTTACAGAGGCAAGTAGGCAAACAAATACCAGCTAGCTCTTCCACCAGGAAACTTCAATTCCCTATTTCAATTAAGTTCATTCTTTATCTCTTTCTAGGTCTGACTTACAGATGGTTTCCCATTTCAGCTCAGACATCATTTTCAGAGAAAGTGCCTAGGACCCCACAACCCATCCCTACCATCAGCAACCTTCTGTCACTGGATCTTGTTGCTTAGTCCCCTGGTGTCGCCAGTTCATTCATAGAGCTCAGTATAAAGCATGTGCCTGATTCAGGCTCAGGAGGCCACAGATGATGAATGTGGCTGAGGAGGACAGTATGGGGTACCCTTAGGGAGTCTGACTTGCTCAGCAAATAGTGGTGGAGCCATGGAGACTGCACAGGAGGGGGACAAGAATGGCAGAGCTTGGTGACCATGATGGTGTGAGGGGCACAATTCTGAGCAATACTAACTGAGTGTGCTTTCGGGTTCCTAGAAGCTGTTTCCAGTGTCCTCTGCCTCCTAGTACCCAGAAAATTTCACCTCTACCTCGCTTCTCTCAGAGGAGAACTTCTGTGGAGGAAGAAAGACATTGGGGACTTACTTCTGATTTTTCAATAAAAATTTGCATTCAACAACAACAAAATAAATGCAGAAATAAACACCCACTGCTTGACATCTCAGGATCTCAGGTTCCAGGCCCGGTTTTGACTCTAAAGTGCTATGTGATCTCAGATAAGTCTCTCTATCTCTAAGCATACATCTCTTCTTCTAGAAAATGAGGGGTTGGGCTATAAGCCAATTCTATGATCTCATTATACTTGTTTCTAATTTGTAGCTGGGAAAATTTGATATATAATTCAGGACAAACTGCATTTTACTCTAAGGCTAGGGACATGCCAACATAATCTAATTTCATTGTTTCTTGTCACCTGTTAATTAAGAATGTCAATATTTCTAGTCATTGTTCCCTGTTCCCTATTCTCCACATTTCCTGACCAATCATCAAGAAAATATTTGCCCTATGTTGGACAGGTGTATTGGTTTATGTATCTCATTTTTTTCCTATTTTTAAACTGGGTCTCATATGGCTGGTTTTGAACTATGTAGCCAAGGATGACCTTGAATTTCTGACCTTTCTGCTGCCACCCCCTTAATGCTGAGGTTACAAGCTTGCACCAGCATGTCTGGATTACACAGTGCCGGGGATGGAACCTTCATGTATGCTAGGCAAGAATTCTACCCTCAGAGCTTCATCCCCAGCCTTGGATTTACTTCCTTGGACTCAGCATCCTCCTCCATTAAAGGTCTAGAAATATGTACCCAGTCTCCTAAAAGACACAGTTCTGGAGGTAATGGGCATCATATGATCTTGGTCTTATGATAACATCATAACACCATGGGCAACTAGATATGACCACAATGCAGGGTCATTACAGGAGTTTTGAAGGCAAGAGGAAATGGTAAACAACAGGTCTCAGGACTCCCTCATAATACAAGAGTAATAAAAGACTCACATAGACCATCATTTTATAACTATAGTCACTGTCTGTCTGTCCTTAGTCCCCTGCACTGTACTGCCTGCAGCCAGGAATCTGCCAACCATGGGTCTCTGTGACCTCCAGTAAATACACATTTGGTAGTACTCAGAATTCCGTCCATGTAGGGCTTGGCTGTGGAACACAAATGCAGCATCTGAGCAGGGCCTTGGAGATTTAGCATCTGTGACCCTGCCTCGCCCCTCTCTCCTAACCATAAATGTCCTCTCCCCTTCCTCTCACCCTTCCCTCCTCTTCTCCAAGCCATATCCTTTGCCTCTCGTGGCACATAAGTAGAGGTCCTCTTTCTATCTCTGGAAGGGTAGGTGGTCACCCTTCTTAGACTGCAGAGACTTGTGTTCTACTAAGGTGAAACACTACTTTTGAGATTGCACAGGATCAGGGAGCATAGTGGTGATATCTCAGAGTATGTCACAGACCAGCAGGCAGCAAGTGTGGCCATGCTCAAGGGCTCCAGTCTGGTGTACCTGGCCCTCTGGAGCCTCTGTGTAGGGGCTGATGTGTCACATCTTAACCACAGAAACAATGGGATTGATAGTTTAATCCTGCACATCTGTATGAACTCAACCACACTGAGTGTGACAGAGCCATCTGGTTGGTTTTATTTGTCTTTTGCTTTCTAAAGTCTCCCCCTAACCCCAAATCTACCCATCTTTTCTCTTCACAAATCCAGAACCTAAAAATTTCAATTCCAGATTGAAAACACAAAATTTGTATTTGAATTTCTTCTAATATTATTTCTGAACAAGGCAGAATTCATTAAAAGGAAATTCAGTTTCCTACTTCAAATCTGGAGCCATTTAATGAAAATTGAGGGGGCTTAACCTAAATTATCTCAACAAGAAAGGTATTTCTCTCTCTAGGAGTAGGTGATGGGTGGAGCACAGGGCACTTGTCGCCCCAACTTCTGTCTTAATATATATCAAACAGAGAAGCAGTCATGAAATGGAGACCCTGTATCCATCTGAGGGCCCACTTTTTTCTTTACAACTGGCACACGTGAACATGTACTTGATTTATCTGTAAAACAGGTCCAGCAGAGCTCACATGTGGTATGGGGGAGGGGGAAGGACACCACTTGAAGGGCTCAGTAGTAAAGTGACAGGGTCATTCTAAACACCCTGTGACACCAGAAGGCCACTCATTGTAAGCAGATAGAATTGAGAGCAGGGATTTCCAGAAGTCTTCCAAGGGCACCCACTGGGAGTGAGAAGAGAAGGTTAGCTTCATCAGGGTGGAGATGCAGCTCCATTGGTAAAGCACTTGTCTAGTGCACAGGAAGTCCTGGGCATCACATAAATCAGGCATGTAATTCCAGCATCAGAGAGCTGGAAGGAGGAGGATCAGAAGGTCATCCTTGGCTACATAAGGATTTCAAAGAGGCTACCCTGAGCTACATGAAACCTTGTCTGGAAAAAGAGAAAGAAAATGGATTATAGATTAAGTCATGACACCCCTCGATGTGTGTCAGTTTGTCTGAGTGACCTAGGACGCAAAGAAGACATCCTTGGGAAATACTCTGCTCCTGACAATAAGGACCTGTCCAGCAAGTCCTTGCCCAGGTTACATCAGTGTGTTGAGACAAATTAGTGAGTGTGTCCAGTTAGATGAATGGGACAAGGCTTGGTCTTATAGACCCATGAGTCAACCCCTGCCAGGCCTTCCTGCTGTGCAGGGCATTGCCATTAGTCCTGGGAAATCCTTCCACAGCTAGGCTGAGTCACTGTTCTGGTTTAGAGACCCCAGAAGCCATCTTCACAACTGTCTGGTGCTGAGACCTCCGCAAGGGCACAAAGGGCTCACCTCTGGCTGATCTTCACAACCAGGGAATGGTCCCAATGCTTGCTGCTGCATCCCTTGGTCAAAAGGTGAGTGTAGTGATCCTCATTTCATTCCCAAGTGCACGGGGTATGGATTTTGAGGTCCTAGAAGCCTAGCATTGAATACTAGCTCATCTCTAGATCACAGCGTAACCTTGGATTAATGGCATTGCCCCTCCCCACCTTGACAGCTTCACCTGACTATGTGGGTTAATGATCTTATGAAAGTTATTTGCAGCAAACACATAGCTTGTGCTAAGTGCCCCTCACACAACCATTTTATTCTTTTCTCAGCTCCTACGTTATGGAGCGGGCAGAAAAACTGACAAGATATAAGAACGTTCTTTCTAACCTTGAATCTATTAGATTTATTGTTTTATTGCTATTATCTGGCATTTGCCATTTCTTTATAAAAATTTAGTTGTGTGTGTACTGTGGGACAATGGTCTGCACACTGTCACTTGTATTTTGAATAAATGCTGCTTGGCCAGTAGTCAGGCAGGAAGTATAGGTAAAGGCAACCAGGCAGAAAGTGTAGGTGGGGTGACAAGAGCAAGAGAATTCTGGGAAGAAAAAAGACTCAGTCTGTAGTCGTCACCCAGACACAGAGGAAGCCAGACATAGAGCAAGCAATAGGTGACTGCCTCACCAAAAAAGATACCAAGCCATGTGGCTAACACAGACAAGAATTATGGGCTAATATAAGTTGTAAGAGTTAATAAGAAGCCTGAGATACTAGGCCAATCAGTTTATAATTAATGTAGACCTCTGTGTGATTTCTTTGGGACTTAACGACTGTAGGAACTGGGCAGGACAGAAATCTCAGTCAACAGAATGATAGCCAGTCAACAGAATGGCATGCCAATGTGGAGCTGACCAAATCCACTTAAAAGCCTGACAGAGCTTGGGAAGTTATTCTAGATAGTAAAGAATAGAGTTAAGCATGGCTTCTTGATAGCAGCACTTTCTTGGGTGGGCTCTGCTTGCTAGAGGTGAGTGTTCTCATTTAAGAGAGGCTTCCTGACTCAGCTTTAGCTGAAAAACCTTGCAGCTCTTTTAAGAGGTCCTGCCACAAAACACTTAAATGGTGTTGATAAAAAGTTGACTCTTTACTTTTTGGTGGTAGCAGGGATCTTGAAACATCATAGAGTTGTGGCAATAAACATGGCTCCTACCAGTACCTCTGCCATGAGGTTAGACTCTCAGAAAAGAGCTAAGGAATGGGCTGGATCCAGCCATCAAAGCCACAGCTTTAATCCTAGCCATATCGCTTAGCAAATTAAAGACTCATGTGGTCAGAAAAAGAGAGATATACAGTAAAGATAAATTCAAAGATGAAGAAAACCTCTAAACAGTTTACTGTGTGTTTAAAAATAAATATATGTGAGTTCGAGACCAGCCTGGTCTACAGAGCTAGTTCCAGGACAAGCTCCAAAGCCACAAAGAAACCCTGTCTCGAGAAAAAAAAATATATATGTAGGCTTGGGAGAAAGAAAAAAGACAAAGTCCTTAAAAGAAAAATGGAAAAAAAAGAGAGTAGTTGGGTGTGCTGACACACACTTTAATCCCAACACTTTGGAGGCAGAGGCAGATGGATCTCTGTGAGTTCAAGGTGTGGTGGCACACACCTTTAATCCCAACACTTGGGAGTCAGAGGCAGACAAATCTCTGTGAGTTCAAGGACAATGTGGTCTACAGAGTGAATTCCAGGACAGCCAAGGATACACAGAGAAACCCTGTCTCAAAAAGCCAAAAATTAAAAATAAAAGAAATAGAGGTTAAAGTAAAGTCACGTAAAGATGAAAAATATACAGAGAGGTTGGATACTGTATGTTATTGTGTTGTTTTTAAATTGCTTGATGACTGAGGAAGGAGCAAAAGCTTCTAAATGACATTTGATTATAAATGCTGCTGGATTAATTCTCTCTCTCTATATATATATATAAGATATATATATAATATTGACTTTAAAATTTAAGTCAAAAGATATGTTACTTTGGAGAAAAGGTTTTGCTTTGTTTCCACAGGAAGTGAGGGACTGTGGATTCATTCTACATTAAGAAAACTCAGATTTGACCAAAGAAGACCTCCCACCCCCGAGAAATCTCTGATAAAAGGAATGGCCCAGATGTATGAGTTCTACAACCAGAATAGTCCAAAGACTTCTGCCTGAGATGATCAAGCCTCACAGGATACTCCAGTCAGGACTTGATCACAATTCTAAATTTTCTTTAGGTTCCCATAAGATTATCAGTGTCCCCAGTCAGCAGGAAGTAGCCTGGAAAACTACACCCACGTTCCCAAAAAATGGATTATGGATGTTTGCCTTTTTTTAGAATGTTGTTTCCAAGTTGTTATGGATAATGGTCAGGAGAAAAGCTAACCAAAGGAGATTTAATTCAGAGTTCTTGTTTGTTTAAAAAAAAGGAGGGGGGAGTATTATGGGACAATGGTCTGTACTCTGTCAATTGTATTTTAATAAAATGATGATTGGCCAGTAGCCAGGCAAGAAGTAGAGGTAGGGCAACTAGGCAGGAAGTAGAGGTGGGGCAATGAGAACAGAAGATTTTGGGAAGAAGACTTAGTCTACAGTTGTTACCCAGACACAGAGGAAGCCAGACACAGAGCAAGCAAGAAGTGACTGCTTCGCCAAAAAAGGTACCAAGTCACGTGGCTAACACAGATAAGTATTATGGGCTAATATAAGTTATAAAACTCAACAAGCCTGAGCTAATAAGCCAATCAGTTTATAATTAATATAGACCTCTGTATGATTTCTTTGGAACTTAACGACTGTAGGAACCGGGCAGGACAGAAACCTCAATCAACATATATGTATGGTATATATGTGTATCTGTGTGCTTAGAGGCTCATGTGGGTCTATTTGTTTATGCAGGGGCACATGAATATGTATGCTTGCATGTGGAGGCCAGAGGAACAGCCCCGGGTGTTGTTCCTTAGGCTCAATCCACCTTGGTTTCTAAGACATGAACTCTGACCTGGAATTTATTGATTAAATTAGGGTGTCCAGCCAGTGAGCCCCAGAGACCTTTCTGTCTCTGTCTGTCCAGCATTGGTATTACTGGTCCATTGCACGATGCCCAGCATTTTTACATGGGTTCTGGGGATTGAACTCAGGTCTTAATGCTTGTAAGGCAAGTACTAATCTCTCCAGTCTTGGGGAGGACTATTCCTAAGTCATCTGAGATGTGAATTAGTGGTAGAAAGGATTATTAAGCAGGAAATGCTGGCAGCTAAGATGATTTAAAAAATGTGCTTTTGGGGGCATTTCACATTCAAATCATAATAGCCCCATGCATCCTTGCACAACTGATGATTCTGGGTTTTTAGAGCAGAAGCCAAGGAATTCAATGCTCTAGAATTCATCATGGGGAACTTCCTATGAGGGCAAAAATGGCAGAACAGGGGGGCACGTACAACAGTCACACTACCCTGAAAGCTGGGTCGCTGTGCAGAAGAGGGAGAGAGAGGAGTTGGATAGAAGCCGTCAGGTTGCCATACAGGACACAAAAGGTTAGGCAAGGACACTGCAGAATTCTCTAGCCAAGTCAGCTGTCACTGGAGTCCTGTGTCTCCTGGGAATGGGTCTGCCTTGGCATTGCTGCCACAGTCAGTCAGTGGCCGGGGATGCCTGACTGGGAAGGCCTGGCCCAGACACGAGGCAGCAGCGGATATCAAAGCAATGCAGCTGGGGCCTGGCTCAACTGCCGTTTCCGTGGAGGCCTGCTGGCTGAGTCAGGTGGCCAGCACAATTTAGTCCTCTCTCTACTCACTTGCCCTCTTTGGGACAGCTTCAGGGATGGACATTAGGAGGCAGTTTCTTTTCCTGAGATACCTGAAGATACGGAAAGTCGTAGTGGGCTCAAAAATATGTCCTGGTGGAGTGACTGAAACACCACTATTTAAGTTTTAGCCCCCAAATGGTTCTGGGGGCTAATTCTGGAAAGGAATTCATTCCAGACTTTCTGCGGGTGAATATGAGACATAGTGGTGGGGTTGAGGGGTCCTGGAGGTGGAACTGCTAAGATTTGAATGTGAAACTTCCCCTCAAAATTCATGCTTTTAAACACTTGGTTTCCAGCTGGTTGCACATTTGGGAAGGCCGTGGGACCTATTGGAGGTAGAGCCTCATTGGAGGCAGTGGGTCGCTGGGGACAGGCCTTGAGGCTCTATAGTCCAGCCCTTCTTCCTGTTCACTCTCTGCTTTCTGGGTGCAGTTGTCTGAAGAAGCCCCTGTAGCGGTGACTTCTCCACCACGATGGACTATACCCTTGACCTATGAACTGCAATGAGCCCTTTGCTCTATTAGTTGATTATAGCACAAATATTTTCACACAGCAACAGAAGAGTAACTAAGACAGGGGCGAGGCTGTCCTCAAGCTGAGGGTGTTCTATTCCAGATGATGGATACACTCTGAAAGGCACGGCACCCATCTGAAGAGCTACGATGTCAGCGTTTGACACATCTGACCATCTCGCTGATCTTCACCAAAAAGACAAGCCTGAATTAGGAGAGATGTGCCATCAAGACCCAGGACTGTGTCCAGATGACTTCCGGGAGCATCTTGATGGGGAAGCTGGGAAGGACTCTCTGTAAGAGTTTATACTGGACTCTGTCTCATTGGACACAGTCTCTGGCAAAGCTGGACCCACAGCTCAAGCTCTGTGACCTCAGTGGAGCCTGAAGGACTCTGCTCGTCCTCCATGTCCAGGAGAGAGTTGTGACTGTTAGTACATTCAGGTCTGGAGTACATACCCTCTTTGGCTGGATCTGTGGACCCGTCAGAGGACAGAACTAACAACCCCCTGGAACCATTCCCAGAGACACATTTCCCTAGGAGCCAAGAAGAAATACAAGTGATCCATTTTGAACTTATTAATAATTGTCACATTCCTGTAGGGGACATGGAAGAGTCAGGTCAGGGGAGGGTTGATGCCTTAAGCTCTCCATGGTAAGTCAGTATGTCGAGATGGTTCAGGGCTGTGGTTTTCCCATGATGCTGCCATTCAGAAGATTGGGACATGGGGATATCAAACAAATGTGGATCCCAGGAGTCCAGAATCCCACTAAAGGGGGCCTAGGAACCTTTACGGGTAAGTCTTTCTCTGTCATCCCCATGATCAGCCGCGAAGGTGTGAGCCAGAAGCTCTGTCCCCAGAACAGCACCTGAAAACATTAAATGCTGATTTTCACTTCATCCTCACTTGAATTAGATTTTTTGGAGGGGGCAGAAAACAAACTGAGTGGAACTAATAACCAATACCATAACACAAAGTTGAAAAGATCCACATGCACCAAAGGGTGGTTTCCCCAGGCAGTTGCCTAGCTGACCCTTAGATGGAGGTTCGCATACAAGTTTTATGTTCTCATGTACATAAAGTGCCTTAGATAGCGTTATTATGGCCATGGTGAACATCATAGTCCAGCCTTGACAGGTTCCTCTGTTCCAGGGTAAGGGTGTGTGGATTAGATATGTTAGGCAGAATAAACCGAGATAGAAAAGAAATACAAAGACAAAGGACAGTACCAGGAGAGCAATCCAGTGAACACTGAATGTACCTCTGTTTTTTTATTATGATCTTTAGGTACCCTAATCCACAAAAGACCTTTTTATCATGATACTAGGAACAAAGTGATTACCATCTTAATACCCCAAACACCAAGTAGCCACACCCTAAGTTGAGCTATCTTTTTTTAACCTTAAGTTAAATCTCCTGCCTTGAAGGAGCAAGACTAGGCCTGAGCTCTCTGACCTTTAGTCAAGGTAGAAGGACCCTCTTCTGTGGGCTCCACAGAGGAAGCACCGTGACCAAAAGAAAACTGAGGATGGAAGGGTCTATTTGGCTCATGCATATGCAGCTGTTCATTATTGGAGGAATACAGGACAGGAATCCATACAGAGCAGGAACCTGGAGGAAGGAACTGAGGCTGAGGGGGCAGAAGGGTACTGCCTACTGCCTTACCCCCCATGGTTTGCTCAGCCCGCTTTCTTATAGAACACAAGACCACCAGCCCAGGATGGAATCACCCACAATGGCCTGGGTCTTCCCTCACCATCTAAGTTAAGAAAATGCCCTGTTGGCTTGCATCCATCTGATCTTGTGGAAGCCTTTTCTCAGTTGAGGCCTCCCTCCTTGCTGATAACCACAGCCTGTATCAAGTAGACATAAAATTAGCTAGCACATAGCATAAGCATGCCCTTGTGTACGCACACATATTGAATTTAGAAGACAACTTTGAGGTGTGTGTGCGTGCGTGCTTGCGTGCGTGCATGCGTGCGTGCATGCGTGCGTGCGTGTGTGTGTGTGTGTGTGTGTGTGTGTGTGTGTGTGTGTGGCGTGGCCATTGAGGCTAGATGAGGCCTGAGTCTCCTGAATCTGGAGTTATAGGAGGTTATGGCGGCCCAGTGTGGGGACTGGCAACAAAGCTCAGGGCCTCAGGGAACAACAACAAGTGCTCTTGACCACTGATCCATCTCCTCAGCCCACTCCAGCCCCACCCGTGGTTTCTGAGCTATGAATTCATGTCCTCCTGCTTACATAGCAAACACTTCACTGACTGAGCCGTCTTTCCACCCCTAGCATACAGGTTTGCGTCATAGACGATTCTTGGAGCCAGCAACTATGGGAGAGAAAAGAACCAGAACTGTACAGAGGGAGGGAGCTAAGCTGTGATGAAGCAGTACCAGGAATCCAGCCCTTCAAAATCCCTGGGTCAACTAGTCAGTCCCCGTAGTCTTCCTGCGCAAAGAGGTGTGATCTTCAACAGTTTTGCTCAGCCCTAAGAAGGCTGACAGCTGAGGGCACCTATTAGGAGCACTCACGGCATCTGGAGGGGTGTCCTTTATTTTTGTAGAGGGATCTAGGGGCACAACCACTGCCAAAGAAGTTCTCAACTTCAGACGTGATTCATGTATATTTAGCATTTCATCAGCACCTGCTGCACCGGGAAGTCATCCAGCTTCCTCCTCCACCCTCCGTAACACACTGTCTAGAATGAGCCCCTGATGCCAAAGCGGGGCGGAGTTCAGGATCTATCACTTTTAACCATCTGAGAGACACTGACTGAGCAATCTATGTGTAGGAGTCAAAAGAGACAACAGATCGCGGGCATTTGACTCTCAGTGTTGGATAGAAGAACGCTAGCAGTTAAGTCCTGAGATAACAAGGCCAAGAGGCGTCATAGAGCACCAGTGTTAGCCGATGAGGGTCATTTTTCTCAGCTCATCATGAACCGGAGGGGGGCATGGACTATCAGTACTCTAAGGCAGAGATTGTATTAATTCCCTAAACCACATTTTAGGACAAGATACTGAGCATACTATCCCAACAGGACAAGCCCACTCCTGACCCCATCTCCTAGGGATGAAATATGAGGAGGTTTTCTATAGTGGAAAAAAATGATGCCACAGCGGGATAGTCGCACTGGGGTTTGTATGTCTCACAACATTGAGTCTCCCTGAATCCCTCAGGAATTATTTGAGTAGTCTAGGAAAGAAGACCCCACCCCATCCTCTTGACGAATATGATTGGTTGGCTTCTCTGTTTATTTCTTCACTTGAGATGAGCGGCAGATACCCTAGCGAGTCTACGCGGCTCCTTCATCAGATTCCTCTCTGCACACGTTATTTGAGGCTGAGATTTATGCTCAAAGAATAACGAGGGAAACAGGAGTGAAAGAAATAATTTAAAAGCAGTTCATATTAAAGAGGGGATCAGATGCACACCAAAAGCCTGGAGAACCCCAGACTGCTACTTGGCTCTGTTTGAAAATTGTGTCAAGGGATAACTCAGTCCCAGAGACGACTTCTCCTGTGAGACACGCTCCACGCTCTCAGATTCCCATATATTTTTAATTATGTGTACATGTACATGTGGGGACACGGGGACAGCATGTGCACCCTAGTGCAATTCCCTGCCTGGGGATGCTAGAAGAGCGAGTCAGATTCCCTGGAGCTGAAGTTACAGGTGGTTGTGGGGTACTCAATGTGGGTGCTTGAAAATGTTTGTTAGTCCTCTGAAAAATAAGTATGTGCTCTTAACTGCCAAGCCATTTCCCCAGCACCTTATATTTAAAAATGAAAACTAGGTTTGTATTACATACATAAAGGCTTAACCTACGTGCACTACATCCACATCTGATGGCCATGGAGGTCAGAAGAGGGCAGCAGATTCCCTGGAACTGGAGGTGATGACCGTGAGCCTCTATGTGGTGCTGGGAACTGAACGCAGGTCCTCAGGAAGAGTTCTCTTAACCACTGAGTACCTCTCCAGCACAGCCAGCCCCGTATTTTTATTTTCTAAACTCAAGAATTCGGCATGCATGCATGTTCCCTAAAAGTTTCTACCCTGTGGAGGAAGAGTCTCCATCATTAACCTAAACTGTCTTGATTTACCCACATATTCAAACAATTTACAGAAACTTAAAGGAAGCCTGGCTTGATTTTTTTTAAATTTATTTATTTATTAAAGATTTCTGTCTCTTCCCCGCCACCGCCTCCCATTTCCCTCCCCCTCCCCCAATTAAGTCCCCCCCCCAGCCCGAAAAGCCATCAGGGTTCCCTGTCCTATGGGAAGTCCAAGGAACCCCCACCACCATCCAGGTCTAGTAAGTTGAGCATCCAAACTGCCTAGGCTCTCACAAAGCCAGTGCGTGCAGTAGGATCAGAAACCCATTGCCATTGTTCTTGAGTTGTCAGTAGTCCTCATTGTCCACTATGTTCAGAGAGTCCGGTTTTATCCCAGCTGGCCTGGGTCTGGAAAAGCCTGGCTTGATTTTTAAGTTACAGGTAAAACTTCTGATGCAATCAAAAGGCATTAAGCTGACCTAATAACTTGATGACTAGAATCATAAATGGAAACATAATTTTCTAATGGTTTGTTTCTAAGGCCAGATCTTATTCATTTTACCTGGTCATTAATCTCTGACATCAGGAAAGCAAGACAGAAGCAACATATCTGAGTTTCATTCAGAGACCTTTGGGGTCTATCAGAATGGATACATTCAAACAAGAGTCTCTGGTTAATCGTGGGCAGCCTGAGGGCTGGTCTTCAGAGCCAAGAGTCTTACATCGCACTTGCTGTTTTCCTCAGTGACTGTCTTGTCACTAAAACACATGGATAAAATCTACAAATAATAATTTGACCTAGGAAAAACTGCTCTGCAGCTTCTAACTTGAACCTACTGGACTCCAAACCTACATCTCTAGTGCTTTCTGAGCTCCCTTCACTGCCAAACATCTGCCCACGGTCTGCAGGCAAAGCTGAATCTGTCACCTTTTTGCAGCCCCAACTACTTTACCCTCTGTGGTTGTTTGGGGGGGGGGTATGGAAGGAGTTCTACATGTCCACAAAGCACACGTGAGGGTGAGCAAACAAGCTTAGCTTGTTTGAGACAAGGTCTTATCTTGCTTCATAAGCCAGGCCTTCAAGCCTCCTGGAACTGTCCTGTGACTGCCTCCCACCTCATCAAAACAATGCAGAAATTAAAAACAGGGACTCCCCAGGTCACGGGAGTGCACTCCTTTAATTCCAGCAGAGAAAGGGGGATCTCTGTGAGGTTCAAGCCCAGTTTTATTTATGGACTGAGTTCCAGGCCCAACCTGGTCTGCAAAATGGATTCCAGAACAGCCACAGCTGCACAAGAAGAAGACCTTGTCTCAAATTAACAAACAAATGAATGACAACAACAAATCAGGTACTCTCATATCTAGCTTTATAAGTTTGGGGGATTTGGACTCAGGTCAAACTTGTGCTTTACCCAGTGAGCTATCTTCCTTAACCTCCCCCCATTATTTTTAATATATCATAAGCTTCACAAGACCTTCCAAGATACATTCATCTGTACATTAATCATAACAATGCATCTGATTTTATTAGCTCCACACTCTAAACATTTGTCCTATGGTGGATGTTGGGGTGACAGCATGAAATACCGAAGAAGTGATAAGCAATGCAGCATGGCCTTTAAATCTAAGAGGAGTTAAAGTAAAAAAAAAAAACAAAACTCTAACTCCCAAAATGAGGAGATTTGGAACTACTGTAACTGGTTAGTTCATTATGAATCTATAGTTTAACTGGCCTCACACGGATCATATGACCTGACATCTCACTAACTAAATTACAGTGTTTGCAAATGAAAAGCCCTTTCCTGTGCTCCACACTTGCAGATCATAATTGAGTCCTTGTTGCTACATTTCCATGTGAAATCAGATGTGCCTATATTTAGACGAGAGAAGGACATGCTGACGGGACACAGACCCACTATGCCATGGTGTCTGCAGGAATTGGGAAGCTTGCCCATGTCGAGGAGTTTTCTGAGGACAAGAGGGGTTCACAGCGTGGATGCCATGGCAGCCTACATTGGGACTGGCTAAAGAATGCCATACGGAGCGCTGGTCCCAAACTACAGTACCGCCTGAGCTGGACCAGTCGGATACGACTACCGTCGATGACTTCCCAGTCTCGAGTCTCATTCCAAGCAAGCCCTGCTATGTTACTTGTAGTCTGAAGGTCCCCTTGGTGATTCTGGCACACAATGTAGAAATCCATGGAAATGAGAATTCAGAATCTAAAAACAGGCAGCCAAGAGCCCATGGATAAAGTAAATGTCTGTAGACTATCAACAGATACATTTTAAATCATTCATCTAGAGAAGTGATTGGCTTCCTTTGAAGAAAGAAGATATGGCAAGTCACTGGGGAGTAAAAGAGGGCTGGAGGGACATTTGCAAGCATGAAATCAAGAACTTTGAATACAATTGGTAGTCATACTTCATGGTCTTAACATTCTATGTAAGACTTACATGAGCAAAGCCCTTACAGGTACTCTAAGATTGTCTAGGGTACATATATTTCATAGCAGAAGCTACTGGAGTCCTATTTCTTTTTAGGAAGTGTCTGCTCGCCAGACTTGTCCGCACCTCATTTATGTGTGTATGTGTGTGTGTAGAGTTGTGTACACACACGTGCATGTGTTTGCACACTCATGTGGAGGCCAGAGGACAACCTCCTCGGAGTGTCGTTCCTCTTCAGGCACCGTGCACTTTGCCATTCTGAGACAGGGTTTCTCTTGACTTAGAACTCACCAAGTAGAATAGGTTGGTTGGCCAAAGAATACCAGAAGTCTGCCTGTCTCTGTGTCCCCAGAACTGGGATTACAAGGATACCCCTACACCAAGAATATCTTTAAGGCAAATCCTGGGGATTAAACTCTTGCAACTTTTACTTGCAAGAAAAGTCTGCTATAGAGTGTACTGTCTCTTAAGTTTCTACCTGCGTCTCTTTATCTAAGAACTCTGAGCTCCAGGGTTCCCTCTACCAATACTCACAGCAGGTCACACATGCAGGGGACTGAGCAGCTTTAGGATCCCAGCACTCTGTCATAAAAGTCCAGCAGGAGTTGGTGTCTAAGTCAACTCCCCAGCCCTCAGGAGGAAGACTCTGAGGACCATGTTTCCATCAATTGTTCCAAGTCTCCATCTGCATCTTAAGTTCAAGTAACCACAACAGCCTTGCCACTGGCTGCTTTGCCATCTCTTCTCTCTCCTCCCCTTCTCCTGGGGTCACCTTACAATTAAATTACTTGCGTTCAATCCTTTTCTTAGGGTCTGTGTCTAGGGGAACCAAAACAACTCGCCAATCACGTATTGCCAGTTAGGCAGCAAATAATTACCCACTAACTCAAAGTTTGTGGGAATCAGAATCGAAAGACATCTAATTAAAAATTTTTAAGAAGACTTGGCAATTTGACAGCACTGGGAGTCTGGGGTGATACTGGCTTCAGTAGAGGGTCTGGCTGCCCTCCGTGTTAGCTTGATTGCTGAGCCTTGTGGTCTGTTGAACTTAGCTGCTCCAGCGTATTTCACAGGACTTTCTACACTTGTCCCCCATGTTATGCATAGCAGTCACTTCTAATTCTCCCCACACACCTTGTTTCAGGCCTCTGAATCTCTGAGTCTTGTCCCATCATTCTGTAATTTTCTGTTTATCTTTTGAAACACATTAAAAGCTGGCTCTTCTTCCAGAAACCCTTATGTCTCTTTACCTTAGACCAGTGGAGTCAACTCGATTGTTTGTGCATCCTGGGGTCAGATGGCACAATTGCTTACTCAGCTGCTGACTCTATATCAACATAGATGTGAGTGAAACTGGAAGACACAACAGACCTCCCCCCGGTTCCTGGTTCTCTTATACCCAACACAGAGGACATCTCATAGCAGGGTGGATTGCAACACCAACTTACTCATACAGAGTTCCACAGCTAGCTGGGTTAGAATGCAATCAGTAAGTAAATCTGCAACACTTAAATGCAGACATCATCCCCTGAAGATGAAGATATATTATTCAACAACTTAGAACAGTGAGCGAGAGGGAGGAGAGATGACTTCATAGCTAAGGGAACTTACTGCTTTATCAGAGGACCAGGGTTCAGATCACAGCACCCATATCAGGGGCACCAAATGCCTGTAACTCTAGCTGTAAGGGATCCAGTGCTCCCTTCTTGCATCTCTAGGTACACACACACACACACACACACACACACACAGAGAGAGAGAGAGAGAGAGACAGAGACAGAGACAGAGACAGAGACAGAGAGACAGAGAGAGACAGAGAAAGAGTTGAGAATAAAAGCAAAATGCATACATTGCCATCTTCACAGAGAAGATACAGCAAAAGGAACAGGATAGGGGTCAGATACAGGACTGGTATACAAGCAGCATTTAAACTCTATCCACTTGGTTTAAATAATTGGAAAAGTCTCATCTTTAATAACTGTGAACATACAATGTATCTGGACGCAGCCATTTGAGAGTCATGACACACGTGGAGGAAAGCAATATGATTTGGCAGGAGTTATGCAAGATGAGCCGGGTAAGCAGGAAGATAGATGGGCTGATAAAGCCATTGGAGAAACACGTATTAGAGTCCTTAATGCAATTGCGATGAAAACATTAACAAGGCCCCTTTTCTGTGAAAGGACTTGGACTCTGTTGAAACACGGGATGTGAGAGAATAAACAGCTTGGAGCTTGACGTGGAGAAGACACCGAGTATGTCAGGCCACTCAGAGCAGATACACCCCTTTTTATTTGTTCCTATGATTTCACACTGTTTATAATCACTGTGCAATTGAGGGGAATTTTTATGTTGACTCCCCCCCGCCGTGTGTGTGTGTGTGTGTGTTTGCCTATGCACAAGTGTGTGTGGTACGTTTGCATGTGTGTAGGTGTATACATAAGCATATGTCAGTCAAAAGACCCCAGATGTCCTTCTTTTCTCCTGTTGCCCTGAAGCTCACCAAGCAAGTCAGGCTGACTAGGAGCCTCCCGACACCCCATACCTAGAGTGGGAATCCAAGCCACTTGACTTTTCTATCTATCTATCTATCTATCTATCTATCTATCTATCTATCTATCTATCTATTTTGAACATGGGGTCTTGGGATTGAATGAATACCCTCATGCCCTTGTATTTATAAAGACAAGCAGATTGCTAATTGAGCCATCTCCATAGCCCTCTTTATAGAAAGTTTGAATGTTTAACTGGTCTTGTTGGATTTTTCATTGTTCCCTCCCAAACAGATTCCAAACTCCTCCAAGTCAAGGATTAGGTTTATGTGTCTGTCAGTCAAACATGAGATGTACACTGGTCATCCACAGAGATGTCAGACTACAAAGCCATCCTTAGGTCATTACTAGAGGAGACAAAATATCGTTTCTCACCACTGGGGAAGTTAAACTTGGGTGTTAGCAAAACAAAATGACCTTTGCCTAAGGTCAGCCCTGACAGTAGCATAAGCCTTCTGTCAGCTGGAGCAGTCGGGGCTGCATATTGGCTGAGGCATCCCCTGCCCCATTCCTAAAGCGTCCAAGAATGGCTGACAGAGAACCCGGTTCAGCTCACTCACCCAGTTTAGGCTTCTCGCACAATAGGGGTGACTCGTTCAAAGAGATCTGTGTCTGCTTAGTGTCAGCCCACGACCCACAAACCCAAAGGGTTGAATGAATTCCCCCAAAGCTTCAAGCACAAAATCTTTCAGAAGGCTGCTCTGAGTGGGCCTGGCGGATTCTCAAGGGAAAGAGACTGCAAATTACTCACTTGATATTTTGAGCATATTTTATGTGCTTACATTTGTTTTAAAAAAGACTCTGTAGAAGTTGAGGAGAAGAGACGGTCAGTTGGAAACAGAAGTATGAAGTCAGTGTGTACAGCTTCCAAGAACAGTGAGTAAGCAAACCCCGTCTTGACTTGAGCTGGGTGTCAGTTCCACGGAAATATATGCAGGGTATTAATGCTATACTTGTGTTTACTTTCACAGCCATCAGGCCTGTGTGAAAAGCAGCTTTGCAGCCAAACAGAGTGATAAAAATGACAACTCCAGGAACACAGAAGCCACTTCCCAAGTGCTGCCTTCATTTTTCTGTGCAATCTCCGGAAAGGAAAAAAATATATATACATACATTCATCTACACCCTCTACTCATTTCTGAAGACGCTGATGACTCAGGAGTAGAGAGTCTTAGAAAATTCAAGTCCAAGAGAGAAGGAAGGTAGGTCCTGCTCTGGAGGAATCAGCTTCCATGGGGCCAGAAGAAAGCGTACCTCCTCCATCACCTTCCCTTCAGGAATCTCTGGCAGGCGACAGCACAAGTGTTCAAGTACTTTAACTGTACTGTAACCAAGCTAAAATATATCAGGGAAGAAAATTCACAAATCACATGAATTAAAAGGAAATTCAAGATAATAAAAGAAAATTGTTAGAAGTTCACGATATGGCCTGGGGCTGCAGTTCAGTTGGTAGAAGGCTTGCCCAGCATGCACAAAGTCTGGGATTTATACACAGCACCAAATAAATCAGCACTGGGAAAGGCAGACAGGAGGCTCCAGAGTTTAGGGTCATCAATGAATGCATAGTGAGTCTGAGGAGACCAGGCTGGGATGCGACCATTTGAAGAGGCTTTAGCTATTTGCTGGGAGCCATTTGCATGTGTAATCTGCTTCTCGATTCCACTCAAAGACACACACACATACACATACACACACACACACATACACACACAGAACTGTGTGATTCTTAAGACTGTCATGTGACCCTTTAAATTCTAGATTTTCTTGCCTAACAAATGGGTCTAACAGTGCCTACCTCGAGGTCTGAGTCAGGTAATAAAAACAGAACAGTACTGGCCCAGAGTAAAGGCCAAATGGGATGTTAATTCCCCCAGTGAAACAATTTGATCCTGAAGGACTAGCAATAGGTGACGGAGGGGTAAGGAGCACAGTTCTGAGCATGTGAAGAGGAGATACTCTATATTTGAATGTGAGATGCCCCCCAAAGGTTTATGTATTTGAGTGCTTGGTCACCAGCTGGTTGTACTATTTGAGAAGGCTGTGGAACATTTAAGAGATGGAGCCTTGCTGAAGGAAGTGGGGGAAAGTTTTGAGTTTGTATAACCTGACTCCACTTCCAGTTTATTCTCCGCTCCCCGATTGTGAACATAATATGGCCTCCCATTTCTGCCACCATGCCTTCCAGCCAAGGTGGACAAGATGGCTGAACCATAAACTAAGAGTAAACCTTTCTTTTTCTGTAAGTTGCTACTTATGTCACAGTCATAAGAAAAAGTACCTAATACTCTTGCCAAAAGTATTTAATCCTCTGTTTTTGGAATCTGACTAAAACAAACACATTTTATTTCCTTATTGGTCAGTGAACACCTTTAGTGACCAGCACAGTACTGTCAGAACCCCCACCCCAAACAGGCAGACACTTCAAACTGAAAGAACAAAATATCTGCTCTCCCTGCAAAGGGCTGAATTTTATGAAAATGGATTTAAGAGCCACTTGACACTCAATGAGCTTTCTCCCCAACCCATCAGTAAGAGGTTTTCAACTACATCAAAACTAGAGGCAATGGAAATGTTCAGGACAACGTAGACAGCCTCACCAAATGATTCACCCAAGGCGACATTCTAGCCGAAGAAAGGTCAATAAAGGGGCCATCTCAAGACCATCTACAGTGATTCCCAAATTTCACATTTCTGCCTCTGATCTGACGATTACAGCTACAGATGGAAGACTTTCAAGCAATTCCTGCCATTCCAGGTGCAGGCAGAGTTGTTTAATGGGCATTTGTAGGCAAGGAGGGAGTTTATGGGTATGCCTTCTCTATGGCCTCCCGACACCCAGCTGCAAAATCTGGAGACTTGCAAAACGGTTTCTCACCTAGCAGTATAGAATCTGAGACCCACTTAGAGGAGCTAAAATCAAGCTGCTGAGTAGCAGGTTTCAGAGGAGGGAGGAAAGAGCCAGTCCCGATGTCCTTTGACTCCATGTTTCTGGAGGACACTTTGGCCATAGCACCAGATTGCCAGTTGACAGAAGCTGGTGATGAGCCTTAGCTTTCTGGGTGAGACATGCCGTGCTTTCTCTTTTTCACACTTATGGTAGAGAATCTACAATCAACTTAAAAGTCAATTTTTATAATCACTTTCTGCACGGGATGGCCCACTTTCCCCCTGGAGCTTGGGGATTTCATCATATTAAGGAGAGGCTGTGAAAGAAGCACGTTCTCCCCAGCAACCAGATACATCTTCAGGCAATGTCTGCAAGAGAAGAGGGGCTCGCAGACCAGCGTGCAACTCCCTAGCAATCACTAGCAAGTCCTTGCAGGTCACCTTCAAGGAGTATGTACAAAACAACTGTCTCTCTTGTTAATGGGGGGGGGGGGGGCACCAGCGGAACCAGGGCAAGCCTGCTTCTGATTTCTTCGCTATAGTTGGCCCACCTAGTTGGTTCTAATACTCACCAGGACAGGGCTCTTCTGTTTGTGTTTTTCTATCTGTCCCTCTGCTTAACAAGCTCTTGTTGCTCAGTTAACCATTCACATCAAGATCAGAATCACCTAAGAGGCTTGCGTGGCATTTGAAGCCACGTGGAGAGAGGTTCTTGTAGTCCATCCATATGTGACAAAAACCAGAAGAGTTTAGTGGACAGCAGCCTCTACTCCTGCCTCACCTGCCCACCCCTGAGCCATCTAGCCATCTAGAATGGAACTCCGCAAGTATGGGGATGTGTATATAAACCACTAACTGATCCGTGCAGCAAGTGCCCAGCAAGTGGGAGGGTGGCGGGACTGGGTGAGGGTCAGCAGCCACCTGGGAGGTACCCATTCCACCCTTGCTGGGGTGGAGCTTCTCAATCCAGATACATCGTTGAGCCGATGGTCCCTTCACCTCTGAGAAGGTGTTGACGGCTTCTCGGACCCAAGAATGACCTTTTCTCTGGAAATACTTACCTCGTGCAGGCAGCTTATTTGTGAGGGTCTCACTCTGGTGCCATCTCTGTGCCGGTCTGCCCACAGCAGCTTGATCCTTTTGGCTGCTGTGAAGTTCCTCAGGGTCTTGTTTGCCCATCTGGGTAGGTGCCACCTTGAATACATTGTTTTTGTCAGACCTCAGGGTGGGCAGTTTTGTGGCACTCACAGCAGGTGTCCAAGAGTTCTTGTTCCACCTGGAGACTGGGGGCTCCCAAAGGTGGAGGGATTAAGTGTGAGCGTCTTCACACATGTGTGCTGTGCTAACAGCTCCTGAATCACTCTGAAGCTAATCACATCCAGAAGAGTACATATGGGGATCGTCCGAGAGTGAGCACATGAAGCCTCCAGATTGAAGGTTCAAAGACATGCAGAAGTGGAACCCGAGGGCACAGGGAGAAGCCAAGCATCTGGACAGGAGTAGGAGGGCCCACGCGCATGCTTGAGAACAACGCTGACAGAGGCCAAGCGTTGGGCCCAGATCCTCTCAGCAGAGCGGGGAGCCTAGGTAGGCAGGTGTAGATATCGTGATGGTGGGAATAGCATCCCAACTTTGGGTTTCCTTCATCTGCATCTGAAGTATTTGAAGTTTACCTTCACGTGGGAGGAATCTGTGTGTGGTCACTCATGGGTAGAAATGGATCACATGACAGTGAAGGAGCCACAATGGCACTAACCTGTGAGTGAGGGACACAGGACAGTGGCCAGAAACAGAAACACGGGACAGAGGTGAGGGGAGAGCAACGAACTACGTTCCCATTCCCCAAGACTCTCCAGACTATAGAGACTGGAGTTTTATGGTCATAGAATAAAGTTCAAACAAACTTCTGCCAGCTCTCAAGGGGCAAGAAAATGAAGTTGACAGGTGCCTGGAAAGGGGGTGAGAGGCCTTTAAGAAGCCAGTTGGCCATGATCAGCATACGTAAGGACACATAGACAGGGGAGGAGCCTGGGCCAAGGTCACTTTTGAGGGAGGAGGTGGGGACATCTTAGTCCATCTTCTACTTCATATTCTGCCTCTGCCTTAGCTAAGCCACGAGATCTGAGATAGGGCCCTATCCAAGACCACGGCATTTGTTGGATTTATAACTGGAGAAATTTAGGTTACTGTGTGTGCCAGCAAGGGCTATTGTTTATCTGAAGGCTGTGATCACATCTGTGCCGATTGGCCATCCAGGAGAGCCATCTGTCATTGGGGGAAATCTTAAGGGAGTCTGGCATGGGACATGAAGTCCTGGAGTGGGTGGAATTGAGGCTACCTCTAGTAGCCTCCAGGTTTCTGTCCTGAAAATCCCTTCACCTTCCCTCCCCTCACTGTCAAACGACAGTGCAGCCTTTACTTAGATATGCTGAGGAGCCCAGGAAAGAGCTCCTGGCTTCGGCTACACCTTCCAATCCATGCTTATTGCATACAAACAGTGACCTTGACCCACAAAAGACGGTGGGATACAAGGTCCTGCCAGGGAAACTACCTCTTTTTCTTATGCTCTTTAATTCCAGGGTCACCAGGGTAGCTAGCCAAGCCTGAGAACTAGGCTTCATTTAGTTCTCTCTGTCCATCAGGTTCCCCTGCATTCACAGGCCTGGCCTTGAAAATTGGGATAGACATATGGAAGCTGAAGTTTTGCTACAAACTAATAGATGTTGTAAATCAAGGCAGCTATGGCTACTTACCCTGTCTCTGAACAGTGAAAGAGCCAGAGGTCTCAGGTGGCTGTCAGGGGTCCAGGAGGGTCCCGGAGACGAGTGGCTATCCTTGGCTGAGTCTGAGAGCCTCAGTAACTGAGATACACCGATGTGGCGGCCTACCCCTGTCTCTCCTTGAGGCCGACTCCAACATCTGATGACAAGATCAAAAGCACACACTTCTTCCTCTCTGCTAGGGTGTGAAAAAAAGAGCGGTGAAGGAGATTGAGTAGTGGTCAGCCATCAAACCAGACAACTCCCCTAAGGGATTCTGTCTCTGTTCCTTCCCCACTGCTACCAGTCCTGTGTCTAAAGCTAGTGAACAAGCAGAAGACCCCTTAGGTCCTTGCTATCCTGAATATAAGCAAATGCTAAGCACCACTTCCAGTTTTGACACTTCTATTAAGAAAAGCGATAGAGAGTTGCCCTGGTAATGCTTCATAAGGGAGTGTTTCTAAACCAGAAATTCTGCCCTAAGACCTATCACTTCTTTACATGTATCTTGAGGGAGGTGGGCTTCTGATTGACCTGGGTATCTCTCAGCCAGTTCGAATTACTGTAAGGAAGTTTAGCCTAAGGATATCACTACAAACACATGATTGATAGATTTTAGAAAACTAGGGAGCTATGACACTGTCTCAGTCAGTAAAGTGCTTTCGCTACAAAAGACCTAAATTAGATCCCCAGCAGTCACAGAAAGGGCATGGTTGTATGTTTATAATCCCAATGCTTGGAATTACAGAAATGGGAGCATCCTAGAGGTTAGCCTAATCAGAGAGCCTCAGGTCCCAGTGAGATAGCCAGTCTCACACCCTATAACTCTAGCTCCAGGGGATATAGCGCCCTCTTCTGGGATCAACAAGGACTACACTCATATGCACATACCACCACCACCTACCCACACCATACACACATATATACACAATTAAAAATTTTGTCTTTCAAAAAGGAATTTGGAAAAAAGATCATAATTCAGATATAGCCTCAATTAAAGGGAGTGGAAAAGTATTAGAAAATGAACTTAGATAAATTAAAACTACATCCTAGGGTATAGAACAGCATTATCAGGTTGAAACAATACACTGAGCAAGATAAACACAAGATACATTTCCCTGAGAGGCAATGGTGGGGCAGGGTAGTGGGGCAGATTTGTAGACAGTCTTTCTTTTTAGACTCTGGAAGAATATGCAATACCCTGAACCACGTTGTTTGTTTGATATTAATTTGGAGAATAGGAATAATACGGCAACTCCAGTTTTAGTTTGTGAGGCCCCTCCGTCATGATTCCAGGGACACTCTGCTTGTTCACACTCCCAGCAGCAGTGAAGGGGTTCTGCTTTCCCTACATCCTCATCGGCAGTCGACGTCATGTGGTTTTTCATGGCAGCCCTTCTGGAAGGGAGACCGAGCCTCAAAGCGGCTTTGCCCTGCCCTTGCCCACACTCTTGACTCTGCTCCTGGTTCTTGGCATTGCTGTCAGACTCCATGCTAGACTGAGGCAGTAGGGGACACTGGGGAGCCTGGGGGACAGTGAGGATGGAGGAAGGACTCCCTGCGGGTGATGTGCTGCTTGCCTGTCTGGAAGGTCACCCCACTGCTGCTGCTTGTCAGCAGCATTTAGAGTCACAGTGGCTGAATTCATTCCATTTCTTCTCCTAATGTTTGTGGAAAGAGTTTCCTAGTGAGAGAGATGTTGGCACCAGCTAACGGGCATCCCCTCTTCAGAGGCCCAGATTCCAAGTCCAAAGTCTAGCACCCAGCAAATAGTAGCCGTTCTTCTGAGATCTAGGTTTCAGACCCTCAGCGCTCCCACCGCTAGCTTTTGGAACTGACTAGACCCTTCTTCCTTCAAGGTACCAGCCATAGAACTTGGTAACATAAGCACGAAGAAAGACCACCTGTCTGTGTGGTTGCTCCCTTGATAACTTTAGGGATCCTCTGCCTTCTTACTCACTGAGTTGAAAATCTTATCCCTTTACATTTAGTTCATTTTGTCAAACCACTGGTAGGCCACCATCTCCTTGTCAATCTCCAGAGGGTACAAGTCACTCCCTAAGCTTGTCTTTGTATGAATCTTTCCTTCAAGGAACAGCTTGGAGGACCAGAATTCTGCCAAACGTGAGAGAGGCAGCTCTGAGCAACACCGTTAAGTTAGAGGGGGGAAAATGAGGAGAAATCAATAAGAAAACCTCAAATAAGCTCCATGCACTCCTCATACAAACAAGAGAAGGCTTAGCAGAGGCTTGTGCCTGTGGAATTCACACACAACCATCATTTTTCAGCAGCCAGGTCCACGAAGAAAGCCTTTGAGAAGCAGGGAGACACACACTGAAAAGTTAACCCTCGGGGGCTGTGTTTCAGCCAAGACTTCCTAGTCTTGTACATTTAATCTTCATTTGTGTTTCATTTTATCATCTTAAAGTCTTTTAGTCGTTGTGGCTTCACCATTTATCACGCTTCCTTTCTTTTAGATTTGTGGATTGGGACACCTTTTCTTTAAAATATAGTGCTCAACCAACAAGCCATGAATATTCCCTCTTCACTTTACAAAGCTAATTAAATTCTCTTTCGCACTATGAGATGGGTTCTTCCTGCCAACCCTCCCTTTAGATTATCCTTCACACTCATCTTCTCCTAGGCACTTCAGCAGGAACAATCTTTCATTTCTGTTTCTCCTCGCCTGCCTGGCCGGCCTTAAGAACATTCATCCCATTCCCAACTGCTAGCCTACCCTATTCCTGCTCGCCCTCCAGGTCACTCACACATTGATGTACTATATTCGGTCAGTCTTCTGGTCAGAAACTTGAAGGTTCCCCAACTACCTGCAGGGCCCGCTTCTGTTCGACAATCTCCGTTCTTGTCTTGAAGCAGACGTGGATTTATTAAAGCCGTTGAAGCAGATACTCCAAAGGGAAATTGGAGGGTGGGTTGTCTCAAGCTGGGAAGCAACTTGGGTTCTGAGTTACAGGTTTTAAAGGAGGTTTTATGGGTGTTATGGGGTAAGTTGACCCCCCAGTCTGAAATCATGGTGAATCGGATAACCAGACCTTCCACTGTCAAGTATTTTGGCCCATGATTCTCTAGAAAAGCACTTAAAGGGGAAACTTCAAAACCACAATGTGAATGATGCCACACCACGGGTCTTCTGACAATGCAGGCCCCTTGCAAATGCGCACACAATGTGACTGAGTTTCTGATTTAATGGCAACAGCCTTACTTTAGCTTCAAAGATACTAAATCTCAAAGGAGCAGTCTGCAGTCTGTCCATTGGGTATCACAACCCTGGCTTTCCTTGGTCCCCCCATCTCACTCCTCACCTAAGCAGAATCTTTTCCTCAGCGTGACACTCAAGTTGCTTCCCGTCTGGCCACTGCAGCCTGATGTCCAGCAAACTATTTTCCTGTTGTTCCAGGCAAGTGAAGGCATTCATGGTTAATTGGAACTGCCTTTTCCCCCTGTAAGCCCTCACTTACTCCACTCTCCCCATCAAGAATGCCCTTCAGTTCTCACTCTCCATCGGAATGCGGGAAGGTGAAGACTGGGGAGTCGCCCTTCTCTGAGGAAGCCTTCCTGACTTCTGTGGCAAGCTCACCTCTTCCTTCCTCGAACCGCCATGACTCCTGATGAGTCTCCCCCTCAGGAGTGACAGCCACCATTTGCTGAGCATCTACTCTCTGCAGGTTCTTTAACTGAATCCTTAATGATCACGAATCCTTGGCTGGCCCTTTCCCTGGTGCAGATGAAGACACTGAGATCTGAGAGGTGCAGTATGTCCCAAGAGCAGGCAGTTTGTTAGGAGAGAAAGCCAAGAGGTGTGCTTTATCAGATACCACGCTACCACTCATTGACCTTCCGGTGAGGTGAGCCCGTGTCAGTAAGCAGCAGTCAGACCTCGCACAAATCAATTTACCACTATGAGCCTGGTTTTCCCCTTGTTAAGGCTGTTTCCATCACTGGTATTCTGAGAGTCATTCCGCAGAGGACATGAACCCCGCTTCTGTCCTTCTAGACAACAAGATGACTTCTGGCAGTCCAGACTGGTGTTTCCATTGGGCCTTGAATTCCCAGCGAAGGGGCTGCCCGGTAAGGGTTGGGACACTGCAGTGATTATTTTTGCAAGATGCTTAGAGGCATCTTGTCATATAGAATTAAGCATTTGTCTTTGTTTAGGAACTCCAGAAATGTTTCAGGAAGGGGTTGCCAGCAGAGAGTTTAAACTGCCACCCTGCCATAAACGCGGGGGAGGACAAGAGCCGTGGACAGTACCCTTTGTCCTGTGGGAGCAAAGAGGTTGGTCTTTGCAGCATGTGGGCCTCTTTGGAAGAGAAGATCCGTGTCTCAATGAAGACAGGAAACTGTATTCAACAACTGCAGAAGCAATCTGGACCCAGCATCATGGACAGAGGCCTGTGGTAGATAGATACGCAGAGCTTTTGCAAAAAAAAAAAAAAAAGTATCCTGACCATTGGACATAACATAGGAAATGCTAGAGAACAATATGCATTGGAAAAGTCAAGGGACTAGAGATATAGCTCAACTGGTAGGGTGCTTATGCAGCGTGCACAAAGCCCTGGACCAACCCCCGGCACACCATAAACCGGATGCAGTGGTACAGAGCTGTAATTCAGATTCCTCCCAGTGTGTACCCTGATCCTATATCCTAGACAGAGGATAAGTCTGGACTTAGGACAGAGATAAACTGAATTCACACCTGTCCTCTCAGATGCTCAGAGTGTCTTTCTGATGCTGCAGCTCTAAAGTGGACTCTCTGCAAAGGTTAGCTTTGTGTCCTGCCCTGGTCCAGGACACAAACAAGCAAGGACCACCTACTAAAGAGTATGTCTGACTTTGAATGGTGTGTATGTGGCGGAGACTGCGGGGATGATGGCCTGCCCGAAAGAAAGGTTGGGCAAACATTATCTATCCCGCTTTGTGTTTTCCTTCATTTGAATATCCCATTTGTCAGTCTTGCAAGACAGCAAAGAAACAACTCATTGTTGAGAGGATTTCACGCTTTCCCTCCGTCCTGCTGCTGGAGGTGAGCCCTGAAAGAGTCGGCGCAGCATTTCGCAGCACTGCCACCCCCAAGCCTGGGAAGCCGCTCTCCTAACTTGCTTTTAAGTGCTCGCATGACTAATAAAGTGTGACATGGCAGAGATTTGCTAGCCTTCTCTTCAGGGCGTACATTCTAGCTGACAAAAATACAGCTAAATTTAGCTGCTTTAGACAACGCGCGTCTTCCAAACAAAATAGTCCTCAAAGGCGAAAATGAACCATGGCATGACTCTGTCCTGACATGGATTTGCCCAGCCTCTCTGGAGCCTCTCATCCTGGCCCAATATGCACCAACACACAGGTACTAGTAGGCAACTTGTGAACTGTGTGTCCAGGGTGATGAAGCTAGCACCAGGTGAGCGGCTCTGATGCAAGCATCCTTTTCACCGCAGGAGGATAGACACAGACCCCATGGAGATGATACTACAGTACCCGAGGCTCCTCTGGCACTAGTTTGTGGACCAGGTCATGTTTGAGTACTGTATTCTCTTGCCACGGATAATCACAGTGTCGAGCCAGGAAGAGAGTGACGTCAGAGGAACAGCAAGTGTAACAGCCACTTCTGTGCTTGGGACAGCAAAGGTCAAGAAAGGTGAAGTGCTATGTTTGGGGCTCCATAGCCAACAGGGACACACTGCTCCTGGCTCTTGATTGATCTAAACTGCTTCACAGGAAAGATACTTGTGGGGAATCTGTTGGGACATATGGGAGACACTCTGTGGAGGAGAATCATATGCTGCTGAAGCAGTCTGGGAGCTAAAACTGTCTCCCTTTCAGCCCAAAGTTTGTGTAGTTGGATCCAAAACATTGTGAATGCATTTGGCACACGGCATTGAAAGCAGCTGACCTCACTGAGACAGACACGGGCTCTGAGTGTGAGGGGAGACATGGCCTCCACCAGAGACAAACAAAAACCAGGAGGGGACCACAAAATCATCTCAGTTCTGTATTCAGGTTCTCCACAAGCTCAAAGCAGATGCCCGTTCCCTGCAAGTTTTGACTATAGAGCCTGGTGTTGATTTCAGAGCTAGATCACAGCCTCTGTGAGCTAAGAGCTGCTTGCTGTAACTCCTGTGCCCTCACAAGACTTAGGGGCATGAGGGTGGATTTCTGTGCTTCCCAGGTTCATATTTTAGCAGGGTTTCCACATGTTTGTAGTTTTGTCTGTGTGTGGGGGGGGGGCATTTGCATGAGTGTTGGAAGGGAAGCAGAACCCAGTCTTCCCCTGAAAGAGCTGCAGCCGTTATGGCTTCAGTACAAGTTATCAGTTGCCTTTGTGTTGATTGTGGGGCCAATTATGAACATTGGCAATGATGAATTTTCTGAGTTTCTTGACCACCAAGAGAAGGTAGAAATGTTCCAATTCTCAGGAGCACAGTGGCAATGCCAGAGCCAGTGACTGTCTCCTTGTTCACACATATCTACTTTGTCCCGGGCTGGGAAAATAAGAGGGTTAGGGAGCCAAGATGACTTTCCTGGTTTTGGCCATTATAATCTTCACCTTAAAGTTGATGGAACTTAGATTGATTGTGAAAAAAAAATTGGGGGCTTGTCTGTGGGAGATTTTCTAGCTAAGGTAAATGGAGATGGGAAGACCCACCCTAAATGTGCGCATCCTCATCCCGTGGGCTGGGGTCGTGAATTAGCTAACAGGGAGAAAGGGAACAGAGTGCCAGCAGGCATTGCTCTGTGGTTTCTGTTGTAGAGACAATGTGACCAGTTGTCTCCAGCTCTGGCTGCCATGCCTTCTCCACCATGATGAACTATATCCCCTGGAATGGCAAGCTAGTATAAATCCTTCTGTCCTGGAGTTACTCCTGTCAAGCACTTGGTCACAGAGATTCATCCTCTTATCAAATAACCAAATTATCAAATTAGGGAATAACCAAGCTATTCGACACCAGAGTCTCATGCTCGGCTGCTTTGCCAACTCTCTTAATTTCTACGACAACATCTACCTCAGAGGACCGGTGTTCAGGGTCACCATCCAGGAAAAAGTGGCTCACCAAGCAAAGGGAGAAATCTGGGTATGTCAAAAGAAAGACTGTGAGAGTCGTCTGTGGCCTCTTATTATGCCTTTCTCCCATGGCCAGTGAAATTTCATAAACACATGTGGAGGCTCCATGGACCTAGCCCTCTATCTTGGATCGTTTCTCCACAATTCCCAACCATTATCTGTACGGTAGGGACCATGGCCCTCATCCATTTAATGTCCATCTTCCCTTGATCATCCTGTGGCTGCTCCGATCAGAAAGGCTGTTTCAACTAGCAAAGCAAACTGATCCTATTTCCTTTCTATCCAAGACAATGGCAGTTGCCCTAGTCCATTCTGCGTCGAGATAAGATGTGTGGATGTTCATGCTGACTGGTAGGCATCTGTTGTCAAGAGATGCCTTCGATCCAGACTTCAGCAGCCTTGGAAGATGAGCCTCTGCTCTGCAGAGGGAGCTCCAGGAGAACCCTTATTAAGACAATTAAGGTACGCCATCTCTCCAGCCATTTCTTTTTTTATTTTTTATAAGAAAAACAATCGTTTTTTTCATTTTACCTACCAATCCCAGTTTCTACTCCCTCCCCCCATTCTCTCCACCTATTCCCTCACCCTACCCCCATCCACTCCTCAGAGAGTGTAAGGCGTATTGCTTTGGGGAAGGTCCGACACACTCCCTACTATATCTAGGATGAGCAAGGTATCTTTCCAAAGGGAATAGGTTCCCCAAAAGCCAGTGCAAGCAATAGGGATAAATCCTGATTCCACTGCCAGTGGTCCCAGCAGTCTACCCCAGCCATACAACTGTCACTCACATTCAGAGGAAATAGTTTGGACCTATGCTGGTTCCTTTCCTGTCCAGCTGGGGTTGGTGAGCTCACATTAGCTCAGACAAACTGTTTCAGTGGGTGTACTCATCATTGTCTTGACCTCTTTGCTCATATTCTCACTCCTCCCACTCTTCAACTGGACTTTGGGAGCTCAGTCCAGTGTTCTGATACAGGTCTGTGCCTCTGTTTCCATCAGTTGGTGGATGAAGGTTCTATGGTGACATTTAAGATATTCATCAATCTCACTACAGGGCAAAGCCAGTTTGGGCACCCTCTTCTCTACTGCTTAGGGTCTTAGCAGAAGTCCTATTTGTAGATTCCTGGGAATTTTTCTAGTGCCAGGTTTCTTGCTAGCCCCATAATGGCTCCCTCAATCAAAATATCTCTTTCCTCGCTCTCATCTCTTTATTTCTCCATCTCGACTATCTCACTCCATCAAGTTCTCCCCCCTTCCCCTTCTCTCCTTGTCTTCCCGTTTCACCCTCCTTACTCCCCCCACCCCCATGCTCCCAATTTTGTCAGGCAATCTTGTCTATTTCCCCTTTCCAGGTGGATCTATATGTTTTTCTTAGGGTTCACCTTGTTACTTAGCTTCTCGAGGATTATAACCTATAGGCCGAATATCTTTTGCTTTACAGCTAATACCCACTTATGAGTGAATACATGTCATGTTCATCTTTCTGGGTCTGAGTTACCTTACTCAGGATGGTTTTTTTTTAGTTCCATCCTTTTTCATGCAAATTTCAAGATGTTATCATTTTTTACCGCTGAGTAGTACTCTAATGTGCAAATGTGCCACATTTTCTTTATCCGTTCTTCAGTTGAGGGCCATCTAGGTTGTTTCCAGGTTCTGGATGTTACAAATAATGCTGCTATAAACACAGTAGGACAGATGTCCTTGTAGTATGATTGAGCATCTTTTGGGTGCCCAAGAGTGGTATTGCTGGGTCGTGAGGTAGGCTGATTCCCAATTTTCTAAGAAACTGCCATACTGATTTCCAAAGTGGTTGTACAAGTTTGCATTCCCACCAGCAATGGAGGAGTGTTCCCTTTATTCCATGTCATCTCCAGCATAAGCTATCACTGTTTTTTTTTTTTTATCTTAGCCATTCTAACTGGTATAAGATGGTATCTCAGAGTTGTTTTGATGTGCATTTCCCTGATTGCTAAGAAAGTTGAACATTTCCTTAAGTGTCTTTTGGTCATTTGAGATTCTTCTGTTAAGAATTCTCCATTTAGTTCTATACCCCATTTTTTAATTAGGTTATTTGGAATTTTGATGTCTAATTTCTTGAGTTCTTTATATGTTTTGGAGATCAGTCCTCTGTCTTATATGGGGTTGGTGAAAACAGACAGAGAGACTGACTAATGGAATTGAATCAAAGACCCAGATATTAATCCACACACCCATGAACACCTGATTTTTGACAAATAAGCTAAAAATATACAATGGAAAAAAAGAAAGTATCTTCAATAAATGGTGCTGATATAACTGGATGTCAACATGTAGAAGAATGAAAATAGATCCATATCTAGCCCCATGCACAAAACTCAAGTCTAAATGAGTAATGTAGTAATATGGGTGGCGGCAGGGCTGCATCCCCAACACCCCAGCTGCCTGCTCGGCTAGCTTATGCCCCGAAATAATTACACAGACACTGTATTCTTTTAATCACTGCTTGGCCCTTTAGCTCTAGCCCTTACTGGCTAATTCTGATATCCCGATCAACCCATCTCTAATAATCTGTGAGCACCGGTCATACCGGGAAGATTCTAGCCTAAGTCCATCCTGGGTCGGAGCTGGGGCATGGCGTCTCTCTGAGGCGTCTGCTCCGGAGAGGAGAGCTGTGGAGTCTGAGCTCACTTCCTCTTCCTCCCTGAATTCTGTTCTGTTTACTCCACCTGCCTATGCTCTAACCAATAAAATGGGCCAAGGCAGTTCCTTTATTAGCCAATGACCTTCCTCCATCAGATTAAAGACCCCAATATAAATCCAACCACACTGAACCTGATAGAAGAGAAAGTGGGATGTAGCCTTCCATGCAAGGGCTCAGAAAACCACTTCCTAAATATAACACCAGTAGCACAGACACTGAGAGCAACAGTAAATAAATGGGACCTCCTAAAACTGAGAAGCTTCTGTAAAGCAAAGGACACAGTCAATAAAACAAAAAGGCAGCCTACTAAATGGGAAAAGATCTTCACCAATCTCCAGCCATTACTTAAAGCCCCACTTCCAAACATCCCACCTGCTGCTGCTAGTTCTTACTCATAACTCCGATTCATATATGTGCCCACTTAGCCCTGAGAGTCCTTTGAGATGACATCTGGAAACTGCCCAATTAATATTTCCTGGAGCTGGATCTTGCCTGGCAGGTTATTTGAGAAACTCTTAAGAGTCTAGTTTGTCACTTCCCATAAACATCTCCACCCTTCCCACTTCAGCCCTATGTCTCTCTGCATAGGTTTCTCATTGGTGATCCTGAGACCTACTCACCATAAGAATTCTGAAAATATCCAATGAAATCTAAGAGAATGTTGCTGAAAACTGTCCCTGAAATTGACTGATAATCACCACCCTCCAAAGGAAGGTCATATTGGGGCACTGGGTAGGTCAGTGAGGATGAGGTAAACCAAAAAATGTTTGAGGGGGAATTGGTCATTTTGATTGGAGAATTCAGACAAAGTGGGTGAAGGCAGATTCAGAATAAAGAAGAAAGATTTTTGAAAAAAGTTGGAAGTGGAGACCACGTGGGGCTTTATGAAGCTGAAAGGCAGACCCAGGGAAGCCATCATTGGGGGGTAGGTGTCAAGAAAATGCTTTGTAAGAAAAGGGGACACAGGGGAGGCGGTGAAGGAGAAGAGAGCAAGCTCTCAGAAGATGAAATATAAAATAGGGAAATAGGTCAAAAGTGTAAGAAACAGATTAAAAGGGAACAGAGAAAAATAAAAGAAAGAGAAAGATGAGAGAAAAGACAGGAAGAAAGACAAGGGGAAATTCCACTAAGAATTAAAAATGGCTCTGGAGATCACTGCAGAAGCCTTCAAACGTTCATACAGACCCATGTGAATACTGGGAGATTGCTAGTCTGGCTCTGTAGTCTTGGTTTCTCAAGAGATACCTCTAGTATATCTATGATGCTTTGGTCAGTCCTAGTCACGTGAGCATCAACAAATATCTATCATATATGACTGACTTATGACATTAAGGTCTATATCTTATTTTCACTATGAGTCCATTGCAGGTTAGCTAGCGCTATGTTCTACAGCACCCTTGCTTAGGGACTCAGACTAAGGGAGACCCCAGAAGAGGGAGGGCAAGACATCATGTAATAGTTTATAGGGCTTCTTCCCCAGGGCCATTTCACAGGCCACCATGACTATGGATGATCCCTAAGGGGAGACCCCTTAAACCTACTATGTACTTGAAAGTTCTGGAAATACTTGATTGAAGTAATGATCACCATATGATAAATCCACAGGGCCAGTTTCTGGCATACCCCACTGATACTGATATATTTGTTAATAAGCCATTTGTCTTTCTGTTTGTGTGCTCCCATGTGAGAAGTCAGAGGTCATAGGTGTCTTTATCACACTCTACCTTATTCCCTGAGACAGAGCCTCTCACTCCCCCTGAAACTCACTGACTTGCCTCTGCCTGCTCCACTAACTCTGGAGTTTCAGGAACGCATGGCCATGCCTGACTTTTATGTGGCCACTGGGGATTCACACTCAGGTCCTCATGCTTGCACAGCAAGCCCCTTACCCACTGAGCCATCGCCCCAGATGCTAACCTGGTATCTTCTTAGACAGAAATCATGCATCTGTAAAATAGTAAAAAAAAAGAAGTAATCTGACAAAATAATAAAGAAAAAAATTCTCATCTGGCCTTCTCAGCTTTCTGGGAGGCAGACAGAATCTCCGAGAGATAAAGTGACCTATCCAGGCTGACACTGCTGGTGGACCAGCAAGGTCTTAATTCCCACATCCCCATGCCAGTTGTTCCATGCCAGGGTGCTTCTAGTAGTTTAATAAATATCTGCTTATTTGAAGTACCAGATTAATTTCCACTTTGGAACAAGCTTTTAATTACTACTATAAGGGAAGGAAGGGTTTCTTGCCAAACGCCTGGGCGCTGCCAAGTTCCTTGTACCTCCAGTCATGAATTCCAACCACATAAATAAATAGAAGGCAATTAGGAGTTTGAAATAAGAATCTGGGTAGGATTAGAGAGAAATGTTTGATGATACACATTATTGTTTCTGCAAAACATAGACTTACTTTTGGCCATTAGAAGTATATGCATAACAACATATGTATATATGTGTGTATGCGTATACACATAGCCATATTTTCATCTATATAAAATATTTCCAGAAGCGTTTCCAAAAACGTGGTAATAGTGGGAGGGGATCTACAAGCAAGAGAGAGAAAGTCATGCATTTCCCTGTGTGCCCTACTGTATTCTCTGAAAATTTTCTCTACATTAGCATTACTTTTTCAATAAAACAGTATTAATAGGACAATAGGAGAAGGGTGGTTTTTTTTTAAGTAGCAGATGTCAAGAAATGCTTAATGAGACTGCAGCATCTTTTAGGGTAACATGAAATAGAACAAGATGAGGAGAAAGGACTAAAATGGAAGCAGCCAGCAGCACTTAGCAGCAGGCAGTACATTTTTTTAGCAGGTTGCAATATATTTTTATGACAGACAAGCATAATTTAAATATCATTAGCTAGGGTAATCGAGATCTAGGTTCGAGACCTCCAGAGGCACTCCCAGCTCTTGCTGTCGCTCTAAGGGGAAGGAGGTCACGGGAGCCTCTGTGGCTTCAGATGACCTCCCTGTGAATATCCTGTGATTTAGATGCCCTCTATCCACGTGTGCTGTGCAGTACACTTGGGTTTGTCAAAGAACAATCCAGAGGGCATGGATGTAGCCGATAGAGTGCCTAGCATGCACTGAGCTCTGGGTTAAATCCCCAGTACTACATAAAACCATGGTGTGGTGGTATACACCTGCAATCTTGGCACTTGTATGTAGAGATGGGTGGATCAAGAGTTCAAGGTCATTTTCAACTACATAGTTAGTTCAAGGCCAGCCTGGGCTACATAGAAATCCTATCTCAAGAGAAAAGATTGTTTTTTTTAAAAGGGAAGTTCAGGCAGCCAGTAGCAAGATTAAGAGCCTTGGCAACAGAAACATGTGGTTTGTATTCTACACCACCCGTCTATTAGCTGTGAAACCCTGAGCAAATTACTTAATTTCTCTCCATTTTCGATAAGGTTGGGTAATGTCTTGCCTTCAGAGCTGCTGTAGAGATTAGCTTAATGGAAATAGAGAAAGTTCCTGGTACTCATTGGGGGCACGAAAAATGTGTCATTCCCTTCTGAAGCCATCCCAATGAGCTCACTGAGAAAACCAGCTTCAGAGCAGACCCGAACTTATCCGTTTCTGGGATCCATCTCTTTCCCTTAAGTGAGACCCTTGCGAGGGGAAGAAGGATGGAGCAGGTCCAAGGACAGGTGACAGCTTACCTCTTGGTCCCAACCAGTGTGCCTACACATGGTTACCTCAACAAGGAATGGGTACTGTAGCAATGAACGCATCTGCTCATCCATCCCCTCAGGCATCTGTTCAACAGATGTTTATGTGAGCACCTGCTACATGCCAGGCACGGAAGCAGATGCCAGAGGTCACCGATAAACCCAGGAGTTGGAGCTCTTGCCCACAGTAATCTTATCATTCATGAAGGACAGGCCATGTGGTCATTGACTAAATCACTCAAATAAATGACAAATCAGAGTGGTGCCATGTGTTGTCTAAGACTGTGTGCAAAAGCCCTGCTGCGGGAGGAAGGAAAAGGGTGGAACTAAGAGAGCAGAGACTGCTGGGAGAGAAGCAAGGTGTGGGATGACGAGGGGTGACTCTGGGGAGTTCCTGGGAGGCCAGGCAGAGTTTTCCTTAGGACCTTCAGAGAACGGAGGTTCTCTGCCAGGAACTGAAAAGCAGAGAGCTGAGCTGACAAGGTGCATTACACTCTCAGCTGTGAGCAGGTGGAAGAGAAAGGGGGAAGGCTGGCGGCCATGGCTCCAGTCATCTGTGCTTCCTGAATGGAATTCAGATAGCCTAAGGGAGTCCTTGTCCTGTGTATGTCCCCTAAAGTTGCTCAGGAGAGTGGGGAGGGCTACAGGAAGGGGGGCACAGAGTCTGGGAGCTTTATTTCAAAATCAGCAAGAGTGGAGCTGTAATTCTTGCGGGAGAGGGTGACACTGAGTCTGTCTTTAAGAAGATAGCCTGGCTTTCAATACTCCCCTTGGCTGCCATGTTTTCACAACTTTCTCCTATCTCTCAGACACAGGCTCTTATTATTCTCAATGACCTTTGGGGATTCTTACAGATTCTATTAGTCAGAGAGTAAACTGGGGTGGAGGGACTGTGTGTACCCGCAGGAACCTGTCAAACACCCCACAACTCCATGCTACTCCAATCCCTGTTGGCATATCTGTTTGTGTGCATATGTTGTGCATGTGTGTATATGTTCATGTGTGCATTTAGCTGCATGTATGCATATGTATGCATTTGTGCATGTGTGTCTGTGAGTATGCACGTATGTATCTGTGCTTGTGTGTGCATGTATCTCTATGTGTATTGGTGTTTGTGTGTGTGTGTATCTGTGTGTGTTTCTGTGTCTGTTTCTTTCTCTCTGTTTGTGTGTGTGCCTATGTGACTGCCTGTGTGTGTGTATCTGATTCTGTATGGTATGCATGTGTGTGTGTACATCTGTTTCTGTGTGCTTATGTATGTACATGTGTGTATAAAGTTAAGAAAACAATCTTGGGTGCAATCCCTCAGGTACCATTTCTTTTTTAAAACTTATTTGAGAAAAAAATGTTGTACTGGCCTGGAAGGCACTTACTAGGCTGGGCTAAGTGGTCAAGGTTCCTATTGTCCCGTCTTCTTTGGTACTAGTATAAGAAGCATGTCTATCAAGCCTGGAATTATTTTATTTAATTTTATTATATTTAATTTTGAAATAAGTGTTCACTATAATGCCCAGTCTACTTGAGACATGGCCCACCTCTGCTTCCCGAATAGCTGCTGGAATTAAAGGCACATGCTGCTTCGCATGGCTCCTTCCAGCACTGTGACAGACTGTGAGGAGGAATGGATTCCAAATCTTTCTTTCACGTTTGCCAGGGGATATCTGCATGATGTGTGCATACATGTGCATGTTTGTATGTATATGAACACATGTGTGTATGGGTGCCCCTAGGTAGATATGGGTAAGCATTCATGCTTGAGTCTGTACCACTCCATACCTTATCACCTCCATTGATGTCAGGGATCTTCCTTAACCTCTCTTCCAATTTATTCTTTGAAGCAAGACCTCTTAATCAAACCCAAAGCTCACAGATACAGCTAGTCTTGCTGGCTTGCTTGCTCCTAGGATCCCCTGTTGAGCTCAGCCTTCTGGAACTGAAATCAGCTGTGAGCTGCAATCCCCTCTCCTAGTATGTACATTGAATGGTTCCGTGGATCCAGACTCCAGTCCTCACACTTGTGAGGCAAGTTCCAGATCCACTGAACCCAGAAACAAGTCTTAAAATGGTACCTGAAACAAATGGTTCTCAATCCTGGTTGCACATTCCAACTGACTGGTTGTGACTTTTAAAAAAAAATGGCTGGGTTCTCTCCTAGACCAACAAAGAACTGCTGGGCAAGGGCCAAACATCAGAGCTTCTTCAGAGCCCCAGGGGGCTGTGGACCCAAGAGGGCGGTTCCTGCCTCATCTTCAGACAAGCTCACCAACGGTTATGTGAGCATTGGAAAAGTCACCTCTGTTGGGGACTTCTGTTCCTGTCTATACATTTGTATCATCTGCCCTGGAACTCTAGAATAGCAATTACAGCAGAGGACACATGACGACATTCATAGTGAATCCTGAGTACCAGACTGTGAGTACCATGGATCCCTCCACCAAGTGCCTTCTCTGAATGTAGGCTGTGGCATCACAAAAAGAACCCTGATCTTGGAGATTCATATTTTAGGTTTCTAAGAATGGGTACTCTGGATTTTTACATTTTTAGTGACTCTCTGATGGCTGTTAGACTGCCTGGCGTGTAGCAGGGGCTTCAGTGAACACCTACTGAATAGGTGGCTGAACTGCTTGTGGGGTGATTTTGCAACCTTCTAAGTAACGCACTTTGTAAACAATGCAGTTATTGTGGATCAAATGTTATGAGTGAGAACACTAAAAAACATATCTGACCTCTGAAGGTCTCAGAATGCCTCCTCTAACAGGTGATGCCATTCTCAGATCTGAAAGCAGGAAGCCGGACCACATCTCCCTGATGCTCCAAATCCTTCCAGCGCTAATGGTCCCCATCAGTGGGTGACATTTAAAGAAGCATTTGTGGTTCAGATGAGAGATGTCCCCCACAGTTTCATGTGTTGGAAGACTTGGTTCCCCAGTGAATGGCACTGTTTAAGAAAGCTATGGTACCCTTAGGAGATGAATCCTTACTAGAGAAAGAAAGTCACTAAGGGTCAGGTCTTGATGCTTTATAGCCCATCCTCACTTTCCTGTTTGCTTCCTCTCAATCAAAAGTGTGTGTGATGGGCCAGCTGCCTGCCCCTGCAGCTGTCCCTTCCCCATCATGATGGACTGTACCTCTCTGGAACTGTGAACCACAATAAATCCTCTCCCTTAAATTTCTTTGGTCAGAGTATGTTATCACAGCAACAAAAGAGAAACTGAGGCAGAAACAAAGATGAGAAAGTAGGCAGCATCCTCTGGAATGCATTTTAGATGGGACTTTAAGTTTTATAGTCCCTCCATAGTGCAACCCTCCTTACCACCGCTCTGCTATGTTTCCCAACAGTGAGTCATTTCATCAGCAACATGGTCCAGAAACATTAAAGTAAATTAGGAAGAAATGGTAGCGATGGCTGCATAGAAGAATTGAGGATGGGCTATTACCATTGCTGGGAACTGAAAGACCGCTACCAAGAGGTTAGAGATAGAGAAAGACAGATGTCAGTGTTACACATGGTGTGGCCACTCCTGATGTGCCTGTTACAACTTAGGTGCAGTAGATTCCTCCCAAGTTCTAAAAAAAATGCTGTTACCATCCCATGACATGGAACATTTGCAGAGACATCCTTCTCTTTCACCATGTGCACCAAGACCTGCACAATCTCACCTTGAATATCTTCCATACATCTGTCCTGTGATAGTGAATACCGATTGCCAACTTGACAGGATGGCAAATCACCTAAGAGACAAACCTCTAGGAATGGCATGGGGGAGTGACTATATTATGCTAATTGAGGTGGAGAGACTCACTGTAAATGTGGGTGTCACTATTCTATGGTCCCAGTCTGAACCAAAAGGAAGAAGCAAGCAAAACACCAATATTCATGGCTCTCTGCTCAGTGGCTGCCTAACGCCCCTGCCACTGTGCCTTCCCCACCACAATGGGCTGTGCCCGTGAGTATGAGCCAAGATCAACTCTTCCTTCATTGTTCCTCTCAAATGCCTTATCACAGCAGCAACAAAAGCAGCCAATATGCACACTGATCCGAAGTCTTTCCCAGTCACCTGCCTCTAAGCATTCTTGACACTTTTCTCCCTCTACTCAGCTGAATGACTGCACCAGGACACAGCTGGCAGATTACCCATAACCCCATATTAGAAGAAAACTCCCTAGTCCCTCTTTCTAAGGACCCTAGTGAATTGCTCCATGGCACCAATCTAGCCCACTGCTATTGACATGTTCATTTATCTCCCCGTGGTGTATCTTTCTATTAGAACATCAGTACCTGAAGGATAAGGTGCCATTTTATCTTGCTCATGCACAGTTCCTGGCCTCTGGCAGAGTTTCAGTGAACATTTGTTGGGTAAATGAACAAATGAATGAATACTGACTGGGGTAAGCCCATATTTCATATTCTTGCATAGCAAAGACCCTATTGTGTATCCTATGCTTCCCCACTTTGCCCCAGCCATATACTACATATGCTCTTTAATTTAAAAAAAATCACTTCTCCATAAACTACAATGGCTTGCACATGCCTGGGCATTTTTACACGCCGGTCTTCAGACGACGACAGCATTCTTTCCCTTCTAGCACAGCCTGCATATCTTTGAGGAACACTTTCACACTTCATGTCTTCTAACAGCTCCCCTGTTCTCTGCCAATTTCTCCTCTTCACCCAATTGCCACTCAGATCCCTCTCCTGGGTCTTCCTTTCAATTTCATTGTGTTCATCTGTTTAAACGCCTGCCTCCTGCACTGGGCCATGAGCAATTCAGGAGCAAAGACGCCTTTTGTTCATTGTATTTCCAGCAACACTTGGGATACAGTGGACAGATTTCTGTGAATCATATCTGACATCCCAGAAAGTGGTCCACATGCACGCTGGTTCCATTAGCAGGTGCAGAAACTAATTACCAGACAAACTGAAGAGTGGGGACACTTGGAACTCTTGAGCACCCTGAGGGCTTACCTAGGCATGTTCTTTATCTTTGGGATGAAATTGTGACAGTGATGAGCAGGAACCCAAGTCCATTTTTGATGATAAAGTCAGATGGGTTCCACTAGGTCTTGCTGCTGGAAATCACCTTCTTGTGGCAAACATTGACTGCCTGCTATGTCTCAGGCACTGTGAGAAGAACTAGGACCTCCCAAGGCAGACAGCATGCAGCCATGAGCCAAGGAACGAGTGGTTTCCTAAGAGCCAGGAAAAATAGGCATTACTGTTCTCCAGGCTCCTTCAACGGAATGATGACTGATGGGTGTTGGTAAATTAAGAGCTTACCCAAAGTGGTTGGAGGAGGGAGTATTCAAGCAGTTGTCCAAGAAAAGAGGTGATTTTGTGGTATCATCCTAAGCATGATGTAGCAGGCAGCACTAGAGCCCCTGACTCACATATAAGGGTGAGTGGACACTAAGGAGCCTCTGAAACCTGCATTGTTCAACTGTCTAAGTTATGTATACATGCAAACTCTAGGATAGCCCCTCCCCCTAGGATTAAAATCAGAGCCCCAACTCAGCTGCACCTATGTTGGAAATAGATCTCTCAGACAAAGGCCCATGGCTTTCCTGGATAACTTGTCCTGTTGTTCTAGAACATTCTATTGCCATGCCAGACCATCATGACCAAGGCAACTTATCAAAGAGAGCAGTTAATCTGGGCCCCCATTGTGTCAGAGGGCTAGAGTCCATGACTATCATGGGCTCCATTTGCAGACTTCGGATCTTTCTAGTTTGGAAAGACGTGTCTCTAAGTTTTCTGTGCATAGAGGAAGGATGAACCACATCCCAACCACCAGGCTGCTCTCCTCTGGCTCAGCACTCACCAGATAGTAAAGAGGCAGCGATCTTACACTAAGTGCAGGGTGGGCTCTGGGAAGATTGGCATCTGTGTCTGCAGATAGTCTCCACTTCCCTATCTCTTCCTATGACCAGGATGCTAACTCAGGGCTTAAAAAAGATTTTTCTGATGCATAGCCGTTCAGGAGTGTCTGGATTTATCTTTATTTTGGTTTGAAAACCCAGATTATACCTGTTGTGTTCATCAACAGAAAGGCTCTGCTGTCTAGAAGGAAATCATAAACTTTATAAATGACCCAAGGAATTGCAACAGCAAACAATTAAGCTGGTAGCTTCAGCCAGCCCTCTCCTTTCTTCTTGGAAGGTGTTTTAGGATGTGCATAATGCTGTCATTAAATTTATCACTGATGGCCTTTCCAAGGTTACTTAAATTTCACAGCTCCAGACTGGTATCCACTGAACTAATTCAGAGTGGCAGGAAGCTGTTTTGAAACACAACACCCTTCTCAGAAAAGTCTAAACTACTAAAATAGTCTTTATTTTACTCCTTAGCTTATAAATGTTCTTGCAATTAGAGGAGATCATATTGACTGATTACATCAAATAATTGGTTAATTAATAAAGAAACTGCCTAGGCCCATTTGATAGGCCAACCCTTAGGTGGGTGGAGTAAACAGAACAGAATGCTGGGAAAAAGAAGCTGAATCAGAGAGTCGCCATGATTCTCCCACTCCAGACAGACACAGGTTAAGATCTTCCATGGTAAGCCACCTCGTGGACTACACAGATTATTAGAAATGGGTTAGATCAATATATAAGAGCTAGCCAATAAGAGGCTGGAACTAATGGGCCAGGCAGTGCTTAAAAGAATACAGTTTCCATGTAATTATTTCGGGTAAAGCTAGCTAGGTGGCAGGACACAGCCCCACCGCTCCTATTACAACAAATAATAGTCAGGTACAGAACAATTTGGAGAACCTGCTAGTACTCCTGAAAGACACCCATGGACCCTACACCAGACATGCTGCTGCTGATGTTCCATCTGCCTGAACAACACCATACAAAGCAAAACTCTAAGGATCAGAGGATCAGTGTTCTACAGCCATAGGACCAGGATTGGCTCAACCCTCTGCTGAGATGATGGTTCAAGCATTTGGTGAATGGAAAGAGAAAATGAAATATACCATGACAGAAAGTCATGACCAAGGCAACTGTGGTGGTTTGAAAGAAAATGGCTCCCAAAAGGAGTGGCACTATTAGGAGGTGTGGCCTTGTTGGAAGAAATGTATCACTGTGGGAGTAGTCTTTGGGGTCTCCTATGCTCAAACTATGGCCAGGGTCACAGTTCACTTCCTGTTGCCTGTGGATCAAGATGTAGAACTCTCAGCTCCTTCTCCAGCACCATGCCTGTCTGTATGCCACCATCTTTCCTACTGTCTTAGGGTTTTCATTGCTGTGTAGACACCATGACCATGACAATTCTTATAAATGAAAATACTTAATTGGGATGGTTCACTTACAGTTTCATAGGTTCGGTCCATTATCATTATAATTGGGATCATGGAGGCATGCCGACCGACATAGTACTGGAGAGGTAGCTGAGAGCCCTACATCTTGCAGGTAACAGGAAGTGCACTATCACACTGTGGGAGGCTTAAGCAAAACAGATCTCAAAGTCCATCCCCACAGTGACACACTTCCTCCAACAAGGCCACACCTCCTAATAGTACCGCTCCCTTTTCTTTCAAACCACCACACCCAACATGATGATAATGGTCTAAACCACTGAAACTGTAAACCACCCTGAAATAAATGTTTTCTTTTATACGAGTTTCTATGGTCATGGACTCTCTTCATAGCATAGACATAGCTATGACAGTGATATACAAAAGTAAGCCATTAACTTGGGGTCTCATGGTTCCAAAGAGTTAGATAACATGACTACCATGCTGAGAAGCAAGGCAGCAAGCAAGTGGGCATGCTGCTGGAGCAGTAGCTGGGAGCTCCCATACTGAGACAACAATTAGGAAGAATTAATTACACTCACTGGGAATAACATGAGTTTTTGAAAGCTCAAAGCCCGCCCTCAGTATAAGGTCACATTTCTTAATCCTTCCCAAACAGTTCCACCAACTGGGGACCAAACATTTAAATATATGAGCCTATGGGGGTCATTTTCCTTCAAACCACCAAAATTGCATTTTATTTAGCCATAAAGAAAAGCAAAATGTTGTTGTTTACAGGAAAATGAATGAAACTGGATGTCATATTAAACAAAAATAAGCTAGACTCAGAAAAATGATTTCCCTTCATATGTGGATGCATAATCATATATAAGTGTTTGTGTGTGTGTGCTTATGTATGCATACACATATACATATATGGCATAAAATTACAGAGGGCACCATTTGGGGTAAGAATGAACTAGTGGAAAGGAGATAGGAGAGGGTAAAGTGAGATGAACATAATCAAGTATAAAAACTTGAATGAAATATTTTTATGAAACCTAGCACCACACTATGAATATGTGCTAATAAAATCACTTTAACTTGGGCACTTGCTCACTTTGTTCTGGAGATGAACCTTAAATTCCTTTGTAGTGCTCGGGAAAAGAAAGCAAGGCTATGAGTAACAGTAGGAGAGATAATACTGGTCACTATTTCTAAGAGAATTTGTCTATGCTGTGCATTTTATCTACAGTTTCAGTAACCATCAAAGTCCTCCTTGGTAATCTTACAATGCCTATTTTATAATTCACAAAGATTATACAACTTGTTGCAGAGTGCATCTAATCCAAGAGAATCTGTTTCACGTCTTTCTTTTTCAGCTTTTCCATAGACCCAGAAATGGGATGCTAGACATTTATAAAGATGTACTACACAAAACAGGAAAAGAAACTGATTTAAAACTCAGGATGTTTTTAGAGAAGGACCCAGAGGCTGTTTACTGGCCTTGGCAAAAAGATGTCTTATCATCTCCTAAGAGTCACATGGAGTCAGTGACAATTATTTGAGCATTCTTACTGTAGTATTGACATGATGACTTGGAAGGTGACCAGGACAATTGGTATAGGAGTTCCTTCTGTTTGTGTGTTGCTTTCATTGGTTAAGGAATAAAGAAACTGCCTTGGCCTAGTTGATAGGGCAGAACTTAGGTAGGCAGAGAAAATAGAACTGAATGCTGGGAGGAAGAAGGGCAGAGTCAGAGAAGCCATTAGAATCTTTGGTAAGCCACTGCCATGTGGTGATACACAGATTAATGGAGATGGGTTAAACTAATACGTAAGAGTTAGCCAATAAGAAGTTAGAGCTAATGGCCAAGCAGTGTTTTAATTGATACCGTTTCTGTGTGGTTATTTCAAGACTAAGCAGCCATGCAGCCAGGACGAATAAGCTGCCCTCTCCCCTGCAACAGACAATGACCTGATACACTGAAATTGTAGGAGTCTAAAGCTGAATGCTCTCTGGGAAGATGTCAGTGCCAGCTCTTAGTCTTAGAGCTAAGAAGATGGCAATCTAGGAAGAACAGGAGATACTATCAGGCTCCACAAAGTATTGGCAGTGGAGTCAGGATTGTAACCTAAGGGTCCTACTCCTAGGCTGTTATACTATATGTGTGTGTGTGTGTGTGTGTGTGAGAGAGAGAGAGAGAGAGAGAGAGAGAGAGAGAGAGAGAGAGAGGAGAGAGAGAGAAGAGAGAGAGAGAGAGAGAGAGAGAGAGAGAGAGAGAGAGAGAGAGAGAGAGAGATATCAGGAATTAAAACCTATTATCTGGAACATGACAGACAAATGTTCTGCCACTAAACCCATAACCGAAGCTTACTTTTAGCTTTAGTTTTGAGATAGCACCTCACCAAGTTACATAGGCTGAACTTGAACTTACTCTGTATTCCAGGCAAGCCTTGATCATGTGAGCCTCCTGCTTCTACCACCTAAGTACCTAGGATATAAGTCTATTATGCACGCATGATACACACGAATGTGTATGAGTGTGGGTGTCAATCCTTGCTTTCTACCTTACTTAAGATGAGGTATCTCTGTTTTCCTCCCTTCCATTTTTCTTTTCCTTGCTGTTGTTTGGTATTGCATCAGCCAGACTATTTGGCTGCTGAACCTTTGGGGATTCTCCTGCCTCCACCTCCCATCTTGCTATAGATATACTGGGGTTGTAGATGCACAGTACTGAGCCATTTTCTTTCAAACCACTCATGACCTTACATGGACTTCAGAGATTTGGACCCAGGTCCCCACGTTGGCATAATAAACACTACAAGCACTGAACAATATCCTCAACTTATGAAGGATTCTAGTCTTATAAAAGATTTCATTAGCCTGAAGTCAAGATGGAGAGGTGTATCTAGTCTAGTTGAGTATTAGTGTTGCAAGTTAGCCAAAACTGTAGAGGAGAAAGAACGGTCTACCCTGAGAGTTTGAGAAAGTATCAACCAGAAGTGGGGAAAGATGACATTATGTATAAGACACTTAGAGGCCATGGAAGTGAGTCTGCTGACAGCTGAGGGGGTCAGAATCCTCAAAATGGGAAGCTATCACTGAGCTCTGTGGCTGGCTGGCAGCAAAATTAGGACTGGAAGGAAGGTTTCCCATGTGTTGCTATGATAAAGCTACCTAACAAAAAAGCAACTTATGAGACAGAGGGGTTTTCAGTTTCCAATTCCAGGGGATGGTCCATCAAAGCAGAAACAGCTAGCTGCATCATACCCAGAGGCAAGAGCAGAGAACAATAAAGTCATGATGCTCTCCTTCTGGCTTGGTTATGCTCAGCTTGATTGTTCTACTCAAATACAGTTCAAGACTTCTGCTTAGGGAATGGTGATGCCTACAGTGGCCTGGTTCTCCTACATAAATTAAGTAAAACAATCCCCTACAGATGTGCGCATAGCTCAATCTAATGTAGACATTTCTCATTAAGACTCTCTCCCTAGATGAGTCTAAGTTGTATTAAATTGAAAATGAAAGCTACCCATCATACTTAGTCTTAAATTCCTGTTGTTGCCCCTTTAACCTCCTTTCCCCTAAGGTCACACCTTATTCCCATCCATATTAATAACCTAGAGCTCAATAAGATACTTGTTGGGGGAACATTCTAGACAAATGGTCAGGTAATAAGGACCTCTCAAGAAGAGGAAACTTCTGGTATCTGAAAGAATTAATATTTAATTATAAAAAAGAAATAACAGCATAATGAAGTAATTAAATTCAGACCAACACATTTCCACATTGACTGTTTTTAAATATGTATCAGCTCTATTCTTGGTAGGCATATAACTGTGCTTATAATTATAACAAGTATCACTTGTTAGCCACTAATTTTAATGTATTGTTTGACCCTTAAATTTATTTAGTAAGTAAATATTCTTACCCTAGAGACAGAATGCTAGTTGCCTATCTCAATATCTCTTCTAGTTTCTGTTCTGTTGCTGTGACAAACACTCTGAGCAAAAGCATCTTGTGAAGTGCATGGGGGGAGGGGTTTATTTGACCTGTGCTTACAGGTCACATTCCATCACGAAGAGAAGTCAGAAAAGGAACTCAGGCCAGGACTGAAGCAGAAGCATGGAGGAATGTTGCTTCCTGGCTTATTGATTAACCACACTTAGCTAACTTTATTCTAGGGGTGGTATCACCCACAGTGGACTGGACCCTCCCCCATGAATCATCAGTTGAGCCAGTCTCTCACAGGCATGGCCACAGGCCAATCTGATGAAGATAATTCTATCCATGACAACATACTTTCTTCCTTTAATTTGAAAAAAAAATAAAAATTTGGATTGCAACTGGATATGTTTTTGCCTTGACAGCTTAATATATTTCTTGGATACTGTATATGTTGCTATATCACTAAGTTCTTCCCAGTGAAATGTAAGAAAAATGATAATATGATCTTTCTAGAATGTTCTTTTAGGGGGATGATTAAACCCTCTTTTTTCTTCTTCCTTCCTCTTGCTTCTTAGAACCCAGATGTGATATTAGAATCCCAGTTACCATTTTAAACCATAAGGTTAGTGACTGCATCCTAGACATGGTTAATCAAAGGGTCCCCGAACATTTGTGCATCTAATGCACCAATGCTAGACAACCTATTCTGTAATATCCCATTGTACTGGGAAGATTCAATTTTTTAAAGCAACAAAACTTTGGGCTGTTGATCATATGTAATTAAAACAATATTGACTAAGTCTCTTCTAATTTAAGAATAAGGGACACAGAGAGGTTAAGAAACACCAATTTATATAGCAGATATGATGCTAAATACATTGTATAAACATATTATTTTTCTTGGGGTCATGGGAAGAATATAATCTCTTAGGTTCTCTCCTTTTTGGATGAGGGACGTCTGGTGAGTTCTGGCTTATCTATTATCAGAGGAAGTGACAAGTTCCACTGTAGGCCAGGCAATGCAATTCCCTGCATCGTCCCCTGAGTTTGCCATTCCCACATGGTAGTGACTGTCCATGCTGAAAATTGGTAGTTGAGGATAGAGGACTATGAATCCTCAATGACTGCAGGGAGTTATGAACCCCTCCTAAGCCCAAACACATCAGACTGTGATGGAGCAGATGACTGAACCCCAGGGAACATAAAGGCACTGAGACTGAGGGGCCATTACTCTTGCTGGTATTGTTGAGGCTTCTTGTCTAATCAGTCTGTCCCAATTGGTGGGTTCTAGGCTCAGTAGGGGATGATGTCTAAAAAGAAAAATGTGTAGAGAACCTAAGAAAGACACCCGTTGTTAAACGTTGGTGTCCACATGCTCTTATACACATGTGCATGCATGCACACACACACAGACACATACATATACATATGCATTCGAGCATATACACATGCAAACCACACACATTTAATAGCATATTCTTCACTACCCAATACTTTACTACCAAATTGTAGAGGGAAAACTACTACAAATGAATAGGGGAAGATGGAGACAGCGTCAGTGAGCCACCGACTGGAAGGCTTTGGAGATGAGAGACAGGCTGAACAAAACCAGGATTAGATAAGGGACGCTATAGGAGGATACAGACCCTACACCATACCTGAAGTATAGGTGAAGTTTGCAGGGCTAGAAGGAAGCTAAAGAAGTAATTCAAAGGAGAAAAGTCACCGCCAAGGGTTTCCATTCACCAAGAGGGATCAGACTGCTACAGTGCTTGGAACTTGATGCATAAAGATAAACCAGGGTTTTTGTTCTGGAAGAGCCTAGAAGGAGAGAGTACGTCTGTGGACAGCTGATTACCACGGAATGCAGAGTGCTTTAAGGGGGCATAAGTGAGATTTCCTGGGACCCAAAAGAACAGGGGAGGAAAGAAGGGAGGTGTTAGATGGCAGGGAAGGGGGTGTTCAGGAAAAAGATGAAGATGGAACTACCGTTTGGAATGAGCTTTCTTAAGAGAAAGCTTATCGTGACTGTGTGAGACATGATGGCTCCTAAGGTGGGAAAACGTTCAAAAAGGACAGGACATACATCAGAGACGATACAGACAGTAAGACAGGCTCCCCTTTTAACACAGAGAGCAACTCCCTTAAGAGGGATTGCTAATAGTCAGAGTAAAAGAATCATAGGATGGTTGACGGGAAAGGCCCAGAGAAGAAGGAACCTTAAAAGGAATTCCAAAAACAAAAAATGACTTTTATATCCTTTCAGTAGGTGGAAGGAAGATGTGCACATCATGCCTTTGTCTAGGACAGTGTCTGTGACAAGGAACATGGAGGAGTCAGGTAAAGGGTAGGACCATAAACAGGAGGCTGTGGAAACCACACCACACAGGATGTTTGCATTTTTTCTTTCTCTTTATTTATTCTGTTTGTCTTTTACATTGTGTATCTTGATCTCATTCATTTTCCTATCCCTTCACATCTGCCCTCTGCCCCTGTAACAGCCCCTCCAATAAAACAAAATTTAAGAGAAGAAAGGGAAAAGGAAGAAAAAGGGAAAGAATTAAAAATCTCATCGTGGAAGCTGCAATGTGATACAGTGAGTCACACAGAAAATCCCTTTGTCTGTGTTCCTTTACTTGCAAGTGTTCATTGCAAAGAGTCATTGGTCTGATTCAAGGCCTCTGGTTTCTATTACATTATTGGTGCTGGGCACCCACTAGGCCTCTTCTGGGTATCCTGTTGTTGCCCTGTGTTGTGGAGATCCTGCAGCTTTGGGTCTGCAAATCAGGTCCCTTCCTGTGCTCCAGCAGTCCATATAGGGTGGATATTCAGGCCAAGCCATGCCCTGGATCTGGGCCTGGGCAGCTGCGAGATTGGTTCACCCACCGGTTCTCCCCAGTCCTCACCACCAGGGTGAGCTCTCCAGCACTGCCCAGCTAACTCACCTCTTGCACCTCTTGCAGCAATGAGCGAGGGGTAGGGCCAGGACTCCTGCTTTCATGCACTCAGGGTCTGTTCTCCTACCCCTATCCCATCAGGACCAGCTCTACGGCGTTACCCCTGTGAGGTACAAGGACAGCTCTCCTGCTCTCATAACCCCATGGCCAGCTCCTCCACCTGTAACAGGCATTGATGGGTACAAGTGGAGAGGGCGTCTCTCCCTTGCCCATGCGGCCAAGTGTCAGATGAGTAATGAGAACAGCTCTCCCTTGCTCAGAACATCAGGGCTGGGTCAGCTCTGCTGTGCTGCCTAGGCTGGGGGAAGGACCTGCTTTCCTCAGCGCTGCACCTGGTAAGGGGGAAGGGTCCAACTCTCATCTGCTGCAGGAAGTAAGGGCCAAGGAGTAAGGGGTATCCCTCCCCTGCCCACACTGCCATATGACAAACCAGTAGTGAGAACAACTCTCCCAAGAATACAGCTTCAGAGCTCGCTCACCCTCACCTCCACTAACCAGGCTGGGGGTGGCTCTCTTGTGTCACTCAGACAAGGTACAGGGCCTGATCTCCACTCCCCCAGTGTTGCAGCTGGTGTTGGGCAGAAAGAGCTCCCCAGGCCAACTCCCTCACCTGCCTCAGGTGTTGATGAGTGGTGGTGGGGGGGGGATTACTCTTTCCCCTGCCCATGCCACCAGACAACTGGGTAATGGGACAGTTCCTCCATGCTCACAACTAGGCTGGCGCATCCACACCTGTGCTAACAGAGCTAAGGATATTGTGTTGCAAGGTGCAGGATCTGCTCTCCCCATCTTGTGACTTCAGGGCCAATTCTTTTACCTGCCTCAGGTGTGGTTTTAAAAAAGAGAATTACATAGCGATGTGGCCCGATCATGTCAGGCTATGAGATCCAGCCAGCTTGCACGGACCAATCCATCATTTCCCAAGAGAGAGCGAGAGAGATAGGGAAGACAGATCATCAAGGCCCTGCGGGAGGATTTACCCAATACAGCAGGGAAGATGTCATGGGGTCCTGATGAGAACATGGTAATTGACAAGATGAAGCATGGGAAAGCATCTTAAACAATGGGAAACTCATCTATAGAGGGTGCGAGGAGGAGGACCGTGTAGCTGTGGACAGTCTAGCTGAGCAGGTGAAATAAGAGCATTCACACTAAGATGGAGAGATGAGAAACGAACCTGAAGAAAGAGGGGGAGGCAGTGAGGGATATTTACAAGTTCTAGAAAGAAAAGTGTACATGAAATACAGTAACTGGAAAATGCCCAATGCATAAATGGGAGCTACCTGGGTGGGAGGCCTTTAGAGGGGTGTGGACTAGATGTCACAATTCTTGGATGAGTGGCAGAAGATGAAATTTTGACTATAGCTTACAAACTTGGAAGGAATGGGCTGGAGAGATGGCTCACTGGTTAAGAGCGCTGGCTGCTCTTGCAGAGAAGTCAGGTTTAGTTCCCAGTGCCCATGAAGTGGCACAAGACCATCTGCAACTCCAGGTGTAGGGAATTCAGTGCCCTCTTCTGGCCTCTGTGGGTATTGCACATGCTTGGTACACATCCCTTCATGCAGGCAAACACCCATACAAATAAAATAGAGAGGTGGAAGTGTCAGTCAAGCCGAGTACAGAAAGCACCACTCTCTTGGGTCTCAGGTAGCCTTGGCTGAGATAGAGGTATGCAGGAGGAAACAAGAAAGAGGCCTTTTAATGGAGATGACTGAAAATGGGGATCTAAGTAGGGCTTCCAGGACCTGTTAGTTCCTCCTTTCCCCAAAATTTCAAACCCTGTACTCTGCCACCTTTTCCCAAGTGCATTTATGAACCAGCTGCCAACCATAAGTTGAAGATTGATAAATTGAATTTCATCAACTTTTTAAATGTCTGATATTGTAAAGCTACTTTTAGGAGGGTGAAAAAGGGAAATAAAGACTGGGAGAAAACTTCTGCAATATACAACTCTGAGGGAGAGATTCTATTTACAATATGAACCGAAGATTCACAAATCAATCATTAAAAAAACAAATGACTAAATTAAAAAATAAACAAAAGATTTTATCCAATGTTTTGCCATAGAAGAATTATGGATAGCAAATAAGCATGTGGAAGGGTCCTTGAAGAGTGGGGGTGACAGTGTTCATCTATCAGCCCGGCACTCAGGTACCTGTGGCAGAAGGACAAACCTAATGACTAGTGATGTGTGTGTATGGAAACTGCGTCGAGATAGTTTCTCAGACTTAGACTGGCAGGATAGCTCAATAGGTAAAGATGCTCACTACCAACACTGACAATCTGAGTTTAACTGACAGGACTCCCATGGTGGAGGAAGCAATGGACTCCCACATGCACATCAGGGCATGTTTACATCCACCCAAACACAGTACCAAAGGCTGGTGAGAACCAAGTCAAGGGAGAGCCACCCATTGTTGATGGCATTTGGAAACCAGTTGGCTTGTTTAGCTATGGCTTAACTCACATGTAAGATGTGATCAGTGACTCTGTCCTAGCTAGCTACCCAATAGAAAAGAGCACCAAGGCTACATAAACTCTGTCTGCGAGTATCTGTGGCAACATTATTAAAAATCATCAAAAACTAGAAGGAAATCCAACGTCCAATTGGTGAAAAAGCAATCTAGCTGTAGATGGTCCACATGATAAAATAGTATACAGCAATGAAAAGGAGCAAGCTACCGAGATATGGAATAACATATATAGGATCTTGCATTTTGCTAAGCCAAAGAAGATAGACTGAAAGGTCTAAACACTTTAGGATTTCGTGTCTGTATTCTAGAGTTAGTTATTCTAGAACATTTTAGAGTCAAGTCATCAAAACTGTTGGAAGAGAGAATAGATAGATGACTGAGTGCCAGGGACTGAGTCTGGGACAAGGCCAGACAAGGACCTGACTACAAAGAAAGAGGGAAGAACTTGGGGTGTTGGAAACACATACAGCGGCTCTCATAGATGCATGGCTGCTTTTGTTGTCAAAAGTCATAGACCTGTTCATCCACAGGTGAGTTACAGGTTGTAACCACGACTCTGTGACCTTGACTTAAAGCTCTAGTGCAGATGGGCATTTTTTCCCTAACAGCCATGCTGGGACTTGCAGCTACATCCCCAGGCCGATGGCTGACTCTTCTGAGGTGTAGCCTTGAATATGGTAGAGTGGAGAACAGTTTTTTTGGACAGATTCCTAGAGTAAAGTAACTGAGTGTGGCCAAAAAAAAAAAAAAAAAAAAAAACAGAAGAGGGGTCTCAAGGGGAGCTGCATTCTATGTGACGCCCATTGTTCTTATTCAGAGGACACTCCATTGACATACACACAATTAAGAAATTGTCAGCTCAGGCCCCTTGCACGCATGCCACTGTAGTTGTCTATGTTTAAGATCTGCATGAGAACAAACTCTTCAAAATTCCAAAATGGATGGGGGAGGGTCTCACAAAGCCCCACCCCTTGCTAAGGAGATCACTGCTGGGATGAGCAGAATCAGGATGCAGCCTCTAGTAGGTTGCTCATGTCCCAGTACGTGATCCTGTACCTATAGACAGACTAACAGTACAACTGGACTCATTGGTTTCAAAAAAAATGGCACATGAAGTTGGGAGGAACTTGGATGCTCCTGAGGCTTTGGAGCTTTTAGGAGTTTCTAGGAGATATTGAAGAGATGAACTAGAGGGTGAATCTGGTCAAAACATACTGAATACATATATGAAAATATCCAAAAATAAAAAACTATTTTCAATTGCCTATACAAAATTACTTCTATTAAAAACTTGAAGGCAAAAAAAACAAACCTTGAAGGCCAAGAATGTAGCTCAGCTGACACCTTGCCTACCTGGTTCCATCCCCAGCACTGCATAAGCTGGGTGTGGTCATGTGTGCCTGTAACACCAGCCCTCAGGAGGTGGAGGCAGGAGGATCCAATGTTTAAGGTCATTTTCAGCTACACCGTGAGTTCAAGGTCAGCCTGTGATAGGTGACTGAGACCCTTTCTCAACAACAGGGGTGGAGCTAGAGAGAGGTCTCAGCAGTTAAAAGTAATTGCTATTCTTGCAGAAAATCCAATATTGGTCCCTACTCCCAACCTCCACCCCCATCAGATGGCTACCTGCAATTCCAGTTACAGGGATCCAATGTCCTCATCTGGCATTTGTAGGGGTGTGTTGGGATGTGTGTGTGTGTGTGTGTGTGTGTGTGTGTGTGCGTGTGTGTGTGTGCGTGTGTGTGTGTGTGTGTGTGTGTGTGTACAGAAGCGAGGGAGAGGGTGTGGGAGGAGAGGGTGTTCCTCCACAGCCTTGGTTCCTTCAAGCTTCTGTTGTTGCCTTATTCACCTACACACAAAGCATTTCCAGGAAATGGAATCTGTGGAAGGGAATTCCCTGAGGCCAGGGAACTCTGACAGCAGCACAGGCAGCTCTAGGAACTAAGAGCTTTCAAAGGCCCCTGTGCTCAGCCAGCCCTCACTGGGACTTCCAAGAAGGTTGCCTCTAACACAAAGTCTTCAAGGCTGCTGGGAGGAGCCTCAGGAGCACTCGTTCCCCTTCCTGAGGGCTGAGGGAAACACTTTGCAGGCTGCACTCTGTGTTCCCATAGGGAAGCCCTTCCTTCATCTCATTTGGTTATCCATGAGATTTTCAGTGCCATGGTTTAAAGGGGTTTCCCTAGGATAAATTTTGAAACAAACGGCTATGAAATCCCAATGGGCCCCCAACTGCTTTACTTTGGTGACATGCCGTGAACCACCGGAATGAAAATGGAACCGGGGAAGAGAATCTATGCAAAGATAAAACCAGCTGAAAAGCAAAGACAAATGGAAACAAATCAGCTTCACAGTAGCGTGCCCTCAGCTCCCAGGAAAGTATCAATTAAAAGTATTAGCGGCAAATCCATCCAGAGGCCGCACACCGAAACCCCCTCTGTGCCTGTCTTACTGTTTACCTGGGTGTTTTAATTTGTACCTGAAATGCTTTCCTCCACGGTTTCGGTTTCCCATTGACTTTCTTCCTCTCCAGGCAGAATAATGACTAGATGCTTTTTAACATATGACTGTTTTGACAACACTGAATAAAATACATGAATTACCTCTTTATCACTTTATAAGGAGCCATATGATACAGCTAGCTATGTGTTGTGGGTGGAAATGGCTCAGCCAGGAAAGCGCCTGCCATAGGAAGTGAGGACCTGAGTTTGTGTAGCCAGTCCTCCAGTAAAAGTCAGATGTGGCTGAGCACACCTGTAATCCTTGCACTGGAGGAGAGGGTGGAGACAGGGGGATTCCTGGAGCTCAATGGCCAAGCAGTCCAGCCAAATCAGTGAACTCTCAGTTTAGTGAGACACTTCATCTCAGAAAAGCATGGCGGAGAGTGATCCAGGAAGACACCCAAAGTTGACCTCTGACCGCCACCCACACACAGGTGTACACATACCTGTGAGAATACATACACCTACCACACTATTTATACAATATACACATATGTGTATTATATAGTATGCATATAGGTACTATATATACCTGCATTGTGTTATACATGTATATTATTATATGTATTATACATGGTGTGTATTACAGTGCTGATATGTATACTACACTGTATATATCATGTATTACTGTGTATAGCATATATATACATGCTATACAGGTATATTATGTTTGTGTTATACATACGGTGTTATACTATTATATGTGTATTATATATAGTATGTATACATATATGCATTTCCTGCATCACCTAGCTAGTCCCAGGGTCCTGTGGCCGTGTATGTGCTGTCAGAACTCAGGCAAATAGCCCAGGATCACTACATAATCTATGTGTATGTGCTCTTTGGCTGTGTAAGCCTCTGCATGCATGTATGCATACCCTAAACCCCTTTAAAAGTGAGTTCTGCCTGTTCCTTCCTTTTTTTCCCCACCACTTCGCTTTTTGAAACGGGCTTCCATGAACCCCTCTTTTCACACCCTATCAATAAACTTCCATTGCGGGTTTGTTCTATGTTGCGGTTCATTCTTACCACTGCTAAACTACAATAATACCTCTGTGTACGTGTACACATGTACAGATTATAATGTGGTACTCAACTCCTCCCATAAGACTTGGTTCATGGTGCCAGAGCAGTTGACGAGAATGGCCAAGAGTAGTCCTGCTCTAAGGAACTCACCTCCTAGAAGAAAGTGAAGGGAAATCTCAGTGCATCATGGGAAGTGACACAGCAAGGAGACGATTTGCGCAGATCAACCATGCTCCTCTTGAGGTTGTTGCCACGCCCACCATTTGAAGAATGATATTGTCCACACATAAGGGCAGAAGGGCATTCCAGGCAGAGAAGAGAGCAGGCAGGTGGGCTATGGTGAGAGCATGAGGCATTTCAGAGACCATGGAGCTTAGTTATTGGGGCACCACCAAGGGCACGGTGGCAGAGCAGTCAGGGAGGGCCAGGCAGGGCCATCTCCAAAAGAACAAGGTATGCCATGCCAGGAAGGTCAGATAGCACAGGTAGGTAATGGGGACTCTGGGGCAGAGATAACTATGACACTGCTTAAGAAAGCTTACTTCATCAGCAAAGCCAGTGCCCAAGTCTCAACTGAAACCACAGTGGAGGGGAAAGATTTGTTGAAAAGGTATCACAGTGGCAGAGGGTGGTGGAGGAAGGAGAAGCCAAAGTTAAGTCCCAGCTTCTTCACAGGAGGCTGTGTGGTTGACTGTGCCAACTACAGAGAATCCTGATCCTGCAGAATGTAGATGCCATGGTCTGCCAACTTGTGTCTCCCCAGATTTGTGTGTTCAAGTTTAATCTCGGATGGGATACACCCATCTAAGAAGTCATGAGATATAAGAGGTCATGAGAGCCGAACCTTGAATGAAGGCCTCTCTAGCCTCATAAAGGTGCCCAAGGAACCTTGAGTGTACCATCTATAGGGAACCCATTCTCACCGCATACCACATCTGCTGAACTTCGACCTGAAACTGTCAGCCTCTGGATCCAGGAAGAGCACTGTTCTGCTGCTTAGGAGATCCTAGCAGGGATCCGTTTACACTGTGAACATATTTGCTATGCATGCCCACATTTCCACAGATGGAAGATTTACGAACAAGCCAGAGTGAGGCAAGTCTGCAATCAATACTGGATGAGAAAGGAAGAGCAGAATCCTAGTTCACCATGACTGTCAAGTTGACAGAGCCTAGAGTCACCTGAACACAGAAGCCTCCACTGAGGAATCCCCTAGATCACAGTGTCCTGTAGAAATGCCTGTGGCAGCCTGTCCTGGTTGTTAATGGGTACAGGAGGGTCTAGACCCCAGTCCCTGTGTAGGTAGTTCTGGGCTGTGTGAGAAATCTAAGTTAAGCATGAGCCTGAGACACTGAGTAAACAATGTCCCTGCATAGTTCCTGCTTCAAGTTCTTGCCTTGGGTTCCTGCCCTGACTTATCCTTAATGATAGACCATAACCTGTAAACTGAAAACCCTCTGCTTCACAAAGTTGCTTTGGCTTAGTGTTTCATCACAGCAACAGAAGTCACACTGGAACACACGGTTTGCCTTCTAAGTTACCTTGCTCTTCTGGATGAGATAGCGTTTGGCTCATGACCGCACAGCTCATCTCCAAGCTGGTGGCTGGGGAAATTGGAAACCCACTACCAGACATGGTTTTGTCTTTCCCAGAATTTTATCTTCTTATATATGTGCATTTATTTTTTTACGGCAGTGGGGTGAAGTTGATGGGGTGATCCTTGGTCCAACACAGAATCCTCCAATTGACTAGCAAGTATTGACATGTAAAAAAGACTAACTCATCTTGATGTCCAAGGCAGTTCAGACTTTGCCTTTCCAGAGGCAAAGTTAATACCATCTAAAACAATTTAAGGGGGCAGAGCAAAATGGTTCAAGTGTAATGCAGTCTGAGAGAAGGACATCCAGCCCCCTGTGCTCCCCATTATATGTGGACTTTGAGGATCAAATAAAAATCAGAGATCAGCTACAGGTTCTCATTTAAAGTTCCAGGCCAGTAACTCAAATGAGTTCATGCCCTTCTAAATTTTCTGGAATCCTCTTTGTAGAATAGGAATGCAAGATTCCAATAATTCCTACATCAGCAACACAAACACAAGTCATTTTTTTGGTGCTCAGCCTTTGTGTGGTAGCGGCTGGTCTGGAGGAGGTGGGGGGGGCAGCATCTACTAGTTTGCTGTCTAGTTTTTGTCAACACAAACCAGAGTCACCCAAGAGGAGCTATTTTAGTTGAAGAATTGTCCTCCATCAAATAGATCTCTGGATTTGTCTATGAAGCATCTTCCTAAATGATGGTTGATATAGGTGGGCCCAGCCACTGTGAGTTGTGCCACCTGTAATGGTCTGTCCTATCCCTTTAAGAGACAAGCACCGCCCACTTCTCCTTCCTTCCACTTCCAGCCTGAGTTCCTTCCTCTTCATCTCTCTCCCAAAGAGGTAGCTACTGCCGTGGCTCCTCCCCTTCTCTCTCTCTCTCTCTCTCTCTCTCTCTCTCTCTCTCTCTCTCTCTCTCTCTGCTCTTCTCCCTTCTCCCCTTTTCCCCTTTCTTCTTCCCCAGTCTGAGCCCCTTCCTTTCCATCTCTCTCCCAAAGGGGCAGCTTCTCCCCACTTCTTCCCTTTCCCCCTTTGCTCGCTCTCTCTCTCTCTCTCTCTCTCTCTCTCTCTCTGCCTCTTTCTCTGCTCTTCTCCACTTCCCCCTTTCCCTTTTCCCTCTATAACCCACTAAATAAATACCCACTTTCTCTGCATGGCATGCCTAACAGGTCTCTGTCTCTCACTCACCATGTGGCTCCCTGCCTGGGACCTGCTGGCCCTCATGGCCCATGGGTCACTCTGGGAACCACAGCATTTTTTTTTACCATAGCACCACCCCTAGGCAAGTGGTCCTGAGTTATATAAGAAAGCAAGCTGAGAAAGCCATGGAGACCAAGTTAGTAAGCAGTGTTCCTCCATGACTTCAGTTTCCATTTCAATCCTACCTCCAGATCTTGAATTCCTGCTCTGGTTTCCCATCACAGTAAATTACAACTGCAATCTGAAATCAACCCTTTCCTCTCTGGGTTGTTTCTGCTAGCAGTGTTTGTCACAGCAACAGAAAGCATAGTAGGACAACTGTGGGCACTTGTGGCTGGCTTTTTAGGGTAACAGGGCAAAAAGTAAAAAAAACCAGGAGCTGGCCCTGGTGACGTGATATGCACCTCAGGTTTGGAGACAACCTAGCATGATTCTCTTCAGGAGGAACCAATAACCAGACACTGTCAGGACACAGCTTTCCCACCAGAATTACACATCGACACGTCTAGCATGAGAGCGGAGAAGCCACTATCAAGGAGGCTGAGGACAGTGGTTCATGTCAGGGTGTTAAGAAAAGTCAGAAAGATGGGGCAAGACGAAGGCCGAATCCTTCAGGAACTGGCCTCAGCAAAGTTAAAGAATGCAGAGGCAGTGACATCATCTGTCTTCTCTCTTACTGAAGTCCTGTTCTGCTCCAGATCCTAGAGGCTGTGTGACATCAGCAAGTCCTAAACACCACTACCCATGCAGGGAATATACCGTATTCTCCCCAGCTGCAAACTGAACTCCAGTGCCATCTTATTCTGTATTTCTTCCATTCCAGAGATAAGGACATGGGCTCAGAAGGGTCCAGTCCCCTCAGAATCCTGTGGCTAGCAGGCAGGCTTCAAAGTGAAGAAGCTCATCTCCATAGCTGAGCCTTCGCTGGACTAGAAGCAAATGGATGGAGCAAGTAGCCTAGGCTAGGTGTCACTTTTCTTGGGTACTCCTGGGACTCCCTGACTCTACGCCACTTACCTATCCTATCTTGAAGTGTTAGCCTCTCCCAGACCTGTAACAGTGCTCACAGGAGATATAGGTTCTGGATGTTTGTATCAGTGCAAAAGACAAAGCAAAGGGAAATGTGGGCTTTCCTTCATGTTGAACACGTATGGATCCCTGCTTAGTCCCTGGGCAGTAGACTCTACAGGGAAGGGACCACAGTTTATCCACAGACAACACTGGCAAAGCTGGATTGAAAACACAAAGCCTAAATGGAATTGCTTTGTCACCAGGTGGAGAAAACTGAAGAGGCAGGAGGATGCGGATTAGTTAAAAGAGTGCTCGCCTAGCATGCATGAAGCCCTGGTCTCAGCACCACATAACTAAGTGGGCATAGTGGCTCAGGCCTGTAATCCCAGCACTCTGGAGGTGGAGGCAGGGTGGTCAGAAGTTCAAGGTCAGTCTAAGCTACACATTGACGTCAAGGCTAACTTGGACTGCATGAGACCCAACCTCAAAAAAATTTTAAAAAAGAGAAGAAGAAGGAAAAAAAGGTTTGTGCAATTTTAGTGATTATTTGTCTGAAATATGTTTATCTAAACTCATTTAAATGAGGAACTTATTTTATTCTAAGTATTCACTTTATCAGCCTATCAAATGGCTATTTAATTAATTTGTAGGGCTGGGGGTCAAAGATAGAGCCTCATATGTGCCAGGCACGCACTCTCCCACTAATCTACAGCCACAGCCCCCAGTCTCAGGACTACGTTCAGTGTTAATCTAGCCAGCCATAAAAAAGTCTACCTGCCTGAAGGGGCTGGGCCAGCCCTGGACTTTAAGACTATCTGGTCCCCAAGACATGTATGTTTAATGGATGTGGGAATTACTGATTGGATTTTATTTATGGCATGAGTGGCCACAATGACAGTTTCTTTTTAAATATAAAATTTAAATGATCTTTCCCTTAAAGGGAAGCAGCTGCCCATGAAATCCTGCTGTTGGTTATTTTTAGCATTTCCAGTTTGGGCTAGGGGGAGGCCCTGCTTTTGGCTAGTCTGAGCTGAGAAGGCGCAGCCATCCTGCGTTTCCTTGATAACAGTCACCAGTCGCAGACCCTCAAGCTCTCCCAGAAGACAAGAGGCAAGAAGGAAGCCAGCACAGGACAACAACCTCTCCCCGCTGCCGCCTTGCAGCCTATAGCCTTCGCTTACCCCAATGAAGCCCTTATTTTCTTGGACACATACGAGATATCACTGAGATATTACTGATCTCTTCTAATAGACATAAGAGGAGCTTTGTCAGCTGTAAGGAAGAAGGAAGTCATGCCATTTGAAGGAAACTGGATGCGACTGGAGACAGTCACATGAAGCTAGTCTCAGAAAGACAATCATTCTATATTCCTTCTCATGTGTGATTCCTAGGCTTCGGATAGATAAATAAAATCATAGAAGTGAAACTGTGTAGGGAACAAAGGAGACTATGGGAAAGGAAGATGGGGGAAAGGAGGGAGTGGGCACCGTGGGAAGAATATGCCCAGCGTATCATATACGCACCCATGAAAATGTCCCTAACGTTGTCCTGTGTACAATGAGTTTACACGGTGAACTTTTGTAAAGGACAACAGCAGCAATGTTGTCCACATGTGATGCTTAAACATGGGAAACGCACAGGTCCAGGGGCACAGTGGGATCCAAGTTCATCTTTAATTAGAAGCACAGAGATATTTCAACACGCAAAAGCGCTCACCTCCAAGCCTCCTCTACGTCGTCCTCTGGACTTCACATGCCTGCTGAGGTGTGCCTGTGACCACACATGTGCACATAAAATAAATAATGCAATTTAATGTTTAAAAAAATATATTAAAGTAGCAGGGAAACATGGTCACAAGCCCCCAACACGCCAAGTCCCTCGACCTCCACTCACCCTCAAGTTCTGTTTGTCTTACCTCAAGCCATAGCAACCCACATGGGAGGGTGCTGGTTCTCAGTCCTGCATGCTGCCTGGTTTCTCTCTGAGAGTATAAGATAACGGTCTGAGCATAAAGGGGCAGGTAAGAAGAAAGTCCCAGTGGGTTTCCAGCGATCATATCTGAGGAATCCAGCACCTTTTCTAGTAAGCTGGTATGCAGTCACAGCTTACACTGTTGGTCTGCCATGGGCCGCCTTCTGCTAATACATGTGTGTCCCCTTAATGCTCTGTGCTACTCTTAAAGTCCCAGTAAACTAGTCACTAACATAACAGGCAGCTGTTAAGAAAGTGGGCTGGGGATCTAATCTACATGGGAAGTAGAAAAAGACAAGATCCCCTGAGTAAATTGGGAGCATGGGGACCATAGGAGAGGGTTGAAGGGAAGGGGAGAGGCAGGGGAGGGGAGCAGAGAAAAATGTAGAGCTCAATAAAAAAAGGAAGGAAGGAAGGAAGGAAGGAAGGAAGGAAGGAAGGAAGGAAGGAAGGAAGGAAGGAAGAAAGAAAGAAAAGAAAGAGAGTAGGTGGGGGCTGGGAAGATGACTCGGTAGCTTTGGAAAGTGCTTGGTGCACAGGTCTAAGGACTCAAGTTCACATTCCCATCATGCACAAGAATATCCTGGCATGGCTACACATATCTAAAAGCCCAGTGCTAAAGAGGGGCACAGGCAGAAGGATCTCAAGGGCATGCTGGCCACCAGTCTAGCTGAAAAATAGTGAACTCCAAGTTCAGTGAGACTTTGTGTCAAGGTATAAGGTAGAGAGCAGTAGAGGAAGACACAGGATGTCTTGCTCCGCCTCCACATGTGTACAGGCATACATGAGCCTATCTATGATGACAATACATACAAGGGCCTCTGCTTTCCCTATGTTGAGTCTCTAATATGGATATTAGATACCTATGAATCTCTAATGCCCTAATGGATTTTCCAGATGTCTAGATTCCCGGAGAGTAGCAGTTGCCATTCTCCCTCATTCAGGGAAGTTGACAGATCTCAGGTTGCTAGACTCTAGGGACATCGGGGAGCTCCCAATGGTGGCACATACACCACACACACACACACACACAGAGAGAGAGAGAGAGAGAGAGAGAGAGAGAGAGAGAGAGAGAGATTAATGTTCAGCCTTCACACAACCATACATGGCATGTCTTCACAGCTTTCATTCTCTGTGACTTAGTTTCTTTAGCTGCATGGGATGTTGATCCTACGGTTAGTAAGCACTTCGCAGGGAAACTCGGATGACTAATGGTTTGAGTGTAACTACCAAGACCCGAGACTTCCACGTTGGAATTATTTTACGTGCTGACGTTAATGAGGTGCCAAAATAAGTTCTAGAAAATATTTCTAAGAAGATTAAATTATTCAAGGAGGAAAGAGATAGACATGTTCACATCTAAAAATCCATATCCAGAGTGGTAAGGCTTTGGGAGTTTGGTGAAGGAGTAATTTCTTCCAGGAGTTAGGAAATGCATGAAGAAAACGACTGTCCTAGGGTTATTCTTGCTGTGATGAAGCACCATGACCAAAGCAATCTGGGTAGGAATGGGCTCATTTGGCTTACATTTCCACATTGTAGTCATCACTGAAGGAAGGCAGGAGAGGAACCCAAGCAGGGCAGGAACCTGGAGGCAGGAGCTGATGCAGGGGCCACGGAGGATACTGCTGACAGGCTTGCTTTCCCTAGCTTGCTTTCTTACAGAAGACAGGTCTGCCAGCTCAGGGATGGCAGCACCCACATTGGACTGGGACCCTCCTTCCCCTGCATCAATCACTAATTAAGAAAATGACCCACAGGCGAACCTTGTGGGAGCACTTTCTCAACTGAGCTTTCCTGCTTTCAGATTAGTCTAGCTTGTCCCAAGTTGACACAAAACTAACCAGCAAAATGGCAAAGGAATTAGATCTTACAAGGTAATAGGAGGGGGCTGCTGAGATGGCTCGGGGATAAAGGCCATTGATGCACAAGCCTGATGATTCAAGTTCGATTCCCGGGATCCATGGTTGAAAAACTCCTGAAAACTATTTTCTGATCTACACAACACAACATGACATGCACATACGTGTACACACATGTATACACACACACACATGCTCATGCACCTCTGCTAGGAATTCTCAAGGTAGTCACCTCACAAATGCACATAAAAATAGGATGCATTCTACAAAAAGCAATTATATACTCAAAGATAAAGTAGAAAAGAAAATTTGAAGTTTGTATCGGGGAAAATAAATGTTTGGCTGGTTATAGTAAGGGTAACTTAAAGCATTCAGCCCTCCTCCATCCTCCAAGATCCTGATTTAATTGATCTTCAATAGTGTCTGGGTGTGCCTTGGTAAGACAACACTGAGGCTGAGTAGGATGAAGAGGAGTGCCTTGGGAAGCATCCTCAGAATCAAGGGCCAAGAGCACTATTCAATGAGACACAGGGCAGAAACAGAAACAACAGAAACCCCTGAATTGTGAGAGGGTTCTGGGCCCTCCTCGTTACAGGTCAGAGACTCCCATGTCTACATCAATGGGAGCTTGTTGGTGTTGGCTGCCACCAAGGATGAAGAAAACCCTAGCGTGGGACCTGATTTGAGTCACTTGCCTGTTTTTTTGTTTCTGGGCCTATGCTCTGCCTCCTCATATGTGGACCTACTGACTCTTCACTCTGCGAGCTCCCAGAGTCTTCTGGTTGTGTGGGTGGACTTTGCTGGACACATCTATGTTTGCCTGAAGCACTCCATTCAGGCGCTGTTGGCAACTGATACATCCCTCATCCTCCTAAGCCCTCCGTACCAGACTTCATTTTCTTCCTCCAGTCAGACGATTGGTCCTAATGTCGCCCCTCTTATTTCTCTCCCTCTTCTCCGCCCCTCTCATTCCCAAACATCTTTCCCAGCCTATCCTGTCAATCAGCAAGTGGGAAGTCCTCAAGTACCATCCTAGCATCCCAAGTATGGATTCTGTGTGGTCCCACACTGGACCTTAGTAGGAGTAAATGAAGAGCCCCAAACCTTACATCTTTCTGGCATCTTACTCAGCCCCTCGGAACACACGGGCTCCTCAGCCCAGTTCATTTACTATGTCTGCAGGTTTGTATATATGAACAATCTGCTCCCACTTAAAACTAAGTGTCTGGGTTAGGTTTTCAGCTACTGGCTAATCAGGTCACATCCACCAGCCTTTTTTCTCCCTTAGCGACCACAGCTACAATCAAGAGCATATCTATGAAGCCCTAATGCCATAATAGACTTCCCAGATGCCTGGATTCCAGAGAATGACAGGTGCCATCTCACTTCCCCAGGAAAGTTGATAGATCTGAGGTTGTCAGACTCCGGTGACATCGGAAAGCAACCAAGTTTGCACAACCCTCACCTGAATAATAGACTCACCTTACCTAAATGAATCCTTCCTTCAGGTCTTCAGAGTTGAACACGGACACTCCTTCCCTGGCATTTTCTACGCTCCCCATACTGGGATCCTAGGCAGCTAGCCTGCAGACACCCCTACAGACTGCTCAAACTGTATGACATGGAAGCCCCTTCTTCTTAGTGCTATGAGGAGGGCCCTCACTCAGCCTCATGGGATGGAATTCTCACAGAGCCCTACTATGCTGTCTCCCTATGGTATTGAGCCTGACCTCCCAAAGCCCCCACTGTGCTGCTGTCTGACTATGTGGTTAATAACACTTCTAGAAAGTGCAGAGATGGTTCAGTGGCTTATAGGGCTTCGTTCCCAGTACTCAATGTCAACCAGGTTACAACCTTCTAAGTCCTGCTCCAGGAAACCCAACACCCTCTCCTGGCTTCTGAAGGCACTTTCACTTACATGGACACAGACGCTCTCTTCCCCTCCCCCACCTCTCTCTCTTTCACACACGCACATGATTAAAAATAAAAACAAACCATTAAAAAAATAAATCAATGACTAAATCTCTACCTCAAAAGATCATTCAGTCTCAGCAACCCACTTTAAACACCAACCCCAAAACTTTTCAGCCTAGCAGTTTCAAAATATCAAAAATGAAATCTTTCAGATTAAAGAGGCTTATTTTGAACCGGCTAGAAGGCTGTCCTGTCTTTAAGACACGAGTCTTTCTTTGATTTCCCTTTCTTGGCTCCCATCTATCTGAAAGCTGCGAGCACTGCCTAGCAAACGGAGCTCCTAGATGAGGAGCTGGAACGGCCTCCCTGACATACTCAAAGAACAGGGACATTTTTAGCACAGGCACCATCACACGTTTCCCACTGCCTCAACAAAATGACATGCACAGGATAAAAGTGACACCTGCCATCTATTCTTAAGTACATCACAAAACGCAGTGACTTTGTATGTCTTTAACAGAGGAACAATGAGACGGATCTCAGTGCTCCTTGTTTCCAGTCACCTCGTGTGTGATGGCCACAGGTAGGAAAGAGGTCCGTGCCCATCCCGGAAGCCTGAGCTGCAGAGGACACGGGGAGCTTCAAGTCCTTCCCACATGCACCCAAGCCCACTGCTTTTAAACTGTTATTTTTTCCCCTTATTTCAAAATTATCTAAAGACCAATTGGTTCCAGGCAGCTCTTTCTGTATATTAATTTTTAATTGGAGAAATAGCAATTAGATGGCTGCATTGATTGCCAGTTCCCGTAATCTTTTTTAATTTGAGATAACAATCTATTCAAAAAATGAGTTTGTCCCTAAAATATCTTTTCTTAATGGCAACAATAACTGAAGTTATATACAAAACCAGCAGAGCAGCCCACGGGGAAAGGGTTTAAATTATACATGGAATATTCTGCACCTGGCTTGTCAGTGCTAACAAAAACTTTAACGCGAGTGCCCTATGGAAACGGTCAATTTCATATGTTTCTCTTATTAATGTTATTTTTAAAGCATCCAATCTCCAAAGAGAAGATGTTCATGGTAGGAAGTCTGCTGGCAAACTTAGAAGCTTAGGACATGTTAAAAAACTTAGAAATATACACAATAAAGCCTTTATTTAGCTCTTGCTGTGGACAATAACCAAAGGAAGATTATGAAGGAGAAAAGGGAATTAGAGAGGAATAGATACCCTGCTTGGAAGCAACTCCCAGGCTGGGGTTGAGCAGATGGGAAAGAAAATTCAGTGCACAGACCAGCACAACTAAAGTTTTTCCCAAATATCCTAAGCAAGAAGGATCGGTAAGGTCTCCATGGGAACATACACTCGCCAAATGGAAGCCAAATGTGCTTCTATTGTTCACAGAAGCTAACAAAGAGAAGATTGCTGAGTGTGAGAGCTCAGCGAGCTACCTGGACTTCTGAACTACAAAGGCTTCTTCTTCACATCATGATACAGCAAGACAACTACCCACCACAGGACATCCTTCTCAGGAAAGAACTGTGTCGGAAGGAGCCAAGACCTGACTCGTTCTCCACAAAGAGAAGGCATTTCTCAGACATAGAATGTCTTTATCCCACTCCCCAAAACCCACCCCTATACCTACTGTTATCATAAACTATCTCACCAAAACCCACTCAAGTGAGAAGGGTGAGGGAAACCACAGTGGCAGCGCAGCAGGAGCTTGGGGCCATTGTCCCTGTACCAAGGCCAACAAGAAGCAGGCGAAGGAGGCCAGGGCTGTTTGCTTGCTCTATTTAATAAAGTCAAGGATTCCCACACAGAGAATATGCCTACCCACAGGTAAGTCAGGTCTTCTCACACCCATTACCTAATCAAGAAAATCCCTCACAGGCATTCTTAGAGGCTCAGCTCCCAGCAAACCATCAGCCGAGGTCAACCATCACAAAGGACCAAGGCGATGGAAAGCTGAGCATGCTCAGTCACTCCACATTTTCCTAGTAGAAACGTCTACTCTCCTCCCCCAGGTTTGTGTGGGAAAAGAGGGGGGAGGCGAGGAGTGAGTGGGGGTAACATAACTCCTCATGAAAGGCACGTGGAATGATTTGGACCTTCAATGTCTCTCAACAGTTCATGGGGTGAAGGTTTGTACAAAAAGCAGCCGGGGTTAGAGTCTTTGAGAGGAGACTGAAGTTCATGATGACTGGCATCATCGAGTATGTGGATTTATTATGCAACAGGATGTTGAGGTGTGGGAGAATCTAGGAAATAGGATCTCATTGGAGGCAATAGATAACCGAAGGTGTGTCATTGAAGGGTATAGTTTTGTTTCTGGCCCTTTCCCTCTGCTCCCCCCTCCCCCAACCATCTCTCCCTTTGTGTCCTGGCCACTGTAAGGCAAGCAACCTTCTACCACCACACACTACCCACTATTATAGCTTCATTTCTGTTTCTACGATAAAATATGCTGACATAAAGCTACTTGGGCAAGGAAGGACTTACTTTAACCCACAGTTCCATCACTGCTGGGAAGTCACGGCACCAGGAGCTCGTGAACAGCTGGCCACAGCATATACACAGCTGAGAGCAGAGAAGAAGGAAGCTATAGTTCAAAGCCTTCCATCCAGGGAGCAGGGCTGCACACAGTGGGCTAGTCTTCCAATGCCGTTAACTAGAGACAGGCCCTCACAGAAATGGCCATAGGCCAACCCAATGTACACAATCTGAAACTGAGACTCTCTTCCATGGCAGTTCTGGGTTATGCTAAGCCCACAAAGTTAAGGATCACATCCACTGAGATGCTTTGTTTCAGCATAGGTCAAGAAACCAGTGAGCCAAACAAGCAACAACTGAAGTCTCCAAGGCTGTGAACCAAAGTATTCTCACGTTCTTTGTCACAGTAAAGGGGATGCCACACATCAATAGAATGAAACCATCTCTCCCTCAAAACAAGGCATTTGAGATCTGGGAATGATACCTGAAAATGACTTGTTATGTATATATTTATTCTCTCTCATATTTTATGTTAAGAGTTTATGATACTTAGACTGAGCCACAGAACTGTATAAGCCAGACATGGCAGTACACTATCTAATCACGGTGCTAGAGATAGAGGCAGGAGATTACAAAGTTCAAAGTTGTCCTTGTCCACACAGTAAACTTGTGGTTAACCTGGACTACCTGTGACCCTGTCTTAAATGGAGAAAATCCTTATTATACTTGCATATTCCATTCCCTAAGATTTATATGAAGGATTCTGGCGCAGTTATCAGAGGAACATTATACTAGAGAAGTCTCTGAAACCAGGATATTTGGGGTTTGAATTTCACTTCTCATTTCATCCTATGCTCAACCTACTTTTTGATGCCTGCAAGTCAAGATGTAAGGACTCTCAGCTCCTTCTCCAGCACCACGTCTGCCTGTATGCTACCATGCCACACTATGATGATAATAGACTAAACATCTGAATTTTAAGCCACCCCAAATAAATGTTCTTCCTTTCTAAGAACATGCCATGGTCATCATGTCTCTTCATAGCAATAAATACTCTAACTGAGAAAGCGAACAAGCCGGCCTTGCATTCCAATGTCCTGCCTTGACTTCCCTCTGCGATTAACTGTAACGTCAAGTGTAAGCTAAACATACCATTTTCTGTCTAGAGCTGCTCTTAGTTATTGTGTCTGACACAACAGCATAAAGAAACTAAAAGAGGCCCCTCTGTCCCCCAGATAGGATCTGGGTGGCACCTTAGAGGATTCACTATAGGGAGAGAAGAATTAAAGTACAATAAATTTATCTAGCATTTTATATATCCCAAGCTCTTTATAAGACACTTTCTCAATGCATTCAGTTATACTATGTAGGCATCAGAGGCATGTCCTAACCTCCAAATGTATTTAAATGCCCCTGTTTCTTCTTCTAACTGAATAGGTTTCCACTGGGGTGACTTTATCCTCTAGGGTATGTTCAATAATCTTTATAGGTATCATTGCCTGCCATGAGTGAGGGCTGAGTGATTCTAGCCTGACTTAGTGACTGAGGATGCTACCTCACAGTGGATAGAATAACCCCTTAGAGTAAACAGTTATTCAATCCCCAAATGCCCTCAGGACTGGCTAACATCTCCTCAATCCACAGGAGAAGAACTCACAGCTGGGCAAAGAAACTGGAAAAAAAATTTCAATTGTGTGGTCTCTAGACCTTCACTTGTTTCTTTGGAGTCTCTAAGGCATTAAAGATTTCTGAGAAGAAGGGTTTGATCTATGTGGTCAGTGCCTGCGGATGGACCTGGGAGGAAATAATACCTCATTATAGGCACACTTGCTCATCGGAGCTCCTCTGATTGGAAGGACCAAGGAGACTTCCAGAGATAGGAGTCTGGGGGAAACATGTTGGCTTATCTGGTTTGGGGATATAAGGATGAGAACATCTTTGAGTTCCTTCTTGACATCAAAGAGGCAAGACAGCCAAGGTCCAGATATGGTAGGTTATAGCTACCATATAGATGAGATCTTGAATGACATTCCAAAAGCCATGGGCAGAAGCTTGACTTCCAATCTGTGGAATGTTATGGGGAAAGAATGAAGATTTTAGGAGGTGAGGACCAGTGGAAGGAAGTTAAGTTGCTGGAAGCAAGCCCACTGTGCTCGTTAATTTTAACTGTCAACTTGACATAGCCCAGACTCAATTGGAAGAGTTGTCTAAATCAGGTTGGCCTGTTGGCATGTCTATGGGAATCATCTTATTTATTCACTGATGTAGGAAGACCTGGTTCTCTGTGCATGGCAGTATCTCTAGGCTGGACATGGAACTCCATAGAGAGAAGAAACCTAGCAAGTAGGTCTGGCTGCATTATTTCTCTCTCTCTGCTCTTGCCTGGAGATGTGGCACACCCAGCAGTCTCAAGACCCTGTCTCTGTGTCTGTCCACCAGTGATGGACTATAACATAAACTCTCCCATCCTTAAGTTGTTTTTTGTAAGGGTATTTTCCCATGGCAGTAGAAATGAAAATAAAACCACCTGAATGAGATATTGAGACCATTCCTTTCCCTGCTCCCTGGCTGCCCTGAGGTGAGCAATTTTGCTCTACCACATGCATCCTGCCATGGTGTAATTAATGACTTGTCATTACCAAAAGCAATGATGCCAGCTGACCATAGCCTGAAACTTCTGATACTCTAAGTCAGAACTCATCTCTTCTCTAGTAAGCTGTTTACCTCAAATAGTTTGTTTCAGAGTGGCAAAGCACATACCTGTATCTCAGCTCCTGGAGATCTGGTGTCCTCTGTCCTCTGGGGGTGTACACACACGCATACACACACACACACACACACAAACACACATACACACACTAAAAAGGCAACTAACACCCGTCATTTCTACAATTATGCTAGAGACTTTGAAGGGTTAGGAAGATTAGGCAGTCTGAGAAAATCCAGTCACCACGAGGCTGCATTTTATAACCAAGTTTCTCTGCCTACAAAAGCTTGCACTCATCTATTGGGAAGACACGCCTAGCCTTTGAAACTAACCAAAGGGAATATCCTTGTCTTCCTGTATGTCCCTTGATACCTCAAGACGCACACTCGATTGGATGGCTGTGGGGCTGGACCCAGACTCATAAGCTTTCTGTTCTTCTCTTATTTGAAGTAGAAGAGCTCTGAGCTTTCCCACTTCTAAGGGAAGGCCAGAAATGAAAGGCAGGCCGGGTGATTAATACGGAGTGATCACGCGAGCCCTACTCCTTCCAGCCATCATTTCAGGCTGCAGTAAAAGTGATGGCTCTGACACCCTCCGCTTCCTGAATATCCAGGAGGCTTAACTGCTTGGACTCTCAGGCATAAAGCTCTCTGCTAATGGACCTGTCAATTTTTCAAAGTTGGTAGTTTTTCATAACACTCTGTAAAACCCAAAAATAAAATTAAGTTAAAAAAGAACAGAGCATTTAAGGGGAAAATAGAGGCATCCTTTATGCAATATGAGCTAAAAGCAGAGAGGAAAGAAACTAATGGGGCAGCAATGGTTGATGGTGAGAGACAGAAGGATCCAGAAAGAATGAGGGGCAGGGGATTTTTTACCTATTAAACAGGGTCCTTATATTTAGCAACGTTAAAAAAGCAGACATTCATTAAGTATTAAACTTAAATGTAAAAGCTCTATGTTCCTCTAATAACAACCTAGTACCCTCGTTGTGATAGATTTACTAACCTCAATTTAGACTCTCAGAGATCAGACTTACGTCCCATAAAACATAGAGGGAATACATTAGTGAAAAAATATATAGCAATATATAGTAATAGATTACATAAATATCTATGCCCTATTAAAATTTCAGTTATAAACTGGTTAGGGTTTTTTTGAGTCATTTTAATTCATGAAATTGTTTACAACTTCACAAGCACCGAGGAGCAAACGGGAAATACTGTTATGCAAATGCTTTTCCAACTAGGGAAATCATAAGAATAAAATACATCTAATTATCAGCATATAATTATCAGGAATATTTTAGAGCCACATTAGTGACAGCTGCCCATGAGATACTTGGAAGTTGTCCATGATTCTCTTAATCTTCTACAAACGCAGCTTGTCTATGAAGTTCACTGCTATGCATGGGTTGAATGCCATTTATCCCAAATTTGAACCTATTCAAATATCATTCAGAAGCTATAATCACATATCAAGTAAGATTTGATAATGAAGAAGGCTAACCTTGATATAATAGATGTTATGGCTTAAATGTTAACCATCCCTCTCAGGCTCATGTGGATCCTTGGTGCTCAGATGGTAGGATTGCTAAGGGAGGTTGTAGTCACTTTCTGAGGAGGAAGTAGGTCACTAGGGAGGGGGCCTTGAGGCTTCATAGCTTGGCCCCATTTCCTGTTCACTCTCTGCTTCCTGAAACAGGATAAATGTGACTAGCTGATCTCCTGCTCCTGTAGGAAGGGTTCTTCCCCACCATCACTTTCCCTGAAATGGCAGAAAGGATCCCCTCCATTCTGCTAACAAGAATTAACTGCCTTCCCTCAAATGGCTGCTTATCAGTAGTTGTTTACAGAGACATGAAGAGTAACAACACAATATGTTTGCATGTCTAGCAACAAAGCCCAGGGTTTTGAGTCAGTAGAGTTAGAGTTAGGTTTCAATCTGCTGTAATCAATCAGAGTAACCTTGGAGAGCGGCGCCAAATCTCAAAATGTCTGGCTCACCCAATCAGAAGGGACAGAAACCTAACCAGTTTCATTACTATTTGTCATTGTCAATGGGATGCTCTCCAAGAACACGCTTCAACATACTTCAATTTCTCATGATAATATACTTGCTTATTATCATTCACTGGACAAAGTGTTCTCAGGTAACGGTGTGGGTGTGTGTGTGTATCACTTGTCACTTGCTAAAGTCATCTGGGTAGAGGTAACTTTAATAGAAAATTGCTTTCTATTAGGCTGACCTGTAGACAAATCTGTGAGGTATTTTCTTGGTTGATGATTGGTGTAAGAGGGCACAGCCTGCTGCTGGTAGTGCTACCGCCAGCTCTGGAAGGGATAAGAAAATGCTGAGCAAGTCATGGGGAGCAAGCAAGGAAGCAGGGTTCCTCCATGACCTCTGCTTCATTTCCTGCCTTCAGGTGCTTGCCTTGAGTTGCTGCCTGGACTTCTCTGAGTGATGGACTGTGACAGAGGATGTGTCAGCCAAATAACTTGCTTTCTCACGAGTTAGTGTCATCAGGGTTTTATCATAGCAAGAAAACCAACGGAGCCAGACAAAGGTGAGTTTCAGAGCAGCTCTGTGAGTACGCGTCCATATGTGTATACTTACTGTAACTGCAGTAGTTTGAATGAGAACGGTCCCCAAAGGCTCATGCACTTGAACACTTGTCCCTAGTTGGTGCTGCTCTTTAGACAGTTTATGGAACCTTTCTTGCTGGATGAAGTACATCATGAGGGCAACCTATGAGAGTTTATATAGCATTGCCCCCTCTTCCAGTTTACTCTCTCTGCTTTATATTATATATATGGTTGAAGATGTGATCTCTCAGCTTCCTTCTCGAGACACCTACTATCATGTCTACCCTGACATTATGAAGTCTATCTGTCATCTATCTATCTATCTATCTATCTATCTATCTATCTATCTATCTATCTATCTATCTATGTCTCCCTCTGGAACAAAAATTGAAAATAAACTTTGTCTTCTATAAATTCTTCTGGGAAGTTAAGAGACAGAAATGGCCAAGCCAAGGAGGAAAGACTTTATGAACTCTTTTCAACCACAGCCATATGGTCCCCGAGGGTTTCACTTCTTGACCTTCTTGTTTTAATCTTCTTGAATATTAAGGGTCATGGGGACTATTTCCTCTTCTGGTCACACTTCTGGGTTTTCCATATTGCTGACACTATCACATACATCAGAACATTATTATCCTTCAGTATACACAGTTACAAGCTTATCTTTTCCATTAAAACAGTTTACTAACCTAAGGAAGGGGGTTATATTCATTTGATAATATACTGCCTGTTTTAATGCCTTACACATAATAGAAATATTGAAAATGCTTTACAAATTAAATATTATTGTGTTTTTCTCATTCTGTGACCTCACGTTAAAAAGCCTTGATTATGTCTGCGATGTCAATGATGAAGGCTAATAGACAAGTCAACAGTTTTGTCTCCCAGATATGGCCTTTTTCATTGACATCCAGATGAAGGCTTCAGAACAAACTCTTGCCTGTCTCCACTTAGCTTCCCATGAGCACTTCAAAAGCAGTGTACCCGACACTCAATGCATCATCTTCTCCACATAGGTCATGCCTTGGCCATAACCTATAACCACTGCCAAAATGGCAGGGTTCTTCTGAACCACTTTCTGTCCTTCAGACCCTCATCACACAGGCCTTTCAAAAAAAAAACTTTGCAAAAACTTTTGAAAGGAAAGTTCTGATTCGGTTGGTTTGGCCTGGGGCCAGAGAATGGCTGTTTTTTTTTTTATAAAAGCTCTCCATTTGATTCAGCAGTATTTATAAACCAATGTCCTATAAAACAGTGAAAGTCTTAGCAACAGCCTCCCTGTATAGGCTTACTATTTCCATCTAAAACATGAAAATACCCCATCTATCTCGTATTCATCATTTTGAGAGCATATTAGCTTCTGACCTAAAATATTATTCTTCTTTATGGAGAATTTTCCAAAATAGATTTTCTCATTCTTAAGAATGGTTTTAGAATGACCACGTCAACCTTCCCATACTTCAGAACAGCAAATTTCTCATTGTATAATGGAAGTTAATATAATATTTAAGAAGTCAGAAATAATGCTTATTTGTACATTAGCCATCTTTTCTACAAGCTTCCTTTCCTAGACGCTAGAGCCATTGTTAATTTAAAACAAAATGAGGAGAAAAATAAAAGTATCAGGCTATTCTGAGTGTTCATACATACACAAGTGTGCATACCCACACTGACACATGCACACGAGTTTCCATCCATATAGTCTTAGGAATTTATGCTGCTTTCCACTTATTCGTAATCCTGTTTGCAACAAACCCAGACTCTAGCTTAACTGTACATAGTAAATAAATGTTTCCCATCCACCATGCTTTTAGCAAGTAGACAATTTACCTCCTATGTCACATTAAACATCAACAGTAACTCTCAAAAAAAAAAACTTATAAGCAGTGAGAAGAAATTTTTCTAAACTTTTTAAATAAATGCTTTGCCCAGGGGTAAGACCTTTTATACCATTTTAGCCAAGAGCACATTTCTCTAGACAAATTGGCTGGCTTCTCCTTGAATTTCTTCTCATCTGAAATTGAGGCAGTCTTATTATTGATATTATCTGGCCATTTTTTATCCACATATTTTGTTTCACTGGGAAGAAAATTAGATTACATTAGGTTGTGTACAACACAGAGCTTCAAACATTCATCCTGTCAAAATAATTTCTTAATTAGTTGTACAACATACTTTTTTAGAGACAGAACTTGTCAGAAAAACATCCCGCAGTGGGGAAAGCTTAACTGAATTCATTCTGGGGATTTTTAATAAGACTGCATTCTGCCTTCTGCATTGAGGAGGAAGGAAGTAATTGTCTGCCAATTCTTGGCTTCCTCAGAGACCCACCTCGGGAGGGAAAGAAAATTCAGGTACTTTTTATAAAGAAATCCCTTACATTTTTGTTAAGGGGAAAAAAAAGAATTCATGGGTCATTATGGTGAGTTGGGATGGTTAGAAGACCTATTGAAAACTGTTGAAGGCTAAATAAAACCATCGCCCTCAAAAACAAAATCTATCCGTGGATTTGTATAAAATGAACTGTTGAAATACAAGAACCCAATTACGGGACACTCCCTTTTGGACTGCAACACATTTAAAATATTTCCCTCCACGCATGTGCTTTAAAGATGTGGCTTGATCCCTTGATATCAAGCATAACAGATCAAAAGGTTTTGGGCTTACAAAGCAGAAGATTGAAATTTTCAGCCTGTTTAGTTATGTTTTGTGAGTGATATCAAGAAAGCCAGCTAACTTTTCCAAAGCTATTTTTTTTTTATCTGTAAACTGTCCACAGAGCTCTTGCCAGGAGTGAATGCCATCCTGGCTGCCAGTCCTTGAAAAAGCTAAAGCAATGTACGGGTACTCCTGTCAACTCCCTGTGATCTACTCTAGGGTAGGTGCTAGACCTGCACATTCAATCTCCACAAACAGGGAATGAACTAGAAAGTCTTGTTTACAGCTTTGAAGAGATGAAATTATTGCTAAGAGTGGCTGACCAGGGTCCTGACTCCAGCAGCTAGGAAGGAACGAGGCTCAAAATGGAGCCTGTGCCCATGCCACTCTCCCGCTTTCTTCTCGCCTGTCCTAGATTGCCTCCATCAAGATGATAAAACACTGACCAAAAACCAACTTGTTGAGGGAAGGGTTTGTAGAACAAATAATAAAAACCCAGAAGCAGATATTGGGGTTCAAGCAGAAGATCAGAAAAGCAAAGCAGCCAGTCACTGGCTCTTACTTCTACCTCAGTCTGAAATGGGAGATCCTGCTTCCACGAATCCTCAGACTGTGGCTGACTGAGACCTGTCTCTTCCCTTCTTCTATTCCTCTCTAGTGCTGGGATCAAAGGTGTGTGCCACCACTGCTTGGCCTCTATGGCTGACTAGCATGGCTGCTTTGCTCTCTGAGATTCAGGCAAGCTTTATTTATTAAAGCACAAATAATATACCACTATATTCCCCCTTTTGCTCCAAAATAAAAAAGAAAGCTATACCTAACATAAGAAAAACTATATACAATAAGTACAATAACTATATACAATACATACAGGCAGTAAATCCATCAACAATGTCTAGTCCATTTGACTGATTAGTGTGGCTGCTTTGCCCTCTGATCTTCAGGCAAGCTTTATGTATTCAAACACAAATAATACACCACTGTAGCATTTACTCCAGCTTATACTTTTACATATCAGTCCATCATTAAGAGAAGCCAAAAGAGGAATGCAGGGCAGGAATCTGAGTGGAAACTGAGGCAGAGACCATCGAGGGACCCTGATAACTAGACTGCTTCCTTGGGTTTGTGCAAACATTCTTGTACAATTCAGTACCACCTTCCCGAGGTTGGTACCACTACACTCACGGTAAACTGGGTTCTCCCTCCAAAGCGAGTAGTCAAGAAAACTTCCCACAGACCAGTCAGATAGAAGCCATCCTCAACTGAGGTTCCATCTTCCAAGGTGACTCTAGTTTGTTTCAAATTGACAGAACTAATCATCACCTGCTCTGACTTCATCACAACTGTGCCTGGCTGTGCATTGCTAAAAAGCAGAGGAAGAGCCCAGGATGAAGCCCTGGGCTGCCATACAGCACAGGCGATCAATGGGTCATAACCTTCTAAGATAAGTCGTTAGTGTATTGTTACCAGTTATCAGCATGAAGGCTTTCTTAGGGTTTCTTTTACCTGGATAAAACACCATGACCAAAACAAAAAACCTTTTAAAATAAAGGGCTTATCTCATCTTCCAGCTTGTAGTCCCTCATTCAGGGAGGTCAGGGCAGGAGCACCAGGCCGGAAGCTGGATGCAGGACTGATACAGAAGCCCTGGGGGGCGGGGGAGGATTCTCACTGGCTCACTCTCTAGGATTCACTCAGCTTGATTTTTGATACCATCCAGGACCAAAACGGGGGTGGCATCACCAACAATGGGTTGGCCCTCCCAGGCCAATCATTCATTAAGAAAATGTTCATAGGTGTGTCCACAAGTCTGTTTGAGGTATTTCCTCAATCACGGCTCCCACTTCCAAAATGACTGTACCTTGTGTCTACAAACAAACTAAAAACTAACCAGGATAAAGATCAGAGGCTCAGCTGTTCGATGTCTATTACAAGAAAAGTAGTCAGACGGGGACCCTTGGGATTCATACTCTGAGTTCCACAGCCTGACCTACTTAAAGCACAAGCAGTTTCGCCCTTGCTACAAACCAATATGATGGTCACATGGTAATAAAGTGTCCTACCCAGTCATACTATTTTTTGGTATTTATCTTGTGTAAGGAGCTCTGATAGAGACCCTGAAGGACACTAAGAAAGTGAGGGCATGATCCCTGACCCGACAGAACACAAAACTCAACATCTCCCATACACCTATCTACACCCTACCTGTCTGTCTATTTACTTGCCTACCTCACACTAAAAAAAAAAGAGATCACAATACACAATAAACTTTCTAAAGACCAATTAAAAAGTAACATAGGACAGTACATAAGTAGCCATTCGTGTGTTAAAGTTAATAATATGTTCTAAGAAATATGGATGGAGACCGTCCCGGCTGAGAATGGTAGAACGGTCAGGACATCAAAGTAACCCTTGATAGCATCCCAGCCATTTTCATTTCCTTCCATCTAAAACAGAGCATCTGTTCTTCATTCCTTGAAATATCTTCTAAAACACATCTATTGCCCGAAGCTCCTTGATGTACAGGTAAAGGAGCCAGAAGATCACATGAGACCACCGGTCGCATCTGATAATTTGATAACATACTGATATATTCCTGTTTCTTGAGACCCCAAGAGTTCTTTCATCTATGAAATGGAGATAGGAGACCCTTACAGACTATGAAGTCCCTTCACCTCTGATGTCATGTGACAATTTAATTCCAGTATAGTTAAGGGAGTAGTTCCCATTCTTTCCTCTCTCTCTCAGAGGTGAGAAAACTTGAGAAACCAAAAGGTCAGTTCCTGGCAAAATTCAACTTCAAACTAGTATTGTCCAGGCTCCAATTCAGCCTAGTTTTCTCAGTGACTAAAAACTAAACTTGCAGTCCATCAGAACCATGCTGAAATGAGGCCATGTATGTCAGCAAAAGTAGGAAAGACTATGACAGTGTTGAAGAAGCTTCCATCTTATGGACATTAGTAGTGATGCCTTCCAACCCTAGGAAGGTGTCTGTTCAAGACAAGAAAAAATGAGGTGTAATCTTTTATTTTTGAAAGAGCCAAGAGTCTCACTGAGAAGACAGACTCGCTTCATGGCACTCCTGCATACTGTCGGTGGAGATGTCTAAGAAAGAGCCAATGTCTGCTGCAGAACAGAGCGAAGGCAAGCTGTCAAGGCCAGGTGGGAAAGGCAAAGCCAATGACCAGTGGGGATGACAGGAGGCTGGAAAGCCTGGAGTGAGCAGGTGGGATGCCCAGGCCTGGGAGCATAGCAGGGGCTCAAAGGAGGGGCATGGCCAGGCATAGGAAACTAGAATAGTCACAGAAGACATCAAATCCCAGCCCAACAACTCCAAATCATGGGTTTTTCCAGCAGACAGGATCCAAAACCAATAAGGATGCAGGGTGCACTCAGTAATATTGAGACCTCGCTTGGGTCAGAGTACTACTACTGCTTTTCAGAGATTGCACTTCCGAGTCTCCCACCTCCACACGTCTTCAGAGCACAGCCACAAATTCCACATAACCCTCCATCCCAGGACCGGCACTGTAACACAACAATGCTGCAGAACTGGGTAGAACTGGTGATTTGGGGTTAATTTCTACTTCACATTCAAGAACCCTGCTTATAACCAGAAAACAGCAGGAAGGTTTATGGAACCATGTCAGAATAAAAATCTAGTTATGTTCTTTTAGAACAAAGCCTATTGAATTAAATATATTTTCGAATATTCTACTAAACTGTAAGGAACAGGAAACCAGGCTGTAGTCATTTCTCTTATCTAGAACTGTTTCTAGGTAGAGAGACTGATTATCTCTCACTTCATTTTTAAAACAAAATTAATATTTGAAATCATTTTTGAAACAGAAATGCTACAAAGAGTGTCTATATCATTTTCTCAGCTTTCTGCAATATTAACATATTATATAACCATCATACAGAACTCACACTTGACATCATTACTGGGATGTAGATTATATTCATATTTCTTCGAATTTCATTTTGACTCTTAAATATCATTGTTTGAGATTTCAAACACCTGGATCTCTAGTACCCAGGAGGATTATGGGTCTAAACCCAGTCTGTCTCAAAAACTTAATCACAATATCTATAAGAAAAGTGTTCTGACTGTAGATACCTACATGTAAATGCCAAATAAAGAGGTAGAGAGTGGAGAGATGGCTCAACACTTAACAGTGTATACTGCTCTTGCAGAGAATCTAGGTTCAGTTACCAGAACCTGTATAGGGAGCTCACAACCGCCTGTAACTCCAGCTCCAGGAGATCTGGCACTTCCTGACTCTGCAGGCACCTTTGCATATGGGCATACATAGGACACACACACACACACACACACAAATGAATAAATCATTTTTTTTAAAAAAAACAAGCAACTTTATGGTTTAATTCATTAATGTCATGATAATTACCATTTTTAAAAGGTTAGTAGCAGTGTTGAAAACAGCTTTTCCAGAATATTATTTTCTGTTGGCAAATGAATAGAAAATTATGAATACTTATCAGTTCTGCTTTCCATACTTATTCTGAATAAAAATGTAAGGCCCTTTTAGTGATATTTCATTTGTATTTAATAAATAAAGTTTGCCTGAAGTTCAGAGAGTAAAATAGCAAGAATGATCAGCCTTACAGACCAGGCAGCGGTGACACACACCTTCAATCCCAGCAGCCACACTAGTTTGTCATGGAAACCATGCGGTAGTGGTGCACACCTTTAATCCCAGCACTCGAGAGGATTATAAAACGGGAGGAGACAGCTCTCAGTCACAGTCTCATTCTGAGATTCCTGGAGGTAGGATCACCATTTCAGACTGAGGTAGAGGTAAGAGCCAGTGGCTGGCTGTTTTGCTTTTCTGACCTTCAGGTTGAACCCCAATTTCTGTCTCTGGGTTTTTATTAATCATGTTATAGTCTTTTGTTTGCAATTTTAGATGTGCATGTCTAATTTTAATAGGAACTTGGTATTGAACCTGGGGCTTGCATATGCTAAAGATGTACCCAACCATTGACCTATACCTCCTGTGCCTCATAGAATTTCAAGGGGCCATCTTAGTGATTTACCCTCAGAAAATATTCGGAAGAGAAAGATAACAGTCAGGACTTTCAGACTGGGGACTAACAGGTGGAGTTGTGGCTTCTAAGGACTAAGCCGGCTATAACCACGAGATGAGAATGAGGACAGTTTTATGTTTTATTCCAGCGATGGCCATCTTCTGGTCCCATCAACCAAAGTGTCTCAGAGTGAAGAGAGAATCCTCGTGCAGCCAACTCATGGTGTTTACACTTGATAATCCATCTAAGTGTATTTCTTTAGTTGTCTTGATTGTGTTTGGAGGCAGGATCTCTCACTGGTTGTGTTATGCTGGCTTGCTAGCAAGTCTCTGAGCTCTTCCTGCCTCCACCTCCTTGGGACTGGGATTACAAGAATGCACCACCATGCCCAGTTCTTATAAACACATCTTCTGCATGGCTGGACAGACTCAGGTCCTCATGCTTGCTAGCAAGCACTTTCCTGACGAAGCCATCTCTCTGTCCAACTGCTTGCCTTCTCAATCTGTCCTCCACGTCCTGCAAACCTACTCTCAAGACATTTGCACAGTGGCCACAGAGCTGAGCTGAAGACACCCAAAGCAGAAGCCTAGGAATGTGGTCCTCGGAATGAAATTCATAGCTATTCATTATCACTTGGTACAATATCTGAGAGAAACAACTTATAAAGAAGAAGGTCTCAGTCCATGGTTGCTTGTACTGCTTCTTGGAGTATAGTACATCAAGGTTGAAAAGCAAAAGAATGCCTACTGAAGCGGAAAAGGAAAAAGGGGGAGAGGGGGGACCCAAGTTCCAACATCTGCTTCAAGTGCATTCTCCCAAACACCTAACTTCATCCAGCTTGATCATTAAAGGTTCCATCATGTCCCAGCCTGGGGTGATGGAGATGGCTCAGAGAGGCAAATGTTGGCTATGCAAACATGAGGGCTTGATTATGGATCCCCAGGACACACTAAAAACTGAGCAAGATAGATAGCACTTGAATCCTCATCCCTGTCGATGGAGACAGATAGGTCCCAGGGGCTCATTCGCCAACCGGTCTAGCCAATTGGTGAGGTCCGTGTTTGGCGAAAGCCTGTCTCAAAGATCAAGGTGAAGAGTGATTTAAAAAAAAAAGGAAAGACATCTGATGTTGACTTCTGGCCTCCACAGCATGTATGCAAACACATGAACACATGCATACCCACCCCTCCACTCTCACACACATATGCACAGGTTTCTACCACTCCTCACTTGCTCCACAGGATGTGGACCAAGCCTTCAACACATGGGCCTTGCTGGGGGAGGGGCATGCACGATCCAAACTGTAGCAGAGTGAGGGCAGGAGCACAGGGCCCCGCCCAGCTGTGCGCATCAGCAATCTTCACTTGACTTGCCTGACAGCACCCAGGCTGAGCACCATCAGCGTCTCCCATGTAATTATCCCGCTTAGCTTATGCTTCCCCTTCTAGCTCCTTGGGTAGAAAAATCAAGTTCGGTGTCAATTGTAATAAAGATAAAGGAGATGCAGGCAAGAGGGAAGGAGGAGCCATCACACAGTTTTTAAGAATTTGAACGTTAACATCTAATATTTAGAAGCAGCTCAAAGACCAGAGGATGCTTCCTGGAGTGCAGTGGAGGATCGAGGACAAAGCAAAAAGCCAGAGAAGCCATCCGGGCTTTCCTTTTCAAAGAGGTTCTGGGAACAAATCCCAAACCCTTCCGACCCATCCTGGTTCTTTTTTTCTTCCCTGGAAATATTAAAACAGCAACAACAACAAACCCCCCAAAAACAAAGAACAAAAGCAAATCCATCTGGACAGTTTACAAGGTCCTCAGAGGCCGAGGAGGGGCCTAACAAGCACTAGGCTTGACACATTTCTCTTCAGGCTAAGTTACTTCATTCAATGCTTTAATGTTTAAATAAACTGCTGCCCAAATCAATAATCTACAAAATCAGTCCCACGGGGTGAGGGCTTCAATTCTACTGCCCCACTTCAGGCTGATCCATATGGCAAACGAAGGCATTTTTATAATATCTCGGTCAGCTGCAAGCATCCCTGAAAGTGTAGCAGGAAATTTTCAGTGAGGAAAATACAACCAAACTATGAACATCAAGTCATAATACAATACTTATGAATGCATAGTGATACTTAGCACAACTGAAGGCCTAGACCTGGTTGGCTGCAGGGACTCCACAGGAACCTCACCATCAGCAACTGGGCAGCATGCCTAACCCATGGACCCATTTCTTTAACATAAACATAACAATAGAACTTTTGCTTCCACAAGGTCATGCTGTATTTGATACAGGATACAGGAATGGGGCTGATACTATTTATCACAGATTTGCAGTAAACCTTTAAATCCCTCTTCTCTGAAGGAAGTTGGATTCTGGACGTCCATCCTTGCCCCAGCTAAGTCAGTATGAGCTGCCTCAGGTTGGAGGGTGAAGCATGCATCTAAAAACACTGCAGCCCCCTTCCTTCCTGATTCCACACCATGCAGAAGGGAATTCTCACGGTAGAGCCCAGCTATCCTCAAGTTAAAAACTTGATAACAAAACCAAATAAATCTTTTTGGCTAAGAATCATTATTATAAAATCATTATTATAAATCATTAGACTACCATGGGAAAGATGTAGTTTGAAAAGCTAAGGTTGTGACTCATGGTAGAACATAAGCCAGTGTGCACAAGGCACTGAGCTGAATCCCCAGCACTGCCACAGAGATGAGAAAGCAAGTGGGCAGACCTTTGAAATGACCTGCATGACAAGGTGCACGGTTTCATTCAATGACAGGGCAGCCTCTCCAACAAGGTGATATGGGACAAACTCAGACAGAAGCAAAATCAAGTTTCAAAGGTTTAAGGAGGGGCTGAGCCTGGTGATGGAGAAGAAAAGGAGTTCAATATGGGGAGGGGAGAGAGACAGAGACAGAGAGAGCCTGTCCATCTATAAGATGTCGGCTGCAGTATGACGTACAATATTGCCATGGGAGCCACATTATTGTGCTGAGCAAAGGGATGGCTTGTTTATCTCCGGGAAAGTCACTCTGGTAGGAAAAGATCACTGGGGCTCCCAAGGAGGAAGTGACTATGATATGTTAGGTAGAACTGTTTGTGTTGCATAGTCCCAGGAAATGTCTGTCACACAATGGGTGTGGAGAACATAGGTTTCTCTGGAGATATCCTGACTTCCTCCATTCCTTTTTCCATTCCTTCCATCTCTCTGCCTATTCATGTGCTGTTGTAAGCAATGCATGTCCCCCCAAACCTCTCATTAGGTATCAGTCAGACGAAAGCAGCTTCCATCAACATCCCCCTGGTGAGCTGGTGAATCTATTAGGTTATTCACATGGATGAAACATTACTTACAGATCTCAGGTGAGAAGATGTGGGGATCCTCCCAGCCCTTCCTTCTAAGAAGAAATGCCAAGTCGCCTGATCTCACCAAGTATTCACAACTGCCCTGGTGAGGGTGGCAATGGCTGTTAAACTCAGAAGACAGCATGTCACATGTCGTGTGGTGTTCACAGCTGCTTTGGTCACCATAATAGCAGATGTGGAGAGCTTCAATGATCATTTCTCTTGCATCAGAGCCATGTCAAACTGTTCCTAGTCTATGCTTTCCTATTCCTCACGCCCGAGAGGAAACAGCTCACCAGGGGCGGGGGTAAAATGGGGGACACTAGGGAGTGATGAGGACCTAAGGTGATGGCAGGATGAATCAAGGTCAGAGCACACAGTTCCAACCATTGCTGCTGTCGATACAGGAATTCCAGTGTCTATCCCAGTGAGGCATACCTCAGTGGCGTAGGCTTTGATCTGTGTCTGGGTACAATGTAGCTCACTAAAGAGAAAATGGAGTGTCCGGACACAATTAGCCTTCCATTAGTAGTCAGCCCAGAGGCACAACAGCTCTCTGACACAAACGGCCTCTCAATATTTGGCATCCTTCCTACACTCACAGGCTGCTCGGAGGCCACAGTAGCAGAACAGAGATCCAGGAAACACTAACTTTGAAGATAATTTCGAGAAGTTACTTTTCCCTGGGAACTTTGAAATACATCAGATAGAGGACCTTCCAATGTTAGGAAGGCGCAGAGCTCCTTTTGGAAGGACATCAAGAGAAAGAAAGTACTAGAAGCAGGCAAAATATCTATGGTTCCCAAAAGAGGAAGCACACAGAAATCAGAGCCAATACCTCCCTGTGAAAGTTACTGCAAGGAAAATAATTCAGAAACTTTCCAACATATCCTGAGAGGTCGTTATGTTCCTAAAACTAAATCAGAATCATGAAGAGGGAAGGGAAGCCTGTGCGGAGGCTTGGGTGCCATACCCAACTGCCACCGGCACCCGAGGCATGAAGTGCTCTATGCCAAAGGGACTCTGAGATCCATCTCTCTTTCCATGCCAGGGCAATTGAAGGCACCGGCAAGCAGAGCTCGGGTAAGGAGTGTTTGGAAGTTTGTGGGTCGCCACATCCCATCTGACATTTGGTGTTTGTCTTTGTTTTCTGCCACTGAAGCAGAATTTCACAGACGAAATAAAATCTAAATGGGAGAACTTAACCTGCTCACAGTTCTGAAGGCTGGGAAGTCCGAGAGCATGGTGCTTGCTTCTGGAGAAGGCCTCGGGGATGCAGCCTAATATGGTAGACAGGCAAGCGAGCACTCATGAAAGGGAAGGAAATCAGTTAGAACACATTCTGTCATGAAGTCTATCCAGGTAACAATAGCACTAATCATCTTAGACATCCCTCCTCTGTTGTTGGTTTTCATTCCCCAAAATTACTTTAATGATGTGTGTGTATTAGCATGTGTGTGCAGGTGCCTAAAGAGGCCAGAAGGGGGTACTGTATCCCTTGGAGCTGGAGTCCAGATATTTGAGAGGTCCTTGATTCAGGCACTAAGATCAGAACTCCAGTTTTGATAGAGCAATGCCTGTTTTTTTTTAACTGCTGAGCCATCTCTCTGACCCCTCATCCCACCTCTTTATCAGAAACAACATCTCATTGTGGATTTGAGCCAATTAGGTCACAACCATGCTCATCTTCATTTTGACACCTTGCATTCCTGACTACCTGCCGAACACGATTCTGAGGTCATAGACTCAAAACCTCTCCCTTCAATGCATGCATGTAAGATATATACAAGCAGGCATGTCTCCAGATTGATAAAACCCATGTGTCCTGTGTGGAAAAGCAGACTAATCAAGGAGCTCAGTAACTCAGGCCCAGCTACACCCCAGCCCAGTGTCTGAAACAGCACCTCCATGGAAGCAGCAAGAGCAGTACACTGGAACTTGTCAGAAACATGACCTATGTACGCCCCCTCCCACTCCCTCCATCCCACCTCCCTTCTACACCTACCCACGGCATATTAAGGCTGAGCAAGGCAATCCAGTATGAAGAACAGGTTTCCAAGAGGCAGCAAGGCATTAAGGCCAGCCTCTGCTCCCATTGTTAGGAATCTCACAAGTAGACCAAGCTACACAACTGTCACATTATGTAGAGAGCCTAGGTGAGTCTCACGCAGGCTTGATAGTTGTTGGTTCAGACTCTATGAGTTCCCCTGAGCTACTAAATAATTAAAGAAAGAAAGAAAAAAGAAAATCCAAAGAACATTAAGATTGCTTTATGGCCTTTTATGTGACCAAATTTTGAAATATTTCTTGAACAAGTAGCTATATGTTTCTATAGCAAATAGATGTAATGTTCTACATGAAACAATGAAGACAGGATTTTAATGTTGTTTGCAATTATTTTATGTCTATACTATTATTTTACATACATCCTTTATTAGTTACCAAGAGAGCTTTTAAAATAGCCACTATGAAGATCCTACCAAATGTATAACAGAGCGAAAGAATCCTGATGTAGATGCTTTTTTGTTTTGTTTTGGTTTTGCCTAATTTGTTTTGTTTATTTTGACTCTTTTTGGAGAGAGAAAGAGAAATAACATGAAATTGGGTGAGTGGGTGGGGAGATCCAGGAAGAGTTGGGGAAGGAGGAATAAAATGATCAAAATATAGTGTATGAAAAAATTCAAAAGGACAAAGAGGAAAAACAGTTCCCATTCTAAAAAGAAAACTCTAAACATTGGAAGAGTTGAGAGCAACCCCACTGAATCCCACCTTCACATTTAGCACCTGTCTCCTGCCTGTTGCTGCCTTATCCCAAAGAAAGGCTGTAAGGAATAATAAAGGGGAGAAAGCTATGTGATAGATGAGCCGCAGGAAAGACTTGGCCTTGTCTGGTAAGTGTGCTTTCCCAAAGCCAAGCCCAACCCAAAAAGGCTCCTGCAAAGAAGAAGACAGGGTACCTGAAGGGGAAAGGAGAATGTGGGTACTAGAGAGGATGGGGAGAGCCCTGCAGAGACCCAGTACAGACAGCAGAAGAGGCTGTGCGTGCCAGTGCAATGAATTTTGATATCTAAATGCCTGGTGACTACATAGTTTGAAATGTAATTTTCATAAAAATTTTATAAAATACATTTAAAAAGAAACATAAATTACAGGGTATACTTTAGACACACAGGTTCAGACGCCCTCATAAGAGACCAGGGTTTTATTTGAAGAAAACTTCTTAGCCATTATCATGCATGCTAACACTGGAGAGCTATAACTGTCATCACAGAAGAGGAGGAGGATGGAATGCTGAGGTTCTCAATCAACATTGCAATCAGTATGCTCTGGACAGTGTTGAAGATGTTGTACACTATCTTTTGTGTTTCTGTTTTGTTTCTATTTCATTTTGCAAAGATGTAATTACCTGTAATGTCTATGAGTGTTTTGCGTGCATGTATGTATATGCAGTGTGTGTGTGCCTGGTACCACAGAGGTCAGAAGAGGGTATCGGATCCCGCCTGGAACTGCCATTAAAAATAGTTTGAGAACAACCACATAGGTTCTGGGCATCAAAGCTGCATCCTGTACCAGTGCAGTTAGTACTCCAAACCAATGAGCCATGTCTCCAGCCCTGTGTTTTGCTTTATTCTTAGGATCAATCTCATTATCAAATGCGTCATCACTTTGTGCTTTCTTGAATATCATATTCCTTCTTACAGGTATCAAAACTCACTCAGAACAATGAGTTCTGGGGTACAAGAGAATTTACTTTTTTTTATTGAGAAAAGGAAAAAAACAAGTTTCCGCCTCCTCCCAGCCTCCCATTTCCCTCCCCCTCCTCCCACCCTTCTCCCCCTCCCCTACTCCTCTCCCCCTCCCTCTCCAGTCCAAAGAACAGTCAGGGTTCCCTGCCCTGTGGAAAGTCCAAGGTCCTCCCCCCTCCGTCCATATCTAGGAAGGTGAACATCCAAACTGGCTAGGCTCCCACAAAGCCAGAACATTAAGTAGGATCAAAACCCCGTGCCATTGTCCTTGGCTTCTCATCAGTCCTCAGTGTTCGCCATGTTCAGAGTCCGGTTTTATCCCCTGCTTTATCAGTCACAGTCCAGCTGGCCTTAGTGAGCTCCCAATAGATCAGCCCCACTGTCTCAGTGGGTGGGTGCACCCCTCGTGGTCCCAACTTCCTTGCTCATGTTCTCCCTCCTTCTGCTCCTCATTGGGACCTTGGGAGCTCAGTCCAGAGCTTCAGTGTGGGTCTCGGTCTCTATCTCCATCCATCACCAGATGAAGGTTCTATGGTGATATGCAAGATATCCGTCAGTATTGCTATAGGATAGGGTCATTTCAGGTTCCCTATCCTCAGCTGCCCATCTTATATGTTTTTCCCACCCTTTCCACAAACACGAACATAAGTGCTGTGTCTTGTGCTTTGTTGATTTCAAGAAAAAGTTTGAGTCTCTGGGAGAAGGATGTGAGTAGTCCTAAGGAAAGCCAAGACTGAGGAGACTTTTGTAAAGCAAACAGAGACACCCTCTTAAGAAAAATATGGACATTGAAGAAGAAGTGGGTGTGGTAAGAAACAAAACCAAGCCATAAGAAGGCGGTCTACATGATGCCTAAGGAATTGAAGTGCAAGCCGGGCGGTGGTGGGGCATGCCTTTAATCCCAGCATTCAGGAGGCAGAGGCAGGCAGATCTCTGTGAGTTCAAGGTCTACAACTCACAGAGTGCGTATGGTCTACAAGAGCTAGTTCCAGGACAGGCTCCAAAGCAACACAGAAAAACTCTGTTTTGAAAAACACCAAAAAAAAAAAAAAAAAAAGCAAAGGAATAGACGGGCAGGCTTTAGTGTAACTCAGTCACTCAGTTGGTAGAATGCTCCCTTAGCAAGTCCCTTGATTACATTTAGGCATGGTGGCAAATGTCATTTAGGCTATCACTATGGGAGTTGAGTCAGAAGGATCAAGAGTCCAAGGTCATCTTCAGTCACATAGCAAGTTTGAGGCTAGCCTAGTCTACCCAAGAGCCTGTTTCAATGAAAAGAAATACACAACCATGGTTATAGACTGAGCCTCCCGAGAGGAATCTTTAATGGCATGGAAGCTTGGATCATACCTAAAGATGCTCAACAATGAGAGATGCCACAAAAACACACCCAGCAGAGCTACATCTGTAACACAATGTTTCCTGCACAGCAGAATCACCTAAGGAAATTTACCTAATCAGATGCCCGCCTTTCACCTTCCAAAATGTACAATTCAACTAGACCATAGGTGACTCAGCACATGGTGGTCTAAAAGACACCCCAAGTGAATCTACCCTGTAAAGAAGTTTGAAATACATACTACATATGTGGGATAAACAAGCCAGAAGAGTGTGGCCAAGCAAATGAAGTTGAAATACAACTTTCCTGAGAGGGAGAAAATCTCCTGCCTCCATAGTAAAGTGACTCACAGATATCTATGTAAACAGCTTTGGAGAGACCCACCCCCAGATGTATCCCTATAAATCATTGAAGTTCATGGGCAAAGAACATACCCCAGGCGGAACCAGTCAGGAGAATACACCGCATAAAGAAAACAAATTAAATCCCATTGTTTGTGTGCCACACTTTGTGAGGTGCCTGGATTCAAAGTCACGGAGACAGGACTGTGAGAGAGGGCAGTGGGTGTTTGTATGCAGTGAACACGGGGATTTAGTTCTACAAGGCAAACAGACTTCTGAAGATGTACAGTGGTGATAATTGCATGGAACTGACTCAACTTCACTTTTCAAGATACATAAAACGGCACATTTTGTGTTACGTAGGTTTTGTCAGACTTTAAACATAATTTTCAAAATTGTCATGGTGGAGCTTAAGCCCCAAAAGGCATTGTTGGCCAGTGACCCAACCATTAGACCTACAGATTCTCAGATGAGAATTTCCCTGAGCTTCAAGGAGAAGCTCAGAGAAGCTTCAAAGAGTGCCACGGCCCTATTGCTATGCCCAGATGAACTGATTTAATCGGCCTAGAGTGGAACCCCCAAAAGTGTTTTTAAGTGGTTCCCCAGGTGACTCTAATGTGTAGCTATGGTTGCGAATTGCTGTACTAAAGCACAGTTAATTAAATAATTATCACTAATAACAATTATTGAAAGAAGATGAAAATGAAAAGAACAATTTAATAACGATGACTCTAAACTTCCATATTGTATTTACTTCTCAACCAAATGAAAAACAATTAAGTTGGTGTATGATTGAGCATCCCATACAGCTCTGTCTGGGGAGATTCTCAGAGCCCCATGGAACAATTCTGGAGTATGGATACCCAAGTCAGTCAGTGGGGAGATTCTTGGAGGTCTGATCCTGGGTGAGATGCAGAGACCAGCTGAATCAGGGAGCAGAGGTCTCCTGGGGTCGTCTGGGTGCCCGCTTGTGTTGGGCTAGAGATGGGATGTAAGTACTGTCCCTGTGTGTGCACTATTGAGTCACTCCTGTAACCAAGTGTCCTCATTAGATTTGGGGTTTGTTTGCTTCTTTGTTTCAACTTGGCACACACTAGAATCAACTGAGAAGAGGAAATCTCAACAAAGAAATTAACCTTGCACACTCTCCTACAGGCCAATCTGATGGAGACATTTTCTCTACTCATAATTGGTGTGGGAGGGTTCAGCCAACTCTGGGTAGAGCTACACCTGGGCCAGATGTTCTGGGTACTATAAAAAAAAGCTATAGAAACATTAGTCCTTCATGGCATCTGGCTAAGTTCCTGTCTCTAGGTTCCAGATATGACTTTCTTTGATGGCCTCTAGTCTGTAAGGCGAATATGATTTTCTTTGATAGTGGCTTCTAGTCTGTGAGATGAAATAAACCTTTGCCTTCCCCCATAGCTTTTGGCCAGTGTTTCAATCACAGCAACAGAAAAGCAGGCTAGGACACCATGCAAAGCAAGTACATAATAGAACACAGATGTGCTACCAGCAGCCCATGCACTTTTCTTATGTTTTCAAAGGGTTACATTTGTTTGTGTGCTGGGAGGGGTATGTGCCCCTATGCATGCATGGTGGTCAAAGGATAATTGTTAAGGCAGTTCTTTCTTTCCTGAATGTGTGTCCTGGAAATTGAACTTGGGTCCTTGGCCTTTATCTACTGAGATTCAAACTTACTTTAAAATTTAAAAAAAAAAAAATGGCCTTCAGAAAGATGCTTTTAACCAATGGAAGATATGTATGTTGAGTATGTTTAAGGTAGGCAAGGATAAATTGTCATTTTCGCAGGTGAGATTCATTAAATGTAGTTTAGAATTATGACAGTCATGACAGTTCTCTTCACAAGTTGAGGAGCACATGGGTGTGGAAAAAATAAAGCCCAAAGTAAATGGGCCAGTGATGGTATAAAATAAAGTTGAAGTTAAAGCTAAATGGGTATGGCTTCCTAAATGTTTACTTTATAATCAATAAGGGTAAAATAACCATGAACTCAGAAAACAATAGAAAATTCGACGGTTAAGAGCATTGCATGCTCTTCCAAAGGTCCTGAGTTCAATTCCCGGCAACCACATGGTGGCTCATAACCATCTGTAATGAGGTCTGGTGCCCTCTTCTGGCCTGCAGACATATACACAGACAGAATATTGTATACATAAAAATAAATAAACAAATATTTAAAAAATAATAGTTTTAGATATAGCAAACTACTATAAATGACTGGAAGCAAAAATTCATGAAGATGTTATACATGTACAATTTGAAAAGATCAAATATAATAATCATATAAAAAAAGAAAATTCGACTTTATTTTTCTTCATTTGCCACTGTCATTTCATTCTAAAAAGTATTGTGACTATTTTTTATTTATTTATTTATTTATTTATTTATTAAGGATTTCTGCCTCCTCCCCGCAACCGCCTCCCATTTCCCTTCCCCTCCCCCGATCAAGTCACCCTCCCTAATCTGCTCGAAGAGCAATCAGGGTTCCCTGACCTGTGGGAAGCCCAAGGACCGCTCACCTCTATCCAGGTCTCCTAAGGTGAGCATCCAAACTGCTTAGGCCGGGCGGAGGTGGCGCACGCCTTTAATCCCAGCACTTGGGAGGCAGAGGCAGGCGGATCTCTGTGAGTTCGAGACCAGCCTGGTCTACAAGAGTTAGTTCCAGGACAGGCTCCAAAGCCACAGAGAAACCCTGTCTCGAAAAACCAAAAAAAAAATAAAAAAATAAAATGACAATGCTACAGTATTGTGACTATTAATTATGTGTATATGTCTGTGTGTGCACATATATACATGAGTGTAGTGCCCACTGAGGCCAGAAGAGGGTGACCAATCCCCTGGAGTTACAGATAGGTGTGAACCACCTAATGTGAGTGCTGGGAATAGAACTTGGGTCCTCTGGAGGAGCAGCAAATGCTCCTGTTGAGCTATCCCTCCAGACCACTTCCTATCATTTTTTGAAAGGCAACAGCTGTGCTTTATTTATTGTGTATTCATGGTGCAACTCTGTCTGCCAAAGCCCATCACCTTCATTTATAAATGGTGACTGAGTGAAGATGTTGACACGATCCAGGAACCATGACGGAATTAAGTGATTCATTGCCATAGCCCTCTATTTCCCCATGTATGACATCAGGTGTCATGCCTCTCCTACTTCTATATGTGATTTTTTTAATCTTCTTTCTAAAAAATGTAAGTTGCCTACATTATGCTTCAGATTACTGTTAAGTTTATAGGATGAACAGGTATGAGGGATCTTCCATATACAACACTTTATACAAGAAACTATTGATTCAAAATTCTATAAGACCTATATTCAGCAAAAGTATAAGCTAATGTTGTTGGCAGGACATTTGCGTCCTATGGGATCACACCCAGACAGTTCCTTTCAGCCCCAGATCTTGCATAGGGAACTATCTTTAAATGGTAAGTGAATCTATAAGGCTCTCAAAGATCAGAGGCACTGTCCTGGCTGTGGTACAGATGGCAGTGATTAAATAAAGACACCCTCCTCCCACATCTAGGATGGGACTTTCAAAATGCCATTCTTTCTCTTCGAATTTCCCTGGTGGCTTGCAAATCACGTTTTCTTTTCTCTTTGTTTCCTCTATTGTTTGGAGACAGTGTCTCAGTAGTCTTGCTAGTGTCAAATTCTCAAATTTGATATACAGATGAGGCTGGCCTAGAACTTCTAATCCTCCTGCCTCTACCTCTCAAATTCTAAAATGACAGATGCCAACTATGGTGGTTTGAAAGAAAATGACCCCCCAAAGGGAGTGGCGCTATTAAGAGGTATGGCCTTGTTGGAGGAAATACGTCACTTTCGGGGTGGGCTTTGAGGTCTCATATATGCTCAAGCCACACCCAGTGATACAGACCATTAGGAAATTGCCTGCTGATCAAGATACAGGACATTCAGCTACTTCTCTAGCACCATGTCCGCCTGCATGCCACCATGTCCCACCATGATGATGATGAACTGAACCTCTGAAAACGTGAGCCTCCCCAGTTAAATTTTTTTCCTTCTTAAGAGTTTCCACGGTCATGGCGTCTCTTTACAGCAAAGAAAGCCCGAAGACAGAATTTAGTACCTGCGACTGGGATATTGCTGTGGCCATGCCTTTGTTTCGAGGGATCTGAACTTAGTTTGGGCTGGGAAAGCAGGGAAATGCTTTAAGAACTGCTTAATGGGTCATACCAGTAGGGGCATGGATAACGGTGGTGCTAAGTGTGATTTGAGTCAGGGGTGGGGGGGGCTGGCTCAAGAGGTTTCACAGAAGAACTTTAGTATGTGGCCTAGAGATTGCTCTTATGGTATTTTGGGGAAGATATCCCCCACACCATACAGCTTGAAAAGGATATTGTGTGTGTGTGTGTGTGTGTGTGTGTGTGTGTGTGTGTGTGCGCGCGCGCGCGTATCCATTACATGACACATATGTAGTGGTCAGAACCTCAGGTGCCAGTTCTCAGGCACCTTTTACCTTTTGTCTGAGTCAAAGTTTCTCATTGGTCTCTAACATAGGCCTGGCTAGTTGACCATGGAGCATCCAAAGATCTGCCTGTTTCTACCTCCTATCTTTCCATTGCAAATGGGATTGCAAGTATGTGCCACTCTGCCCAGCTTTTTAATGTGAGTTCTGGGAGATGGGGGTTTGCTGAACTCAGGTCCTCACACTTCTGAGGCTAATATTTTGCTAACTGAACCATTTCACACACACACACCCAAAGAATATTCTAACAATATACCACAGACATAAGTTAAGTGTCTTGGGAGTATATAGCACAGTCCTATCTGATGCCATCTAGTGTCCACAGACGTAAGTCAAGTGTCTCGGGAGTGTATGGCACAGTCATGCCTGGTGCCATCTAGTGTGCTCCCACTCCTGCAGGACCATTGCCTATAGGACACCGTGGGAAAGGGTACATTGCTAGCTGTGCTAGCAACTGACTGATATGCAGACCCATTTCCTCTCTCATCTGTCCTGTTCCATGTGCCTCCAAATCAAATCAAACAAAAGAAAAAATATCATCCTAACAAGGTCTTATTTAATGCTCCAGACTGCCTCTGATCCATATTGATCAAGCTTCAATTTGAAGCTGGAGCCTGCAGCTGTAATTGAGATCAATATGAAGTCTTTATTCAGATAGCTCCCCCACTCTCTCTCAGATAAAAAAGCATAAACAAATCAGATCATTTAAAAAAAATAAAAAAAAACTACCTTTAAAAAGTTATCAGCAGGTATTTATGCTTCTGATAGCTTTAGACATTAGAAAGGATAGTTTTTAAGGAAATAAAAGGAAAACTACAGCAATCAAACAACCTAAGATGTGCCCACAGCCTTTACTGTGATTATAAGATTTAACTTTTGAATTTCTGTTGTCTGCTTTGTTTTGGTTTCTGCCTTCATAAATCTCTGAATGTACCCTCCATGGTGGATGAACATGACTTTTTACACATATTGAATTGGTAAATGTTCCTTATATACACAGCACTGTGCAGAGAGGCAAGAAGAGCCAAAAGGAATTAATGCCATTATCCTCGGTGTCTAGGAATAGGCAATCCTACAGTCCAGGGTGCAAAGCAGAAATACACACATAGATGATTATGATGTAAAACAAAATATGACATTAAAATTCTGAATAAGTTGGGCATGGTAAAGAATGTCTGTAAGCCCAAAACTAGGGGACAAAGGGGAATTGAGGCAGGCTGATCATGAGTTCAAATCCAGGCAGAGCTACATAGCAAGATCAAAGATCATGTCTCAAAAGGGCATGGTGGAGTCAACATGTGAGCCAAATAAAGATCTCAGAAACGTCTTTGGAAATGGAAGGAAGAAAGGGAAACCTTGGGAATGGTTTACATTTAACAGAGATACATAAAGACAGTATCTGCCACTTACTGTTTCCTTAAACAAATTTGTAGTTTGCGTGTGTGTGCATGTGCGTGGATGTGCACATATGTGTGTGCATGTGCGTGGGTGTGCACATATGTGTGTGTACATGTGCGTGGGTGTGCACATATGTGTGTGCATGTGCGTGGGTGTGCACATATGTGTGTGCATGTGCGTGGGTGTGCACATATGTGTGTGCATGTGCGTAGGTGTGCACATATGTGTGTGCATGTGCGTGGGTGTGCACATATGTGTGTGTACATGTGCATGGGTGTGCACATATGTGTGTGCATGTGCGTGGGTGTGCACATACGTGTGTATGTGTGCACATATGTGTGTACGTGTGCGTGGATGTGCACATATGTGTGTGCGTGTGTGTGGATGTGCACATATGTGTGTGCATGTGCGTGGATGTGCACATATGTGTGTGCATGTGCGTGGATGTGCACATATGTGTGTGCATGTGTGTGGGTGTGCACATATGTGTGTGTACATGTGCGTGGGTGTGCACATACGTGTGTACGTGTGCGTGGGTGTGCACATACGTGTGTACGTGTGCGTGAGTGTGCACATACGTGTGTACGTGTGCGTGGATGTGCACATATGTGTGTGCGTGTGCGTGGGTGTGCACATATGTGTGTGTACATGTGCGTGGGTGTGCACATATGTGTGTGCATGTGCGTGGGTGTGCACATATGTGTGTGCATGTGCGTGGGTGTGCACATATGTGTGTGCATGTGCGTGGGTGTGCACATACGTGTGTACGTGTGCGTGGGTTTGCACATATGTGTGTGCATGTGCGTGGGTGTGCACATATGTGTGTGCATGTGCGTGGGTGTGCACATACGTCTGTATGTGTGCGTGGGTGTGCACATATGTGTGTGTACGTGTGCGTGGGTGTGCACATATGTGTGTGCATGTGCGTGGGTGTGCACATATGTGTGTGTACATGTGCGTGGGTGTGCTCATACGTGTGTGCGTGTGCGTGGGTGTGCACATACATGTGTACGTGTGCGTGGGTGTGCACATATGTGTGTGTGTGCGTGGGTGTGCACATGTGTGTGCATGTGCGTGGGTGTGCACATATGTGTGTGCGTGTGCGTGGGTGTGCACATATGTGTGTGTACATTGCGTGGGTGTGCACATACGTGTGTGCGTGTGCGTGGGTGTGCACATATGTGTGTGCATGTGCGTGGGTGTGCACATATGTGTGTGTACATGTGCGTGGGTGTGCACATACGTGTATATGTGTGCGTGGGTGTGCACAGATGTGTGTGTACGTGTGCGTGGATGTGCACATATGTGTGTGCATGTGCGTGGGTGTGCACATATGTGTGTACGTGTGCGTCGATGTGCACATATGTGTGTGTACGTGTGCGTGGATTGCACATATGTGTGTGTACGTGTGCATGCGTGTGCACATATGTGTTACATGTGTGTGGGTGTGCACATATGTGTGTGCATGTGCGTGGGTGTGCACATATGTGTGTGCATGTGCGTGCGTGTGCACATATGTGTGTGCATGTGCGTGGGTGTGCACATATGTGTGTGCATGTGCGTGGGTGTGCACATATTTGTGTGTACATGTGCGTGGGTGTGCACATATGTGTGTGCATGTGCGTGGGTGCGCACATACGTGTGTATGTGTATGTGGGTGTGCACATATGTGTGTGTACGTGTGCGTGGATGTGCACATATGTGTGTGCATGTGCGTGGGTGTGCACATATGTGTGTGTACGTGTGCGTGGAGGTGCACATATGTGTGTTCATGTGCGTGGGTGTGCACATATGTGTGTGTACATGTGCGTGGGTGTGCACATATGTGTGTGCATGTGCGTGGGTGTGCACATATGTGTGTGTACATGTGCGTGGGTGTGCACATATGTGTGTGTGCATGTGCGTGGGTGTGCACATATGTGTGTGCATGTGCGTGGGTGTGCACATATGTGTGTGCATGTGCGTGGGTGTGCACATATGTGTGTGTACGTGTGCGTGGATGTGCACATATGTGTGTGCATGTACGTGGGTGTGCACATATGTGTGTATGTGTGCATTTTCTCATCTATTTAGATGGCAGAGTTGTGTTTAGTTCTTGCTTCATTTCAGTAAGGGTAACATCAATTCTAATTGGTCTTAATAATAAAAACCTAAAGTCAAATATTAGGGGGTGAAAGCTGAAACATAGAAGCAGAGCATCCACCCACTAGAGTTCTTACCTCTACAAAATCCTCAGACTGAATGGGCTGAGCTCCTGTCTCCTCCTATCTTATATACCTCTCTCCATTCAGCCATATAATTTCCTGTCTCCAACCTCCCTATGCTAGGATTAAAGGTGCCTCCCGAGTCCTGGGATCAAAGGTATGAGATCCCAAGTGCTGGAATAAAAAGTGTCTGCCACCACCACCTGGCCTCTATGGTTAACTAGTGGCTAGCTCCACGGTCTGATCTTCAGGCAAGTTTTATTTGTTAGAGCACAAACAAAATATCACCACAATTAAGCTCTGAGTTTATCAGATATGGTTGATGGGCATCTGTAACCCCAAAAGTCGGAAGGTAGATGCAGGAGGAGCAGAACTTCAAAGTCATTTTAGGCTATGAAGTGAGTTCAAGGCCAGTCTGAGTGTCAAGAGTTCAGCAGACACTCTCTCAATGAATAAACACACACACACACACACGGAAAAGAAAGTGATGTATCTGCATGAGATAACTGTGGGGGACAGAGCAGAGGACACAGTAGTGACCAAACTGAAGGCAGGAACTATACACACTAAGGGTGAGAGTCAAGTTTGAAATAAACTATTTTATCTTTTGAAAGGGAAGGATCTATAAGTAGTTAGAGGAGCCAAAAAGACCTGGTAAGGGAACCCTGGTCTGGTTGGTAGTAAAACTGGGTAGGTGGAAAGAAGGTGGCCTGGGACATCACACATCTCCTCTGGGTCTGTGTTTTCAGAGCACCACCTGGTCAGCCATTGCTTTGAAACAAATGACTTGGAACTCAGCACCTTAACACAACATTCACTTTGCCACTGCTGCAGCTTGGACAGTACTCAGTGGAAACAGGGGTTTCTGCTCCAATGGGCACCTGCTAGGCAGCTTAAAGCCAGGAGCTTTAAGCTCCTGCATCCACTGCAGCGTCCTCCATTCTGGTGTCTGGTGCTGTTGGGCTTTTGGTTGGAATGAGCACCCAGCCTCTTTCCCTGATCTTGACACATAAACTCTATGCTTTCACAAACTTGGTAGCTCGGTCGCCAAGGAAAGGACCACAATGACATCTGCATCCATTCTCTGACCTTGCCTCTGGAATCCCTTGGTAAAACCTCCACACATTCTATTGGTTGAAGCATAGCTTGGTTCCCAGGGTGTTAAGTATTTAGACTGACAGGTATCCCTGTTAATACAGTCTGCCACACCTTGTGTGCTTTCTAAACAGTGTATAATTGCTGAAAAAAGCTTGATGCAAGGTATTTGCAAAAAGCAAAGCATTTTTGGTGGCCCCAAATGCACGGAGGCCCTCTTCCCCCTCCAAGAATACACAGTTATAAATGCATGGGCCAGTGAGTGCCTAAGAGATCAGTGAAAGAGACCAGCAGAGACAGATAAATAAGCTGAGCAGAAAGTGAGCTCTGAAGATGTCCAAACCTAAGGATAAAGTGAGACCCAGAGAGCACTGACAGGGTGGAGGGATGCTTCAATCTTTACACTTGATATGCAAGTACGAGGACCTTGGGTCAGACCCCTCAACAAGGTAGAGAGTAGTTGAGAAAAACACCTTTTATCAACCGCTGGTCACTACATGCCCACGAACACATATGCCTGAAATGCATCCACTTGAACACACACACACACACACACACACACACACACACACACACACACACACACACGACACTGTCCGACCCAACTGAAAGAAAGAATCAAAGAACATGGGTTTTTTTTATATAAAGTCAAGGGCTTTAAAACATAAAAAGGAGAAAGTCAAAGGGTACCCCACATCACTGGAGAGAAGACAATAGTAGAAATAGTGTTTTGCTTGTGTTTTTTTTTTTACAGTCAGAGAGGGGTTCATAGAAAGAAGGGAATATATACTCTGAGTAGCAGGGGTTCACTGAAAGATTGCAGAAGAACGAAATGATGTGTGTGCAGGAAGTTTTGAACCAGGGTCACTATGGTCACGGCTGAGCATTGAATAATCAGCATGTTGTCATTCAGCTTACTGCTCTTGCTAAACACAGAGATGGTGAATCAGAAGGTTTTACAGTGTGAAAATTGGTAGGGATATTTCGGGCATAATTACTATTCTAACTCAAATTTATGACATCTCTACAAAGTGATAAAACTTTTACCATTTCAAGTTAATAAAGCATGTATACAGACATCTTATATACCTGTGTAAATATATACATAAACTATACGTGTATACATAAATATACATAGTCAGTTTATATGTATTCATATGTACAAGAGTATATATACACAATTAAAAGAATGAATATACCAGTAAGTATGTAGAAACTACTGTAAGAAAACACTTCCAACTGTAGCCATGGTGTCCTTGACTGGTTAATGGGTAGTAAACATTTATTTTGGCTCTTTGTGTATTTTGAGTATTGTGCAAATATTGATTTAGTGGCTGAGTAAAAAGTTTCTTTTAAGGTCCACTCTCAACTAACACACCCCCAGGAAGACTGATTGGGCACGTGACCCATCTTTCCCTCACAGCATGCCAAAGCAAGGTTATGTTCCTGCTTCAAACCCCTTTGGATCTGCCCACATGTCTCTTGCCTCTTGCTGTGGAACTTTGCTCAGCATCCCTTAGCCACTTCTCCCAAAGAACACAAGCCCCCAGAGTTGGCTGAACCTCTGCTTCCGCGCCATGAGCAGAGTTGGCGTTAACTAGTGATTGAATTGAAGTGGATTCAGAGTGCACTGGAAACCATGTAGGACATTGTCCTATCTTCATTTCTGTTACTGTGATAAAATGCTCTGACACAGAGCAATGCAGGGAAGGAAGGGGTTATTTGGGTCACAATTCCAGGTCAAAGTCCATTAATTCACGGCAGGCAAGGCAGGAACTTAAAGAGTCACATCCATAGTCAATGGCAGGGACAATAAATGAATAGATCTTTGCTTGCTTGCTTTTAGCTACCTTTTCCCCCTCTTATATTGTTCAGAACATCTTGCCTAGGGAATGTTGCCGCCCACAATGGGCTGGCTCAATTAACAATCAAGACAATCTATTTCAGGCTAATCATTAAGATTTTCTTTCAGGTGATTCTAGGTTGTGTCAAGTTAACAATTGAAATTAGACATAATTTTATTATTATGCACAGACATATTATTAATTAGCACAGACATAAGTTATTTAGCCAACCAGACTGTTAATGATTCTGCAATAAAGCAGCATGGGCTGCTTTTCAAGGACCTATGATTGTTTATTTTAAATGAAGACAATACAAGAAGTAGTATCTGCAATGTCACTAATTCCTTCCAAGATCTCTGAAAAGACAGCAGTTCCTGTCAACTGTAGCTGGGCTCTGATGTGAGGCAATCTCTACCTTACAGAATTGTTACAGTCAATGCATGGTGCTTACGGGCCTAGCACTGGGTAAGGAAATGGACATTGCTTTATTGTTCTCTGTGATATGTTCAAAGTCTAAGAGTTCATCATAGGATTACCTGACCTTTTTGGCCCCGTCTCTTATGTTCTTACCAGGCTATAATCACCAGTGTGGAAAGAAACCATCTTTCTTTTTGTCTAAAGATTTTGAGTGCTGGTCCACCCCTAGAGGCAAAAAGAGGTGGACAGCCTCAGGGTCCTCTGTGATTTCAGATCCAGTAATTCAGTCACTTCTCCACTGACCCCGAACACCATTATGGTCCACAAAATACAATTAAACATTTTGAAAACTGAAGATTATTATCATATATTTAGCATCGTTGAGCCCACAAACTTTCCAGTAACAGATGCCAGATCTGGATGGCCATTATCCCAATAATAACAGCATCCATTTACCCAGTTCAGACTCTGAGATCTACCAGGTAACATGCATGAGGTAGTGCTGTTTAGTTATCATGAACCCCCAGAGGTGTATGCAAGCATGTTCATTATTTCTCTGTATTCATTCTTGCTCAGTGGCGTCAAATCATGCCCAGTTTTTGAGCTAGTGCATGTAGAATAAGTCCTGGCTGGCCACAAATATCTCCAATGTCTTATTGTCCTTGTCCACTTCATGTTTAGGCATATTGAAGACTTTGTGGGGGTAGCTTCTGACATTCCTAGGAGACCCAATCTCTTAGCAAATTTCCTAATCCCCTGGCTCTTATACTCTTTTAGCCCCTTCTCCAGCAATGTTCCCTATGCCTTAGGCACAGAAGTTGCTTTGTAGATTTATCACTGGGACTGGGCTTCACAACTTTGTTTTTAGTTGGTTGTGATTTGATTCTCTGTAGCAGTCTCTGTTGCAAAAAGAACTTTCCTTGGATGAGGGGTGAGGACTAGACTTATCTGTGGGTTTAAAGACAAATATTTAGAATGTAGCTAGGGATTGTGCTGATTTAGTAAGGTAGGTAGTTATTGCTTCTCCTCCAGGATCCATGATATAACTAGCCCTGGGTGCTGGCACCATAGCCTATGAAATACCAACCATACCCTACTTAGTGTTGGCAGTCAACCTGACACCACCTCGAGTCATTGAGAAAGGAGTTGCCTAGATCAGATCGTCTGTGAGCATTTCTGTGGGGGCGGCGGTATTTTAATTGTTAGTCGATGGAGGGCCCAGCCTATTGAGCACCATTCCTATGAAGGTGGTGCTGAGCTGTATAAGGAATCTATACATAGATGAGCTTAAAGATGAGCATGAGCCTGAGTGAGTCAGCAAACAGCATTCCTCTGTGGATTATGATTCGAGTTCCTGCCCTGACTTCCCCTGGTATTGAACTGTGACCTGGAAGGATAAGACAAATAAACCATTTCCTCCCCCACATTGCTTTGTGTCATGACATTCATCACGACAGACTAAAACTAGAACAACCCATATTTAAAGTAGTAAACCCATATCTTCCCATCCTAGCTAAGCGAACCCAGGACTGCCCTCATAGACACACCCAGAGTTTTGGCTCCCAGATGCATCTAGATCCCATCATTTGGCAATTAATATGAACTATTACACAATGGGGCTAAGAGCAGGCTGGGAATGGTTCTCATACCACTGGGACTGTTCATTCATCTCTCTTCTATCAGAATGAAAGGAACCATCAGGAAGCCAGAAGCCCTGCTCTGATCTGTATAGTTAATCTTGGCTGTCAACTTCATTGGATCTGCAATCAACTAAGGGACATATCTATCTCTTAGAAGATCTTTGTGGAATTTTCCAGAATGGTTAATTAAGGAGAGAAGACCCTCCTTGGGGTGGGAAGCACTTTCCACAAATATCAGCCTGAGACGTAATTTCCATGTAGTTGGCGTGAGGGGGGCAGAACATCTTGCCTGCCCATTGGTTGAGCTTGTCTGTTCCGTTGCTATAGTCATTGACCGGCCTTTGATGATAGCAGAACCCAGGTTCCTCAACCTCCCAATGTGAACTGAAAACCAAAAGCTCTCCAAGAATCTTGTAGTCCTTCAGTGCCAGATTGAGGCTGTTAAGGAATCCAGCTTTCTGAAGTAAATACCAACCAGGTTCTCAACTTCTCCAGTATTTAGACAACAATGGTCGAACTACCAGCACCTACTATGGAAGCCACTCCAGTAAAACCCTTTGTGTAACTCAGACTCATTCTACCAGTAGCGGAGTGGTAGGAATGGCGAAACCAGGGCTCAGTGGAAAGACCTGTCTCAAAAGGAAGACTTCATGGGAAGTTAGAATCTTTCAACCCAAGTAAAAACTACAGTAAGAGGGGACAGTGGAACACAGGTGCTACAGAATAAGGAAGGGATACTGGCAGGAAAACATATATGTGGGAATTGGGGCAAGAGATGGGGAAATGGGTGGATAAGGGTTGGGTTAACTAAAACTAGAATATATAAAGAAGCTTTATGAAATCTTATTAGTTTATAGAGCTAATAACAAATAATTTAAAAACAAAATAGAAAACAAAAGAGTTTGAATATAGTACCCCACATGGGTGAACAATGTAGTTCCCAGAAGACTCAGGTAATTGAATGAAAATCTCAGTGTCAAGCTCCATGATGTCCTAGTCAGGGAGGTACACAAAATGGTATAGCAATGGTTGCCCTTGCTCTTGGTTGCCCACTCTAACTAGATGGTAAGACCCTATCACTGAAGACCCCGTGCATGGTGCTGCAGAAATCGATCTTAACCTTGCTGAGCAGGAAACATCCTCCGTGCTGGTGCTGACTAGATTTCCTCATGCTGGACAGTGCTTTGCAGGCTACTCGGGAAAAGAGACATCAATGGTTTTAACCATCACTGGACTCCACTTGCTGCAATGGCTACTTGCTAGTCTTCCACTCTGTTCTGTTCTAGAGAGCCCTGACTAACCTCCCCATCAGCCCGAACCCTGCTATCCTAGCCTCAGTTCCTCTGCAGCCTCTAGAGGAGGAGGAAGCTAGGAGCCAGCCTTCCATTCTGAAGACTTGAACCATGCACTTCTTTGTGACCCTGGCACCAGCACACCCAGTGTCACCAAAGGCATAGGCGAGAAAACACATCTAGAATGCACAAGGACCTTAGAGGCCAAGGTCAAGAGCTTTGTCCCTGTCCCCTCTCCTCTCCCTTGCCGCCCTCAGCTTGCAGAAGAAACAGGAATGGCAACCATTGGAGAAAAAGCAGTCTGTAGCTAGACTTGGCTGGTGGCTGCGGCAGTCCCTCTTTGAGAAGGCTGTGGCCAGATCTGCACTTCTCTTGCAAGCTGAAAATTGGGGGTTTCTCTTTTTGTGCAAGCTGCAGGGCTGTTTCTGCCACCTGCCAGCGGCCAGCTGCCAGCCCCTCTGGGAGGGGCAGAGCAGGGGTGGAGTGAGGCTGGAGCAGCTCTTGCTTTCTCTCTTCTTTTCTTCCAGGAGAGCATTTTGTTCCTTCAGCTGTCAAGGCGCCTTTGTGCAGACAGGTCTCTATTCCCAGGGCAGAGGAAGCAGAAACAAGCAGCAGACACTTGGCGAGCGAGTTTCCGTCGCTTCCTTACCCGTACGCTTTGTTCTCTAGAATCTTGTTTAGATCGTGTCTTTTATCTCTGAAGTGCTCCGAGTTCTTTTCTCCACATTCGTTTTAGCTACAGCTAAGCTACAGAAGAGAAACGGAGAAGAGGAAACACAGGGCAGGGAAGGAAGTGGCAGTCAACTGTTTAAACAGAAGAATGAGCATAGCTTCTTTGGTAAGGGCTTAAACAGTGTTTCCTTTTGGGTTCTCCATAAGCAGGGCAGGCACGGAACCCTAAGGTTACCAGCTGTCATTAGAGGCATCAGGAGGAGTCTGATCAATGTCACTTGAACATGTAGAGCCTTTGATTTCACATGCTTTAAAATGTTTCAGGCTCTGTTATTATAGCCACGGGGATGAAGGTTAGAGAGAACAGATTTGAAGGCTAGTAGAATGCTTGTCTGGCATGCTTGAGATCCTAGGTTCGCTATCCACTGTTTCTGAGAAAAAAAATGGAAGTGGATCATGCATGTTTGATAAAGAGTATGATATTGAACTTTGCATTACCTGTGTCTGCCAATTTTATAAGAATCAACACAAAAGATTTCTAATCTGCATTCTTGCAAATGCACAACACCTACCTTCGACTTGAGCCAGACCACCTGGGACACATAAGTCAAGATGGTTTCAGCTCCGGCCACATCATTAACTCGCCTAAATCCTTTGATCAGACTGTCATCCAATGTTGTCCTGTCACCCTGCAGGGAGGCACAGTTTAATATAAAACCATCTGGGCTGGGAAGATGGCTCAGGTGTCAGGCACTTGCCTCACACACCTGAGGACCTGAGTTCGATCCTCAGAACCCACCCACATTCCCACGCTTTCTGTTGCTGTGACAAAAGGTCCTGAGCAAATACAACTTGGGGAAGGAGGGGGTTTGTTAGGCTTACCCTAGCAGAGCCCAGTCCACAGTCCACGAGAGATGGTGCTGCCAGCAGCGGGGTTGGCCCCTCCCACACCAATCATCAGTTAAGGCAAAATCTTATACAAATTGCCAAGGCCAATCTGATCCGGGCAATTTTCCAGTTAAGGTCCCCTTTTCCCAAGTGACTCTAGGTTGTGTCAAGTTGACAATAAAAGTAAGCCAGTAACCTACTGACAGTTGAGACTGGTTGGTGCGTGTTGTTTTCAGAGATGGTGAAGACAGGGAAGCCGACAGATCCCTTGGAGGCTCATAGCCCAGCTATCTTGCCCTACATGGTAAATTCCCAGGCCAATAAGAGACCTTATAGAAGACTCCTGAAGAATAGAACTGGTAAATACCTCTGATCGCCATCCATAGGTGCATACAGGCACCCACAAACACAACACACACACACACACACATACACACACACACACACACACACACCATATAGCTGACTACACTACAGCTCTCAAGGTGGTCCTCTGCTGAAGAAAAAAACAAAAACAAACAAACAACAGAAAAAGCTGTTCATTCTCCTTGGGCCATAGTTTGGTCAAACTGAGATCTGACTGCCCTTGTAGAATCCGCTGGTTAGATAGTTACAGAGGTATCTGCGACCCGAGGAAGACAGTCTATAGATCTTGTCGTACTGGTGCTTGAAGGAATAGCCTTGTTGTGGTCACTGGGAGATATTCCATGAGATCTGACTTTGCCTCACCTTTTCAATCCATTTTGAATATTTAATTTTGCAACTTAAAAAAATTCATGAACCTGTCTAGTTATTTCTAGAACAAGGTAGGCTAAAATAAGTATGCTTATTAAAAGACTAGAGGGAGACTACTAATTCCTCAAGAGAAGCGCAGAGCTACTCCGGCACTAAGATCTTTTTAAAACGGATGAGAGTGATATTTAGAGGGCATTCATGTTATGACAGGAAGGTCATCAAAGATAACTCTCTTAACATGTACAGATGCTATACTCATATGCCTTTTTTCTTCCTGGAAAAGAAATAAATCTGATAAATTTTAAGGTCCTGGAAAAAATGTACAAAGCTCACCCACCACAAACTATATAAATAAATCAGGGTATCTCAGATAACTTGCAACAGTAAATGAGTTAGTTTTTCTTATCAAGTTGAGTAGATCTGGAGTTGCTTGGGTACACATCTCTGTGAGTGTCAGGGTTGTTTCCAGAAAGGTTTAACTGAAAAGGGAAGAGCTACCCTGCATGTTGGCAGAGCCATTCAGGGGCTGGGAACTAAGGCTGAACACAAACGGGGAAAGGAAGCCATGAGCAGAGCGCCAGCCTCGCTCCTTCTCTGCTTCCTGGCTGCTGATGCAATGTGACCACCGCCTCACACTCCTGGACCATTCCCGCCCCACCATGATGAACGTGTCATCAAACCACGAGGCAGAAGAAAGCCTTCTCCCTTCAGTTGCTTTTGGTAGTGTATGTTGTTACAGCAATGGGAAATGGAACTAAAGCAACCTACGACTCACACAGCAATGCAGAGAAATCCGGTAATCGCAAAGCCAGGTGAAATAGACACCCCTAAATGACTACTTGAAAAGCTCTCCTGGCAAAAGGCTGTGTGTGAGCCAAGTCAGGCTGAGCCTCTGTCCTGTCAGAAGTTGGGACAGAGGCTTTCTCTGTTGGTGGCAATGTCTGGACGAGTGGGACAGATGCATTGGAGCTGCTGGATTGCTCTGTGTCTGGCACTGGGAATTTGATACTGTGTGTGATGGTTAGCCTTAAGAGTCACCTTGATACAGTCTAGACACACTTGGGAAAAGGTTCTGGATGGGCAACTATCCAGATTAGGTTGGACTGTGGGACATGGCAGTGAGGAACTTCTTTTAATTTGACTAATTGAGAGAGGAAGAACAACCTTGAAAGTGGAGTAACTGAGGCGAGAAGACCCCATCAATGTGGGTGACACCATCTCAAGGGCTAAGCCCGGGACTGAATGAGGAGAGCCAGCTGGGCACTAGCATGCACGCGTTCATTCTCTGCCCCTGACTCTGGATCTAATTAGCAACCTCAAGTCCCAAGGCCTTGCCTTCTTCACAGTGATGCAAGTGTGAGCTAAAGCAAACCTTTCCCCCAACCCCCAACAAAAACTGCCTTTGTCATTGTAATTTACCACAGAAACAGAAGAGAAATCAGGATACCTAGACGAATTTACCTTATAAAAACTAAGCGGCCTGAGCATTTATGATTTGAGTACTTATGATATGTGGTGGTTCAATAAAACCTTTTCTCAAACAGAAAGTGAGGAATACATTAAAGATGTGGCTCAGTCTTGGTACTGACCATAAATCTGTTTCAAATGCCAACTTCAGTTTGCAAAAGGCTGGATAGCCAAGCCTATTGATTTATGTATTTAGTTAGTAAGCCAGATATAACTGTAGACGAGAAATCATGTCCTGGGTGGCTGTGAATTTGTTGTATAGCCAAAGATGCCCTTGAACTTCTAATGCTTCTACCTCTGACTTTTAAGTGCTGGGTTTCCAGGTCTAGACAACTATGGCTGGTCTGTTGATACTGGGATTCAAACCTAGGTGTTACACAGGCTAAGCAAGCATCCTAAATGACCGAGCTACATCCTGGGCTCCAAAGAGACTAGAGAGATGGCTCCACAGTTAAGAGTTTCCTGCTCTTCCAAATGACCCAAGTTTAGTGCCCAGTACCAACATTGGTGGTGGCTCACAAATGAACAGCAGACACATGGCATGTACACACACAGGCACATACACAAACACATGGAGAAAAGTAAATGATAAAATCAATTGTGTTTCCCAATACTGCACATCACCAATGATCATAAGAACACTAACAATTGCTCCCAAATATTTCATTGTGATGTCAGTATTGTACATAAGATGCGCTATTCCATTTCATTTCTATTTTTAAATATAGGACTCCCCTTTTTGCCTCTCCAAAGCCTTTGCACAAAATCCCCTGTATATTCTCATCCTACAAATTATAGATATATTATTTCCTTAGAAGGGAAAGAACTATTGATTCAAATGTGGCCTTAAGCTATAGACAATGTCACTAAAGACAATTCCCCCCAGACTCACAGATGTCTCCACCTAATGCAGTCACCCCCAGAGGAATTCTTTTGGCCTAGTTATATTCCCCAAGGGTGGGAGGACGGGGAAAGGGTAGGGAGAGTCTGCACAGAATATGCTGACACTGCACTGACTACAGAGCAGGCACCCCATAATAATACCTTTGGCTAACACAGAAAATGATTGTGTTCCAAGGATGGGCCATAATGAGAGAGGAGGGGACTGAGAGCCACAGGAGGCACTGTATTCAATCTCACAACACATCTGGGGGCAGGGCCAGATGTGTGCTTGTTTTCAAAATAACACATATTTCTATGCTGTCTCTGCCCATGGCTCTTGAGGAGAGGATAAAATTGGAAAGGTTAGAAGAGCCAACCAGATTTAATAATCTCTTGTCTCCCTAAAAAAGAGTGGCCTGGCCAATATAAATGTGTATGGGACATATTTTGGTCAACAACCAAATGGCCATGAAGGGTTTATCAATCTCTCCTTCACTGAAGGTCCATGCTAAATTATGCTATCACCTTGACAGTATCAAAAGGGAAACTTTCCTATTAGATTAATTGAGGTGGGAGACTCATCCTAAATGTGAGTTCTACCACCCCATGGACTGGGGTCCAGAATGAGTAAGAGGGAGAAAGGGAGTTGGCCCCTAGCATTCATTTCCCTCTGCTTCCTGTTTGCAGAAGTCATGTGACAAGCTGCCTCCTGTTCTATCACCATGCCTGCCCTGTTTGAAGTTACACTCTCTCCACATGATGGGAAGGCAGCGTCCCCATAGTAATCCATTCTTCCCTTCAACTGCTTCTCCTTTTTGAGGGTTTAAGAATGTGTGACAGCATGTTAAAGGTTGCTTCTTGTTAGGTATTTGATCACAGCAATGAGAAAAATGATACGAGCCCTCATGCATGGACAAATAATGGGATCTCTTTTGCCTCACTCTCTGTGTCTGTAGAATAGGAATAAGTTATAGCAGTGTTCCTGGCAAACATATGCATACATATGTAACATTTTAACAGATGTTGATAGGCAAGTTTCTGCACATCTGGGTCAGAAACATCCCTCTCCAGCTCCAAGGTTCTCTCTAGCTCTGATAAGAAATGAAAAAGCTCACTCAGCCTTCCTGAACAACCATGAAACCCGACCCTTTACACAGTTCCTGGAGACAAGAGCCATTCAGTCTAAAGAAAGAGCTCAAAGTCAGAAGGCATCATTCTGTAATCCCTTACAGAACAGTGACACTTGCCTGATTTGTCAAAACCCTTCTACATACATATCCAACCGCCTTCTTTTAATGAATGTCAGCCTTTTAGAACCAACAACGCTGACATTACTCTGCAGAGTGAAGACTGACGGCCCAGCTTACAAATTCCCTGACGCCTATATTAGCAAGAAGGCAAGATGAGTTTTCTGCTCGCTGGTCTTGTCCTGCTGTCAAATTCTGGGGGACTTGCACTTCAAGTCCCCCAGAATATATTCGCTTCAAATTAAATTATCTCCCTTTTTGCCAGTCAGGAATAAAATTTTAGAAGAATATTATCAACTAAGTGGATCAGAAAATGTGAGTTTAAGTCTTGCTTCCTGGGTGAAAAGATATTAAAATGAGTGACATTCCCCAGACACGCGATGTGTTTCAAAGGGTCATCCGCTACATCTGTGAAAAATGTCATTACAAGGTCCTTCAAGTCCAAGGAGGAGAGAAACGTGCAGAGAGTCGAATTTCCTTCCAGAAAAAGACAGCAGCTACCCTTTGCTTCTAGCAGAGCCTTGGTGGTTTGCCCCACCTTGGTTTGCCTTCTCTTCTCAGATACTTTTCAACCACTAACAATGTTGGTATCATTGCATCACGTAGCATATTCTTTGATATATGACAAAACAAAACTCTCAGTTTACTGGTTTGTGCAGAATCTGTTTCCAAATAATTTCCAACTTTAAAAAACATTTCTGTGCCAGTGAGATGGCTCACTGGTTAAAAGAATTTGTTGTGCCAACCTGAGAACTTGAGGGGACTTGATCCCCAGGTCTTGGGGCAAAAGAAGATAACAAACTTCCAAAATTTGTGTTCTTCCCCACACACATGCATTGTGACATGTACACACTCAACCTCCACACACAATAAAGAATTTGTTTGAATCCTAACTTTTCCCTTAACTTTTGTATCACACTTATGGTGCCTATCCTTAGCCTATCCCTCCTAGGTGGGGATGATCTCACCCCATTTCATCAACACTTACTTTGAGTTCCTTCCAAACATATGCCTAGATATCAAAAAACAAAATGCAGCAACAACAAAGCCCTTGTACAATATGGAGGTAGCTCGATTAGTAGAAAGAAAGGTTGCTCAGCTAAAGGAAGCCAGCGCTAAGTTCAATCCCCAGCACTGCGGAAACTGGAAATAATGGTGCACACCTTTACTCCCAGGACTCTAGGAGGCAGGATGAGCAGTAGTGGAAGTTGTCATTGATTTACACAGCAAGGATGAGGCCAGCCTGGGCTAGATGAGACACTGTCTCAAAAAGAAAAGGATATCTTGTGACTCAAAGGCTGTAGTCGGTGGTAGTGGTAACCTGGAACCTAGTCCCCCGACAATCTTTGCGCTAAGCTGCAGTCACCTGCAGCTGTAATTGCTGCCTTACCATCAACCTTACTACAAAGCCTGCCTCAAGGAACCCCAGACCAAGGGTCAGCATGCTTTTTCCATAAAGGTAGAGCTAATAAATATTTGTGAGTTATTTTGTCTTTCTAATAAATACCCGGCTCTATAATCTACTACGAGCAACGAGCCTACATATTCAGAATGTTTGTTTAACTATGCAAAGACGTGTTATATTAGTTTAACTATGTAAAGATGTGTTATGTTTGTTTAATTATATAAAGATGTATTGCTGTTTTGTCTTGACTGCCTAAGGCACCTAAATGGTCCAATAATAAACTGAATGGTCAATAGCTAGGCAGGAAGTATAGGTGAGATTTATAGGTAGGGCAGAGAGAGGTAGGAGGTGGAAGAATCTAGGCTCAACAGATACAGAGGAAGACAAAGAAAGAAAAAGAGATGGCAGGGAGACACCAGGGTCCAGACAGACAGACACAGAGGAAGCAGGGAAGTAGGACACACAGAATGAAAGAAAGGTAAAAATTCCTGAGGCAAAATACAGATAAATAGAAACAGGTTAAATTAAGTTAAAAGAGCTGGTGGGACAAGCCTAAGCTAAGGCTGAGCATTCATAATTAATAATAAATCTCCGTGTCTTTATTTGGGAAATTGTTGGTGGCCCAAAGAAAATTCCAACTACATCTACAAATGGGTGTGGCTGTAATTTTATAAAGCAAGCATTAGGCTAGATTTGGGACGTAAGACACTGTGTTTACCTTTGACCTAGATCCTACCTGCCATTTGTATCTTAGTTACATTCATAAAACCTATATTGGCAACATTTCTTCTTATCTCCTGGATTAAGTGTAAATTTGACAAAGTACAGAGCTGCCCTGCCCCTCATTTTCAGCTATTCCAGCATCTGCCACAACCCTAACATCAGGTTGTGTCTTTAAAACTACCAGAAGAGTGCTGGCATGAAGGAGGGAGGAATATTTCACCTTCAGGGAGTACCGGGCACTTTGTTCTCTGGGGTAAGGGCAGTCTGGAGGAAGTCTCAACTCCACAAATGATCACATGTACGTCTCCAAGTTTAGAGCAAACTCCACGTGTAATGCTTCCCTCGTGTCAAACCTACTTAACTCAGTATCCTTGTGGACAGGATGCTACACTAGGGTGCCATTCTAGGAAGTTCAGTTCTAGATTAAGATCACCCAAAGAATTTTTCCTTCCCTGGTTAGGAACTAATAAGGAACTTTCTAGTACAAGAAGAATGTGAAGGTGTGATTAATCCTACAAGAGATTTCACCATATTCAAATATGGCCTTGTGGGAAATTCCTGTCTTTAAGCCAATCCAGGGAGGCAGCCCCTTCATTGCATAGAACAGTGCCAGAGGAAACACCTTCCTTTATCCACATATGCTTAAAGAGAGTGTTGGCTTCAGCGCCTAGACATGGAGGTGCTGTTTCAAAAACATGGATACTCAGTTTGCTACAAGCCTAGCAACCCGAACTCTGTAGATTCCACACGGTCTGAACACCTGGAAATTACAAGTTGAATGTCATATTCCGATTTCTATTATCTAATACAGTCAAGACCAGCTCACCATTGAAAAATAGCAGAGGTTTGACCCAGACTACACTAAAAAAAAAAATAAAAATCAAGTAACCTTGGGAAGACAGAATGTCTTCCTCTACCAGCAAACTCATACATTTGAGATTATGGTGCTCTGTTGGGTAATTACTTCTGATATTATGTAATCTATCATGTGGGAGTCTGTCCCAAGGAGGAGACAAAACTAACCCCTGCACCAGGTCAATAACACAACAGAAAATTTCAACACAACCAAAGAAAATGTGAGTGAGTTCATAAATCCTATAACTAAAATTGTATTGGGGGAGGGGAAATTTTATGTCTTAATAAAGACAACAACCTCCTTTCTTGGAGTCATAACATAAGAAGACATGGGAAGGTACAAAGCGATTGGCATCTCTGTAGCCCACAGACGAACAGTGAAGCGAAATCCTGGAGGAGCCTCAGGATCTGCATGCAAGTTTTGGATTTGAATGGCTGGCATCACCTGTGGATTTTTATGGAAACCTTAAAAACCTGCACAATTGAGTTTAGCATGGAAGTAGTATAATTGGGATGTTTGAGAGATTAGGTACCTGGCCCAACAAACCTGTATGAGGGTCCCAGCTCAGTAAAGTTTCAACTGTGTGACCTCCGACAAGACAAACTGCCTGAGCATTTTAAGGCTCATTTCACAGATGAGGTTTTAATCTAAATGGGAGGCAGATAATCACAGTGCTCACCTACAGGGTAATTGTGAGAATACAGGGGATAATGAATTCATCAGAAATGCTTGCCCAATGCCTGCAGAATGGGGAACACTTACTCCAGACATCTGGTAGACCTTGTGAAATAGATACAGGCCAGGGTGGGATACAGTTAACTAATATCCAAACCATATCAAAAGTCATCAGGATGCCTCTAGATGCTCCATTAAGGCAATGTGACCTGGATGGTTCCTCATGGTTTTGTCCTGACTTGTAATACAGTAATTCAGTCCCTATGATGGTTAAGACTCACAGACAACTGGACTAGATTTGAAATCATCTAGAAAATTGCAGAGGCATACCTGTGGTGTGTCTGTGAGGGCAGTTTCACAGAAGATGAATTCAGCATGGAAAATCCAGGCTAAGTGTGAGCCACACTATCCCATGTGCTGAGTGAATGGGTAAAATAAACAGTTGTGGGGAGGGGTTAAAAAAGAACAGCTCAGTGTAAGAAGTGCTTCTTTTCTCTGACCATTGTCCTCCAAGAAGGTGAAGCTTGATAGGCAACCACCACTGGATGTTCTGCCTCACACCAACCCCTACTTGGGAAGTAGAAGGTCAAAGACCAGGAGTTCAAGGTCATCCTTAGCTATGTAAGGTATTAGAGGACAGCCTGGCCTATATGAGCCTCTGTAACAAACAAGCAAGAAGAAAACCAATAAAGAAAAATTTAAGACCTCATTGAAACAATCAACTAGGCAATATAAGAACTGTGAGAGGTCAAAGGAAAATAGAAGACAGGGTAGAGAGTTTCCTCAAAACAAATAAGAGAAACTTTACAAACGTTGCAGGGGAAATTAGCATTCAAAGTAATAATAGTAACAACAACAGCAACAAAAAGCAATGGATATTGAGTAGGATACACTAAAAAAAGCCACATTATGGTTAGAGATGGGCTTCATGGTGAAACGCTTTGCTGCTCAAGCATGAGACCCAGAGGCACAGATTCTAGTACAAGCTTCCATGTTGACTAGCTCACTACAACCTGTAATTTCTGTGCCCTCTTCTGGCCTCTGTGAGTATACACACATGTGCAAATGCATGCATGCACATACACACACTCACACTTACACACTGGTACATAAACATAATTTTAAAAATAAATGACATAGACACTTTAAATCAAAATTTGTCAAAAGAGACAAAGAAGGATGTCATATAATAATAAAATGGCAACACATTTGTGGGAAGAAATAACAATTATAGATACATATACATTCAATGACAGAGCACCAGAGTACATAAAGGAAAAACTGGCAGAGCTGCTGGGAAAAATAGACAGCAACAATCATAGTGGAAGTTTCTAGTGCCCCCCCCCCAACATTCAGTAACAAAACCCCAAGATAGAGAACCAAGAAGATAATGAAGAACTTAACACTGTAGGTCAAATGGACTTGATAGATAAATACAAACACTAACTGAACAATCTCAAATGCATGTGGAATGTTGCTTTGGGATAGAAAATATACTGTCAGAAAACAAGTTTTAGCAAATTTAATATTGAAATGATATCAAGTAAGAGACTAGAAAGATGGCTCAGTAGTTAAGAGCATTTGCTATTCTTACAGGGGACCTGAGTTTGGCTCTCAGCCCCACTTGAGGTGGACCACAACCACCTGTAACTCCAGCTCCAGGGGATCTGATGCCCTCTACTGCCTCCATAGGCACCTGCCCCAACATGTGCCTGCACATGCCTACAACATGAAAAATTTTAAATAAATTTTGAAAAAATATAACAAGTATGTTTAGTCACTACACTGGACTTAAACTGAAAATTAATGACAGAAAAAAGTTAAATTCACACAGATGTGGAATTTTTTAAAAAAATAAACATGGACAATCAAAAGATCAAAGTACAAATCAAAAAGGAAATTAGAAACTAAATTACAGCATTCCAAAGTTGCAGCCAAGTCAGTAATATAAAGTCAATCTGAGTTAATAAAGTCTGTCTTTAGTCCTTTTTGGCTGCTCTAACAAAAATCATAAACTTGGTGGATTATAACCAACGGGAATTTAAATACCACAGTTCTAGAGAATGGGATGTCCAGGATCAAGGCACGGACACAGACAGAGCTGGTGTCTGGTACTGGCCCACCTCCTGGCTAGTTTGTTATAATCTGTTATCCCTCCATGGGATCAGTTAAAAGGTTTTCTCTTCAGTTATCTTTTTCTTAATAAAGTTAACTAGAGCTTATTTCCTTGATCTTTTTTAAGAGTTCAGTTGATTTTAGTTGTTATTTTATTTCTTCTAGATATAATCCAGAATCTTTCATTTATTTTACTGATTTTGGCTTTACTAATTTTGTTTTGCTTCTTTTTAGTTTTTATTTTAGATTTTTTCTTTTTACATGTAAATATTTGCTACAGTTTTAATATTTATGATTTACTTTATGAGATTATCATCATCTTTATAAACAAGCCAGAAAAAGAAAACAGAGGGCAAGAAAATCACGGGTCAATACCCACTAAAAAAATTGTTGCAAAAATCCTCAATAAAAATTTAACAAATTAAATATAGCCTATTGAAAGTATTACATTGCATGACCTAGAAGGATTAACCTGTGGCATGCAAGGACGGTTTAACACCTACTTGTCAATGGTATGCACCACATTAACAAAACACACAAGGCAACATTATGTCATACTAATCAATGAGAAATGGTGTTTGACACCATTTAACATCATTCTATGATCAAAAAAAAAGTCTGGAAACTAGAGAGAAAAGAGAATCACCTTCAAATAACAAAGGTCATATATGAAAAGCTCCCAGGAGATACACTCAAAAGTGAAAACCAGAGACGCTCTGAGATGGTGAACCCTGCAGAATGGCTGCTTCTGCAGCCTCCAGTCCACATGTCACGAACGTTCCTATCACGAGCAATGGGAAGAAGAGGGAGCTGCCTCAGTCAGAAAGGGAGAAGTGAAATCATCCTCGTTAGATGACAGGATCTTCCTTGCGGGAAATCCTACAACTAAAATCATTCAATTTTCAGAAAGTGTAATCAAAAAAGACAAAATCGCTCATCTTGGTCAGTGAGATGGCGTAGCACTTAAAGCTGCCTGCTACCAAGCCTGATGATCTGGGTTTGATCCCTGGGACAAACATGGGAAAAGAGAACCAGCGCCCACAAGTTGTCACCGGTTTCACACGCACGCTGTGAAACATGTCCACTCACATGTGCGTGCACATAGAGTAGATTAAAACGTAATAAAATGTTTTCAAGTCACTTACCTTTCTACACACCAACAAGCAACCTCTAAAAGATATAAAAACAGAATCCTATTTTTAACAGAATCAAAAGAATAAGATGTTTGAGAGTATAAAGAGAGTTAGGAAAATTCTCATATATGGAAAACTGTAAAATACTGAAAAATCATTTATATCAATTTGGTCTTGGGTATTAGATAAATATGATAAGGGAAGAAATTAAAGAAGAAGCAAATATGTGGAAAGACATCTCTGCTTTTTCCAAATGGGTGAGACCCATACTCTCTCCCTGAGCCCTAGAAGGACACTTTAGATCCATGGCCTGGGGACCTGTGTACTGTGCAAATGCTCCTGATACTTAAAGGTATCTACACATTCAACATCATCCATACCAAAAGGCTAATCAATGGTATTTTTACAGGAATAAAAAAAATCCTAAAATTTGTGATCATATCCACAAAGGACATACAGTCATTAAAAAAAAAACAGTCTTAAGAAAAAAAAACTGTTGTCTCATACAGGCTGACCTGAGAACATACGAGAAGCTAAAACCGGTTTGCTTGTATAAAGACAAACCGACCAGCAGAACAAGCAAAACACCCAGAACTAACTTTTAGCATGTTCAGTCAACATATCTTTGACAATGGTGCCAAGTATATAAAAAGAGAAAGACAATTTCTTCAGCAGATAGTGTTGAGAAAGTAAGTATTTCATGGAAAAGAATGAAATTGAACCTGAACCCAGATCCCCCTGTAGGATCAGCCTGTGTTCTTAATCACGGAGTCAACACTCCAGACCCTCTCACTACACCCAGAGCTCACCAGTGTGAAGAGAAAGACTGGCCAGTGATACCCTGGGATCCTCCTGTCTCTGCCTTGCCAGCACTGAGATTTCAGGAACATCCCCGGCTTGTTTGAGGGGGTGCTGGGATCTGAACTCAGGTCCTCGTGCTTGTGTGGCAAATACTTTACTTACTGAGCCTAGCCTTTTGCTCACTTTTAATCATGACCAAAACTAAGCTGACAGCTGACTTATACTGCATTCTAACCCTAAAATAGTATAGATCCTCCTCAGGCACCCCTCTGTGTGTGTGTGTGAGTATTCGCGCGCGCGAGCACGTGCACACACATGCATTAGAACCTTTCAGTGATAGTATGGTAGCTCATTTGTGGCTTTCACAGTTCTGAGCACACTGCTCTGGCCTGCTCCCCGTTTGTCTCTAAGGCCTTTGTTTACCGAGTATCTTCCTCCATACCACCAAATCTAGTAATCACATGGTTCCAAATTTCTGTAACCACCAGAGGTTTGGGGTGAGTCTTTACCTCAAAAAGACAACTATTTATCCACAGATCCCTCAAGGTCATAGGCAGATAGGTAAAATGCAAGGGGGAATTCTAGCCACCTTCATGAGCCAGAAAAATGGGCGTTTGCTGAGAGAAATTCCCCCAGGTGCCCTTAGTCTGCCCACATTAACCGCTGCGGTTGATCATGGAGTCTGACTACAAACACTGGGTGTCTTCATTCATCAGAAATAATCCTGGCAATAAGGCTAGTGGGGACCGGGCGGAAACACACGATTGGAGTCCTTTCTTTCCGCTTGATTTCTGGTTATCTGCACAAAGTAACCCTGGGCATCTTCCCACAGCGCTCTTACTTTATTTTCTTGCTACAGTCAGTACTCTAAGTCTATAATTTTTTTCCCCTTTTCTCGATTTGTAAAACGGCTCAGTCACTAGGGGAGGGGGGCAAAAAACCATAGTGATTACTAATGGGAGATGCCACTAAAGTCTCAGCTGTGAACAGGAGAAAGCCAAGCTGACCCGTCATCGAAATGTCACCGCAAACAACACCGTGCCATTCGGAACCAACAAGGAGGGGTGTGTGCAGACAGCCCGAATATATTACCGACTGCATATTTAACGCCAGAACTCACAAGTCTTTGCAAGAAGATTTAGGAGCTTCTCGCTTGATTAAATAGCCCGCGATGGAAGATGCCCTTGTTCCCTCTGGGGCTGCATACAGATGACAGATATTCGCATGGACCAGGGCCTCCAGAGCCCTAAGGGGACTGCATATTTTTAAAGTAATTCTGCTGTTGTTTTTGCATAGTAATTGGAAGTGTACGTTCTATTCGATGTATTCTTGTTAGGAGAGAAGACGGTGCTCTTGGCTACTGATTCTGTTCCTTTAGGGTCACCAGGACTTAGAAACGAGAAAACTCTGTGTGATCGAAATGGGGATGTGCAGTAAGGCTAGCAAGTTCCCAGCCCATGCTGGACTCTAACTCTAAGCTGTCATCTCCCTCTCTCCCCAACTTTCTCCGATTTATTCAGCCCATTATTGCCACGTGAAATAAGGACTCCGTGATAATCGGGGAGTAACTGAAGTTAAGTTAGTCATGTCACAGCTGCGGATTAGCAAATGGCACCCCAGTTACCAGAAGAGGTGGTGCGCTGTTGTTTGGTGCATTCAGAGTACTGCTCTCATTCAGGAGTCAGAGCTTGTTCCGAGCACACCAGGGACTTAGTGCTCCTGTATCCAGTGGGCTGTGGACTTAGCCAGGATGGAACATCACAGGAGAGCCTGTCCACATCCCCCCAGCCAGCCTCCCTTGGGTGTTTGTGTGAAAGTTGATGCCTGTCAGGAGCACAAGAAGAGTAGACAGCCCCATGGGGAATGGTAAGTGGAAGATGTTATAGAACTTCTCTACCGTGGATGGGACAAGCAACCAGCCACGTGGGGAAGGACAGGGATTAAGAATCCCTTACCTATGTGCTATGGGTAGTATAGCTGTCAACCTTCAGCACTGAGGAAGCCAGTTAGAAATCTCTCTGCTCCTCTTCAGACTTTATCAATAGGAAGGGGCGTGTGTATAAATGTGTATGTGTACACATGGATGCGTGGGGGGGGACGCACACACGCATGCACATGTGTGTGTGTGCACGCTCATGTGTATGTGTGAATATATGTATGTGTTCTGTATGTTCTGTATCTGTGAGTGCATAGACTCACACACACACACACACACACACACATATATACAGAGAGAGATAACGTGCAAATGAGACCCTGGGTCTCTCCTTCTGTCAATCTCTGCTTTATTGCCTTGAGATGGTCTCTCTCACTAAGCCTGAAGTTCATCATTTTGGCTGGCTCCCAGGATCTACCTGTTCCCATCTGTAATTCTAGGGTAGCAGGCATGTGTGGCCATGCTTGGCTTTTTCATGGCTCCTGAGAATTAGCGTGTACACCCTCTTGTTTACACAACCAAATGCTCTCATCCAGTGAGCCATCTCCAAAGCTCCTGAAACCTGCATGTGTTTGAGATTCCCAGATGACCTCCATGCCAGCATCCCAGAGACCCCACAAGCTTCTATCGGTGCAACTAGGGCAGTGCCTGGGTCAACCCCTGGTACGTAGCTGCCATTCCAAAGTTGGTACAGTGAACTAAGTGGGAAGGAAGAAATGGGAGCCCAAAATCTGCCCAACAGTGGAAAATCATTCTGACAGAACAAAAAAGGACAAAGGTGCAGAAAACCAAAGCAAAACAGCCAAGAAGTTACATGTGGCTGGTGGAGCTGGGCTGTGGCCCCACCTGCTGGCCAGAGTCGCAGGCGGTCTTTTTTCTCTATGACCTTCATGCCCACTTCTCTGCCTTCTCACTGCATGCATTCCGGTATCTTGGCCAGCCAGGCTGGTGAGCCCTGGTTATCTCTTGCATACAGAGCCATCAGGACACTTGGAAGCAGGAACACAAACGGACCAAGGTCAAGTTCGTACTGTGTCTTTAAAACACTGACCTGCTTGGGGTGGATAGGAGGTCCAGGGCGACTCCTAATAATTAGCCTTCTGAGGTGGGAAACGCCAAGAACTCAACTTTTCTAGCATGAGAAGAGTCACTCAGGCCAAATACCAAGGGAGTAGGAGCCCCTTTTTGGAGAGATTAAAAAATGAACTAACATTGTCAACCCCAAACCCTGCTCTGCTCACCAGTGTCCCCCACTCTGGTTGCAGGAAGGAGAACATGGCAGCCATGTAAAACCTGCAAACCATCAGATGGGTATGCAGACAGGAGTGTAAATCTATGCAGAAATCTCCAGGTCGTCCTTGCTCTAAGAAAAATCACTAGTTATAGAGATGGTTCAGTGGCTAAGAGGGAGTTCTGTTTCTGCAGAAGACCCAAGTTCAGTTCCCAGCACCCACATCAAGTAGCCCACAACCAGCTTCAGGGGATCTGCTGCCCTCTTCTGGTCTCCATGGGTACTTTCGCTCATGTGACATAATTAAAAATAAAAAATAAAGGCTATCAGATTAGTTCAAAGATCTCCCTGTTTTTAAGCTCAATTGCTTAAAAACTATTTTAAGCCAAGACATAGTAATGTAGGGAAGTTTTTTAAACTAATCTCTTCAACGAGATACACTGTTCCTATGAGAGAAAACTAAGACCTTTGAAGTTGAGCACCATGCCAAGGATGACACAGGCAATAAATAACTAAAGAAGATGATGGAGAAAATACAGAACCCAAGTCTAAGGATGTGTGACTACAGGCCAGTGATGTTACTCACTGTTTACACTACATCTCTCTTATGTCTGTGGCGGGGCCAGGGAGAGAGCTGTGGCTGTCCTGGAACTCACTATGTAGACCAGGCTGACCTCGAACTCACAGATACCCACCTGCTCCAGCCTCTGGAGTGCTGGGATTAAAGAATGCTCCACTTCACCCTGCAAATATTTTGAATTTTAAGAGTTACGTAGCAAATGTATCTCAGTGATATGGGGGAAGAAAATACTCTTTTAAAAAACCATTTAAAATTTTTGTTTATTTTTTATTTATTTGTATGAGTGTACACTGTGTGTGTGCCTGGTATCCACAGAAGTAAGAAGAGGGCATCAGATCCCCTGAAACTGGAGTTACAGACGGTTGTAAGCTGCCATGTGGGAGCTGGGAACTGGGTTCTCTGGGAGAGCAGCCAGAGTTCTTTGCTTCTAAGCATCTCTCCAGCCCTGAAAATGCTCCCCTTATAGTCTACGGAGTGGCCACTGATTGGAGAAGAGAAATCATCTCTAAATTCAGCAAGAGGGCTGGAGAGATGGCTCAGTGTTAAGGGCACTCACTGCCCTGACAGAGAACCAGAATTCAGATCCAAGTACCTACACTGGGCAGCTTACAACTGCCTGTAACTCCAGCTCCAGGGGATCAAATTCCCTCTCCTGGCTTCCACAGTTACCTACATTGGCATGCTCACATGTACACACACACACACTATACACATACATGCACCCCACACACACACACATAGATAGAAAATAACTCCTCAAGAAATAAAATAAACCTGAGGAAGACGAGCTAGTCCTTCTCATCTTGCCCTGGGTGTTTGAACCAAACCAATAAGAAGAATAACACCATGTGAAGTAGAATCCCCAGGCCTTCTGCCAGCCACGGTTGTCAGACCACTGTGAAAAAATAGCCTCCATTTAGTGACTTGGTTGAAGAACACACACGCACATGCGCCCGTATACACACACACGCACACACACATGCGCTAGTATACACACACACACATACATGTACTGTAGCTTCAGAATTAAAATAAAATTTGGGAGGTTAGTTAGGGAAATGGTTCAGTAGTTAAGAGCACTGCCTGCTCTGCCAGAGGACCGGGGTTCAATTCCCAGCACCCACATGGCAGCTCACAACTGTTTATAACTTCAGTTCTGGGGATCCAACACCTGCTTCTGGCCTCCACGGGCACCAGGCACAGATGAGGTACACAGATATGTGTATATGGAAAACACCCACAAACATCCAATAGTACAGTAATAACTACAAACAATATAAAACTTGCTGTACAATTTGCAATGCATAATACTGCATTATGATCTAGGCCCCCCAAATAAGCCATTCTATTTCATATATACCACCCACTCCAGAGTCCCTGGGAAAAGAACTGTTAAAATATTAAGATATGTCAGAAGCCAGTTTCCAATCACAACTCACTATGACATAATTGTTTTCACAGACACTGCCTCCCCATATCCTGACCTTGACTCCAGACATTGTTTTACAAAGATTTCTGCCTCTGCCCCACCCCAATTTTGAAACATCCCCTTTGTTATGAGTCTTAAGTGTCCTTCAATGGTACTTGTGTTCAGTTGCAACTAGGAAGGCCTAGGCACGTGGTAGGCTAAAACATCAAAAGCAAACTCATATTTATGCAAATATAAATTAAAATCCTCTTTGCTTTATTAGACTTTCCTTCCTAAAAACATATCCATAATTCATGATGGGGGATAAAGGGAGATTATTAGCTCTAGGGCTGTGGACCAACTTTTTAATACTGAAGACAGAGTGTGGTGAAAGCTGTTGTTTTTTTTTTAACTTTTTAGTTTCTAATGAGTCAAAAGAATAAGACAAACTCAAAGAGACCATGTTGGTGTGATCTTTCTTCTTTTTCTCTACCTTTGGAAGCAAAGAGAGAGAGTCAAAGCGACGTTTACCTTTTAAGCTTTATGAAATGACCACACGTTTAATGAACTAAAATGTCAAAAATGTGAAACTTTTAAGGAATCTTGATCTTTTGTTACACACACAAGGGGACAGCAGTTATTTGTGTCCATAACCTTATCTTTCTCCAAGGAAAAAGTAAAAGGTCAGGAGCATACGGGGTGGCCGGGCTGGGGCTGGCCCGCTCTCCACTTAGTCCAAGGACAAGATCAGCCTTCAAGAACTAAGACCTTGACCCAGTCAAAGGGAATGGTCACTGTGGAGCCAGGCTCTTCTTTCTCCTGGACACCGGTGTACACCTAATAAATTCGCCCCTGCACCGCGGGCCCCAGACGGCGGTCGGAAACCTGACTGCACCTGCCGCATCTCCCTTCAGATCACGTTGCTGTTATGAAAAATAGTTTGCTATTTTGGAACCCCCTGGCAGCCAGAGTGAATCGCCGAGGGCCCCAAGCTCGTTTATCTTGTGTCAGAAGCACAGCCAAATGAACGCCACCTCGCCCAGCACCTGAAGAATGGGAAGACGCTTGGTGAGAGTAAAAATAACTGAGGGCTGGGGCAACGAGGCTGAGCGGAGCTAAGTAGGCTGCTTACAACACACCCCACTTTTTCTGTAGCCCAGACTGGCCTCCAACTCTTTATGTAGCTAGGATGCCCTTGAACTTATGATGTTTCCAACTCCATCATCCTGGGGATCTATAAGGTTCTACAGGCACGTTCCACTACAGCCATCTATGTGCTGCTGGGGACCTTGAACACGTGAGCCACGCACTATACCAACTGAGCTACAGCCTCAACCTCTGCCCTCCTCTGCCAGTCAGAACAGCGCTCTACCAGAGTCTAGTCACCTAGAGATGGACATCACCAGAGACCTACCTCAGGAGCGTGCCAATTAATCCATCCAGCATCATCCGCTTCTCCCTCAAGACAGGAAAAGGTTGAGGCTAAAGTCATGTGACTGAGGCCAAATTAAAACTCTTAACTTCTACTAGAGGTTAAAAGAGAAAGAAGGAAAGAAACTGAAAAACAGAAAAGACGCCAGAGTCACCGGGAGTGAGTAAGTGAGTGGCAGAGGCATGGCTGCATCAGATCTCATTTATTTACATTGTGTGTATGTACAAATGAACAGGCTCCCTATGAGGCTTTGGGACAGAGATGGTGGTGCTGGACCTTTACTATGGATGGGGCGAGACTGGAGAAGAGGAAGATCAGATTGGGTGAGAATGAGCTGCCCTGTGCAGAGAGCCATCTAGCCGAACTGGGGTGCCAGTGAACAGGTTCTCAGGCCCCACTGGACCAGAGCCTCTGGGTGCCCCCAACTGCGCTTTTCAAATTCCCCAGGAGGTTCCTGTGCATGAAAGATCCAGATGTAGGCTAGAACAACAACAGCAAATCTGTCCAAACAGAGCAAAAGGGGGTCTGCGGACAGGAAGCTCTTTGTAGACAGGAAGCTGACTACTCGCCTAATTCCCTATGGAAACTGACCAGACTGTAACTCCTGGAACCTTAGTGACAGCCAGCACCCAGATGATAGTTCCCACACTCTCATGGGAACTCTCCTGGCATTTTCTCCTGGAGGGAAGTCCCTTCATACCGACATTTAAGGCTTATTTCTGGCGGGATGCCTACCATATTCAGGACGCAGTGTTCTGCCCTGCTGTGAAACACATAATTCCTCGTCCTACTCAGCTTCCATGTAGAGCACCAGAGTCACTCACTATCTTTTGATTTTAATTCTGCCTACCTCTTACAGCCTAGCCCAGTGCCCAGTCCTCTTTTCTTTCTAGAATGTTCCATCACATCTTATTTCACCACTTTTTTTGTAAGTCTGTATATATGCATGTTTGCATATGCATGAGTTCATGTATATTTGGGCATGCATATGCACATATGTGTCTCTGTGTGTGTGATATTAAAATGAGAATCTTCCCTGGTTGCTCTCCATTTTTTATTTATTGGGGCAGTGTCTTTCAAACACAAGGCTTGCCAATTGCAGTTAGTCTAGCTAGTGAGTTTTCTCCAGGAATACACTGTCTCTGTCTCCAGAGTTTTTAATCAGGAATACAGGCAGCTATCATGTCTGCTTATCATGGATTCTGGGCAGCTGAACTCTGGTCCTCACACCTGCAAGGCTAGTGCTTTAACCACTGAGACATCAATTCAGCTCTATTACCATCTCTCGTAATGTATATCACTTTATGTGAACGGTAAGATATACCATGCTCCAGGAAGCTTCTAGCAAATGATTGACACTTATATGAGGTGTAAAATACATTTTCCATCTTTGATGAAGGAGTTGACATGGCTATTTGAAGAGCACCTATTTATTATCAACTTATAACACTTATTATCTACCTCTTTGTATCCCCATAGCACATCCTGGGACCCAAGAGTTTTTATTTAGTCCAAAGCAATGGTCAACGGGAGTTGTATCCTGGGGGGGGTATATGCAATGCATGAGGCAGATGAAGCAGCATACATCTGTAACCTAAGCTCTAGGGGAAGGTGTAGAGAGATCGGTAGATCTGAGGAGATTGCTAGGGAGCCACCCCAGCTAATCAGACCCCCACCTCAAAAGTAATATGGAGAATAATCATTGAAGATATCTAATGCTGATCTTTGGCCTCCACATGTGTACACGTGAACACTTGCACCCCATATGCAAACACACAGCACACACAAGTAATATAATATCTAGAGCAAAGTAAGCGTATAGTAGATCTGTTGACTGGCAAGTAGGGCTTGAGGAGGAACACTAACCCCGAGAGGACAAAGTGACATTAGAGAAGGAAGCAGAGGTCATAGGCTACAAAGCACCTCTGGCCCTCAAACGCACTGACCCAACAGACTTTAACCTCCTTGATAAGCAGTAGGTGGATCTGACAGTTCCAGAATCTTCCAGGGGAAAATAGTTAAATAAAGTAATGCTTACAATGTTTCAACACTTTGGAGTAGAAAGTCCAACCCCGTACTCAAAATGATGCTGGGTTCATTAACATCAAAATGTAATAGTTTCCCACAGTCTCAGATCCCTAGTTCAACATTTTTGGTGTCAATCATTTAGAGTAATTAAACGCTGAGATAATGCTAAGATTGCGTAGGCTAGAAATAAATGTGGGCTCTCGGTGACTGACCCAAATCTGTAGTGTTGAAAGGTGCTGAAAAGCCTTGAGATCTTTGGGCAAGCATGAAGCCCCCCTTCAGCCTGAAGAAAACAATCTGCCCGAGTCAGCAGAACCAGGAAGTTCACCATCTGTTTGTTGGCTTCTGACATGGTTATTTCCGCTCAATTCTAAAAGAAAAGTTGTTTTCAATAAAATTATTTATAGCGTATCTCGAAATTATTCTTATTTGGGGATAAATAAAACAAGAAAAAATGTTATTCAGCGAAATTGAGCCCATTAGTTTCGAAGACTGTGTCCTATCTTTCTTCAAGGAATATAATCAGGGGACAATAGTGATCCTTGGGTTTGGAGAAAAAGGATTTGCAACTAGGCACTCTAACTTTTCTAAATACACTAAAAGACCATTCTCCAAGAAACCAAATGCAGAGGACATGGAGGAACACTGCAAATTTCCTTGACTGACTTGCTATTCTTCAGTTCCAGGACATGGTTGACTCAGATGGATTTAACAAGTCTAAACGTTACTATAATACAAGAGTTGGGTTGTCTTCTTAGTATGTATGGGAGGGGCAGGGGTGTCGTACCAAAACCAGAAAGTGAACCTCAAAATATCATGTGTATTATCGAGGCATCCAGAAGTAGCCATTCAGAGAAGGGCTCATGGTAAACCTCAGTCTCACAACCAAGAAGAGATTTCTGAAGGGATCTCCAGCCACAATCCATGCACGTCTGATACTCACATATCTGAATTAGGTGAACACTATGGTCTTATCGTTGGTATTGGGCTTTGAGTTTTCACCAATGGTTGTACTCAAACCTTCTGTTCTCAGAAAAAAAAAATGAACATATACAAATGTAACCTTATTTCCACATATTGCTCCTCTGAGACAGTTCCTTGTGCTTGAGTCTTCTTAGAGAACTGGAAGATTCCTTAGGGACAGGGTATGAGGTCAGTGTTTTCTGAATCTGCTCTAGTTCCAATTCTGGCATGATAAAAAGACTGAAGAAGAAGAGAGGTTTGCCTCACAATTCCAGGTTACAGGGTACTACTAGGGGAAGCAGCGTCAGGAACGTAAAGTGTCATATCCACAGTCAAGAGCAGAGAGAATAAATGCATGGATCCTTGCTTGCTTGTTCTCATCCAGCTTTCTCCTGTCTTCCCTAGTTCAGGACACTCCTGCCTAGGTGCTACCCACGATGGGCTGGGTCTTCATCGAGGAACAATCAAGACAGTGCCATGCCTCACACAGACACTCCTGTTTACAGGCCAGCCTGATCTAGGGAATTCTAAGCTGTGTCAAACTGATAGTTAAAACAATCCGTTGACTTTTCCTGCACCTCTTTATATAAAACTCATTATTTACATCTCTAAATACTCTAAATACATCTGTGCATTGCCTTCAGGTTGAAGCAGCTTTATTGGAAAGATTGATAGCAATCTGATCTCCTTTCTCTCTTGTGAAGATAAACATCACTGTCTGCTTCTCAAAGAAGCCTTTCGTTTTAAAGCCAGTTTGGCTGCTCTGGCTATTTGCGTGGGGGGGCTTTTCACCGATTTATAGTTTTTACCATAAACTCTGCCCCACCCACGCATGCATGCATGCATGCATTCATCCCTCTGCCCCTCTCTTTGCCATCAGCTGGGAACAAACCCAGGACCTTATGCGTCTGGTAGAGTGGTCTACACTGGGCTCCAGCAAACACACTGCATCTCTGTGCTTAACCATCTTCATCATTTTCCAAATTTGATTTTGATCTAAACATGATTTGCTCCCTTGCTTCTCCTACAATATTCCCTCCAGGAACTATCTATGGTTCTCATGTTTTCTTGTGCTCCTTCTTAATTACCCTTGTTTCTGACTTATTGTTTTTAATTATTTTATGGGTTTAGACAGATCATTCCTCAAACATCCCCTTTCTCTTTTTTCCAAATACATCATTTCTGACATTTTCTAAGCATACTCATGTTCTCTTGTCTTCCATTATTTCCTTGCATTTATTTTATGCTATTACCTAAAATTTTTCATCTGTTCTGTAAGCATATGCTCCTGGTGTCTTTACTATCTCTAAGGATGCCTGGGTCCTCACTTTTCTCCCTTATATTGTCTATAGAATTTTCCCATGATTGCACTCTGTTGATCATCTTAAATGAAATCTTTTTCTTTGCTAGAAACAGAAGCCAAACCCGGGTAGAACTCTGCTATTTGGTGTTTTATGAAGGTAACTATTCAAATCCGTATGCTCCCATCACACCTGAGATCACTGGCTCTGACATTTCCCCTTCTTTTTGCTGCCTTTTCCTTGCTTCTACTGTTTCTAAGTGAAGTCATTTTAATTCTGAGCATAGAAATCCAACTTTATTGGGGTGGGAAGGAACACCCTCCCACATAGTAGATCTGGATTTCAGGCATAAAGAACGCATGGGTCCACAACTTCTCAGATTTCATTACTCTTAACTTTGATTCTGCATTGGCAAAACTCCCCTGGGATTTGACGGGTGTTAGCTTAGGCATTGTACAGCTGCACAAAGGTCATGAATGTGCTGCACCCTCTTAGGAAGAAAATGCTGTTAAAAGAATTTGTTGGTTGCAACTGACCATAGAATATCACGACATTTAGAGAGAGTGATTTGCTAACTCCCTGACTAATGTGGCACCCAAAGACTAGATTGTCAGCGACCATACATGTTTAATTGAAAGTTGATACTCAGTGCATCCCATGTTCATCCTGAGCAATTCTCAGTCCCTCCACTGTGCTCCCCTGGCTAAAACTGTTTGCCCTTTTTGTGGACATATTTTCTGTTATTTTGTTGTCATTTCCATAGACGGGCTTTCTGAGTTGTTCTCTTTATTTTTTATGAGTGACTCCAGAGACTCAGAAACTATGTCACTACCACAGACATCTCCCAGAATCATGCCAATGACATTTCATAAAACATAAAGAAGTGATTCTGGGAATGCAATAATTAATTTTCAAAATGATATTAAACTACTGATATGTAACATTGTGGATTAATCCTGTCTTAAAGGTATGTTCGAAAATGAAGCTAGCACATGAAAAGTATATACTATGTGATTTTTTGTTCACACAAAGTTGGAAAACTAACATAAGCTGGCTGAAATTAGAATTAGTTATTTATTAAATAAGGACAATGAATAGAGAAGGGGCCCAAGTAAACTATTTGTGATGGGGAGAAGTAAATATATTCTATAACTTGAACCAGGGCTAAGTACATGCATGCATAAATAGAAAAACTAGTTGTACATTTAATATCTGTGCATTTTATCATATGTAGGTTACAACTCTACCACAGTACAGTGATTAAAAATTAATTATTTTTAAAAACAAAAGCCTGATTGACCCCAAAGGAATTTCCGATCACAGCCTACTTCCCTTTAACTTAGCACATTGCCTGGAATACAATGAGAATACAAGGGAGGTTTGTGTTCTGTGTGGAGGGAAAGGCCATCCTCTCAAGACACAAATGACCTCATCTCCTACCAGGAGTCAGCATCTTTTACAAAATCTAATCTCTCTGTCTCTCATTAGATGACCACAGGAAGGGACCGTCATTCATTTTGTTCAATTTAATTTAGAGACTTTGCATCCTGTATCTACTAGACCGTTGGCACTCTTTTAGGCACATAAAAATATAAAATCATGATTCTCATCTTCAAGGTCTCCACAAGAAGTCTTTTTTAACTTTTAAAACTTATTTTTATTTATGTATATGTGTGCTTGTCTGTGTGTGCCCCAAGTGTTTTCAGTGCCTGCAGAGGCCAGAGGAGAACATGAGATTCCAAAGAGCTGAGGTTGGCGGTGGTTGTGAACTCCCATGTGTGTGCTGGGAACTGAACTCCGCTCTTCTGTTAGAGCAGAGTGCTTTTTCCAGCACTGAACTCTCTCACCAGCCCATGGTATTGTGTCTTAAATAGACTGAGGTTATATATGGGAAGATTATTTCCCCCAAGTAGATAACCGAGATTATAACCCAAAAGATGAGTTTAAAATCAATTTTTTACAAAAAGATACCAACCAAAGTACAATTGATTTAAAATATCATTACCTGCTTGACATCATCAGAAAAAAATGTTGAGGCAGAAGAAACTGCTCCATTCTCTAAGACACCAAAGACTAGCAGCAGTTCAGGCATTAGTACAAGACAGTATCTTTGGCATGGTGTTCACACGACGGCCTGATGCAGCACTTTCCACACCTACCCTCCCACAGGGTAACTAAACAGGGCATGCCAGGATAGGCAGGACACGAATTCAAAACTAATAAAGAAAAGACAAGCTCTCTTCATACATACAGGAGTCACATATGAGCTTTCTCGAGTCTAGATAAAACATGCTCCAGAATGCTACCCTGTGAATTGGCAGTTGGACTGCACAGAGGAAGGCTCTCAAGCATGTTTGGTCCCCATTTCTAACCTCTTGATGCTAGCACTGACAGCTCCCGTGCATCCACAGAGCATAAGAGCTGACTGTAACACCTGCCTTACCCTGGACTCTGGCTGGTAGTCTGAGTAAACAGATGAGAATTTCTCAGAGAATAGGAGGAATAGATAATTACATCCTCCTCATCAGCCACACAGCAGCATATGAGAAGGGTTATATGGGGGGGGTGCATATCTTTCAACATCTGTCATTCTCCCTGGCACTGAAATCTTCAATATGGGGCTAACAGATGAGGAGCACCATACAAGACTAAGATGACTATGGTGACTTTTTCCCTCCAGCTCAAAATGGCAAAGTCACTTGGGAAAATGAGCCAACAGATCAACAAGGCTCTAAATTATTCTTAAGTCAGTACTGCAATTAATTTACTGTCATAAGCCACCAAAATATTTATAGCTATTTTCCAAAGCTTAATGCAGATCGAAAGTAGTTTTCACAAATAGCAATTAAATACATCACTGATGTTAATTATAATAATTTGCATTAATGGAGAGGAAGTGATTTTAAATTTCCTTGCCAAAGATCACAGATTGCTGACTATGCTCTATACTTTAGGTAAAATTATCTCTTCAGCCACGGATCGTGAGGGTCAGGTGGCTGGCAGGATCTGTGATAGTTCAGCTAGTGTGGTGTGTGTATGTGTGTGTGTGTGTGTGTGTGTGTGTGTGTGTGTGTGTGTGTATGCCTATTGGGGAGTGACCCCTAGACCTTGTGGTTGCTAAGCACAGGTTCTACTACTGAGCTATATTCCCAGCCAGTTATTATGATTATTAGGATTCTAAGGCTATCAGCTTTGAGGATAAATGCACTAGACACAGTTAGACCTATTCTGCTTATACATAGAGAGGAGAGACTTGTTTTACTCTTGACTCTTGGACTATCTGAACACAATGACCAGAACCTGAACAAGTAAGTACTTTATTTTTGAGAGACTTCCTACATAAGATGGGAACAGTAAGAATCAATTGGGCTTCCTCTGACTTCTTCTGACACAACATTCGACTTTATATTGCCCTTTGAGTCCAGCACAGTAATCCTTAGAAATGAGGTCAGCCATCTTGAAAACTGTAACCACAAAGGATCCCGGGTAAGCTTAGTACAAGAGATGCTTGGCTTCACTGTAAAAGCACTTCAAAGCCATCTTCCTGCACGGTGGCAGCGTTCAGGGCTGGAAGGAATAGGACTTCCCTAATTGAAACAATGGAGTTAATTAGTGGGAAGAAATGCAATTCCCCAAATTAAGTTCTGGCAAGAGCATTTTGATTCAAAATTGCCAAGAAATCCTCAATGGCTGTTTCTATACTAGCAAAGCAGAATGTACCCTGGCATGAGCTCCAGAGAGTAAAGACAATGGAAGTATTCTCTCAAAACATCAAGCCACACAATGGAAAGTTTAAGAAAGAAAAACAAAAACACTACAAACACGTATTAGAATATGTACCTGTCGGAAAAGCAAACTTTACTAAAATAATAAAACTAACCACAAATAATCCCTTCCACCAAATATGGAATCATTCTGCCGTGTCAGAGTTATTGGCATACTCTCACTGGCTTCGGCTAGCAAAGGCATCTTGTCTTACACAGAAAAGGGGCTAGTGGTGTGTGATTCTCCTCAGGCATGGGCAGGGACACCACCACTCAAATAGGAATCAGAGAGTTGACAGTGGGCATGTCCACAACTCACACCAACAAGTCCCCTTCTGTTGAACACAGTGGTAAAGCTAAGAGAGATAGAACTTTAACTCTAAGGACTTAGTTAGTGGTTCCAAAACAAGGCTAACAAGCAGGTCCCATTTAATAATTTGGAATAAGCATTAGTTCACATTCTTCAGATATGAGTCAAAAATTTCTCCCAATTCTTCCCAGGAAAGATCCCTTTGATTCTCGCCTGTCTTATGATTTAAATGCAGGGAAAGGCAAAGGAAAGATGATGAAAATGTCTCTGACAATACTGTATGCTTTTCCACCAGATTCTGAAAACCATACCAGGGGGTTGGCAAGAAATTTATTGGCTAACAGAGATACTGGTTACTTTTCTGTTGCCATGACAGACAGACAGACAGACAGACAGACAGACGTTAGCTTATAATTCCAAAGGGGATGCAGTTCATCATAGTGAAGCAGGCCTGGCAGCAGAAGCCATGAACAGTCTAGCATGGGGGGAGGGGAGAGAGAGAACAAGAAACAGGAACTGGGTCCAGACTGTAAAACTTGCAAAACCAGTGACTTCTCTATCAAGATTGTGCCTCTTAAAGGTTTCACTAGCACTACCAGCTGGGGATCAAGTTTTCAAACACAGGAGGAGCCCATGGGGAGTGTTTCACATTTAAACCACCACAACAAAAAAGCTTGTGACACATAGGAGAGCTGCAGGAGGAATCATAGACAGCTTAAGACATTCCCAGCTCAAGAGACTGGCCCGCATATCTCGTGTCATCCTTCTCATGGGTGCACAGGAGTTTTCAAGGGGCAAGCCAGGTCAGGGGATGTTATCCAACCCCAGCCCTACAGAGGTCTGCCTAACCAGAGACAGAAAGAGATCAAGGGAAAAAGCCAAAAAGACACAGCAGAGATGTGAAGCCAATCCAGGCTCTGTTCCAAGAGGCCAAATCATGAAAGAAGATGCTTGGGGAGGTCAGAGAGAGATGGAAGAAGAACTGGAGTGTGGTGATTCGTCAAAACCAAGATGCCAAATACGATCAAGCTCCAGAGGCAGATTCTGACCACACTGATTTCACAGCCTGGGAAGGCGGGTAACATTTCAAAGAGAGAGGAGCCCTTAAGGGCTTAAAGTAGAAAGTGGGCAAGGAACATAAGCAGAATAAACATCTTAAATAAAATCAATATCAAATGTCATATATTTATTTAATAGAACGTTTTGAAATAAAAAAAAATCCATGATCCTAGAAAAATCCTTTTTTTCTAACTCCATGTTAGAATTTGTTGCCAGTCAGCGTTTCTATCAAAACATAGTATCCTATCCTACCTTCACCTGGGATCTGCACAGACAGAAAACCAAACCTGGCCTAAAGTCCATAGCTGAGAAGGGCTGGGCATGGGAGCAAACTTCCTGTTGTTGTTTAGCTAAGTTGTATCTTGTACATGCTGGTCCACATGCACATGTGTACCTGTGGAAGCCAGAGGACAACCTTAGGAGTTATTCCTCAACGGCCAAACACTCTTAAAGACAGGACTTCTCAATGTCTGGGCCCTTGACCCAGGGCTGGCATTACAAACCCATGCCACTACACTCAACCTTTTCACGAGTTCTGAGAACCAAACTCAGGTCGTTACGCTTGCAAGGAAAGCGCTTGACTGACCGAGCTATCCCCAGACCTACAAAAGCCTTTGGAGCTCTAGAGTCAGGAGCTTGACCCATCGTACAGATGCACCCATGAGAGGAGAGGCGAGCTGGAGTGTGGGAGGCAAAGCAAGAGCGTGAACTACAGCTCGGTCTGTCCCTCTCGGAGTGTCCCTTGGGTTGGGAAGCATTCCCATGAATCCAGCTGTGAGATTACCTTCCTCTGCAGAGACAGATATCAATCTGATGCTCATCCAGCCACTTAAGCATCTCTTCCTGCCCTGCATTTTAAATTATTTTTAAAAAAATTAACAGGCTCTCTAGATGTAATGTTGCGAACGGCCTTGTGATCCAGGAAGACAGTTACACCTCTGGAGATCTTTAGCAAATACACAGGAACCTCGGCCGTGTGAATTTTCTTTCTGCCATAATTAGCAGCAGATGGGCGCCTTTTATGGGCCCACCTGTCAGCAGGAAGCATCTCCTTACACTTTCTACTCTCTAGAAGGAGCCGGATTAAAATAGACCCATGGCATTCGCTTCAAGTGCTCTTAAGGGTCCCCGGTGTAATCAGATCTGCCAGAGACGGACTAGGCTCGAGGGACAGCCACTCCTGGCACCGGCTCACCTGTGAGGTGTGAGAGGCAGGGAGACAGGGCGATATTTCTCAGCGAACTTTGAAGAGCAAGCCAGGAGGCAGGCTGTGCTGAAGTGTTCCATTTTCCTAACCTTTTTATCCAATTTGGAAATACAAATAGAGCTCTCAGGGTGTAATTAGCAACAATGACTCTCAATACCTGCTTTCCAAATTTGACCTTAATGGACATTCATTAAAGTGGGCTCTGACTTCATCGCCACGTTAGCAGAAAATGGAAAAGTCCATCTATCACTGTCAGCTCTCCTTTTCTGCATAATCATTCCTAGAAGAGAAGCCTGCCTGTGAGTGTGTGCACGGGGGCGGCAGAGGCATCTAAGGAGGAACTGTGGAGATCCGAGCCGCGAGCTGGTGATTGGCATTCCTGAAGGATCTCTGACACTACTGGGCAGTTGAAGCCCAGAGCACTTGGCTTGTCATTCCAGGACTGCATTCTGCTCTCTCATGGCCTTGGTGTTTGAGTCCCAGGAAGTCACTGCCTAAATCTGGTTCCATCACTTCTGTCAAACAAGGATAGTAACCCTGTGCCTACTACCCGAGACACTAGAAGAAAGTGTGCCCTGACCGAAAGCACCGATTCTTATGTGACTGTGGATATTTTGAGTGACAGTCTCAATGACGGTGGGAAAGGGTCATAAAACATTAGATTTAGGTAAGTTCATGAAGAGGAGAGAGATGTACAAAGATCCATAGATCCTACTTTTCTTTGAGTTGTGTGTGTGTGTGTGTGTGTGTGTGTGTGTGTGAGAGAGAGAGAGAGAGAGAGAGAGAGAGAGAGAGAGAGAGAGAGAGAGAGAGTATGTGTTAGAAATGCTGTTGACAAAGCTTCCTGATTAATTCACTTCCACCATAAACTTCCTGATTCTTTGTCCATTGGGCGATTGGGACAACAACAAAAGCGTACCCTTGGCAGTGGAAAGAAGAAACTAATGGCCGGCTAACAAAAACCCTAAACCAGATCTCATGGTGCAACTACTTAAAAGGCTGAGGCAGGACATCACAAGTTCAAGGTCAGCCTAAAAGGAAAGTTTAAGGCCAGCCTGGGCAATTTAATGAGACCATATTGCAAAAGAGGAACAAAGTTAGCCAAAGGGCTGCAGGTATGAGTTAGTAGTAGAGCACTTGCCTAGACTGTGCGAGGGCTGGTATTTGATCCCCAGTACAATATACCACACACACACAAATAAACAAACAATGTGGGAAGCCAAGTGAAGCAACTAAAATACCCTGGAGAGGATCTAGAATGTCAGTTCACATGGAAATCTCTCTGGAGACTTTTCATTCAATTTAACTTGTATGATAGGAAAGTTACCTGCCGTAAGCGGGGCTGCTTCATCTGGTCTGGTTAAAGATTTCCTTGAAGCCTCTGGCCTTGTCTGCAGCCTCTCCCAATACTTCCAACCTCCAAACACTGAACCCCTGGTGTATATCAGGTCTTGAACTAGAAGATTCCATTTAGCTTTTTAAAGACAGGGTTTCCATGTGTAGCTTTGGAGCCTGTCCCGAAACTTGCTTTGTAGACCAGGCTGGCCTCCAACTCACAGAGATCCTTCTGCCTCTGCCTTCTGAGTGTTAGGATTAAAGGCATGCACCACCACCCAGTTTTTTTGTTTTGTTTTGTGGTTTTTCAAAATAGGGTTTCTCTGTGTGACTTTGGAGCCTGATAGCTTTAATCATCAATGGGACACAACCAAGAATTAGTGAAAGAATCTCAATGAGAAAATGTCTACATTGGGATGACCTGTGGACATACCTTAATTGGAGGACTGTCTTAATTAAGCTAATGGATATGGAAAAACTCAGCCTTCTGTGGGTAACACCAACCCCTTGGCTGGGAGTCCTAAACTGTGAACAAGTAGAGAAATAGAGCTTAGCATGAGCAAGCAAGTGAAGAGTCATGCATTTATTCTCTCTCTGCTTTTGGCTGTAGCTGTGCCATAGTCAACTGTCTCAAGCTTTCATTGCTGGACTTCCCCACAGTAATGGATGGTAACCTAGAGTTGTGAGCTGAAACAAACCCTTTCTCCTCTAAACTAATCTTGAGCCACAGCTCAAGACTAAAACACGATTTTCCCCAGTCTTACCCAGGGGGTTACCGGAGCACAAAACAAACTAACTAATGCCTCTGGACTCCTAAGTCAGGATTTAGACCCAGTTGCTCTACAGCACAATACAGTTCTATCCTGTCACTACACAGGACAGTTGATTTCCCCTAGAACCTTACTCTCTCTCCGACAGGGTCAGATTTTGACAGTAGACCCATTTCTGCATATGTTGACATGCAGCAGTTTCCGTTTGTCGCTTGGTTCTTGTACACATTTTAATGTGGTTTTTCTATCATTTCAATGCAAATCAATATATTTTGTAGACATGTGTATTATTCAGTGCCATACCGGGCATTGTCATGCCCCAAGGCTTAGCACAAAAGGGAACTTGCACATAAATGTTTGACAAATGAATGACCCAAACAAACTTCCGCTAGGAGACTTCTTGGACAGGTGGAGTGGAGACCTTCCAGGAGGCTCGATCTGAAGAACCAGGACTCAGGACGTTTGGAAGGTAGCTACCAGTAAGGCCTGCACAGGTGTTCTCTGGGTTCCTGGTACCTTGGATTCAGTTCAGAAAAGAGAACTAACCCCAGTCACATGACCCTTTCAAACTCATGTACACCCCTGGTTTTTGCCTCCTATCTGCTTAGAAACACTCCTTCCCAGCTGGAGATGGGGCTCTGTGCTGAGCCGACAGGCATGTTTTTCCCTGGTATAAAAATAGCTGAAGTTGACACAATGAGTTTGTTCCGGTTAAATGACAACTCAGTTTACAAAAAAAAAGTGGCGCCAAGCACAGGCCCAAACACCTCTGCTTCTGTTGCGGTGGCATTCCATGGTGCCAAATAAACCAGAGTCTTGGCCCTCTATTGATTGTATGGGATGTTTGGGAGATAAAAAAAAAAAGAAAAAGAAAGATAAAATTACTGGCAGCTACAATAGGTCAAGACTGTCACATACATGTTCTTATTTAATCCTGCAGGGGATCAGCATTGACCCCATCACAAAGACGGGGAAACCTGGATCCTAAAAGTGTTATCTCACTCAACCGAGCACACTTGTCAGCAAGGGTGGGTGAGACATTCAAACCCAGCTCAGTCATCTCACTGGAAAGCCTTTTCCAGGGTCGGATACTTGTCCTAGTTAGCTTTACCTGCCAACCTGACACAGCTAGAGTCACCTGAGAAGGGAGTCTCCATTGAGGAATTGCTCAGATCAGTTGGCCAGCGAGCTTGTCTATGGAGGATTGCCTTCACTGTTAACTGATGCAGGAGAGCCAATCCCGCTACGGCAGCATCGTTCCCTGAGCTGTGTGGGAAAGCCTTCTGAGCAGGAGAGCCTTTGAGAGAGACAGCAAGCAGGCCTCCTCCATGGTTTCTGCTTTAATCCTGCTCATATTCCTGGGAAATGATCAGTGCTGGGGGCTGGGTGGTGACATCTTTCCTACACTGGGAAAGAGCCACCTGGAGGCCACTACACTGTGGGTTAGCAATGCTCATGAGTCTCACAGCCCTGCCAGAGGTTCAGCTTCAACTCCACCCCTGTGGGAAGGGGAAAGTGACAGCCAGACTTCCTCTTCAGGCCTAGAACGTGTAGGCAAATGAAGGGGAGCAAAGGCTCTCACTGGACAACTGCCCCGTTTTCAGCTGCCTGGAGTGTGGTGCTCCTGGATGGGTTCAGTCTCAGCATGATCTCAGGTGGGGACTGGACAGCTAAGGGAAAGGGCGAGCCCATGGCATAGTGCCTTCTTAGTCCATTGATTTTATTCTCGTAAATGTCTAATTTTAATTTGCTGTCGCCCCCCCATCAATGGAGGGAAGGTGGCCCCTCTGATTTTCCTCACTTCCTCAGAAGGTCACGGGTGACATTCTGCTAATACAGTCTGAAATAGCATTGTCTTGTATCTGCCACTACAGCTCCCGTCAGCTCAGACCTCTGCGATGGAAAATTCCCATTCGGCCTCCAGAAAGCAAAGCAAAGATAAGGTCTTGTGAGCCAGTTCCTCCACACAGCATCGGAAGGAAGCGGGGATGAGCTGTTACCTTCTCACTGGCCTCTGGCCAAGAGAAAAAAATCAGATGTTACCCTGTACCCCAACCTTCCCTAATTCCCAGTGTCTGCCCGGCTTGCTCTTTCAGGGACAGAAGCCAACCTTCCTTACCCACCCCAGGGCTTCAGACAAAATTCTGGCCAGCAACTGGAACCTTCTCTCAGTGTGAGAAGGGTGTCCCTCCAAGCCCCCGGCACTAATCATGTCCCCATAAAATGTAAGATTTGAGAAGAGTGGAGTAGAGAGGCGGAAGAAGAGCAAGATGATGCTGGTGAAAGGGAACATAAATAGTTAATTTGATAGTGATTTAGAATGACTGCTTGCTGTTTCAGATTTTTTTTAAAAGGCTGCAGCAAGTGGAGGAAGATGCTGGAATAAGGCTGCACACAGGCATTTCATTTAGATTTAATAAGACCGATTATTAGCAGCATATTTCATGACAATTAAGAATTCTGACAGCCTCCCATCCACCAGCTTTAATGTGCGCCACAAAAATTAAAATACTTATTTATACAGCAAAAGTGCTAATAAGTTCATTCTGAGAGATACTCTGAACTCACACAAGGCTTAACTTTTTACAGGGGAGAGAGAATGACTCAGAGGTGGTTCTAGAGGCTCAGAAAAACATGCCGTGATCATCCATTATTCCGACCTAGGTTATCAGCTGAGAGGGCCAAGTGTCTCACCCCTTTCTATCCCCTGATGGACGCGCACATGCACATCAGTTTTCACACAGAGATTGCTTGTGTCCAGCACAGGAGAAAAACAACGAAAAGAAGACATTTATTCTGAACCTCAGTCTTGGCGTTTCAGTTCCTGGTAGGCAGTTTCTATTGCTTATGGGCCTCTGGGAAAAACTCCCACCATGATAGACGGGTGTGGTGTAGGAAAGGGGCTGACCTCAGGGTAGCTAGAGAAACAGAGCCACCGAGAGGTGGCCAGGAACCAAGGACAAAATGGTCTCTTTACGAACTTCTCAGCCATCCAGCGGCCTCCTTCTCCCTGCTTGTTTCCGCTGCCTGACACCCACTCAGCTGGGAACCTGTTCCACACTGGTTAGTTAATTTTGTCAACTTGACAAAAGCAAGGGTCATCTGGGAAAAAGGGTCAACTGAAGAAATGCCTCTACCAGACCGGCCTATGTGCAAGTTCGCGAGGATATTGCTTGATGGATGGTTGATATGAGAAGCTCACTAAGGGTGGTACCACCCTGACCAGGTAATCCTGGGAGTATAAGAGAGAAAGTTGAATATAAGCCGGAGAAGCAAGCTAGTAGGCATTATCCCTCTGCGGCCTTTGCTTCAGTTCCTGCCTCCTGCCTCGATTTCCCTTATATGTTGGACTGTAGGCTGTAAGATAAAATAAACCACTTCTTCCATGAGCTGTTTTTGGTCATGGCATTTATCAGAGCAACCAGAAACCAAACCAAACCAGGGCAGATTAGGTCATTGACAATGTTAGAGCCCTCATGGTTCAGTGACCTCACAACAGCTTCACACAATGGAGACCAGACATTCAACACACAAATCTTTGGGATGTGGGGGAAAACTTTATCTCCAACCCATAATGGGTTCTGAACTCATATAACCCAAAATTGAAATAGTAGCTCTATATAATACAGAATTTGAATAGCAGCCTCACCTCAGACAGATTTCAAAACTTGAAGTGAGTTGTCAAACTTGACCCTAAATTATTCTCCAAAGGGTATTAGTCTACTTCATGGGCACTTTGAAAAGTAAACACGATGATGTTGATAAAATCGTGTGGGCCAGCACCTCTAAATAGGCACTCAATTCATGGTGCCTACTAATCACCATGAACGATAGACATTATCTCTGAATAAATACATATTTGGTATGTCCTACTAGAGTCCATGTTTCTAGCCTTCGCTGAGCTATGTTTTGGATTTGAAGCCATTTCTCCATCCACCATTCACTCCATCCCAGTCTCCCGCCAACTGTCATCAATGTAGTGTTCCCAAGGTCCCAGAATGCTTTGCATTCCGGACTTGCTGTGTTATTATCAAAAAAGGTTTTTCTGCCTTCGTTATGACTGAGTACTGGCACAGACATCTGAGGAGATACTTGATACATGCCTATAGCTGATGATGATTGTAGTCTCACACATCCACCTTCTGGCCCCTGTCCTCACACTATGGTTCTTCCCTGTGTCCCTCTTACCCCAATCTATGCCATCCAACACTCAATGATTTCTTTAGCCCCGGTAGCATCCAGAGCTACAGAAAATCAAATAATGGATACAAAAATATATGTCCTATCCCACCAACTGTAAACATAACCTTATTTGGAAGATAGTCTTTGCTGAGGTTATAAGAAAGCCAAGATAAAAAATCACCCTATATTTAGGACCTAAATGCAATGACAACAACAGGTGTCCTTTTAAAGAGACAGGCAGAGAGAGCTGAGTCTCAAATATACAGAGAGGCAGAGACTAGGGCCACCCAACCTCAAAGAACATCTGGAGCCAGCAGAGACAGGATAAAGCAAGTTAAGACTCCCCCCAAGAGACTTTGGAGGGAGCATGGCCCCACTAACACCTTGATTTTTAGCAATCTAGACTCCACGGCTGTAAGAGAATAGATCCCTGCTGCTCAAAGCCTCCCACCCAGTTGGGCAAGCCTGAGAAACTAATATAAAAGCTAAAGAAACTTGGCCATTAGTGGGGAAACTGTGAAGCTCAGGTCCACAAGCTCACAAAGTCAGATGAAGACATGTGTCTATGGAGCAGGTGAACCACTTAGAGACGGACACCGTGCTGCCTGCCTGGCCTCTGGGAAGCGGTGCGTGTTCCGCCTCATCCCCACACTTGTAAAGGGAGCCTCTCTCCAGAAAATAGGGCAGCAACTGCACATATTCAAACACACTGGCTTCTGTGTCCCTCTGCTCCAAAACTCTTAAAGGCTAACATTGAGTCTCAGGCCCCATGGATTTCTTCTCCTGCTTTATGTGTTTAGGCATCGGTGATGGCTTTACATCTCTGAAATCTGTTTTCTTTGTTGTAAAATACAGAAAATCCAATTATTACCTTTCATACCAACTAGAGCTTTTAAACAGCAAAAAAATCTAGCTCCGACGCCCATGCCAGCAAGTAGAGAATAATTCTGTATTTTGTTATTTTCTTACACCACCAAGACTTTTCCTGAGGAAAGGTTCCTATTTACCCAGTAGCACAACCACTGTGTGCTTACCAGCGTATTTACCCAGCAATATACCTACTGTGTGCTCATCAGCATATTTACCAGAAACACGCCTACTGTGTGTTCATCAGCATATTTACCCAGAAACATGCCTACTGTGCACTCATCAGCATATTTACCCAGCAACACACCTACTGTGCATTCATCAGAGGCAGAAAGTTGTTGCTAAAACTTCATGAATAGCAAGACTTACAAATACTTATGTTCACTTTCCCTTTTCCTTCTAAAGAGAAACAAGAAGCCACTAAAAAAGGTAATAAAGTATGAATTGGTATTAATTCTACATGAAGCATTGAAGAGGGATCTCTCCATAAACCTCACCTGTGCTCATCATTGCAAGCCACTGCACCACAGAAAATTAATACCTAGAAGAGGCTTTAGCCAACTACTTCAAGTCTTTCATTGCATAGATAGGGAAACCGGGGATGGAGGGAACAGAGGTATCCAAGCCATGCAGGATTATTTATTAGCAATGAATTGGCGTCCATGGCTGGCCCTCATACTTCATGACCTCACATCACTCTCTTCCGCTAGCCTGAGGTAGTACAGCAAGCCCAGCCCAGATCTCCGTAGATCTCCTGCCTTTAGGCTGAAGGATGGAACCTCTCTCTGGCTCAGTGGAGGCCATGTGAATTCATGAGTTCAGCTATGCCAGCCCGTGTCTAAAAATTCATGGCAGGTTGGCCTCATATCCCAGCAGAAAAGGAAGGAAAGGTTATCATTTATTTGGAATACCTGCTAGTGGGCATTCATCAGAGGCAGGAAATTGTTGCTGCCTTGTAACTGATACCAAAGATGACAGGAGAATTAGTGGAGTTGCATCTTTTTGAATGTCAGCCTGTGTGGCCCGTATCTGAGTAGGTAGATGAGTATAAGGTTACATCAACGTTTGGAAGGATCTTGAAGTGTTTTGCCACAGTTAAAGTGTGGATGTGTGATCAAAACACATCCTTTTGAGAGTCACAATATTTAGTATTTTAATATTGATAATGTCATTTTGAATAGGATACCACACAAGAAATCATTCTGCTAGGATTCTAAAGATTTCTATACTACAGAAAAATGGCTAAAGTACTGGGGGAGGGGAGTATGCCGCTAAAAGTGGATCCAGTTTCTTTTCTTTGCAGATATTTAAGACAGCCATGCATCCCCAAAGATAGGGACATAAATTGACCAAGAAAAGGAGCAACTTACTCATGAGCCATCCCTCTTGTGAGTCTGTAAATGAATCCCACCTCCCCAAAGGAACCACACTTTACAGCTTATGGACCGGGAAATTAAGCTTAGTGGAATTCTCACAGGATAGTTAGGACCAAACCTTCTGAATTAGAGACTGGTCAGGAGGAACCATTGATAGCATTCTAATGGCTGAGACAATGCTCTTAATCAGGATCTTTATATGCAGGCCAAGATGAATATAATCAGAAATGTCAGCCCAGGAAGCAGTGGTCATGAGAAGGCAGGAGTTCTTCCCTTCTTCCCTCCCTTCCTCCCTTCCCAGAGCCTTGTGCATGCTGTACATGTGTGCTACTGCTGAACTGAGCCCTACCATGGACAGCTGGTTAGAAACCACAATGTGGTAAGGGACCTCTTAGCCCACATTTTAAGATTATTTTTTAATTATAGGTCTATGTGTGTGTATGCATATGCCACCAGCCAGCGGGTACCTTCAGAGGCCAAAAGGGGATTCAGATCCCCTAAAGCTGAAACTGCAGGTAGTTATCAACTGCCTGAACTGGGTGCTGGGAACAGTATTGCTCTTAAGTACAAAGTCCTCCAGCCCAGACCCTGTATCTTAACGAACAAATCTCAACTGCAGAGCTGGAAGATCCTAGCTATGGAGAGTGGATAATGTACTTTAGCCCTATGCCTCAGTTTCTATTCTATGTCATGTGCATAATGAAATGCCTACCTTCTATGGTGGTTGTGAGATTTAAGTGCTATTAAAGCTGTATTTAGCATAGCACGTGGTAAGCACCAGGCACTCTAGCTCTAACGGTTTACACCTCATCTCACGATTTGACAGAGACAAGAGACAACTGGGTAAATTAGACAATCAAGAAAGTTTGCAGTTTTATTTCTAAAAAAGATGGAACAATGAAAACAGCCTGGGCTGCACGTGGAAATCAAATTTCAGACCTGCTGCTCAAGCTGGAACTGGCCTGGAAGCTTCCTCCTTATTGACTAGATTTCACAGAGCCAGAAGGTGCTGTGTCTGCTGCTGGGGGAGAAAAACCATCCATGGTCTACTCAGCAGCAGACCCTACCTTCTACTATAAAAAAAACCCTGCCAGGCAAGGTTTGTGTCTGCTGGTGAAATATTGGCATGTCTGTTATAGGGCTAGACAAGTACTTTCTGCTCACTGGACAAGAAGGACTTCATGCCTGGTACTATGCATTTGTCCATGGCTAAGAGGTCATAGACCTTAAAGGAGAACCCACCACTATCAGGTTCCCGAGTAGACATGTCAAACTGCCTTAGTCACATTTATACCCGTATATTAGTGCTGCTCTCAATCTTGGTCAGAGGAGTTTCTTTTCCAATTGGAAGTAGTTACTTTAGGGATGTATAACTGGCCCAAGTTATACATTAAGAATAAGTGGTTACCGAATGTTCAGCCCTAAATGGGACATCTATGGTAGCCCCAATAATGGCCCATGGAACATTTAAGAAGAGGAGGAGGTAGATAGAACATAAGAGCTGGAGGCTGGGGAGGAGCGCTGTACAGTACTGTCTTCCATCATATTCCTGAACTCCCAGGAGCTTCATTGACTAGCCCAAGAACAAGCCGGTTTACATTCCGGCATGGAGGGGAGGGGCTCAGCAGCTCCACCCTTAACTGAGGAGCTATTGGCAGTTTGTGACTACTGGGAGAAGGGTAGTCATCTTTCTCCTGGGGTATGACAATTGTGGGCTGCCCATGCTAGATTCATGGCCCAACATCCATGTGCATGCATGCTGTACTAATTAGACTTGATTTGTTCCTGAAGAGAACAGAAAAACATGAAGGATGAGAGGGAGACAGGTTTGCATGGGGTGGGGGAACCTATCAGCAGTGGAGGGAGGAGCTTAGGATGGATATGATCCAAATACATGGCATATGGTGTGTGTGTGGGGGGGGGGGGACATTGTCAAACACTGAGCTCTCAGCTTTGCCATCTTCTTCTGATTCCCTGGAGAGACTGTCTCACATTGGTAGCCAGCAAGCCCCAGTCTCTGCCCCAAGAGCACTGGGGTTAGAGACGTGCATGGACATGTCAGCCTTTTACAGGGGGACCCGACATACAAACTCAGAACCTCTTGCTTGCACAGCAAGCACTAATAGTCTATACCCCGAGTCCTGAGAATGAATGCATTTCTGTGTCATTTACTTCATCTTATTTTATAAAACAGGGTCTCACTCTAGTTCTGACTGGCCTGGCACTTGCTGTGTAGATCAGGCTGGCCTTGAGCTCACAGCCCTCCACTTGTCTCTGACTTCTGAGCACGGCGATTAAAGGTGTACATCACCAAACCCAGGCTTAATATGTTGTTTCCAATTTATTGATTGTATTATAAGTTGCTCATGTGTCTTGAAAACCTCTGAAAAGTGGTGCTGACTTGTCATGGTTTCTCTTCTCTATTATTTTGCCACACCAATGTCCTCAATGCCATCAACTGGTGTCCACTAAGTGCTGAAAGGCAAGTAGCTCGAGTGGCCTGACATACACACTGCCTGCTCCATCTGTGAAGCTGTGAAAGTCATGTCAGCCTTCTGTAGATGACCCAGGATTTATAGCACCAGGATCTATAGCACTTCAAGGACTTTGTAGGCCAGAGAGGGGGAAGAGGAATCACAGAAAAGCTACAGCCCCCCAGAGTGAGGGACCAAACAGCAAACATAACGCAGGTCTTGCTGATGAAGCAGCCCAACCAAGCATCATCAGAGAAGCCCAGGGGGTTCACAAGAGTGCCTGGGCCCCTGCCTCCTTATAAATTATACAGAGAACTCTCCTGGCTAGGGAGCTTATTCTGGCTATGATCCGCAGAACTTCTAAAGCCCAAAACCCATTTTGTGATTTAGGATCATCTTCTCCATAAAAATGCACGTGTGTACACGGGCACCCAAACCTTGCTTCTACTTCAGGGGATTTGTGATACAAGGGACATCATTGCCTACAAACTTATCCAAAGGGCAGAGGCACCCAGGCTAAGAGGTGCCAGATAAAACCCCAAGATATTTAGAGTGTGCAGGGCTGACCTCTTAGGTGTACATTTAAGTGAGCCAAGGTTTCAGTCACATGTGTGATCCCCATGGCGCACATCTCCTCCCAGGGCAGCTCCTGCTGAATAAGGTAATCTCCATGCCGACTCTCTGTCTCCAGGACTGTAGCCCACTCCAGCCTCTCTTGCTGCAACTTTAACCTTTCTGAAGCATAGTCTATTCAGTAATTGAGGAGAGTAGCCAAAGCCTAAGCCTGTCCTTTTTAATTCATCTCATATTTTGCTTTAAGAATTCTAAGTATTTTCTTAAAAGCATGCATTCATTCAAAAGCATTCTCTATTGTTTAGCCACAAGGACTCCGAGCATTTCATTACAAATATGCCGGTCCTGGCATGTCCTGAACAATGCGCACAAGTCAGTCAGCATAAATGGGATTATTCAATATTGATTCTTCCTTGGGGTAGGGGTCGGGGTTTAAAGCCATGGCTTCACATTTACTAAACATGCTCTCATGTAGTTACAGAACTACACCCCCAGCCCCGGATAATTCATCGTGAAAAGTTTTAGCCGAGTGGATTTTCTACCTTAATAAAAATTCTTCGCACAAAAATATCTCACGTGGACCTCAAGTTCTTCCACATCTAGTACCTCGACGCTCACATCAACTCATCCAAGGTGATTAGTCTTTTCCTGTTTCATGCACAGGGAAAGCAAGGTGAACTAAGGACACAGTTGAGCATCAGGACACTGAACCTGAACCCAGGCAAGCCTGACTCTTCACACCCTACTCTTTCTTCTACCCCCATTCTTCAAGTCTGTAAAGGCTGCTGCTAACAGAAGAGATGGCGGGGGCAAACGCTCTTTGGGAATGCTGGTGGCCTTTCTGCAGAAGCTTTCTGAGAACATGGGCCACAATGAGCACCCATCATCTCAGGGAAGCCCACTCCAGTTCTGCTGGCCACAGGACTCTGGACGTGGTTCTCAGACCCTGTGGTCGAAATCTGCACACAACCTGCCAGGTCACCGCATTTAAAACAGTCTTTCTCCTTGGCATCTTACCTCGTCTACAGTAGAAGGACTGAAGCTGGGGCCAATGTGTAGAAGAAGAACGCACTTTCTGGGAGAACCAGACTGGGCTGGGTTTGGGATGAAAGCCTTCAGAAAGTCCGTCTGAACTCTACCAGGCATGGGGGAGGCACCCATCTGCAGTGAGGGTACAGTCAAGGCCAAGGATGGGCTGAGATCATTTACCCATGAACCTGGGAGATAATCAGGACATAGGATCCCAGCTCTGGCAGACTTCACAGTGAAGGTGCCCCTGTGAAGGAGGTTGTCACAAGTCACATGGTATCAGGGGCTGCTACTGGTGGAGAAACAGCATGGCTACTCAGCAAGAAATGGAGACAAATGAAAATTAGCTTTCTCTTAAGCTCACATAAGCAACAAAGAGAAAGGTCCTAAGGCAAAGGCAGGGCATGTGTCTGAATAGGAATTTAAACCCCCCTCTTTGTTTTTTAGCTATCTGTGGCCATCTAGAACTTGTTTCGTTCCCAAAATATCAAAACTTTTAGGGTGTTAGTAGTTTTGAGAGGACAGTGACACAGAATATTTGAAATTAGGGCTGCCCCAGAAAACCCAAACCATGTGATTATCTTCATTAAACTAAATCACTTCAAATCAGGTGGGTATACACCTGGATTGTTCAATGAACTAGTTGATTAAATCTCAAAGACTGTCAAATTGTGAATGTAGGTGTGGAGGCAGGGTGAAGAGAACACAGCCAAGGATGGATTAAGGTCTGGACTGGGTCAGGGAGAGTCAAGTAATACCCATGCCAAGGCAGAGTCATACGTAGGATCTCCAGGTCACAGATAAGGGCTGGAGCTGGGAACTGAAGTTTCAGGGCATGGGGCTGCATCTATGCCATGCATTCTAGGAGATGGAACGATTGATCAGAGATCCTACAATTGTGAGAGCTGCTATGTTTCAGTCAGGAGCTAAATGACCTTAGGCTATATTTAGTCCTCTTAATAGCCACACATTGTCCACCTCTGTAATTGGCCTAATATCCTTGTAACTACCAGGTAAAATCCTTTTGGGGATGTATGAGCAGATCCCTAGCTTTCACCAACCCAAAGGCTGTGGATGTCATCAAATAGCATAAGACCAATAGCAGAGATGTCTCCACTTTGTTATAACCCACCTGCATTTGTCAGGTGTCTTGATTTATGCCTTTCTTTGTTCTGTTATTAAAAGAAACTTCATGATACTGTCACTACTGTGTCAACCTAAACCTGTGCTCCCAAGGCCATGGTCAGTCATATTTGACTCCAATAATAGGTCCCTTATTCCCTATGGAGTGAGAGCTGGATGAGGTCATAGCATCTAAATAAAGAATGATCAAGAAGTTAAGGATGTGAGAATTGGCAGTGAGTAATACCCAAGGGCCTGAGATGGAGGAAGAGGGAAAGTCTGTCTTCAGGCCTAGTGATCATATCTGTCACAGAGAAGGAAAGGGACAGGACACTAGGCAATGTCTTTCAAATGCCTCCCACAGGAAGCCTATTCAATATGTCACCTAAGGAATGGCCAGCCCAGACTCCAAGCCATTAGCAGCAGGTCCAGACTGAGAGGAAGCCCAAGGGGAAGGAAATGACCCAATAGACAACTCCGGTTCCTAAGTAGAAACAAATGCTTAAGCAAAAAGATGAACTTCGAGAACATTCTGTGGATATGCAGGATTTTACCCCTCAATTTCAAGGACATTAAATCACAGGGGAAGATTAGTTTTGAAGCCCATTTGACTACTCACCAGCTGTGTGGTCTTGGGAAAGCCATGGGCATCAGAGTGGCCATGCTGTTCCTCTTGCCTGAGACAGTCCTGGTGTATAGTTGTTGATGTCTTTTTAAAATAAAAATAAAAAAGGAGTGTTATCCTTTAAGTTTTTTTGATTACATTTTATCTATTAGTTGTGTATGGGGAGGTGCCACAGCCATGGGTGGAGGTCAGAGGACAACTCATGATTCTTTCCATCCAACATACAGGTCATGGGCTCGAACCCAGATCATCAGGCTTGGCAGCAGACACCTTTCCCTGCGGAGCCATCTCACTGGCCCAAGAAATGTATTCTGTTTAGCAGAATTACTTCATAAGCCCAAGAATATAATAAAAACCAATTTTTCAGATAACAAATACTTCAACTATGTAGGTATATAGATATACATTGATATGTAATTATATTTTTAGTACCCTCTTTTACTTTCTAAGTGATTCTAGGCTGACTTCCTCTCTAAGACCATCTGGAAATAAGAAAATGGATTCTTTGAAAGCCCCCCCCCCCCATGGATCATATATATAGATATATCCAGGGGTATACTTAAGTTTCTTTTTCTCATGTAAATTCCTTTATTAGAAAACTATAGGAAATGTAGATGAGGCAATGTGGTCTCAGCAGGAATTTGGAGCTAGTCCTAAACCCTTCCCTAAATCCCACAGTCCTGATAGCCCCCTACTGTCCTGACATCAGCTTCCACTCCAGCTTAGGGACATAGAAGAAGTCACAGGGCACATAGATGGGGAAAGTATAGGGAGCAGCCACCTTTGTGACAAAACCCCCTAATCTCAAAGGGGTTCACTCAGTTCCACACCAGGTCTCCCACATTCCCCCAGCTCCCATCTTGCTCCACACCACACCAGACTGTCTCATTTCTGCATATTGAACCCCATGTGACCCTCATACAGCAGGGTCCTTGGTTCCCCTGACTGGTAGAATCCCTGCACACTGAACCCCATCTGACCTTTGTACATCAAGGTCCTTGGCTCTGTTCTTGAAAACAACAATGCTAAGCACAATCCTAGCTGGCCCAGAGGGTACCAGAAGGGAGTTTCAGACTCATTCTCCAGCAAGACCGTGCCTCCTTCTTGTCCCACCCCCAGCATCTAAGGAACTGTTGCAGCCTGTACCCAGCCTCTGCCGTGCCAATCGAATAGTAGCCAGCATGAAGGGGGCAGAAGGAAGATGGCGTTAGATGTTACTTTTCTCTGGGAACTCCTCAGAGGACATTCTGCTTATCAGCTCTGATGTTTCAAGGTTAAATAGAGGATACCATGTTCGCCCTTGACACAGTCTCTGTAGATTAAGACTTTATTGAACTCATTTCCATTCTTCTGTCTGTCTTCTTTTCTTGGGGTGCTGGGAATTGACCCCAGGGCCTTGTGGCTGCTATGTGTCTACCACTGAACTACACACCTAGCCTGCAATGCTTCCAGGACAATTCAATTTAAAACTCATTCAGCATCTCAGATAGTAGCAAGGCAAGACACCCTTCCATTCCTTGAACATGTCAGCAAAAGTTCCAGGATGTGTGGGCACCGCATCTAGTAAATGTGAAAAATCCTCTGTGGCCTGAGCAGATCAGATTATCAGAAAGCTTCTCATATGCAGCCTGAGGCCTCTGTCCTTGGGCACCTCACCGAAGAGGATCAAGCAGAGTTAGGACAGGATGCAGGCTGGCCCCCGTATCACTCAGAAGCAGCACAGCTCACACCAGGCAGAGGTCCTGTATGGGCCTCAGCATTGTAGCTCGGCCCCTTACAGCTGCCATCAGAGCTAAGGGAGTCCTCCAGGCAGTGCTCCCCAGACGGCTGAAGAGAAAACATTTCCCTGGGTTCAAGCGGCAAGAGGCCTCCTTGGCTCAAGATGGACCATGTTCTGCTTTGATGTCCCCACATCAGTGCCTGCATTCCCGAGTCCCCACCTCTGCTGTGGGACCTAGTTCACCAGACATGAGTTGCTATACACAGGCCTCTGGAATTTTCCTCCTTTCTAGACTCTTCCTCACTGTGCGCGCTTCTCCCACAGCAGATGGATTGGCCCACTACGCACCACTGAGTGGCTTTATCTGGGAGAAATGTCAAAGGGACCTGCCCTTAGGCCTTTCTTTGACTTGCCTTCTCCTGCACAGGACTTGACCCTGAGTCCTGTTCCTGATGAGACAGGGAGACCAGGGTCTTGATTATTATCCAGATCAGGCCAGCCAGTAGCTAGCTTTAATTGTCAACCCTACCAAGAAATCTCTATAGGTATTCATCACCCTAGCCTAGACCCTCTGATCCGGTACAATCCAAATTAAGCCTAATTATACTATGCTACCTTGGATAGTTTATCTTGGACTACCATGCCACCCAAGAGGCCAGCCATACCCTGGGTGGTCAGTCCCCTTGTCATCGGCACAAACTCCCTAGCCTGCCTCCCTCATCCCAATCCACGGCTTCCCCCTCATTTCTAATGGTTCCCTCTCAGCTTCCATCAAACCAAACAACACAGACACTCTCTGCCCCTGAAACATTTTACAATTTTTGTTGACTCATCTGTGAGTTAACTAGGTCATGAGCTCCTAAAAGATATTCATTGGCTTTTTCTCCCTTCCAGACCTCTAGAATAATGTTGGTGCTTCATAGATTCCAGTTGACTTCACAGCTTCATTCCTATTAACTCATTCACAAGTTGAAAACATCATATCAAAAAAAGAAAAAGAAAGGAAGGAAGGAAAGAAGGAAGGAAGAAAGGAAAGAAAGAAGGAAGAGAGAGAGCTGAGGAGGTAGTGTTTATCTAGCATGAGTGAAGTTCCAGGTTCAAGCCCAAGATCATACACACCAAGTGTGATGGTACATGCCTATAATTTCTAGATGCCAGGAGGTAAAAGCAAGAGGTCATCCATGGGTATATAGCAACTTCAAGCCTATCTTAGGCTATTTTAGATCATATCTCGAGGGAAAAAAAGTATGCTCACTAAAACTAAACTATGAAATACCATAGTTTCTTAGCCCAGCTAGTATGAAGCACACTGAAAACATTTACAGTAGCCTACAGTTGGATCAAATCAGCCAACACATAGGCTATTTTATACTAAGGTGATCACTACCTCATAATCATTTCGTACAGTGCACTGTGGGCCATGGACCATTTCCACTCAATACCACACAAGGGTGGGAACTGCAACTCCCTGCTCTGAACAGCCAGCCTCAGGAAAGAGTACCCTACCATAGGCCATTAGCCCAGGCAAATATCAAAAGTCAGAGTCAAACCATGGTGCATCCTGGAAGCACACTGCTCTTGCTCCACAAAGTTGAGGAATCTCAGATGAGGCAGCATGAATCAGCACGAAACCTACTGACCTTCCAGCCGGTTCACATCTGTGATAGGGGTTTGGGTTAAGGCCAGGCATTCTAGAAGTGGCAAAATTAAGTAGTCTAAGAGGCTATGTCAGGGCCATTCACAATAAGACATCCTGTGTCGATGGTTGGCCATACCCCAGAGCACCTTGACTGCTCTTGATCGGGACTATAGCCATTCTTGTGCGTGTTGGTCACAGGCCTGCAAGTCCATCCTCATAGGGCAAAGGGAGGTAGACCTTGATGGAAGCTCTATCGTGTCTGCCTCTTGGAGTATGCTACCTATCCCCATGGTTACTGGAGCACTCACGTAATGAGTTCACTGTTAAACTGAGACCGCTCTAGCACTCTTTCTCCAGGTTGCCAAAACAGACACGTGAAAGAAAGGCTCAGTTCAAGCCTCTTAAATTCCCATGAGCATTCCTGGTTTTGCTTTGATTGTTTGCTCTTGCATAAGAGAAAACTCTGTATTGTCCCATGATAGAGACTGTCACAGACCCAGGGTTACCCCCATACCTTGGAAAATCAAAATCAATGCTAATACATGTGCATACCATTGTCTAAAAAGAAAGCAGAAGGGTGGTTATTTTTTCTTATCAAGGCTACTATCCCTCTATTAACTGTTTTCCTTAAGCCCTAAGGGTCTCTAGGAAGTAAAGGTTTTGTTTGTTAAAGTCTATGGGCCTGATTTGGACCTTGAGATTTCTGTCCGGTGCAACAATGTGGGTCTCTGTCTCTGTTTCCTTTCATCACCTGATGAAGGTTAATATTCAGGAGGATGCCTATATGTTTTTCTTTGGGTTCTCCTTCTTATTTAGCTTCTCTAGGATCACTAATTATAGGCTCAATGTCCTTTATTTATGGCTAGAAACCAAATATGAGTGAGTACATCCCATGTTCCTCTTTTTGGGTCTGGCTTACCTCATTCAGGATAGTGTTTTCTATTTCCATCCATTTGCATGCAAAATTCAAGAAGTCCTTATTTTTTACTGCTGAGTAGTACTCTAATATGTATATATTCCATACTTTCTTCAGCAGAAGGAGAGAGAGCATGAGCAAGGAACTCAGGACCGCGAGGGGTGCACCCACACACTGAGACAATGGGGATGATCTATCGGGAACTCACCAAGGCCAGCTGGCCTGGGTCTGAAAAAGCCTGGGATAAAACCGGACTCACTGAACATAGCAGACAATGAGGACTACTGAGAACTCAAGAACAATGGCAATGGGTTTTTGATCCTACTGCACGTACTGGCTTTGTGGGAGCTTAGGCAGTTTGGATGCTCACCCTACTAGACCTGGATGGAGGTGGGTGGTCCTTGGACTTCCCACAGGGCAGGGAACCTTGATTGCTCTTTAGGCTGATGAGGGAGGGGGACTTGATTGGGGGAGGGTGAGGGAAATGGGAGGCAGTGGCGGAGAAGAGACAGAAACCTTTAATAAATAAATAAAAATAAAATAAAATAAAAAGTCTATGGGCCTTTCTGCATAGTGGCACGCACACAGCACAGCCCCTGTAAGCTCTGCAGCCCCTCCTCCTGCAGAGACAATGGCACAGCACCCTACCCTTGGCCCTGCTGACTGAACTGCTCCAGGTTCGCCTATTCACCAAAGCCATTCAGAGCCTTGGGCACTTCCAGCATTTCAGAACAATAGCATGTTTCAGGGTCCTCCCCAGCTTCTCCTCTTTTCAGCAGCCTGCTGCCCCGCAGAATACACCAGCAGGTAATTTCAGACCTTATGCTAAAGAGAAGAAAAGCACCAAGTTCAGGCAAGCATTATGATTATGATTACGGCCATGTATGTAGGAAAACGGTCCCCAAGCAAGGGTCAGTCCACGTTCAGCCTCTCTGTGGTTGCCTTCCTTACATTGAAAACGCTGCTTCTCTGATCTCGTGGAGAAAAGAGCTGGAGAATGTGCAGCTGCATTTAAACGGAGAGAAATTAATGAAGTCATCTTCCAAGGCATGGAAGGCGTATTCATTATTTCCCCTCGGGAACACCCTGCCCAATGTTTCATCCCCTGTGCAAGCCACAAGGCCCTGTGAGCCACTTATGCCTCTCCCTTGCTGGGTATTTTATTTAGTAGATGATCATAGGAATATTAGCTGTAGATCAACGTTATTTTGGAGACATACAGAACACATACTCAGACCCAGCACCTCACAATTTGTTCTTCCATAGGCCTTTAGCTGCAACCTCACAAAACTGTGTGTCTGGAGGGCCAGGGTGAGAGTTGGCAAAGCACTCACCCTGCAGTTATAAGGATCTGGGCTTGGTCCCTCACAATATACAGTTTCAGAAGTTGGCATCGTGATGCACACTTTGTGATGACGTGGAGACAGGCAAACCCCTGGGGCTCACTGGCCAGCTAGGGCAGCCCAGATGACAAGCTCTAGACCAACGAGGGGCTGTGTCTCAAACAAACAAGGTGGTTGGCACAGGAGAAACAGTGCTTGGCCTCGGGTATATGCTAATACACATGCACCCTCACATATGTACCTTTTCATACATGGATGCATGCATGAGTGCATGTGCATGTGTGCACATGCACGCGCGCGCGCACACACACACACACACGCACATCTTGTTTCCATCCTAAGGGAAGTAGTCAGGTTTCTATGCAGCCCCTATGAGTCAGATCCCTAGAGTTGGAGACATGACTAGCTCACAACATCTACCTCTCATGAACTATCACCCGCTAATAAGTCATTGCCAGGGACTGCTGTGACTGGCCAGGGAATTTAAAGAGGAGTGGGGTGGATCCTGCCAGGGAAAGCATGGCAGAATTCACAGAGAAGGCAAGACCTGAGCTCTCTCTTGGAGGTGGAAAAAAAATGAATTTTTTATTTAGGTTAAAACATGCACTAAGGAATTAAAGGCCACTAAAGGAATATTTAAGATGGGATGGGCTGTGAGGTTGTGGAAGAAGCAGGAAATTGAGGTCAAGGCTTAAAATCACCCAACTGTCATTATAAGGCTGATAGCAGAGTGTCGTGCCAACAGTCTTTGGCATTATTATCCCAGGACAGCAGCAGCTGTGGGATGCTGGGCTTAGCTCTCAGGGTCCAGGGACGCTACCTATGTTCTTTCAGCTCCCTGCTAAGGACCGCTCGTGTATCATTTACTCCTTAAAGTGCTGCCCTCCACCAACATCAAAAGTATTTTTTAAAGGCCAAGAATTTATCCCAGAACAAATCATCGCATTTGTCAAACAAATCCAAGTTTATTAGGACTGATGTTGGAAATAATTTCCCAATTATGTAAATGAATAAAATCTGTTTTTAATTAATCTCTAGGCTTAGCTTGCATCCTAAGAATAAATTCTGTCTTTTTCTTGGTACAGGGTTACTCTTCTCGACAATTAGCCTGCAGGGGACCAGTAAAAATTGTTAGATGTGATTGAGCCAGACATATACAACAAGGTCAGTGGTCAAGGGGGCATTTCTAGAAACTCTAGGAAATGAACAAGGCTCTCATTCATAAAGAACTATTTAAAATGGTCAGAATCCATGGAAAGGGATGTTTCCATTCTAGCTGTGATCAGAGCTTGGTTTCAGGGCCTCTTCTGCTGCCCTGGCCTGTTCTATTTATTATATTTCCTCTCTCTCTCCCTCCATCCATCCCTCCTTCCCTCCCTCCCTTTTTTCCTCCCTCCCTGTATATGTTCCTTTCATGATTCCCTTGTATTTCATTACATCTCTTATATAATTTTTTAAAACTTTTGCAGACATCTAGTGCTTCTTCAGGTCCATGTTGACATTCTCTTGCTTTCAGTGGTAGCTTCATTTCCTTTCCTATTTCTTGAAATGTATAAAACACATAAATTATGTTGGATGGGGTCATTGTTTGCCATTACTGGTCATCTCTGGGGACTAATTTCCGGTGTTAAGTTTTCTTATGCACTTTGTGATTTCTGCCCATGAGTTAATGTGCTGATCGAATATGGATTTCTCTAGAGATGCATGCCCACCTCTGTCTGGTCTGCTTTACATCAACATTGTGGTTATTCAGATTATGCAAATTCTGTCATCTTGGCCCACAAACCTATGTAAAGGCTGCTGCATTACAAGGTTCTTTGCCCATCACTCCATTTGACTCAACAACGGTCTTTCACTGTCTGACTTTGAAGCATGGCTATTTCTTCCCATTTGCCTTTTCCCCTGGGGACAACCGCCCTTCCTAGGTACCAGCATCACCTCAGAGGCCCCACCTGACCTCTCTCCCCACACAGACCTTTTGATCTGCCACTCCCACATGGAGGAGCACCTACTGAAGTCAGTGTTCCTAGCATCCTGAGGCTTTTTGAAAACTAGAAAAAGGTAGTTAGCAAGTTTGGTTCTCATCTCACTGAATTCCTGTTCCTCTTGCTTTCTCAAAGAGTAGAGAATTCTCCTTGGTTTCTGACTCTGTCACCATTTATGTTAACTAGCATTCTGTGTTGGTTAATGATGACTGTCAACTTGACAGAGCCTAAACTCATCTAAGAGACTAAACTCTGGGCGTGTCTAAGTTTCTAGATAGGATTAATTGAGGTATGAAGACATGCCTTAACTGGGTTGCCCCATCCCATAGGCTAGAGGCTTGGACTGAACAGGAATCAGATGGCAACCTTAGCACCAGCATTCTTCCCTCCCTTCTTCCTGAGTGCCCCGACACTGACCAGCTGCCTTCTGCTCCTACCACCATGCCATCCCTACCATGATGCTGTACCCCTGAGCTGTGAGTCAGAACAAATCCTGCCGTACTTAATGTTTTGATATATATATATGAAATCAAATGCAGTGAGGTGGTTAAGAACTATCTAACTATCTAGTCCACCAGAGTCCATCACAAGCTCTAAGGTTAAGTTTCAACAAGTCAGAGAAGATGCCTTCTGGCATTAAAGTACCATCATCTCTCCAGAGTGCCCCTCCCTCCTCTAGGCAGTTCTTCTTGATATCTTCAGCATGCACTATGATTTTAGCCCACAGACCCACCCCTTTCACTGACTCCCACCAGATTCTGGGCAGCCAGCTGTCAGAACTGTGACTTGAACTGACAAAGAACCTGGTAAACATGGAACCACACGTACACCTGTTGGAATGAGCAGAGCAGACTAATAGCAATACAAGTGCCTGCAACACGGGCTTCTAAAAACTTGAGACCCGCAGTGCAAATTTTCTATAGACAGGATAAGAAAATCACAGGCACAAAGAGATGTCTCCATGCGAGGTCTGGGGAATGACGGCTGAGGCGCAGAAGCTGAAATTCCTACTTTGCTGACACACAGCCCAGCAACGGTGAAGCTCTAAGACAGCAGCAACTCCCTCCCCCCAATGCCGATTACTGCATTCTTGCTCGGAGCTCCAGGTTTCAGGATAGGAGATTATTACCATACTCTTTCTTTCGATATTTATGAAATGGTAGGGAATTTCCCCTGCTTGGTGGGTTTTATTATAATCCTGACATTTATATTGAAATTGCAGGTGGAAAAGAAGCACTGTAAAAATATATCCACCAAGTTTTCTTATTGTGCTTTCCCAGGACATCCAGCAATGAATAACGAGCTGTAAGGTTATGAGCCTTCAACTTGATACCCAATAAGAAAGTCCTCAGACACCCTGCTGCGTTTTCTTTCTTCATGAAACAAAATAGAATGAAGGACACAGTCCAGCAAAAGTTAAATTAGAGAGCCCAATTATTATAATAACTAGAATGATTGTGCATCCAAAGCTTTGTTAGCTGTGCTGGCTAGTTTACGTTAACTTGACACAAGCCAAAGTCATTTGGGAAGAGGGAGCCTCAACTGAGAAAATATCCCTACCAGATTAACCTGTGGACAAGCCTGTGAAGCATGTTTAGATTGATGGTCTATGTGGGAGGGTCCCGCTCACTGTGGGCTGTACCACCTCTGGGGATGGTGGCCCTGGGTTCTATAAGAAAGAGCAACCATGAAGACCAAGCCAGCAAGCGTCTTCCCTCCATGGCCTCTGCATCAGCTTCTGCCTCCAGGTTCTTGACCTGTTGAGTTCCTGCCGTGACTTCCCTCAGTGATGGACTGTTACCTGAAAGTATAAGGCAAAAGAAACCTTTCCTCCCCAAGTGGCTTTTGGTCACGATGTTTTATTTCAGCAATAGGAACTCTGAGAGTCAGCCCAGTGAGTTTGTGGGCTGATAGCACCATGAAATGATTTCAGTGAAGACAAGATCGACTTAGTGGGACTGAGAGTGACCAGAAAGGGCAGGGTGTGGCCCCACCGAGGCACTGTGCTATGGGACTGTTCTAGAATAGTGGGATGTGTGTGTGTGCGCGCGCGTGTACTTGTGCACGCACACACGTGTATGTGTGTAGGAGTAGAGATGGGAGGAGATGTTGAAAGAATTGGCTCTCTCCTTTCACCAGGTGGATCCTGGGAATTGAACTCAGGTTGTCAGGCTTAGCAGCAAGCACCTTTACCCACGGAGCCATCTCACCACTCATAAGAGCCATAGAATTTCTAATATTTCTAGTAGATGTAATTGCTATTGCTGTAGGGCCAGGCTTCAAGTAAATAAATAAAATAGCTATCAACTTTATAAATCATAAAGAAACTTATTTTAAAGTAATTCTATAGGGGGTGAAGAGATGTCTCAGTGGTTAAGAGCACTGGCTGCCTTCCCAGGTTGTTCAGGTTCAATTCTCAGCACCCACATGGTGGCTCACAATGGCCTGTATCTCTAGTTCTAGGGGATCTAATCTTCTTCTTGCCTTAGTGAGTATCAGGAATACACTGTGGTGCAAGACATACATGCAGACAAAACATACACATAAAATCATAAAAAATATTTAAGTTCTTTAGTTCACATATAATTTGCCATTTACTAAAGTTGAAAGCAAATTTGCATACTAATGAAATGGCTGAGATTATTTATTTTTACAGAAAGGATGAAATCTTGGCTGAATATGTGATGTTGTATGACAGAGCATCTTCAGGGCTTTTCTGAGTTGATTGACAGTTTGTTTTCATAATTATCAATGCTGACAAGGCCACTTCAAATAAACATACACTATGAAATAGCACAAGTATGTTTAGGGCCGTTATAGAAATTCTTGGAAATTCTAGCCTAATTCTCAAACAACAATTTAAAATCAAATATCCTAACACACTGCCATCCGTAGATATGCCAATGTGATACTAACATGCTGAGGAATGACATTCAGGAAAGCATTAAAAGTCTTTGTTTTCTGTAATTAAAACACCATGTTGCTATAACAACAGAAAAATCTGTGCAATAAAACGCTGCTGCTGATAAGGCGCAATGGTCTGGAATCTGAACCACAGTGTGCATGGTAGTGTGCACTGCTGTCCACCGACATGAGAACGCGGGCAGCACAAAGTGCTGTGTTCAGAACCAAGGCTGCAGGGAGGTCATGTGATATGACAGAGACAGTCGCTGCCAGAGACACCTCAGATGGGCTGTGCTTCTGATTTAATTTGGGGTCATTATACATTCAGAAACCTTTTACTCTTGCTAAATACTCCATAATGCCTGCCCCGTTCTGTTTAAGAAGCGGGGCTCTGGCTCATGTCAGACTGCAGTCACAGTGCAGAGATGAAAACCAAGCAGTGATCTCAGCTCTTTCCCTGCCAGCTATGAGAACGCTGCCTCTGGCAAAGTCCTCTGCTAAAGTCCTGGCCTAGGAGTGGCTGGGCTTGGAAGGTGGGAAGGAAATAATATGGAAGTGAGTGGCTCCCGGTGAGTCATGTCACCCTTCTGGTAACATCTAGTGCTGTGGTCACACAAAGAGGATTTGTGATTATTGTTTATTGTTCTCTCTTTCTCTCTCTCTCTCTCTCTCTCTCTCTCTCTCTCTCTCTCTCTCTCTCTCTGTGTGTGTGTGTGTGTGTGTGTGTGTAATGTAGAGGTCAGAGGTCACTGTGGGTATCATTGCCCAGCTACCACCCAACTTCTCCTCTGACACAGTCCCTCACTGAATTGATTCAGGTAAACTAAGCTGGCCAGAAGCCCTAAGGGTCTACCTGTCTCCACCTCCACAGCTTTGGGAGTAGAGGTACAGGCTACCACCCATAGTGTTCCTTACGGGAGTTCTGGGTATTGAACTCAGACCCTCATGCTTGCGACACCAGCGCTGTGCCAAATGAGCTGTCTCCTTAGGACTCCAAATGTTTCACTGCTCCCAAGTCAGCTGGTAGCACTCCATAAAAGAGGGATTTTTGTAGCAACAGTCCCAGCCTATGACTCCACTGCTACTCTGTAGCCACCAAGCCTGACTTCCCAAAGCTCGCCTGTGTATTTTCCTGGCAGCGAACTTTCTGTTTTTATGTATACTCTCATAACCCCCTTTACCTCTCACACTCCAAACGTGACCACTGGCTCACTTTAGCCATTGAGACAAGAGCAAACAAAAATTCAAAGTCACTTCTAACAGTGCCAACACAGGGAGGCCTTTCTCTCCTCTCTGAACCCCGAGATCTCTGTTGATACAGTAAAAACAAGGCCAAGTTAGCAGCCTATGGAGAAGAAAGGTGCAGAAGTAAATCACCTCAGCCGAGCATCCCAGCTGACCAGTGAGGCTCAGTGGATCCCACAGCTCCAGTTAACCCAATCGAGACAGAAACAAGAAGCTCAGAACTAGCCCAGGTTCCTGAGCTCAATGAATGGTTATGAGGTTAAGTCACTAAGAATTGGTGGTGATTTCTTAAAGGTAACTTACACAGCCATTCACAAAGATGAGAAAAGTAATGTCTTCTCAAAGGATGACTAGTAAAAATGTTAAGAGTCTCTCTAAAGTGAAACCACAGACCTTAAGTGAGAGTTTATGGACTCGTTAGGGGGCATAAAATCCAAGAGTTTGGTTATCCGTTTTCTCATGTTAATTTGAAGAGGTCGTTACAAAGTCCATTTGGTCTAAATATCTTGCTCACCAGTGAAGCATGGTGCCGAATTCCTGCTTACAGCAGATTGCAGAAATTTCGCAGCTGTGTCAGAACTCGAGCACTCTGTAATAAGGCGTTGAGGTCAGCACTGGGGTCCCCAGATCCAGCCTTCACGAGCCCTGGAGATAACTGAACCTCCTTCGTGGAGCTGCTGGAAAGATTAAACCAAGCACTTGCACACTTTGGCAGATGCTAAATAAATGTAAGTGCTCAAAAATATTAACTTGGCTTATGAGTTTGGAAGCCAGTTCAGTCGCTAACTAATGTGCATCACACATCCTGGGGAAGGCTTTACAGAAATGCCTCCATGAGTGCTACCCTGTCGCATCTTCTGACTATCCCTGAAGCGGCTGCCTCATGGTCTTTTTTTCGGGGGGGGGGGCAGTCGAGACAGGGTTTCTCTGTAGCTTTGGAGCCTGTCCTGGAACTAGTTCTTATAGACCAGGCTCAAACTCACAGAAATCTGCGTGCCTCTGCCTCCTGCTAGGGTTAAAGACATGCACCGCCACCACCCAACTGCCACGTGGTCTTAGAAGTGAGAACCTTGAGCCGCAGAGAAGCAACTTCCCTAGCATCAGACAGGTGGGAAGTAGCCACTACCAACAATAACTGTCCCATTGTCCCCATCACATCTGGAGTACTTTCCTTTCTGACAGACTAAAAGCATCTTGGGGGAAAAAGAAATGAATTTTGCTCACAGGTCCACAGGGACAGAGTGATCATGACGGGGAAGCCATGGCGACAGGCAGGGAAGGCATGGCAGCAGAAGCAGGAAGTCACCAGATTACATCTCATCAGCACACAGGAAGCCAGGCTGGGGCAGGAAGGAAGTCCAGGGTATAAGCCCGCTCCCAGGAATGTACTCAGTCCAGCAAGGCTCCACCTCCTAAAGGTTCCACAACCTACCCAGAGGGTATCATCAGCTGGGGACTAGGTGTTCCAATTTAGGAGCCTACTGGACGTGTCCTATTTAAACCAGGTCATAATGCTTCCTTGACTGGTGGTCAAGAGCAAAACCCAATTTAGAGTGCTGAGGGTTAAAGACCCTCTCTTGAGAGTGGTATTATAAAGGGCTTGCCTGTCTGTTTCCAAAGGTAGCCCTGTTTAGCTTTTAATCAGTGGGCAGCACTGAACCTGTTCAGGGCAGTCAGTGTAGAGTGTGCACTCCAGAATTCTGTCCTGTGTTTCATTTAAAAACCCTTGTCATTTTAGCCACTTCCTAAACTGCCCGCTGTTCTTCCATCCTCCCTGGACATGTGTGTGTGAGCTCTGGAGCCAGATTACATCTGACGGGATCACAACTCAGCAGCTACTGACTGTGTGAGCTTGGGCAACAGAAGACCCCTCGAACTTTTCGTTTCCTTGTCTGGAGAAGATAGGAAATGATACCGTTTCATGGAAAGTGAAAAAAAGGGGGGGATAAAGGATGGAAGAGAGGGAAGAGCAAGGGATGGAGGGGGAGAGAGAGAGAGAGAGAGAGAGAGAGAGAGAGAGAGAGAGAGAGAGAAAGCAAGTATAGTGCTTTCCATAGATTTGATGTCCATTTTGTCTATTGATGCTTTTGATCCACAGCTAAGCTGCCATGGCCTACACACATACACACACGCACGCACGTGCACACACACGCACGCACGTGCACACACACACACACAGCACATTTATATGCATTGTATTTAATGTTGTGCTTTCTTAGGTTCCTTGCATGATTATGCCATCCTTGAGATGGGAGTCTGCATTCCTAGGTCTCTCTTCCTACAACCCCACCATTAGCAGCTGCTCCCTGTTTGGTGAAACCAACTTAATCCAACGGTGAGTCCTGCTTTTAGCTTCCACAACGAGCAATTCCATTTACTCAACCATCCTTCATGCTTTCAGTTGCTGGACCACATCAGGAGTTTGCAAAGACCTTTGCTTGATGTTTTCCAATGACATTCTGCTCTCAAATGGATTGAAAGAAGACACCTGAACAGGAAGTGGATTGCATGCAGAGATGACCTTGCTGAAGAAAGGGGCTGAGAAATGCCGGTTTTTATACCCCCGCCCCTTACAATGTTTCTGGGGGTCCCTGATGATGCCTTGAGCATCTCCTATCCAGCTGATCACTTAGACTTTTCCTTAAAGGCCAAACTCCAGACTCTCCATCACCCTAGGTGAAACCAGCTCTAAGCATGAACTTCTAGAAGCTAAAGGAATATATTTCTAAAGAGAAAGTACACCCTTCACCCCAGCCCCACCTCCACACACACCTCCCTCTGACCCCAGAAAATTCTGTAGGGAAAAAAAAGATGAGTGATACTTCAAAGTCTCAAAGAACGATAATGGTCACTCACAAGTGCCTAGAATTACAGCTCTAGGGGATCTGACACCCCCTTCTGGCATCTAGAGATACCTGCACTGGCGTGTGATACCCCCACACAGAAATACACATAATTAAAAATAACATAAATCTTTTCTTCATCTAAGCAGCAATGTGCAGGCTGAGACACAGAGCCCCTCTGAAACTGAAACGATGATGGGGTTTCAGCCTATCAGGACTCTGATCTGTAGATATATATGTCACTGTTGAATAAACAAATTATGGCTGCATAAACTGATTGTTTCGTGCATAAAACCTTTCTTAAATTCTGCTGCCTTCACTGAAAATCCCCAGTAGGAAATGTTATCAAGAGCTCACTATACGCCAGATGATATGTATTCATATTTCATCAAGCCCATGAAGTGAGCATTGCTATCTACACAGATAAGGAAGCCGAGCAGGGGGTCTGGCTTCATTCTTTAGGGTCTGACAGCAAGCAAAAGCCGTGGCAGGGGTGGGAAGCAGCACCTTCCTTGTGTTTCACCCCCCCAGGCTGCTGCTCCAAGAACAGCTTTCTGCCTCTATGCAGAACCATCATGTGAACTCTTTGAAGTAATGAGCCTCTTCATTCTTGTGCTGCTTAGGTTTTTGTCAACTTGACACGAACTGGAGTCACCCAGGAAGAGGAGATCTCAACTGAGGCACTGCCTCCATCAGATTGACCTGTGGGCTTGTCCACTATGGGAGGGTTTTCTCAGGGGCTAACTGATTCGGGAGAGCACATTCCACTAGGGGAGGTGCCATTCCCAGGCAGATGAGCCTTGTCTGTACTAGAGAAGAAGCTATGCGAGCCAGAGAGACAGTAACCAACACCCAGCTGGTCTCAGCCTTGGCTCTGGCGTCTAGGCTCTATCAGCTAGGGACTGATGGAAGGGATGTGGAAACAAAAGAAAGCAGAGAAGCATCTCTGGAAGCAGAAGCATCCTTTAACCAGAATGTCTGAATGCAAGTGAGCCTGTGGACACATAATGTGGAGGCCTTAGATTTTATAGGACAGAAAAGGGGGAAGAGTCCATCTGGGGTCAGCTGTCTCTGCAGTCTGGATATGGTAGATATTAGCAGGTCTAGTGTGTGGATCTATCTACCAGACGCTTCCAAGGGTGCCATCTGTCAGGTTCACTCTCCTACCCACAGCGTTTCAGTCCACCGTAGGCTTGTAGGTCATTAACCCTTCAGGTTTGCAGCTGAGTTTCTGTGGTGGCTTCCCTTGAGGACAACATGGAAAGCGTGAGGTGAAATCCAGCCCTTCCTCCTCGAGTTGCTCTTGGTCACGGTGTTGATCACAGCAAGAGAAAGAAAGCTAGAACATCCCTCTTTTGGTGATTCTTGCAAGATAGAGAAATCATCTGGAGGGGTGTGTGTGTGTGTGTGTGTGTGTGTGTGTGTGTGTGTGTGTGTGAACAATAGTGAAGAAAAAGAGGCTCTCATATGACAGTAGTGAAGGGGTCACGGGAGAAACTAGAGGGATGAAAGGGAAGGGCTAGATGACATTATTATATTTTAATTAAGGATATTAAAATGCAGATGGGGCCTTGACTAACAGCTTCTGGTTCGGTGGTTCGGTAGGGTCTGAAGGGAAGGTTGGGAATCTGCATTTAACTAGCACCAAATATTACCTGGTACAAGAGGACTTTAGCAGCTACCCTGAAAGCATTGTCTCTGGGGCATCATCAAGGGTCTCCTTCAAAGGGGTATCCTGGGGGCTTTAGGTGCCACTTGCATTTTGCTCTCTACAAAGTTTCCAAATAAGAGTTGTGCCTTAACGTTAATAAGGATGGAACGTGGCTGGTAGAGAGAGGGCAATCCTAAATTTGTTCCGGTCCTCTATCACCCCTGCTAGGAAGATGTCACTAATCCTCAGGGCTAGCTGTCCCAAGCCCGGGCTTGAATAGCAAGAGAAAGAAAGGGCAGCCTCCTCTGCTCTCTTTGAAACATAAAAGGTCCAGGCTGCAGGAGAATGCTGATGGTGACAGATGTAAGAAGTTTATTATATATCGCAGAGATCCAGATTAGGAAAAGCCTTCTAAATCCAATTTTTCTGCTTAAGGCAAAAAGCAAATAAGGCCATCTTGGCTTGGCACCGGCCTCATAGAACTCACTGACAGGATGTCTGGAAGCCCTTTGGAGACCCCACTGTGGTGCCAAGGAGGCAAGTTTCGAGGCTATTATCATGCACCCCATCTTTCGCTCTTAAAAGCAATGTATCACTGTTAAGTAGGATAGGAAGCCGCTTTGCTGAGGCAAATTTCAGTCAAGTGACCAGAAGACTAGGGAATCAGTATGGGACAGGAAGGAGGGGGCGGCACACAGGATGAAAGTGACCCTGCACTTTAAAGGGCTAACAAATGACACCCATACTCTCTCTCTTCCCAACTTTTTCATCTAATGCAACACTAAATTGTATGCCAGATGTCAAAACAGTTATGGGGGTCAGCTGAGGACTTGAGCAAACACCTTCTGCAAGTTCCACTTCTGAGACACATATATCATCATGGCAGCTACCTGCCTGGCTGATTCCCTGACTTTCTCTACATCTGGGGGTGGCGATGGGGGTGGAGTCAAGCAAGCTTCTGGAAAGACAGCTAAGCCTGGAGAGTAAAAGAAAACTCTTCCCTAGGATTCTGCTTTCAGGTATCTGTTAAACATTGTGAATGGCATGGAGCCATGATGAGAGGTAAGGTACGACAAGGTGCAGGGCCTGGTGGGAATCTGTGAGGTGATGAGTCAAGGGTCATGGGTCATGAGTTGGCAGCTCCTTGAGTTCCACGCATTTTATTTTTATCCAGTTTCCTCACACAATGATGTTTCTATCCTCAAAATCCATCCTTCCAGTGCTGGAATTCTGACGTTTTCTCTCTCTATTTTCTCAAATAAACAAAACCTCAAATCCTCTCAGTCTCACCGGAAGTTCCTCCTATCCCATTAAGAGTCCCTGAAAGCCATTAGCTCCCGATTGTTCCCCCTTCTCTTCTAGGATCAGAATTACTCTGACAGTGGGGATTTGCTCCTCACCTCCTTGATTCTATTATCAAATATCTGACAATAAGCAGTTTGAGAGGGGAAATGTCTCCTTTCCTCACAGTCTGGGAGGAAGGTCCATGGGCATGGGAAGTCCTGACAGAACTGGAGGTAGCTGTCCACACTTCAACCACAGGCAGGAAGAGAGAGCGAGGAGAGCAAGAGCACTGGGCTCGGCTCACTGCTTCCTGTTTTGATTCAGTCCTTCCCAGGGAGTGATGCCACCCACAGTTGGAGTAAATCAGTCCCCTTCAATGGGCCTAATCTAGAAACTCCCCCACACGCATGCCCGGAAGTTTGTTTCCATGGTGATTTTAAATTCCATCAAATTTAACCGTCACAACAGGCCACCAGCTACAAACAGGAGTTCCAATCCCAAATTTAATTAAAGTTTAATTTAATTCAAAATTCATATCTTCAGTTATACTAGTCATATTTCAAGTAGTTAAGAGCTCCTGTGTGGCTATTGACTAGTCTGTTGGGCAGGGAAGACAGTACCACGGCGGAATAGTTCCATCGGAGAGATTCCTACTACACAGCTCCATCTTGGAGGATGAGATGAAATTGATGATACAAATCTCCCCCACCAGATAAGAACGATCAGTTCTCAGAAAATCATGAAGGGGCTGGCAAACTCTCAACTGTCCCTGTCATTGCCACTACCAAGCTGACATTTCTTCTCTATAAGAAAGGCCTAATTTGAAAGAGAACTGAAATTTATAGGAGAAGAGAAAAATTGCAGCCAAAGGTATTCACAGTTAATTCCTATAGTGTCAGAGTAAAATTCTATCTCTGAAGTGGATTTTATCCAAGGCCAGACCAATATCAGGAGAAACAAGTGCTTCAACTTCTTCATATGGTAACATTGTCTCTAACTCCAAAATATAACTGTGAAAGTCAAATAATAATTTCCTTTGTATTAATGAAATTGAGGCAAAGTTGAAGAGGTCCTAAAATTCATAGGCCATGAATGGAGAGATGGAGGGGATTGCTCTGTGGAGAAGCCCACGAGAGTAATACCAAATGTGTCTTCCTCTCGAAATTAGAAATGACAATAGAACCCCCTCCAGCTAGGAGTGAATGGAGGCGGAATTATTTAAGAGACAGTGCTAAGTTCACCAGTCCAGGGCTCAGGAACATGGAAGGTCATCAGCTCAGGGTCCACAGAGATGTGGACCGACGATCCTGCTAATCCACGTGACACTTGCAAAGCTAGGAAAATGTAAGTCTCTATTGAGACTCCTCGAGCATGCTCGTATTGCTACTCCGTCTCAATGAGTACAGAGATGAGAATAAGTTCAAAGTCTCTTATAGAGCTTGGAGTTGAGCAGCTGGAAAGGTGACTCATTGGTTAACAACGTGTGTGGCTCTTATAGAGGACCTGAGTTTGGCTCCCAGCATGCATGTGTGGTGGCTCACAACTAAACGGCCTCTAACTCCAGCATCAGGGGATCTGATACCCTCTTCTGCCCTCTGCAGTCATTTGCACTCAGATGTGCACACAGGCACGGAGAAGGGAGGGAGGAAAGGAGAGAAGGAGGGAGGGAGGGAGGAAATGAAGGGGAAATAAGGAAGGGAGAGAGGGAATAAGAGGCACACATACACAAAACTAAATAAATAAACAAATACAATTTTGGAGTGATTTGGGCTTGGCTTCATTAGAAAGCTAAAGGAATGAATTGGGGTTACAAGCTTTCTCCAGATTGAAGCATTCCTTCCCAGTGGTTGGAAGGAGACACATAAGGCCCCCAGGAAGCTTATGAGATTTACAGAACTTAAGAAGCCCCCTCCACAGTTATATAACAATAAACAATTCCTGAGGAAGAGAAGACACATGTATTGAAAACCTTGGAAGTTGCATGGAACTCCAGAGCTACTATTTCTGACTTCTCACTGATGTTGGGGTCACTGCAGGGAAATGCAGCTACCTTTGAGTTACCTCTAGACTTGCAAGAAACCTCAAGAAGGTTGCTGCTTCACCAGGATAAGCTTGGGAGAGGCATCATTTCATGGGTCTGCCATGATGCTGTATCTGGAGTGAACAGGCATTGTTCACATCTCCTGAAGAAAACTTGCATGCCAATAAGATAAGTATTGGCTCAAGAGTAAACAAAATGGTGCCCAAGAATGAAGCAGCTTCTTGATACCTGATGAATTGGGAACAAATGTCTCATAACAGCCAGGGTTGTACTCCGAACTTTCAGACTAATGTATCAAAATACACGTTCTAGTTAAACTGTAGCTCTATATCTGCCTGAGCCCCTACCCTCCTAAATTCTTCCTGAAGAACCGTTAGGAAAACTTACAACTGAGAACAGAAAAAGAATTAAAGATTAGAATACTTTTCTATTTTCAAGAGCAGTAACTAACCTGAAACAGGATTTGGGTTGAAGAACCTGACCTATGTGTGAACATAAGAAATACAAACTCCAAGGGTGAGAATGAAATCCTTAGTTCTCCAAGCCAGAATGCCTGGGTACTGAGTTCTCCAAGCCAGAATGCCTGGGTACTGAGGAGGAGATGGGCACCCACTGTACACAAAAACTCCACTGTCTGTTTTCTAAGAGTTGCCTGTGCACCATTTGCAAATGGTTATTGGGATTATGAAATAAAACCTTAGCGGCTTTTAGCATTAAAAAGTCAGCACTACAGAAATGTCAAACTATATATAGAATATTGCTTAAATTATAATAAAGTATATGGCACAGAAAATTGGGGAAGACAAGTTTTAGTATTAGAATATATGACATAGATACACAAATTATAAGAATATAAACAATAGTTATATTTGATTACACTCATGGAATCACTACCACTTACTAACTGGTATGTTTCTTAAACTGTTAAGAAGAGAAAGGAATTATTTCAAATTTGGCCTGGTTATGGCTTCATTCATAGAGTACTTGCCTAGCTCATGCAAGGCCCTGCGTTCATTTCCCAGTACCATAAAAATTCAGGTAAGGTGGCACACATCTATAATCCTAGAACATGGGAGGTGGGGGTATGAGGAGGAGAAGTTCAAGATCATCTTTAGACACATAGTGAGTTCAAGGCCAGCCTAGACTGCATGAGACCCTACTTCAAAAAATGTATATAGTTTTTATGAAAATAAAACAACTTGAAAAACTACACAGTTCTGAGCATGAAATAACACAAAACCCGCACATATAAGATAAACCCTTGGAGACTGATACAATTAACAACAGAAGTAAACTTTCAACACTATCATAGTAAACCGTATCCCAGGGCTAATTTAATGACACACCCCATCAAGTAAGAATCACTGCTGGAAAGCACAGCACACTCTAAGCAATGCAGTTATTTCACCAATGTTCAGTGTGTGCCAAGCAAGGAAAAGCATATGATCGTCTCATGAAAAGATAAAAGGATAGTAGATAAATATTCAATATCCAACTCTTATTAATACAGCTCTGAGTAGTGGAGATAGAATACGTGTCTGCCAGCCTATACATAGAGATTTGTATTAAACCAACTAATGATATCATTCGCACTTAAAGTTCTACCAAGGGAGGCAACACTACTATAGTAAAGTCAGCCACAAAACCAGTATATTCACAGCTGGTTCTGAAGATACATATATTCACGTACACATACACACACGAAACCCAGAGTCTAAGGATGAAGCTTTTTATATTATTTTCATAAAAATTGGACACAATTTTCTGAGGTAGGGTCTCATGTAGCCTAGGCTGGCCTTAAACTCAGCATATACTAGAAGATGACCTTGATCTTCTGAGCCTCCTACCTCTGTCACCCATGTGCTAGGATTATATGTGTGTGACACCTTGCCTGGAATTTAATGGTGCTGGGAAATGAATTGAGAGCTTTGCACATGCTAGGCAAGTACTCTAACACACACACACACAAACACACACAAATATTTGTGTATATATGCACATATGTGTATATATATATAATGAAAAGAAATGAGAATTATATTACTATTTTTAGAAGTTCATTGAAGAATATTTGAACTGATTTTTTAAAATCAATATAATTGCTAAAGATGTAGAACATGTCACTGGGGGCAGAAGGAAACCACTCCTAATTGAATTAGAAATATAAACTGCTCAGACAGAGTCTTAATGGGAAATGTGTGACCTAGATTGGGTGGGTGGAGGGGATCTGATGCTCAAGTTCATTGAGAGATAGAAAGTAAAACTTGACTAACAGAGGCAGTGTGACCTGCTATGAAAGTCTATTTTAAGGACGTCAGTTATTTCCAGCTGATATACAACATAAAAGCAATTTAGTTTTTTTTAATGGTTGTTTATTTAAATTGATAGAATTGTAATAAAATTAATCTGGGACAATAATAAACTGAAAAATTGAAGATACTTTAAGAATGTGAGGGTGAAAGAGAAAAGCCTTCCAAAAGGCCCGAATACACAATACAAATATCAGTTACTAAAGCAATCTGTTGAAGATGTATGAACAGCAGGCTTGATCAGAGCACAGAATGGGAAGTAACCACAATACGTCTAAGACGGCCAGTCAAGGGGCGTGTGAAGATTCCTGGGCATATGATGGCTTGTGCTCTAGTTATATTTATGACTTAGTTACTTGTTGCTGCTATGACAGAATGCCACGGGCTGGGGATACTCAAAACTAGAAAGGTTATCTGACACACGGTTCTGGAGGCTTGGGAGTCCAAGGGTGTGGTCCTAGTCTAGTGAGGGCCTCTGTGCTGTGTCTGAACACAACAGAAGAAACTGAGAGGTGACAATTAGGTTAAGCTCATCCCTTGTATTAGGAATTCCAGCTATAATGGTATCCATGGAGGCAGAACCTTCATGGCCTGATCACCTCTTGAAGCTACCACCCCACACATCTTTGCAAGGCTACCATGGCAACATGCTGCTTAGCCTTAACCAAGAGAGGACTAGCTTATAAGCAAAGTCCATATTTAGATGTACCTGTGAGGGGATTCCAGAGATTGAGTCCATACACAGACTGAAAATTGGAATTTGATAGTTGAAGGTAGAATGATGGAAGGCTGGGCCTTGTCGAGGGATATGTGCCACTAGGGCACATACCTTTCACGGGCTGACTGCCTTTGGTCCCTTCCTGTTTCTCTGCTTCCTGGCTGCCATGATGTGAACAGTTCTGCTCCACCACGCTTCTGCCACTAGGGCATTCTTCCTCATTTCAGGCTCAGAGCCATAGACCCAGCCAACCCTATAGTGAAATCTCTGAGTCATGACCTGAAGAAACTTCTTTCCTTGTTCCATTTTTCTTATTTCCCTGTAGTAGTGAAGTTTGACTAACACAGGTGATTGAATTTCAGCTTGAGTTTCAGGGAGGACTTTTAAACCACTGTATCTGGAACCCATGAAACGGGGACACTTCCTTAGTTGAACTTAACAGAGCATGGGGTGTGCTTCCCCCACTGTATCTGATGGACTCCTCTGACATAGTTTTGAAGCATCCTTTTGACTAAATCTTACCAATGAAAGAATATTGTGACAACTGGTTAAATAGTTTTCATGCCATGACTCAAGATAAAACCTATATACATTACCTGACTGAAAGTTTTTCAGTTTTTTTTTTTAATATTAAAATTAGAGAACAATGGGATTGCTTAGCAGGATGCTTACTGACAAGTTTGACAACCTAAGTTCTATCTACATGGTGGGAGGAAAGAACTAATACTGCTAAGATGTCCCCAGACCTTCACATAGGCATTCCAGCATGCACACATGCTGGTGCGCACACACACACGCACGCGCGTACACACACACACACACACACACACGCATGCATGCATTCTCACACTACAAACAAATAAATGTTAAAATTTTAATTTAAATTATTATAAGAATCCATAAGATTACATGATATAGCAAACCAAAATAATGACTCTGTTACAAAGCAAAGATTTATAAACATGACTGTCTAATAAAATAAAACATTATCTAACTAAATACACTGTAATAAAAAAACATCTAACTAAATATACTGTAATAAAAATACTATGAAAAGATGAAAAACCATTAGAATAATAACTATATTAAAATTAATTGTTTTAGAGTGATAATATATCAATAAAAATGTAGATAAAGGAAGCACACAGATTATTCATATAAAGGACAATAATACTAGTAAAGAAATATTTAAGGAACTGGAGAGATGGTTCAATGATTAAGAATATTTGTTGCTCTTGTAGAGGACCCGAGTTTGGTTCCCAGTACCCAGGTCAAACCACTCACAGCCACTTTTAATTCCAACTCCAGAGAATCTAATGCTCTCTTCTGGCCTCCATGGCCACTCCTGTGTATAAATAGAAACACAAACTTATACACACACACACACACACATACACACACACACAATTAAACATTTTCAATTTAAAGAAAATGTATTAAAATGTATTAAAACATTCAATTAAATTGGGGGAAGGTTTATAGCAGGGTAGAATGTCCTCTATATTATTAATGACCATAAAAATTATTGAAATATATTTGTAAATATTGAGGTAGTCTTTATTTAAAGCTATAAAGATGTTTTTGAGCCAGTAATTCTATTTCTGGGAATTTAGCCTAGGAAAATAATCCAAAGCCTAGAAGAATACAGACACATGATATGTCTGATTCTCCACTGGAATTGCAAAGACATGAAGCTTCACACAGAGTAAAGGATAATATAACAAATGACAATAAATTCACTGGAATTAAATAATAAGCACCAATCACAAACAGAGTTATGAGGGCCATGCAAACAAAAATATGCATAACTGCAGTTGATTACAATTATGAAAAATTATACACGGCAAAGTACTGGAAGGATATAAATGCTAATGAAAAGATACAGAGTTCTGACTGCACATTTTTACGCTTACTTATTGTGTCTTTATGCATGTATTCTGTGAAGCATATGCATGCACACAGCACACATATGGTGGTCAGAGGGCCGCTTGTAGGGCTTAGTCTCCTTCTTCAACCTTATGGTGCCCTAGAACTGAACTCAAGTCACCAGGCTTGGAGACAAGTGCGTTAACCACTGAGTTACCTTACTAGTCCATTTAAAAAAAGTAATATATACATATATACTCAGTCGTATATTGAATTTTGGGAGGGCGTCAAATTTCCTTCAGGTAGAAGTTGTGAGCCAGAGATTGTGAGTTGCTCAACATAGATGTTTAGAACCTAAGTCAAAGTCCCCTGTAACAAGCATCCACTTTTAACAGTTGAGCAGTTTCTCCAGCTATTTTACACACATTTCTTTCTCATACCAACTTTTTAGGAACTAGAGAAAGATGTAACGAAGTAACAGACTAGCCAGAACTACTGACAGCTTCCCTAGAAGACATAAATGTTTCCGATAACACCCGTTACTTGTGTATGCAGAGATACCTTGACAACAAGGACTTTCAGGAAACGTCCTGAGCTGGAGAAATCAAGGTCACACCTAGTGCCAGGGGTCTGACTATACTATTAATCTCTTCACTGTTGAGTGTAATACCGTCCTGAAAAATCAAGATTCTGCAGAATCTTGTTCTCATGCCAAAAAACTACAGAGACAGACCTAATCAAAGCAAACCACGGAGTGTAACTTAGTCCTTGGGTTGTGACTACAGTGTCTAGCAAAGCTGGTCAGGAAGGATGTTTCTTTATTCTTTTGTTTGTTTTAAGACAGGGTCTCATATAGCCCAGGCTATCTTTGAACTCTTAAGTAGCAAAGTCTGGCCTTGAACTCCTGATCTTCTTGCCTTTATCTCTCAAGAACTGGGAGTTTGGGTATGTCCTACTACATCTAGCTTAGAGAAAATACATTTGTCGGCAAGCCACAATCCTGGGACCTAATAGTCCATATCAAGTAGCGCTTGCTGTTTAAGTTTTTATTGTCCTACAAATCAACTTAAGGTGGCATTGAAACCATGCGAGATCACACCACACTTACAGCGGTTCATCACCCCCGTGTTAGCAGCGACAGCGGTATGTGTTTGACGGCTTCACAATCATGTAGGCAGTCCTAACTATTTCAGTGGCTCCTTTATCCGTTTTGGTTTTTTTTTGTTGTTGTTGTTGTTTTTTGTTTATTTATTAAAGATTTCTGTCTCTTTCCCACCACCGCCTCCCATATCCCTCCCCCTCCCCCAATCAACTCCCCCTCTCTCATCAGCCTGAAGAGCAGATCGGGTTCCCTGCCCTGTTGGGAGTCCAAGGACCTCCCACCTCCTTCCAGGTCTAGTAAGGTGAGCATCCAAACAGCCTAGGCTCCCACAAAGCCAGTACATGCAGTAGGATCAGAAACCCATTGCCATTGTTCTTGAGTTCTCAGTAGTCCTCATTGTCTGCTGTGTTCAGTGAGTCTGGTTTTATCCCAGGCTTTTTCAGACGCAGTCCAGCTGGCCTTGGTGAGTTCCTGATAGAACATCCCCATTGTCTCAGTGTGTGGGCGCACCCCTCATGGCCCTGAGTTCCATATTAGAATACTACTCAGCAGTAAAAAACAAGGACTTCTTGAATTTTGCATGCAAATGGACGGAAATAGAAAACACTATCCTGAGTGAGGTAAGCCAGACCCAAAAAGAGGAACATGGGATGTACTCACTCATATTTGGTTTCTAGCCATAAATAAAGGACATTGAGCCTATAATTCATGATCCTAGAGAAGCTAAATAAGAAGGTGAACCCAAAGAAAAACATATAGACATCCTCCTGGATATTAACCTTCATCGGGTGATGAAAGGAGACAGAGACAGAGTCCCACATTGGAGCACCAGACTACAAGCCCAAGGTCCAAATCCTTCATCAGTTTTTAAAGCTACAAGTTCCAAACCCAGATGATGCTCAGCCATCAGAGATGACCTACAACTCTGAAACAAAGAGACACCTTGGGGTGAACTCAAATACAATGTAGCCAGTTTTTCATCTTGTTGAATTTCCCTCTGCTTCCGTATAGGCATAACTAAGGTGACTTGTTGCCAGCTTTGAACATAAAACGCTTTGAGAAAATACCGTGAGTAGCAGAGGTTCATAGCATTGCTGTAGGGAAGTAGCATGGTCAGTGGCTAGTCCTTCTGTCTGAGTTGGACATGGCACTGAAACCATCCTTTGCTGCTCAAGCCTGCTGGAGGCATGGGCAGGGATGCCCAGCTGTCACCGGGCGGGGGAGAGGGAATCGCAGTGGCAACATCTGTCTTCCTAAATGTCCCAATACCAGGAATTTGAGATGTAGGGTGCTCTTTGTGTTCGTTTTGTGCAGTGGCTAAAGCATCCATGCTGGATTCAGAGCGCCAGCGAAACAAGTGTGACAGATTTTAAGGGTGTCAGTGGAGGAAGAGCCTATTCTTAGTCTCCAGAAAAATGGAAACTGGGTCACGGCTTTTATCCAAAACTGTCTTCTACATTCTGTAATTTGAATTAACACTGTTAGCAGACTCGTAGGGATAGTCCATCTTCCCGTGTCTTTTGATGCGAATCTGAGTAAAGGCTGGGTGCTGTCCGTGGGAGAGCAGTTACCTATGAACGCTCCTGTTGGGGTGGTTAAATGCAATTGTCACCCCTGCAGAATCTAGAAGCATCATGGAAACAAACATCTATTTATGAGGAAGTTTCTAGATTGGGTCAACCAAGGTGAGAAGGCACACTCTAAATACGGGCAGCATCATTCCAAAGTCTGGAGTCCGATACTGAATAGAAATGAGAACTTGGTCTGAGCACCAGCATCTCTCGGCTTCCTAACTGTAGGTACAACATGATCAGTGGCCTCGTGTGGCTGCCACCATGCTGGGCTGTTCCCTTGAACTCTATAAGCCAGGACAAATCCTTCCTTCTTAAGTTGATGTTGTCCGGTATTTTTCCACAGTAACAAGAAAATTAACTAATACAACAGGAAAATGGTTTATTTTTTCCTCAGTCTGGTTACTTAGAAGCTAATGAACAAAAGAATATATCCTGGTCAGGAAAGGATATATATATATATATATATATATATATGTGTGTGTGTGTGTGTGTGTGTGTGTGTGTGTGTGTGTGTGTGTGTATGAATACACATATATACATATATATAATTTTAAAACACAGCCTAGGCCAACAAGGTGGCTAGAACTTGGGAGATAAAGACAGGACAGTGAGGAATTCAAGGTCATCTTTGGCTATATATACATATATATATTTATATGTATGTGTGTATTTGTGTATATATATTGTATTTATATAGTGTGTATATAGTGTATTTGGGGTTAGCCTAGAACACAAAAGAGTGCCCCCAAATACCAAAGTGGTGAAAGCTGTACTTATTAAGATCTACAGGCCTACTCCCTACATGGTCGCGTCCTTGTACTTGCTCCTGTAGAGTTTGCTGCCTCAGACATCTTGAAATTTACAGACAAATGGATGGATCTAGAAAACATGATATTGAGTGAGATAACCCAGACCTAGAAAGGCAAATATCACATAAGTGGCTTTTAGACATAAAGCAAAGAAAACCAGCCTACAAATCACAATCCCAGAGAACCTAGACAACAATGAGAACCTTAAGAGAGATATACATGGATCTAATCTACATGGGAAGTAGAAAAAGATAAGATCTCCTGAGTAAATTGGGACCATGGGGACCATGGGAGAGAGTTGAAAGGGAGGGGAAAGGGAGGGAGGGGAGCAGAGAAAAATGTATAGCTCAATAAAATCAATAAAAAAATTGAAACTGGTGAGAGGGGCAGAATCCATTTTCTTTAGTCTCGAGAGGTTAGCACAAAGCACATGGGCATATGAGTAATTGTGTGGTGTGTGTGTGTGTGTGTGTGTGTGTGTGTGTGTGTGAGAGAGAGAGAGAGAGAGAGAGAGAGAGAGAGAGAGAGAGAGAGAGAGGAGAGAGAGATTGTGAATTTGAGAGGGAGTGGGGAGGAGATAGGAGTAGTTGGAAGGGGAGAGGGAAGGATGGAAATGATGGAAATGTAGTACTAATGTATAAAATTCTCAATAAAATTTAAAAATTACAATAAAAAAGAAAATTCCAACTGGAATGACTGTCCAAGTGAATCAAATTTAATTATATGGATCCTTAAAAGTATAGTTTTCTGTGAATAATGACAGAAAAAGAAGGCATAAAATGATGAGGGCTGGAGAGATGGGTCAGCAGTTGAGAGCACATTCTGTTCTTGCAGAGGACTGGGTTCAGCTCCCAGCACCCATGACAGTTTGGCTCCCAACCATCTAGAGCTCCAGCCCCAGGAGATCTAATATCTCTGGGCTATACAGGTACCATCACTCGCATGCACATATGCCCCCATAAACATGAGCAACTAAAAGTAATAAAATAAATATTATTAGATGTAATAATATTTACAGAGATGTAAGGATGATGGCAAGAATTATATCATTCTTAGTTACAGTTATCATAATAATGACACTGTCCAATTGAAGATAGTGTGTACCATGTGATAAGGGTACAGACAGCTCTGGGGGAGAATGAAGGCACTAGCTGCAGGGAGTGGGACCTCCCATGTTCCACAACAACAAACTGCACTTGGCAAAGGACCACAGAGACGAGCTGCCTGGCAGATAATGGGATTCTGGTCTGCAGTCACATGAAGCAGAGAAGCCAGAGATATTGGCTGGACTTCCAAGCCACAGAAAAATGTATCCCTGCCATTTGAACCCAATACACTAGTAATTTTTTTTTACAGAGAAACAGAAAACTAACATAGGAATGAAACACTAAAAACCACACAGTTTAATAAGACATAGTTTAAAAATATAAATCAAAAATGGCTACTCAGCCTTAAGCATATTAAGTACTTACTGAATAAAAACTATAGTAAATACATGTATCTTATTTAATTTTTAGCCAAACAGTTCTTCATGTTTTCATTACACCACAACTAAATTTGCTATTGAAACTACATGTATCTTTGCTAATTTTCTTGCTCATTTAACTTATTTATAAACAAAAGAAGCAAGCTGAAGTTTCCCATTTTTGTAAAGGGTGTATCAATTTATTTTTATACTTTCTTCAATCTACTTTTGCTTTATTGATCTTAAATGCATCTCATTAATTACACAGACAATCAGAATTGTGGCATATCCTTGCAGAACAAAATAAATTTGTTTACTTCTGTGTTTATTTGTAAGGTGAGGTCTTGTCCAGATGGCCTAGAATCCAGTATGTAATTCAGTCTGTGTCTCGGGCTGTAATTTACAATCTTTACTCCTCAGTCTGTAAGTGCTGGGACTAAAAGTGTGCCTCACTATGTCCACTTTCCCAAAATTGACTATTAAAATATATTAATTGAATAAGATAGTGGTTGTTATTGTGCTATTCCATCATTTTATAGTGATTCTCAAGCCTTAATGTTACCTTCTAATTTTAAAACTTACTTTTTCTTTTGGTCAGTTTGCTTGGTATATCTTTTCCTACCCTCTTGTGTTCAAGTTTTCTATTTAACGATAGTTGAGTATTGCAAAAAAAATCATGTAAGAGCTAATCAAACAATTTCTCTAACTTTTAAAAGCAATCTATTTTGTTTTCGTGTGTGTGTGTGTGTGTGTGTGTGTGTACATGAGTATGCATTCACCTGAGTGCAATATCCTCAGAGGCCAGAAGAGAGCATCATATCTAGAACTAGAGTTATAGGCAGTTGTAAGCTGCCATGTGGATTCTGGGAACTGAACCTGTGGCTTCTGCCAGAGCAGAAAGCAATCTTAACCACTGAGCCATGTCTCTAGCCTTGATATTTCCAGTCCTTCAGGAAAGGAATTTAAGTGCCCAATTTATATTTATGATGAATATTTATATTCAAGGATCCAGCACTGCAGTAGGTATCTACATGGAACATAGCAAACATTTCCTGCGTTCTACTCTTCTTTGTTGCCTTCCTTTCAAACGCTGAAAAAATAGAACACATCTCTCTCCAGACAAGAATCTTATCCTCTTGTCTCCCCCTTTTCTCTGCCCACCCAAATAACTTCTTTCTAAACTACATTCCCCTCTTATTGATTCTGTGTAGAAAATGAAGCAGATTTCCCCCTTCTTCTTTCTCTGTTCTGTTTAGTATTAGAGATAACAGCTACCTAATGTTTTGCCAAAATGCTTGACTTTTGCTGTGATTTGAATATGAAGAGTATCCACAGCTTTGTAAACACTTGGACCCCAGTTGGTGGCTATTTTGGAAGGTTGGGGAACCTTTAGGACATGAGGCCTGGCCAGCAGAGGGTATTTAGAAACCCTTGAACACTTCCGGTTCTTTGGGTTTGGGTGCAGGTACAATATGATGGGTACCACCAGAGGCTTCCTCTTCCACGGAGTGTCTCTTGCAGCATAGCTTCCCTGTGATGATGGACTGGGGTATTCTCAAATCATTTGCCAAGACACACTTCCTCCCTGTAGTTGCTTCTATGAGGTGTTATCTTCATCCCATTGCCTGTTATTGTAATAATTATTTATGAAATGCCCCAAGAAAAGCAACTCAGGAGAGGGATGGCTTATACCAGCTCACAATTCCAGGTCATAGCACAGGAGCCTGGGACAGCTGGTGACAGTGAAGACATCCACAGCCCAGATGCAGAGAGCAAGGAATGTTTGCTGGCACTCAGTCAGTCTATCCACACTTAGCCAGGATCCCCTGAGTCTCCCTGGTGATTCTGGATTTTGGATTCTATCCTGGCGATGAAGAGGTAACTCTTGTAGCATCTCTGGATTAGTTTCTTAACACTGACTTCAAAAACATTTTTACTGTGGCTTGTTATGTCTTAGATCAGCCATAGCCACGTAGGTCTGAACACGCATTTGTTGTGTATCTTTATCTTTGATGACAATGTGTCTGGATACACATTTTTAGATTTGAAGTATGGGGAGTCCTTGAAGGAAGAAGGAGGGGAAGTCTGGCAAATAGAAACAGTGTAGGGAGGTCATAGGAAGATGGAGGCAGGGGCTGGATTTGAGCTGAGAGATGTCAAGGACTGGAAGAAACTGTCTGCGGTTAGAAAGGCCTGGGAAGGATTCATCTACAGAAGGACGCCACACTGCTGACATGTTCATTTAAACTTTTGGCATCTGAAACTGAGAGAGAATACCTGCCAGGTATTTTAAGCCAGGTGATCTGTTATTGCAGTCCTAAAGCCCTAATTGGTAAAGGGTGGACCTGTTTCTTCTCCTGAGATTAAGTCTCATGATCCTGGCTCTTCACCTATTCAGAAACTAGATTTCATCCTAAGTACGATTGGGACTGAGTCAGAGAGATGGACCAGCAGCTAAAGGTGCCCACTACCAAGGCTGGTAACCTGTGTTTGACCCCTGGCAGAAGGAGAGCCAACTTTTACAAGTCATCCTCTGACTCCCATGTGCATGTCATGGCACCTTCCCAACACATACACATGCACACACAGACATGCGCACATATAGACGTGCACACACAGACACACACAATTAAATACAATCAATTTGGTAAGAGTCAAACTATAGTCACATCTTACATGAGGAAAGAGCACAGGAGACCTTGACCCTGCTCTATGCATTCATATTGCTCCACGGTTCAGGGATGACATGGAATCTGGGCTGAGTTTGAACAGACTCTGGAGTTCTTCCTTAACATTTCCTGCAGGGCTGTTCCTCCATGTTTGACAGCTCTAGCTGTCTTCATCTCCTTTCCCTGACCCCTTCATCCCACAGTTCAGTTTGAGTTTTAGTTGCCACCGAGTCATGTGACTCCCTCTGTCAAAGTGACTTACTTCAAGTCTCACCCAAAGGTTCGCCTCACTTTAGTAACTAAAGTCCTCGGGAAATGTTTCGGGTATTTTTGTCTGTAATTTAAGTTTGTGTCTTCTTTTCGATACTGTGGGTGGACACAGCCTCAGGAATGGGCAGGCAAGTGTTCTACCACTAGGCTGCACTACCCGTCGACCAGGGTTTTCACTTATGGGAGGATTTGCTCGTTAGACGCCCAAACCTCCCAATCAAGAACATCAACATTTTTATAAACCTCTCAAATGAGTCTGAAGGTAGAGAACTGACATTTTAGAATTTAATTTTCAGTTGATTTCAGAGGCATGAGCTACATCAAGAAGCTAGCGAACAAGAAAGGAAAGTAGAGCTGGAAAAGAAAAGGAAAGAAATTCCAGGGGGTAAAGGACTTGCTGTGTGAGGCATGAAGATCTGAACCTGAGCTCCAGAAGCCATGTAAGAAAAAGGTTGACATGGTGACATGTTTGTCATCCCAGAGCTGGGAAGGTTGAGTGGAGGACCCTGAGGTGAAGCTAACCCAATGGGGAATAATGCCCTGATTGTCCTATGGCCACTATACACATCTACATACACATGCATGTGTGCCTGCCCACAATAGCACAATAGATACATGCACACCATAACATGCACACACAGATACACACACACACACACACACACACACACACAGCCACATACACAAGGATAGGAAACCAAGGCAGGTTAACAACACATGCACTCATATTAATATGTCTCCAATTTCAGAACCCAAGCTGTTAAGAGACCCTGACAAATGGTTGAAATCAAAGTAATTTTAATTCCAAAATGATAATTATGTAAATACTTAATCCTTCTTAGAGACCAGAACTCAAGGCTCTGTTTCCTTCATTTTAAAATTCATAAGACCAGGGAGTGGTGGCACATGACTTTATTTCCAATACTCAGGGGGGAAAGGCAGTTGATATCTGGGAGATCTAGGCTAGCCTGGTCTACATACAGAGTTCTAGGACAACCAAGGCTCCACAGTAAGACTCTATCTAGATAAGTAAATAAATAAATAACTTCTATTTTTGACTTGCTAGTAATTTTTCAGAACAATGTAAAATTCATATTTACCCCTTTACAATCTTAGATCCATTACAGCATCCAGTTTAAAAGAGCAGAAATCAATGTAAGCTTTTTGTAAGCAATATAAATATCAGAAATCTGAACTCACAGCCATTCCACCCAGAAAAGCCCGGGCATTATAGTGTTTGATAATGTTAAAGCAGTTAATGTTGCACCTATCAAATGGCTGGTAATAATTACTAGCAGCCATGTGAAATGTCACTTTAAAAAAAGAAACATAGCAAAAAGGATCTTTCCCAGGTCCCCTAGAGACAACTTCATCAACCGCTGTTTCTTTTGTCACTTAAAAAGGAAACTTGTCAGCCGTGGCGAGCCCCAATTTGAGTTGGCTCATCTCAGACCTCTGCCTTGCATCGGAATTGAAAACATAATTTCCAGCCCTTCTGCCCAAATGGAATTGTTGTTATTATTCAGTTTTCCATATGTGAGTAGCTGTCACCTCTGTCAACTTCAGCATATCTCCATTCGAGACTCCAGAACCAGATCCCCGGGTCTGAACACACACTGCGCATTTCAAGTGAGATCATTTCGTTCCTGATGTGCTGAGAGCCCAGCAGATAAGAGCCAAGTCCCTGATTTGAATATTCGTTCCTATCATTTCCTAATAACATATTTATGCATTGGATGTCCTTCACATATGCCAGGCATCATTCCTCCTCGAATATTTCCTGATGGAGAGTCCGAGGTCTCCACGATAACTGAATGGCAGGAGGATAGACACCTCTCAGGGCAAGGACAGACTCTACCCTCTTGTCTTCCCCGGTGAAGACTAGCCTCTGGCTGCTCCAGCTCAGCTCACACTTCTCCATCCTCTCTGACCATGACTGTGACCCAGTCTTTTCTTTATGTAGAACAGGGACCATCTCTCTGCAGCTTGTCCCTGGCCCCAAAAACTTGACCCACTAGGAATAGAGAAACAAGACAGCATCAGGACCACCTAAGATGCAAGAGGTAACTTCTGGTTTGGGTCGAAAGGTTGGTATGTACACCTCTCCCACAGGTCACTACCCAGTAGCCATTCTAAACATGACTAAGACAAAACACTTCAGTATTTCCAAGTTCTGGGAATGGAGAAAGGAATCCCAGATGTGAGGGTATCTTTTGGAGGTTGTGTGCCTTCTTTTTTCAAAGAAGGAAAAGACTGAAAGAAACTGAGTCTAGCTTCATTATAAAGCAGGAAGTTAAGAAGAGAATTGATTGCTTCGCTAACTGAGTCTCGACTTTTCCGCGACATCCCTGGAGAAGAAAGCAAGAGTCACCCATGTGAGCAGAGTAAAAGTAAATGGAGGATTTGAGTCTGGGTAAGCACAAGTCTGGATGAGCACAAGCCTGGGACCTTAGTGACGTGGCCAGGGAGGGTCTGAGGGCTTCTGACTAGAGCTTCAACTCTCAAGGGCATTTGACTCAACTCCTATACACAGTGAGGAAGCCTGTGTCCATACCAGGCAGTAAGTGATGAAGGTGGTCACCCTTCCACCATTCACTCATTGTGGCAGCTTTTAAGTGCCAATAATGCACCTAAAGGAGATCTTCACCATGCTGATGTGGCTCAAGTGGTAGGAGAATGCTTGCCCTATTGACAGAGGTTTCTATCTCGCCTGGTCTCACAGTCATTCAGCCCCAAAGAAACACACAGAGGTCTACATTAATTATAAACTGATTGGCCTATTAGCTCAGGCTTCTTATTAACTCTTATGACTTATAATAGCCCCTGTGTTAGCCACGTAGCTTGGTATCTTTTTTGGCGAGGTAGTCACATCTGGCTATCTTGATTCTTCTGTGGCTGGCTCACAACTGCAGGCTGAGTCTTTTCCCTTTCCCAGAATTCTCTTGTTCTCATTGCCCTGCCTCTACTTCCTGCCTGGCTACTAGCCAATCAGTGTTTATTTAAAATACAAGTGACAGGTTACAGACCATTGTCCCACAGCATTGCCCAGCATGCCTGAAGCCCTGGATTCAATCTCCCAGACCACTTAGAGCCAGATGTGGTAGCATATTCCTAAATCTAAGGATTTTGGAGGCAGAGGGAAGAAGATCAGAAGTTCAAGGTCATCCCCAGCTATAGACCCCAGGCTATGCCAGCTAAGTTACAGGAGACTCTGTCTCAAAAAAAAAATCAATAAGTAAATAAATAAATGAGGGCGGTGACCTGAGGGTACCAGAAGGCGACAGAACGGAAGCCTAGGAGGAGGAGAATAGAGACTTCCTTTCTCAGCACTAAACTTGAGAAGCTCTCTGAGATCCTGCTAGTGTGTGTCTAAGACACAGACCAGTGTAGGAAACTAAGCTACATTGAGTCCTGAGTCCAAGTATGTGATGGAAAGTCAAACCCAGGACTAAGAAGCAAAAGTCAGGTATGTGGGGCGGGGCTGAGTGCAGTTCACCGCATACCGCATACCCGCCGTGTTTGTATGGAACTAGATTTTGGTAAGTTGGTTCTTGTTCTGTGTTCCTATTACAAGCATCCACCTCATGACAGTTGATTCTATGGATACTATATCTTATAGTATATATCTTTGTACAGCTTCTCAACCAGAAAAGGCATCTAAGGAAAAAACAAAAACAAAACATCCTTCTTCTCCATCGCAAGGTCCCTAAGCACCAACTTGATTGAGTGCTCATAATACATACAGTCCCCCAGCCACCCTGCAGTTGTTGAAATTCGACCAAAAGAGCCTTGCAAAGCAGTTGAGGTGCAGAAACCCTTTGCTTTCTTCTGAACGAATCCCTAAGCCTAGAGCATGCATAGCAGGGCCAGATGTCCTGAGAAGCCACAAGTATTGTCAGAGACAATGGGTCTGCACTCAATCAGAAGTAGAAAAAGAGTTGATGTTCACTGGATTCCTACTTGAGACCAGGCTGCTAAGCATTTCCACATAAGAGTGATCACTATACTTTTTCATATTTAAAAAAAATGAAAAGAAAAGCAGACAGTACAGCAAGCAGCAGCTCGCGTTTGGCAATGACACTGACGTTAGCTTACACACCAAAAGGTGCAATTTTTCTGCCTTGACAGAGCACCTCAGAACTACACTGCCAGGCTTGGAATCAGATCTGTGAATGAAGCACTCACTGTGCAAGCCTAAGGATCCCAGTCCCAACTACCAGAACCCATATAAAGCCAGGCATAGCAGCACGCATCTGTAACTGCAGCTTGCTTATGGTGAGATGGGAAGTGGAGAGACAGGAGAACCCTTGGAAATTAATGCCTGGGCTAGCAAGCTTGGAATGTGCAGAAGCAAGCAATAAGAATGTCTGCTTCAAACAAGGTAGGCATAGTCCCCGTACCTGATCTTATGACATCACAAACAGATAAGAATCAAGAGCCCCAGGCCAATCCTTATCATTTCTTAGCTGTGGGTTTTATGGACCAGAAAGGAAAAAAGCAGGTAACTCTCTCCTTTCTCTCTCTGTTGACAGCCAGTGGGAAATGCGTTCCTTTAACAGAGGTATTTTGCTCTGTCTGAAGCAGCCAGAAGCATCCATGGGGCTTTGCCACGTCAGCACATTCCTGCCTTGACACACCCTTCAGCAGTGACTGGGGATAGGGATGAGCTTAGGACACGTTCTGCCCTTCTCCAATTGCACCACTAATTCTGATTTCACAGGGACTACTGTGCCCTGTTGGAAGCACCCAGAGGTGTTTGCCTTCTCGTCCCTTCTCCAGTCCCCATCTTTCAAGCTTCCCCAAGCAAGATTCTTAGCAGCACACATTACCAGAGAAACAGAGGAAATGATCCTTGCTCTTAACAGTGATTCCTCATACTGATATACAACTTTGAAATCAACGAAGCACATTCAACATCCTATCTCAATTAATCATCTCTCCAATAGACACTAGCCTCAACACTCAGAATTCTAACAGCCTTGAAAATCACTGGGAAGAAGTGATTTCTCATGTTCACATGGCCTGTGTGTGCTGGAAGAGCAGCCTGACCTCACCACACTCTGAAAGCAGCTGGAGGGCTTGCTTCCAAAGTCTATCTTTCCGAGTTCTATACAATCTGGAGAATCATTTTTGATAGCCATATCTGAATTTATTAAATGCACAGAGGTATAGATGGTAGAAGATAGATGATTGATAGATAGATAGATGATAGATAGATAGACAGACAGATAACAGATAGGTAGATTGATTGATAGAGACAGACAGACAGACAGATGATAGATAGGTAGATAGATAGATGATAAATATAGATAGATGACAGACAGATACATAAGACAGACAGATAAGAGATAGATATAAGATAGATAGATAGATAGATAGATAGATAGATAGATAGATAATAAATAAATAGATGATAGATATAGATAGATGATAGACAGATAAAACAGAAAGGCAGACAGACAGATATGAGAGATATATGATAGATAAATAATAGATAGATAGATGATTGATAGATGATAGATAGATAGATAGATAGATAGATAGATAGATGATAGATAGATAGATAGATAGATAGATAGATAGATAGATAGATAGATAGAACAAAACATCATCAAATCATATGCTCACAACGCCCAGCAGAAATTGACTGCAGAAGGCAGTCAGTTGGAGTTCCCAACAGAGTCTCAAAGCAAAGCAGAGAACCTATTGGATGAAGCTGCCAAGTAAAAGAATAAATAGTAACAGAGATGATATCAGCAAATGAGGTGCTCACAACATCCATCGGAAACCCACTGGAGGAGGCAGAGGCAGTCAGCTGGAGTTGCTGGTTGAGCTTTCTCTCCATAGCTGAGCTTCCTTTGACTGAGCTTCCGGCTTCACTTTCCCACTGTAGGCAGTTTTCTATCGTGGGATACACAATAGCAGTCTCTGTTGGGAATGGTTTATCTGCTCGCTGCTCTCCACAGCACAGCAATTCCACTCTTTTCGCCCTGTCACAGAGTCGGGAGGCAGCTCATCTCCAACAAGGGACTCTGAAAGACACTTAGAGACAACCATGCTTCGGCCTGAAATAAAGGAGGGCCAACCCCGCTGCCAGAGAGAGCGTCTCAGTGAGCTCAAGCAGCATGTCCATTGCAGGCTGGGCCCTTGGTAGGAATGATGGCAATCATGGAAGCAACCAAGAGCCCGAGGTGGACTCAGCAATGAGTGGATCATGTTCCCGACAAGGTCTAATTTTCTTCAGCATCTTTCTAAGGTCTTGTTTCACCTGTTTTACTGATGCGTTCATGGAAACCGAGAGTTAATAAGCACATCAGTACCCCTTAACTATTAAGAAGGCATTCTGGGACCTAGGTGGATTTGCATGTTGTCATCTTCCAATTACCTTCATTTTCTATCATCCAGTAACTCATCAGATTCTCTTTGTATGCCTCTTCGCCTTCCACAGACAAGGTAATGCCTCAGTGGAGATGTGGCCAATTAGAGGGGACATTGTAGCTCAATTATTTTACTTTATTTTTCCCATAAATAATAAGGAAGTGCCCAGAAACCCAGAGGGACTCTTGTACCTCACACAGTCCATTAGCAACATAGCCTGGGTACAAACCCAGATCTCTTGAACCCTTATTTCTATGCCAAGGGCTTTTTCAGGTTCTAGCAATGGGGGAAAATAGTCACATCTGAGCCATTGGTTTAATTTCCTGGAGCCCCTATGTATTGGATCACTCTGGCTATCATAACAAACACTACAAATGGGTGCCTTAAATCACAGAGACATTTTTCCATCTCTGTGTAAGGCTGAATATCCCTCATAAGCTGTCAGCAGTATTGGCTTTTCCTAAGCGTCTTCCTGGTCTGGAGATGGCCCCTTCGTGTGATGATCTCTGTGGCCTTTTCCCTATACACCGGTGCCCTGACGTGATCCCTTCTTATTAGAGCATCAGCCATGTTTGCTTAGGGCTGCACCTCGTGATCTCATTTAACTTTCATTGCCTCTTAAAAGCTTCTGTCTCCAAATACAGTCACACCGAGGATGCAAGACTTCATTTTATGCGTTTCGGAAGGGACACGATTCAGTCCATGGCCTTCCACTTCCTGACCTCTACAACGGGAATATGGTTACACCCTGGAATGGCCACCCATCCAAGACCACGGAAGGATCAGCAGAAATCGCCTTAGACCACGCCAAACTCAGCACACCTCCCCATTAACAGTGGCTCCCTCACACCACACAGACTAGGGAGCAAAGAAGAGAGGACAGAATAAAGCACAGATGCAGCCCTGGGAACTCAGAGTCCTGCCGGCAGCAGGGGAATAACAAGCTCCTGAGAGCAGGAAACTCACCGGACATTAGGCTTCCAATCGCTACCCTTGGCATATTCTATTAAAGACACTTAGCGTCAGCGGGAAGAAAGCCGCTTTGCAGGCAGAAAGAACTTTAGGGAAGCAGAGACTCTAGCACACTTTGTGCTGATTGACGGGATGTCTTCTCTTCAAGTGAGAAGCTGTCAGGCACCATATTGTTAAAAGCTTATCAAATCTGTACACTGGGTATTCATTATTATATTAGCCCATCAGATCCTAGCAAAACCTGTGTAACATTAAATGGTGAGTTGTGTACGATACTGAACATTGTGGGCTGAGATCTCTGGGTCTCATATTTTCATAGGTCAATGAACAAATAACCGGAACTACAAAACGCCACAAAACAATTCAAACAAGGGCCTGTCTTGGGTTTTTATGCTTGTCTAGCTATATGGTTACTTTCCATTAAATAAAAAAAAGCAAGAATGAGAGAATGGGCCAATAACTGTGCTGTTTGCTTCACAAACATGACAACCTAAGTTCGAATCCAGCCAAATTCCCACAGGAAAAAGCCAGGACTGGCAGCTTGTTCCTATAATCCCAGTATTGGCAAAGTTTCAGCAGGAGGATCTCTGGCCTGGGCCCTAGCCTAGCTGAATCAGTGAGTCCCAGGTCCAGGAATCCTTTGGACCTGAGAGATGGTTGTTGCTCTTGCAGAGAGATGAGTATCAATTCCTAGCTCCCACATGGCAGTTCACAATTATCTATAATTCCTGTTCCAATTGATTTGATGTCCTCTTCATGGCTCTTTGGGTACTGAACATACATAGACATACATACATACGTGTAGGCTGTAGCACAACGCCTGCTCTATGCACAAAGTGTTACGGTATGGTTCGCAAGTCGGGCAAGGGCCTGGAGATTGAAACACACACACACACACAGAGAGAGAGAGAGAGAGAGAGAGAGAGAGAGAGAGAGAGAGAGAGAGGGAGGGGGGGACAGGGGAGAGGAGAGAGAGGGGAGAGGGGAGAGGGGAGAGGGGAGAGGGGAGAGGGGAGAGGGGAGAGGGGAGAGAGAGAGGAGAGAGAGAGAGAGAGAGAGAGAGAGAGAGAGAGAGAGAGAGAGAGAGAGAGAGAAAGGCCAAGAATGCCCCAGTGTAGCTTTTTTTCTCCTTGACTAACAGCCACACCCTAACTCTCAGCTGCAAGCCCACCAGAAACCACTCCCCTGCCATCAGGAACTCCTGAAGGTCTCATGCTCAGAGTAGCTGAAAGACAAGTTGTTTGCTCAGAGCAGCTTCAAGCATAGGAAAACAAGTTGTTCACTCAGGCAGGCAGAAGGTCACAGGAAATTCAGGGTCTGGAGGTCCACAGTCCCCAACAGTAGGCAAAACATTCATACACATAAAATAAAAATCAATAAATCTTTAAATCCAGGAATCCTAATTGTTCCCTTTCCACTATCAAGGGGAATTAATACAGGGATTTGGACAGACAAGGAAGGCACCATGGTTACCCCTAACGTCCCCACCAGAGTTAGCCATGGATTTGGTCCGTATTGCTCCTATACCTTTCCATTGTTCAGTAAAGAGTGAAACGCGCCAATGAGAACTCAAAGGCTAAAAGAGAACAAAAGAGGGTTTTTTAGGAAAGAACGAAACACAATTGTAGAAATAATAGTCAAAGGCACCAGGACACTTGCTGCAGGTGACCACAAATGACATGCTATTTCTGCCTCTGTCAAGGGCATCAATGGATGGGACCGAGCGCAAGCATGTGCTCTCTGACAAGAGACACTTTTGGGCACTCGGTCCTTCATTAGTTCTGCTGTATCAGGCGACGTCATATTCCCCTGGGCAGTTTCATTAGCTCTCACAGCCTCAAGATCCTTAAACCAGTCGCCATCACCTTGATCATTATTAGCACGGCTCAAGAACATGTTCTGAAAACTCATATTTAAAAAAAAAAGGCCCCAATTCATTTCCAACAAAAGAGATTTTTTAGCCCAAGGAACTTGGCACATCTGTTTTAGAAATCAGTTATCTATGAAAGCCTTCTCTCTTCTGTACAATCTGTATGTAGGCAGAGAGCAATACCCCGGCAGGCTTTGCCTTTATCTTTGGAAAAAGGAGTTGAAATTCCATTTATAAAGCAACTCTTAAAATAACTTGGAAAAACATCTGGTTCTAGTGAATGGTCCGGGTCAAAATGTCAGTCATCAATTAGTTAACCACGGGAAACAGATGGGGTTTCAAATCCATTTGTCAAGCATTATTTGTGCGAGGTGTCCTTGCCCCAGGTCGAAGAGCATCTCACTGGGAACATGGCAGGAGCCGAAAAGCAATGTAAGTGACCAAGGATCACGACCATGGCAGAGCAAATCTGTGAGAGCTGGACCACAGAGGTAGATTAGGAACTGTAGAGAAAGAGGGATGAAAGAGAACATAAGGGAGGCGAGGACGCAGAACAGGGCTATGAGAGCCCAAGGCCACCCAACAGTCCTATCATGTGCCAGAGTGAACATTTCCAAAAGGACAGAGGCAGATTAGTCCAAATGCCAAGGGCGTGTATGGACATAGGATGCTAAAACACTCGCAGAAGGTAATCTGACTTTGATCAGTGTACCAGTCACTTCACAAACCCAGTTTATCCTCTGTCATCTCTGCCTCCTCAGTGAAAGGCCGTTAGAGAGGTGGTAGGCACTTGGGGGAAGCAGCTTTGCAGAAGCTGAGGCATGGAGATGGTTGAGATTAGTGGGCTGTAATTACGTGGCGCATGGTGCCACCAAGTTCTCTCTAGACTGGATCACTTCTGCAGCCACAACTAATGGAGGCCTTTAAGACACACAGAGCTTGAGTTGCTGAACCACGAACAAAAATGAAAGGTCGTCCATGACGTTCATACTTCTGAAGGGAAGAATTTTGGTGGGAATTCCTCCAAATTTAAAAAAAAAAAGGAAAGAAAGAAAGGAGGGAAGGAGGGAGGAAGGGAGGAAGGAAGGAAGGAAAGACAGACAGGAAGGAAGGAAGGAAGGAAGGAAGGAAGGAAGGAAGGAAGGAAGGAAGGAAGGAAGGAAGGAAGAAAGTTCCTGACACATTAAATGTAGTTTTCTTGACAATTTGGAAGGCTAAATAAAACTACTCCAAGTCACTAATGATTATATTAAACTATTTTTAACCACCTACGGGGAAAGAGTGAACTCTTCTATTTTCTTTTGAAGAGAAGTTTACAACAATATTGTCATAAGAAAACAGGATCAAAGACTGTGAAGCCTAAGTGTAAGATAAAGGAAAGAGGTTTACAATTGATTCAGTGATTAAGACAATAAGCAGTCACCCCCACCCCCACCAATATCTGGGACTCTTCACAATATTTGCCAGCTTAAAAAAAATAAAAGTAAGGTATTAGTGAGATGGCTCAGCAGTTAAGAATGCTTGCTGATCTGGCAGGGACTTGGATCTTTGATCTCAGAATTCACATCTGGTGACTCACAGCCACCATTAACTCTAACTCTGAGGGATCCGACGACCTCTTCTGGTCTCTGTGGGGACTTCAACTAATCCACAAGAAAGCGGGTACTAAAGCAATGAGTACCCAGAAATCACCCCAGGGTCCTAAGTTACCATGAGATGATAAAAAGGAGGCCATTTGAAAAAAGAAAAAAAAGTCACTGGTCATCATCAAAGGCGACAGGGCCAGTGGGATGGTGGGTAGTGTAACAAGGCTGCTCTTGGTGAAGCGACTCGGCCATCTGAAAGCAGAGTCCTTTGTTCTCACCTAGCTAAAGACCTCTGCGTCCCAATCTAGGCTTTCATGTTTTGTCATTTTTCTTAGTATGTTTCGACTTGCCAAAAATTTAAAAATAAATTTAAGTGACTTCTGTATTAGCAGCAGCTATGCAAACACATATGACCCTAACACTCGCTCCGTGACTGACACTCATGTAGTGACAATGCTCTTCGCTCGGCCTAACCTCCCTCTGGACCACCCCCAAATCTCCCCAAATGGCATCCTGTTTAGTGTTGTCCCTGGCCCTGCACAGGAAGACATACAGACTCTCCCTCCATCTGCCCTCCACAGCCATAACCAACCCCTCCCCGCTGCATGAACATGTTGTTTGAGGTTCCACCTATGTTTCCTACAGAATATACAAAAAATTAATGGGAAATCGCATAGTTATCGGAAACAACTTTATCAGTGACTAAAAAGGAATATTGCATGTCGCCAGAGTGCTGCATATTGGGGCTCCCTTTTAGACATTGTCACATCGATTTCATGGGTAAAACTTCTAATGTAGGTGTGTCATTATCCCTGGGTAGTCCATTAACCCACGTAATGTCATCCCACCAGGCAGAAGGGGCTGAGTTACGTAATCCAAAAGCCACACCTGTGTTAGTCTAGCTAAGGCCCTTCCCCTCTACCCCTGTGCGGCTGGTCAGATTTTAGTCAACTTGAGACGAGGTAGAGTCATCTGGGAAGAAGGAACCTCAGTTGAGGAACTGCCTCCATCAGACAGGCCTATTGGCAAGTCTGTGGGGGGCACTTTCATGATTAGCGACTGATATGGAAGGGCCTGGCCACTGTGGGTGGTGCCATCCCTAGGTGGTTGGTCCAAGGTTGTGAAGGAAGGCAGGCTAAGCAGGACAGGAGACCAAGCCAGGTGGCAGCTTTCCTCCTATCTCTCCTCTGTTTGATTTCTTGCCCTGGTTCCCCTCAATATCAGACTGCGGTGGGGACGTAGGAGCCACACAGACACTTTGTTCCCAGAGTCGGTTTGGGTCAGTGTTTGATCTGAGCAATAGAAACCAAGCCAGAACACTGCGCCTCCCTCTGCTCCTCACCCTGGCTGTACATAGTAGAACACTAGAAAAGGAGAAAGTGCCACTAGGAAAACATTCCCTTAAAGTCAGGGCCCTAATGTATTTTTCTTTCTCCTTGGTCCATCTTTAGGCAGGCCAAGTCTTTGAATCCATCTTTACTTGGAAGTATAGAAGAAAATTTAGTCTTATTCATTCAGTGTGTGTGTGTGTGTGTGTGTGTATGTATGTGGTATATACATCTGTGTGTGCACATGCTCCCATATTTTGAGGCCAGAGGATGACGTCATGGTCTTTGTCAACTGTTTGTTCTCCACCTTGTTTCTTGTGATAGGGTCTCTCACTGAACATGAAACAAAACAGCTGGCTAGACTGGCCAGCCAACCAGCCTTGGGTTCTGCTTGCGGCTGCTTCTCAACACAGGGATAACAAGGTATTCAACACACTTGGCTCCCCACCCCAACCACCGGATGCTAGAGACCCAAACTCAGGTCCTCATGCTTTCATAGCAGGCTCCTTAGCCACTGAGCCACCTCCCCAGCCCTGGAAACCCTAATTTTGAATCAGCATTTTTACCAAGACTACCTTTGCAAGGCTCACTCAGCCTTCAGTGTTGACAAGCCTTCCTTCAAAGAAAACAGGAGCACAGCAAACTTGAGAGCTTCTAAGCCAGGCACCACAAAAGCCTCAATTGAAAGGAAATGCCAGCCACCATTCACTCCAGGGACCGGCTGTCAGAGGCAGCCAGAGCAGGCCACATTCATCCTTGTCCAAACTCCAGGGAGTCGGGACATTTTATTCAAGGCAGAATATTCAAAGTCTTCCCACATCTGCCTGCTTCTCGCCAGCTCCCTCTAGCCAGGTGGCCAGCAGGTTCTGATTGATCTCCTCCATGTTTCTGTTCATAGCTGGATGTCAGGAGTGTGTGAGGGGTCCTGGGGGTAGATTTCTCCCCTGGAGTGTCTGATAAATCCGACCCTTACACTTGAAATAAAGCCTGCATCAAGAGACTCTGTGGCTCTGTGTGCTGCCTCTCGGCAGGGGATCCCCCTCATTGGAGGCTTTCAGAATATCAGTCTAAAATCAGAAGCTTGGAATGACAGTACAGGGTGTGACCCCAGAAGTAATGCGCTTGCCTTGCTGGGAGATGTCAGACGCTTAGAATTCCCGGTGGACCTTCTCCTAGTGAGGAAATCTTTGTGGGGAGGAATAAGAACTAAGGGAGGCAGGGGCCAAGAGACGTCAGTGGTGATGGCAAGGAGTGTGAGTGTAGGGTCCTGCCTGGGAGGTTCATATATGTCTGGGGAATCTAACAGTCATGCCACTGTGAAGGGAAGCCGGCATGATCAGGAGGAGGGGCTTCTGTACGGTTAGAAAATGTTTAAAGGATACAGTTTCTTCTTCTATCTGAAACGACCGGGACTCAGAAACAATCCGATCCAGGCTTTTGAAGGGAATGATGAAGGGAAGTGAGAAGTTGAGCTTGGCCTTGTTCAGCCAACCCTACACAGAAGGAAGAGGGAGCAGCCTCCACATCAGAAAGAAGCCTTTTGGGGGAAATCGAAAGGAAAGCAGTCACTTTACACAACAGGTAGGGTCTTCCTAACCCTTGAGGCGGGGCAGGCTATTTCTAAATAGAATCAAAGCCTGTTTGCAAGAATGTGTGGAATATGGGAGCCATGTTGAACCATTTGAAAGGAATTCAAGAAATTTGGCTAGTAGGGTTTGGCGGGCACTTTTGAAGTTGAACGAACAGATATGCTGTTCTCATGTGTTATTCTGGAGCCCTCAGGATGCTGCAAACAGCATGCATGCTCCTATGGGTACCGCAAATGTTGGTCTCTCATACAGGCATCATAGGAGCTGTGCCTTCAATACTTCAGCGGCAACGTAGAACAGCCTGTGGTGGTTGGACTGTGGAATGCTTCTCAGTGACTCCTGCAGTTGAACACTTGGTCCCGAGAAGGTGGTACTGGTCAGGGAGGTGGCAGAAGCTGTGGGAGGTGGAGCCCTGCTGGGAGAAATGAGTCACTAGGGTCTCCTACCCAGCCCCACTTCCTGTTCTCCTTCAGCTTCCTGCCTATGGATGCCTTGTGACCACCTACCTCTTAGGCAGCATGAATTCTAATTGGGCTTAATAATAAAAGCCTGGAGTCAGATTTTAGGGAGTGAAAGCTGAAAGATCAGAGAAGCAGAGCAGCCAGCCACTTCTTACCTCATCATCTCCTCAGCCTGAAGGGGGCAAGTCCCTGTCTCTACCTGCCTTATATTCCTCTCTCTGCCCAGCCATATTACTTCCGGTCTCCACTTCCTAGTGCTGGGATTAAAGGCATGGGATCTCAAGTGCTGGGACCAAAGGTGTAAGCTCTGTTTCTCTTTTAGACTGGTTAAATCCCGCATAGCCCAGTGTGGCCTTGAACTCCCGATCTTTCTGTTTCTTCCTCCCAAGTGCTGTGATAAGGATGTGTGTCACCACTTCCAGACCTCTAGAGTTAACTAGTGGCTAGCTCCACCCTCTGATCTTCAGGCAAGCTTTATTTGTTAGAGCACAAACAAATATCAACAGACTCTTTCTGCTGTTGAGGCTTCCCAGCCTAGAAGGACGGTGTTCCCTGAAACTATAAGCTAAAATAAATCTTTCCCCCTTCAAGTTGCTTCTTGCCAGGTATTTGGTGATAGAAATGTAACAAAATAACTAATACAGCCTCTAACTTGAAATTCAAGAGATAATTTTCACATTTCATCTCAAGTACTCTCAAGATTTCAATACTGTTTATTTATTTTATCTAGTCCAACAGAACACGGCCATACTGCATCAGTGAAAGGACCTCTAGAATAGGAAGTAACTCTGCCCTGGGGTAAAAATATAGCATTCTAAGGAGGGTAGGGGCCATGGTTATAATATTTCACTAATATTAAACTAACATGCTGCATGGTGCCTTGCAACATAGTTGCTCATGAATATTAGTTATTAATAAAGTACCAACCTATAGTAATGTCCCATAAATCACATTCCCTAAAGGTTGAACACACAGTGTTAGCCACATGACCTAGAGAACCCGAAAAGATTAGGGCATGATTCAAGCTGAGTCAATCATGTCAAGTCAGGAGAAGCACAGCACGCATCTGCTAGGTATCCTGTTCCACACGGGATATCCCAGATGGGAGCATGCTCATAGCTAGACACCAGGACACCGAAGTTAGGATCTTGGCCCCCAGGAAGGAGCTAAAGAAACAGGGCAGGAAAGAAGTAGGATGCCAGCTAAGTCAACAGATCATTGATCAGACCTCTTGGTGTGGCATCGAATTGGAAAAACAACCAGAGCTAAAAATAGTTTCCAATGGTAAGATTCCCATATATCTGCGTCTAACTAGGGTGAGACTGTGCAGAAGTTCTGCCCGCGAAGAATTCCGAATGATTCAACTATCCTGACAGGACCCTGACACACACAAAGTACTTCATCCATGTTCTACGATCATGCACAAATATCTTAGGCTGTCTCGGTTCTCTAAACCCTAGAGACAGAAATATGAAATATGAGCATCATTTTACAGTGTATTCTAGAGGTTATAATACTCACTTATAATAGGGATTCAATAGATGGCAAGTATTAGTCCATGCTTTCTGCTAAGCTAAGCGAGGCCACAGAGCTGACACCTTGCCCCGTAAGCCACACAGCCATAAAACTGGCTCCATAGAAGTTGACACATGCCCGCCCTGACACACAATAAATGTCAATTTTTTTTTACAAGATAAGAGACTCATATTAAAAACAAACAAACTAAAGAAAGACTTTGAAAGCAAAGGGAGGCTGAGAGCATCTAATACAGGCAAAGAAATTGATTCCTCCTTAATGAAGTCAGGATTATTCATTCTTGAGGGTTTTTTTTTAAGGACAATTAATGGAAAATGTTAAAACTCAGAATGCTGCAATCATTAGTGGCTGATCACTGGAAGCAAGGATGCAGCTTTATGATTAATGGCTGAATTTTAAGTATTCCAGGCAGATCAAGGAAACCTCCACAACCCTGCACCCCACCTCCGTCATCCGTGCTTCCCTGAGACACTGTAGAGAAGGCTGTGACATCCCAACAGGCTCTTCCTTCCTTAGAACATTGTATAACTCAAGAAAAGCAGAACAAAGACCCAACCCACTCATTCTGCAGACAGCAACAACCTGAGGTAGTAAAGAGAAACAAGAAAGGCCTTCATAAGCCTTGGAAGGAAAGAAATACATTCTGGTCTCTGCCTTGCTTTTTATGCAGTCTTGGGAATATTGTTCAAATACTCTGAGTCTAGATTTTCTCTCATTCACAAAATGGAAGTAAGGATAAAGGCTTCCTTTTCTGATTTATGGAATACACGTGTGAAATATTAAATACCATTCGAATGCAAAGTATTGGTACCTTTCATGTGTATTATAATTTTTCTAGATTCTTTGTATTATTTTTAAATTATAAGTATACACGTGTGTCTGTATGTGGGTATGCACCTGCAGAGGTCGAAGGAGTCAGACTCCTGGGACTGGAGTTACAGGCAGCTGCAAGGCTCCTAATGTGGGTGCCGGGAACAGGGTCAGGTGCTCTTGAAAAGCAATATGTGTTCCCATGGCCGAGCTCTCCCCAGCCTGCTGCATTGTCACTTTTTGACTCATTCACTCAACATGATCCGAAGAAAGCAAGTGTGGTGGTTTGAATAAGATGGCCCCCATAGGCTCCTGTATTTAAATGCTTAGTCACCAGGAAACGGAACTCTCTGATAGGATTAGAGATGTGGCCTTGGTGGCGGACGTGTGTCACAAAGGGTAGGTTGTCTTCGAGGCTTCAAAAGTTCATGCCAGGCCCAGTCTCTTTTTCTCTCTCTGTTTGCAGATGAGCATGTAGCTCTCAGATACTTTTCCAGTACCACTCCTGCCTGCTGCCATGCTCCGTGACGTGTGGATAATGGACTAGACCTCTGAAACTGTAAGCAAGTCCCCAGTTAAATGCTTCCCTTTGTAAGAGTTGCCTTGGTCCTGTGTCTCTTCACAGCAATAGAACAGTGACTTAGGCAAGGGGCTGGTTCACAGAAATGGAGAAAGACTCTAAAGAAGCATATGATACTTGCAGATTCAGGGACAATCATATACCTACCTACTCCTAGGTTCTAAGTCTCTCAGCACAAAGAGAACTGTTTGTCTCCCATCAGCTGTGACCAGAGAAGGGAGAAGCTGTGTTGCATATCACAAACAAGGCAAAAAAGAGACCATCTTTCTTCAACTGTACAAGACTCCTTTGCAAGGGAAGGTAATATTTCCTGGAAAATACTCCCCCACCCCCATGATAGTCTCCACTATACAAAAACTAACCTTTCTTTTGTAAGTAAGAGACTCAGGAAGTTAAGTTCAGCATCACGCAAAGCAGAAAATACAAAATGTCTCATCTAAATACCGACCTAAAAATACCAGACTACAGAGGCAGGAGGAGTGTGAGAGCCAGAGGGGATGAGGAACACTAAGGATGCAAGGCCTTCTAAGCACAACAGATGCCCATCATGAACCTGCAGAGACCAAGGCAACATCCACAGGGCCTGAGGAGGTCTTAGAGCTGAAAGACAGACATATGTGCATCTACCTAACCCAGAAGAGATCTCCAGTTGATAGCCACTTGAAAATGAAAATATAGTTTCCCATGGGAGTCTCACTGGGCAAACAAACTATTTTTAAGGGGGTAGACTGCATGTCCAGTGGTAAATGGGCAACAGAAACAAACTCAATGGCATCTTTGGAAGGTCTTTCAAAATGTTGGTTGGGTTTTTTAAACTTTATTTATTTTTATTTCTATTCTTATTTTTTGCCCTAAAGGTCCTTTGCATATATATTTTAGCTTCCAATTTTGTGTATTTATGGGATTTCTGAGTGTGCAACTGAGTGGGTCTCTATGTCTACATCTGTTTCTTATGCCTTTTCTTGGGCTTTTTTCCTTCTGTTTGTTTTGTCCCTATTCCAGATTTTTATTTTTGTTTTATCCTTATCCTATCCTATTCTATCTTATACTATACTATCACCCTATTATCCCCTAGATGCCCATTTCTTTTCTACTGAGAAATAGAAAGGGACTGGATCCAGACAGGAGGCAAGGTAGGAGAGGAACTGGGAGGAATAGAGAGAGGAAAAAACATAATTGATGTGGGATTTCCCCTCTGTATGCTGTGAATACCATTGGTTAATAAAGTAACTGCCTTGGCCTCTTGATGGGGCAGAACTTAGGTAGGTGGGGAAAATTAGACTGAATGCTGAGAGAAAGGAAGAAGAGTCAGGAAAGAAGCCAGGTAGCCCCGTTGGAGACAGACACCAGAACTTTAGCCAGTAAGCCACAGCCACGTGGCAATACACAGATGAACAGAAAAGGGTTAAATTAATAAGAGCTAGCCAATAAGAAGCTAGAGCTAATAGGCTAAGCAGTGTTTTAAATAATATAGTTTCTGTGTGATTATTTCAGGGCTGAGCAGATGAGAACCGACAAGCAGCCTCCATACAACACATAGTTAGAATATATGATATGAAAAGAATCTAGTTTTAATAAAAAAAATCCAAGATATCGTTGGTGAGACTACAATGAAATTCCCCTCCCTCACAAGCATTCACTGAAGGCTTATCTGGGACTCACTCCTACTTAGAACTGCAAGGAGATTTCTTACAACTTTGACAGTGCTGGCTGGGGATATAACTTAGTAGATGAAGTCCTTGCCACATAAGTATGAGGACATGAGCTCTGTGCTCCAGAACCCACCTAGAAGAGCTGAGCACAGCAGGCATGTATCTGGAACTTCAGGGCTGGGAAACCATGTCAAGAGAACCTATAGCTCGGTGGGCAAACTCTGGGTTCAATGACAGACCTTGTTTAAAAAAAAAAGTGGAGAAACACTGAAGAAGAGACAGCCCATCCCAACTTCTGGCATCCATATATAAGCACAAGTACACATACCCTTGTCCCTAAACATACACACACACACACGCCAATCATTTTTACCTATATTGATTGCAGAAAATATCAAGTGCTGTCTTTCAATTTACCACTCAAAAAAAAATGTGGCAGATGGGAAAGGCTTATCAAAGTGTGGAAAGTTCTTCCTAAAGTTTCTCTAATTAGCTCAGGTACTTAGTACTGGCATCGAGTTATTTTATTCAGCAATAGTATTTAAGATGAATATATTCTCTCTGGTCTCTATAGTAACTGGTCTTTTGGCATAGTATTAAGATTATGGGTTTATTTACATCTGGGCTCACCCGAGAGGAAGAGTCTTGTATAATTTATTGTTACATTTGGAGAGCATAAAACCTTTAGGCCATAGCATGTAGTTAATATTCAGAATTAAGTCGGTTTCTTATGCATCAACTGGTAGGTCAAATTCAGCTTTGTGTGCTATAATTTTTAATACAGGTTTTTGCCTGGAGCAACATGGAAGCCCTGAAGCGGCGCTGTGAATTATTACAACTGAATGGGGCACTACCTGCCAAAATGTACACAGCGGCTTGCATTTTGGTGGCACAAAGGCTATAAACATGTTTTTCCGAGAGCTCTGCACGACAAGGACATCTAAATAAAATATCACTTCTGCGACCGGTGTCAGCATTCGGACTCAAAGCTGCCTCGGGTTTGAGTTCACAGCCATTCAATTCTTACTGCTACAGAACGGCAGTTTAGGGGTTTGATGACCACACCACGTGGACACCTTTCTGTTCTCTCTTTTAATGAGTGTGAACACCACACGGCAAGTCACGTATTAGCAATATGATGTCTGAAAAGTAGCCTTAGCTGTGACCTTTAATAAGCCTAGATAGTTTAATAGATAATTCATATTTAAGCTATAATAGGAACTTTAATCATTGAATACTATTTGTGGTCCTTTTGGTTTTTGTTTGTTTGTTTGTTTACCTTTGGAAGGGGTGATGTGTATGCACCATGATAGAGATCAGAAGACACCTTGAGGCAATCGGTTCTCTCCTTCCACCGGCTGGGTCCCAGGGATTGAACTCAGGCCGTCAGGCTTGGCAGCAAGCGCCTTTACCCACTGAGCCACCTCTCCAGCCCCCATTTGTGTTTTGATGACTACCCATTGTTAAAATTTCTAAATGAAAACATGGACTGGCTTTCTCCTAATGGTGGCTTTCAGGTGTCTTAAGTCTGGGAGGTGGGACAGGGAAAAGACAGTATTAGGCATTGTTTCTCAAGTGTCATTCCTTGGGACTCTTCTTACCTTATTTTTGAAGACAGGCTCTCTCATGGGTCTGGAACTCATCAAGTAGCTAGGCTAACCAGCCAGCAAGACTCATGGATCATCTCTGTAGTCTGAGAGCTGGGATTAAAAGTGCATGCTACCACACATGGCTTTCCTTATATGGGTTTGGGGCACCAGACTCAGGTCCTCAGGCTTCCAAGGCTAGTACTTTATCTTCTGAGCTCTCTCGTTAGCCCCTCTCCAAGGTGTTCTATGCTCTTCTTAAAGGCTAGTAAGTACCAGCACTGCTTGATTACATACGAGTGAATTTCCTATTTTACAGATCTGCAAAAATTATAGAAAAGGACTTTCATCTAAATATCAGAAAGCAGTAGAAGGTTAGGTAAACTCTAGGACATGTGACATATGTACATATAGCTATTTACATGATGTTTATAGAGTACAGACTCCCACTTTGGTAAATTTATGAATTCTGACTGAATATCTTCCTAAGAATGTCAAAGTCCACAAATAATGTCCAAACCGCCTTCCAAATATTTACATTTAAGCCATAGATTTGCACTGCCCTCAACCTCGGTCAGCAGACTTCATATTGCAATGGGTAGTAGGTCATGGAGAGACTCATGGCCATGAAAATACTGGAAATAAGCAGTGTGAGTGTCCAGTTGTAACAGGAGAGCGAAACTGACCTCCCATCCCAAGGCTCAGAAGCGTCAAGGAAGGGAGAGTGAGCAGAATATAAAAGCCAGAGAGAGGGGAAGAATACTGTGGAATGTTGTCCCCTGGCAGCCCCCATCACACGCGAGCTCTCACAGAAACTGTGGTCACCCGCATAAGATCAAGACAGTTAAAAACCCAGCATGGGCAGCACAAGGGCCCCCAACACCCCACCCTTAGCCAAGGAGCTGGTGGCAGTTGATGGATGCTGGCTGCTGGGAAAGGAAAAGTTACTTTATGGGGGTTGTGGTCCCTGATCGACTGCCACTGGTGGGTGGCCCCATCCCTATGCAACATCTGGGCCTCACCAATGGGACTCGGTGGGTGATAATAATTTTTGAAGGACATGAAGTTGGGAAGGAGATGTTCGAGGGGAGCAGCGAGGAGGTTGGACAGTGTTCTGGGTAGAGATAATTAAGATACATTGTGTATGTGCATGAAATTTTCAAAGGGCAAATTTTAAAAAGAAAAAATAATAATGTTCAAAAAGCAAGTGATAAAAGCTCACCTATATAGGAAACCATACTACACATTCCAGGCACGCAGGAGGGAGGGAGGATTCAGTCATTCTTGTCTCCATCTGTGCACTCGAAGAGTTTGCCAGGAGTATGTGCCATTACTATCAGTAGGGGAAAAGAAGTAGCCAAAGAAGACAACAGGAAACATATTTTCCCTAACAACAACAAAAGTGTATGTATGTATGTGCATATATACACATATAAATATATATAAAGATAAAAAGAAAGACAAAGAAGGACAGCTTATTCCCATGTAGGTATCCTCTTCCCACATGAGATAATAAAGCTGGGATCTTAAATCCACACCTTTTTCACTGAGAAACTGGCCATGAATCAAGCTCTGTAGAGCACTAGGTACAGCGAGGTCTCCTCCCTTGCTCACCCCTTTTTCTCCATAGGTCTCTAAGAGGGCGAGGAGCTGGAGATCCTGGTTCACTAATACTGTTATCCCTGAGAATCTGGGCATGTCCAAGTTGGGCATAATCAAGGTTGCCAATGACAGTTACCTCATGGAGTACAGCAGAAGGAAGACAAAGAAGCAAAGATGGCCATCCAAGCCACAGTGACCTTACAGGTGGGCTGAGTGGGGTCTGCCACACTGAGACTACACACCTGCGCCATTTGACTTAAAGAACCAGGAGGCTCTGTTCTCTCTTCAAAGATAATGAGAACCTTAATCACGGTGCTCTGCTTTCAAAATGGCAATAGGTTGTTTCAAAGCAATGATGGTGTTTATTATATTCTTTTCGCTTGTGTTTAAAGCACACAGGTGTGGGGACAGACCATCTTTGCCAGCCACCGGGACCCAGCACAGCTCTGAGGTGCTGCTGCCTTAAGTCACCCAAGACATGGGGACTTTTTGTTTTTTGTCTTTTTTTGAAGGAAAGATTTGGCTCATGGCATAGACATATGTTCTTGCCTGACTAAAGAAAACAGGTGTGTAGCCACCTCATGTAAGGGAGCTTGCTGCTTAATGGACCTCGTCATCAGGCAAGCTGGAACAGGTGTACAGCTGGCAGGCCGACCCCTCACCAACTTCTGGAGAGATGCTGGACCACTGCGGCATCCTGGCTGGCTGTCGTCTAGTGCCTGCTTCACAAGTCTATGAGGTGGAGCACACACAGAAGTTCTCCTCTCCCACATCAAAGAACACATTCGGAATCAAAGGCAGGTGATCTCTCGGGCAAGGGACCAGTGCAGAAGTCTCTGCATTTCAGGAGGGCCCTAAAACTCAACGAGGCTCCATCCTGTCATCCCTCACACATCCAACAAGTATTTATTGAGCACCTGAAAGCTTCAGTTGTTCTAAAACAAATTTAAACATCTCCCAGCACTTATCGGGTGCCCCGTGTTTCCTGAAACATCACCACATTCCTTTGGCTTGGCCAGGGATTTTAGAATTTCCTCAACTTTAAGCTAAATGTTTGCTGTTATTTTAAGATTTTTTTTTAAGTCAGAAATATAACTATTATTTCTTTAAGGTAGTATATATCAGAAATAAAAGGCAGCACCAAGAAGGACCATATTAATCCTTATTGATCTTATTAGTTTTGCAAACATGAATCACTAGTTGGGATCCTTTCTCTAAACTGAAGAGAACAAATTACTGACACCTCCATGTCAATGGATCTCTAAGGATAGAAGCGAGGCAGAAAAGGACAATGCATTTTTATTTTTATTTATTTATTTTTGGTTTTTTGAGACAGGGTTTGTCTGTGGCTTTGGAGCCTGTCCTGGAACTAGCACTGTAGACCAGGCTGGTCTCGAACTCACAGAGATCCGCCTGCCTCTGCCTCCCGAGTGCTGGGATTAAAGGCGTGCGCCACCACCGCCCAGCGACAATGCATTTTTGAAAAGATAAAACTGAAATAAAGGAGAACAGGTGAGTGGTTGACAGGGGGAATTAGTGCCATCTACAGATTGGGGATGAAAAGATATTTGAGGTGAAAAAAATTTGGCAACTCAGTGATGCTGGTGATCGTATAACTGAATATGTTACCAAACTTCTTAGCATTGTGACAGGAAGGGTGAAATTGTAAGAATGTAAAGAAAAGTGAGGTGCTAGAGAGATGACTCAGCAGTAAAAAGTACTTCCTGCTCTTTAAGGGGATATCAGTTCACATCCATCCCAGAACCCACAGCGCCTGAACTCCAGTTCCAAAGGGTCTGGTGTCTTCTTGTGGCTTCCACTGGTGAGAGAGAGAGAGAGAGAGAGAGAGAGAGAGAGAGAGAGAGAGAGAGAGAGAGAGAGGAGAGAGAGAGGGGGGGGAAGAAGGAGAGGGAGAGGGGGGGGAGAGGGAGAGGGAGAGGGAGAGGAGAGAGGAGAGACAGAGACAGAGAGAGATGCTGGCATGCATGCAAGCACTCATACATGCATACTAAGTAATAATAGTAATAATGGATCTTTTTTAAATTAAGGGGAAGTTGAGGGAAGCTAGAGAGTGGGCTCAGCAGTTAAGAGTGTCTTCTACTCTTACAGAAGACCTAGTTCAGTTCCTAACATCCATGCTGGACAGTTTACAACTGTATGTAACTCCAGCTCCAAGGGATATGATGCCATCTTCTGGCCTCCACAGGCATCTGCACATATGTGTCAATCACATAGACACACACATATACACATACATATATATAAATAAAAGTAACAAAATTAAACTTTTTAAAAAGAAAGGAAAGTGAATAAGAAAAAGAACAATGCTCAAATAAGGAGCCCCATTGCAAAACCTGCGAAAGAAAAATCCAAGACAAACTTCACTGTCAAATAAACACAGTGTGGGAGAGGAAGTCTTTCTAAATGAGAGGGACCTCAGTGAGAAAAATAGGTCTGGAAATATAAAAACTACAGAGTTGAGCTAGCATTGATTGTAATCATCCTTGAAGAACCCAACAGGATTCATAGTTTCTGAGCTAATGTTTGTAACAATAGATAAGTCAGGTTAAAAAAAAGAAAAAGAAAAAAAGGAAGGAAAAAGGGAAGGAAAAGAAAAGAAAGGAGCCAGGTACTTTGGCCTTTGAACAAATAAGATGGTTGAAATTTATTAGAAAATAAGCCTCATATGGCAGAGAGATTTAATTATGTTCCAATGCATGACCAGTGCTTGAGAATAGTATAAAGCATACAGAGAGACTACATAACCATGGCACAGAATGAATAAATGAGCTGTTGCTGAATCATCTATGTTTATTCAACTCTGAATATGTGAACATATCAGAAAAAAATCTAGCAAAAAAAGTCTCCAGATGCATAAAGAAGAGGAAATCAACCAATATAGGTGACAAAGTTCCAGAGAAGTCTCACTGTCAGGGCTGTGGACTGGAAATGGAACTAAGCGGTCTGTGGAGTTGTTGATTTGGATCAATGTCCTGGGAGCTAGGAGATGGATTTTTGATGTGTGACAAGAGAAGAAAGATACCAATGACTCAGGCTTTTGAAATTACAGGACTGACTCTTACAGGACACATAGGGTCTTCTCAGCTGAGTCCACCCTAGGAAAGTGCCACTCATTCCAGAGAAGCAATAAGGAAGCTTATCACCTACAACCCAAAGGCAGGAAGAGTTATGTGTAAAAATCAGGATGCTCCAGTTTTTGCCATGTCATGGGTCAAGTCTAAACCTCACAAGGGCTTAAAGGATGGATAGCTCAGTGGTTAAGAGCTCTTGATGCTCTTTCAGAGGACCTGAGTTTGGTTCCTAGCACCCATGTGTGATAGCTAACAGCTGTCTGTAAATCTTGTTCTAGGGGACCAACTGCCTGACCCCGCCAAGGGCATTCCAATAGATATACCTACACATATTACACATACCTATGCACAGCAACACCCAAAACTACACACAGCAACACACATACCTACACAGAACTCAAAATAAAAGTAAATGTATCAAAATGTTGCTCAATATAAGCCACACAGTAGCTGAGACATTAACACAAACATAGGTGGAGACCCAGGTACTCTGGTCAAAAGCAATCATTGACCATGATGAGGGAGCCCAGGGGAATCTGTCAGAAAACAGGATCTCAGAGATATTGACTCCCTAATCCAAGATTACAGATAATGCAAGTTAAAAAAGAAAAAGAGAAAAACTCATGGGAACTGTCAAGTAATACAACCATTGTGCCTACAGATATTAAAAAGCCATTTGAGCAAGCCCTTGAAATGACCAGAAGAACCAAAGTAGCCTCTCACAGCCATGGGCTCACCTGACAACCCTGAGAGGGACTCGGCAGTGTTTGTAGAAGTCTATGGGACAAAGTCCTCTGAATTGACCAAACTCACAGGGACTCACTGTCACTCCTCTGTTTGTAGACAGTGGGGACTTGGGTGAAATTAAGACCAGAGGTGCATCTGTCTTAGATCTACTGGAACTTGGTCATGTGGGTCATAGTCATTTCCATGGAGTAGCATGGGTTCCCAGCCAGAGGTCATGTCCCATCTACACGTGGCCAACCCTGCACCATAATTACGAAGAGGAGGAAAAGCAGCTATATCAAGAGAGAGGTTCACATGAAGAAAGGCCTTTCAATTCTTCTATTTCAGACTGTTAGCTGCTTTTCTCATCGTTGTGAGCAGAAAACTGACAAACACAACTTAAGGGAGGAAGGGTTTGTTTGGGGTCACACTTCTGAAGAATCCCATCCTTTGCGGAAGGGAAGATACTGCCATGGGAGCCCGAGGGCTGCAGAGGTAAACTAACTCTGTCAAATATCAAAACACAATGTAAAGCCTCGAAGGTTAAAGTGGTGTGGTGTTGACTCCTGAGTGGGCACACAGACTGCTCAGTGAGTAGAAGAGCAGGAACAGAGTTTGAAGGTGTGTAACTGTGGTACCCACGGCAGCTGAGTCGGTGATGGACTCTCGATCAGCAGTGCTCAGTAAACAGGGTAGCCTTTCAGAGGAAGACAAAAACAGGTCTCTGCCTAAGACCATACAGTAAAATAAAATTCCACTTGGATTATGGATCCAAACAGGAAAACAACCACCCACAAACTAAAAAATAAAATAAATAAAATAAAATAAAAAAGTGAATTTTTCTCTAACTTTAGTGTACAGGGAAAGTATTCTAAGCATGATTCAAAACCTAGAAGTCATGAAAAAAAAGACATGGTAAGTTTATCAATAGAACTTGTTTTAAAAACTAAACATTAATTGCTAAAACTTTGGTTTTTATAGGAGAGCCAAAAAGAAGCAACGCCAAAAGACAAACTACAAAATGAAGAAAATATTTCTACCAGATATTAGAAAATGTTAATATCACTTATATAGAAAAATACATTATAAAATTAAACAAGAAATTTCCAAAACTACAGAAAAAAATGTAAAAAATGAGAAAAGACAGTCTGGGCTGACAAGATGGCTTAGGGAGTAAAGACACCGGCCGCCAAGCCTGACTCCTCAACTTAATCGCTGAGACCCACCTAGTAAAAAGAAAGCACTTATTCCTGCAAGTTGTCCTATGACCACATGTGATGTGTTACACACACACACACACACACACACACACACACACACACAAATGTAATGACATTTAAAGAAATAGAATAGGCAATTTACTATACAGTCCACCTTTAAACATGAAAGAGATGTTAAACTCACCCTTAAGGTGAGAAATGCATCTTTAAATGAGGTATCAATTCTCATGTATCAGATTCGAGCCAATAAGCACTGCGTGTTGTGTGGACAGTGCATGAAGATGGTGCGATCCTTTGGAAGAAACCCATAGCTAGCAACCTGCACACAGTCTTGTCTTCCAAGGTGTTATGTCAGACTGTGAGGATTTGCTCTGAGATGTGCCTCCAGCGACAAAAACCTCACACGCATGAGGCTGTTCATTGCAGCAATGTTCCTAACTGCAAAACACTGGGAACAAGCTGGGAAGGTGGCTCAGCAGGGAAGAGCGCTTGCTGAGCAAGCTTCAAGACTCGAGTTCAAAGCACCCCTGCCAGGTGGAAAGCCACCTGTGGTGGCTTGTGCTTGTAATCTCAGGTACATAAAGGGCAGAAACAGAAGGATCATAGAGTTTACTTCAGGCTGCCAGCCTAGCTCCAGGTGTGGTGAGAGACTATGTCTCACGGAAATAAAGTTGAGAGTGACAGAGCAGGACACCTGACACCTGGCCTCTGTGTGGATGGCGTTGCACACCCTCACCAATGTACGTAAAAGAAAAAATAAGTAAAACTTAAAATTTGGAGACTGAAATACTCACACATGAGAGGGTAGCGACGGAGCTCTGCTGTGCTTACGTTAAAGGAGCCTACACAAGTATAGGGAAGAGGAAGGAGTCATGAACTCAGATGGAGCGTAATCTCAGCGCTGTCTGCTAAAGACCTGGAAGAAATGCTCATCAGCAACCAAGTCTTCGTCTCACAATCTGGTCTCCTACTAAATGAACTAGAATCCCTGGATAAATGGCAAGTTAGGACAGAAAGAGCAGAAAGAGATCCCGAACACCCTCTGTAGCCACACACACACACACACACACACTCATGTGCGCACGCGCGCGCGCACACACACACACACACACACACACACACACAAGAAATGCTCACAACATCATGGGTGTGTATGCAAAGGACACGGTGGGTGGCAACCATGTCCAAATTAGAGACTTTTTCAGTAAATACCATATGCCATGAAGGGTCTCTGTGCCAAAGGAAAAAGAGGCATGTAAGATAAAAAAATAAATTGAAGTTGGTGATTGTAGGAAAGGATTTTCTCCTCCCCATAGAATGTGTCAATTAATAAATGTAAATGATGGAAATAAAAAGCTAAATAGTTTGCAAACACCACAGCACTACGTGTCCCGGGTAACGGTCATCAGTGAACGCTGCAGGCGGTTCAAGGGCACACTGACGAAAACAAGAATGCTTGTGTATCTCAGACTGCCGCCCAGACAGAACTCAACTGAAAAAGAAAAGTGAATGACCACTTTATAGTGGGAAAAATGTGACCTACACCACTGTAACCAAGTGACAGATGGTAACACCCCCAGTAATGACACAAACCAATACCACACAGCACTGAGAACCACCCTGCATCATGTTTATGGTTTCTTTTTTGTGAGCATATGTTCTACATGTATGTATGCACATGTATGTATGTGCATATATGCATGTTCGTGTATGTATATGCATATGTGCATGCATGAATGTGCATGTATATGCATTGTGATGTATATGCATGTATTGCACAAATGCACGTGCATGTGGGAAGATATGTGTGTATGTGGGGAGATATGTGTGTATGTGTATGTATATATGTAGGTATGCAGGCATATGTGTGCGTGCATACATAACTATGTATGTATGTACATATATGTATCTTGCGTGTATATGTGTGTGCATGCATGTTCATGTGTGTGTATTATGTGTCTTTGCATTATTTGTGTATGTGTGCATGTTCATATATGTGTGTATGTATGTATATATGTGTGTGTGCATGTATTTATGTGTGCATGTGTGTATGTGGGTGTATATGTATGTGCCTGGGAGCCCATGAATGTGGAGGCCAGGAGACAGACTTTGGGCATCACTTCTTGAGCAAAATCCAACTTTCTCTTTTAAACTTTTATGGCTGCTGGGTCGTTCACCAGCCTGTAGCTCACTTCGTAGTCTAGGTTGGCTGGTCAGTGAGCTCCAGGAATCTACCTGTCTCTGCTTCATTAGCTCTGGAATTACAAGCATACATACTTGGCTTTTTATAGTTTTAGATGTAGGTTTTGGAGACCAAATTCTGGCAAGGCAAGCACATTACCAACTTAGTTATCTCCCCAGCCCTTATGGTTTTCTTGCCAAAATGCATAACTTGGATTTCATCAGGAAGGGACAGGAGACCAACCCAAAGTGAAAATTGTTCCATGAAATTTATTAGACAAACCGTCTTTGAAATGTCAAGGTCATGAAAGACAAAGAAAGAGTGAAGAGCCACCCTAGACTAAAAGAGGCTAAGGAGACCAGGCAGCTAAAGGGCAAGAGTGATGATGAACTGGGCCCTGGGCTAGGAAAGGGACATTAGGAGTGCGGTTGTAAAATGTGAACAAGGTCTAGAGACAAGCTTGCAGAATTGTAACAGTAATACTTCGTTTAGTTTGGGTCATTTTACTGTATTATGTAAGATGTTCACATCAGGGGCTGAGGAAAAAGTGTATAGTGGAATTCTTGTTACTATTTACAACCTTTAATAAGGCTGAAATTATTACAAAATGAAAATCCAGTAATAAAAACACATTTAAATGGCATATTAAAATTTTAGAAGCAGCACAAAAAATAAATAAGGGCAAAGAAAATACAGAAAAACAAAGCAATTCATCAGGAATTAAGACAGGAAGGAGAAAATAAAAGAAAAATAACTTGCAAAAATGTAACCAAAATGACAGAAACAAAACCAAATAGATCAGTAATCACGATAAATTCAGTTCTCCGGTTCATAAACAAAAGCACTCATAGGAAGTTTGGACCCAGTGAGAGCCTGTTTTGATGAAGCCAGACTGTAGAAAGATGTGGAATATAAAAGTCCGTAGGCAGAGCCTGAACGAGAGGGGGGTCCTAGGGACAAGATGGGGAACTACAGGAACTACAGGGAAAAGTCAAATGGCAGGAGCCAGCTTCAGGATAAGAGCAGCAGCTGTGGTTGACAAGGGCTGAGAGAACGTCAACTTCTGCCCTGCTCTGTAAGGTCTGAGTCGGGGAGGCCTCCTCTCCAGTCTAACTAGGACATTTCCACATAAGCCCTGCAAGATCACCCCAGCAGGGGGAGGGAGAGTGGTAAAGGGGACACCCAGAGGTGACATTAGTCACTGTTGCTCAGAGGCCATTCTCTAGATCTGACCCAATGTCCCCAAGTCAGCAGTAGCAGCAGACCAAGCATCCTCTCCCACACAAAGAGGAAAACCGTCATTGCCCAAAGGAAAAGCGTGTCAAGGAGGTTCACACCAAGGAGGTTCCCAAGCCCTGGGTTTCTGTGATCTAAAGTCACTGATGTAGGAAGCGTGTGTGTGCACGTGAGATGGATGTGTGCACACACAAAGGTCAGAGGCAGGAGGAGGACATCAGGCGTCCTGCTGTATCATTCTCCATTCCATCCCCTTGAGAGCGAGTCTCTCCCTCCCAGTCAGCAAGCCCCAGACCCTGGTGTCTCTACCTGGCACAGCCCTTGGGTGGCAGGTGCATTACGTGGGTGCTGAACTTGGGTCCTCACGCTTGTGCAGGAAGAAATCTTACCCACCAAGCCATTCAGATCTGCTAGGAGGATTATTTTTTACATGTTTTTTGTAAGTAACCAAGTAAGACAAAGATTAGCAAAACAAAACAAAAGCAAAAATCCTGCTCTGAAGCAACGTAACATTGATCTAGGTCTATTGATGGCACAAAGAACCCACTATGCAGAGAAAATACAGTCTGTTTACACGCCGTGATGAGTTGACTCCAAAATAATTACAGAAAATAAGTAACTGAGCAAGAAAAACAACGTGAATTTAGAAAGAAAAAGTCACACTTGGGAGAACAATGAGTTAAGGAAAACCCACAGCAGAGGGTTGAAATACTTGGAAGTGAACATCTCTGAAGGCATTATATATCAACTATATGAGATTCAGTGAAAGCAAGGATTAGAGGAAATTTATAGTCTTACATTCCATTCACCTATTAAATATTGAAAATAATTGAGTTAACTATTCATTTTAAGAGCCAAGAGAAAAACAGATTAAAAACAAAAGAGTAGAAACAAATAAATAAGATAGGAATAAAAATGGGAAATATATTAAAGACTTACAAGACTAAAAGCTGGTTATGTAAAGGGCTTGAGACAAACTTCAAGTAATTCTGTCCATTTATTTAAAAAAAAAAGGGATGGATTATATCTACATAAGGCGACATTATGAAAAAGAAAATTTCTTCTAAATTTCAAAAGGTAAATGACATGGAAAATTACAGCTAGAAATTGAGATATGGACAGACATATATAGATGATAGGTAGGTAGGTAGGTAGGTAGGTAGGTAGGTAGGTAGGTAGGTAGATAGATAATTGGATAATTGATAGATTGTAGTGAGCCGGACAGGATTGCCATTACAAGATGGCGCCGACATCCTGTCTTGTTGGTAATAAACAACTCCATATTTGGCTATACCTTTGAGAGCTGCACGTCCCCGCTTCCCACATGCGCGGTGAATGTGGATTCTTGAGCCTATCCCGATGTGGTCTGGTGTTCAGCTGTTGGTGGCAGCCAATCACGGGGCAACCCGTGTGCCAATTCCCTATTTAAGCAGCTGCCTAAATGCCCCGGCCCCTTCGCTTTATGCTCTCCCTCCCCTTCGCTTTATGCTCTCTCTCGCTTTCCCCCCTTCGCTTCCTGCTGTCTCTCCCCTTAGCTCCCTGCCCCCTTCGCTTCCTGCCCCCTCCTTTCCTGCTCCCCATCAATCAAGGGCACTCCAGTAAAGCGTGATCTGAGTAGAATCCTGATATGGTGGTCATTCTTCCTCGCCGGTCTAGAAGTCCGCCACAATAGATGATAGACAGACATGTACACATGGGAATACTCACACTCAGGGAAACAGACATCTACTCACAGAGACATATAAACATACACACACAAACTCAGAAAAAAATGTTAGGCCTTCTAGGTGAGATTAGGACCTTCAAATAAACTAATTTCTAGTTAACAGTCCATACCCAAAGTAAAAAAATACATGACTGAATCATTGATCCATAGTAAATGCAAATTGAACTGCACACAAAAAATGCCTGCATGTCAGCTTTTAGACATATCATAATAAAATGTTAAAGAATTGGATTTAGACAAATGGGGTAATATGCTATCTTAAATGAGATGCTCCTAAAGCTAAGATTATGAAAACACAATATGTTAAAATTAATTATGTCAAAGTCAAAACTTCAGAATTGCTAAAGACAGTGAAACAAACAACCAACCAGAAACGATACTTAGTAGCAGCAGAGACTTTAGTTAGGCTATTCAAAGAATATTCCTGATATCATTAGTATCAAGACAAATATATCACAGGAAAAAACAATGATAGGCACAAGCAATTCATAAGGAAGGGAGACAATGCCACTACTATGTGTCTAGAACAAATTTAAAACCTCTGGACATCCCCAGATAGATTTAAGACCAACCATTCTGGAGAAGAGAATGAAGTAACATCCCTCCCGCAGTACTGGTGGAAAGTTCTCAAGTTTGGTTCCCAGCAACCACATTGGGCAGCTCACAGCCACATATAACTACAGCTACAGAAAATCTAATGCCCTCTTCTGGCCTCTTCAGACACTGCATTCATATGCACACACACACACACACACACACACACACACACACACACACACACACACACCTAGATATAGATACACAGGCTCATAAATGAAACATAAAATAAATCTTTTTATAAAATAATCAACCAATATTATTTTGAATATCAGTGTGATCGGGCCTCACCTTCACTTCCAAAGAAATGGATTTTATTTTTTTGTGAGCTAGAGTTTCAAACAATTGAAAGATTTTTTTTTTAATTATCTTATTTAACGTGGTAACTTAGTTGCCCAAGTTGGCATTATCCTTGATACCAAAACCAGAAACCGTTCACACACATATTTATCTGGAGAATTTACCAGAAGTGTTACTAGAAACATTCGATAGCCTCAACATAGAAATGTGTATAGTGAAAAAGTGGGTGCTTTCAGGAATGATGACAGGGTGGGCAGAATACAATGCAGAAGTCTCGATGGGCAGCGAGAGAGACCAGTGTCAACACAGATCGACCCCAACAAGTAGAGAACACTAAGATAGCCATGATGTTTTTGTACAAAATGGTGGGTGGCTAATATGTTCTAGGAATAGAGAGAGACCTACAACTATAAAGATACCAACCACACTGAAAGAATCTCACTGGAGAGGAAAGTAAGGGGACATTGAAGAGAGGTACCACACGACTTCAGCGTGGGGGTGCAGACACCTGCTGCCAACCCCGACAGCTTGTGTTCTATCTCTGGGGCCCACACAGTGGAAGAAGAACAGAACCTTGCCAGTTGCCTCTGACCTCCACACATGCACGATGGCACACATGGGCCCACACACAGATAAAGCAAAGTAAAACAAAACAAAATTAAATGGAATACAAATTTAAAAATAAAGACTTCAACTTGGCTAGGATAAAAGTAAAAGACTGAAGGAAAGCCAAGTTCCTTCTAACACCTTCTGCCCGGGGCCAATGCCCCCAGTCGGAGTCTCTCCAGGACACCAGGGTAAGGACAATGCTTTCTTTCACCAAATTTGAACCATTTGTACACACGACACTGTTGCTGCTTCAGCCAGCATCAAATGGTGCAGCCAAAAGAGTTCATTTTCCCACCCTCTCCCTTTCTGAAACCAGAAGACAACAGCTGGCGTCCCTAGCTTCTGGCAGCTAGAAAGATTTTTCCACCATTTCCTGGAACACGGGTAAACAAACATTTCTAGTCTCCCCTTTCATTTCAGACTCTGTTCGCATCTTCTAAAACCTGAGCCCTAAGGCTGACGGGAGTGAGCAGGGCTTGACTGTGCAAGCCTGGTGACCTGGGTTCAATACCTGGAACACTTTCCTAAAGATAGAAGGAAAAAAAATCAATGTTACAAAGTTGTCCTCTAACCTCCACATGTGTGCCTTGGCAAGTATGCGTGCACACGCGTGCACACCGACACATACACACACACACACACAAGAGAGAAAGAAAGGGAGAGAGAGAAAAGAGAGAGGGGGGTAAAGGGAATTAATGTGCTCCCTCCCCTCGCCCCATGCACTAAGGGCTCTCCTTCCCTGATAGAAAAGTCCCCGTGGTCATCACTACACAGCAGACATCTCCTAGAGTCCTATTCTGTGACTTCAGTCAAGGCACATAGTACCTCTATGCTTCCGGTTCAGCCTCCATAAAAGGGAAATTAAAAAGACCTCTAAGAAAGTCTAGTAGGAGCCTTGAGGACTGAGTGTCCCTTCCTTGCCTGTACATTCCACATCAATCATCTTCTTAGAGCTTTACCCGGCAAGTATAAATACTTTGGCAGACAGCACATGGCAAGTGTCATATAGCCATCTCTTCCTAGTTAGAACACTCTTTCCTGGAGGGAGGCTCGGTAAGGCACAGGAAGTCAAAACAACATAAAAGACACAGGAAGTTCCCGAAACCTGATTGGCCAGGCCGGTTCTCCGAGGTTATGTAAACTGTAGCAGTTCCAAGGGAAAGAAACTCTCCGATCTGCAGAGCTGCCTGTAAACCCTGCGTCAAAGCTGAAAGACCTGCATCCAGCTTCAGGGAAGTAGCCTTTATGAGTAGCCACACATCCTGCAGTGGGCTTTGGAGATGAAGCATCCCTAACCCACTCTCCTGAATAGAACCTTAGTGACATCACTGATTCACTGAGCAAGGTTCAGGTGGCATTGGTTCAGCCTGGCAGTGAGCACCTTGGCCTAGCAGTGAGTATTGTCTTATATAGCCTGTCCCATGCTCTTGTCTTCTGAGTCTAATACTCCAAGCTTCCCAAAGACAGTTACTCTTAGCATGGATTCAGTGTGTGTGTGTGCACACGTGCATGTGTGCATGTGTACATGTAAGTGGAGGCTAGTAGTCAAAGTCAGATAGATGTCTTCCTCAGTTCCACTTGTTTCTTGATACCTAGTTGGTCACTGTACCTTAATCTTCCTGATTGAGCTAGGCTGGGAGTCAGCAGCCCCAGGAATCACGCTGTCCCTGGTATGCATGTCACCATCACCTCCAGTGCTGGGATTACAAACACATCCCTATGCTCGGCTCCTTCACATAGGTCCTAGGGGCTAGGACGCAGGTCTGCATGCTTGCATAGCAAGCACTCTCCTAAGCCCGACTCTCCCTTCCACTGTATTCTTCATCTTATACTCACTGGCCAGCTCAGAGGAAACCCTTTCTATTGCAGTTAGGTAACCTTTAGCCTAGTGGGGAAAGGTGGGAGCCCATATGGTTTTATACCTACAGTGGTCTGAGTGTTTGCACACTAAAGTCCACATGGAGATTTAATCCCAGTGTGATGTGTTCAACGGTGAGGCCATCAAGAAGTGATTAGGTCATGAGGGTTCCTCTCTTGTGAAGGAGAATATGGGCCTATAAAAGCAACTCCTTTGCCTTGTATGATAAAAAGCCTTTACCTTTTCGGACCCTCTTTTCATGCTACGTAAAAGGATGTAGCAGTCATCCTCTCTGCAGAATGCAGAGACCAGAGGCCATGTTGGAAGCAGAGAGCAGGCCTCCCCAGACATGGAACTCACTGGCAGCTTGAGCTCTGACGTCACCATCTCCACAATTATGAGAATGAAATCTCCACTACTTACGAATTGCACAGTCGGCAGGATTCTGTTTCGGCAGCATGAACAGATTAAGAAAACTTATGATCTGTCTCAACACGTGAATCTTAAAACCATTTGCCCTGCCCACCCACGTTCATTCCCGGAGTATGAGGCAGAATGTTGTTCATTTTCATGGAAATTTAAAAAAAAAAAGCGTTTGAGCCTCTACTACTGACTCTGGATGTCAATAGCATCCGTCAGACATGCTCCCTGCCTAGATAGTCAAGGTCACCCTTGCAAAGTGGGTGCTGGGGCAGAAGGATGTTATAACCACAAGTCCAAGCTTGGGGGAGAACCAACAGTTAAAAGAGCCATGGAGCCAAGGAGACAGATGAGCTATCTCAGAGAAAGGAGGTAGAGCCAAGGGCTGACATCTTTAGTCCTTGGCTCCTATGGGCTGAGCAGGACAGGAAGAATAGCAGAGGAGTCGAGCGACAATTATCATGGTCACATGAGACTACGGGGATCTGCAGAGGTCAGTCTGACTGGACTGTAATGGCTGTGAGTCAGAAGATATTTCTCCACCTCCTGTATTAGATTTGTAAGTGCTTTTCCATTTTGGTTGTTTCACTGGCTGTTGTACGACAAGGCTCCAGCAAGCTCAGCGAGGCCCTTCAGCGTGAGAAGATCTATTCCTCCCATCCAGTGGGAACAGTCAGAGAAGGCTGAATACCCATCCACCTCCGGACCTCCATCGCCAGCTCCATGGGTGTTATTAAGCATCCCCACATCAGTATTCCGACCCCAGAGTCCCTCCAAATACCCATGTAAACATTCATTTACATTTAGATTGTACTTCTCTGGATTCACGCTCTTCCCCTGAAAACTCTAACAATCCAATTATCAAGAAAACCAACATGTCATTTCTAAGTCTGGGGGGGGGGGGGGATACTCCTACCCCCAGGAAACTCTTCTGTTCAGCATGAAGCAGCACCATGTCCCTGCTGCCTGGATAGATTTGACTGGCTACCCAGCATGCTCGAGAGCAAACCTTAGAATACATGTGTGTACCTCAACAGGGAAAGGTGGCGGTCAGGTGAGTGAAGCAACTGTTGCATTTGTCTTAAAGGGGTTGGGGGAGAGGTTTTCAAAGAGAAGTTGAAGAAGAAACGCCTCAGAAAGCCTGCTTGAAGCAGTGGGAAGTTCTCCACTGGAAGCACAGAACTGGCTTCTAATCCCAGGTCAGAGGCTTCTTAGCTTCCTCAAGGTCCATTCGTTTCTACATCTTTTCTTTTCCTTTATTTTTTAAAAACAATCTTTCCTCATTTTGCATACCAATCCCAGTTCCCTATCCCTCCCCTTCTCCTGCTCCCCCCACCTTCTACCTATCTCACCCCCTCATCCACTCCTCAGAGAGGGTAAGGCCTCCCATGGGGAGTCAACAGGTAGAGCACATCACTTTGAGGCAGGACCAAGACCCTCCCCCTATATCTAGACTGAGCATGGTATCCCTCCAACAAAAATGGGCTCCAAAAAAACCAGTTCAAGTACTAGGGATAAATACTGATCCCAATGCCAGTGGCCCTACAGACTGACCCAGCCACACAACTGTCACCCACATTCAGAGGGCCTAGTCTGGTCCTATGCAGGTTCCCCCAACTGTCGGTGAGCTCCCACTAGGTCAGGTCAGCTATTTCTTTGGGTATCCTCATCATGGTCTTGACTCCTTTGCTCATATTATCGTTCCTCCCTCTCTTCGACTGGACTCTTGGAGCTCGGCTCAGTGCTAGCTGTGGATCTCTGCATCTGCTTCCATCAGTTGCTGGATGAAGGTTCTATAATGACAATTAGGGTAGTCATCAATCTGATTACAGGAGAAGGCCAGTTCAGGTACCTTCTCCACTATTGCTTAGATTCTTAGCTGGAAAGGGGAAATAGACAAGAACTTCTGAGAAAATTGGGAGCATGGAAGTGTGGGGGCTTGGAGGGGAGAAAGGAGGGCTGAAGGGGAGGGGGAGGGGAAAAGGGAAGTGGGGAGGAGAACATGAGGGAACAGGATGGCTAAGATAAGGGGAAAACAGAGAGGGAAAGCAATGAAAGAGATTCCTTGATTGGGGGAGCCATTATGGGACTGGCAGGAAACCTGGCCCTAGGGAAATTCCCTGAAATCGTTTCTACATCTTCTGTAGCAGGGCCAAAGAGTTTCAAGGAGCTAGACTTGCAGTAGAGCTTAGAGAGGACTGTTATCCTGAATGCTGCAAGAAGCCATGTGGCTATCGGTATAGTCGGCACAAAGGAGACGTCCGGTAAATGAGAAAGATGGGGACGGTGATTTGAAGAAATCAAGAGTAAGCACTCCGCTAGGATATCAGGATCAAACTGTGAGCCAAACCACAGACAACTGGGCAGAGAAAGACACTTTCGCCAGCTCAGTATCTTCAAAATTACCCACCCCAGTGGAAATGGGGACTTCTGAAAAAAAAAAAAACTTGAACTAAGAGGAGACCCAGAGCTGGGTTTAGGGACAAGTGTTGAAAGGAACAGAAGTCCTTCTGCCCAGCAGGTGATTAATATGGTGAATGGATTCTGCCTGGGGATGAGCTCAATTTGTTCCCTTTGAAGTCCCAGTGAGGTTTCCCTCCCCTATTGAATAAAATCCAAACCACCCCAGCAGAAGAACACAAAGAAGAGGCCAAGAGAAAGACACTGAGCATAAGCGCTCTGAGCTCTGGGGTATGTAGTCAGAACTCCCGCACTCCAGTAGGACATGGTGAAAGCCATGTTAGGCCAACTTCATGGAGGTCTCACAGGCTAAGGTGTCTTCTCTAACAGGTATTAAAACATCAGGACCCTTCTGTGGTCTCAGCCCACACTTCCACAGACCCTGGAGCTCAAGATGCCTTCACGGAAGCTTCTTTGTGTCCATCCTATCCTTTTGGAGGGACAAAGAGTCCATCTTACTGGATATTGTAGAAAGAAGTAAATAAAGACTCTGAGATGGGGGCTCCAGAGATGACTCAGCAATTAAGAGCACTTATTGCTCTCCCAGAAGACCTGAGTTTGGACCCCAGCACCCACAGTGTATGGCTATCAAGCACCAGGAACTCCAGATCCAGGGGATCTGATGCCTCTGGCTTCATAGCATACCCACACTCACACACAGGTACACATAAACACGGAATTTTAAAAACCTTAGAATGAGAAACCTGCCTCCCGAGTGCTGGGATTAAAGGAGTGTGCCACCACCACCCGGCATAAAGGAACTTCTTCACAACAGAACAGGAAATCCTCTGTGTTCTTTTCCCAGCCATCCAGACCCGAATAATCAAACAGAAACTATATTACTTACAACATTGCTTGGTCTATTAGCTCAGGATTTTTACTAAGTAACTCTTACATCGTAAATTAACCCATTTCTATTAATCTACGAATTACCATGAGGGTGTGGCCTACAGTAAGGTTTCGGTGTCTGTCTCCTTCAGCAGCTACATGGCATCTCCTTGACTCCACCTATTCTCTCCATATACCTCTTGCAGCCTTGCTATATTCTGCCTTGCTATAGGCCAAAGCAGCTTTATTCACTAACCCATAAGACCAATATATACAGAAGAACATCCCACATCAGAAACTGGACACAGAAAAGAACTGGGTTAAACGGCACACCGAGCGTGGTCTTGTTAGTGTTCCTTGATGCGGTCTTTTGACCTGCAGCATCTTAGGACTTCCGTCTCTTGTTTAGTACAGAAAAGATGTTTTCTGGGTAACTCACAATAGATAGTTCTGTCTGGCATATAACAGGGGCTTCCATTTGCATAACCCCCAAAGACTGGCACATCTGTTTTCTTTCCAGATGCTCACATATCATAGGAAGGGAGGGCAGGGAAATGGCAGTTTCTCCTCTTCACAACTGAAAAATCTGAAATTTAAGGGCTTCTCAAGAGCAAGTCCGGAGTAGAACCGGCCACTGCCAACTCCACTCCAACACGCTGCCAATTTTTGCTCTAAAGATGCAATCGATTGTAAATTATTCATAAAATATGGTGTTTCTTTTGAAGCGATTTTATTGTTTCCCATTTTACCCAGAGCATTGCATATTCATCACGGAGAATTTAGAAAGAACGGATAAGTATAAGGAAGAAAATCAGGATCACCCATAGCTTCACCAAAAGATAGCGTCATTCGAGAAGAAGGAAAGGGCAGCATTCAGAACACTGCCTAGGCTGCTGTCCTAAGACCGTCACGAGGAGAGAGAGGGAGTTCCAGAGTCCCCAGAATCAGCAGCTAGAGACAGAACAGGGTGGCTTCATGAGGAAGGTTGGGACAGTGCTGAAGGGACAGCACGGTCAGAAGAGACGAGCCAATAAACTTAGTTTGGGTTTGGTTTGTGAGACAGCGTTTCCTATAAGACAGGCTGGTACTGAAGTCACTGTGCAGCCAGACCGAACTTCTGACCTTCCTGTCTCTGAGGACTAGAACGACAGGCACCTGCCGCCACACCGTTGTTCTATGCATTGCTGGGACTGGAATGCAGGGCTGGGTTTAAGGTTCTACTGTCCCCATGAGGAGTGAACCAGAGAGGAGGGATGCATGCGATGCTCTAGGTAGGGGTGGGGGGTGGAGGAGGGCAGTGCCACCAAGAGCAAAGCAGAAGGGTGAGGCGTCAGGCTGTGTGTGTATGCTGAGGTAAAGGGCAGCAGAAGCAAGCACACAGGCGGTACATGGAGAGTCTGTGGAAGTCCTCTGCTGTGTCTCCTGGTGAGGCGTTTTTGTTTCTGTCAAGTAGCAAGGGCTGGGTGGAAGGGCGAAGAAGAGCTAGAGGCTAGAAACAGCTGTCTCAGTGAGTAAGAGAGAAAGTGACTCCAGGGGCCCTTGAAATCCTCAGCTCGGTTGTTGTTCCAAGGAGTTACACTGGCGAGAACTGGGGTAGACAGAGAGTGTTGTGTTTAATCAGGGTTGCGGGCAACTAAGCCAGAATGATGAAACTACGTAAGAATAAGATGATAGTAGGGACAGCAAAGAAGGTTCTGGAAAATGAGAGGAAGGTACTGTGTCGATAGATCACATTGCAGGCTAAGGTCTGTGGGTACTGATGTGAGAAAGATGTGGGCTAGAAAGACAGAAGGTCCTGGCCGGAGAGGTGAAGGGTGGGATTGAGAGAACCCAATGTCACAGCTTTTAGCGATAACAGTGTCTATGACTTGTTTTGAAAGTTAGTGGTGGCTGAATTAGAGATGAACAAAATTGGTAGCAGCTAGACTTCAAAGAGTGTCCAAAATAGAAGCGCTGTGTATATCTAGGATGAAATGACCAATTAAGACAGGTCCACAGCCAGTCAAAATGCAGAGAATAAATGACTATGGAGTGCCCAGTCATACATCTATAAAGTAACCACCATACAAAGGCTGGAGGAAAATCACCAAAGGAGGAGACAGAAAGATTGTAAGAGCTGAAGGATGAGGATGTCCCATCCCGAGACAAAGAGCTACAAAAAATTCAATGACTACTAAGATGGAGAAACAGTCTTCTTAGGGACCATCGACTAGATAGGTTCTCCAATTCCAGCCCCAAACACATGTGCTCACGAGCTGTTCTAAATGGTCTTGGTAGGCTCCGTGTGTGTGCATGTATGCATACATGTATATTTACACATGCTTGCATGTGTATGTGTGTGCTTGTGTGCATGCATGTGTGTGTGTGTAACAAGAATAATTAAAGAAGAATTACAGAAGAGGTCATGGACTTGATAGGGAGTAGGTAGGGTTGTAGGATCCTAGGCACGGGAGAGGGAAGGGCAAAAAGGATGTGACTATAGTATTCATGCATGAAATGCTCAAAAAAGTAAGCAAAAATTAAATTAATGTTACCAAACAAAACAAGATCTGCTAAAAATTCATAGATTAGTATTCACATTTTTTCCAAAAACCGAGTCAAACTAGAATCATATTAAACAAAGCCAGAACTGTTGAAAAAAATATGATAACAAGACAAAGATAAGTATATGGCTTCTCACTACATCAACCAATAACGTTAGAAATGATGGAATTGTGTCTGGCTATCAGATTTGAAAACCCTTGATGATCAAAGTTCTTACAGTGTGATATTACCTAATTCAAAATTGTTTAACAATGGAGATTTGTTTTCTCAATGGATTTGCACAATAAATAAGCAAAGAATATAAAATTCTTTAAATGTGCCCAGAATCCTGTGTGTATATGTATATGGAAATTCTATCCAGATAAACAGCTCCCTCGGATAAATGCCAAGATTTATTCTCATAGATGCGTAATTGCCAGTGATCACCTTGAGCCAGAGGTAGCTTAGACAACCGTAGGGCAGGTTGGTCTTAGCTCCTATGTCCTAGAATGTGGCCTCTCTCTACCTGCTGCTCTTTCTGGGGTTTTAAATGACACTTCAAGGTGTTGCCACTCTATGTCCTGGCTTGACTCAGCCTCAAACTACCCTCCCTGCTGCAGACAATTGCAAGTACAAAAAGCTCTGTGGGAGCTTTCAAGATCTGGCTGCCACTTATTCCCTAGAAGCCAGGTAACCACACACACCATTTAGAAAGCTTCCAGAGGATGAAGAGAAACTAGCCCGTGCATCCCTGCCCAGCACATCCTTCCTCAACGGCTGGGGGAGACTCTGGCAAAAGTGTCCCTGTCACTTCCTGCTTGGCCTCACTGATAGGCCTAGTCTGAACCCTCTAGGGAGGAGCCGCTACCATGCCCTACTCTCGCAGGGCAGCGTTCCTTCAGTCCTCACCTGCTACATGGTACTCCTAGGTACCTCCCATTGCTTATTAACACGTAATTTCTGCAATAGAAGGAGCCCCCTGACAGAAACCACGTTCTCACTACCAGCAACCAGAATGTCATATCATACCATATCTAGTTAAACCCATGTCATATCTAGTTACTCTCCACTCAAAGCCCTGCAAAAGACCACCTCACATCCACACTACCTGCTGAGGTCTGGGCGTGGCCCTATAAGCTCCAGACCCTTTGCAAGGAGGATGTTACGGAGTCAATGCTGGAGCCAGGGGTAAGCATGGGGTAAAACAGCCAGAGAGACAGCACATACAGGTGAGAGAGGAACAAAGAGTTCCCTGCAGGTTCAGGAGAAGATGAGAGGTGAGAGGGGGCCCGAATGTTTGCTTTTTCATCACCCTGTTCGGCGGAAGCACCATGCTGCTTGTTGGAACCCAGTTCCTCCACAATGCAACACACACCAGCTTTGGGAACTCCAGGGCCTGAAGGGTCCACAAAGCTGGCTCTCAAAGGGCTTTGGGCATGAGAAAAGGATTAGATTTTCATCTCTAAAATGTGAGATACTGGCAGAGTAGTTCTTACCACATGGTCCAGGGGCGTAACAATCACATCTTCCCAGATATAGTGTATCAAAGCTACATTTTCTCTCCCTCTAGGTCTGGGCAAGAAACTTCCCAACATTCCAGAAAGAAGGACAAACTTCCACTTTCTCTCTCAATGACATTTAAAAGAAGACTCTCGGAGTGGAGAAAGGGCTGTTGGTAAAGTTCTGCTACTCAGGCATAAGGTACTTGATCACCAGAACCGAAAGTGTGTGTGTGTGTGTGTGTGTGTGTGTGTGTGAGATTGCACACTTCTGTAATCCCCACACAGGGGAGGTAGAGGCAGGAGGGTCCCCGGGACTTTCTGAAATGCAGCTTAACAAATCAGGGTGTTCCGGGTTCAGTGAGAGACTGTCTCAAAACCCTCAGGGCAGACGGACAGGGTGCTGACCGTACCAGACTTACTGCATAAGTCTGACCTCCTGAGTTCAATGCCCCAGACTCACATGATGATGGAAGGAAAGATATGACCTCCACATGTGCACTGAATCATGTACACACACACACACCATGAACACATGCATACACCTACATAAATACAAAATAGGTTCTTGCACAGAGTAGGTTCTCAAAAATGTTAAGTATAGGAAATTAATGGACAACAAACAGCTAAATTAGCTTTAATGTGGTTTGTGTGAGTGTCACCTCTACTCAACATCCCAGACTTAATATCTCGGACTTTAAAGGGCCTTATTTATATATAGTCTCAAAGTCCTTTTGCAAACTCCAACCCCATTCAGAAAGCCTTCGGATTCAGGCTGCCTTCGTTCACCAAATTTATAGGAAAGACAATCTTGAACCATCTGGTGCCTATTTAATTTTTAACCAACTCTCCCTTGAAATATTTCTTTCTTCTTTCTTATTTTGTCCTAAAAACTTGGCTATGAGCTAAACTGCACCATCTGTGACTTCCAGTAAATACAACTGTTGCTAATGAAATTACCCAGTTTCATCATTTTGATTTAAATGCCTTGCCTGTTTTTCCCCTGACCTTTTGTTGCTTGCCATCAAACTCAAGCGCTTGTGAATTTAGATACATACGTCCATGTAGGTCAGTCTTGAAGAATAAATCTTCTGTGCGAAGCCCAGGACGCTCAGCCAAGCCGGCTCAGCAGGCTGACATGAGAGGTGGGGGCCAGAGCTGTGCGGAGAAATATGGATGGCACTTGTGCCCGTCCACTCAATGTGCGCAGGGCCCCAGGGCAGACCCCCGCCTTGTGACCAAGTGGCCACACGGTCTGGCTTGCCGGCCTCCCATTTGTTAAGATGCTAGTGATATTAATGAGCTTCGATACAGGAGTCCATTCCTTGGCCTTTGCTGTGATTCCTCTCTGCACAGGACTGCTTGACCTGATTGAAGAAAAAGTAAGTTCAGAGACTCTCAACTTGGCCCAAGTAGGGAGAAGGCCTTTCATTAAATGAAAAGAAATCAGATTAACTCCCTGCCAGGTACAACTTAGGCGTTGCTCAGCTATATAGTGGTGGCCTCAACAAAGAAATGTGAGGGGCCACAGGAAACACTCGCCCATCAAGTCAGCCATCAGGTTATTGTAGGTACAAATGTCTACTATCTTATATTAGAGAATTGGAGCCTAGGCCCTACGAGATGACTTGGGGGCTATAAACGCCAGCTACCAAGCCTGATAACCTGCGTTTGAGCTCTAGGGACACACACGGTAGAAGAAGAAAAGCAACTTCTGCAAATTGTCCTGTGCTCTCCACACATGCCTTGGCATGTGCCTCCCTACAAAGGAAATAAATTAAGATATAACTTTAAGAAAGGACTGGAAGTAGGCTACAAAAGAAGCTTCCAACCCTGAGCCTCTCCTCTGAAGTAGGTACCGGGCTAAACCCTGTAAGAAGCCATTCACTTGATCTCATGTTAACCCCTGACCCAGCATGGCTCTTGTTCCCACGTCACAGCTGAAGCAGCTAGGCTCACCCAGGTGAGCACTCCAGGGCTCTGCCTCTCTACTTTTCATTGCATTTCCCAATCTTGCTCGTGGTTTGTGTGCTAGAATACCGCTACCACTCTGGGAACCAAGGATGCAAAACTGAGAGGGACTGTCTTCGCCCACTGTCTGGGGAAGTGAGACATAAAAATGCAAATCCACCATCTGAGGGAGGCTATGAAAGGGTAGGAGAAATATTCTCAGGTCGCAGCAAGAGGAAGCGTCTGTCTGGGAAAGACTGGCTGCAGAAGAGACATTGGGCCTGGGATTGGAAGGGGAATGGGGGTTGGCTGGTTGAGATAGAGAAAGATGAAGGAAAGGCTAGGCACCCAAAGGAGGGCATGTGCCTGACAAACAGACACATGGGAGCTGCTGTCTGAAAAGGGATGGCCGTGTCCTTCTTGTTTCAACTCAGAGACTTTAGAACATGTCTCAGAGCTAGGGAGATGCTGTGTGCAAAGTTCTGGCTGTGCAAGTGGAAGACGGACTTCAGAGGCTCAGATCCCGCAAGTGTGAAGACGGACTTCAGATCCTCAAACCCCGCAAGTGTGAAGACAGACTTCAGATGATCAGCCCCCACGAGTGTGAAGACGGGCTTCAGATGCTCAGACCCCTCTAGTGTGAAGACAGACTTCAGATGCTCAGACCCCACAAGTGTGAAGATGATCTTCAGATGCTCAGACCCCTCAAGTGTGAAGACGGACTTCAGATCCTCAAACCCCGCAAGTGTGAAGATGGACTAAAGATGCTCAGATCCCACGACTGTGAAGACGGGTTTCAGATGCTCAGATCCCTCAAGTGTGAAGACAGACTTCAGATGCTCAGACCCCGCAAGTGTGAAGACAGGCTTCAGATGCTCGGACCCCGAAAGTGTGAAAACAGACTTCAGAGGCTCAGACCCCACAAGTGTGAAGATGGGCTTCAGATGCTCGGACCCCGCAAGTGTGAAGACGGATTTCAGATGCTCAGATCCCACATAAGCAGCATCTAATTCAGGGTCTCCTATGGTGTTGCGGGAGGAAGAGTCAGGACAATCTCCAACTCTCCCACCAGGCATCCTGGCATAGCAGGCTATGAAAACAAACCAATGACACTGCTTCAAACAAGGAAGATCAACCACCACCTGCTTGCCATAGTAAACACATGACATGCTTGCGCTCACACACATGTGTACACACACACACAGAGAGAGAGAGAACACGGCCCCCAAAGCTTTCTCTCACAGGCATCAGCAAGGTAGGCGAACACACCTGGCTAGTATTTACTCAAAGGACCAGTAGAACACACCTCTCTATGTACATAATTGTCATTAGCTTCAGGGTTAGCCAAGATGGCTGTAGTCAGCATCCTAAGATCAGATACATAACAGACTCAAGGGGTAAGCTACATCAACCAAACTAGTCTGCTCTTTTTTATCTTTTTATCATTATTGGTTTGAGAATGACATTTCAGGGACCCAAGAGGAGATCTCAATGGAAAAGCTGTTTTTGGTGTCCCGGTGGCAAAGCGAGCGGTGTCTGATGTCTATAGATGCTGTCACTGCAGTATCACCCGCCTCTGCAGTCCCAAAGGCAGAAGCCTTTGGTGTCCATGGTGTTTCCTTGTCGGGATGAGCCTTCAAGGCTGCTGATGCTGGCAAGGGAGAGTTATCTGCAAGGGCTGCATCCAGGAACACCTCCACCAAGAGGAGGTTGGGTCAGCCGGCTCCCCCAAAGGCCCGTAAATGAAGGGATCAGCATTACTGTGCTTCAACAGAGTTTTAAGACAGGATGGAGAGGATTGCAGGCAAGATTCAGTTCTTTGGTGTAATTTGTCTAAGCCTAAATTAGAAGTTCCCCCCAAGAAGCCTATCATTGGGCCACTATGTAGATGCTTGCAAAAATAATCTCCTTTTCATTTTTCTCTTGCATGTGCATGTGTGTGGTGTGTGCATCCATGTGTGTTTACATGCATGAGGGGTCAAGCTTGTGAACTCCCAGGTTATATGCTCTCAAACACAATACGGAGAGTAGAAAATCAGTGAAGCTCGCTTTCCCTAGTCCCCTCTATTTACTGGTTTGCCAGATTCATTAAAATGTTCTTTCAAGCCCAAACTCAGCTCTGGAACCTTCTCAGCTCTGCCTACTAGAAAACATTTCCCCGAATGGGAACTGACCAGAGGGTGAATCCAAATGACCAATAAGACCTAGTCCTCTGGAAGAGCAGCTCATGTTCTTAACTGCTGAGCCATCTCTCCTGCTTCAAGAGAAGCATCTTTTATGGTGGGTAGAGGCCAATGTAGAGATGCATAACTTGTCAAAGTTCTAAGAAAAGGTGGCCACGAATGCTCAGCCATAGCTGAGTGAGAAAGCAGCACCGTCAACCTCGACTTAAGAGTCAGTGAAATAGCCAAGCGTAGTAGAAAAAGGCTGGGCTCAGGTTGGGCCTCTTAGGTCTGACTGCATCCTGCTTCCAAACCACAGAGGTGTCTATGAAGAGCTCTCCCATCACCTAGACAAAGAGAAGGTCTTCCAAGTCAGACAGCTCCAGCCATGGAGACTTTAGTAGACAGAGAAAAAATCAGCCAGTTTCTCTCAAAGTAAACTCTCGGCTGAGCTTAATGCATATCCTGTCTGCCAGACCGTGAGTCCTATAAGAGCTGTGTCCTGTCTGTCAGACCCGTGAGTCCTACAGGAACTGTGTCCTGCCAGTCAGACCAAGAGTCCTATAGGGGCTGTGTCCTGTCTGTCAGACCTGAGAATCCTATAGGATCTGTGTCCTGTCTGTCAGACTAAGAGTCCTATAGGGGCTGTGTCCTGTCTGTCAGACCTGAGAATCCTATAGGATCTGTGTCCTGCCTGTCAGACCAAGAGTCCTATAGGGGCTGTGTCCTGTCTGTCAGACCTGAGAATCCTATAGGATCTGTGTCCTGTCTGTCAGACCAAGAGTCCTATAGGGCTGTGTCCTGTCTGTCAGACCTGTGAGTCCTACTGGAACTGTGGCCCACAGGCATGTCAGTTGACTTCCCTATATATTTGTTACTTTTGTTTATTTGCTTTGTTTGTTTAACTTTCCTTTTGGCAAAGGTTCCCAGCACACAGCCCAGGCTGACCTTGAATTTGCAACCCTCCTACCTCAGCCCTCTGAATGCTGGGATTACAGGTGTGCACCACCAATCTAAATATTAGTTTCCTCATCTACATAATGAAATTAACAAAACAAAAACATCTTAAGGGTATTTCTCCTGTTGGAGGAAGGATTGTGAATTCCTTTCATTTCACAACTTCCTACCATATATCGTTTTTTATAGTAAGGAAAACAGTAATGATAAAAAATAAAAGACGATCTAGCTGCTTTGGGAAATGTTAATCTGCTCATCACAAGCAGCATGGATTTTGGTTGTTTCTTTTCTCATTTCCCTGTGACCTGCAGATCCCTCACTCACTTTCTAAAGCTGCTGTGATGTTTGATTTTTCTCCTATGCAGAAAGAATGAATGCAGCCTGGGAATTCCTTGCTATGCTTCCTGGACATCACAGCAGAGTCTGCAAGGAAACTTCCTGCCTGGGAACATGTGGTCCTCACACAGGATCTTCTGCTCGTCCTCCAAGTGTGACACTCGCCATCCCTCCATTTCCTCCATCCCTCTTACAAAAGCTCCCGGAGAAATAGCAGCTACCAACTGCCACCCCTAAGCTTTGGTGCAGCTGAATTTACTACAGGTACCAGAACTGAGATGGCATCACCACCCTGAGGATGGAGAGGGAGCCTGGAGCTTGGGGGCTGCTGAACCCCACAGGATTCATCTGAGACAAAGACATGTCACTTCAACTCCTCTACCTTAAAGCATGGATATTTAAATTGCACGGATAGGTAACGGGTGTCAACCATTAAAACCATCACACGAAAGTCTTTTGCTTAAAATATGCATTATACTCTGCCCTAAAAGGGCTGTCTAGATCACAGTTCTTCCCGTAAGACGAGAAGAGAGGAAGAAAGACTTAAGAGACAGAAGTAGTGGAGGACTGGAGTATGTAACTTTTCCCAGACACAACAGAGGAGATGAACATATAAACCCCCATAGCGGTACGCAGAGAGCCCACACAAGCTCAAGCCAGACAAACGTTACAGTACAGAGGAACAGGGTAAGCACAAAGTCCCCATCCTAGCCGAGGAGCTATTGGTATTTGCTACTGTGAGAGAGAAAGACAGCTTTCTTCAAGGGAGTGATACTTGGCTTATCAACCATGCTCCAAGACAGGCCCTGCCCCATGCCCAGGAGTAGGCCAACACAAACTGGTCTCCACGAATCTGATTTTCTGTTTAGTTTTGAAATAGAGCAGTGGAACAGGAAGTTGAGTGGGAGGATCTGGGAGGAGTTTGGGGGGGACAAATATGCTGAAAATATGTATGAAGTTCTCAAAGAACAAATAAAAACATTATTTAAAATATTCATTACAATGTTCATTTTCTTAATCTTTGTGTTTGTGATGGTGTCGTGATGGAACCCACTACTTTGTTAGCTAACCTTAAAAAATGAATATAAAATACCACAGCCAATATTAAAAAAATTATACCCACGTTGAACATATCTGCAGGCACATGTCAATGGATCCTTATAAAATGTAGAAATCTTGGGGACTGGGGAGATGGGTCAGTGATTAAAGTGCCATGGCACAAGCATGTAGACTAAATTTCGGACCCCTAGGGTCCACTCCAATGTCTAGAAGTCATCACAGTCCACCTTTAATCCTAACCTTACAAGTCAGAAATGGGACCCCTGGAGCAGACTGGCTAACAAGACTAGCCCTATCAGTGAACTCTGGGTTTGACTGAGCGACCTCGCCTCATGGAATAGAGTGGAAGAGTAACTGAGGATGATTCTTGACATCAGCTGTGAGCCTCTACATGCAGGATTACATGTGTAGGTGTAACATGTAAATGTGCTGTGCATACATGTCTACATGAAGCTGGGAAAAATAGAAATCTGGGAACACAGATCAAGCATCCTACATTCATGTTACTTCAGCTATTGCCACACACCTTCATGATACATCAATTATAAATCTGCATTTATCTCCCTACAGTTTCTGAGATCACTAGTACACATTAGTGTGAAGGCCGAATGGTTATTAACAACAAATTGTTGAATTCTATATTAATTAATTAATTTGTTTGTTTGTTTTAAGAAAGGTTTTCCCAATGTAGCCCTGGCTCTCCTGGAACTCTCTCTGTAGACCAGGCTGACCTTGAACTCACAGAGATCCGCTGGCCTCTGCCTCCTGAGTGTTGGGATTAAGATGTGCACCAACACCACCCAGTGAATTCTACATTCTTGAAAGAAACCAGAACCTTGGTCAATGGTGATTCTGATTGAGCTCAGGTTTTTGATCTGAGCCAGGCAGATGGCTGTGTTCTCTTCTGCCCTAAATCTGTAAAGATGCATTTAGTAGTGTCTCCACCTCATGTGTATCTAATTTTCTCTTTTGATTGTCTAAGATGTTGTTCTGAGGTCCAACGACGAATGAATGGCTCCATACACATGTCCTGTGCATACACGCACACACATAAAATACCCACCTTACAACCTCTTCCTATTGTTCAAGTTGTTCTTTTAGGAAGACGTAGCGTATTTCTTTACAAAGAAAGTTTTTAAAAAGAGAGAGAAAATGAAACGAAACAGTGACTGTTCCCCAGTGCAATTACTGTGTCAAATATTCCCCTGGGGAAAGGGATTTGCTCTTATTGTGAAATAAATTATTCTGGAAACCAGGCTTCCGCAGTCACTTTTCTTTTTCCCCAGGCGGTATTTTCCCACTACTGCTCTCAAAATTCACTTTTGCTGATACACATATGGGAGGCTGGAAATAGTCAAAATTATATGTTTGAATTTTAAATATATTTCCATTTTCTATAAATGTTAGCAGCTCCCCAGATTATCAGGGGGCACTCCGTGGTTCAGCCATTGCCTGTCCCAGAAATTGCTGGCTGGTCTTCCTCGTCCCCAAGAAGAGACGGAGATTCTCTTATCGGCGCTTAACTTCTACATATCAGGGCCTCTATCCCCACAGCTGCCACTTGCCTAGAACACTTGCAAAGACAAGGTCCAATGGGAAGCAGCAAAGGACAGAGAGGAGTAGGCTTAGCTCATCCTCCTCCCCACAATCCAGCATCCCCCAGATATGTTCATTTCCCACACCAGCCCAGCATGAATCCTCTGTGGGTCCCAACCAGGCATTCCCTGCTCAGTCAGCACCCCATCAGCCTCACATCCTGTCCACTTCAAAGCCCTGGACAAACTCCTCTCAGCCACATTCTGAACAAGACAGAACTTTCAATCAGTTGTGGAATCCACACCTGCCAGAACTCAGTCTGACTCCTCATAACCCACAGAAAGGCAGATTCTTTCCAAACTCATGCATTTCTTTTCCTTCTCCAAATCACAGAGCAAAGCAGGGTCTCTGGAATGAGGTGACTGAGTGGGGGAAATTGGGGATACAGAGCGCAAATAGATGTTGGGCATGGAAGTGAAGACAGTGGCTACATGCTCTGTGTCCCACATAGAGCCAGGGTCTGTGACGTTCTAAGTAGTGGGTCTCACTGATGACCTCTTCTGCAAGCTTCCTCAGTCTCTCAGTGAAAAACTTTCAACAAAATTCAGAGGCAGCAAGTATTTCCTGAGATCTTAAGTGTGTGCCAGGCCTCATCCAGGGACTCTAGATGTTTTAACTCGTTCGACTCACACAGTCCTTAAAGGTGAGTGGCATTGGGAAGGCTCCGCATTTCAAAGATTGTGCGCTGAAGCTATGCTACAGCTATTGTCTCCTGGAAGGGTTTTGAGTGCCAACAGGTTGAATAATAAGCTTCTACTGAGTTCCTGTGTGTGTGTGTGTGTGTGTGTGTGTGTGTGTGTGTGTGTGTGTGTAAGTCTATGTCAGTGTGTGTGTGTGTGTAAGTCTATGTCAGTGTGTGTGTATGTGTGTGTGTGTGTGTGTAAGTCTATGTCAGTGTGTGTGTATGTGTGTGTGTGTGTGTGTGTGTGTGTGTGTGTAAGTCTATGTCAGTGTGTGTATGTGTGTTAAGCACAGTACATATTCATTCTAATCCCAAGCATTGCATTGACTCTTTCCCACACAAATTAAAACTAAAGCAGGGGCATTAGGACTTTGCACTGGCTAAGAACACAAACTGTGAAGTAAGCCCAAGACACATCTCCATATCACCACGCTAACTGCGTGGCCACATCTAAATGACCTGACCTTTCTAAGCCTCGCCTGTAAAATGAACACAACAATAGAGCCTTCCTGCCAGGGTGGTTGGAAGGATTATTATCTAAGGGAAGTCCATAGTGCAGAGCCCAGCGCTCAGAGAAAGTCAAATGGATGCTCTAATCATCTTCCTCTGTCGACAGAGGATTCCATACAGACATGGGGCAACTGGGATGGACGGATTCGCCACAAAAACTACAACTGCTCCCTTTGCGGGTTCTTGCCAGTGAGCAGTAAGAGACTTTACACACTTTTCTTTTCAGTGTTGACTTCATTTGGGTATTTAAGAATACCACAGCCTTTGACCCATGCCTGGGGTTTTCTGTAAAATACAGGAACTGAAGACGAACTTGGTGCAAGGAAGGAAAATACACCAGAAACAGACAGATGTGGAGTTATCAGAAATTATATGTAATTTTCACAGAAAAAAAATTAAGGATTCTATTCATTTCTATGCTTGTTAAAAATAATACATTCTTGATGTACAGAATTTAGAACACAAAACCCAAAATATTTTTAAATTTCCTCTTTAAAGATTTGTTTTTAGTTACTGAGTATTTTGCCTGTGTGTTGTTTATGTATGTACACCGCCTGTGAAGTGCTGGAGGAGCCCAGGAGAGGACAACAGAACACCGGAACATGTGAGCTGTCGTGTGGGTGCTGGGATCTGAACTGGGGTCCTCTGAAGAGAGGCCAGGGCTCTTAACAATTGATCCGTCTCTCCAGTCCCCCTCCCCAAACATTTTAAAAACTAAAAGAGGACTGGGAGGTGACTCAGTAAAGAGGGCTGCCACCAAACCTGTGATGTCAGTTGGATCCTGGGAATTCACACAGTGGGATGAGAGAATGGACTTTGGCAAGTTGTCCTCTGCCCCGCATACATACATGCCCACATGCACACACAGTCACATACACATAAATAAACCAATCTGAAGACAAAAAGGAAGAATTGAAAGCATCGCTGTTCACCTGACAGCTGATGATAGTTTTTTGAAGACTGAGACTTAGCAAACGGGCTGGCGATAGGCATCCATTCTACTTGGTTGGTCATCGACATAAAAACTGTGAACTGTCAACCACAGCTCCTGTGACAGAGAGTGGTTTTCATCATCACCTGCTCACTTTTGAAACCATAGTGTGAGCAAGCTCGTGCCAACTTTCAAATCGCTCTGATCGCATCTCCTGAGCCTGCCTCCCACCTTTGGACATCCTTGGGCAGCAGCATCTTAAAACCGTCTACCCACAATGCAATGGAAGACATCCACCCTGATTTACTTACGCATTCTATTTCTTTTCAATATATGCATGGTTTTCAATTCCCCTATGAGACATATCTCTGGCCATAAAAGTCTGAGTCATTAATGTACTGTAATTTGATGAACGTTTGCTTGGATGGAAAAATAATGTTTTAATTTTATATCAAGCTGTTAGTTCTACAAATCACTGGGTTGTCTTGTATATTTGTGAGGATCCTGCTAATAGGAATGGAAATCCTAAGAGCCACACAGACACCATTAAATGTAAGTGAGGGGGCTGGAGAGACACCTCAGTGGTTAAGAGCATGTGTTCTTACTGAAGACCTAGGCTCAATTCCCAGCACCCACATGGTGGCTCACAACCATCTGTATCTCCAGTTTCAGGGGATCCAGTGCCCTCTTATGACCTCTGTGGTCCCCAGGCACATACACATGTGGAACACAGGAAAAATTCATACACATAAAAGCACAATACCTTAAAATATAAATAAGTGTCAGCACATCCTATAAGCAGTAACTTGCCTTCTATCTATAGCTGTACTGTTGTTATGATAGTACTAAGCATTCTCAGCAGGTGTCACAAATTCTCAGATCTCTCTCTTGACTTTTAGACTTTCGGGACTCCTTCCTTTCCCAAAGGACATCAAAACAGACCACATCACTTCTCCCATCTTTAGGGAAAGAGGCTTCCATTTGGACTAGGGGTGTAGTTCAGTTGGTAAAGTGCTTGCCTAGCATGGACGATGCCCTGGAGTCCACCCACAACCCTGCATAAAACTTGGTGTGGTGGTAATATGTCTGTAATCAGAGAACTTGGGATGTGGATGCTGGAAGATCCAACGGTCAAGTTCACCCCAACTACTTACCAAGTTCAAGGTCATCCTGGGACAAAACAAAAGAAATATATAGATACAGCGATGTGTTGTGTTCTTTCTCTGTCCCCTTGATGGGTCCAGTGTTGCCAATCTATGTTTGGACTGCCAAGTACCTGAACACATCTCTTTAAACACATGTCTGGGTAAATCAGAAAGCAAAGTCCTTGCTGCTGGCACACACTCCCCTACTTCCATAGAGAAGCTCCCCAAATCTGCATCCCATCCCATCATATGGCTTGGACAGTATGAACCACCACCGTCCACATATATAGGAGAGCCACACAGCCACTGTCCCATGTAATCTGGAAACACCCCTTCCCCAAATGACTATAAACGTGAGAGTACTCTCTGTGTCAGCAAAGCTAGCAGAAAAGACCACTATCTCCCCAGTAGGTTTGCTGGTGTGAAGGTCTGGAACTGGTGTCACCTTGGCATTGTGAGAAGAAGGCTGAGAAGCCTCTAGAAGCTGGCTGCAAAGCCCAGGGAAGAAATCAGCGTTGCACAGGACCTTGGTTCTGGAAAGAAGGAAACAAAAGATACCCTGAAAGCCATCTGATGTACCTAGAAATGCTAGACATACCATATGCCTTAATGCAATTCGGAGGCTACCCAACGGGGGCGGGCCAGCCACATAGAAGATGCCCTTCCATGAACTAAAGATGGCAGCGCATGACCTCCCAAGGAAAGATCGAATTCCCCTAGACAAACCACCCAAGGAACAATAATTTAGCCAGTGGCAGTCAATTAAGTGATCACCATCCCTATTTTTCTGAATGGTCAGAAGAGCCCATTGGCAATGGAGAGGCCACTGATGCGGAGGAAGGGAAGATGGGCTAGCAGAGAGGAGGCAGGTGGCAGGCTCGTGAGCAGACCGTCCCCAGGCCCCTAGAAGAAGACAGTTCTCTGCTTGACTGATAATGAAATTGTTAGCAGTTTTAAGTGAGAGGGTCCTCTGCTGACTCTCCTTTGTACATCTGCTGTCTGAGGGCCTCGTTGAGAAGGACCACACGGGAGATCATCCGTTATCTTCTGTAGCTTGCTTCTTAAATGTTATGCTGGTCATCTTGGTTACAAGCCTAAATACCAACCTGGCAACATATCCCCCTGTTAACTGTTCTCTCTCAAAGAGATCAAAATGGGAGATCGAAACAGACCCTGCATAGATTTTTTTTTTCAGGGCTATGTGGAAGTTGGTAGTAGCGCAGTTCCAAATGAACTGGCATTTAAGCACTTAATCTGCTGACCTTGAATCCCACAGCAATTTCTTGTCTCTTAAAAACCGGGAACATATAAAAATTATATGTGCGTCAATTATTTTAATCATTTTTGTTTAAATTTATCTTTCTCAATTTTGGCTCATTGGTATTGTAACCCAGTATCTCTTGTCATTTCATATCCATTCATTAATATTCATTGAAAGTATCTGTGACTTCAATAAGCCCAGGCTAACATTTTATAATGCATTCGGGAGTATTACTTTTAAAGATTTTGAACCACTACCCCCTTCACTGAAAGTAATACTTGGTGCTTCAGAAGAATGCAAGTGACTTCCCAGAGATGGGCTGAAGGAATGAATCAGGGTGGACTTGAATTTATCTTAGGGAGGAACGCCTCCACCCACAACTGCAGAATAGGTGGGGGTCATATCATTGCCCTTCCACTCAAGAAATTCTTACTGAGGGATGCCCAGAACTGACTACTTTAGTCCTCAGCTGGGGTTCTTGCTAACATGGGGGGGGGCTCAGTAAGGTGTCAGGTATTTTAGGAATCTCCTGCACAGCCTAGTTCCAGTTATGTGAGAGACCCCTTTTCAGGGGATAAGGCAGAGAATGAGAAAGTAGGATGCCAGTGCGCGCGCGCGCGCACACACACACACACACACCTCTTGCAAAACTGCTCAGCATTTTGGTTACTAGTATTGGCTATTTCAGAAGAGGAAATCCACAGATTTCATCCTATCAAAAAGAACTTCAAAGGGAGGAAGTTTCTAGGCTGTGATCACTATTAGCTCCTTTGGTCAGTATAGAAAGAGCTATATTTTTCAAAGAAGAAAAGTTGTAAGGCTAAACAAATGAACAATGTACAAATATTAGTCCACCCATGTCCTGTACCTGTGAGGTCCAGCCACAAGGAGTGCTGGCTTACAGGGAAACTGGTGGATCCAGGAGTAGGGGGAATAAATGAAAAGGGGAAGGAGAAGAAGGGAAGAGAAAAGGAAGAGAAGGGAAAAGAGGGGAGTGGGAAGAGAGGGAAAAGAGAAGAATGAAGAATAAAAAAGGAAAAGGAAGAGGCATGGGAGAGGACAGAGTCAGAAGGGAGCAAGACCCACTACTGAAATCATAATAATGAAAGTGTTTTGTATTAGAGCTGGACCACAGTGGTTGGAGCCAACCAGCATCCAAAGATGCCTTACATATGGCGATCTTAGGCACTCCAGCTTTTCTGTCCCCACTCCAAATAGCCATGCAGGTCATATTAAGAAACTCTGGCACCACCGTTGACCTTCACTCAGGTGCTTTGATTTGGGTAGGGTTTGAACATGTTGAAATTTATCCCTATTGAGAGATATTGTGAAAGGGGAATGAAATTGAATTATCTTAGACAGGGGCAGGTGAATAAGATGAGATACGGACATTAGGGTATAGCACCCTGAATCTTAGTGGCTTCATCAGAAGATGGAGAGACCAGGAGAGATAAATGGCCATCTCTGTCTCCCTTGTCATGGAGTTTCTGACACTGCCTTGGGATTCTGCTATCACTAGATGTAGTCCCTCAACCTTGACTTCCAGAAGTATGTGCTCAAATAAACCTCGTCTCACTAAAACTTACCCAGTGTGATACAGAAAGCAGACACAGAACCTTTGCTTCAGTCAGCTTTTGAAAGTGGGCCACGGCACGCTGAAGATCTGGATGTGGTCCAGATCTATCCCACACTGCCAAAGGAGATGTCCACTAGTGAATCCCACATCTTCCACATATTATATGGAGTCTAGGGGTACCTCTACAGAAACCTCTGGAGGAATGAGCCCGGGGTAGGCGTTGCTCTGCTCCTCGCGTGTAATGTGCCAACCTTGTCCCCATTGCCACCAGCCTTCCTTTCCCTTGCCTGCCCCGTCAGCCATCGTCACCTCTCTAGCTTGTTTTCCTGACTAGCCCTTCACTTGGGCACCCCCCCCCCCTCATATGAGGATTCAGCAAACACCAAGCAGCCCCTGAAAGCTTCTAGCTACACATTGTACAGTCTACAGTATCCTGTTCTGACTCTTGGCACTTGCCACATGTGAAGCCATGCTCAGTGGACAAATGGTTTCTAACAGCCCAGAGACTTGATCTGCTGTATTCAAACATAAAGTCACAGTCCCTTGCCTCTGATAAACTCATGCCCCATGCTCTGGATACCAAGATGTTTACTTTGTGACTATCATGTCAGTGATAACAGCTACCGAAAACACTGTTTAAAATTTTTGCCTAAAATTTTGGGGCTGGGATATAAGTACCTACTGCTCCTGCTAAGAGTTCACATCTTGAACTACAATCAGGGAGCAAAGAGTAGGGACTGGGAATAATGGGAGTCTTGTAATTCTCAAAGTGTGACGCCAAAGCCACACCTCCTAAACCTACCCAAACAGCACTACCAACTGTGGATTGAATATTCAAATTCCCAAGACTATGGGGGGTGTCTCATTCAAACCACAACATCTATACATCCCACTTACTCCTCACAGCAGCTCTCTGAAATATTTATTTCTTCTTTTTGATGGACAAAGAACTGAAATGTGAAGGAATTTCACAAGGGTAATCTTGGCATTGCCATGATCAGCCTTACTACATTGCTTCTGCCTGTCTTACAGATATTCAGTGGAAATCAAAACATTTTTTCTAAAAAGTTCGTTTCAAATATCCAGAAGAAATGCATGCAGCAGATCAAGTCTCGGAGCTGTTACAAAACATTTGCCCACAGAGCACGGCTTTTCATGAGACAAGTGCAGAGTCAGAGAAGGCTACCAAGAGATGGATGGCTTTACAAATTCACCCATTCGCTGAATACGGAGCTTCTACTATGCATCAAATGTTCTTGAGACGTGAGTGGAGTAGCCATTGGGACCGTCACCACCTGTGTGTGGAAAGAGCCAGCTGAGAATATCCAAACAGGCAAACTCCCACACAGCAATGCTAGACCGCTAATACCAGTCTCTCTTCCGCGGCTTGTGTGTCTTCTCTTCGGGGCACACATGTGTCTCACACTCTGTCTCTAGACCCACATCAAAATCTACTTTCAAAAGACTGCTTGTGTGAAGAGCCTCTCTCAAGGGTTTTACAAACCTAGATTTCAAAGGGAAGAAAATAAATTCGTTCCTCATGAAAGAAATTCTAAATGTTGTAAAAATAAGCATGCCAGCATGCCCGATAGTAGTAATTTAAGGTAACCAAATTTGCATTTGGGGACATGGCTTAATTGGTAAAGTGAAAGCTACTTATTGAAAGTAGCGCATCTCCTAAAACCTATGTACAAAGCCACACATGATGTCAAGTACAACTAATTCCAGTGGGGATTTGAAAGAGAAGGTCCTCAGGCTCGATGCCTAGCCTCCCAACCTAGCTGGTGAGCTTAGGAGTAGTGGGAAACCCTGTCTCAAAACTAAAAGGTGGAAGGCACATGATGATTAATGCACCAAGGTTGTCTTCTAGCCTTCACACAGACGTGTAGCTGTACATATAAAATGTAAGTGTGCGTATGTGTGCATGTGCATGCATGCACACACACACACAAACACAAACACACACACACATACACACAAGAAGTGCCTAAATTCCTGTAATCACATGTGATTAATAGAGGGATTTGGAGATGAAATGGTCAAAGCAAAACTAGCCATAACCAGAAATCAATTGGCTCACCTCTGTCACTCTCTGTATTAGAAAAAGCTGCCTCCTTGCGTTCCAGCATGTCTAGCATAATCTTTGCAAGATAATCCTTTCCACAATTTCACATACACTAAACCTTTTGGATAGTGATTCTTGCCCAGGAGCGCATTTTCCTTAGAGAGTGGACAAACTCCCCTGGGTAGCCCTGGGTAGGACCAGAGTCATTACATAGTTTGAGAATATATATTCAGTCACATGTTTTGATAGTTATAAAATAGAAACATATAACCAGTATTTTCCTAACAGGGAAACTAGCATTCTTTGCCTTGTCTTTGCTCTTGACCCAGAAGGCAATAAACTGTGATGGGGATAAGGAGCTAAGCAAAAAGAAAGGAGCACACCAAGACTTTGCAAGTGGCTCAGGGAGTTACAGGTTTCTTCAAAGTATTGGCTTCCAAATGTCAAGAGACTGCTCTTTCCCACTTTTAATTTACATTTTGAAGAAGTAGATAATGTGACTAATTTTCATAATTCTCTTGGTTCTCCATATGGATTTAATATTTACAGTCCCTGGTATGATGACCATGGCATTAGTTGGGGGACCTTGAGAGGTAAGGTAATGAGGGTAAAACCCTCTTGAATGAAACTAGAGCTCTTAAAATATGGGACACAGGATATCATCCTCCCAGGGTTCCTTGAAGACATGTCAAGAAGATGGCCTGACCATTACAAGCTAGAAAATTCCTCACTCTGAGCTGTGACATTTGGCTTCAACCTTCTGGACAGTGAGGAACGAATGTCAGGTTTTAAAGACACGACATGACGTTTGCTACAGCCCATGACATTTGTTGTGGCACTCCTATAGGAACACATGTACACAAACAACAGTCTGAGGAAGCTCAGAGTGTCCCAACCATAAAACTGTTTTCGTTGTACTTCATAACTGTAATTTATGCTAATGTTATGAACTATAAGGTAAACATCTGATATGTAGGATATCTGATATGTGACCCCGGTGAAAGGGTCATTCTACCTCCAAAGGGGTCACAACCCACAGGTTGAGAACTGCTGTTCTACAGCAAGGTGTAGAGTTTTAAGTAATACATCGGTCTTCTCTGTGTCCTGTCCGGAACATACAAAGGGCACTACAGCAGCCACGATATCAGGAAAGATGGTCCAATGGTACCCAGGTAACCTGGGTGATTTGACAGAGTGTCTGCCTCCCGAGTAGCTTCATTACCTCAAGCCAGGAGAGCCAGCATCCATTCCGATGTGTGCGGACGGCTGAGAGGGCATCACAAGGATAGGCTATGTTCTCTGTGCTACATTTTACTCCCCATGAACTCTGGGGACATAGAATGCTGAGTGAATGAACGCACAGGTCCCACCAATAGTCAAGATGACCAAGGGCCCCTTAAGCAAGGTGAGAGGGAGAGGCAGGTCTAATCCCCAAGAGCCTCAGAGGCAAGTGCAGCTGCCTCCCTCAACAGCAAGGTGAGGATGGTGAGCCCAGAAGCCACAGAGAGAGTTGCCTTTCCCTTAGTTCTACAGGATGTTTGCTTCTCAGATTTGATGTGTTTAGCCATCACCCTATAAACTGTCACTTGGAGAGAGATGGGATGGAAGGGCCGTTAGCCACTGCTCTTCAATGTTAAAGAGCTTCTTTACATAGTACAACCTTGAATGAAGAGAAACGACTCTGTCTTTTTCTTTCTTTCTTTTTTTTACTTTTTTTTTTAACAGCTGCCCTAATGGTCGCATTAGCAGAGTGGGCTGAGCAGCAAGAGTGGATCCATTTCTGGGCAACCATTCAAGATAGGAAAATTAAATGTCTCCAAACTCTCTAAAATCAAGTTTTGTAATTTTGAAAGGCTGTGAATGAATTCTCAAGGACACAAACGTACTAAGAAATGAAGCGTCCGAGGCAATGTGATTAGCATTGCCTATGCCAGTACATATCAGGCCTCTATAATACTTGTGTCAACACAATCCAGGGTTGTCTCAATTGAAATTGAAATGTCTGTGGCATACACCATTTCTTCCTAAACAATAAACTGTATTCCACCCCATACTGAGTTAACGTCCTGAGCTTGACGCTATTCTTACAAGGAGGAGAATACCAGTAGATAATTATCAAGGACAAGCTGTATATATTTATGTCTATATATACAAAATCATACTTTGCCTATAGCTTTTACTCAAAATAATGGGAAGAGATGGTACCAATCAGATTTTACAAACAGAACAGGAAAAGAGACCCGTAAAGATACGTAAGTGAGTTTTGCTTTTGGTCGTGCCAGAGGCAGGGGGATAGATTAGTTTGTTCCTTGGGGAATCTTCCAGACCTCAACTTTCACTGTGTATCTTCATCCTCTGGGAATCTTTGTAGCTGACTGCCAAACCATGCAGGGACCACAGTGAGGATGAAGCCTGGCATCAAGAGACCTCAACTGGTGAACGGTAAGCATGTTAATGTGGATAATTTAAAACTCATAAATAGCTTTCCATAATGTGATTCTTGCCCAAGGGGGTCTTTTGGTTGGAGTGCAAATACAATAAGGCTTGAGTTTGCAGCTTAAAAAGGGAAACAGAATATGAGAAGAAGAAATTTCTAGGTAGCTTTTGCTGAGGTTCTTGTTTAGTGGAGGAACTAGTGGGGAGACAAAGGAGAGCGGTCTTGTAAAGGAGCCATGGGGGGTTCTCTCTGTGCTCTCTATTCAACTACTGCAGTTTCAAAGGCAAAAATCCCAACTTCTTTCACTGAGATGGGAAACCTGCATGTCTTTGACATGGTGGTCCATGTGGTAGTTTGAAGACAAATGCCTGCACAGACTCACAGACTTGAATGCTAGGTCACCAGGGAGTGGCACTATTAGGAGGTTTGACCTTTTTGGAGTAGGTGTGACTTTGTCGGAGGAAGTGTGTCTCTGGTGGTGGGCTTTAAAGTTTCAGATGCTCAAGCCAGGCCCAGTGCCTCTCTCTGCCTGCTTCCTGGCAATCTGGATGTAGAATTCTATTCTCAACTACCTCTTCAGCACCATGTCTGTCTGCATGCCTCCATGCTTCCTGTCGTGATGGCAATGAGCTAAACCTCTGAACTGCAAGCCAGCCCCAATTAAACGTTTCCCTTTGTAAGAGCTGCTGTTGTGGTGTCTCTTCATGAAAATAAAACAGTTCTGCGTTTCCAGCTACCAAAACAAAATGTAGTTGAGGATGTCAACAGAATGGATGAAGGTGGGGGCAGGGGCAGAAAAGTATATAAAGTACTATCCTATTCCTAACTCAGAAACAGGGTTTCAAAGAATTCCTGGAACCATCCACACTGCTTGTCAACTATTTAAGTAAATATCCTTATTACTTGAAAACAGAAAATATTAACTAACATACTATACTTCTACATTGCAGTTTATCATATGCTTATCTGGGAAATCAAACACTTTTGGCAATTTCCTATGGTTCTTTTTTTAATACAACCTTAGCAATGTTAAGATCACAGATTTTAAGTTCAGACCCTGTTGGTCAAAACACTAGCATTTTCAAATGGGCAGTCTCAAGTGTCTCTGAACCTGGCTTCCTTGCCTGTGAAATGGTATTATTGCAGTATCAATTTCAGAGGAGGCTTAAGGAAACTGAGTGAGAAAAGGAAACCAAAGTGCCGAGATACAAAAGGTTCTCACCACATTTCATCATTTTGAGTATGTTCCTGGAATCTCACTCCACACTCCCAAACAAACAACCCGTTCTTAAGTTCCTAGGGGAATTGTAAGTTCTCCAGAGGAAGCAAACATAAAGATTGTCACTGTTTCTAAAATGAATTCAAGTGGTTGTGTAGTATAACTGGAGAGATGGCTAAGAGGTTAAAAGCACCGTCTGCTCTTGCAGAGGACCCGGGTTCAGCTTCAAGCATCCATACGGCAGCGCCCAATCATCTGTAGCTCCAGTTCCAGAGGAGAGCCACACTCTGACTTCCATGAGCATTGCATGTATATGATACACATGTATACACACCAGCAAACACTCATACAGATTCATAAAATTAAGACAATCTTTAAAAATAAAGTATCCTGATAGTCAAGTATTTTTAAATTCAATATACTTAAAAAATCATATGTATACCATATGCATGTCTAATATGGGTTTTTTGCCGGTTGTTGTTACACAGTCATTATGAATAAAATATTTATTTGTACCCTATGATCACCATGAGAAGGATTCACGAACTCCCTGAGAAACCTTCCATGTCTCCCCTCCCTGAGTTGGTATGGGTTCCCATCTCTGGCATGACCCCATGGTAAACAGGCATTGGAATCTGCAGCTAACTAGTTCTAAGACTCTAGAGTTTCTTCTCCACCAAGGTCCTTGATTCGTTCACTGCGGACAGGAAAGCACTCACTAATGGCTCTCCCATTCAGCAACAACCCCATGCCTGCAGAATCCATTCAGAATAGGTGAGTGTTCAGCTTGCTTGGCAAATGGCGTAAGTCCCATGGATGAATCCAAGTGCCAGAGGAAGGTGTTCTCTGGCAATGGCTAGATCTCACCCTCCCTGCCACTTGACGTAGACTAGACCCTTCATTCAGTAACTCAGACGACACCCTAGGACCCGGTACAGCCAGAGGTCCATTGAACACACAATACATACCACAAAACTGTAATATTAGACATACCTGACTTTTTATACATTGGAAATTGCAATTTTCTGTGGCATCTCACAGGGCTGATGTGGGAATGAGACAGTAACAGCTGCAGAAGCACACTGAAGCATAGACCCACCATACACATCCCATAGCGTTCATTAAGAAACAGGACGACTAGCTAACTCCAGTGAGAGTCAACAACGCCAACTCTAAGGGGCAGAATACTGCCACTTCCCATCTAGATTTTCACTGCACAAGTCGGTTTGAAAACGTCCCATGCATAGCATAGATTCTCCCAGCATCATTCACTGATAGGGGTGTATTAAGTTGTTATGTTTCAGTTTTTTTAAACAGACTCTCATACAGTCAATACTGGCCTCAAATTCCTTACCCAGACAAGGCTAACCTTGATCTGATCCCCCTGCCTCAGTTGCCTAAGTGCTAAGGTTACAGCTATGAGTCACCACACCTGACTCATTATTGAGGGCTTACTTGCACACCAACTCTTGATCCACTGCCAAGCAAAATCTGGAAAAGGAGACAAGTGTGGGGGGGGGGGTGGGCTCTTATTAATCCACACGCTTAACATTTAGAAGAAACGAAAAGATTGCTAAACATGCTCAGCCAGGAATCTCCTAGGAACAGCTGCGTGTGTGCACATACAAGTTTGGAAGGTTCTAGATTGTCTGGTAGTAGACCTTATTCATTTCACTCACTGCAAAGCTGCTCATAACTGCAGGTACATGCCCTCTAGCTGAGGAGTCTGCCGCTCCAAATTTTGTTGCACGGGTACTTTCTCCGGCTGAAGGTAAGAAACCGTGTCTCCAGGGTATAATGTACCTGTCACGACACAAAGGCATCAAGAAAACACATGGGAGATTTTGCTCTAACCTGGGAAGCCAAACAATTTTGCAAAACCAAGCACGGCTTGAAGCAATCCAAAAGGTCGATAGCCCTTCATCGCTAACATTCTGAAATTCGCAAGGCCCCATCTCAGGAAACTGTTAAGTTCATATCCAATTTTTGTGATCATCGCTAAACCATTAACTGCATTGACTCAATTGACTGACCGTCCTTTGACAGCTCAGAATCCTTCCTAAGTACCATGCTATTCAATTAACTCATTTTCAATTAGCACAGTCGCTGCCAACCTGGTGTAAATGAAATCTCCTCAGACTTGGGGAAAACAGAGAGAAAGGAGGCCAATGGGATGGAGACAACTTCTGGTGTCTCATTCTGTCGGAAGTTTCCAGAGCAGGTCAGACCCACAAGATAATGTACTTTTTGTGTTTAAGTGCTAACTGGCAGCCAGGTGCTAAGAGTGCTGAATCAGCCCAGAAGAGGGGGAGGAAAGAAGAAAGTTAGGTTTCTAGGCTGAAGCCAGCAAAGGAAGCAGAGCCTGGTGAGTTATATATTGCTCAAGGCGGGCACAGGTGGATGGAACCGCAGGCCAGGTCAGAAAAAGAGAAAGATTTATGTTCTGTGCAAACAAAAGGGCAGAAGAAAAATCACCAATCCGGCTGGGCAGCCCTACAGTGAAGGAGACAGCTGTTCATACCGAGAAGGAATGGTCAGGTAAGACGGGCCGAAAGAGTAATCAGAGGGCCATCTGCTGACCTGGGATTGCATGCCCTGGAGGCACCGAACCAATCCTGTCCTCCAGGATGCCACACAAAGGGGCCACTGCCAGCCAGGCCAGCAAACCGTGCCAGGACGAGGCATTCAAGTTACATGAGCCCCATGCAAAAAAGTTGCCCGGCCAGTTTTCTTCCGATCGTGAAGCCAAGTGGAAACAGTGTTTTCTTAGTGGAGGACTTGGCAGACTGGGCCACCCAGTCTCTCCATGCAGTAGGAATGCCGAGCAGCGGTTGGCTAAGACCAGCACTCACTACCCATCTTCTACCCTGTGGAGGCTGCCCCACCCCAGCTGACAGCGGGCAGAGATGGCCACCAGGTTTGCACTTCAATGTTGCTGGCCGCAAAGGACATGGCCACAGGATCCCACGTGGGCTTTGGTTGTGGGAGGCAGCCCGACCTACAGAGGGTGGGTAAGTCAGAAAGGGCCCAGAGGAATTAGAGGGAGAAAAGGACAGGAACTGGTAATGACCTTGCATAAAAGGACAGTGTGCCGCGGAATGAGAGACCCACAAGAGCACAGCTTTGCTCAAACAAGCCAGCAGACATTGGGCCCTACCAATACTAATGAGTGTCATTATAGTTCTTGGATGGATGAGCCAAATTTCAGACGGAAAGTAGGACAGAAGAAAAGATTTATGTCATAACACAAATTACAAATTGTAAGACAATGTCACTAAAGAAACCACTGGAAACTGGCGGGACAGCAAAGGCAATCAGAAGAAAGCAGTGACTGCAGAAAGAAGCAGGACCAGGCCGAGGTTAGGACTCGGTTGGCAGGGTGCTTGCCTTGGATCCCATTCTCACCACCACATAAAACCAGGCATCCTGTAATCTTAGCGCTTGGGAGATGGAGACAGGAAGGTGATGAGTTCAAGGCCATCCTCAGCTATATAGTGAGTTTGAGGTCTTTCTGGTATATGCAAACCCAAGGGGAGGGATGAAAGGAAGGAGGGAGAGAGGGAGGGCATGAAGGAGAGAGGAAAAGGGATGAAAGAGGATGATTCCTGGGTGAGTATGGGTAATGACAACAACAAAATCTATCTCTGCCCCCCCCATTCTTTTCCCCTTGTGCTCATATAACTATATCTTCACCCTTGTGATGTTATAATTTACACCACACATACACACACACATACACACACCATGCACAACCTAATGCATGCAGCAGCTCAAAGCCTGTAGCCAAGGAAAGCAATCAGTACCGTGGTGACACCGGAACAAGGAGGGGATGGATTGTCTCTGTTGACTCTTCCCTAGCTATTTCACCCTGACTCGGGACTTGGCCCTCCGTGTTTGGCAGCCAGCCTGAGCCCTGTTTCCTATTATCTGAAGAAAGCTGGTGTAGAGTCCCTCGTGGCACCCAGCACACACTCTCCCTTTCTGAGGCATATTCCACGCTTACCTCCTTGCTCTGTCTTGCTCTGTCCCAAGCTCTACTTTGAGTAATACTTATTGCAAACTAGACTTAGGGTGGTCCAATCTCCAGATCGAGTAGTTTTTTCGGAGTGTCTGGGGTCACAGGCTGCCCAGCAGTAATTAGGAAGGCCAGTCAGATCCCCCCATCTTTGTGGCTGAGCGGGACAGGCTGGGCTTGGAAGGAACGAACCTGTTGAAGGAGCATGAAAGAAGGCGGGCAGACATAGGGCCTGAGAAAGAAAGCTGTAGCGCAGCCTGAGAGGGCAGGTCCTGTGCTGAGGGTTGGGCTGGTCAGCTTCTGGAAAGCAAATAGCAAGCTCTGATGGATTGAAACAGATTTTAAAGGCCATGCGAGGATAGGGGTTGTTCTCCAGAATTCCTGAATTAGCTCCGGCTGCTATAATGAAATACCCCAGGCAGGCTTGTGTCAACGGCATCTACTTCTCATGGCTCCAAAGGGTGCTGTGGTGGTGTGAATGAGAAATCTCCTCCATGGGCTCAGATGTTTGAACACTGGCTCCCCAGCTGGCACCACGCTTTAGGAAGGCAGTGTGGGCTTGCTGGAGAAAGTACATCACTGGGGGCAGCCTTTGAGAGTTCCTTGCCTCACCCTGCTTCCAAATTGGCTCTCTCTGTTTTCCGGGTGTCAGCTTCCCGCTCCGGCTCCATGCTGCCACGCCTCTCCTACCATTATGTTCTCTCCCTCTGGAACTGTAAGCCAAACACCCTCTCCCACAAGGTGTTTTTGGTTGTGGCGTTTTATTGCAGCAATGAATATAGCTATGAAGTTCAAGGTCAGGTATCAGCAGATTTGGTTCCTGCTAAGAGCTTACTTCCTGACTTGATGACACAGCCTTCTTGCCATTTTCTTACAAGGCCAGAGGCAAAGAAGAAAGTAAGAGAGGCCGCTGGGAAGCAGGCAGGGAGGATGGGAAGGATAGAGGGAGGGCAGGAGGAAAGGAAACAAGAAGAAAGGGAAGAGGGGGCAGCAGGACGGAGGAGGTGGGGAGAGATGGAGGTCACACACAGACTATGATCTTTCTCTTCCTGCAAGAGCGCTCACCCCCTCACAGCAGCCCCTCATCCTGATCTCATCCATACCTAAATACCCCAGAGGCCCCACTGCCATCACACTGGGGACTAGGACTTCAACACATGAACTTGGGAAAAACACATTTGGTCCATAACACCCTAAAAAGGAAAGCTAGGTGTGGCCGGTCTCTTACCAGGCATCGCACCCCAAATCATTCAGTAGAGCCACTACAAGCCTCCATAGGGAAGAGCTGCTGCCATCAGTAACTCTTAGCCAGACATAGCCCTCCTCAGCCCGTGCCATGGTAGCCTCCTGTGATCATGCCTCATACCATTTTAGAAAGCTGTTTTGATTACTTTTGCCTCCCAGTGCCTAGTCAGGAGTGAGAAGCCTCACTGTCCTGTGAATTCACCACTATCAGATGAATGGAACACAAGCCAGCTGTACTAGTAACAGCTACAATACACTGATTAACTTATGACACCCCTTAGATATGTTCTCACATTCAACCTTTCCAACACCCTGATGTTTACAATTGGCCTTCCCATTCTAGTATGACCGGAATGAGAAAGACATCACTCGTGTCTTCGCTTCCCAGATTCGGACTCTTGGACTTGAGCGAGGTAAGGAAGCCATTTGGTGTCACTCGCCAAGTAACCTGTAAGAACAAGACCCCAGTTGTCCATTATGTGTGCAAAGCCCATGCCCACCGCGCATCTAGATCTTCCAAAATCAATGCAAACCCACCCCACCCCACCCCCCACGCCTCTGTGAAATGCCATCAAGATGAGAAACAAATTCCCATAAACCATTTTCCCTACACAGTCTCCCTGCCTCCCACCACCCCGACAAAAGTTAATAATGAAAAGATATATGACATGCCCATCGCGGACTACTCTATCCGCCCATTCAGCTAATTTCTACAACGATGATGCTAATTATTAAAGATAATGAAAACTCGCTCTTCAACCACGACCCAGGGGGGACCGATACAATTGATTAACAGGGATTTCAACCCACGCATCCCATCTCTCTCGCTCGTTTCGTAACGGATGGGAAAAAATTGGTTTGTAGATAGAGATTTTTGAGGGCTAAGTGTCTAAGACACTGAAGGGAGCCACCTCATTAAGTCCCAGGCCTCGGTAGGCAAGCGCACAAAACCAGAGGCAAAGCCAAAGGCAGATAAACTCACTACAGGCACTATTTAATGAAAGTTTGCACCGTATCACAGTATTCTTCCTGAATCTTCCATTTTTCCCCCTCTTGATTTTAACCACTCATTAATCTTTCTTTAAAAAAATGCAGCATTGAAACAGTTAAAAATAAATCTAGGCTTTTCAGAACAGTAAGGATTTAATCATGGCAGCAAACTAAACCCCAGAGACGATTTGGAGTCTCCAAGTTAAAATGTGGTGTATCTAACTCGTAGGAAATTGACTGCTCTCAGGGTCCTCTGACATCATGCATAATCGCCATTCACACCCTAGGAGCTCCTGGGTATTGGTCCAGAGCCCACAACCGGCAGGGAGATCATAGTGTGTGTTGAATAAAATTACCCATTCTAAAGGTCCTCAGCTATCTTGAATATTTTATTAAAAACCTTTTTTGTAGTGGAGACCAACTGGGACCTCTTCCTCCTAGGAGTGAGCTGTCAATGGTAGTAGAATTGAAAACTAGACAGAGTCAGGCTTAATTAGCTCTCCTACACACGCGCACACGCACACACGCACACACACACACACACACACACACACACACACACACCTCCAGCCCCAGATTTCTGGTATATTTTTCCCAAACCATGAATAACAGTATGGTGAGATTTATCTCCCAAAACCATTTTTTTAACTTAAAAAAAAAAAAGAGAGAAAAAAAAAAAAGAAGAACACAATTGTTGAATAAGTAGAAAAAGTTAAAATGTAGTAACAAATTTCCAAATCCTAAACAAACTAGTAGCCGACTGATACTAAAAACATAATAATGATATTGTGATCACAAAGCTTACAGGGGTCCATAAAGGACAGTCGGCCAAGTGCAGGCTCCCAGGCAGATTCTAGGCTTCAGTTTTGAGGCTGACATTTTGCTAGGTAACACAGGCAAAGTGACCACGCATTGCTTACTGGATTGCATGAGTCTGGGTTTAAAAGATACAACTCAGAGGTCTAGGAGGAGGCAATCTGTTAAAGTATTTGCCTTGCGAGCACCAAGACTCGGGTTGGATGCCATGAACCCGTGTAAAAAACAAACAACAACAACGAAAACAGCTGTGGTGGTGGGGGCGGTCCTGCCTGTCACATCTGGGCTGAGAAGGCAGAGACAAGCAGTTTCCTCAGGCATGGTAGACAGCCCACTTAGCCTACTTAGTGAGTGTCAAGCCAGTGGGCAATCATTCCTCAAAACACAAAGCAGACAGTGTCTAAAGGGGTCCTTTGGCCTCCAGACACATGTGCACATATGTACACCCATATCTACACAAGCACAAGTGCGCGCGCACGTGCGCGCGCGCGCACACACACACACACACACAGAGTTTGGCCAGGTATGGTAGCAGGTAGCGAGCCTGGAACAAAGAGATCTTGAACTCAAGATGGATAATGAGATCTTGACAAGGGGGAAAGGGAGGCAAGCCAGGAGGGAAGAAAGAGGAGAAGGGGGAGGAAAAGATGGGAGGGGAGAAAGGAGGAGGAAGAAAATGTGACCCCTGAAAAGAGGGTGAACTCAAACAACTCCCTGGTCATGAGGAACCTGTAGTTTAGTTACTGCAGTGAGGAAAGAAAACCAGAGGCAGCTGTACAGCGATGTAGGAAAATGGGTGTTCTTTACACCGAGCCCTTTCCGGAATTGCTGCATTCCACTTCACGGCTGTAAACTGCTCTGTGCCTCTAAGAATGGTAAACTCCCTTCTATAGCCCTAAAGTACAAAAGAGTCCCGAGAACATTTCGTCTGCTTCACGTGTTAAGGTGACTGCCTATTAGTGGCAGTCTTTGTGCTATGGCCTCGCCTGGGGACACCTCTTCAGGGAGCCCACACTTTGTAATAATATTTTTACAGCAGTGCATCTCACAAAAAAAATTAATATGAGGTTGGTTTATTTTGCAAACCATGTGCATATCCAATTTTCCCTCCGTTTCACAATCCACAACACATCTGTTATTTCAATGATAACAGCTGTTCTGCTGAAATTGTAATAACTTGTGAGTTAACTATATTCAAAACTTTAGAGTTACACACGTTCCAATAACTTAATCCCCTACCATTATCTCTTCAAATTGATTTAGCCCTGCAGAAGTTGGAGAAAATCAAATATTCATTGTGTTTGCTTCGTGCATATATACAAAAATCACATCATGATTTATCTCTCCTGGTATTAATCCCGTCTTCCCTGGAAAGATGGGGTAAAAATCCTAACAGCATCAACAGTCCCTTCCCTCTTTACTCATGAAGATAAATTTCATAGCCAATTCAGGCTTATTACATGTACGTCGGTATACGAGCATTTTTTATTATTTGTAGATCTGCTTTTTCAGCCATTTACCATTTAAAAAAATGGCCTTTACTCTCATCTCTGGGGCATAAGCCTACCCCCATTTGGCCATTTTTTCTTTTAAGGGGGTGATTCTCTTCCCCCCAAATCAGCCACCATTTTCCTTTCAGAAGTCTCTCTATCGCTGTCTCTGTCTCTTTCTCTGTCTGTCTCTCTGTCTGTCTGTCTGTCTGTCTGTCTGTCTCTCTCTCTCTCTCTCTCTCTCTCTCTCTCTCTCTCTCTCTCACACACACACACACACACACACACACACACACACTCCTTATAAATACATCCCCAAAAGCCAAGCCAAACATACCCTGTGCCAAGATGCGTGGGTTTCAATACAAATCTCTCAGTAGAGTATGCAGGGGGAGGGCAGAGCATGTGTTAAAGCAGGAGGCAGTCAGCATCTTCTAGTACTTTCCATGCTGGTACAGAGTAGACGTATTAAGCCACAACAGTGAGTGAAAGGCCTCTGGGTTTCCTGACTAGGAGCCAAAAGTGGCTTGAAGAAGGGTGGGGCTGGGGCCAAGAGAAGCCCTAAAAGAACCAGCATAGGGCTGGTACAAAGACTTTTGCCCTCCAGGAATGCAGTGTGATGCGTCTAACACAGCCAAGGCTCAGAGGTGACTTAGGAAGACGTCAAGGAAGGCGGGCAGCACCAGGGTATGATCTGCTGCAAGAGCAAGTCCACATGCTTTGCCAACCCTTCCCCTTTGAGCCTCTGCATTAAATACATGGAAACACTGTTCTCCTCACGTGCATGGCACTAAGCACAGGCTAGCAGGACACGAGGGCTGAGATGCCAGGAACCTGGGTTTGAAACCCAGTGCTGCCGCTTCCAGCCTGGTAGGTCTTTGCACTACTCTGGACTCTGGTTCCCTCCCTCCTCTATGAACTGGGTAGAGCAGCAGATCTGACTGCATTGGGTTGTCACACGGGTTACAGCAGATTAAATAGCAAGGACCTTAGAGGAAGACAGAGCGTCTAGTACCTACTATTAACACTGGGGCCACATCACCCTGTCTATGCTGGTCCTAAAGGTTAGAATATTTGCAGCCCACTGATGAACTCTCTGGTCACCAATTCCTTCCCCAAGTTGCCCCTGACCTTTGTGCCCTCAACCCCTTGCTTATCTCTCCTTCTGTCAAGTGTTATGTGTTAGGTGAAAACTCTGTGTTGGAGATTTAATCATGTATTCTATCTTTTGAATATTTCCCATTTCTCAATATATTATTGTAACACTTTTAATTTTTGGTTTTTTGAGACAGGGTTTCTCTGTAGTCTTTTGGAGCCTGTCCTGGAACTAGCTCTTGTAGACGAGGATGGCCTCAAACTCACAGAGGTCCGCCTGCCTCTGCCTCCCGAGTGCTGGGATTAAAGGCATGTACCACGACCACCCAGCAATAACACTTTTATATACAATACAATGTATAACACTTTTATATCCATGCAATGGTAGTCTTTGTTAGTCTTGCTAACTATACAATGAATGGCTGACGGATGGAAAGAGACCATTCCCTGTGTTTACCACTGGCGCCTCTCTGTTGGCATCATGTCACTGTTAATGACAGGTCAGTAAACATTTCTCCCAATGTTATAAAATTCCCTCAGCTGCTATACAATCTTTATAGAGTGTGACGGGCTACATACAATTCCTAAAGACAATAGAAAATAAGACAAACTATGTGTGCTATGTGGGAGGCAAAGTATTAAGGCTTGGAAGAAAATAGAAGCAAGAGGAAAGGTGATTAGATGGGTGTTGGCAAAGAAATCCTCCTGAAAGCAGAAAGGACTCTTAAGAACATCAAGCTTAATTCCAAATGTGTCAGTGTTCAAAAGTCCGACTTGCTTGAGGACAATAAAGACTTATTTGGGGAGCTGGTACCTTCCCTAGACACATGTACCATGCTTTGTCTAATGTCTGTGAGGCTGCAAAGGATGGTTCTTTGCTATTGAAGTACAATATGCGACTAAGAAAGAATGGCCAGAGAGCACCAACAAAGAGGCAGAGAGGAACAGGGATAGTCGGGAAATTTGTAACATAAAATAAAAGTGATGTGGAGGAGATGGCTCAATCAGCAAAAGGGCTTGCCTTGCAAACACAAGGACTTGAATTTGATACCCAGTATGCCCCTTTTAGCATCATTCTCTCACGCACCATCACATCCCGGCTAGATGTAGTCTCAAAGCCCACATACATGGACAAGTGCTTGTGGCTAACAAAGATGCATATAATGAACAGTACCCCCAATTCATCTTTGGGACCTGAAACACACCAGGTGCTTCTCCTTGCAATAGCAACGGTGATCAGCGTCCTTGGGGTCCAATCTAGGGAAGGTTGGAGGAATGATAGGAAGGCCTAACTCTATGGTGGAAATACTTAGAGGAACAGACGTCAGGGATGCATGGGGACAAGTCAGTCAACCCTGGAGAAGCCAGGGAAAGGTCCCCTGAGTGTAAAATTATCGAACTAACATCCTTGAAGCAGGATGCAGGTTAGCTGGGCAAGGGGGAGGGCAAATTCTTTCCAGAGAGCAGGTTGGCATGTTCAAAGAGGCTGAAAGAGGGAAAACGTGCAGCATTCTGTGACTTGTAGGTGATGCCGATCAGAAACACACGTGGATGGCCAGTCTGAGATAAAAGACACAGCCACAGCGGGCCATGCAAAGCACTTTAGTCTCAACCACTGTGGACTTGGGCCTTAGGAACTAACTGTCAATGTTCTAAGTCCAGAGTGGATAAGATCAAGAGGCTTTAGGGAGATCCTTCTGGGTGCAGTGGACCTAAGTTGGGTGCAGTGAACCTAAGCTGGAGGAGAACTAGGAAAAAGCAGTCAGTCAGCTACACAGCCGTTGCATAGCTATGGTAGCCCGAGCTGCCGTAGAAGAGACAGATGGGGGTGGACAGGTAGCATTGCAGATCTCGTGGGGGAAAGGATGGGTAGAAAGTCAATTTTGGGTAACAGGAAGGACAGCGGCTCCTTTAGCTGAGATGGGGACCTAAAGAGAGAAACAGGCTCTAAATATGAGTCCAATAATGCAAATGGAAGTATCATTCAGCTAGGCCTGGACTCGGGGAAAGCAAAAGGCATTTTGAGCAGCTCGGCTTGCGCTGTCTCCCTGATGACACTGTGCCACCAGGCAGGCGGGAACTGTGTCTTCCGATGACACTGCTGGAGTCCCTGCTCTGCGTGTGAAATGGACTGTGGCTTTCTCTCCTTCAAGCGTCGTGATTTCGCCACATTAAATAGTGAGTGGGGGCAGATCGCTCCTCATCTGGCTGTTGGCCTGCTTTTATCCCAAAGCCACATCGTTCCCAAATGCTGGCTCCCCTACCCAAGACTGCCCTTAAGTTTCATCAGCCAAAAGTGGGCACACAGCCAAGCTTGAGCAGGTTCTTCTCTGGGAAAGCGGATGCGGGTGCCACAATTGTCTGTGGTGAGTCACAGTCCAGACCCTGAAACTGAAAGGGGAGTTGTTTCCCTGAGCTTATTGATGCCCTAGAATATCTGCACAGAATGTCTATGCAGGCTTAGTTAGGCACACTATGGTAGCTTTAAATCACAGTATATTGCGTCTTCTTGCAGCTTGCTCAATGCAAGATGGCCCGCTACCACCCTGCCAGGGGCCAGGCTGAAGAAAGCACCATCTACACCAGTGCATCCTTGGTTACACTAGTAGGGACAGAACATTCTAGAGGTCTCACATTGGCCACTACACACAGACGACAGGGCCTAGGATATAGCTTAGTTGGTAGAAGCCTTTTCTAACATGCACAACACCATGGGTTCAATCCCCAGCACTGCATAAACCCAGCTTGGTGGCACACGCCTGTGATCTCAGCACTTGGCGCGGTGGAAGTAGTTGGAGCAGAAGTTCTGTCAAAACCAAAAGTAAATACACATAAATAAATAAAGCAAATAAATATGGGCTATCTGTAAAGGCCAGAAGTGGTCACCCGCCTTCACTCTACCACCAGGAGGGCAGGAATGAGAATCCTCCAATGACAATACTGAACGGAGGGCGAGATATTTCCCAGCAGCCTTAGCAGCCACCTCATCACAATCTCTGGTGAATCCAGGGATTAGGCTGCAGAGGAAGTCTACCGTCTCCCGGGATAGCCCATTTCCTCCTTGCTCATTCTCAGCCGACAAACAATCCATCTTTCTAATGAATTAGACGTGCCCTCCTCAGCATCTGTCCCTCGTTCTACACCCTCACCCAGCAATGTTTTTCATCTTTCCCGTGACAGACTTCCGACGAGTCAAAGATAATTATCACACCCTCCCAGGTCCTCCGTTTAACAAATTGAATAAAAATTTCAATTAGTAGTTCAAGTTTTCAAGCCCCGAGAAAATATAGCGACACGAAATTGCAAGTCTGGGAAGAGGACCGCCATTTGATCTAGCTTCAGAGCTGGAGATACAAACTGACACATTAGATGAGACAAAGATAATGGATTGGGAGGCAGGCTCCCGTCCGAAACTCAGGACGGAGGACCAAATAACATAGGATGTCTTTTTCTCTTTTGACTCCGATTAAATGTGAAATTTTCATTCTCCAGTTGCCACTTCGCTTCCAGTCCGGTAGACTAAAGACGTCCGTGAGCTGAGTCACCTTCTTTGACTGCTGGAGGTGGCACCAGCAAAGACACAAAGGGAGCTCAGAATCCCTCTGATTCTACTAATTGAGTCATCTTATGTTTAGACAAGTGTTATTTGAGGCTAAATTACAGAGTCTTAATTCAGACAGAGACTCTCAGAATCTGCGACTAATGAATCTTTCTTTCTCCAGAAGTGTTTCTTAATACAGCCACTTAACTAAGGAGACAGAAAAGACAACAGTCCCGGACTTTCCTTCTTCCTGGGCTGTGCTGCTGAATTGTGGGTTAATTGCATAACAAGGCGGCCAGTTAACACCTGCTGTAGATTTACATCCTTGCAGCCCTGTAGCATCTCTCCCACCTGATACTGACTTTGTTAAAACCAGGATGTTTTGAGCAGGACTGAAGGTCAGCCCCATTTGTCAAAGCAGGGACAGTCCCTTTGTCTAAGACAGCCTTATCTGGGCTGTGGAGCTGCTCAAGGACATCATCTGCCTTCCAATCAGCACAGCCTTGAGAAAGTTGAGCTGGGAGAACAGCGGCTCTCCTGACTCATTTATTTCTAGCAAATACTCTTGCCTTATTAGTAGGCCAGACTCTACAGGCTGCTGATAAAGGCAACTATCGTTTGCAAGGACCTGGGAGTATAGACTCCTCTAAGCTTAACTGCACCAGAAGTAATTTCAATGGGTCTTGCTTGAACTCTTATCGTCAGAGTAGTGATGGGCTAGGGTGCTAGTGAGGTCAGGGAATGGCATGTGTGGTCATGGATATGGGTGCAGGGGATACTGGCTAACATCTACCAGAGAACACAATTAGCAAATTCATTGATTTGGTAAGTATTTATCAAGCCTAATCTCCCATCGAACCTTGATGGACACAAGAATTATTGTAAAGAAACAAGGACTGAACAATTCCTTGTTCTCCTGCGGTTCATATTCTTGTGTGAGTGCCAATCACACAATCACATCAATTGTAATACTTAGACTGTACCTAAGAAGGACCTGGCTGTGTTCTCCACTCCTCCCAGCTCATCCTTACAACTGCTATACGGAGGGAGAGATTACTGTCCTCATTCCTGCTGACAGATGAGAAAACGGAGGCCAAAGAGAGGGAGTCACTTGCCTAGAATCTGTAGCCAGTAAGAGGCAAAGGCAAGAGGAGAAGGGGACAGACAAGGTCCCAGTGTCACACTGCCTCTCTGGGAACACAGAAATCTTTCAGAGGCTTTTGGGAACACCATCCCCAGCAGTGTAACAGTCACCCCTTCTGGCGATGCCCTCAAGCCTGTTCTCCACCATCTTTGAACATCCTGTTTTAACATTTCTGAAATCGGGGTACATCCTAAAGTCAAAAAGCTTAAGAGGTAGGATTGTGTTGAGCTGTTTCTCTTACAGATAGCAAACATAGTGAGACTATCTAAAGGGACAGGGGCTTTAAGTCAGTTGGGGGAGCACTAACCTAGCATGTAGGAGACCCGGGATTTAATTTCCAGCACTGTATAAACTTGTCAGGGTAGCACACGCCTGTGATCCCCATATTCCATTGAAAATGGAGAGGTCAAAAGTTCAAGGTCAGGGTTTGAGAGATGGTTCTGTGGTTAAGATTGTATACTGCTCTTTCAGAGGACCTGAGTTCCATTCCCAGCACACACATTGGGTGACTCACAACTGCCTTTATCTACAGTCTCAGAAGATCTAGTACCTTTTTTGGCCTCTTCAGGCACCTGCACTCATGTGCACATACCCACACAGAGATATACACATATATATAATTAAAATTTTTAATTAAGAAAAGGAAGAATTAGAAGATTATCTTCAGCTACGCAGTGAGTTGGAGGCCAGCCTGAGCTACCTAAGCCTCTGTGTCAGACACAATGGAAAATGAGGCTTGCTGCTGGCTCTGCCCACCACACTGGCCAAGTACAGACTCAGGACGGGGCAGCTATTTGACAACTGAGCCATTACTTTAAAAGTTATCAACTAAAAAAGGGAGAAATCCAGACAACTGGACAGCAGTTCACACTCAGAGCTGCATGGCCTCCGGGAAATGTCAGTCCACACTGAAGAAGAAACTGAGACCCAGCAATGGCTTTTCCCTTGGTGTCATTCTGAATAGTGCTTGACAGAGGTTGATTGGCCCTGCTTATCTGACTGTGCCTACCCTGGCTGGTTTCTGCTGCGTTTTGCTCTTCCCAACCAGACTTCCTTAAAGCAACCAAACTGCAAGAACCTAAAGCCATAGGCAGCCTGCTTATTGCTCCTGTTATTAAGTCAAATCCTTTATTCCAACAACAACAAAACAAATCTTCTGCCTTCAACCAAGGCATTCGTAACAATAAAGAAACACATTATTTCCTGCAAGACAAGAATCCTCATTTTCCGTCTTCACCGGGACTGAGTTTTACTCTAAATCTTTGGATGTGGCTCCCTCTGCCTCCCTTGAACCAGAAGGTCTGATTCTTCCTGACCAATCAACAGTGGTGCTTAATCCAGAAATTTACAAATGGTTTTTTGGGCTCTGCCCAGAACCCAGCAGTTTTTTGAACCATAAGTTATACTCTTTCTCTCTCTCTCTCTCTCTCTCTCTCTCTCTCTCTCTCTCTCTCTCTCTCTCTCTCCCCCCCCACCACCACCAAACCAAGAGGGCAGGCATTTGGGGGACTTGAGTTGCGCCTTCCATTAGGACGTTGCCTGCCAGTATCATCCCTAAACGTAGTCATCACGCCAGTGCAGACCATACTCCGGAAGGCTGTGCAGTACCGAGAGCCTTTTCAGCTGCTTAAGTCACAGGAATTTTAACTAAATTTGCCACATCACTCCTTGTGAACACGGTGCTTTTGAAGCCAGAGCTCCTGAAACAGGGTTTGGATGAGATGGGAAAACGTCACTTTTACATGGGGATAAAGATGTTGTCGGCACCTGGGGAGACAGAGAACAAATGGAAGCTGCCACTTATGGGTGCCTGCACAGTCCATTTCTGCACAGGGCTATTTCCTTCAGGTGTACTTTGTTTTGCCTATCAGCTCTGGGCATGGAATAACTAAGAAGCATCTAATGTGTCAGATCCACATTCTGAAGTGTGTTATTTCCCTACATATAAGGCACTAATGGTTCTTGAACACACAGTAGGACATGCCAAGTAAATAAACAATTCAAATCTACTCGGATCCGAAAAGAGTTCCCCAGCATCCGTTCCAAATTCCTTCTCTTATTCTTTGGGCTTCTCCTCTGAGCCTTCCGTGGAGTCCTTAATTTCCATGTAGCTCGCATCAGCTGTTGAGATGCTTTAAATATAAATTCTGTTTGCATATTTCAGTATGCTTTCTTATTTATGTTATATGTTTAGGGTACTTTCGTTCATGTTATCTCACCATGGCTTCCCATACAAAACAGACTGGTTGGTGTGTTCAGGAGCCCTCGTGGGCTCACTGTTTTAGGGCTCCTCTGACAGCACTCACAATTAACTCCTGAAAGTGCTTTTCGCATGACCATGCCTTTCTCAAAAGACATCATTGTAGGGTTGTGGGATTGTGCAATAGTGGAAGGACTTGCTTTGCAAAGGCAAAGATCTGAGTTCAAGCCCCAGAACCCCCTTAGAACTGCCAGGCTTAGTGGTATGTGTGCTTGTAATCCCAGTGCCGGGGAAACAGAGGCAGGAGGACCCCTGGGGCTTCCTGGCCAGCCAGTCTAGCTAGTGAGCTCCAGGTTCAGACCTACACTAAGATGAATTAAATTCCTAATATTTAATACCTGAGGCTGTTCTCAAGCCTCCACATGCACACACACTTAAACTTGCAGATGTATGTGCATATACATACAATACACACATACATACAATAAACATACACACATATACATAAAACTGCACTTTTGCCAATAAAAACAATTTTGAGATCCAGGTGTGGATCTCAAACTTCGGAGGCTGAGGCAAGAGAATTGCCAGTTTGAGTCCAACCTGGGCTAAGTTTATGCCAGCCTAGGCTACATAGTAAAACACTGTCTCGGTAACATTATTACTAATTATGACAATAACTATGGTGGTGGCAAATGTTTATGTTCCCAGGACCCAAGAGGCAAGGCCAATTGGGGCAGAAATTGAAAGTTGATCTTGGTTTCATAATGAGTTCAAGGCCACCCTAGGGTACGTGAGCCTGGTTTAAAAAGGAAAAGAAAAATCTTTTTAAATTTCTCACCTGTACAAAACTTATTGTTTTATGATCAAAGACCCTCATCCTTTGCATGTGGAAGGTTAAGATGGCTGTCAACTCCAGGTGGAGAGTCTTTAAACACCAGGTAATCTTTTGTCTGAGGCAAATATATGAGTGCACGAGGATTTGGGGAGACTGCCTCTCTCCCAAGGCAGGTGGGTATGACCAATCACACACTGCCAAGTGTGCAAATGCTAATGGAATCCTTCAGCCCACAGTTTCCAAACACTATTTCTCTGAGAGTTAGCCCAGGAGAGTATGTTAGCAGTAGCCTGAGACAAACAGAGGTCTGGCCTTCAGGCTATTTGTAGATTGCTTGTGTGTGGGTTAGAAAACACTAGATTTGAGCAGCATACAAAATAAACATCTCCTTAGCACCTGAAAATGATCCAAGAGCATTTTCAGAGTCTCGAAATTAAAATACACCAAACTTGACATTGATTCAGTTGAGAATAAGGAGAAAAATCTTCATTGTATTCTTTAAGAAAATATGGTTTTGTTATTTCCAAGAAGTGTAGAAATAAAACAGAAACTCTAAATGAGTGTAGCCACATCAAGAGTTTTGGGAAACATCTTAAAAATCTGCTAAGATGCAGCCAAGAATATTAAAGAATGGTTCAATTCCCAAACACTACACACACACACACACACACACACACACACACTAAGGTCTTCTGAGTAGAGAAAGCAGTGAGTGTATATGAGACATGTTATATCTGGCCTAAGAGACACATCTTGGGTGAGGGAATGCTAAGATGGTGAGACCTGATGTTGACCCCTAGGCCAAAGGAGATCTTGGGATGAGATCAAGTAGAACTCTAATGTGAAAAAAAGAGAATGGCTAATTTTTTTGGTTCTGTAACATTTATTGTTTTGGACCCAGGGCCTCACTATGCATCTCAGACAAATCTCGAACTCATGAGCAATCTCCTCAGCCTCGAGTGTTGGGACTACATACATACATACATACATACATACATACATACATACATACACCTCCACCACTGTATCTGCCCCGTTTCTGTAATCTTTGAGCTCAGACAGCCTTCATCTCAGCGTTTTCTACTCAGTCACTCAGTCACAGTTTGGCTACCTCATGTTTTATGGCATATTGACTATTAATCCCTTCCATATTCCATGATGCTAGGAATATGGGAAGTCTTTTGCGTTTTTAAAATTCTTTGCTGTTGCTAAGAAAAAAAAAATTTAACCAGGATGGGGACTTGGCACAGTTGGGTAGGGTGCTTGTCTTAAGTTGCAAAACATCCTGGGTTCAATTCCTAAGGCTACATAAACCAAGCATAGTTGTATAAGTCTGTATTCCTAGCACTAGTAGGTAGAGGCAAGGAATCAGAAGTCAAAGTTACCCTTGGCTATGTGGTGAGTTCATGAGATCCATGAGACCTACATGGTGGTGGTAGGAGGGTCCTGCCAGCACCTGCATAGATATTCAGAAATTATAGGAATTTGAATAGTCATAAAATTACAATCTGTAAAACGACAAACTCCTGTCCATTGCTTTACCCACAGCAGTTAAATCTTAAAACAAAACATCGCATCACCGTCTCTAAGACAATGCACCATCAATCAATGACCCTGAGACCCGAATCAAGATGGTCAGTAGTGATAAAAAAAGAAAATGCAATATACTTGCCACTCAAAGGCTACCATGTCAATCAATGCATGCCATAACGAAATCCACACAAGGAAGGAATCAATATTTCCAAATAGAAAAAAAAAATCTTCCGATACTAAATCTGCACAGAGAATTCCTCTTGCCTTTTCTAAATTCTTCCTAGAAAGAATTTTTCAAATTATCATGCTAAATTCAGAATTCAAATTTAAATGCCAGCTTATGCTTTTTTGAGAAAATATATTTTCATAGAAGTATTAGTTATATACATACATATTTCACAGTCGTAGTCCTTGCTATTTTAGTTGCTCACATATGATTTTGGCTTTTATTAAGGAGTGTGAGGAAGAACAGCAGTTGTATTTAGCTAACCAACATTCAATAATGTGTCAAAGGCAATCAGATATGCACACATGAAACTTTTGCTTGTACCACACTGCACGTGACTAGCCTTCCACTGTGAGTGAGATGCCAAGTCTACCGTGAGCTGAATACGGTATGTGAGGGGCGCCCCTGGCAGAGGACTCAGCACAGCACTGTCGTCCCTTAGAGAAGGAAAGGACAGAGTGATCGCCATCAGCACCTAGCTTGCTGGTCAAGGCGGGATTTAGCATCACAGGGAAGGGAAGCGAGATTCAGTATCACAAGGGAGGGAAATGATGCTCGAGAACTATGAAGACTATGAAGTCTTGATCTGGAGAGGTGTCAGTTGTGATTCTAGGCCAATGAACTGTGCTGATTTTACAGACAGGATTGTGAAGCATGCTGATCTCAGAGACAGTTGCATTGATCTCAGAGACATTTGATTTTTGAGGTCACAGAGGTGGGAGCTAAACACAGAAAAGAACCCCAGAAATCTACATAACTATTCCTTTAATTCCTATGTAGACCAATATTTTATATATCTCAGGCCTTTCTTGAAGACGAATCTGTCCAGGAAATATGATTTAAATGGAAGTTATAGGAATTGCCTGATGGAAAGGGGAAAACCCAAAGTTTGGAGACCTGCAGAACACTTCCAGATGTTCAACCCAGAACAGCTAATATTTCTAATCAACCTTTACTAATAAAGACCACAAGTGTTAAAACATAAATACACTGCCAAATCCGTTTAGAGAGAGAGAAATACAATCACTAAACATCCATTATACAATCGAAAAAATTAGACTTATAAAGAGGCAAGAAGTGATTGATTAAAAAGGGAGAAAAATATAAATAGAAACATATCCAATGAGGCCAGAGAAGCTAAAATTAGCAGAGAGCATTCAAAACAGTTTTTATGGTAAAAAGACTTTTTGAAAAGATAGACATAATGAATAAGCATGTGAGAATCTAAATAAATGAGAGAAAAGTGTTATTTTTAAATCCTAGATACACTAGGACTAAAAATTCTACTAACTGAATGGAAATTTTCTACCAAGTAAAGTCACAAATGCATTAGATTCTCCAAAAGAAAATGACCTTGAAGCCAAAGGAACAGAAAAGATCGTATCTGGGATGGAGGGAGGCTGAAGAGAAAATGAGCAAGGTCTGGTGACATACAGGAAACACTAAGCTCCTGTTCAAAGGATTGGGATACAGAAGCAGAGGAGAAAAGATGAGCGCTGGAAGATATCTGAAGAAATAACTTTTAAAGCAACAACATTCTTCAGCTAAATAACTTTTTATTGGTTGAGAGTATAAGTCAGTGCACAGAAAAAGTCCAAGAAACTCAAGTGGCATCCAGACAGGCAAAAATAAAGATAAGTGACTATTTGAAGGAAAGCGCACTTTACCACAGGGAGAAACAAGAGAATAGTTATTAAAGAAATGAGAAGTCAAATATACCAATCACCACACAAAGGATAGAATTAAGTAAGTGGTGTGTGTGATCACAATAATATTCATTATAAGTGAAGTGCTATAGTATTAATTCATGGTGTATTGTAAAAAGTACAGTACATATATTCAGAGCCTTGGAACAACCTTAAGAAAAAACAGAATAAACAGCAGAGCTGAAAGGCCCCGTGGAAGATGAAATGAAATACTCAAATGCAGTCATGTGATCAAAAATATGACAAGATTAAAAGGTACAACAAACAAGAAGAATGAAAAACAATTAGCAAAATGGTAGACACAACCAATTGCATCAATAATTCATTAACCATAAATGGATTAAGATCTTAATTAAAAGATGGAGAATGTCAGACTAGAGAAAGTCAAAATCAAACTGTGATACAGATAAAAAGACATAGAAGTTGGACGTCAAAGACAAAATGGAGGGCTGGAGAGATGGCCTATTAGAGAAAGTACTTGTTGAAGTTTGGATCCTCCGCATCCATATAAAGGTAGGGTGAAGACAGAAGCCCACCTGAAATTCTAGCACTTAGAAGGCAGAGACAAGAGGTTCCCCACAGAGGAAGCTAGTCAACCAAACTAGCTATATCAACTTTTTACTAGCCAATAAGGTGTAAGGCAATGAAGGAAGACCCTTGCCACAGTTTCAGGCCTCAATAGGCATGCTCATCCAGGAGAAAAATCCACCTTCACACTAACACATGCCCACACCCACGCTGTCCTGGTTTGCTTTCTGCTGTTGCAGTGTTAAACACCATTATCAGAAGTGACCTGGGGAGGAAAGAGTATAATTCTTCTTACACTTTATAGTCCATCATCAAGAAAAGGCAGGGCAGGAACTCCAGGTTGGTACCTGGATGTTAGAACCGAGGCACAGACAATGAAGGAAAAGCACTACTTACTGGTTTACTTTCTTACACAAGCCAGGATTACCATCCCAAGGATGGCCCATCCACGGTGACTATGCCCTCCTACATCAAAAAGCAATTACAAAAATTACAGATGTGTCCACAGACAAATCCCATGGCAGCAACTCTTCAAATGAGGGCCCCTCTTCCTAGGCGAGTCAAGTTGGCAATTCACACCGACACATACAGGTGCAGACTTTCCACATACACCCAGAGAAAAAAGACAGACATGTTACCCTGAGGAAGACCTAGTCTTAGGTGGGTTTATTAATAGCAACAAAGCCCTCAAAAAAAGGACCAAAGATAAAAAGAGATATCTTGTGAAGATGAAGATGTCAATTTAGGGAAAAGAGCTAACAATCCAAGTATGCATAGTTTCAAAAGAACTTTCAGATTCATGGAGCATAAACTGAAGGGGAGATAGACCAAGTGAAAGCCACAGGGTTGGAGTCAATAGGACACATAAACAAAGACCAGTAAGAACAGAATCTGGGCAGATCACATGACTTAATCTGACATTTCCAGAAGTTCATTTCCATGCAACAGCAGAGCATACTTCTCTCGGGTATCCGTGTAGACAGAATTTGCTGAAATCAACCACAGACTAAGGTAGAAAACACAGCTCCAAGAAGACTGGAATCAGAGGCTAGCCTCCAGCCACAATAGGCCTGCATAGAAAACAGTAATAAGATGGATGGAAAAACCCAAAATATTTGGACATTAAGCACTTTTAAAAGCCAAAGAAGAAATCCCCAGGAAAGCAGGGAAATGCTCAGAACTCGGTGATAATGAAGTTGCATCAGGAGAAAATGTGGGATGCCGAGGAGCCATTGCCAGGAGGTGGGTTCATAGCTCCAGCTGCTCTGTCTGCAGAGGAAAAGCCATAAAAGCACTGGTCTGAATTTCCTCCCTGAGAAGATGAGCTAAGAAGAGAAACTTGAATCCCATATGAGTAAAATGTTGAATAGAGAGAACTAAGTCAGTAAAACAAAAAGAAGAGATGAAATAAATATAAACAAAAAGTTCTTTGAGAAAAAAAAATGTCACAAACCCTCTGGTTGCATTTATCAAAACTCTAAAACTAGCAGAAACTGATGGTGTAGGCCTGTGGTCCTAGCTACTCAGAGCGCTGAGGCAGAAGAATCACAAGCCTGGGCAGTTCTCTTAGTCTGCTTTCTGAGGCTGCGGTAAAGCACTGTGAACAAAAGCAAGCTGGAGAGGAAAGGGTTTATTTCAATTTACAGGGACAATCCCTTATGAAGGGAAGTCAGGACAGGAAGTCAGGGCAGGAATACAGAGACCTTGGAGGAGCACTGGCTTGCTCATCACGGCTTGCTCAGCAGGTTTTCTCATAGCACCCAGGACCACCTGCCCAGGGATGGCACCTCCCACAGTCAGCTGGACCTTCCTACACCCACCATTAATCAAGACAATACCCACAGACTTGCCAACAGGCCAGTTTTGTGGGAGCATTTTCTCAATTCAGAGTCCTTCTTCTCAGATATGTCTAGGTTAGTGTCAAGTTGACAAAAACCAGCCAGTTTTGCAGTTTAGTTAGAGTGTTTCAACATAAAAAAATGAGAGGGTTGGGGATGTAGCTCAGTGGTAGAGTACTTGCCTTGTATACACAAAGCCCTAGCTTCTTACACAGTACTGCAAAACATAGATAAATAAATCATTACACTTACACATGCCACACACACGCACACATATTACCTTCATCTATAATGAAAGGACATCACTAAAGACCACATCATACAATGTTGCCAAGAAAGATTACAAATAATTCTATGCCGATAAGAGGGCAATAAATCTGATGAGATGCATAGATTTGTTGAAAGACAACATCACCACAAACTGACGAGGAAGATGGAGGCAAAGATGAACAGCCGTCCTTGGCAGAAGAAAGAGCTAACAATCTGAACTCTTTTACAGGGGAAATTTCAACACCAGATGATTTTTGAGGTTAATTTTGTCAAAAATTGAAAGAATACCAATTGGATGTAAATTATTTCCACAAATAGAGAAGGTCTCACAATTTACAAATTATTCAATGAGTTTACAAACCTTGCTATCCAAACATGAGTTTTTAGGAAAAGCACACTCCAGCATACTTTGTAAAGAAAACAAAATCTTTAGAAAAAAATTCTAAGCATTCAAATCCAGAGGCTGAAGATATGGTTCAGAGGTTAAGATTCCTACTCTTGCAAAGAACTGGGGTTTGAGTCCCAGCACCCACATCAGACAGTTCATAATTGCCTGTCACTTTAGAGTCAGGGGTCCAGCGCCCTCTTCTGGCTTCCATGGGCACTGCACTGTTCATAGCCCACCCCTCCCACCCCCATTTTAAAAAACTTTAGTTTGCATTTCCCTGAATGCTAAGGAGGTTGAGCATGACCTTAAGTGTCTTTTGGCCATTTGAACTTCTTCTGTTGAGAATTCTCTGTTCAGATCAGTGCCCCATTTTTTAATTGGGTTAATTAGCATTTTAAAGTCTAGTTTCTTGAGTTCTTTATATATTTTGGAGATCAGACCTTTGTCTGTTGCAGGGTTGGTGAAGATCTTCTCCCAGTCAGTGGGTTGCCTTTTTGTCCTAGTGACAGTGTCCTTTGCTTTACAGAAGCTTCTCAGTTTAAGTAGGTCCCATTTATTCAATGTTGCCCTTAATGTCTGTGCTGCTGGGGTTATACGTAGGAAGCGATCTCCTGTGCCCATCTGTTGTAGGGTACCTCCCAATTTCTCTTCTATCAGGTTCGGTGTGCTTGGTACTGGACTGAGCTCCCAAAGTCCCAATGAGGAACAGAAGGAGGGAGAAGATGAGCAAGGAAGTCAGGACCAAGAGGGGTGCACCCACCCATGGAGACAGTGGGGCTGATCTATTGAGAGCTCACCAAGGCCAGCTGGACTGAGACTGAAAAAGCAGGGGATAAAACCGGACTCTCTGAACATGGCGAACAATGAGGGCTGATGAGAAGCCAAGGACAATGGCACTGGGTTTTGATTCTACTTCATGTTCTGGCTGTGTGGGAGCCTAGCCAGTTTGGATGTTCACCTTCCTAGACCAGGATGGAAGGGGGAGGACTTTGGACTTTCCACAGGGCAAGGAACCCTGACTGCTCTTCAGACTTAAGAGGGAGGGGGAGAGGGAGAGGAGTGGGGGGGTGAGAGGCTGGGAGGAGGCGGAAATTGTTTTTTTCTCAATAAAACAAAAAGAAAGTTAAAAAAAACTTTAAAAGGGGGAATTAAAGTCAGAATTATATGACAAGATTAATATTTCAGGACAAGTAGAGTTGGCTTTATATAAACCAGGTAAGAAAGTTTGACATTTGAATAGAAAAAAAACAATAAAAAACTTATTTTTCTTAATTATTCTCAGCAATTCTCTTTGATGCAATCCAGGATTTCATAGATTTCCCTGCAAAGATAGCACACATAATTCCTTGGATTTGTTCCTAAGTATCTCATCATGTTTGCTGCTGTTGCAAATGATACTGGTTTTAAATGTTTTCATTTTCCAATAGTGTCTCGCTACTGTTTAAAAACATAGCATTATTTTTTCACATTGACCAGGCAGCTATCAGTCTTGCACAATTCATGTATTAAGTCTACTATGTGACCCTGGCTTCCTAAGGCTTTCTATGAGGAAAACCATCTGCCAAGAGAAAGGATTTTGTGACTTCCTTTCCGGTTTTGTTCCTTTTAGTTTTTCTTCATCTTTTGTTCTAGAAATAAGCATGGTATTCAGCTAGAAGATTCCAAACTTACCACCACAGTTGAGGCTGGAACGTAATAATTCACCAGTTTCTGGCTAACAAAATGATGTGGGCCATGTGGCGACGTGTTTCATGTGGCTCACTGTCCTTAACAGCAGCAGCGCGGCCCATTTCCAAGGAAAGCAAAGATTTTCCCTGCCCTTAACCAGTGGCTTTGGTTTGTGGTTGCAAATACTTCTGATCTACAAATATGTGTTCCAAACTTCTAAAACATCAGCTTACAGATTCTGGCGGCTCCAGTTTGGAGGGTTTTGTCCATGTTCCCCATTTTATTCTCTCTCCCTCTCTACACTTTTCACCTTGGACTCTTTCTGTCAGTTTATCCTCCCCGCTCTTCCCCTGCCACGTCTATTCTGCTGCTGAGCTTTTCTTGGGAATTTTTTCATCCCTTTGGCCATTGTACTTTTCTGGTCTTAATCTTTCTTTTTTTCCTTTTTGTACATCTTTCATTTCTTTGCTGAGAATACTTGACCTCATTTCCTAAACCATGGCTTCAGTGGCTGCTTTCAACTCGAATATCGTTTCTACTATCGTTGGCTATCTTTTTCCTTGAGTCTTGGATCTTTCTTGGGTGTAGACTGTATCTTGAATATCTTTAGACTGTCCTTTGTGCTGGTCCTGTAGAAGCCCTCCAAAGAAAGCTGACGTTTGTCTACTTGCTTTAGTGACCCAGCAACTAGGTTAGGCACAGGCTGCAAGCTCAAATCTACTTTCTGCAGGCTATGCTTATAGGATGTGTTCAGACTTCAGCATTGGCTGTTCTGGTGGGTTCTTTACTTTCTGTGTGCCAGAATACTGAGGCTAGGACCACAGCCATCATCTACCTGCAGCTAAGGTCTCAAAGCCCACATCGTGATGTTTAAGATCAGATCCATACCTGTGTGGTTTGGAGTGGAACTTAGAAATTCATATACAACTTTGGACACTGTTCCTTTAATCTCCTCGGTTCTTTCAGTCTCTCTGGGTTTTCTCTTCTCATAGCTAAACTGAGAAACCAGGGGCTTTCATTACCATGACTAGCCCCAACCATTGGACCTATTAGCTATTAAGTGGTGGGGACAGAGGGAAGAAACAGAACCAGCGAGATTCAACCCCCTCCAGGAAAACAGATCACGAATGAACGATTGCCATCCTTGGACCTCCATGCACCTGTCAATTGCTGCCCTCTTTGGGCATCTAGGAAAAGGCACGGAGAATGGGAGAAGGATGGAGAGGCTGTATCTCTGCTGCTAGGACCAAAGGAAAGACATCACTAGGCTAGAGAAAGGTTCAACTAGTACAAAGACCCAATTCTGAGTTCAGATTTCCCAAACCCACATTTAATAAGCCAGTCTACAGCACATACTTGTCATTCCAGCTCCAAGGGTGAAGCCAGGAGGATATCTGGGCTTCTCCTAAATAATTAATCAACAAAGTTCAGACCATTGAGAGGCCCTGTCTCAGAAAACCCAGTGTTCCCTGCTGGACTTGAGGCTTTATTGAGTTCTAAGTATCCTAGAGGGAAAGAAACAGAGGGTCTTCCTCCCTCCCTGCTGCGGAAAGGAGATGGGCGCTTCCTCCCCTCCCTTCCTGGTCTACCTCGAGCCGTTGTTTCTCAGAGCTTGAAGATGTCCACTTTATTTCCAGCTCACACGGATTCAGTCCAGAACTCCACATAGCTTTTACTAGCAGAACCAGGGCAGAGGGTGCTGACCTGTCTCTCAGAGAGCCAGCAGTTACAACTCAATTTTTAAAAGTTCCCCTTATCAAACTGTTGAAAATCCTACTGAACACATGAACGTGCTATATCTCAAAGTTCAACCAAAAAGGAAAATAGAGTCTGCTTAGAATCACTGCCAGGTTATTCTATTGTATTTGATTTCTGTGTGTATGTGTGTATATCTGTGTGGAAGTATGTGCACATGAGTGCAGGGCCTGTGAAGGCCAGAGAGGGCATAAGATGCCCCAGAACTGGTGTTCTAGGAGTTTATGAGCTACCTGTTGTGGGTGTTGAGAACCAAACTCAGCTCCCCTGGAAGAGCAGTGCACAGGCTCTTAACCACCAAGGCAACTTTCCAGCCTAAATTTAGCTTTCAGAATGAAATGCAAGACCTGCTTTTTTATTTTAATGCAAAAACTCTGAGGAGCAGGTAAGCTGTTAGAAAAATTAAAGTCCACAAGTTTCAAGTTTACTGACCTATGCGAACATGACCTTTCTTAAGACTGCCAAACTTGAATGATGCTTTAAAATCAAACTAAAGCAGATGCTGAACTTAATAAAAGCTGCCATCATCACAGGGGACCAGCCAGGTCAAACACCTGCATTCCTCAGACACTTCCCTGTTTGTGTTGCTTTAATACACATAGTTGACTCTTGAGCTGGTAAAATATTTTGTTACTAAAATACCAACCAGTCTATCTATCACAGCCATTCTGAGGTTTCAATGGCAAAGGGAGTATTTGTAAAGGGGGTGGGAGTTAGGAAGCCAGGACCCTAGGATGGGATGTAATTTGTTGGAGCTGAGAATACTCACCCCATTTCAACCTCTCCCCCAACCCCATTACACAAAAATATACACACAGAGAAGGCCCACATTTTTAAAAACAAAATGAGTTTTATCAGTCACTGACTGTCAAAAAAAAAGAAAAACAAAAACCAAAAAACAAAAAAAAACACGCTATCTGAACTGAAACCAAATAGCTGTTTTCTCAAGTTGAACCAAATCAGTCATTCCTTTCAGCCAGGTCCTTGGCTCGACAAACACACAGCCCAGGGGACTTGGGGTTCAGGGCAACAACGATGTTCTAAACAAACTGCCTTCAAACCTAGGTGAAGAGGTCTCTGAAAGATTAATCATACGCTTCCCAATGAAAGTCCTGAGGTGGGAACCTTCAACGGGGAGAAGACACATTAGGAGGAAAATGACAGTCAAGCCGTATTACCAAAAAATGACACAAGTTGCGGGCTTTGTACTTGACAGAGATGAAGGTCACAGAATTAGATTTCCTCCACGCATCTCCATTCCGGTTGCTTCCTGTTCTTGTCTAAGCGCTGGGCCATGTGCTCTGGAAATGCTCTCCTGTGGATTTAAGACTTGAAATATGCCCCGTAGTTCTCAGAAGGACAGGGTCAAATACCTGGGAGGTAAACGCAGGCTCTTTCTTCACGTGTCACCCAGCCACGTCCCTCTGCTGGAAAATAAACTGGTTGGCTATCACTCTGTCCACCAGTGTGAAGTATGGATGCAGAGGAAGCATTTATCTTCCCTCCGACCTCTATTCAGGACATAGCCCGCTCTTCACATCAAAGTCACCTACTTACTCGCACACACTCCTTCAGAAGCCAGTGCCTTCTGCCTAATAGGGACAAAGTGTGTTCCGTCTGAAAGTAATCTTGGAGGATGCTCCAGTTAGCTTTTCCTCAAGGCTCGTGAACAAGAATGCACAATCCCTAACAGAATTAATCGAGTTTGCTCACAAGCGATCAAAGCTAGCTATAGTCCCATTTATATGACACATGTCAAGCTAAAGTCTAGTGCTAGTCCAGATGCTAATAAAATTCTGAATATTTGCAGTGGAATTAAATTATGCCCCACTTTCCCATCGCCCTCTGTTGAAACATCCTGCGGGTTAGAGTGTTTCTCTACTAGCCGTTCTGGAAGAACTTTGCACGAATGCACCAGTTTTCTCCCATAGCTGTGGGCCACTGCATGATTGCATCAGAGAAGATCTCTGTGTGCCTGGACCAAGGGAATAGCTTAAAGGCTGCTCGGCTGAGTAGCAGAGACAGAGGGAAGCTGAGAGACTTTGGGGGTAGAAGAGGTACCAAGGCTTGGGAATTCTCAAGACTCTCTGACAGCCCACTTTCAGAGAGTTCCTTCTGGCTGTGTGTTCAAGAATTCTGTCTGGTGGACAGTTCTATTTATCCACAGAGCCTTCGGTTCTGCTGTGTGAAAGCAATGGCTCTAAGGAAGCATGAAATACGCAAAACCTCATCTGACAACCACTTCAGATTGGAAATTCTGAAAGAGCTGTGTTCAAGGCATGCATGGGGCATCCCCTGTGGGAATACACAGAAGTGTTATTCCCAAACAGAAAGTGAAGGAAAGCCCACTAAATTTAACTGGGGTTGCCTGTATGAATGAAGCCAGGAGGATATTTACTCAAACAAGGGCTGCTTAGTAGCAGCAATACCACAAGGCATTTGACTCCCGTGGGTGTCTGTATATAGTCTTAATACAAGTCCTGTTTTGTGCAATTTATGAATATTTTCTCCTAGCCTGAAGTTTGTGTCTTTTATTGTTCTAACTGTGATTTCAAAACGAGGAGTATTTAGTTTGATGAAATCAAATTTATCAAACTTTTTTTCACAGTTAGTGTCCTTGTCCTTCCTTGTATGTGGGATGTAGTTACTGCGTGTAGATGTGAAAATAAATGCACATGCAGGTAGAGAACAACATGCAGAAAAGAGAACAAACATGGCTGAAAGTGTGGGGAGGAAGAAGGTGCAGGTGAAGACACAGTTAGGAAAGAGGGTACAAAGTCAGCTCCTTCTCTACTTCTGTCATGGAGTTGTGCTTGGCAATGGCTGAAAATGTAGTTGAGAGCGAAGGTTTTAAAACCCATTGCGAAGCCCCACAGCTCCAGGATGTGTATCCAAACTCTACAGAAGTTAAGTGAGATGTATGAACTTCGGGTCTAACTAATTTTGGTATGTGCTTCTTTTATTTTTAATATTTTGTAATAAAACTCATAAATGATGACAAATAATGTGGTTTGAATCTCATTTTCAAGAAAGTCATTACCTTATTGCTAGGCGATTCCAAACATTTGTCCAATGTTCTCTTAAATAGATTTTAGAGATTTCAAGTTAGTAATTTAAGTCTGGGGTCACTTATTAACCCAAGCTGCCAACTCTTCATAGGAAGGTAGTAGTGGGGGTAGAAGGAAACAGTCTTCGCTCACACCCACGTGCACATGCAGGGGAATGCAGTAACCATTAGAATTAGCCGAAAGCTAAAGAAGACATTGACATTGAGATTCAGGACCAAAGCCTTTGTAGAATTTAAACCCACTGGACTTGTTCAGGCCCCCTCCCACCATCAAAATGTGTCTAACATTCAAGAGAGAGGCTATGGACGCAGAGTGGAAGGGAAAGGGCATAATTGCTTTGTGCCAAAAATGGTCAGCTGTCTTCTCAGGACTCAGCACAGGTTTTAAGTATGAAAATCTTACTATCCACCTTGGAAAAGAAAAAAATGGGAAGCAGAGAAACAACCTGGAGACAAAAACAACTATGAGTTACTAAATTATGGCAGTGACAGAGTTGTAGAAAGAAATCCCTAAATAATACATATTGCAAGCAAATATAACTTTCACAGATTCACATGTGGGGGATGAAGAATCCAAGCAACTTTAAGCCTCTACAAGAAGAGAAATTGCTAACCTCAGTCCAGTAAGCTTTCATATAAACAAGACTTCTGTCTTCTGCCAGCCGCTAGTATTCACTATAAATATTTAATCTTGAACTTCCATTCTTTCTGGTAGGCCACAGCACACGCATGAAGGTGTCGCCGACCTGCTCCAGCTAAGAAGCATGAGTGCCGATGTCACCAGGCCCGTCTCGCCTCTCGCTTCCTGTTCAGACTCTGTGTTCCCTTGCCTCCCAGATTTGGTGAGAGAGGAAGTGGGTATGTGACCAAAGTTTGTTTCCTCTGTGACAGGGAGACGCTTGTTCAGCAAGATGACTGCTCAGAATGAGCAGTGTGAGAACAGATTAAGCCGTCTAGCTAAAGTCACACAGTAGGGACAAAATTGGAGGAGGGTGACAGCACTGTCAGGAACTCAAGGACGACCTGTGAGGTGTCTGCCCACCCCTGCCCTACCCCTGCCCCTCCTCACCACTGCCACCCTTCCTCTGGTGCTAACTTCTGCCTGACCTTGAATGTGGACCTTGAGGAGTCTCCCAAACCTCTCCCTAACCTTGGCTTTTAGAGAGTTCAGGCGGTAAGCAAACACAGAAGGGAATTGGGGAAAGGAAAGAAAAATCAGAAGCATGTATATTCCCTGGCTGGCAATCTCCAAATAGTCACAGTTCCGGTAGGCACTGAATTTAGAATAAAGTTTGTTCTATGTCCCATGATCCTCCTTGACAATTCTGTGCAATCTGTACACACTTTCAGAGAAATATTTTTAAGGTAATAAAATACATGAGACCACAAAATAAGCCAATCTTATTAAAATATAGCTTACGTGTAATCATATAGACATTTAGTTTTTATGTTGTGATATATATGTTTATAGGTGTGCACAAAACATAGCAATACCTGTATTTCTTTAGTAGCACGTCAGACACAAGGACAATACAGGCAAGTCAAGATCAATGTTTGTTCTTTTTGAAGATGTGCCCACACAATTATCTTAGTTACTTTTACTTAATTCTGATCAGAATATCTAAGAGAACAGCTCAGAGGAGGTAAGATTTGTTTGAGTATAACGTTTCAGGGGGTTTCATATTGGATGCTTTGGCCACATGAGTTTGTGAAGGTGCTAGAACTGTGTCGAGGGAGGAGCTATTCCTTTCATAACAAGCAGGAAGCAAAGTGGCCTGGGACAAGGCACATTCCTCCAAAGACATGACCCCAGCGACCTGATTCTTAAAGCTAAGCCCCATCTCCTAATTTTTCCAGAATCTTCCAAAATAATGCCACTAGCTAAGGACTAAACCTTTGAGGGAATTACTTCAGATCCAACCCATAATAGTCATTTGCTTGAACAAGAGTGTTAACCCCTGGGTGGTAGGAACCAGCAACAGCCATGTCAGACTGGATAGTCAATTAATTTTTATCTTCTCTTTTAACGATTACATTTTTTAAGTTCATGTTAAGTGCACTGACATTTCCACAGCTCACCCCACAAGTTCTAAACAGACTCTCTCTAGTGCCATGAGAACCTTTTAAGGTGGCTTTAATTAAATTCCTAACTGTACCAAGCTTGTACTGCATTCCACACTTCTATCCCAAGATCAGCGCATTCTTCCTTGTCTCCACACATTTTCCATATGCTCAGATCAGAGAAAAGTCTATTTCGAATCCAGCATTCAACTTGAGGGCCTTTGCGGTAGAGATAAAATTTGCCAAACGCTTGAAGAGTTTCCAGGTTTTATCATTTCAAAGAAATTGACAGAATTTGGTATCTCGCCCCCATCTTGGAGGCAACTCCAAAGGTAGATGAGCACTTGTGAGGATGGTGGCCTATGTCTCCTTCTGCATCAACAGCTCAGGTGAGAAGAGTTGGAAGTTTTCAGTCACATTCACAGTGGTAGCAACTTCAAGGCATGTATTGAAAGATTTATCTCATTCACATGAGTAAAAATATCTTCAACTTGTGGGTAAAATTCTTTCTTCAGGAAGTTTCAAGAGTGGGCTTTGTTTTCCTTGAGAGAAAATGACATTATATTACTTTTGCCTTTTCCTGTTATCTGTGGCTCCTGAGTCCCCCTCCAAAACAACCTTTTCTGGGTATAGGAAGGTTTCCTGAACTTGACTCTATTTCTTGGCAAAGCTTTAGGATACTCTGTAATTCAAAGACCTGTTTTCTGTGTGTGTGCATGCACACGCACATGCACTCTTGTACATAAAAATACTTGTGTATACAAATATACGTGTCTGCAGATGAACGTGGGCATGAATGTGCAAATGCATGTGTTTATGCATCTGCATGTGTGCATTGTATCCATAAGGACACGTGTGTGTGCAGATGCATACATTTGGTAGCTAGTAGTCAACCTCAAGTGTCATCCTTCAAATGTCAACTCCCTTGGATGTTTTTCTTGAACTAGGGTCTGTCACTGCCCGGGAGCTCACAGAGTAGTCTAGGTTTATCGGCTAGTGAATACCAGGACCTACCTAGTTCCATTTCCCTAGAGCTGGGATTACAGGCACACACCATCATGCCTGAATTTTTATTACATGGCTTCTCGGGAACAAAGTCAGATCCTTCTGCTTGCCTTAAACATGGCAAGCAGAATCCCAGCTGAGCTCTCTCCCCAGCCCTGGAGATCTGCCTTCAATCAAGCTGACAGCTCTGTGGGCACTGATGAAGCTCCTGAATGTTGGAAGAAGCTATGATGCCAGCGCATGGCTGTGCAGAAAGGAATGAGTGACGTGGGCTCAAGGAGCTTCCATTTCCACTATACAGCCAAGGTCGCTGCCTTGTGGAGTATTTCAGAGTGCCATCTGCAGAATCTGAAGCTCTTAATTTCCAGGCAAAGTTTTGTTTGGGGAAAAAATGCTCCTACCATTTCCAAAATACTGAGGGCTTTGTAGTATCCAAAAGGGACTCTCAAAATAAGAATTCTCTAAAGGCACTGGCGTTCGTGCAGGGAACAAAAGCAGGGAGCTGGCTATCATGAGAAGCGTCTGTTTCCGTCCTCCATACACCGCGGCTTCCAGTTCTTCACAACAGGTTTCAGAAGGGTTTTCTCAAAAGTCAAGTGTGGCAGACCAGAGCCCACAAGCAAGCAAGGGTGCTATTATCAGTTCTTTCCCTCTGTTCCAGTCCACAAATCAGCCCAGGCCAGTCTAAGACATATGGCTTCTACCACTCTCTTGCCAGTAGCGCGGGGCTTCCCTATTTGGCAAATGCAAACTTGAAAGTGTCCAAAACAGAGCTAAGAATTTCCTTCAAACCATCCAGTTCAAACTTTAGCAAACTCTGAGAAATGACAGTTTTCACAAGTTTATCAACAAAAAATTGAAGACAAGGAATACTGAATACTTGAAAGTAATATATATGGGGCTGGAGAAGAGGCTCAGTGGTTACGAGTGTACACTGCTCTCCCAGGGGGACCAGAGATCAGTTCATAGATTGCACATTGAGTCACTAACAACTGCCTGTAACTCCAGCTCCAAGGAAACTGATGCCCTCTTCAAGCCTGCTCGGGTACTTGCACACATTTGGCACACCATCACAAAGATACAAATACATACTCAAATCAAAATAAATCTAAAAATATTAAATTAATTTTTATTACAATAAAAGTGTCTGAGTTTGGAAAGAACAAAGGATTTCATCTGTATTGACTCCCCTGCTCAAGCAGGAAAACTGCGTGCTGAGTCTAACAGCTCTCTAAAAGCTGCTGTGGTATCAAAACAGTATTGCATAGATGTTGCCTCCATCCACAGACAATGGGATGTGTTGCTGAACATTGTATGATTTCAGTTCATGCTATGTCACAGGTATACTAGCACCACTGTGGTGTGCTGACTAGACTCATAATTGGGAGAAATTCTAAGTATAACTTTGAGGGTTCTGAAAATGGAGATGTATTATTTCTTCCATCCCAATTAGTGGACTCTCTGACATACCAAGGTTAAGAACAAGTTAACTCATAATTGGGAGAAATGGCATGGACCTCTACTCTGTCTTGTGGGATGTAGGAAGATTGCTGATGAGAACCAAAATAAGATAGAAGAAAGATGGAAAACCAAAAGAGAAGTAATGGAACAAACCTCTCAGACACAAAATGTGAAGATCCCCCATCCACCTAAATGATCACCTGGAGCATCCACAGAGGAGAGAGTTGTCTATCAGGTAGACAAGATGTCCAGTTCTGTGGGCTGCAAGGTAGTCTCTTTCTCTAGTACCTGGTACCTGCTCAATGGGTGTGATGCCTGCTCATGTGCAACGTGACTACATCTGTGGAGATAAATGATGACCCCTTAAGAACACTGTGGCAATATTCTCAAGGATAAATGGCATGTAGTTCATGACCAGCATAGTCTAACACTTGTGAAGGCTGATCTCAACATTGAGGGTTCACATGCTATCACAGCACAATGCTGAGTGGTATCAGATGGCTAAGTTAGACCCTTCTAAGGCAGAGTGGGTTTGATTTGTCATTTTGAGGCTAGGCATACATGATAGACATGTGATTGCAGTACCCATCCATGCTGCTTGGACTACAGACGCTATCTACAGACTTACAGAGTGTTTTATTTGGTGTGGTGCCCCAGGTCATGTTGTCTCAAACCAGGGGATACAACAGTCAAGTCAGACCTTGGATACTACTGAGGAACTCACTGGGCTTCCCTCACTCAGAAGTGTCTGGCCCTATAGGGTTTTCTGTGTGGGGAGGGTCTCCTGAAGGTTTAGGTTCAAGCCATCTAGACCTAAGCCTGTGAGGTTAGGTCACCCCACCCCCAGGACTCAGAATGTTCTTTGAAAAGTAGCTCATGTTATTTCACCTTTCTCACAGCTAGGATTTTAAGAAATCAGTAGAAAATACAGGAAAGAACTAGAAAAGCAGTGTTCTATCATTTCCTATAACTTATTCCAGTAATCACTGTCTTATTTCTTGGGTATACTGGATGACCAGCAAACTCCAGGGATCTACCTGTGTCTTCCTATCCAGTGATGGGATTATAGATGCAGACTGTCATGTCCAATTTTGAATGCTGATGTTGGAATTCCAAACTCAAGCCTTCCAGCTTGGGCAGTGAACATTTTCTGACTGAGCCATCCCCCGATCCCCTGACGTGCCTTATAAGAGCTTTCTCAGACAATGCCTTTGAGTAGTGGACCTCAAAAGACTCAAGTCCACCACCTTGCTGGAATGAAGGTTCCAGTGTATTCAGCCATGTATAAATTTAGAAGCCCATTCAAACTGTGGGGCTAGTAAAGGGTAAGGAGAATGTGGAATCAATGAGGAAAGAAATTATTGTGATTATCAGTCTGCACCTCAAGGCTCGCTACAGAAGTAAGGACAATACCATCCAGGCGGCTTAATTATGCAGTTTTCCCTTTGCTGCCTTGTGGAAGAACATCAGCCAGTATTGTGGATGTGCGTTAAGTTTGCCACATAAAAGAAAGCGACAGCGATTTTGCATTTGCTACAAGGAAACTGTGAAATTCCAATGACACAAAGGACAGGAAAGGGCTCTGCTGGTCCCTAAGGCTGGGCTATGTTTCATAGCTTCCATTTCCTCCCCTCCATCTACTCCTCTTCCTTCTCTATCTCACTCTCAGACTCAGGGCTGAGCCCTCTGAGTCACAAGCACAAGACTGCCCCCCTCTTCTGTGCACTTCCTAGGATCTCCAGCAGATCAGAGGGACCTAAACCAGGAGAGCTACAGGCCCTACAGACTCAACAACGCTTCTGTGAAACATTTGAGACCAGATGTGTTTTGAGATTTCAGATTTCCTTTTGGATTTGAGAATCTTTGCATATATAAAATTAGATAGCTTAGGGGAAAGACGCAAATCGAAACAGAAAACCCATGTTTAATATACACCTTATACATGTAAGCTAGAGGTAATTTTGTTCAACGTTTTCAGTGTGTCTGTCTTGATTGTGACTGTCACAGAACATCAAGGGTAAAAATTTCCAATTGTAGAGTCATGTTCAGAACTCAGAAAATTCAGATTTTGGAGTATTTTGAGTTTCCTATTTTGGGGTTAGGGCTGTACAACCTGCGTGTGACCAGCTGGTTCTGATTTCCTACAAGGTGGCCTTTTATGCATGACTGACATTCTGGGTCTGGATTCTGCTAAGTCTTCTCTTTGGAATGAAGATTGCTGGCAAGTCTCCCCTCTGCCTCTGCGTTCTTCTCCCAGTGTTAGCTCTATTGTTTCTACTGGTGGCTTTTCTGTGCGTGTGCACATATGCATGCGTGCATGTGAGCACACGCGCGCGCATACCCACACACACACCATGGACTTACCTTAACATGAGGATATCATCCATTCCCTTGTGCAGACTTGACTGACACAGAAATTCTCTAAGGGGGTTGAATGTCAACTTCGATCTTAGCAACTCACCAGGGGACACTGCTCATGACAGAGAAAAGCATTGATTTCACCAACCTCCCAGGACTCAGAGGCCTGAAAGAAAACCTCACTGGTTGTAGGAATCTTGAGTTCATGGGAGTGCATGGCAGGAATGCACAAGTCCAAAGAACCTGGAATTCAGCATTCGAGTGTGTGACATCACCCTAAGAAGGGCAGGAAACAGACTCCAAGGCTGTCAAATCCAGTCTCTGGGAATATGTTATTTTTCCTTTCAGAGAATATCGCCTCACTGGAAACAAATCCACAGCCCGAGTCTTATTCTGTAAGGTAAAACAAGTACAATGCAATGCTAATCTCATTGGAAAGCGCAGCATCCCTCTCCGGTTGGCAGAAACAACTCCTACCCCATCAGACGCCCACATGACTCCAGGAATGGCCACAGCCCGCGCCATCTACATCACGAAAACCATTTTCCTCTCTTTTTCTCTTTCCTCCTCTGAGCAGCTGAGCAGGCCCTTGGGATTCACCTGACTACCCACCTGGCAGGATTTGTGGACCCTGGCGGAAGAGTGGGTTTGCTTTGTTTAGAACATCTGGGAGAAAGAGTAGGCATCAAGGAGGCATGTATGCGCGAGACCTCTGCTAACAAATCTATCCTTTGAGTAACCTCTGAAGTCTGGAGTCCCTGGCAGGTTGTTGATTGTTTCTGCCACCAGCTTGCTTCGTGTGAAGCTGGCTTTTCAAAGACACAGGGAAGATGGGTTTATTATTCACATTATTCTTCCTCTGCCAAGCATTTCTGAACTTTGGGCTGTCACCAATATCTTCGGAAGTGTGTGGATTGGCTAAGAGCTAATGCTGAATATACCTGCTCTACGGAGATGGCTTAGCAGATAAACCATTTGTCACAAAAGCATGAAGGCTCGAGTTTGGATCCCAGGCACCCACATAAATGCCAGGCAGGGCATGGGCTGTCTGTAATCCCAGCATCCAAGACATGGAAATGGGGAACTGACGCCCATAGCAAGATGGCTAGCTAGACTCAGTGAATGGGTTAGCTCTGGGTTCAAGTGAGAGACCCTATCTCAGTATATAAATGGAGGGTGATCAATAAAGACGCTGGCTATCAACCTCTGACTTCCACACACAAGTGCACACACAGCCATACACGCACATACAAACATGCATACACACACACCCCCATACACACACACAGACTTTACCCAGCATCCAGACTAGGCTCACTGATTAATCTTCTCCTTTGATAAAATGATGGCATTTCTAAATAAATGAATGACCATCTGTATACCATTACCGTAGGCAAATCTGCTGAACCAAACCCCTCCGTATCAGGAACGTCACTAATTAGCACACACATTCTCTATGAGATGCTGGGCCACAGGATCGGCTTGGCTTCCACAGACACTGAAACCAAATCTCCATTCTCAAAAGTGTCTTCAGCCTCTTCTGTGACACATTAACAGCCTGTCGCTCGGCTGTCCAAGGACTTGATTTAATTACACCGCCAGTCTCTGTCTTCATTGAAAGTCCCCACACATGCCGAGTCCTCCATTATCATGGCTCTCTCTTCTCTGCTGCCATGGCTCAGCCTCGTCCTTCCATGGGCTTTAGAGGCTAATAGACATTCATATTAATTTCCATTTCTCCAGGTGCTTAATAAACATTCTCTCAGGCACTCAGCCCGGAAATTGAATCCATTTAGCTCAACCAAAAAGCTTAATTCCTTGCCCTTCCTAGAACCAAAATTTGTCTTTCAATTGCCTCCCAACATCACAGCCTTTGAGGGACCATTCCCCAAACATCCTTTATGCTTATATAGAATTTTTTGGATGTCATCCTTTAGTGTGACTCATAAAAGTCATACATGTGTATATTCTATGAAGAAAACCCAACTCTGCATCCAGAAAGAGTCAAGGAGTCTGCAGTATTCACTCTAAAAGACTGGAAATTTAGTACAGAAAACTACATGAGAGGGTCTGAGAAAGTTACACTGTGGTTTTTATAGTAAGAAAAGCTGGACATGCAGCATTGTCCCAACTATGGTTTAAAATGTCTACATTCACATGCAGACAGACACAGGAAGGACATGTGCCGGGATCTTTACACTGGTTATTATGCACAGGGTGTCTCAGGGACTTTGCTTTTTGTATTTTTCAACTTCAAATTGTTTTGTTTATTATTGTATGTGGGAGAGCTATATGTGTGAGTATGGACATGCGTGTGCCGTACACACTACATGTGTAGAGGTCAGAGCACAGCTTTCAAGAGGCCATCCTCTTCTTCTACTATGTGCTCCAGGAACCAGACGCAATTTGTCAGGCTCAGGGAGCAAGCACTTTGAACCACTGAGTCATCTTCTTAGCCCTTTTCCCATTGCTCTAAAGATTTGTTTATTTTAGATTTAGTTGGTTATGTATATATGTGGGGGGTGTGCATGTGTGTGCAGGTAGCCATAAAAGTCAGAAGAGGTGATGAATATCATGAAATTAATTTATGAGTGGTTGTGAGCTGCCCTACCTGGGTACCGGGAGCCAAACTTGGGTCTTCTGCCATGGCAGTGTGTGCTCTTAACTGCTGAGACATCTCTCCAGTCCTGCTTATTTTTAGTTGACAAAAATTATACATATGTACACATACATATATATGCACATACACACATGTGCATATCCATGCAGACATTGTGAAATGGCCACATCAAGGGAACTAATGCCTCCATTGCTTCAGACGCTCATTATTGTTTGTTAAGAGAACATTTAAAGGCATTTCCAAATAACCCTTGCCCAGATCAATGTTATAATGGATGTCTCCACTTTTTTCTAGAACTTTAAGAGTTTTATATTTCATTCTGACGAGTAGAGTGTTAGGAGGTCTGCTTTTATTCTTGAACAAGTGGCTACACAATTTTTCCAGTATTGTTTAGGAAATCACCATCCTTTCCTAATCGTATGTTCTTGCCGCCTTTGCCAATGAACAGTTGGTTGGCCATAAACGCACAGGGTTATTACATAGCTCTCTAGTCTGTTCTGCTAGTGCAGAGATCTGTTTTATGTTGGTACCAAGATGGTTTTATCCTTGCTGCTTTTCAGTAAATTTTGAAATCAGATCATATGATACCTGCAGCTTTTCTCATTTGATCAAGATTTCTTTGGTTATTTGGGTTCTTTTGGAGTCCCAAATGGTTTTTAGGGTTGTTATTCCTGTTTCTGTGGAAGCTAGCCAACTGTCCATGCCCAGTGAGGTCATGAATCTTAGAAGAACATTTCCTACCCCCATTTTCTAAACCATTCCCACGTCATTCCTCACTGCTATCTACGCACTCATCTTTGTAACCACAGGCAAGTATAACTCTCATCAAAGACGCCTTCTGTGAAGCAGAAGGAGACTATAACAGAGTTATATTTAGTCTCAATGCAGAGAACAAGTGACCATGAGATGCCAGCCCCATCACGTACATTCACAATGGAACGTCTATACCTAAGACTCAGGGAACATCATAGAAGAGGGGCAGAAAGAAGAGGGGCATAGCCACAGGACTTGGAAGCCATGAAATTGTGTCTTTTAGATGTGACAAGGGAGCTACATTCATGATACCTCACCAAGATGGCTGCCTAGACAACGCCTGAATGATGACAATATAAAGAGGCAAGCCAACATAGATGGGAGAAATTTCACAGTGCCCGTAACTCTGAATGAAGAACTGTAAGCAATTAATAACTACTGAGAAGGAAAAGTGAGTCTTCTCCAGCAATAAGCCATCTAACTGGTTATCTAATGTCAGGTGGTCAACTCTAAAACAGAATCAGCAAATTGTATTTATATATGTATTCAATTATACCTACACATATACAAAACAATAATAGTTAAAGGATAAAAGGACATTATTGGGGCAGGGGTGAACTTAAGAGAAGTAGAGGGAAGAAAACAAAGGGTAAGTTATATTTGTGTTTTAATTAAAATTTGCAAATGATATAAGGAAAATAATTTAAGAGTGATTGCATTATACCTGTGGATCACATTGGATAGTATGGGCATTGAATAATTAGTTCCTCTAGTCCATGAACATGGAACACCTTCCCATTTATTTGTGTTTTCTTCTGTTTCCTTTACTAACATTTCATAATTTTAAAAGAAAGATCTACCAAGACAATATTGGAATTCTAAACATAGATGTATTAGCACAGTTGCACCCAATTTCATAGATGACCTACTATTAGATATAAAACTACAGACTGTCCACAACACAGTGGTAGTGAGTTGCTTCAATTTTCCACACTCACCAATAAACAAGTCATCTGGACAAAACCTAAACGGAGAAACATTGCAGTTGAACGACATCCTAAGAGACATCTCCAGAACATTCCATCCAAACACTGGGAAATGGTGTGTACACAGGTGCCCAAAGAATCCAGAAAAGGCCCCTGAGCTTCTGGAGCTAGAGTTCCAGGCGGTTGTGAGCCTCTCAGCATGGGCCTCAGCATGATCTTAAGTGCTGAGCTGTCTCTCCAGCCCCATTAGTCCATCTTTCTGATGTGGAAGCTGAGGTTAAGGAAGTTGTCTAAGAGCCTGAACCTAGGACATCAAGCATCTGGGATCCCATCAGAGATGGGTCTAGCTCTAGAAAAGTCCTGGGTCATCACTAAGGGACTCAGGTATGACACCTCAGGGGTCAGAGAAGTCAGTAACGATGGTGACAGAAGGGATGCTGTTTAGACTGAGCTTCTGCAGAGCACCAAGCGCTCTTAACCACTGAAGAATCTCTCCAGCTCCTCCTCCTCCACAGCTCAGTATTGATGGTATCTTGTAACTTAAAAATTCTTCTGGCTCAGGAAATCCAGTTTATTTTACACATAACTACAAGTTGTCGTTGTCTTTTCTCTAAAATGACTGATCAACTACTTTCTACAGCGATGACTCTAGAGATAATTTCCCTTCCATGTCCCATGTGGATATGAGGTGTAATTTTACTGTCTCTGCTGACTCTGGCTTCACTCCAAACCTCCCCAAATTCAATCCTTTCCACCGTGTTCACATGACTCACTCCGCATCATTAACTGGATTAGTAAGCAACCCAAAAGCCTAATCAGGATTTCGCTCCAAAGCAAACTTTCTCTTAGGAAAGTTTCTGCTTTGGATAGGATGTGAGATTCGGGTTACAACCGGGGAGCGAAGAATTTTATTGAATCAGCCATTTCTTACTGCTTTCATTTCATTTTCTACCAATCTTCATCTGAATTTTCTCTCAGTTCCTTCATAAACAAGACTTGTTAAGGAAGGTCTTACTCAGACCAGTCCAGATTAGGCACCTGTGACTTGTTTTGCTGCTGTGTTCCAGTTATCATGGTAAATTGCAATCTGAATGGAATATTCCAGTCAATTTTCCTTTAAGAGAATCCTCAACTTGCCTTTGATCATGTACAGTTTCTGCATCCAGGGTGAAGCCGGGACCAAAAAGACATTTGGCCTCCCTTGTAAATTGTACAGCCTGTGACAATGACGTCAACATCTCTCCTGGGGCTTGAGGGCGGGAGCTGAGATGAATGAGTCTTAAATGTGAATTTGCTTTGCTTTGAAGTCGTTCTTTTCCATCCCAAGAACAAAAAAATGGTGGTACACAATCCTACACCAGCTTAGTCAAGGAGCTTGTGATTTAGAGACAGCAACTCCATTCCATATATAGAAATGACTTGGGAGAGGGTGACAGTCAGGACAACCAGACCAGAGCCCCTGTGTGCACTTTCAACACAGGTGAGGAAACCCTGATGACACCTTGTTGTCCAAACAGCCACCCCTGTGCAGGCACCAGCCAGTCTCCAAGGCCAAGGTCAGGCTGGCCCCTCAACTCCTTCCTGCCTGCCTGTCGTTCCCGCGGAGCAGGGAGTACAAAGGAGCTTTAAAGGAGCGAGTACATCAAAAATATCATCAACCTAAATACTGTGATTTCAAGTCATTTTTCAGTGCTAAGAAAGAAAAAAATAAATAAAACAGTAGTCAAGCCTCTGAAGGCAGTGTTTACTCTTGCAGGAAAGAGGACGCGTCGCAGGACTTCTGACGGGGCTGTCAGAGTGTGCTTGGCAATTTAACTATTAATAATAGTAGAAAATAAATAAATAAATAAATGATAAAGCTTTGAGTTAATCCAGCATCTTTCATCTCCGTGTATCAAAGAGCACCCCAATAACAACACATCTGTGAAAACACGTAAGTGGCCTGGGTTGTCATCCGTCAGGGACAGATGAAAGAACAGAAGGGCTATGAAGCCCTCCCCCAGCAAAGCTGCTGGGACAGGTGGGGCCCTCCTCATGGGCCCCTTTTCCCCAGGGCTGGGGGAGTCCTTCCATTAAGGGACTCGAGTATAATGAGTCCTTGAACAGGAGGAGGCTCTGAGTTTCTCTCTAGAATTCTGGCAACAAAGTGCACCTGACAGAAGAAACACCCTATCCATGCTGATGAGTAGGAGGGAGGGGGGGAGGCAGAGAGGAAGGACAGTCTAGGGCTTTTTCCGGAGTTTCTATGCGCTTGGCATTATGGAAGGCATATTCTTGTCCAGCATTTATCATATGCCACTAATCAGAGTCTGTCTTTCAATTTCATAATCTTCTCAGGTTTTATGAGATTTAAAAAAAAAAACTTTTTCCCCAGTTTTCCAGTTACTTACTTCTGACAGTTCAGCTAGATGTATGCTGGAATCCTTCAGTCTGTCTTCCATGTCTGCTAACTTGTCTATTTTCATCTCTTTGTCTTTGTGCAGCCCCTGGGGTGAAGTCATCAGTGGTATATCCCAAAATTCATTGCTGCTGTTTTAGGTCTATCTAGCCCAGAGTTAATCTTGCCTCCAAAGCAAGGCAAGTTTTTATTCCAAATTATTTTTTCCTTGTCTGGGGCCAATTAGTCCATTTTCATATGTACCTGCTCTTGATTTCTATGTGTCTGTTTTTGTTTTGTGATTTCTTGCCATTTGGGGTACAATTCCTTCTTCCATAGCTTTGTAAAACTCAGACATGCTCATTTGAAAGCCATCTTCAGATTGCTCTGTGTGGTGGTTTGAATGGGAAATGTCACCTATAGGCACATAGGGAGTGACATTATTGGAAAGGATGAGGTTGTGTGGCCTTGTGAGAGTATGTGCAGCCTTGTTGGAGGAAGCGTGTCAGTGGGGGTGCGCTTTGAGGTTTCAGAAGCTCAAGCCAGCCCAGTGTCTCTCTATTCCTGCTGCCTTTAGATCCAGATACAGAACTCTCAGCTCCTCAGCACCGTATCTGCTCACACGCTGCCATTGCTTCCCACAAACTAGGCATGTGAACTGCAAGCCAGCCTAAATTAAATGCTGTCCTTTACAAGAGTTGCCATGGCCATGTGTCTCTTTGCAGCAACCGAAACCCCAAGATGGTGTTATCCACATCTCAGCAGGAGCAAATGCTACTGCTTTTAGCTCACTAGCTGTTTTCCTGTAGTTGTAGGAAACCTCTTCCAGCCCTCATGCTTCGGGATTTTCTTTGGGCGATCTGAATTCACCTGGAATATTTTCTGGTTCCCTCTGCACCTGTTCTCCTACAATCCTTCTCTTTTGAGTTGTTTGGTGTCTTCCCTCAGCATCAGCAGCCCAGGGTCAGATCTGATAATGGTAGCTTGGCTGTCTTGTTCTAGGGGTTCTTGAGGTCACCACAGGTCTAGTCATTGAGTGAGCAGGAGCCAATTGAGGCACTGGAGGTGCGGCTTCATCTGCTCTTTCCTTCCACACAGACATCCAGCTCGTAACACATCATAGTTCAAAGTATTAGTGGAAAAGCCACCTCCAGAGATGTAAGATGGCTCAGTAGGTCAAAGGACTTGCTGCCAAAGCCTGATGACCTGAGTTGCACTCTCCGAAGCAACGCTGTGAAAGGAGAGAACCAACTAACTTCCCAAGTTGTCCTCTGGCCTCCAAATGTGCATCTATACTTGCATACTCATGTGCATGCACACATGCATACATAGACACACACACACAGAATAAAACACTGAAAAAGATCTTCCAGCCACTGAATGGAGACAGGCATGTGTAACAGTTATTAGTTTCATCTCATTAGTTTTGGTCCTGTGTCCAGTCCTGAGTCCAGACCTTTTGAAGCCTAACATCAGATAGACACTTACTTCAAACCACTGCTACCTGTTCTTAAGGCCCAGAGCCCAGCAAGTCTACAGCCTTATCTACTGCCTACTGAAGTTCAGTTTCTGGGTCACAAAAATGTTAATCTTGTCAAATGAGCCTGTGCACGAATTCTTTTTGTAATATTTATTTTACCATTGAAATGCCTTTAGAGTCTAAGGGTCATTTACAGTGTTCACCAACCATCTCATGACAGAATCAGTCCCGGGATTTGTACAGTATGGCATCCTTACATAACCATCCCTAGCCAGACTTTGCTCACTCACCTTCAAGATGAGGGCTGCAGACCTAGGTCCTGGGCTCATGAAAGCCAAACCTGGACCATACAGAGAGCCTTAGCCGTGAGCCAGAGACATTATGCCCTGCCTGTGTACTAATGGTGGACTTACCCCTGAATGCCACAAGGAACCTGAATGGCAGCTCCTAGTATAGCAAGCGCCCAGTATCTGAGTGTGCACTATCCAAGTGGCCTCTGGGTACAGAAATGGAGGCTGAAGCCCTTGCCTAGAAGGCTCACTCTTCTAAAGTTTTAAGTCCATATGTCTTGGGATTTATTTTTTAGATCCTCATTAAAATCAGTATATATAACCACCCATGCCAACCCTTTAGTGCCGGAGCTCTCTGATCAGACTCTCTGGACATGGGTCCCAGGTACATAGAATCTGAGTCTAATACCTGGTTCAGTCAGGATCCAATGACTCTCGTAGGTCCACACTATACTTCTCCCGGTATGGACCTTAATCATGTATTTTTCTAGCTGGATCCTTTGCCCCATTCATCTGGGACTGCACAGGAGTTATGGAGTTAGTATTTTCTCTTGTATAATTCTTGCCACAGGTTTGCAAGTAGATCTCATCACCATTTTTTCAATCAAAGCTGTAACAGTTAAAGTGGATAAAATTCTTGCAATAACTCAATAAAGTAGCTATTGATATGACTCCTTAAAAACAAAATATGAAGTTGAACTGAGTGACAGTTTCCAAGATCCTAGAGATGCTGAGCCTTTGAACCAAGACTGAAGGCTTCATTAACTTCAACCAAAAGCCCATGCCCTCAGCGGGAGGCGATGTAGCCAAATCCACCATGACATTGATCCCATAAGGTCATTTCATGGCATATGACATTGTCACCAATGCCCTCATCCAGAGAAATGCTCCCTCCTCAGATTTCCATGACATTGACTTGGGGTGACCTTCTTCTCCCACCAGCCCCTTGTGAGTGGCACTATTCCCCAGGCTACAGCCTAGGTAAGACAAAAAGCTGGTTAAGAGCAATCAGGCAAAGGTGAGTTTATTCTCCCTATTCTTGACTAGCGATGTAATATGACTAACTGCTTCAGTTTTCAGCTTAACTCTCCCAAAAGGATGGGCTATAACCTAAAACTGTAAGTCAAATAGCTCCTTCCTCTGCTGTTTTGTGTTTTTAAGGGTGTCTTATCACAGCAACAGAAATGAAACTAAATCATTTCATCCATGAATCCTGGTGTTCCCTGGGACTTGGTCCTCTTCTCTCACATGCCATTCTCTCTAGGTGATGTGACATACGCCTCTAGGGCATTCTAAGTCTGACGACTGTCAAACCCTCATTTTCTTTGTTTCCAGTTCACATCTCTTCCAACTCCCATCTTTTTAGATATCCCCAGGACTCCTTGATTTCAACAAAGGGAATCCTGAATCCACTATTTAGATTCCCGTGTGTATAGCATTCCCAGCAATACTGCCATCTACTTGACTACATCCCCCACAGCCTTATGATCTTTAATGACAGGGTCCTAAGAAGGAAGGTCCAAGGAAACAGTGGTAAAGAAGATAGAATAAGTGGGCTTGGGAGGTCTTGAATAAGCTATGTCTTATGCCAAGAAAGCTTATTAAAAAGTTCAGCATTTCATATACTATTTCTGGGGAAAGGTAATGGGACAAAGTCAGCAGGAAACTAATCAGGCTATGTTACATAGGGGGAACCCAGAATATCTCGAAAACATTGCAAAGCACGCACAGCCTTGGAACTGATAACTATATCCCTATACAGGGGAAGATTTGGATTCTCAGGATCTGACAACACAGCTCCCCTGAAGGCCGTGGCTCAAGGTCATTACCATCTCTGCCAAGCATATTCCTGGTTCTAGAGGAGGAGATGGTGTCTTCTCCTTACATCAGGGCATGGGGAAATGGGAGCTCTCCCAAAGCCCTGGATAAAAGACCCTGGCTAAGCCAGGCAGTGGTGGCGCACGCCTTTAATCCCAGCACTCGGGAGGCAGAGGCAGGCGGATCTCTGTGAGTTCGAGACCAGCCTGGTCTACAAGAGCTAGTTCCAGGACAGGTTCCAAAACCACAGAGAAACCCTGTCTCAAAAAACCGAAAAAAAAAAAGAACCTGGCTAAAATTCTTGCAACAATTAATGGCATAGCTACTATTATCATGACTCCTTAAAAGACACAGAAGATGAGGTCAGACCAACTGATAGTCTCTAAGATCCTAGAGATTCTGAGCCTTTGAGCCAAAATTGAAGGCTATGTTAGCCTCAACCCAAAGCCTGTGCCCTCAGTGGAAAGCTATGTAGGCAAATCCATCCCGGAACTAATCCCATAAGACCACTTCAAGGTATATTACTAGATCTGCCAAGCATGTTCCTAGTTCAGAGAAGAAGCTATGTTCCTTCTCCACACATCAAGGCCTCAGGGAAAGCCTTGGATCAGCTAGCCCTCAATAGGCCCTAACAATGTGTTAAAGCATAGGATCCCGACTGGCAGTACTATTCTGGGAGGTTCTTCAACTTTAGGATGTAGAGCCTAGTGGTGAAAGTCAGTCACTATGGAAACAAGGGGCCCTTGGGGGTAACTTGTCCCCCATCTCCTCCCTGTCTCCCTCTGTCTCTTGTCCTTGTCTACCATGAAGTAAAGAAGCTCTTCCATGCCACTTCCTCCCACCTCCATGATGTTCTGGCCAAACTTGTGGGACCAAGCAACCATGGACAGACACCTCTGAAACCATGATTTGAAGTCATCTTTACTCCTTTGCATTGTTCTCGCTAGAGGCCTAATTACAGCATATGAGAAAGCTAACTAATCCACCGTCCACCCAGGCTTCCTGAGATCCTAGCAAGAAGCCCACACAGCGTAGTGCCACAGTCTAACACCACAGGCAGCTCCCAATTCAGGATGCTCTGCTGAAGCTGCCTGCCTTCACATCCCATACCCTGCCAGAGGAAGCATTCCATCCCATGCTGTCAGATACCCAGAGCCCACTCTTCCCTTCATCCTTCCCCTCTACCATCACACTGCAGTTCTCATATTTTCAGTCACTTATTGCTTCCCCATGCTAGACTCCTTTGCAGCTATGCCTGGGCTCCTGTAGCGCCTACAGGATCCTCAGCCTTGGATAAGCAGCATCAGTCTCAGCATCTCCTGCTCATCCAGCCAACCACATTGTCTCTCCCAGGTTCTGAGCAAAACAGGGTCCAACTGTTTACCTCAGATCTCCCTGAGTTTCAACATGTGACCTCGATTGATATTTTTATGACCATCCTTCCATGCAGCAGGGACTTGCCATGTGACCAAAACACACCTGACTTTCCTTCTTCCTTCCAACTTTCAGAGTCACACATCTAGCCTTCATCAAATATTGAAGTCATTAACTAACAACAGTTTTTTTAAAAAAAAAAATGCCTCACCCCAGTAGGGGCAGCATGTGACGTACAATTCCTTCCAAGGCAGTGATCAGAAGACGGCGTGCGCATCAGAGATGTTTTGACAGAGGTGTCAGCATCCAGAGCCAGGAAGTTGGCATAAAGGAAAGGATTCAGAGGGAGCTCAGCTGAGGCGCCTTGTAGGAAGCTGTGATGCTACAATCTGCACATGACAAAAGCATCTATAATGACTTGCAGTGGCACAAAATGAGATCAACAGTGAGAGTAAGCTTCTACGTCCATAAGCTGTGGCTCTACCTATGAACACACTCACCCCCCCCACACACACACCTCTCTAATACACGCCACCATACTTAACATAATGCTCTTACCTCTCACCATTGGGTCAGTTCACACTTTAACAGCTCAGCTTGACCAAACAAGGCACTGAACTGTATCTCCTGGAGTAAATAAGCCTGCCCTGTTATCAGTGAAAAGGCAAATGTTTAAATGTGGGGGTTGCTGCTGGGCATATAGCTCAATTAGTAGAGTATTTGCCTAGCATCCAGGAAGCCCTGGGTTTGATCCCCAACAATGCTAAACCAGACATGGTGGCACACACCTATAGTCTCAGCGCTGGGAAGGTGGAAGAAGGTGGATCAGGAGTTCAAGGTCATCCTCAGTTACTTAGTGACTGAAAGAACATACTTGGCTACATGAGAATCTGTGACTAAATAAATAAATGAAAAACAAGAACAAAAAATAGTATAGTTTGGATCTTTGTAGCCCCTCACTCAAGGGTCATGTTTTGAAGGTTTGCCGTGCTATAAGAAGGCAATGGGACTTTTGAGAGGCGGGGTTTCATTGACTAGGCCATTGGGAGCATGCTCAAAGGCTTGTCTCCTAGATAATTCTAGATTCCATCAAGTTGACAATTGAGATGAACCATCACACCATAAAAGACAGAAAGTCACTCACGATCCTTCACCTGCCCTCCACCACAGCCCCCTCAGAGGCTCCGGCTGTAGCTGACCATCCTTCTACCCAGCCTGACTTTCTCTCATCCTCATCCTCTCTAGAACAAAGGCTATTCCCTGATACCTGGTATGAAGTAGTTAAGATGGCAGAGGAAGGACCAAGAGGACCAATAGACCATGTTGGTCCTTCCTGCAGAAGTCAACTCCCCCACCAGTCAGATGCCAAATATCTGGGTCTGGGCTACTACAGCTAGCACAAAAAGATCAGTCTCTTTCTCCCCAGAGAGAAACGAGTCTCAGACTGTAGAGCCTGGGAAATGCAACCATCTCCTTGTTATCAATGTAAAAACTGAGCCAAGCTATTTGCGATCTAAATCAAAATAGAACTGTGTCTGGCAAACTCATTTTTCTCAGGTCCCAGCAGCTCCCTGAGATACATTGTCTATGGATAGGGGGAGCGAGACAGACAATGGCAACTGCCAGGAGCCATTGATCACTTGTTTCATGTGCAGAATGAACCCTTAATCACTGTCGCTTCAGAAAAAAAGGGGGGGAAATTGAGATGGATTCTCAAGTGCCAACAGCAGAGAACTTGGTAATTGCAGCTCTTTCGTTAAAACTTTGGAGCTCAGTAAGTTCGTTGCAGCGGTCCATCTCTGCCTTGGTTGGTGCAGCCCTGTTTGACTCATCTCTAAGGGGTTCAGTAGAGCATCCTGAAGGTCAGTGGGGAGGGGGGTCTTCCCTCCCAGCGAGATGAGCAAAGGAAGCGTATCTGTGTCCTAGAATGGGGCATCTGAGCCTGCCGTAGACGGCCTGTCGCTTGGATCCTGTGTCCGTTTCCACCCCACCACACACCCTGACTTCCTTATTTGGGAATAGCTCACATCGTCTCCTCACTCACCTCATGCTGGTTTATTCTGCCCAACATCTTGAACCAGCTTTTCTATGGGCAATGACATCTATTTATTCATCCATTTCGTTTGTACACAGTCATTGAGGACTTAGTCTGAGTTTGATGGCCACCAAAGAGATACAGCTCCCACCTGTTTGAGGTTCTGGTCCTCGAAGGAGAGTGATATTGTTCCCCATCCTTTGGGGTTTTTTTGGAAATGTAAAAATCTTAGAGTTTTTAGATATAAAGTATAACCGTGCCATACATGTCATAATACACAAATATGCAGCGTATTTCCAGATTTCCAAATTTCATGGCTGGTGAGGAAAAAGATGTCACTCAGAACACTGTGGAGAGGAGCAGTCACAAAAGAAGGGTCACTTGTCCATATTTGTTTCATGGGGTGCCTTCCCCCACTCATCTGCTGTGTGCTCTCAGCAAACGTCTGTTCTTCTTTGACCCCATGTGACCTTCACACAGCTATCCAGCAGCGTTACTCTTGGAGTTCCCATCTTCGTTCCAGCTCCTAAACTGCTTTGTAGGATGCTACAGATGAGGATCATATTTTAGTCTGCTTTAAAACCTTTGCGGAGTGGAGGGTACAGTGGAGTCTGTAAACTGCTTGCAGTATAAGCAAGAGGACCTGAGTTCAAATGACATGTTCATGGAACAAGCCAGGCACGCTGTCACATGCCTGTGATCACAGTGCTTGAAATACAGAAACAGGCAGATCCTTGGGGCTTGGCGGTCACCCAGCCTCTTATAACTGCAAACTTCAGGTTCCAGTGAGAGACACTGTCTCAAAATCCAGATAGATGGCTTCTGAGAAGCAATGGTTAAGGTGGTACTCTAGCCGTCACATGCATATGCATACATGTGCTTGTGAGCCCGCCACACAAAAGCCCACTTACACACACACACACACACACACACACACATATAAAATCAGAAATAAAATAAAGCCTTAGACCTTAGCAAATAGTCAGTCCCGATACATTTTAACTAATGCAGAATGAAAAAGTGGGCTGTGGTGTACATATGGCTTTCTTAGAAGAACCAGCATTTATTGAGATCCTCTGGGCTCTGAGCATCATGGTGGTCTGCCACATGGCCTAACAAAGTTTTGTGTTCACCCTCGTCCTAGAGATAGCAAGATAGAGACAGAAACCATCTCTGGGGAAGCAAGAGTTAAGTGGGGGTCCAGGCAGGGGTATGCAGGAACCAGCAACTGCTGCTCACTGGAGCCTGTTCCGTTTTCAAGAATTTTTCAACCTGTTTGTTAAGCCACTGACTGTATGAAATTGACCGTGATGGGAATATTTCCATCATGGAAGCTGGCAAACATCACAAATCAGGGCTTTTGTCCTCCCTCCCCCAAGAAAGTGTCACTGGCTGTCACTGGTTCCGTGGCTGGCAAGTGACAGCCGGCATAGGCTCTCACGTTGTGCCTTGCTGCCCCTCACCCACTGCCAGGGAGGCAGAGAGAAATATCTACCCGTGCATTGGAGGCCCCTCCAGCATCTCGGTGAATAAGCCCTTTTTAACATCACAGTACGTTTCCTGGTCCTTGAGTTAATTCATATGGGGAGATGCGCAAAGAGGGACACTTGAAAGCCACCCTCTTGAACACTTGGGGGTCTCAGACGTAGAGATAGAAAAGACGACTCACGAACATGCCTCATTATTAACAGCCCCAGGTCTTCCAGGGAGTCTGGCTGCTTTACCAAGGGAGTTGCAGACATATGTCTTCCCCTTTTTCTCTCAAGTATAGTTCTGGAATGCCAAGTTCATGATCCATCTCAAAATGAATAGAACCAAATGTCCTTACACTGCTATCAGCAGCTGTGTGTGCCGATAGAGAGCCCACCTGACCCGGAACCAGCCCCATGCCAAATCCAGGGATCCCATAAAATACCCCAGTGGATCAGAACAGAATAAGTAACCCTGAAAGGGCAAAGAACTCTCCTAATTCTGTGACTCCCTGTACATCCCCAAACATTCCAGGTAAATTGTAAGGACCTGGAGTTGCTTCTGCTGCATGCTCTAAATGCCAAACATATTAGGCAAAGGAGTTTGGGTCTGCCTTCTTTAGAATACAGATATGTTCAGAGTGGCATCCAGGATAGCTGGTGTTAAACCATACCATTCACAGCCAGCCACTCACTGCCCACATATACTTTTGATTCCAGTGTCCTCTTTCCGACCGTTCAACCAACCAACCCCATCTTTTCCCTAGCATTGGGTTCTGTGAGGAGCTTCCTGAGCGTAAGGTTCAGCCGAGAAGCTGTGCTGACGAGACAATAAATAACAGGGTGAGGCTGAGCCTGGATTGGTGCCTTGTGCTAGTCTGGGCCCACAGACCGTGTCATTATTTGTCAATGGCTAAATACGGAGCCTGGTTTCCAGAAAGGAGCATTATGAAGAGAATTAATATTGGAGATGGAGAGAGAGAAAGATGTACAAGGTGGGGAAACTGCCCTTGTTGGAGACTAGGAGCCAACAAGTACAATGTAGTTTTGGTGAATGTGGTGGAAATGGCTGTAATGTTTGAGGGGGGCTTTGCTCCCACCGTCCGTTCTCCCTGGACTTTCTCCCACCACCCACCTGCAGTCACCACCTGGAAGGAAAGAGCCAAAGGGCTCCTTACCAACAGTGATCATATGACCTAGATCTGTTTTCTTTTTTAAAAAAAGTCCTAAAACCTGTTGTTAGTGTTAAAAGCAGGATCTCCATCCAGTTATACCAAGAGACTCCAATGCTGTGGTTCTAAGACATTATATACCAATATATTCACAAGCCTGGATCCAAACCAAAGTGTGCTGGCCCAACGACCCAGCAAGTTCCTTGAGCCTTTGGTCTCAGTGTTCACATTTGCCCTTCAGCATCTTTTGTCTCTTCCCCTGTTAGTTCCCCAGAAACCAAGCACTTGTGTTCCCAGAGAAAGAGTCTGGGGTGCAAAGAGGAGGGTACCGAGGACACCCCCAGCCTGCAGGTATGGGCTCCACTTCCATGCCAGGGCCTTTGTCTCCCAGCATGTAGCTTCCTTCCTTCTCACCCACCCACCTCACACACCCCTTAAGCCCAGGGACATGCATTTTCCTGTGACACCAGGTGTGCTACAGAAAAGCAGGGTGCCTAAGCTACACTCTCCGTCCTCCCTCTGTCCTGGCTAATAGTGTCTGCCAGCTTGACAGGATCGCGAATCACCGAGGAGACAAATTTCTGGCATGTCTGGGGGGCGGGTTAGACTGGGTTGAAGTGGGAAAATGTATCCTCCTGGGGACCCGAAGGCTGCACCATTCCATGGTCTGGGTTGCCAGACTGAATGAAAAATAAGCAGACAAGCTAGGTACAAATCCATCTCTCTCTGTTTTCTGACTGTAGACACAAGGTAACCAGCTGCTTCCCACCCCTGGAGCCATGCCTTCCTGTCATGATGGCCTAAACCCGCAAACTAGAAGCCAGGATAAACTCTCCCTCCCTTAAGTTGCTTCTGTAGGATGTCTGTACTGCAATAAAACAAGTAACTAATACGTGGAGGGGGCTCCAGACCTAGAGATGATTCCAAAGCCTGTAGCCACCAAGGAGTCTCTGCTCAGAGAGGTAGACTAGTTCCTCAGCCAGTCTGCATCAAGTCCTTTGTTTCTCAAGTGAGACGGAAGCAGCCACCTGCCCACATTGTTGTAAGAGCCAGGGCACAGCCGTGACACTCCAGCAGGGCTGAGGTGAGTCGGAGACCTGGGCAAGATTTCCTCCTCCCTCCTCCCCTCCTTTCAGCAGTCTGTTTCAAGCAGTGGTTTGTGAGTCCAGCAGTCTGTGTGACTCATACGCTCGCCTACCCTCCCACGGCTCCTGCTCATAAGGGGCTGAGCCCCAGCAGGAAGATCACAGCCAGCAGCTATGTACAAAGATAGCAAGAGGGTTATAGCCAAGATGACATGAGACAAACAGCTGGAGACGGTGTAGCCAGCCATCGCTCGGGGCCTAATTACAAGCAGTCAAAGCCCTGGTGACATCTGAGGTCCCTACCAACCCTGAATACCCTCAGATGCCATCCTAGCTGGAGTTTTCTATCTAGGTAGCAAATTAAACAAGGCACGAGGTGTTACGGTGGCCTCCAGGGGCCATCTCTAGCCCAAGCCCACTAAATCTCTGGCTGCTAAAGAAACTGCAGGTGCAAAGCTGCAGCAGAAATGCCACGTCAGGCAGGAAAGAGCACAGAACAGCACCCCACAGTGCATCCAGTCACACCTGGCATTGTAACAGGTGAAGAAGAGAGAGAGTCACGCCTACTAGGTATCCTGCAGCTAAAACCTGGCTGAGCGGGTGCCTGACCCCAAGGCTAGCCTGTCTGTTGGGCCGTGTTCTTTCCCCAACTGCCTTTTGTCCTATTCTCAAAACAAGTTTCCAAATCCTGCTGGTGGTGGCGGTCTGGGTTCTGCGACCCATCCTAGCAGGCTCTTGCAAGATTTGGGGGCTGTGGAGACTCCCTTCTCCTTACCCAACACCCTCAGAAGCCCCACCTTCAGCTACTTGCAAGGAATGGAATGTTCCCCCAGTATGTTGAAGCTCTAATTCTCAAAGGGATGATATTTTGGTGGAGAATTTGGGAAGTAATGAGGTTTGCATGAAATCATGAGGGAGGAGTCTCAAGATGGGATTGGTACCGATATAAAGGAAGAGGGAGAGGTACTGGGGGAGGGAGAGACATTTTTCTCAATGGAGTAGCCACCAGAGAGTTGCCCAGGCTCCTATGAATGCCCCTTAATTAAGAAACCTTAATTAGATGCTTTGGTAGAACAACATAAACAAAAAGACACGAAAGTAGAGAGGCCACTAGGGAAGATGTTTCTTTTCCTATAAAAGAAATTCATGCAGGTCAGTGGTGGTGCACACCTTTAATCCCAGCCCTTAGGAGGCAGAGGCAGGTGGATTTCTGTGAGTTCAAGGCCAGTGAGATCTACAGAGATTGAGTTCCAGTACAGCTAGGGTTACACAGAGAAACCTTGTTTCAAGTAAAACAAAACAAAGGAAGAAAAGAAAAAGAAAAGAATTCCTAACTTAGGGGTTGGGAGAGTGACTTGTTGGGTAAAGTGCTTGCTGGGCAAGCAGAGAACCTGACCTGAATTCTGATCCCCTGCACCCACAAAGCATGCTTATAACTGTGATGTGGGGGTGAGACAGGGGCATCCTAGGAGTTCCTGGACCAGCTAGTTCAGCTAAAGGCAAACTCTAGTTTCAGGAAGAGAATCTGTCTCCAAAACTAAGATGGAGAACAAAAAAGGAAGATACCAGAAGTTGACCTCTGGCCTCACAACACACACACACACACATATACTCTGACACACACATATATGTACACACACACTCTGGCACACATATACACACTGTCACATATAAACACACACCTGCTTTCACACTGGCACACACATGCATGCACACTGACACACACACGTACACATACATGCATCTAAACTGGCACACACATACACACACAATTCACACAAACATATACACACATGCATGTATACTGGTGCAAACACACACACACAGGAGCTTGCACACTGGCAGACACACATAGGCATATGCATACACCAAACACAAACAAAACCAAACTAAACCTAAAAGGCTATGATTTAGTACTAGGGACAGCTCTGTGAACAGATATTTATATAATGTATTAAAGGCAGGGACATATTTTTGAGAAAATGTGGGAAGCCAAGAGCGGGAATCCTATAAAAGTCAGTGTGGAGAGACATCTTCTAGGGTCTTTCAGGAAGGATGTCCCAGTGGACGGTGGCACTAGAGGATGGTGGATGGTGTGTCCTAACAACAGAATGGCCTGGGGCTAAAATGCTAAGTCCAGCTGAGTAAGTGAGCTCATCTTTCTCACTCTGGTGATGGAAAACTTAAAGGAATTGGCCCTTCTTCAGTGGTCACTAAATGAATGGACGACCTTTGCAGAAACCCCCAAAAGTTCCATGTTGCTGGAACATAAAGAATGAGACCAGCAGACATGACTAGATTTGAGGTGGGGGGGGAAGGGTGACAGGTTTGACAACAAACAGGCCTTGTGTAGCACATTAAGAAGAAAAACACTGAAACTTGACCATGGTTCTAGGGTTTTCTATCTATTACCTTCAGAATTCGGTGCCCTGTCCCTTTAAATTGCAAGGACAAAGGATGCATAAATTCAGCCTCCACCAAATTCTAAAAGAGACTTATGACCCGAACAGGTTAAAGATAAGTAGAACAGGAATTGAAACACGTTGAGAGGTTGTAAGCCAGGAAGGCCAGGGTAGTATGAGTCCTGTTGGCATGTGAAAACAGGGACCTTGGCTATCCGTCTCTTGGATGCAAACCTAGACTTGCTCGGTGGAGGCCTTCCAGAGGCAAAGGACAGCTGTGTGGAGCGGATAAGACTGGAGGCAAGCTGGCTGCTGGGAGTCTGTTGGGGCACACTGCCAGGGAAGGAGGTGGGGAGAGCGTCTTGGTTGTCGGTATAGGATGAAAGTGATCTCATAGTTGAGCACTAAATGATGGAAAGCAGTGCATGATGGGAGCATTTGGCAGTTGTGTCTGCCTGGATGTGGCCAGTGTGAGGGGGATGCTGGGTGGCAGTGGCACAGATGGGCTGGAGCTTGGAGACAAGATCGGAGCTGGGAATGCAGAAATTAGAATACAGAAGGATTGACACTCAGCACAAGCTGCAGGAAGCGTGGAGTGGCCCGCAAAGGAAGAGTCTTACACATGAGCAATTCCCGACTCCTTATTCTCTCTCTCTTCTGCTAGGTTAGGACTTCTTTAAAGACAGGAGTTAAAGTTTATACTGATTAACCCTCCCCCTCCATAGTACAGTCTGCATAGCAACGAGGAGGTACCCATCCATGGTTCAGCCATTGGTTTATTCAGTAGCTAATGTGTGGCAGGCTCTGTCCTAGGCTTTTGAACTAAGTAAGATATAAACAAACAGACTAGAAATGAAAACAAAAAAATACTGGATCTTGCGACTAATTGTCACAGAGTTCAGTGAATCCCAGCTCCTCCACACGTGAGTTGTTTCCAGACAGGGTTAAAGGGGAATGACCCATCCTGAGTATGAGAGTCACGATCTCATGGGCTGGTGGCCCAGATAAAATAAAGAGAAGACAGGAGGAGGGGAGAGCCAGGCAGCCCAGGCATTCCCAGTCAGTCAGACAGTGTCTCTCTCTCTCTCTCTCCCTCCTTCCCTAGACACCTAGAGCAGCAGGAGGGGTTCTCTATAAGCCACAGGCTCAGTCCTGTACTCATCGAGCCCTGACTGAAGCCTGGGCTTGGGGAACAAACCCACCAACCAGACAGAGCACAGGACACACTTCCCATAACAAGGGCAGGCTGTGAGGGTTCAGAGACAACACCATCATCTTCCCTAGCAGCCTAGTCAGGCCTTTCTCCCTGTCAAGCTGGCCACATCTAATTTTTCCCCTTCAGACTCTGGGGTCACCTATGCTTGTGCCTTCAACAGCCCCAAGGGAAAAAAAGGCCAGATTCAAAGATAGAACAGGACATGGGCCATCACAGAATCATACCCAGCTGCCCCTTCACCCTAGTACACTTCACTCTGCGAGTAGCTCCAGCTCCTTAAGGAGAGACAATGGCTTTCTGCAAGGACCCCCCAGACACTCTCAGACACCATCAAGATGATAGTGAAGAGAATTTTTCTCAAGCTGTCAAGATATCAAAAAAAGACCCAAAATAATCCCCGTGTATTGGCTTCCTATTGTGAAATAGAAAAATGTATAAAAGAAAGACTAGGTAATAAAGTTTGCTTGTAAGTATGAGCATGTGTGAATGGGTGGCACATGCATGTGTGTGCACGCTAGTGAAGGCTAACGGTCAGTGGCAAGTGTCATCCTCAGTTTTTGAAGCAGGGTCCCTCACTGTACCTAGAACTTGCCAATTCAGCCAGACCAGGGAGCCCTGGCCTCTGTTCCCCAGCAACAGGTGGACAGGTGCATAGCTCCATGCCTGGCTTATTGCCATCGGTGCTGAAGATCAGGCCTCGGGTCTCTATGGTAATGCAGCAAACACCTTGCCACGTAAGCCACCTCTCCAGCTCCTGAGGTTCGCTCCTCACGGCGGCACCTCACTGAGTATGAGGTTAGCGGGAAGAGAGGACGCCTCCTAGTGTCGGCAGATTGAGAGTCTTGCATCAGGCCAGCATCAATCTTTAATGGTCATGTGTCAACTAGCCAGTGGAATTGGTTGTTCACAAATCAAAGATCTGAGGCTGACCAAGACAGGAGAGGTGATGGCAAAGGGGAGGATGGAGGAGGCTGAACTGAGGAGCTAGGTAGAGAGACGTGGGCTACAGGTTCATGGAACCTGGGATTCAAATACTAATCACAGGCACCAACCACAGGGTAGTCACACATCTCCCACACATCTTTGAGCTAGAATGAGGTCAGAATCACGCCCCGGAGGCAGCGCAGCCCACTCGGCAGCTCCACCAACTGCATTATTTGGTGAGTTAATGGCTGTACCAACCTGCTAGGGCTCCTGTGTGAGGCAGATGAGTTCATTCAGGGCACTCTCTTAGAACATGTTTGATACAGGGTCAGACAGGATCAGAACTCCACAACAAACTTTGGATGTTTTTTTTTAAAGATTTAATGTTTTAAGTTTAGGTTTATAGGCACCACATGTGTGCAGGATCCCACAAAGGCCAGATTAGGATGTTAGATGCCCTGGAAATAGATGGTTGTGAACAACTTGCCTAGAAAACAACTTGTAAAAATCGATTCTCTCCTTCAACATGTGAGTCCCAGGAATTGAACTCAGGCTGTCAGACTTGGTGGCAAGCATCTCTACCAGCTGAGCCCTCTCTCCAGCCCCTGCTACTATTTCTGTAAATGAAGATAATAAGACAGAGGAGAGGTTACTTGGCTAAGGCCACCAGCGACAAAATAGCAAAGCCTAGACCAGCAAGACTTCATGGGCCCCAGACAAAGGAATCACGTGGGGACCACAGTGACAGGTCCAAGTGTCTAGGGGCCGTGTTGTATGATCTGATCACCCAGGCAGGTAGAGCATAGAAGGGAGTCCAGAGAAACTCAGCCAGCCTGTAAACAGGCCTCCCCCTGGGTTTCTAATATAGGGAGCACAAGGTTTGGACTTAGAGACATGCCCTGTTTCATTTGCCCACTATCCAGGAGACCACAGGATCCTGTGAAGACTCCTCCATCCAATTCCCCAGCCAACCCTACAGACAGCTACTCCAGCAGCACAAACCCCGTTCCCACCTGCTGGACTTGTTTCCGTTCTTTAGCTTCCACGTCATGGAGGTGGGGGCCAACATTGTCAGAGAAGAAAGCTTTCTCAAGGGCCAGGTGTTATCATGCCAAGCTGTGCTCCAAGGAGCATCTACCTGCTGGGGTCTGTAAGGGAGATGCTGGCATAATCTTAATTATGAGAAAGACTTTCTCAAGGATGGGAGAGTGCGACCCAGGAGATACCATGAGCAAGTCCTCCTGACCTGGAAGGGAAGTTGCCAGGTGGAATATTATGGGGTATATATTATGCACCTTTTATCCCATGATCCCCGTCTATGGCTTAGCAAAGTAGTAACATGGAAAAAGTGTGTGTGTGTGTGTGTGTGTGTGTGTGTGTGTGTGTGTGTGTATCCATCAGACAGATAGAATGTGGGCCCCTTGAGGGCAAGGCCCCGTCAGTGCTGTGCCTTTAAGGATGGCAGCTGATGGCAACAGCAGTTAGTCAGATAGTGCGCTGCTGTGATTTGTCCCATGGGGTGTGTGTGTGTGTGTATCCATCAGACTTGAGATCCCCTCACCGGCTGCATGGGAGACCAGGGCGAACTTTCTCCCCGACTGTGTTTTACATTTCAGATGAAGTACATTCTATTTCAGGTGCCACTGAAAATGCAGGAAAAGTACCAGAGACTCAAGTCCCAGGAATTCAACTGGCCTCAGTTCAGAGACAGCGAGTGGTCTCAAGCCATCTTTTCTGCATATTCATAATTTCTCAATGTGAAGAGGTCCTTGCCACCCCATGGAAAAAAAGGAAAGAAGGCAGAAAGAGAAAAAAAAATAGAAAGTTTCCTTGGGATATATCATGTCAAACAAAACTGGAAGGCCATCACACCAGCCCCCAGAGGCCCTTGCCTGCCTTCAGCGTCTGTCCCCCAGTGTCTGACTTTCTGCTCTCCCTGACAGGCACTTCCTTGCCCAGGTGTGAATGGGGCAGGCTGCAGATGGAATACATTACACTCAGCAATCAAGGCTGCCTCCTGAGAAGGGAGCGGGGTGTGTTTAAGTGTTTAGCTCGTGGCTAAGGTGACTTCGGCAGGAACGGGCAGCAGATGCGATGAGTTTTATTCACAGGAAAAAAGGGCACACGGCCTTGAGTGGCACCTCCTATGGGAGTTGTGTCACCTGCCGGGCCCTGAGCCGCTCCCACGGGCTGCGAGCTGCTATTAGCATTCATCTGTGGTCGTAAGAAGTCTCGACAATGCTTTTCTTTTGCCATATTTAATCTGATAAGTATATTTGCTCTGAGAAAAGCACCCTAATTAGAACAGAGAACTTTTTCATCACCATAGAATGTTCTAGCATGCTCTTTTCCATGACCTCCCCAGAGGTAACAGCTCTCCTGATATCTATGCCAAGATAGCATTCGCCTGATCTTAAGCTAACACCATTAGGGCCAGAAAGTAGGTCCTGACGGCTTTCTTTTGCACTGTCACGTTTGTGTGATTCACCAGGCCATGGGCTATGCCCCCAGCTCACTGCTACTCTGGGCCCAATGTCTGTGCTCCCCCAGAATCCCTGGGTGAAACCTGGCTGATTCCCAATAACAAGAGATTTGAGGGTGGGCTTCTGGTATGTTGGCAGCTATATCATGAAAAGGAGCGATCTGTTCTCAGACTGTCTACTCGGACTGCAACTGTCTCCACCAAACCTCAGATTGCACGGAGCTCCAGTCTCCTCCCGCCTTATATTCCTCTCTGCCCAGCCATATCACTCCTGTCTCCGCCTCCCCAGTTCTGCGATTAAAGGCATGTGATCTCAAGTGCTGGGATCACCTTTGTGTGAGCTCTGTTTCTCTTTTAGACAGATTCAATCTCGTGTATCTCAGGGTAGCCTTGAAATAACAGAGATCCCTCTGTCTCTGTCTCCTGAGTTCTGGGATTAAAGGTGTGTCTCACCACTCCCTGGCCTCTAGTGGCTTAGCTCTGCACTCTGATCTTCAGGCAAGCTTTATTTGTTAAAACATAAACAAAATATTACCACACACTTACACACACACACACACATGCATGCGCACGCACGCTCGACACATTAAATGAGGACCCAGCAAGAGAAAATGGCTGGTTATGAACCAAGAAACAAGCCCTCATTAGGCACCAAATGGTTTCAACGTATAAGCCACTACGCCTGAGGAATGTAATTGTCTCCCCACGGACAGAGAGCTTTGTTGAGTCAAATGGCAGGCCCCACTCTATAACCCCACTGCTCACAAGTGCATCCACCTACCAGGCCCTGGACAGGCAAGACCTTAGGCTTCCCATGGGCCAATCCCTCTATGTTGGTTTTGGGGTTTAGAGGGATCTGACCTGAGGGACCCTAACCTCCAGGAAACCCTTGGATTAATCTCCTGTCTCTAATGTCATCTTTCTCCCCAGCAGGATTTTCCCAGAAGTTTCTTCCGGTCTCCAAATTGTTCATGAACTTGACCAGTTAGATTCAAGCAAGACCATCAGGTCTATAGACTCCGCAGTGAGCAGTCTCATCAGCTCTAATATGAAGGAGGTAGTGGGCCAAGAAGCACAGGTTTTTCAGGGCCCCAGAGTCTCTGCCAAATTATACTTCCTCTCAAATTGCCTCCACACTTCAGGAAGAAGCACAATCATAGTTCACTGGTGGAATATACACTTCCAAAGTGATTTTTAAAATAATTGTACTGTATGCTAAACCTTGGGAGGGAGACAAAAAGAAAACCCTGCAGCCAACTCATTCTAGCCTGAGCAGCAACGACAGAATCTCATAATTAGGAAATGCAATGTCATTTCTGCATGCTAAGGCACCTTTGAAACACCTACCGCATGGAAGACTGAATATCCGATAGCGGATTGATTTCAGATTTCAAGCCAACTGCAGCAAAATAATGAGCTCCCTCCATCCTGAGCTGCCAAGCTTGGGTATTGGGGAGAGGGCACAGGAGGGAGGAGGCAGGCGTGCAAGGGACCGGCACAGAGGCCTCTGTACAGCTGAGGGGCTGTGTTGGGCTAAAGGATGTGCAGAACCCCACCGCATCTTGTGTGAAGTCATTTGCCCCGAGGGGCTAGTGTGGAACTCAGTCTTGATTGGAAGTACTTAGCAGAGCTGAGGCTGGGAGTGAAGGGCATGGCAGCCTGGACTCAAAAGCTACAGGTGTTCCTCAGCACAGGTAGAACAAGGCACACAGTGTGACTTTGTGCTCTGAGAAATGACAGTGGTGACCTCCACTTCTTGCCCTTTGATGGTGCCAGAGTTCGTAAGACCTGAAAGTGACAAACCATCCTTTTCACAGCTCCTGCCAATCCAGCGTCCTCCCAGAGCAACCCCAAGATCTGGCCTTCCAGCCTCTGTGATTGAGGAGGGTGCTACCCTGCAAAGCCCTCCCCCACCCCGATCCCCATTCATGGAGCTAGAAGTATTAAGGAGGGTCTTCAGTTAAAGCCCTTGCCATCCGAACATGAGGACCAGAATTTGGACCCTCAGGACTCCTGAGCTTCAAGTGGGCATGGTGGCCCGGCTGTAATCCCAACCCCAGTAGCCAGAGATGAAGGAACCTCAGACCAAGCAGGCTAGCAAAACCAGTCATATGGGAGCGCTTTGGGTTTGAAGGAGAGCCCCTGCCTAAATGAATGAGGGGGGCGGGTGTTGAAGATGATTCAAGATACAAACCTTGATGTCCACATGCACCCACACACTTATAAATATGCATTCATGTAACCTCCAAACTTGCATACATGTACACACATGAAAATGGAAAAAGAAAAGCCTTCTCCCCCATCACCTCAAGTTCCCTTAATGTCACATCAAATTCCTGTAGCCCACAGGACGTATGTGGGAACCTGCTCACAGAGTCCTCTATTATCAAGCACCTCACTCTTTGCCAAGACCCCTGGGCACAGCTCCAAAGACTTCTGGGAGCTGGCATACAAATCATGCCCAACCCCCTCTAATAAGATGGAGTAAGAGATATATTCTGTACCCCACTTCCTGGAGCTCCTCACAGCATCAATCTCCAGTTGCTCCTGGGGGTCGCTGGCCACGTTCCCCACCCAGTCTCCCTCCTTCAAGTGTTTTCTGGACTTTCCAATCAAAATGCATGTACCCAACCCTTCTATCGGGGTTTGTGCCTAGGGAACGGACTAAGTGAGCCTCCACTCATGCGCTCTCCCCCAAGCCAAACAGGTCCTTCTCCCATAAAATGTGATGGTCGCACGCCTGCCAGACCCTAGCCAGGCTGCCACAGGGTCAGCTTGCAAAGGTCCCTTGATACAAAAGCATGAGACAGGATCCAACGCTGTCAGCTCCTCTGTCCAGTGTAATTCAACGCCAACATTTCTCTCGGTCAGAGCACGGCACTCCGCATCTCAGGCTGAGCGCACTTGCCTTCCCGTGGCATCACCCTCTCAGATGCAACGTGGCCGGCCAGGCCTCTGACTTCATCTACTGATGTTCACCGTTTCTGAGTCTCCCATAGGCTAACTGTTCCTGTTCTCTGTATCTTCATCCAAACAGTCAATGTGAACGTGAAGCAGGATGGGCTCCAAGGCACGGCCCTACGCTGGGGTCCTAGACACCTCAGCTCTGCCTCAGCTCTTTAGCCACACCCCATGGTGCAGGCTCATCAGTCACCACACTCACGCCTCACTGTCATCAAGTCCATAGTTTCTCTATTAGACCTTCAAGGACATCGGCTGAGATTCCACAGATGCCCCATGGAAAGCCAGACTTGCCATCTAAAAAGCTGAATGGGATTCAGTTAAACTCCAGGGTCTTTCGTCTTCCTGCCCTGCCCTGTCTCTACTTCCCAACCACAAAACCATCTCATTCAAACCACACCAGGAGGAGAATAGTCCTCATACCAAGTTCAGATCCGGGGATCAAACCCAGGACCTTGTACATGCTAGGCAAGCACCCTAACCACTGAGCCATATCACAGTCCCAAACTTATAAATCTTTGAACAGCAGAGGGTCTCTGACATAGCTACTTTCTGGTTCTAGCCTAAAAAGAGCCACAGTCAAAATGCTGTAAACAAATCAACATGGCCGCACACCCATAAACACGCATTGGTGGGCACTGATGTTTGAATTTTGACAAGTCACCAAGTCTGATTCCTTTTATGTCAGCCCAGCTTCCCTCTACCCTGGACTCTCGCTGCTGAGGTTACCTAAGTACTAAGAACCAAAGTTTTCTCCATCTTAGGACCAAAATTCCCTATCTTGAGAACTGTCTTGGCTTTATGCAAACCATGACCGATATTTGGAAGCTCCTTCTGGACAGCTGTTTGGTGTCTAGTTTCTGCTAAGCATGGGGGAGGGCGCCCAGATGAACACAATGCATACTCAAAGCACAAGGTTCCCTTCCCACGAGAACAGGACAGGTGGTGGTGAATAGCACACCATGCGGATGTATTCACGGGGCAGCGCCACGAGCCCCCCACTCAGGAACAAATTGCAGAAGCTGACCCTACTCTGGGAGACTTTACTGATTCAGCCCCAAACCTCAGCCATTCCTTCCCTGTTCCCTCTCAGTATGGTCCTCCAGGTCCAGCTCCCACATACCTGGTATTTGGGAGCACCTCAAGGGCTGAAGCAGCCTCCAGCAGACTTGGAAAAAGGACGAAGTTCAAAATGATAAAACTAGCAGTGTAGTGACCAAACCCTGGTCTCTGCCTGTAGCAGGGACCTCTCAGGGGACCGCCCTCTCAGAGGACGCAGCTCTGAGGAATTGATCCTAGGATTCTAGAGCTTCAGCTGGCCTGGTCACGTCCTTGGAAGCCCAGCTCATTCTTGTACTGAGATCAAGATCAGCTATTTTTGGTGGTGTAATCTGGGGGGCGGGGGCAGGGTACCATGTAGTCCAGGCTAGCCTTGAAGTGGATGAGGATGACCTTAGGCTTCTAATCTTCCTGCTTCCACCTTCCAAATCGTGGGATTCCCTGTGTGCACCTGGTCCAGTTTCTGGGGTACTAGAGCTCAAACTCGGGGCTTCTTGAATGCTAGACTTGCACACTACCAACCAAGCCGCATGCCCATTCCCCTCAGAGTCTGAGCTCTGCAGATATATCTCTCACCGCCTCTCCTGCGTCTTCACTCTGGGCCTCTTTCTCAGGAGTGGGTCTCTGCCCACTGACTGCCTGTGACCGCTTCCAGTCTCAGCCACGCTGACGGCCTCTCCCACAAGACGATTAAGACTAAATCTCACGAAAGCGCGAGTATTGCATCATGGGTAGCCTTGAAAACTCTCACAGGTGATGTCCATGTTCAGTCCAGAGCAAGCCCATGGTCTGAGATGTTCTCCGCCCTGGCATGGAAATGTCTAGTACTAGAGGGGAACTGGCCCCGCCCCTCTGTTCTCTGTTACTTAGATGAGCACCTTACATTCTATGTCCCCTCACTTATGAAACGAGGATGATAACAGCATTTGCCACATAATTCAGAAAAATTATCACAGGCAAAACCAATCACCTAGCAGAAGACTTGCACGAAGCATGTTAGCTATCAGCCACTTCGTGTCTAGTATAAAAGATATATGGCAGATGCCTGGCAGGTGGTTTTTGAAAGGGAGGAAGAATATGAAGTCTGAGCGTTTTAGGGAGGGAACAGTCAAACCGGGGGACAGTAAGGAAGGACAAAGCCCAGTTCTGCTGATGTCACAGATCTGGCCCAGAGGCTGCTGGCACTAAACTGTGTGTTACCTGTGGGAGTCACCTTTCCTCTCTGACTCACTCTCATTCTTGAAGATACTTGTGTTCCTGTGCCGCGTGTAACCAGGGTAGAAAAAGTGAGGCGCGAGGCCCTTCCATAGAAGCATTGTCAGCTAGTCTCCGCTGGCAGGAGCTCATCCTCCTCGGTTTGTGAAGTCGCTGGCATAGACAAACAGAGGAAACCAGAACTTGGCCTGTAAGGACCTGGAGGCACCAGGCCAGTTCTGAGCTCAGTTTCATTTTGCCAGCCACAAATCTTTTTCGGTGTCATGCAGCACACTGTGGGCATAGACAAATATTAAACAATAGCATAACAAATCGTGGTCTTTAGCCTACAGAGCCTACTCAGAGCACCAGCCAGAAGCCGCCTGGGTGACTTGGGAAGAAAAGCTTGCCCATCTCCTTGTCCTTGTCCTCCTGGCGCCCTTCCTTGGAGTGGAGAGGCCGTGGGCTACAGTGAATCTGAACTCACATTCGCTGGGTTCCTTCAGAAGCAGGGCTCAGGAAGGCAGGAGACTCAGAAATAGCCCTGAGCTTCCACTACATGCGGCTCATACCTATGCCCAAAGCCAGTTCATACACACACCCCAGCCCAGTGCCCCCCTGCTTTGCCACTGTTCTGACCGGGTTTCCCCACCATCTCACGTGTCTATTCTGATATTCTGACTCTCTCTACCTGGAAAAGGGCATCAAGAATCCCGAGAGGGCAGGAAGATGAGTCTGTGGTTAAAGCACTTGTCACCCAAGTGTGAGGGTAGAGTTCAGATCCCCAGAGCCCACATAAGTGTGGGCATGGAAACCTGCTTATAATTCTAGCATTGGAAGGTGGAGGCAGAGGATCCTAACAGCAAGCTGACTCATGAGACTTGGGGTATTGGTGAGTTCTGGATTTGATTGAGGGCCCTGCCTCAAGGAATAAAGTGGTTGAGCAATTAAGGATGTTTCCTGACATTGGCCTCCAGCCTCCACATGTGTGTGCACACGTATGGCACAGACATACAAACTTGTATACATTCTCACCCATGTACCCATACCCGTACACACACACCTGAGGGGTGGGCCAGCTGTAGAGTGTCTGCTTAGCAGGCACAAGCCCTGAGTTCCATTTCCAACACCACGAATTGTATACCTTTGTAAGAACGAAAAAGAGGGAGGGAGGGAGGGAGGGAGGGAGGGAGGGAGGGAGGGAGGGAGGGAGGGAGGGAGGAGGGAGGAGGGAGGGAGGGAGGAAGGAAAATAGCATATAATTCTTTCTTTGCTGGGCACAGTAGCATGCACTAATAACCCCAGTTACTCGGGAGTCTGAGGCAGGAGGATTACTGGAGTTCAGCAGTTCCAGGCCAACATGGGCAGCCCTGTGAGACTCTAACTAAACAAGACAAAAAGCAAACAGTGGGTGACTTCTTTGGGTAAAGGCAGGCTCTCTGGAGGCCTGGGTGGAGGTGACCTTCTTTGTGGGCCATACTGTCCCTGGCAAGGTTCAGTCTACACAAATTTGCTACATTACTATAAAAAGCACTTTAAAGGAAGGGCAAAGAACTTTGTTCTGGTAGCAAAGTATCACTGTGGGGAAAAGGATGTGAACTCCAGGAAGACAGATCCAAGCACATCCCAGGCTCCCAGCATGCCCTGCACACAGCAGAGGACCATAGGCATGTAAAGGTTGCTGTTCCATTATTGGGGAAGTGTCCCTACCCTCTGCTTCTCCAGGAGGCTCAAAGATCCATGGGGAAAATGACCTTGCTCAGCAATACTCTCTGCAATGACCCAGCTCAACACTCAGAATGTAGGAAGTACTCTATAAAGCCTTGTTGACAAGGATGAAGGATGGTTGGACAGTAATGAGGAAGCAACTTAGCCAGAAAATACTGGTCTTTAGATGCGTGAATGAAGCCTTCTCTCCAGCTTGTTTCCCTCACTGGCCTGTCAGCTCCTTAAACTTTCAGCCACATTCTGCCTCAGCTGTCTTACCCAAACGCTGCAGGCGTGTAGAAGAAAAAAGCGTCTCTCTGCCCATGGCTGCAGGAGACTGGGGGAGTGTTCCTACCAGGAGCTCCTACAGAGAACACAGAGAATGGCCCATGGATATCCTACAGCCTCATAGGTAAACAGTACAGGACACAGGGATTTCAGCCCTCCTCACCCTGCCCCAGGACCCAGAAATTTCTTTATTCAAACCTTACAGGCTCTGTAGTAACCATCTGTGGCTTAAAAGCAGGGGAATTTCATGTGAGGTGTCTCCACCCCGACAGCTTCCTTGTCTGCTCGGCTCCACAGCCACCTCCTGAGCCTGAGGAACCCAGGGGTAGGGTACAGGGAAGACAGTCAGGCAGATTGGGGGTGCTGGACAGAGCCTACTGTGGTAGTGGGGCAGATCAAGGAAGAAATGTGCCGAAACCGGGCTCCACAGCCTCCACACCAGCCCCGCCCCTCAAAGGGATTGCTCTAATTACTCTAGCCATGAAGAGGATAGACATGTCTCAACACAGCCAACTTCTCATCTGAGAGAAGGGAACTGAAACCAGAGGTATATAATGGGAGTCCTGAGCAGGTATGGCAGAGCAACCTAGGCCCTGTGGACAACCTGTCTTCACCCTGGGTATCTCTTGGCTGCTCCAGCAAGAGCCATTGCCACTGGCAGAATTCAATCAGGGAAACAGTCATCATCTTCTCCCTACTTTGCTGATTGTAAGATCAACGAAGACCTTGATTCATCCACTCAGGGGTCCCTATCTCTGGACATCAAGTCAGCTACCTGTGTAGAGGCATTGGGGTTCACAAGGATGCTCTCCCAGCAGATCCTCACGAACGCTCCTTTATGCATGAGATGGTTAATTTTCTCAACCCGTTTGGATCTTGAATCAATAAGAGGCACACTCCTAGACAGGTCTCTGGGTCGTTTCCAGGAAGAGATTGACTGATGGAAGAAGACTCTTCACCATAGAGGGCATCACTTTCCAGTGGCAGCCCAGACACCAAAAGGTCCAAGGAAAAAGCAGTATTCCTTGCTTGCCTGCCTTTGCTTCTCAATAGTGAGTATGTCTATCACAATAATGATGCTGCAGATGGTGGTGGCGCTGCTGGTGCTGCTGGTGCTCATACTGATGATGGTGGTGATACTGCTGCTTCTGGTGATGATGCTGATGGTGCTGGTGCTGGTGCTGATGGTGCTGGTGCTGATGGTGCTGGTGGTGATGCTGATGGTGCTGGTGGTGATAGTACTGGTGATGATAGTGGTGGTGATAATAATTCCATCCTTTGCTGACATCAGAACTAAATTTCTTTATCCTTCCAACATAAAGAGCAGCAGCTCTCCAGGAATCTTCCAGGCCTGGAGCATCGGATTGGAACTGCTGAGGCATCCAACCTCGAGAACTGACCAGCTACCAGGTTCTCAGCATCTCTAGTATGCAAACAGTCATTATTGGACTGTTCCGTTGTTCTGTATAAGACAATCTAGTTAACCTCCTCTGGACAGACATTCATCCAATCAGTTCTGTTCCTCCAGAGAACAGTAGCACAGTGTGTATCTCATCCACAGTCTGCTCCGGGCATGAGCCACCAGGCTTCAGGGCTCAGGATAGCATCAATCCCTGGTAGGTCTCAGCTCCCAGCCCTAGAGATCTTCTGCTGCATCCTTTCTCTCTGTTGAGATTGTGGGAGCTCTAGGCTTGGGCATCTAAACACACAACTCTTCCACACACCTTCGCCAACCAAGTGGGAGAAACCTAGTTCCCAGAAGCCCTGGCCAATGCTAACACAGAGAGTCGGGACCTGGGCAAGGTGTTCTTTTCTCCAGACCCAGCAGGAGCCTGTGTCTTCATCACTCGATGAAGGTACACAGGGTTCCAGGATCCTGAACGTTCCTACACTGGAGTTTAGATCGCTCATGCCTTAGCATCCACCAGAGGTGGGAGCTCCTGTCTGAACCTCTCGGTGTCACATTCCTTCAGCGTTTTCAGTGTGTGGAAGTACACAGCAGAAAAACCGGAAGACACAGGGTTCCGTCCAGACAGCCACTCTGAGCCAGAGGCCATGCCCTCTTCTGCCTTTATCCCACACTCCTTGTCTAGAACAAGGGTTTCTCCTCAGGGTCAGCACCCATGGGGCCGTGATGGCATGTTTTCCTAATCCTCTGGACAGGAAGGGCTGTGTCTAGGTCATCTTCATTCCCAACAGCGCCTGATCTATAGTCTACCATAGGAATCCATAAGAACAGGATTATCAACACTTCCTTTACTTGACAAAGGAGTGATAGTCATGGCTGTCCATTTGTCTCCCAGCTCCTTCCTGCAGGTGCTGTGACAAGCCTTGTCAGCCCACATCGTCCTCGCAGAATGTGTTGATGGAGGCCTGATTACCAATACCCAGTGAGGAACGTAGTCCTTGCAGAATGTGTTGATGGAGGCCTGATTACCAATACCCAGTGAGGGAGAAGCAAGAGTTTCACCTCACAGGCCAGGACCCCACATCCCCAGCCAGCTGTGTTGATGGGGAATCTTAACCAATCACCTTGCTTGTGGGGTGTGTTCCCCCGGGGCCCCAAATAGCCTATAAAACCATCGATGTGAGCTTGTTTTTCCTCTTTGTTTTCCTGCACTCCGCTAGAACCCTGGCTTTGTAAGCTCCCCTTCTTCCTTTATTAAAGCTGAATGTTTTATATTAAAGCTAGTCTGGTTAATTCTAATTGCCGGCCGTTTACACTTCATCACCGTGTGGAGGTACTCGCCCTCCATGAAAAGTCATTCCAGAGGTCTGATGTCATAGAAAAGCAAGCATGACATTTTCATCTTCATTTGCTCGGCACACAGTAGGTGCGTTCTGAGCATCTACCAAAGGTTACATTAGCAAGGAACAAGATGCCTTTGCCAAAGTGATGTCGAACAACGATGTGTACACTGTTCTAAAATGAAGCCGCACATATTCATATTCTGCTTGGTTCTGCTTGTTGAGTGTGTCTCATGTACACATACACTGAAGTGCACACGCATGCGCGCGTGCACACACACACACACACCACATATCAGGAAGAAGAGGTCGTGTGGCCATACCTCCGCTCCAGAAGGATAATTCCAGGGGGAGCCAGGCTAGTGACCTTGAGTGGATGAGTCCACCTCTCGGGCCTTTGATCTTCAAATCTGCAGAGCAGGGAAGAGATGATTGCTCTACCCCCTTGGGATGTGTGGGAGACTGTTCCAGGTTTCCATCCAGCCACCCCATGTGGCTCTAGCTAATGCCACTGCAGCTCTGCTGTCTGCCCGTGATGGCATCAGGTGCTCCTGTAGAGCTGTAGGAGGTGAAGCCCAGAGAGCCCACATGGTCATGTGGTCATCAGCACCTCTGTGGACTCCTGCATTCTGCCATTCTTCAAAATCAGGAAATCTAGAGATGAGATTCAACTGTGTTTAGTGCAGCACAGAGCAGACACACATTAGCAGGCTACCTATCTCTGTGTGTGTGTGTGTGTGTGTGTGTGTGTGTGTCTCGGGGGCATGTGTTTACATGCATGCTTATGTGTACATCCATACTCTACAAGGGCTAAACTAGTCTCAAATTGAAGTACTTCCTCCTCTTAATAGAGCCACGCAAAGACACATGTCCAAATTTGGAGCTCAGAAAGAGATCACTATTGCACTAAACATTATTGTTTACCAAAATGTATGAAAACACTTAAACTGACCCTTCGAGAAATGAAGAGACAGGGCCAAACAACCTATAAAAGAAAAGCCATTTGAGACAGGCATGGTGCCACACGCCTGAGACTTTGAGGCCAGCCTGATCTACGCAGCAAGTTCAAGGTCAGCCTTAGCACAAAAATAAGACCCTGTTTCAAAAGGAGGTGGGGACTGCTGTTCCAGAGGATCTGAGTTCAGTTCCCAGTGCTCACATTTGTCAGGTTCATAGTCACCTGTAACTCTGGATTCAGGGTATCCAACGCCTTCTTCTGACCTAGAAGGGTACCCACACCCACATCCTCCCATACCCATACCCACCACACTTTTACACACACACACACACACACACACACACACACACACACACACACACACACTTTAAAATAAATCTAAAAAGAAAAAGGGAAGGATACTGGAAGGTGGGAGGGAGCAGGAAGAAAAACTCAGCTAGAGGTGGGAGGAGGTGGTAGTTTTGTAGTTTACAGGACCGAGCCTGCCCTGCCTCTGCCAATGAGCTCTGGGTGTCTTCAACTTTGACCCCTCAACAACTCTTGCCAGAGCCCCTCCCACTTCTTCAGAATCCAGCATCCCGGCACTGTCCCACCGCCTCACACCAGAATTAAGAACTCTAATAAACAAGCCCAGTGCCCGCCTTGCTTCCTGTGACTCCCTTTGAACAGAGCTGAAGGTCCGTCCTTCCTGTCCTGAAACGAAATGTCAACCAGAAACTTAAGTCGCTGTGCCACCATGTGGCGAACAGAAGGACAGCATGCTTAGCACAGGGCTGAAGCGGGGAGACAATGAGCCCTCCAGCCAGACATTGTAAAACCCAGAACAGACAGGAGTACCTGTTAAAAGGCTCCGAGCTAGTTGCTCATTGGACTTGGGATGGCCGGGCATTCGGGGAGGGGGGGGGGCTGGTTCTCTATTTCTGGGTGCTTTGGCTTTATAAAGCAGTGTGGTTAGGAACGGCCCTCAGGGCTTCCGGCATTCCCCTTCTCAAAGGACGCTCTCAAGCCATCCGAACAAGCCCCGTCCCATTTTATGGAGAGCATCAGGAGGGAAACAAGCAGGAACAGGGGGGACCAGAGATTTCGGGGAGAGCGGATCAAAACTGAGTATTATGAAAATGTCATAAGGACATTTACTTTGTGTGCTAATTTTCAAAATAAATTAAGAAAAACAAATGCCAAAGTTCTGAACTCAGAGCCCTGCAATGTAGGGCTTCCACTTCTTCCCAGGAAATCTTTAAAGGTACTTCTGGAGAGAAGCCTGCACCCCAGACTGCTACCAAAATCCCCTAAAATGCCAGAAGTCTGGGTAGCAGAGCCTCCTTTGAGAGTGGTTACAGCTGGTGGCGTCTGCCCTCTAGTGGAAGATCTAGGAACGACAGCTCGGAGTGGGTAAAGGGTCGCTCCAAACGTGGCCAGTCCAGTGGGGTTTCCTCCCAGATTTCTTTTCCCCAGGCACAGGGCCCCTGCACAAGGCTGATTGCCCATGGGCTGGCGGGCAGGCTGTGGAGCCTTGGAGAACACGGGCCAGGAAATGACCTTGGATGTGTAACAAGTTGCAGAAACCTTGGAAGTTTTTCTAAGCAGCAGTTCTCTCCAAACTCCAAGGAAAACAATACAGTTTGGTGCTTGGGAAACCCTTCTTCCTTGATGTGTTCCACACGTGGTTCTCCTAGATCCTGGAACTTCCGAGCCTGGGCAGTGAAGTCAGGCAGAGTCCCTTCCAAAAGGATGTCTGAAAACTGAGACAAATGGCAACTTGTTTTAAATACCTCGCTTCGTTTGCAGAATGCTTGGTCCCTTAAAAATATAACACCTCCCCTTTTTATTAGTACTTTTAAAATAAAAGTAACCGTTCTGTAATGCATACCCGTATTATGGTTTTCATCTCTTTAAGAGACAAGCCACGCCCACTCCTGCCAACCTCTGCCCCCTTCTAGTCATCTTGATTCCCACTGTCCCATCTTGGCATGCGTGTTCCCTCTATCCTGTTCCCTTTCTCTATCTCTCTCTTCTTCTCTTTCTTCCTCTCTCCTCTAAGTAATAAATATCCAATTCTATTCTGTACCATGTGTCTATGTGTCTTCTACCTGCCGCCTGCTCACACCACTGGGACCAACCCACCTGCCTCGCAGGGACCAGCCCACCCGCCACGCACCAGACAAACCACCTCTCCGGAGACCATCTCTGCCTGGGACTAGCTGCTCTGCGGCCCGCCAGGGATCTTGCAGCATTTTTAACAACACGGATTCCAGAAATCCCTCGAGAAGCTGTGTGATCGGGAGGTGGCCTACACTTGGATGCAGAACTCACTAAAAGCCAGGCACAGTAGTTGCTCACCTGTGACCCCAGCAGCAGCAGAAGGCCTCGGAGGCTAGCTGACCAGCCAGTCTAGCTGAATCCATGAGCTCTGGGTTCACTGAGAGGCCCTGTCTCTAAAGGGGAGCAGAGACTAGAGGAAGACACCATCATCCATCTCTGGGCTCCACGTGCACCGTGCATGGTACGCAGAACAACATGTACAAATACATACACCACACACATGGCAGGGGGTGGATTTTTTTTAAAGCAGTGTGTAAGGGTTCTTATAATTTGTTTATAACATACCTTTCTGCAAGTAATTTTTCCTCTCTTTTGGATACTGGTACAACCTATTAACTGTAATTATAGTATTTAAGTATAGGTATTTAACATGAATACTGGTTCAAATGTTCAAAAACGCAAAGGGTACTAGTGCTTAGTCACTAACTACCCTCTACTTGGTTCATCTGAACTTTAAGCCTCACGGCAGACACTGTACACACATAATCTCATTTAACTCTAAGGACAAAGCATGGGTTATTGTTAGCAACTTTACTGTTAAGAAAACCGAGCCTCCTGGAAACAACCTAAATGTCCCTCGACCGAAGAATGGATAAGGGAAATGTGGTACATTTACACAATGGAGTACTACACAGCAGAAAAAAATAATGACATCTTGAATTTTGCAGGAAAATGGAGGGAGCTAGAAAACATTATTTTGGGTGAGGTAACCCAGACACAGAAAGACAATTACCACATGTACTCACTCATAAGTGGTTTTTTTAAAAAAAAAAAAACATAAAGCAAAGAAAGCCAGCCTACAAACCACAATCCTAGAGAACTTAGATAACAATGAGGACACTAAGAGAGACATACATAGATATAATCTACATAAGAAGTAGAAAAAGACAAGCTCTCCTGAGTAAATTGGGAGCATGGGGACCTCGGGGAGGGTTGAAGGGGAGGGGAGAGGCAGGGAGGGGAGCAGAGAAAAATGTAGAGCTCAATAAAAATCAATTAAAAAAAAAGAAAACTTAGCCTCCACAGAGTGGTTGAGCAGGGATTCATAGGGTGAATCTACGGCAGTCTGGACGGGCTCTGGTCTCTCTACACTGCTCTATTGCCTCCTGTCCACGTGTGGAACATGCTGGCAAGAGTAACCCCTTTCCAAAGTAACCAGCACTCAAGGATACGAACCAAATAAAACAAATGTCACAACAAATAATACCTCTCATCTGAAAGACTGAATTAAAGTAAATGTCTGAAAGCAAAGGGATGTGGTACAGGTGTTAAGCAAAGGGGGTCGTACAAAGACATCTATGGGAAAGATATCTGGGTCTGAAAAATGCCTCTGAGCCAAATCACATTAATGAATTTGGAATCTACTTTTCTTTGTGCATGTGGTGTGCGCACATGGGGGTGTGCAGACGTAGGGGGAGACCACTCGGTATATGCACAGGGGTGGGGTGCAGACGTAGGGGGAAACCACTCGGTATGTGCACAGGGGTGGGGTGTGCAGACGCAGGGGGAGACCACTCGGTATGTGCACAGGGGTGGGGTGTGCAGACGCAGGGGGAGACCACTCGGTATGTGCACAGGGGTGGGGTGCAGACGTAGGGGGAAACCACTCGGTATGTGCACAGGGGTGGGGTGTGCAGACGCAGGGGGAGACCACTCGGTGTGTGCACAGGGGTGGGGTGCAGACGTAGGGGGAGACCACTCGGTGTGTGCACAGGGGTGGGGTGCAGACGTAGGGGGAGACCACTCGGTATGTGCACAGGGGTGGGGTGCAGACGTAGGGGGAGACCACTCGGTGTGTGCACAGGGGTGGGGTGCAGACGTAGGGGGAGACCACTCGGTGTGTGCACAGGGGTGGGGTGCAGACACAGGGGGAGACCACTCGGTATGTGCACAGGGGTGGGGTGCAGACACAGGGGGAGACCACTCGGTGTGTGCACAGGGGTGGGGTGCAGACGTAGGGGGAGACCACTCGGTGTGTGCACAGGGGTGGGGTGCAGACACAGGGGGAGACCACTTGGTATGTGCACAGGGGTGGGGTGCAGACGTAGGGGGAGACCACTCGGTGTGTGCACAGGGGTGGGGTGCAGCGGTGGAGGAAGACTGCTCAGGCAGAGGCCGGAAAAAGAAGCTGGGTGTCTTCCCCTATTGCGTTCCACCTTATTTTTGAGAAAGGCTCTCTCACTTGATCTGCAGGTCACCCATTCTCTATCATCTCCTAGCCAATGAGTCCCCAAAATCCACTCATCTCTGCCTCCCCCAAGTCCAGTGCTAGGGTTACAAAGGGCACACTGGCTCATTACGCAAGTTCTAGGGATTGGAACACAGGTCTTCACGCTTCTGCAGCAGTTTACCCACTGAGCCATTTCCCACAACCCTACCTGTGGGACCTGGAAGCTCAAAGTCAAACTGTGCACAAAATAGCGGCAAATATCCCAAGAAGACACAATACAGTTGCACCAAAAGCACAGACTGGAAAATATAAATAGGTAGTTCCAGGGAAAGGAAAAAAAAAAGATGGCCTTTAAGGGCTGGAGAGAAAGTTCAGTGGTTACGCGCACTAGCTACTCTCCCAGAGGACCCAGGTTTGGTTGTCGATACCCAAATGGCAGCTCACAGCTGTCTGTAGCTGGGGTCTCAGGGGATCCAGTGCTGCTTCTGACCTCTGCAGACACCAGGCACATAAGAGATACACAGACAAACATGCAGACCAAACACCCATACACAAAATAAATAAATATTTTAAAAAACAAAATACTTTTTCAGTAATCCATTGGCACTTACTAAGAAATGATAAATAATGTAAAAAATAACATCAAATGATTAATTAATCCCACACTTCACCTTTTCCTAATATTAAATGTCTCCAGTGCCAGAGCCTGGTGCTGGGTCAAAGATAGAATTTAGTTAGCATTTATAAACTGCCAGAGAGGATAACTTTCAAGAGACACAGGATTATTTTAACTCAAGAAGCCAATTCAGCGTTTATAAAAGGCAACTGAGTCCATCAGCATGCCTGCCCATTGTTCTTTCTGCGTTAATAAGACTGTGTCTCATGATGTGCAATTCAGGTGTGTATGTTCGTAATTATGCACATATTAATAAGGTCTACATGAACCAGTGTATACTATTGCTGCAAGAGAACTAAAGAAAGAGAAATTCACACACACACACACACACACACACACACACACAAACAGTTTTCAAGAACAATCAAAATTACATTTGGGGACTGTCTATAATCATCTCCCTACACCCAAGGCCACAGTGAACAGTGACCAGGCACTGTGACCAGGCACCTCTGGGTCCCCAACCTAACAGTGTTTGGTGTAGACAAGTGGTGCTCAATAAGTGTTTCTTTAATTGGCTTGTGACCAAAAAAATGCAGATTCGTATTTGATCACTACAGAGATTTACCAAAAAGTGCTGGTTAGTTTTATGTCAACTTGACACAAACTAGAGTCATTGGAGAGGAGGGAACCTCAGCTGAGAAAATGCCTCTGTAAGACTGGGCTGTGGGCAAGCCTATAGTGTGTTTTCTTACTTAGTGGTAGATGTGAAGATGTGGGAGGGAACAGCCCGTTGTAGATGGAGAATCCCTGAGCTGCTGGTCCAGAGTGCTGTAAGAAAGCAGTCTGAGAAAGTCATGGACAGCAAGCCAGCCAGTAAGCAGCCTCCTCCAGGGCCTCTGCATCACCTCCTGCCTCCAGGTACCTGCCCTGTTTGACTTCCTGTCCTGACTTCCTTCAGTGATGAGCAGTGATGATAAAGTGTAAGCCAAATAAACCTTTTCCTCCTGCATTGCTTTGTCCGTGGTGTTTCATAACAGCAGTAATAATCCCAACTAGGAAATCAAAACACAACTCTCCAAGATCAAGGGAACTTGAACTTTTAGTCATGGATCTGATGAGGAGATGCCCAGGGGGACAATGACAGGGACACGCTCTAAGAAGTCACCCTGTGATCAAGAAGAGGTTACATCTGCACAGCCCGTGAGGGGCCTGGGATTCAGCAGGCTCCATGTGGCTGGCTGTAGGATCATGAGCAATGGGACAGATGTGGATGGCAGACATCAGCATGGTGCCTATAAGCGCGGGGTTGGAGTGGGATCAAACCGGAGACTGTGTCACAGATGAGAGAGCTTGTAGCACATAACTTAAACTCCTCTTTGTGATGGGGGGAGGGTGAAGAGGCAACATGAAATTCTAAGAACTTTCCCATCTAAGTACTAACCAGGCCTGACCCTACTTGTCCAAGATCAGACAAGAAGGGGTGCATTCAGGTGATATGTCTGTACAGGAGATTGTGAGGAACAGAAAGGAAAATCATGGACCAAGCTCAGGAAGGGCAGATTGGTCTCAGCGTGTTACTCTTGCTCTGCCTCTTAGCTCTATGAAGACAAGAGCCACTCCCAAGGACACATAAGGGACCTACCTCTGTATAGAGAGGTGTGCCGCACAGCCTCCTGCAGAAGGATAATGTCAAAGCAAGCTCCCCAAGAACAAAGACGTGGAGGCTCCTCTTCATCCAGGACAATCATCTGTGTCTAGCTTTGTTCTGACAAAGACATAGAGTCAATGTTTGTGAAGCAGCCAGCTTACCTCCCCAAACAATGCTGTCTTCATTAATTAATGGGAACAGCCCTTAGTCACACTGGCTTCAGCTCCCTGGTCCTACCATAGGAGAGGGCTGTTTCTCATCAAAACATTTCATTAGTGGCTAAATAGTGCAGGCTGGCTTGTGGAAACGCTAAATGAGGGAGTCTAGAGAGAGCAAAGCTTCCCAAGTCCAGATCCAATTCCTGTCAGGAGATCACAGTCCAGAAAAATGCTTTTGCCCAGAAAACCTCATCAGCAGGGATTGTCAGTGTGATTCAGCCAGGCCTCTGCTCCATCAATGAAATGTACAGCTTACGGAGAGCTAATTAATAGCACCAAGTACCACTTAAATTACCCTTCAAGCATTCTCAATTACCTAAGAAGGAGCAATTGACAATCATTTGGTGTATGAGATATGAATCAACTTTGTCTAATTCATTAAGGCAGGTCCCCCGAGCCCCGGCCAACCACGCTTTGATAGCCTAACTCAAGTGACTGAAGGAGAACAAACCAACGTGTCTTCGAGATGCCCTTCCAGGCAGGGAGCTGACTCAGTCAGTGAGGTGCTGACTACGCAAGCAAGAACTTGAGTTAGATCCCGCACGACACCAAGTTAAAACACCAGGAATCCCGGTGCTGGGGAGGCAGAGACAGGAGGCTTCATAGAGCTCGCTGGCAAGACAATCGGGCTTATCAGCAAGCTTTCGGGTTTAGTGAGACCATCTTGAAAACTAAGGTGGAGAGTAATGGAGGAAGTCATCCAGTGTCAAACTGTGGCCTTGATGTGCACACGTACACACACACACACACACACACACACACACACACACACACACTTTTACACAGTCTGACTTTACATATTTTAAGAGATCTGACAAGACTGGGAGTGTCCAGGGTGGCATGGCCATAGACTGAGTTTCTGTATTTGAACTACTATACAGGCTTTCTATCTTAAAATAAAATGTCTGGATTGTGGCCTCGCCCTCCTAGGGGTACCTCTTGGACAGCTCCTCCTCACTCTATCCCATGGGATTTAGCTCACTCTTCTGTGACACAAGGGACCTCCTTCCTGAAAGCCCCTGTCTGCTGGAGCTTGTGGTCCCCTACCACTACGGCAGTTAGCAGATGTCAGGATCAAACCTTGACATTTCGTTGGGGGACCCTGAATTGTCAGAAGATGCTAATGTCAAAAAAATCTCTGAAATGTCAACCATTTCTTGGGCAAATCAGTTTCTTCAGAGGAATAAAGAAAAGTCATGTTTCTGTCTAGTTTTTTGAGTGTGACAGTCCAGCTGGGTGGAGGGCATGGGATGATAGCAGCTTCAGGGCAAGGGAGTCCCCCTGAATTACATATTAATTTTTCTGAACCCCTCTCTGGTTCCGGTAAATTAGTATAGACTTGGAGCCACTCAGACAGTGAGCACAGCAAGACTGACTTCTCTGGGGAGCAGGCTGCCACCTGCAACAAGGTACTGCCCCCACATGCCTGACACACCTCTCTTCCTCACTCACCTGCAACAAGGTACTGCCCCACATGCCTGACACACCTCTCTTCCTCACTCACCTGCAACAAGGCACTGCCCCCACATGCCTGACACACCTCTCTTCCTCACTCACCTGCAACAAGGCACTGCCCCCACATGCCTGACACACCTCTCTTCCTCACTCACTCCCCACTGAGTCTGAAGAAGCATTAGTAGCTGGATTCGGTGGCAATGCTTTCAGATGGCTCATTTATAGATCGCCACGTTGACCTTTGTTTTGGGTCCCACCCCAAATGCAATATTCTCTTGACTTTAAACGTGTCTTTCTGATAGTTGACATCTTCCGCATTGTACCCTTCCTTTCTTTCTTACTTGCTAAGCTGACCATCATTCCTCTCTCTCTGTTTGCCTTAGTTACAGTTTCTATTGCTGTGATGAAACACCTTGACCAAAAGCAACACAGGGAGGAAAGAGTTTATATCTTTTATACTTCCATTTAGCAGGTCATAATTGAAAGGAGGGCAGGAACCATGGAGGGATGCTGCTTACTGACTTGTTCTTCATGGCTTGCGCAACCTTCTTATAGAACCCAGAACCACAGCCCAAGGATGAGGCCACCCACAATGGACTGGGCCCTCCACATCTATCATTAATTAAGAAAATGTCCTACAGGGGCTGGAGAGATGGCTCAGCAGTTAACAGCATTGCCTGCTCTTCCAAAGGTCCTGAGTTCAATTCCCGGCAACCACATGGTGGCTCACAACCATCTGTAATGAGGTCTGGTGCCCTCTTCTGGCCGGCAGGCATATACGCAGATAGAATATTGTATATATAATAAGTAAATAAATAAATATTTTTTTAAAAAAAGAAAATGTCCTACAGGCTTTTCTTATGGTCTGATGATGTGGATGTCTTTCTGTATATGTGTTGCTCTTATTGGTTAATGAGTAAAGCTGCTTTGGCCAATGGAAGGGCATAATATAGCCAGGCAGAGAGGGGGGAGGGGCAGAGTCAAGGAGACACCATGAAGCTGCTGAAGGAGACAGATGGCCAGAACTTTACCAGGTAAGCCACAGCCTCTTGGCGATACACAAATTGATAGAAATGTGTTAATTTAAGAGGTAAGAGTTAGTTAACAAGAGGCCTGAACCATTGGCCAAACAGTGTTACAATTAATAGAGTTTCTGTGTGATTGTTCAGGTCTGGGTGGCCAGGAAATGAAAGAGCAGTCTCTGCCTATAGCTTGATCTTACGGGTGCATTTTTCTTAATTGAGGTTCCTCTCCTCAGACGACTCTAGCTTGTGTCAAGTTGACATAAAACTAGCCAGGATACTGTCCTGCCTCAGAGGGTGGCCCCTCACTCCTTCCCAAGCCTATAGACACACACAGATTAGGCGTGTTGCCCAGTTCCAGCCTCCAAGTCCTGCCCTTGTCATCTGCCAGGCAGACTCACTCACACCCCTGCTGTCTTTTCTTGCCCTCTGCCTTCAGTAACCCTCTTTCCACACCAGCTCTCCCTCTGGGGTGATAGTTTCGCCAAGGAGAGAAGTCTGGCCTCTTTCTGGTCCATCCATGAAGAAGGCAGAAAGGAGAGTTGGCTCCAAGGTTCCTTTTTGCATGTGCTTGACCGTTCATGTCCAACTTGACCATGCACCCCCACCCTGTCTCTCCTACTTTCCTCTGTCCCTCTCTTTCCTTTTAAATATTAAATATTGGAAGCACACAGAGTATGGGAAGTAACCTCAAAATCATCCTGACCCTCTCTCTAGCACAGTGATTCTCAGCCTTCCCGACGCTGCCACCCCTTAGTGTCTCATGCTATGACGACCCCACTCATACAATTATTTGCTACTTCCTAGCCATAATTTAGCTACTGTTATGAGTTGCTATATAAATATCTGATATGCAGGATATCTGCTAGGTGGCCCCTGTGAAAGGATCAGTTAGCCCCACAAGAGGTGGAGGCTCACAGGTTGAGAAACACTGCTCTAGGAACAGCTGTGAACATTTTGCCATTTTTGTTAACTACCTTGCTCTTTTGATTTAATGAACAAATCTTGACAGATATAACCCAAACCCATCCCTTCCCTGCTCCATCCCCTCCCTCCTTTCTTTCTTGGGAATAATCACTTCCCTAAAGTTGGCATAGATAATGTTCATGTACGCCTCATGGTCTGTGTGCCTTACATTTGCATGAACTATATTTGAACATGAACTATACTGGCAACTAAGACTTCTCCCTAAAAGAAAAAAAATCAGATTGTCTGTTTCTGCAAAATTCTCTCTTATACTTTATGTCCCCTCAAGACTATCTCTTATACCTAACATAATGTAAATCTATGTAAATATCTCTCCTATGCAACTGTTTTGGGAACACTAGCAACCGGTCAGATCCACAGATATAGAGAGACCCTGAATACTGGACTGGAAAGGTGGCTCAGTGGGTGAGAGTGCAGTGCCAGCATGAGGACCTAGGTCTGGAGCCCTGGCACCCCTATTAACAGCTGGGTGTGGCTCACGTGCCACAACAGCTGATTAGGAATGGTCAATGGGTCTCCAAAAACATCCCAATGGGAGCAAGGAGGTATAAACGATGACACAGTTCCCATGAGTGAGGCAGAGATGTGAGACCCAAGGATCCTGAAATTCCTAGCATCCCAGGAATTTAGAGAGGGTCAATTTCAAGAGATCCACAGAGCAGTTATATGTGGCCAGCAGAGACAGGATGAGAGCTGGACCTGATAAACCTTCAGACTAGCCATAAAGTGGCCCTCCTGAAGTTTAGTGAGAGACTGTGGTTTGAATAGGAATTGTCTCCCAATACCCTCATGGATTTGAACACTTGGTGCCCACTCAGAGGGACTATTTGGGGGAAGTTATGGACCTTTAGAAGGTAGAGCCGTGCTGGAAGAAATCTATCACTGGGGATAAGCACCGAGAACCTGCAGCCTTGCCCCACTTACACAGTATGTTTCCTGTGTGTGGATGGAGATATGACCTCTCTCTCTACCTCTCCCTCTGACCTTCTGTGCTCACTCTTCCCATACCATTATGGAATCACTCTGAAACAGTAAGCCGATATAAGCTCTATTTCTCTTAGGTGGCCTTTGGTCATGGTGTTTTACCATAAGAGAAAAGTAACTAATACAGAGACCTGATTGTTGTGGGAACTCCTTTAGCCAATGACTTTTGAGATGCTGGACCACTTTGGACGTGGTCTTGGGTACTATAAAAACAGATGTAGAAACGTGTTCTCTGTCTTTTGGCTGCTGGATTCGGTTCCTGTCCCCTGCTCATGCAGAGGACTGCTGATCTGTGAGTCTACCCCTAAATAAAGAACCCTTTATTATACTCCCTTCTGAGTTAGTGTGGGACTACTTTACTGTAATTCTCTACACCTGATCTCAAGGAACTACTATGGATAGTGATGGAGCAGGACACTATTCTCTTCTGGCCTCTGTGTATGCATGTTTGCTCACAGCATGAACACACGTGCATGCATACTCACACAAGAAACAGCCGCTATGGGGAGCTGAAATACAGAGGTGGTTCAAACTCTGTGTGTAGAAATGAGAAGACAGATCTGTAGAGTCTGTTGTTTATAATGAACATTCTATCTTAGCCTTCTTGTGCATCCTTTCAGTCCACTACTGGTAGATACCTGTGCCCACACCATTGTCAATATCTGCCGTGTTGCGGTAGGCACTATGACACTTACCCCGTCTCCCTTTGCGTGTATGAATTTTTATGTTGAGTTCCTTGAGACAACTGTTCTCCATGTGTGCCTAAAAGAGGCAGACATTGGAAATTCCTCTTTGAGCATGGTTTCACTTCCTACCAGCACTACATCGGCTACTCTGAACCATCCACTTTAGCCAAACAGACACATGTGGAACGCCAGGTTGTTTCCAGTGGCTTGTCCTGCCATTATCTTCAGGTTTCTTTTCTCTGAGTTGTCTGCTCACAGCTTTTGCCCATTTTCCTGGTGAGTTGTCTTCTTCATACTGAATTAAGGTAATTCTGAACATATTACAAATAACAGCTCTCTTTGCCAGTCATGTCGGTTGGTTCCTGGTTTGTGCCTCAGCATTAGAAGACATTCTTGACAAATCTTGAGGTTTGAAATGTCATGCATGCATGTAACATTCTGACTATCCTCACCCCACCCTCTTATCTCTTTCCCAACCCTCTCAACCTCACTCCCACCATCCTTACCTGTCCCGCTCCAAATCTGTAAGTCTTGATTTTGTCTTGTGACACATTTGGCCTTTCATCTCTTAATAAGACATGTGGGATATATGCGCATTGGTGCTTTGTCTGCATGTATGTCTTCTGAGGGTGTCATATGTTGGAGTTACAGACAGTTGTGTGTGACTATGTGGGTGTTGGGAATTGAACCTGGGTCCTCTGGAAGAGCAGTCAGTGCTCTCAATTGCCACGCTATGTTTTTTTGTTCTTAAGATTTCTATTATTATTTGTGCATGTGAGTATCTGCGTGTCTATACGTGTGACATATATATATATATATATATATATATATACACACACACACACGCACACACACACATATATACAGGTGCCTACAGAGGCCAGAAGAGGGTGTTGGACCCCAAGAAGCTGACGTTACAGGCATCATGAGCTACTTGAAGTGGTTGTTGAGAACCCAGCTTGGGTCCTTGGTAGCCTAGTATGTTCTCTTAATCACTAAGCCATCTTTTCAGCCCTGCCTTTTGGTTGTTATGAAGAAACTAAGACGGAAAACACAGCGTCACTCCTAAGGATAAATGCTTGAGACTAGGTAAAGCCTCTCAGAGTGCCTGACACACTTCCTCTTCTTTCCACACAAACTGCATGCTGGTGTGGAGTCTCTATTTGTTCTCTGTGTTCCCTACTTGTCTATTTCTAAAGCGGGTTGGTAATTCTTGGCCTTTTGCTCTTTTATGTAAATTTTTGGAGCAGTCTGTTGGGATCTGTGAATTAATGAGATGCTGTCTAGAAGAGCTGCATTTGAGTTTCCTAACCTTTTAGTGTGACACATCCATGAACACTGTAGAGCTTAGAACTTAAGAAAATACAACTTGGCTGCAATGTTTTATCCCTTTCCCCCAAAAGACATCTTGTAGTTTTGACAAATTTATACATCTTTGCTACTTTTAGGGTTATTTTAATTCTAACTTTCACCAATTTATTCCCATTATGTTGTATATTTCACATCTACTCTTAGCTTTCTCTTCTCCTGAAGGACATTTTTTAGTCACCCCACCCACCCACCGTGTGTGTGTGTGTGTGTGTGTGTTTATATGCATGTACCTACAGGTACCCAAAGAGGCCAGAAACTGATGATGTCTTTTTCCATCCCTCTGCACTTTGCATTTTGAAATAGGGTTTCTCACTCAGCCTGACTGGCTGATTGGCTAAACTGGCCTGCTAATGAGCCCTTGCGATCTTCCTGTCTGTCTCTCAATACTGAGCTCACAGCTTGAATTGACTTTTTATGTGGGTTCTAGAGAGCGTGAACCCAGATCCTCGTGCTTGCATGGGAAGCACTTTACCTGCTGACGAGCTCCCCATCCCCTGGTGTTTCTTAAGAAATTACCTGAGACTGGAAAGCTTCCTCTTGAATGATAATTTAGCTAATAAAGACAACTAAATGATCAATATTCCCTTAGTAATATCCCACTGTCTCCCAGGTGTGATTGTTAAGGATTCTGCTGTCAATCCTAATTATTGATCCCTTTTTAGTAATCTTTCCGTTCTTTCTAGCTGGTTTCTGAGGTTTTCTGTGTTTACAAATGTGTTTCACACATCTTAAGACTGCAACATATATATGTAAACCTGTGCTCAGTGCAAGTGGGATGCTAAGGCATTAGCCCAGTGATGGTTTTAGTGGCACATGGGGACCCTACGTTTACATTATGAAAAGACACCGGGGTTGAAAAACCCAGACAACAGGAAGCTTTCTTATGAACAAAGAACATTTGGAAGGTGAAGCCACAGGAGCCCTAATGTTTTAACATCTTGTCATGAAAGAATTAGGTCAGATGGCTACATGTGGATGTACACATAGAGACAGTAAAAATATTTAAGGTTGCATCCCTACCCATTATAATTTGCTTTATCTATCCTGCTTTCTCAAGCTTAAAATGTCTAACCCTAGACTTATACCATGCTTTTAAAGAGGTGGCATCATGCCCCGGAAATGAAGGTGCTGTGGACTGGCTGCGCATAGTGCACTTACTTCTTGATGAAGTCGGTAAGTCAACCACTCTTAACGAGCTTGTTTCTTCATCGGGAAGGTGAGAGCACCCTAACAATGTGGCAGATGGCCCTCAAGTTTGAAAGGTGAGCTATGGCTTTGTGAGTGGGGATGCCCCTTACAGCTACTGAAGCTGAGGGTGTGCCCCTGCGGGAAGGGCAGGATCCATCTCACAGCCATGGCTGGCTCCAGGTTTGGCCATGCCCACTCTCAGCTCCTCCATGCATCTTTGCTATCTATCTCTGAGTCCAGACTATTCCCCCACGAAAAGGCTAGCTCTCACACTTTCTCTTCTTTCTCAGATGAAGGCTGTATGCTTTTTAAAAAGAGCTCACTGCTAGTTTAGAATATACACCTAGTGTCTGTGGGGCAGTTGTGAGAGCGAGGGAAGAGAGGCTTCCTTTAGAAACGAAGTTCACACTTTAAAAATAATCTAAAACTGGTCATTTTATCCATATTTAAATTCAAAGGTTACCATATAGGCATAGTTAGTCCAAAAGTGTTATTTTCAAGTGAAGAAACAAGAGAATAAAAGGAATTTTCCCAGGGTTTTTTTTCTACAGAACTGTAAAAATTTACAAATGTACACTTTATTTAAGTTATTACAAAGCAAACTCACGCTGTAGAGATGGCTCAGGAGTAAAAGCACTTTGTGCTCCTGCAGAGAACATGAGTTTGGTTCCTAACAGCCCCATCAGGCAGCTCACAACCGCCTGTAACCCCAGTTTCAGGGGATCTGACACCATCGGTCTTTCCTAGCATCTGCACAAACAAGGTACACATAAAATCATGCAGGTGCACATACATATATATAAGAAGTCTAACAAAAATAGATAATGTGATATTAATATGTACATAGAAAATAAATCATGATAATGGGGACATTTTACTTCATGTAAGTAACTGCTTTTAAGGCTGGGGTACTTTTTACTGTTAGGGAAGTAACGGGAAATATGAAATTGTTTGAGGGCACTCTGTCTCAGCTGGTTCCCACGACACTGATAAAGATCAATGAATCCACATCCTAAGAGGGTGAATGGAGGCAGATCAGGTATATAAGACGACTTGATGCCATTCAGATTGCAGATGGGTTAAGTTGATGATAATGACACTTGTAAACTTCCATTTAGAGTTGAACAGATGGTAGCGCCCAAGAGTAGCACCCAAGACCCAACCTTCAGTTGTATTTGAGAGTTCCCGACACAAGCTTTCACACAAAAGCACCTTCATTGTATCTGCCCAAAGAACTAAGCTCGATGGATGAAAGCCATATGGAGATATGCCTATGCTGAATATAAGGACTGCCCACTAGTAACTATTACTATAATTCAACATCTAGCTTAAGTAATGAAAAGGGGAAACAGGTTTATTTTGGTTCAGGGGATGTAGTTCACTCTGGTGGGGGAAAGCATGGTAGCTGCCTTCATGTGTGATGAAGGGAGGAGTATAAGGTCCTCCCATCTGGTGAACAAGGAAGCAGAAAGCTTGAGCAGGCTCTAGAAGCAGACATAACCTTTAAGGCAAGGCCCTAGTGACTCACTTCTGCCAGCTGGGCCACAGAACCCAAAGGTCCTGCAACCTCCCCAAACAGCACCTCTGGCTGGGGACCGAGTGTTCAAACACAGATTCAAGCTGTAACAGGTTGCCAAGTGAATGATTTTTTTTATAATAATCAAAAGTAATTCATTTGACCTAAACAAGGATGGCGATTGTAAGAAAGTTGATTCCTAATTCCATGTTCATTGACAGTGGCAATTTTGTGTGACGCAGGAAATTCACGCCTGCCCACCCATCTAGTCATGAGTAATTCATCTTTACAGCACTTACAAAGCAGTATCTCAAGTGGCTCCCATCCGCCCTGGTGCACTGGTAGATGTGCAAGAGGTCTTCTTTGTTCTTTTGGAGTCAGCTTGGAGCAAGTGTCCTCCGAGTCTCTAAACTTTAACTGTACGGATTTTTGACATGAGCAAGCCGTAGTTTCCTGCTGGAAGTGACTTCAGACACAATTGCAAATGTTCCACAGGCCTCAGAACTATTCCAGAACCTCTCAGGAGTATGATTTCCTAGGGAAAGAAGCTGCTATTCCGAACAGATTACTCAAGTGATTGGAGTTCATTATTGAAAAAGCTAAGAACTCGGATATTAATTCACTAATTCATGCCCCTTTTACTACGTTTTGAAAGCATGAACCACTGTGAATTGAGTGAAGTAGGAAAGATTTGATCAGAAGTGTCAAAGTAGGTTAAGCCTCTCACAGTACTCCACAGGGAAGGGAGATGTGCCCTCTTCAAGTACAGTTGGTTCATTTAAATCATCAATAACCGCATGCTTAACTAAGCTGCAGCAGCACCCTCTGGTGAAGCTGAACCTTTACAGCGTCCATGCAAATCACATCTCTCAACACCTGCTCGTCCCTTACATCACTCTGTGATGTCATGCCCTATCATCTCTTCCTGGGCATGCCCCTAGCCATGGCGATGAAGCACTTCTTGGGCATGTGTTTGTTTCTGACAGCAGAACTGTCTAATGGCTTGTGGTAGAGTCTGGTGCATTTCATCCTCAGTTCTAACAAGAGAAGTCACGTTTTCCTTCCTCCTCATTATACCTCAAAGGCTACATATACTGCAGTTATTAACAGCCATCACGGTAACATTAGACTATGCGTTAGAATTCTCCAGGAGGGAAAAGAGTTTGAACCAAGGGCTGGTTGGTTTAGACTCTTGAGTATTTTCTATGGGAGATGCCTATGCAACTGTTAGGCTTAAAACATATATAAAGAGGAAGTAAATAACTGGGGGCGGGGCAGGATAAAGACACAAAGTTCTAAAAGAAAACCAAGATGCCGATATTGGCCGTGTTTATTGCACACTGACACTGAGTATCCCTCTTTAGCGAAGGCAGAGAGAGGGTGGGGAGTGGAGACAGAGTCTTGACAATACTCTCACTACAGAATCTGAGGTATATATTTCTGCTCCACCTGATAAAACTTAAGAACAATAATGTTATTTCAAGCCTTTGCTCTATTGTCCCGCAGCTGCCTATCTCTCCACTGGAGTGCGAAACTAGTCACAGCCAATGGATGGGCATCACTGTGTTCCTATTAAACTTTACTTAGAAGAATCTGTTATCTAAAGTCTTCTTCGACCACCACTGGTATGACATTTATTCAATAAAGATAATTTACTAACATTTAAGGAGATAGCACAAACATTCAGCAACGCATGAGAAAGGAAGGCTGTGAAGATGGTCAAAGAAGAAAGCTGGCTAGGAGAGAAACTGCCGTCAAGAAGGTATTTTCCACAAAAACAACAAAACACAAAAGTCAAGATTTGCAATCTATTTTGATAAAAGTCATTTATCCTGGGATTTAAGTCATACCTAAGATATCAGCAGTAGCAGCAGCCTTGCCCATCTCTCGAGAGGTCATGTGACCTTTCCTTGGGTTTATGACAATGCTGAGGAAGGAAATCCACTCTGGAAAGGGTTAATATCTTAGTGACTGAGACTGACCTCAAGGACCAGGCTGTCCAATTTTATCACCATCCTAATTATTTTCTCACTAGAGGTCAATCTTTAAAACCCTCCTTTCCCGCAGATAATAGTGTACACAAAGGACAGGACTGCTCCATTCTTGGTGTGTATTTCTTCTGGGTGTCAGAAACCCTCGGGCTGCACCATCAAGGCGCACTTTGTTCTACTAGACATTGACCTCAACAGCAAAACGGCTTGTTAGTCAGACTGTAAGATGCAGTAGAGACATGGCCTGAATGAGAAAGAATTCTATCACTTTTCATGGTCTCTTCTTTAGCCTTTCTTCCCCCTAGATTTTGAGACGTTTAATAACCTGATAATTCTGAGGGTGTGTGGTTAGTATCGACTGTTTACCACACAGGCTCTGGTATCACCTGGACGACAGACTTTTGGACATGTTGTGAAGAAATTTCTAGATTGTTTTAATTGAGGTGAGATGACCCACCCACTCTATCTTTGAGTGACACCATTCAATGAGCTGGAGTCCCCAACTTAAAAAACAAACAAACAAAACGAGCAAGTAAGCTGAATAGCACACTCAGTCTGCTTCCTGACCACAGCCGGAAGGTGTCAGCCGCATGGCTCTCCTGCCAAGGCAGACTGTACCCTCTAACTGTGAGTCAGAGAAACCCTTACTCCTTACCGTTGTTTGCTCGTTTGTTTGTTTTTTTTTTGTTTTTTTTTTAATTTATTTATTTATTAAAGTTTTCTGTCTCTTCCCCGCCACCGCCTCCCATTTCCCTCCCCCTCCCCCAATTAAGTCTCCCCCCCAGCCCGAAAAGCAATCAGGGTTCCCTGTCCTGTGGGAAGTCCAAGGAACCCCCACCCCCATCCAGGTCTAGTAAGTTGAGCATCCAAACTGCCTAGGCTCCCACAAAGCCAGTGCGTGCAGTAGGATCAGAAACCCATTGCCATTGTTCTTGAGTTCTCAGTAGTCCTCATTGTCCGCTATGTTCAGAGAGTCCGGTTTTATCCCAGGCTTTTCCAGACCCCGGCCAGCTGGCCTTGGTGAGTTCCCGATAGAACATCCCCATTGTCTCAGTGTGTGGGTGCACCCCTCGCGGTCCTGAGTTCCTTGCTCGTGCTCTCTTCTTCTGCTCCTGATTTAGACCTTGAGATTTCAGTCCTGTGCTCCAATTTGGGTCTCTGTCTCTGTCTCCTTTCATCGCTTGCTGAAGGTTAATATTCAGGAGGATGCCTATATGTTTTTCTTTGGGTTCTCCTTATTTAGCTTCTCTAGGATCACTAATTATAAGCTCAGTGTCCTTGGTTTATGGCTAGAAACCAAATATGAGTGAGTACATCCCATGTTCCTCTTTTTGGGTCTGGCTTACCTCACTCAGGATAGTGTTTTCTATTTCCATCCATTTGTATGCAAAATTCATGAAGTCCTTGTTTTTTATTGCTGAGTAGTACTCTAATATGTATAAATTCCATACTTTCTTCATCCATTCTTCCATTGAAGGGCATCTAGGTTGTTTCCAGGTTCTGGCTATCACAAACTTCACGATAGCCACAAATAGCATAAAATATCTTGGGGTAACTCTGACCAAGGATGTGAAAGATCTATTTGACAAGAACTTTAAGTCTTTGAAGAAAGAAATTGAAGAGGACACCAGAAAATGGAAAGATCTTCCTTGCTCCTGGATTGGGAGGATCAACATAGTAAAAATGGCAATTCTACCAAAAGCAATCTATAGATTCAATGCAATCCCCATCAAAATCCCATCAAAATTCTTCACAGATCTGGAGAAGACAATAATCAACTTTATATGGAAAAACAAAAAACCCAGGATAGCCAAAACAATCTTATACAACAAAGGATCGTCTGGAGGCATTACCATCCCTGACTTCAAACTCTACTACAGAGCTACAGTATTGAAAACAGCTTGGTATTGGCATAAAAACAGAGAAGTCGACCAATGGAATCGAATAGAAGACCCTGACATTAACCTGCTCGTTTGTTTTGTTTGTCATGTATTTGGTCACATCAATGACAACTGTTAACTGAACAGGACAGAGAGATCTACAGTGTCTTCTGGGGCCCCTGGGGCCAGAGGCAGCAGGGTTTCTATCCTATGTGGCTACACTCCATAATCATTAACAGAGCTCAGTTACAGCAAACGGGTTTACATGAAGAAAGAGCACAAAGAACGCCGTGTCAGTTCAGTTCAGATTCTGATGCCAGGTGACTTTGATTTAAACTCACAGTTTTTTGGCTTCAAAGCTTTTTGTATTGCATAAGGGACTATACATATACAGTATGTGAAGCTAAAACATAATCCAAGTCTTTCTGAAGGTTCTCTCAGTCCAAAATGATCCATGAGGTACAATACTTAAATGGCACAGACTTTTTCATGAAGGGGGGTTTTGAGAATGAACTCAGAAAGAAACTTAAGTTCTTCCACCAGAGGATCGTCACCACCAGGGGCACGGTCACCACCAGAGGATGCTCACCACTAGGGGCACGGTCACCACTAGGGGCCATGGTAACTACCAGAGGATGGTCACCACCAGGGGCACGGTCACCACCAGAGGATGGTCACCACTAGGGGCATGGTCATCACCAGGGGGCACGGTCACCACCAGAGGATGGTCACCACTAGGGGCATGGTCGTCACCAGAGGAAAGCTATGTCCCTCTGCTCTACTAGGTTCCATTCTCTTCCCTTAGAAATTCTTTCCCTTAGAAACATACACGGGAGCTTTGTTTAAAACAAACAAAACAGATGGCCAGGGAGCACCCCACATCAGTGGGCTTAGACTGGTATTCTCTCATACATAATTCAAAATAAAACACTCACCCAGGAAGCATAGGCAGGACATTGATCACAGATCACATTTTCTTAGAAAGCCCAAGTGTATTCTTCCAGTGTTTTGTTCTCTTTGGATTTTGATGTCTCTGCCTTGCTACAGGCCCTGTGTGAGCCTCCTCTTCCTATACCCATATCCAGCAGAGCTGGATGAGCTTTCCGACTGGTCCTATGAGTGGGGACCAGTGGGAGAGGTGGGGAGCCAGAAATGAAAAGACTAAGGGGACTGCAAGAGATTGGGGAGAAGCAGTCCAGATCTGCAAAACCACCAAAAAAACAAAAACAAAAAAACCCCACAAAACAAAACAAGTCCACCACCATGAATTGTCTCCCAGGAAGCCCCAGGGGGCTAAGAGCTCAGCACAATGCAGCTGTGCATTGCCCAGTGCTGCAGCCGCACCACACAGCTCCAGGGTAGGAAGGGGCTCAGCACCCTGGAAAAGGCTTTCCCTCACCAGCACTGTGTAAAGCCCCCAGCCTTTCACCTATCTTTGATTGGCATGGGGTCAGAAGAGGGAAGGGGAACGACAACCTGAAGAGAATGTGACTGAGTAGTTAACACAGAGACCTCAACATGTAAGCAACATACCAATGCTTTATTTCTCTCAGAACTTTATAAGCAAGTCACTGCCTCTAAATGCATTTTTAAAAACACAATACACCTAAGTAACACCAGTGGGTTACTTTCTGTCCCAGGAAATTGCATCAAACAAAAACGTCACAGATACTTGAAGGCAATCAGCGGAGACAGTAGATTTATAGATTTAATTGTTCTCAGTCCAGTGGCCTGCATACCCGTTTCTGGAATAAACCACCAGTGCAAAATAATGCCGGAAATATTTATGATACCATCAACAGCTATGGTTAACATGAAAAATGTAATCAGATATTCAAATTCCTGATGAAGTCAGTTTTAATGACACAGGGTGCTGTTGGACTTGCTAGAAGACTTATCTCTGGCTTCTAGTTCTAGAAAGTTCAATTAGGTTTAAAGCTATTCATTTCATACATGATTTTCTTAACAGGAATAAAGGTATTAAACCAGGCGGAGTGGCATGCACCTTTAATCCCAGAACTTGGGAGGCAGAGGTGAGCAGTTCTCAGTGAGTTAAAGGCCAGCCTGGGCTACACTGTGAGACCCTATCAAAAGAAAGAAAGAGGAAGGTTGGGGGTAAAGAATTTAATTGAAAATCCAACAACTACCAAAAATCAGACACTGAGTTCTGCCCTCCCTTACAGAAACAGGACAAGCAGCAGTGGGAACTAAGACGGCTTCTCGTGCCGTCTCAGAAGCACGACCTACGATGTGAAAGGAGGGGCACACATCAACAAAGGCAGAAGCACCCACACCTTCATCTCAACATCTACATGCTTCACCCAAATGCCATATTCAACACCCTGATCACAGCTAAAGGATCATCCAAGGAAACTCAGTCCCTCAGAGTCACCAGGCAGCCCGTATCTAACCCGTACTAGAGAGGGGAGGAAGAACAGGAACTTGTGCTGACCAGCGCACACAGGGAACACCTGTTTCCAACTCTATACAGACATTTATAAAAACTTACACAATAAAGCAAGTAGAGATTTTACATTCTTCCTAGCAAATATTTAAAAGACATTTACAGGTATGCATTAGAATTATAGGTTAACTTATGGCGCCCTTAGCAGTCTTATAAATTCTAAAATAAATTTCTGGAAATATAAAAAATACTGTGCTTTAAACATTTCTGAATGCAGAGAAGCTTAGAGTAAATTGTTTTCATTTCCCAGAAAAAAATGTAACTGTGCCCGTGAGTGCATCCTGAAAAAGCAGCCACTCCGATATCCAGGGACGGCCTTGCTTCAGACAACGGAGTACGGCTGCCCGAAGATTCCAGATTGCCCATCTTCTGTGAGTAGCAGGAAAGGAGGGGGAAAAACACCCATGTAAAACTCATCCTATTAGGAGAAGAAAAAAAATTAAAAAACGGCCCTTTGTTAGCATTTCTTTGGTCAATTCCCCGGTTTACCAAAAGTGTTCTCTCCGGTCAATTATTGCACAAATTACCTTTAAACAAAGGTCAGAGGGTCCACTATTTGTGTGGTTAAAACTTTCAGAGATGACTACTCATTTTAATACCTCCTTTCTTCAGTACAGACTCATTAAAAACAAGCCCAGCATCCTTTGTTTCCCAATTTTAATATTAATGAACATTTCCCTCTGAGTCTCAAGTGGTATTTCTTTGAGGTCTGACCTACATGGTGTAGCAGCAGACTCCTGATATATGCAGAGTTGCAAAACCCAGACTCAGTAAGAGTCCAAAAGGACTGGATTTCCCAGAAAAAACAAAACAAGGAACTCCTGGAAATGTTCTCTTTTCGCAGGATTTTTGACGTGACCGTTTCCCTCTCAGAAGTCCTGTAAAGTCTGTGGTCAGGATGGAACTTGGGGTCTGAGGAGCCTGAGGGAAGGCTGCTTCATCAGCTTCTGCTGGTGCCTGGATGACTGTGCGCTCTCAAGGGCATCAAGTGCTCTCTGGAAGGCAAAGCAGGGTTATGAACTATAAGATAACCTCTGGCTCACCCAGGGGCAGCCACAAGACTCCACACAGGTGTAGACATGGACCAGGCTACCACCCTCCCCTACAGTGTGAACAGTGACACTTCCAGGCTTCCACACCCACACAGTGTGAACCACCACCCTTCCACTTTGGTGGGCTCACAGTCTGTCATTCATGGGCGCATCAATGCAAAGTTACCAGTAGGAGAGAGTATGTGAGAAATAATGGCTACTTCGCTATGACAGGCTTGTAAAGGTCTCCCAGTTAAAAACCTCGAGGGGGTGGGGCTAAAACCAACAGTTTACCTTTGCTGTGATGGAATCCTTCAGGTAAATTTTCCGAAGACAGCCTTGATTGGCACTGTCTTTTTTATGGAACAGACCCTGTTCCTGGTTTTAAAAGAAATAATGACAGAAATTATTCTCTGAAAGAAAAAAATAGCATGATCTTACACTGGATGCTTAGATGTCAACTTACTGTATAAGCACTAAACTATGAAATACATGCAATCAACTATAAGAAATAAATCACCTTGCCACAAGGAGAGCAACTGCACGCTAGAGTCATAATTTATAGGCCTATCTGTGTAAAATAAGGGCTTCTGCAGGCAACAACACATAGCCTACAGGATCACAATGTGACAATACATGACAGCTGACAGACCAGTGAAAGACCAAAGGCCCTCCCCTTCATTTCCTCTGCTGATAGATAAAATTTTTATACAATGTAAAATACATCGAATCAATTCTCACCACTTATGTGGAGGCAAAGTACTGTGGTGGCCTGAATAAGGAGGGCTCTCATAAGCTTATATGTTTGAATATCTGGTACCCAGTTGGTGGAACTATTTGGGAAGGATTGGGAGGTGTGGCCTTGCTGGAGGAGGTGTGTAACTGGGGGCGGGCTTTGAGGATTCAGAAGACTGGCCCAGACTCAGACTCTCTTGCTCTCTGCTTCCAACTTTCAGATCATGAAGTAAGCTCTCAGCTGTTTCTGCCACCATGCCTTTGCTCCAGAATCATGGACTCTCATCCTCTGAAACCATAAGCCCCAAATTAAACTGTTTTTTTTTTAAAAGTTGCCTTCTCATGGTGTTTTATCACAGCAATGCAAAAGTAACTGAGAGATGGAAATTAAATAGGGAACTATAAAATATGCACAGGCCAGTCTGCCCCAGCTCCAATACTACGTTTCCTACTAGGGAACTCTATACTGTGTAAGGATCTGCTCTGAACACAAATGGGCAGGCAGACCCAGCAGTCTTGTTTATAAAGGTCTACAATGAGAGAAGTGAAGGACAGTCACTTCAAACCTATTTAAAGTCTATTACATTCCATGGGAAATGTTGTTTGGAGAGTTTCAGTAAAGGGGATAATATCATTGTTATTTTGGAAAACAAATGTACTATAAAGTTACCATATTTAAGATGCAGTTGTGTAATTTTCTTAAGAAAGATAAGAATACATCTAAAATAGAGTATGTGTCCACAGTGGGTAAGCCCAAAACCCCAGGAAAGGTGAGATATCTCCCCTGCTTATGCTTTACTGTGTCATGGAAAGTTCATCCTTAGAACAGGATGGGAGCAAAGACACAGAAAACACACAGCAGGTAAGTCATATTCGCATTCTATGTGCACCAAATTATAAACAAAGCTATTTAGACCTAATATATTTTTAACTGTGTGTGTGTGGTGTTTGGCAGGCAGGTGTGCATGCCACAGAATGTGTAAAGAGGTCATGACGACTCTACAGGGTTATCTCTCTCCAGAGTTCTGGTATCAATCTCAGGCTGCCAAGCTTGCATAGCAAGTGCTTCAACCTGCTGAGCATCTTACAGGCCTTAGACTTCATATTTATTTTCACTGAAGCACTTAGTCTCCCAAAAGCTTGACAAAGCGAATATTTCTAGAAATGCCTCAGATTCCGGAAAAATGGATATACATATAAGGAAAGAAAAACTCCTAGTCACTAATGCTCAATCTTACCAAAAGGCAAAAGCACCCACCAGCACCCTAGTTCTGGCAGATAAATCAAGAGTTCCCTCTACATCTGAAAATGCAGTTACAAAAAATGAGATAGGTTTGTTTACAGCTTAGCATGCACTAAGACAGTGACGGCCCTGCTCCTCCTGACAGTCTACCTCTGTAACTGAGCTGCTCCTCCTGACAGTCTACCTCTGTAACTGAGAGGCAGCAGCAAGACTAACTGCGCCCCTGGCTCTGTAGGGCGGATCCATATTCTCCTACCTTAACTGAAATCTTCAGCAGGTTTTCACTGACTCCAGGAGGACACACAAAATCTTCGAACAGACACTGCCAGTCCACAGACATATGGCCTAGGATTTCAACTTCCTTTATGAACAGCACTCGCCTATTTTGAAAAAGAAAACAAATACAGCCATGTGTTAGCTCTATCCTTTATTTTCTGTGTGTTTATTAAACAACAAAACTGACCCACATAAGAGAGCTGAGGATCAGAGGCTGAGACTTCAGCCTGAAGTGGGGCAGGAAATCTTCATCAACCTCCTCGCCCCAGGGCTCAGGGAAGAGCAGGCAGAATGAACGAGAGAGCTGGAGGATGGCAGGATGCTGTGAAATCCTGTCTTCTGGACCTAACGTGGCTACTGCACTCAGGAACTCAAAGCCACTGTGGTTACTAATACAAGACGTGACAAGTTCAAGCCAGCCCAAATCCCAGCACAGATAAGAGAGTCTCCAGACCACATTACTGAGGAGCTCCTGGCAGTGGGGTAGTCCTTGGGGAGAGAAAATCATTCTTTTTTGAGTATGGCTGCTGGTAGGTTTCTTATACCACAGTGGATAGCCCATAGTCATGTGCACACTAGCAGCAAAAATTAGACTTAGTGGATTATTAAAAAGAAAAAAACGAGGGTGGGGAGATATGAATTTGAGAAGGGAACATGTTAGGGGAGGATACAAGGGCAGTTGGCAGGGAGAAATGGAGGCAGATAAGATCATATTTCATTGTAAATATGCATGAAATTCTGAAGAAGAAAACATTTGAAAACTTAGAAAAATTCACTCACAGAAAAGTATATTTTTCATTTAAAAAAAAGTCTACATAAATGTCAAATGAAATGCAATACAATCTCTGCCTAACAAAATGGACTTTAAAACTTCCCCTTCTGTCAATCTTGCAGAACTCAGTAATGCTGTTTTTGGTTTTGAAACAGCAAAACAACTGAGCAGGGAATCGCATTTGAAACACAAGTGGTGCAGGATGCGCCCTCATCTGGGAGGCCACAGAGTAAAGCCCCTGAAGACGATTTACTTGGAATATTCTTAATTGCTCTTTTCTGTCAGTCACTTACGACTTCCAGCCAAGACAGACCATGCAGGAAAATGTCACAAGTCCAAATGTCAGCAAAGACTCACTTAGGACCCACTAATAAATACCAGACTTGAACATTTTAACGCTAATGTATATCACAGGAGGAATGTTTCATTTTACTCAATAGTAATGAAAAATAATATAATCCTTAAAGGACACCCACACTGATTTCCCAGCAAGTCGGATTAATTACTAATATAACTATACTTGATTTCAAGTCTCCATTAAAGACAGAAACACTAGAAATGTAGATTTGTGAATTCAAACAACATCTAGGGAAACCTGGCAGAGAAAAGAATGAAGGCTTGAGGCTTGAGAGGCACCCAGTGCCTAGAAGAGAAAACAAGTACACGAGACAATGCCACACAGATTCAGAGCACTGGGGAGGGGACAGGCTGTGCTGGGGAGGAGGCAGGCTGTGCTGGGGAGGGGGCAGGCTGTGCTGGGGAGGGGAAAGGCTGTGCTGGGGAGGGGGCAGGCTGTGCTGGAGAGGGGGCAGGCTGTGCTGGGGAGGGGGCAGGCTGTGCTGGAGAGGGGGCAGGCTGTGCTGGGGAGGGGACAGGCTGTGCTGGAGAGGGGGCAGGCTGTGCTGGGGAGGGGAAAGGCTGTGCTGGGGAGGGGGCAGGCTGTGCTGGAGAGGGGGCTGGCTGCACTGGGGAGGGGGCAGGCTGTGCTGGAGAGGGGGCAGGCTGCACTGGGGAGGGGGCAGGCTGTGCTGGGGAGGGGCCAGGCTGCACTGGGAAGGGGGCAGGCTGTGCTGGGGAGGGGAAAGGCTGCACCCAGGAGGAGGAAGGCTGTGCCGGAGGGGGGAGGCTGTGCTGGAGAGGGGGCAGGCTGCACTGGGGAGGGGAAAGGCTGTACCCGGGAGGAGGAAGGCTGTGCCAGGGAGGGGGCAGGTTGTGTTGGGGAGGGGGCAGGCTGCACTGGGGAGGGGGCAGGCTGCACTGGGGAGGGGAAAGGCTGTACCCGGGAGGAGGAAGGCTGTGCCAGGGAGGGGGCAGGTTGTGTTGGGGAGGGGGCAGGCTGCACTGGGGAGGGGGCAGGCTGCACTGGGGAGGGGAAAGGCTACACTGGGAAGGGGGCATGATGTGTGACTCCCCTCTGTAAGCTGTGAATATCATTGGTTAATAAAGGAACTGCTTTGGGCCTATAGCAGAGCTATAGGGGAACAGAGCTAAATGGAATGCTGGGAGAAAGAAGGTTGGGGACTGAGAGAAGCCATGGAGCTGCTGGAGACAGACACTGGGAACTTTACCAGGTAAGCCACAACCACGTGGCGATATACAGATTAATAGAAATGGGTTAAATTAGTATAAGAATTAGCCAATAAGAAGCTAGAGCTGATGAGCCAAGCAGTGATTTACTTAATATAGTTTCTGTGTGATTATTTCTGTACTGGGTGGCCGGGACAAACAAACGGCCCCTTCCAACAGGGGCAGGCTGCGCTGGTAGCATGGGGGTGAGTTCGAGTTGATCACTGAGGAGTTCTCCTTAGAGAGAGACAGTGACTGTTCAGACAGTACAGACACACTGCCAGATTAAGTGTAGAAGGGACTGAGTGTGGTGCTGAGAATTGAACCCAGGACCTTACAAAGGCTAGGGAAGCACTCACTCAGCTATGCCCCCACATACCTTCTAGTTCTCTATTTTTGAGGCAGGGTCTCACAACGTTGCCTAGGCTGTCCTGGCCTTTACCTTGCAATTTCCCGACTCCCTCTCCCAGGCATAAGGGATAGCAGGCCTGCACCACCAACCCCAGCAGAAGAAAGGGCTAATTAAGGAGTATGGAGGTCTGAGGCTGGAATATCAAATGCATACCTTGGTGAGAAAATCACCTTAAGGTCTAATTTTAGATGATATTTATTCACTGTCATCTTGAAATTATGCCTTCAACTTGCAGGTATTGGACACAGCATGAAGACCCTTTGTTTTCAACAAACCTTTAGTGACAAGCAAGAGAGTAGGGGCTCGGTGTCTGGAGTAGAAAAATAACAACGGCCGTGACTGCAAAGCCCAATGAGAAAGCAGTGACAGCCTCACTTATGACGGTGGCTGTAAGGTGAGGGAAGAAAGAGCCAGACTCTGCATGCTCAGAAAGGCAGACCTGAATGAACCTGGTGATCAATGGAAATTACAGCAGGCCTCGGACACTGTTTCTCAGAGGGGTTGCCATGAGAATTTTAGCCATTTCAGGGCTGATACCTATAGCACCCCTGACCCTTGAAGAGCAAGAGCCATCAGAGTATTCGCTCATTTGACACATTTAACACCAGCGCACTGTTCTAACCAGTCTCTGATGAGCGGCCCTACACCCCGGACCCTAAGCCCAGGTCAGTATCAGCTCAGTATCAGCCTTGTGCCAGATGCAGCTCCCCATTCTGTGTGTTTCTAAGCTCTCTCTTCTCCTGACCAGTCCAATAATAGCATATTCTCCCATAGCTGAAACCTCCATTCTCTCTCCTGCTCCAAGTATCACCTTCAAATCTTGTCATCTCCTGTGTGATACACTGTGACAAGAAGTCTCCAAGATCTCCACTCCAGATCCCTTTTTTGTTTGTTTAGTTGAGACAGGGTTTCTCTGTGTAGCTTTCATCTTTTTAAAGGTCTATTTTAATTTTTAAGTGTATATGTATTTGCAGGTACGTACACTTACATGCAGCTGCCCACAGAGGCCAGAGGCATATGCACAAAGTGGATGCTGAGAACTGAACCTGAGCTCCAAAAGAGCAACAGATGCTTTTAATTGCCAAGCCATCTCTACAGTCCCTGTGATTACACCTCTATTGATGGACCAATAGGATGACTGAACAAGTCTTCCTTACGACTGGTTGGTTAACCTCTTTAGAAAGACATGTTTCAAAGTTTAGATTCTGCAATTCACCTCTCTTATTTTTCTTCTCATCCAGGTATATTCAGGTCCAACAGTGAGGAGTGCAGCTCAGTATGAGAACACTCACTTATCAACCATTACACCCTGGATTTGATTTCCAAAGCTCAGATAGATGGGATGGATGCATTAGAGGGAGGAAGGGAAGGAGAGCAGAGGAGAGGGAGAGGGAAGAAACTAGGGCAGAGTGCCTAAACACTCTGCTTTAACCCTACAAAAGAGAGCCCTTGGAAAATTGTTAATCTACAGTAGCTATCTGGAGACAAGTTTATTTCTAGAGTAAATCTTGGAACATTATTTGATATTTTAGCATATATCCTTTTTCTCTGGAAAAAGGGTTTACCAAAATACTCAGAAGGCACTCATCTGGGCATATAGGAATGATACCATCCTTAAGAGGGGTTTACCAATACCCCAAATCAAACCTCACAAGGGAATTGTGACTCCTTTCCACTGCAAGATGTAGGCAATGCTCACTGTGCGATCAGCAGCTGCCACGCCTGGAGACGCCCAAGCCAAGCTGGGCCTAGCTCCTGCATCTCCAGAATGAGGCACCCTGAACACACGCTCTTGGGACACTACCTAGAGCTGTGCTTCTGTGACGGGATGAAAATGAACGTCCCACCCCTGACGTATAGTTTTCCAGCTCTTCTGCCATGGCAGCTGAAAGTCCTCCCATGAACACAGCGAGGTGGCATCTGGATGTCAATACCTGTTTGTAATCATAAGGACTGCCCTCTTGTGTCCAGGAACAGCACAGTGGAACTGGTAGGTCTCGCCTTCCAGCTTCTTGATATGGTTCTGAAAAAGAAACAAGAGTTAAGACTTGGGAACTACATATATTTAAATATCTGTATAATAGTCGATGAAAATCAATGTTAGGAAAAGGTGCATTGGAAATACAACTAGCATACTACAGAGTGGCATCCGAAGCAAGAAAACAACTCATTTATAATATCAAGTACTTTTCACTATTGCCTTAAAAAGAAATGTATTGAATGCTTACCAGGTGAGCGTCTGATGAAAAAAACATCTTGTTCTTAGTAACTTAAGAGATTTAAACTATCAACCAGAAGCACTCACACACCTTAATCAAGAATATATAAACACGTGGTAAATACAAAACTGCTACATCAATGTCTCAGCAGTCTTTAAAGGGCCTCCTTGGCATCGGCTTGGGTGAGTCTAATAACTGCTATCTGAGAACACAGAACTTAGAAATCATGGCTCTGAAATTCTTTTCAGAGAATGGTTCACATTTTTCTTCCAATTCTTTTGAGAGAAGTCTGATTTTTCCGAAAAGCGAAGGCCCAGGGGCTGGAAAACTGGCTTATTCAAGAGCAGAGGGCCTGATACCTACACTATAGGTCATAGTTGCCTGTAACTCCAGTTCCAAGGGCTCTGAAGCCCTCTTCTGGCCTCCAAAGGCTCAAACACACACACACACACACACACACACACACACACACACACACACACACACATACACGGTGCACATACACACACTCAGGCACATACATAATTACATAAAATATAATTTTTAAAATGCTAAGCCCCAACCACTTCTTCAGACAGAATTATGTACTACATAATGGTAAACCTCCAAGGTATTTGCTGGTTTTGATGGTTTTGATCATATTTGGTTGTGTAGAGTAAGCACACATTGAAAAGGGAACATTTTTGTATGAAATTATATTTCTGACTAAAATAGACAATTATGGATATGAAGACTTTCAAAATCGTTTGAAAGAGCATTTCAGAATAGCCTGCATGGTTTATTTCTAATGGACAAAATAACCCAAGTATAAATTGTAGCCAATAAAATATTTATTTTCTTTTTCAAGTATCTTAAAACTATTGACTTAAATGAGTCAATACACATTAAAAAACAAAGTTTTTTTTATAACAAATACTAATGAAAGGTTATTATTGATATCACCTATAATAAACGGCTAAAGATCAAACAATCCATGGGCATAAGATACAGAGACAGACACGCGAATGAGCGAGACTGGTACACTGCACGACTGAAACACACCACCAACAGCAGCAGGATCACAAAGTCACTGTGCGCACAGCAGAGAAAGCACGCTGGGGTTGGGATTTCACAGCTTAAGTACCGTTTTCATTTGTGATGCTGGGGATGGAACCCACATTTTAAAAGTATGTTGGCCCCTAGTCATTCCTTGACAATTACAAAAAGCCACGAACAAGTATTACAAAAGCCATGAATGAGGAGAGAATTCCTACAGAGCTGAGGTGGCATCTTCAGGTTACATCTCAGAGATGGACAGCTCGCCCCTGTGAATTAGTTCCAATATTTTGCCATCAGTTTCTTCAGAGAAAAGGGGGAAACAGAATAGCACACTATAACAATGTAGGCCCTTCAGCTGGAGCTTGGAATGCACGTGTAAGCCAGAGAAGCTTCAGGGAGTAGAGAGACACCTGCTTCTTTCCTAATCTCGCCATTGTTTATCAAGTTTTAACCACCAAGAGCCTTATGGGAAATCTATTACTGAAAAAGTACCTTTTCAGTGCTAGTAAGGAAATCTAGAGCAAGCTCCTTAGCCACCAAGGGCAGCAGGAGACCAGGCCGACCAAAGTGGCACTCTCTCTTCCAAACTCGGCACGGGCAACTGAGTAAGGCTTTGCTAAAGAATGGGTCCTTTGCCCATTCCCTCTCATCCCTTTCAAACTAATTCTAAGGAAACGGCACAGGGCATGAAGTGGCAAAACTCCAGTGCACAGCAGTGTTAATCACAGAGTTAACAGTACCAAGTACAGTACAGGAACCAATGTCAGGGACTGAAGTCATACACAATGTAAGGTTATCTCAGTGGGTAGACAGGCCAAGGGTAAAATGTTAATGAAGCATTTTCATATATAGAAAAACACACTTAGGTAGAAAAGGCAAAGACTGCCTCTTTAAATCTTGTATGAACATTAAGAGTTATAAGCAAAATAAATAATAAATAAGACCTGTCTATATATGCATATGTATATACATATATACACACACATACATGCGCAGCATAAGCAGCATTATCTTAAGGGAATATTGGAGAACTCTTCTACAAACACATGGCACATGAGTAAGGCTTTTTACAACCAAACAGTAAAGAACACAGAGGAATACTTGGGAGTTAAGAAGAAAAAAGGTAAGTAGTCCCCAAATAAATTATTTAGAATAAACTAATATTACAGTAAGATCTAGGAGGATATAATATAATACTCTAGAACCCTGTGATCTTTACATGTCTACTTACACCCTATGGAATCAGTCCAGTAGAATCTAAACAGCCAGTAAGTGCTTCTTACCCAACTCGCTGATCACAGCAATATGGGCAAGCAAGAAATGCAAATGAACTAAACTTCTCAGTTACCCATGAACAAACTATCAAACTCTACAGCAACCTACATTCTGTTTCTTCCAATAATTATTACATATATCAAAGTTTAAAGGGTTGTCTGATATCGAGCTAAAACTAAAAATCCATACGAGATGCCTAGATGCTTAGTTACAGTAACTTTTTGTGCTTAGTAATAAACATTTATAAAAAGAAGAATCACAGGAATGAATCACCAAGGAGCTAAAATAAAAATGAACAATAAAGACCTTAGGTTTCAGAGGTTCACAAAAGTCTAGGAAAGTCGAGATACAGTCAGGAAAACTAAAAGCTGTGGCTCTCACACAAGAACCTACAGCATCTGAAGTGAAGGACTGTGCTTGATTCTCACAGAAGCTGCACACATGGGGACATTGTGACTATCCCCTATTCTCCAGGCACAGAAGATTCTTCCTTTCTTTTTGTTACTGTTAATATTTACATGTTTTTCTCGACTTGGTCCCATAAGCACAGAAGTCTTATTTTCAGGGGAACATAGTGGTACCAGGGGTCAAACCCAGGCCTTGGGCATGCTATTTTACCTGAGCTGTACTCCAGCCCAATGATATAAGTCATTTCTTTTTCCAGCTAACACTGTCTGGTCATTGGACATCAATTATTTTTCTTTAAATAGTGTTTTTAATAAAAAGCATTCAAATAACTGGTTTTTATAACTGCATGTTTACAAACATATAAATTCATGCCTTTAATTCCAGCACTTGGAGGCAGAAGTAGGAAGATCTCTGTGAGTTAAGGCCAGTCTGGTCTATAGAGAGAGTTTCTAGGCCAGACAGGGCCACACAGTGAGACTCTGCCTAAAAAAACAAATTAGAATCCAACTGAATGCTTGCATCTTAACTAGTTCCGTTACCTTCAAACATATATTAGGGATAGAGTTTCTATTCAATTGAAGTTGTGAGATAAGACACTGTTAAATCACAAAATTAAACATTTCCATCATTTATTTTTAAAAAATTAAAATATAACTTACTTTGAGAATTAATTGGAGGTATAAATGATAATTTATAATAATTTTTTTCACACCAAGAGAAATCTCTGGGAGTTAAACTTCTGAAGTGTCAAAGGCATATGCACGTTTATGTTGGTGCATGTGTATGTGGAGGTGTGCACACATGTATGTATGGAGGCCTCAGGTCACTATCAGGTATCTTCCTCCACCAATCTCTTTTGTTTTGTTTTGTTTTGGCTTGGTTTTGAGCAGGGTCTCCCACTAAATCTGGTGCTCACTAAAATAAGTGAGCTGGCTGCCAGTGAGCCCCAGGTTCTGCCTGTTTCCTGAACTTTCTCTTGGACTGAAGTTAGAGACATGTTCCACCATCACATGGCCTTTAAATGGGTACTGGATTTCTGAATTCAGGTCTTTGTGCTTGTTTGTAAAGACTTTACCAACTGAGCCATCTTCTCAGCCTCTAAAGAGTTTGCTTCTTAAAAGTAAAGGTATTTATACATTCAACTGCCACAGAAGTAATTTGCCTAATTACATGTTCGGTTACTGATTCTACTACGATAATTAAAATCAGTAATTACAAAGTACACATAACCAACAATGAGGCTCAGCCTTTCAAAAGTATTCTGCTAAAGGCTAAAGGAGCAGACCACATAAAATTACTTCGTTTATTTAGCCATAACTGAGTTAAAAAAAGAAAAAGAAAAAATACTGAAGAAACATATTCCTACAATTCCTATGCCAGGTCTCATCTCAGGTCTAACAACAAGCTCAGAGAAACTGACATATTACTTATTGACAGTCCCATAGCTTGAGTAAATCTGAGTGACATGTGGAGCATAACTCTACATAATTCCATCATCGAAATGCACAAATATAAAGAGACATTCACTGCAAAGACCCACCCTTCTCAACTTCATCTGTACATGAATACATAAAAATGATAAACTTCCAAAACTGTAGCAAAATATATGCTCTCGGTTCAATACCCTTTGACCCCCAACCCCAACCCGGCAAAGTTATTTCCTGCACCTTTTATACCTCTTAGACCTGTGTAGAATTACAAGAAGCCACATTTTTCAACCGTGGCCAAGCCACTATTATGAAGAGTTCAGATAGAAGTGAGAGTTATAAAGAAAATCTCATTAAAATCAACCCTCAGTCTGATTCACACAGTTAAATAGGAGCAGTTTGAGTTTTAGGGATGGAATCAGGCAGTACAGGAAACATTTACTCCTGTGTTCCCAGTTCTTGCTGTGTAGGCAGAAAAAGAAAGAAAATAAAGTTAGAAGTGTGCAAAAAGATACAATGTAATCACATACAACGAAAACCAAAGGCTAAGAATAATTAAGCCCTCTTTATCATAGAGCACAAGAATATTAATAAGTTTCTGTTGAGAGAAAGCCAGTCATGGGAGAATAGCAATTTAAGTATGTATATATTATTTAAATATAATGATACTATAACCAAGACGAAATGCCAACCTATATTAATTTTTAAATGTTTAACAAGACTATAATATAGTGTATAATCTCTTTTTCTCTCTTACAGTCCTGTTTACCAGAATAAATTTAGATTTCCACAGTAAGAGGAGTAAGTCCACCTGGCTATGGGCAAAGGAAGCTATGGAATTCCAACAATTAGCCACAAAGCAAGAAGCCAAACCTAAGCACAATGACTAGGAGCTGCTGTAGAGATGAAGAAACAGCCAACAGCTCCTTTCAAGACAGTCTTCTCTGCACAGAGAAAGCCTTGTGCCCTTTTCTTGCCCTGTGCAGAAAACAGTTACCAGCTACTTCCCCTTAACATGCCAGGCCAAGGCCATCATAAAAAACAATAAATTCTCCTCTACAAACCATGAGCAATTACTTCAAAGACTCATGATCGGGTCCTTGAAAATCCACCCATGAACTCTCAGTCCTGGAATCTTTCCATTTCACAGCCACGAAGAACAGAGTTTACCTCTAATAAGTCGGAGCCCTCAGACTCCTGCCTGTCATATGGACGGATGATGCCATCTTCGTGGATCAGACGAGGTGGACGGAGGCTGGATACCTCCTCAGTGGATTCTGCTGCCCTAAATAAGAGAGCAGGAAATATGTGAGAATCTTTTAAAATCAGACAAATTCATGTTGATCAAACTCGCAAATAAATAATTAAAAACTATTAGTAATTTATAAAACGTGTTCAAAGTGAAGAAGAAATTATTGAAGCCTTGCCTAATGGACTCTAAAGTATCCACCCTTTTCTTAAAGGAAGAAAATGTCAGGTTCTGAAAGGTCATGGACACTTTATGGCCTTGCTGTCAGTGCCTGGCGTAAGGGAGGGACACTTAAAGTGCTGAATAAATAAAAACTGGGCCATAAGATTTATTTTTCATATTCCTTTCTATGGTACTTTATCTTATAAAGCTTCCATAACTTCCAAGATTCAAGAGCCTTAAGAACAGGCTAAATACCCAGCCCATTCATATGTTCCTGGAAGTGATAGATACACACAACACAGACCTTCCCACCATGCAGATGCCCTTACCTCTGAATGCCTTGGAAGGTGCTGCTAGCCATATCTATGATTCCGCCAGTTGGACGAGCCACGGCACCCACGAGCCCTTTTCCAATTCCTTTAAAGAAACCAGCAGCGCCCTCCTTCTTGGCTCCTTTAGGAAACCAAAGACAATCAATAGGCAATGATATTTTAAGGTAAGCAAGTTCAACAAAAACCCAAGCCAGCTCAGAAACCATGTACCATTTGGATATCTGGGGAAGGCACATTCATCTTAAAATGATAATGTGGTTGTTCTCAAAGCATCTTCAGCATAGATTCCTGAGAAAGCCAGGTCTGCTGCAGCAGACACTTATGCTAAGGGTGGGCAGCAATTCCCAGAAGACCCTGAGGTCCACACAGACTCAAGAGGCAATGATCCAGCTCAGTCAGCAACCGTTCATTCCACCACAACCATTAGGATATCCAAACAGTATATTAAAAACTCATAATTTTTGAAAATTCTTTTCACGCACTATAAAACTTCCAATATATAAATTAAATGCTTTCAGTGTATTAAGAATGGTACATCGGGGCTGGAGAGATGGCTCAGCAGTTAAGAGCACTAGCTGCTCTTCCAGAGGACCTGTTCCCACATAGCATCTCACACCTGTCTATAACTCCAAGTCCAGTGGATCTGACTCCCTCACACAGACCTACATGCAGGCAAAACACCAATGCACACAAAATAAAAATAATTTTTTTTAAAAAGAATGGTTCATCATTACCATCAATTTTAGAAAATCTTTGTTGTCTCAAAAAGACACTTTGCCTACAGTCCATCACTTTCCACTTTCCCCAACTCCTCATCTGACCTATCCAATTTACCTCTCCTCTCCTCTGCTCCCCCTTCAGACTCAGGCATCACCTAGAACACTTCCTATGGAGTTGCTCTTCTGGACACTGCATCCAAGCAGCAGTCACTGTACTGTCTATCGTGACTGGGCTATTTTTTACTTAGCATCACGTTCCTAAATTCACCTATATTGTGGCATGTACTACTTCTTGGTTTCTGTTTATGGCTGAATAATATTCCATTGAGCAGATATGCCATATTTTATTTATGTATTGGTGATAGTCTTTCCATGTTTTTGCTACAATCAATAATGAAGCTTATGGATGTTCACACATAGGACTTTATTTGAATGTCTGTTTTCAATACTTTAGGGTACCTTGCTGATTCGTGGTACCTCCATGTTTAACTGCAGATGGGCAAGCAGAATATTATCCTCTAATGGCAGCATTACTGCATGTTCCTAACCTCAGCCATCAAGATTCCCATTTCCCCTCACTCGCACTAACTTGATGTTACGTGGGATCTCGTCTAGACTTACATCCACACCTCCCTGACGACTAATGAAATGTGTCATTGCGTATCTTCCTCAAGGAAAAGTCTATTTAGATTCTTTGCCCATTTTAAGTTGGGTTATCTTGCTATAGTTAGCATCTTATTATTCTTCTTTCTATAGTCAACATTCAAATCTCTGACTAAATTATAGTTCATAGAACATTCAGCCCACTTTGTGGATCTTTTTCCTTTTATGATAGTATCCTTTCAAGGGATGATTTTTTTTTAATTTTGGAAAGCTGTCTTTTTTATTTCCTCATGGTATTATTCTTCAACACATAAAAATTAAAATCTTGGTGAGTCTAACTTATCTGCCTTTTCTTTTGGGACCCACACCCTGATGAACTGTCTGGAAGCGCACTACCAAATCACAGAACTAGCTGCTGTGTCTGCTTCGAAGTTCTGAGTTTCAGTGTCACACTCTGGCGTTTCAACCACTCTGGGTTTATTTTTACAGGTAGTCTCTATCAGGGCAGGATTACTGTTCTACACATGCAGATGCACCAGCTGCTGAAGCCATTTCTAGATTCATCTCAGCACCCATCTCAAGGATCTAGCTGCAGTTTTGCAAAAGCTCACTGACCTACATGCCTGCCTTCCTGCCAGAATGATTGCTATGCAAGTTTACTGGAGCTTTACGCTGCAATAAGCTTCAAAATTTGGACATACAAGATTGCTGGGACATGTGAGTCCTCCAACATTGCTTTTTAATTTTTAAGGACATTTTAGTTATTTTAGATCTTTTGAATTACATTTAAACTTCAGATTTAACTCATCGATTTCTGAACAGAAAGAGAAATTTCGATAAAGGTTTTTTAAATAACAGAATGAATATATGTGTATATATACATACATATATACATATACATATATATATATATATAATGTGTATACATAAAAGGAAAGGGATGGGAACATGAGGGATAGAGAAGGCCAAGTTGTGGAAGGTATGAGGGGGAAAGCAATGAAAGAAATATCTTGATAGAGGGAGCCATTATAGGGTTAGGGAGAAACGTGGTACTAGGGAAATTCCCAGGAATCCACAAGGATGATGGATGACCCCAGCTAAGACTCCTAGGGACAGAGGATGCCTTAATGGACCTTTCTCTATAATCAGGTTAGTGACTACCCTAATTGTCATCATGGAACCTACATCCAGTAACTGATGAAAGCAGATACAGTGACCCACAGCCAAGCACTGGTCTGAGCTCCTGGAGTTCCGCTGAAGAGAGGAAGGAGGGATCACATGAGCAAGGGGAGTGGGTTAAGATCATGATGGGGAAAACCACAGAGACAGCTGTCCCAAGCTAGTGGGAGATCACAGACTCTGAACTGATAGCTGGGGAACCCACATGGAACCAAACTAGATCCTCTAAATGTGGGTGACAGTTATGTGGCTTGATCTGTTGGGGGGGGGGGTGATGGCAGTGGGACCAGGAATTATCCCAGGTATATGAACTGGTTTTTGGAGCCCATCCCCTATGATGGGATAGCTTGCTCAGTCTTGATAAAGGGGGGGAGGGGCTTTGTCCTGCTTCAACTTGGTATGCCAGACTTTGTAGACTCCCCACGGTAGGCCTTAACCCCTCTGATGAGTGGATGTGGGGGTAGGAAAGGGAGAGGTCGGGTGAGGGAGTGTGGGAGGAAGGGGGAATCGGAGTTAGAATGTAAATGAAAAAAATTAAATAAAAACGAGTAAATATCAGGACTATATAAAATTCAATTGGCAATCCTCTCAATCAAACACCAAGAAGCAATAGCATCGGCATGCACACGCCCTTCACCTCTGTACAATAGGAAAGTGTTCTCTACCTACCTTCCACAGGCTTTGTTATTATTCCAGTCACCCCGCCAACAACTCCCTGCAAGAGAAATCCCTCATCAAGTCTCCAACAAACGGAAGGTGCTTAACACTAAACCAACCACTAGAGGTCTCCATAGACATACTACATTTTTTCTGGTTTTTGTGTTGTTTTGTTTTTTAAGATTTGAGGACTGTTATAGTAGCACTGTACTGACTGCAGTGAGCGAGCATTGACTAAGGAAGAAACACTTGGAAGTGCTCTTTATCTTGACAATTGTGCAAGTTACTAAAGGGAATCTGCTTGTCAGCACTCAGTGAGGGTACATGTAAGATGTGCACACTTTATACATGTAAATGATATCTTCATTACCTCAGAAACAGCCTTAGGTGGCAGGTTTGGGCAAGTAATTGGATAGGAATACGTTATGTTGCTTGAGTGTGGAGGCTGGATGAAGTGTACTGGGTTCAAGTCATAACTGGGAAATGTCTTAGCTCTGACAATTCGGTGAGTGACATACTCTGCTTGGATTTAAGGTTTCCCTTTACAGAACTGAATCAATACTATCCGTCAGTTGATGTTTTAGGAATGTATGCATAAGACTTGTAACAAGGGTTGACACAGCGTACCGAGAAATTAATGCTGCTTGAATAATCTCTGCCACCCTTTTTCTACTTGTTTATTAGGGAGCGAAGTGCCAGTGTGATTCTGGGTTTGAATGCTGGTGTTTGCAAAGCTGACATACTATGAATAAAAATACAAAACGGAAGGATAAAAAAAAAAAAGATTTGAGGACTGACAGTGAACAACACACACATAATAGTGAGCGTTTTGATTTTGCAAATATTCCATCATAGGAAAGTAGAAAGAATCATAAAGCAGATGGCATTAGTTTCACAGCTTCCGTGCATCTGAGATAGATTCCTCAAGACTCAACAGGAGACTCACTCGCAGGAAGCCCTTCCCTCCTCTGGCCAGACTGTCTCCAAAATCTTTAGGCTGTCGACCCATCTCCTCTCTTCTCTTCTGCTGATACTCTTTGTCCATTGTGATTGCTGCCAGGCCCTTCCCAACAGAACCAGTGATTCGTGATACGACTCCCGCAGCACCACCTAAAGAGTGCACCGAGAAGTCAGCCACAGCGGCACATACCCCTCCTTTAAACAGGTACCTATTCACATGTAAATACAAGAATTACTATGACTTTTTGCCATCAAGTGGAGTAACATAAGTTTTAAAGCACATTCGCCCAACCTATGAACACTAAGAACCAAGGAAGCCGCTTTAAAGTCACGCCCAGGTGGAAGAAAGGAAACATGCATTCAGAGATCAATAGGATGGGGAACTATCTCTTACTACATATAACCACTTGCTTTCCAAGGACAGGGCACTTTAGAGTAATAATTACATACATATACACTCAAAGGTCATACGCACCTACTGTGTGTCCAAAGAGGCTTCTTACCCCAATCACTAATCCTTCAGCAAATTCTTCAGGGCCTTGAACAGCACCCTGATCCAAAAGAAGGTTGAGAATTAAATGTCACTAAGTGTGAGACTTTTAATCTAGCATTTCGGGGTTTCCACGGAGACAAAGAATGTATAAAAATCCGCAAGGACCGAAACCAAAGCATTTCCACTCTACCTTAAATTCTGATAGATTATAATGACTGTGGCTAAGAATAGTTTTAACCCACACAACGTCAACAGGTCCTGCTAGATGAGCAGTGCACAGGTGACAGTCACTGGCTTTGACCACAACATGAAACTGGCTTCGCAGTCAGTTCAACTGCCACTAGAGTGCAAAAGCCGGCTGTGCTCACAGGACAGGGCCCATGCTGTTTGGCTCTCCTCTCTCCTTTATTCTCTCTGCATGGTCCTTCTAAAACCCTCACGACTTTGAACTTCTAGACTCCTGACACAAAGGTGGATTCGTGGGATGAGAGCTCCAAGGTGGACAGCTGACTCCTAAGACCTGACTCTGTCCTTTCTGCGGCAGCAGAAGTCACCTGTAATCTACCAAACTCTCTCAAGCTCTCAGACACTTACACTGAATATCAGAAAACTCAGGTATCTTTCGTTGCCCAGATAAACATTAGATCTGTTCATTTGAAGTAAAACAATCCTCCAATGTCACCTAAAGTACTTTAAATAAAAACAGAAAACTAATTTTTTTATTATTTGAACATCATCCCACTGCCATATATAGTTAAAACACCAACACCTGTCAGTAGAAAGCAGAGCGTCTGTTTTGTACGTGTACAGAACTAAAAAGCCAGTACCTGGAAGGGCTCGTAGAAGAAAGCTTCAACCCCTTCAGACAGGCCCCGAATCAGTCCAAACGGGTTTCCAAGCACATCTAGGCCCAATACAAGCACATACATCTGCTTCAGGAACTAAAGAAGAAAAGACAGTCAGCTAAGTCCCTTCAGATATGGGAGAAACATTAGGAAGCAGCAGGAAGAGGGGACGGCAGGAGGAATGGAGGTGAAGGACAGTGTGTACAATAACCACCCACGCCTCCACAGCCTAGTGTCCCGCTGTGTGAGCCTTAAATCAAACGGCTACACGTTTGAGACATTGGTCAGTCAGCAGACATGTGACCTCAGACAAGTTACTTGTTAATCTTGGCCTTCCCAGCTGCAAAATGGAAGATTACACTGACATTGTATGGAAGAGGATGCACAGTAAATGAATATAAAATTCAGTGGCCACTGGTTATCCTTATTATTTTATCATTATTAATTAAGGAAAAATAAGGAAAATGTATACTTGTTTGAACCTACCATCCGTGTGCATCACAAAAAGAGTACTCTCCCAGCAGAGGACAGAAGACAAATGCCACCCTGCAGTACTATGCAGCAACTGTACCAGAGAGGCTTACAATGCTGCCCCTCCTTGCCTACATAACCAGCTCACACAGTACCTGAAACACAGGAAGAAGCTGGCTTAGAGGCCCTCCTGCAACCCCCTCTCCTGCATTTTACATTTCCTGAAGCAGTTAAGGTGTCACGGAGAATGGAAAGGGGCCTTGGAGGAAAACATTTTAAAGAGTGTAACGGAAGGCAAGCTAGAGAAACAGAAACTAGCTGTATGCACAAGATCTGCACAACATCAAGCCAGCAGGGATGGGCAGGGCACCATGAAGTCCCACCCATCACTGAGAAACTTTGGCGACTGATGGCTACTGGGGAGGGAGAGGAATCAGTTTTCCTCAGAGATGTGGCCACTAAAAGCTACCCACAGTCCAGTAGATGGTCCTGTACCCATGCACAGCAGCAGCACTAAATGAACTCATGGGGAGGGGGCGAAAGTGAAGATGGGAGGGAAAGGGGGTGAGGAGTAATTAGAAGAGAGGAAATGGGGGGAATGGATTTAATCAAACACATATGCACGTATGAAATGTCTAAGAGGAAAAAGCTAGGATTACTAAGAATATCTTATATCCCTTCTTGATATTCATATCTAGGCTGCAATGAAAGAAATCAGTTCACAGTAAGACCAACATAAAATTATGTTTGAGTCTTCGCATCACAATGAAACAAAAGAAAGTTAATCTAGAGTAAAATTCATTTTTTAAAAAATAAGAACTGAACTAAGATACTTAAGAAAACCACTAAGCTATGCTGAGTCCGATGGCACATGCCTGTAAACCCAGGTCCAGGGAGAGACTGAGAAAGGAAGACTGGGCATTCAAGGACAGCCTCAGCTATAATGTTTAAGGCCAGGCTGGGCTGTATGAGAACATGTCTCAAACAGCCAACAACAACAACGAAAAAGCCTCAGAGTTGTAAGACTGAAGTCAATCAAAAACCTTTCCACACATACTCGTGTCTCACCCACACACTCTATGAAGTGTGCTCCCAAGCTACCACGGCAAGAAATTACCTGTTCAGTGTAGTGTCTAACAACACTCCACATGAGCTGGTCTCTCTTGTAAAACTGATAGCGGATCTCATAATAAGCAAGTCTGAGGGAGACAAGGGAAAGAGTGAAGGCTCCTACAATGATAGTCTGAGAAACTTTCAGTAGCAGCTAATTCCAGTAACATTTAATTCATGCTTGGTATCTTAATATTGTGGTAACAACATTGTTACTAAACCAGTAATTCTCATGTAAGATTTTATAAATATAAAAAGAGGAAAAAAGGTTTAAAATGTCAACCACAGGGCTGGAAATGTAGAACAGTGTTATAGTGTTTGTCTGGCATGTGTGAGCCCCTGGTTCTATCAGTAGGGAGTGCATGCATGCATGTGCACACATACACCTACACACCCATACACACCCAAAAGTAACAATAAAATGACAAAATGACATGGCAAATTTTTAAGCTTTTTCTTACTGCTTCCCTCTTCTGGTTCTTTATTTCCTTTTCTATGCAGCCATAAAACTTAAAACATTCTGTATATCACTTTTAAACTCAACATTATGAATTGTGTATTTATATTTTTAAATTTTTTTTTTCAAAATTTCCACAAGCATTTGAATGTGTGTGTAGCATTCCATCATACAACGGAGTCACAGAGAACACTCCCTGCTTTTAGACAAGCCCAAGGTTGTTACAATAAAGGGTGTTGCCAGGTACACAGTGGGGATACCTCTTTGGTTGCAATTCAGGATCATTAATAATTAAAACACCACCACCATCACACACACACACACACACCTAAAAATAACTGAGTGGTAGACAAGAGAAACCCTGAAGGCATCTATGTGTGTATATCTGCATATGTGTGCATATATGTATACATATATGTTTCCACTCATAAAACTAACATTGTAAAAAGTACCCATTTCTAAAATTTCTCTCTCTCTAGCATTAATTATTCATGTTCTAAATGCTTCACTTCATTTCTATGTATGTCTGACAGCAATGGTGGCCATCTCTAACACCTGCCTGCCACTTCCATTTTCTTTCTGGGATGCCTCCACACAGTCTGTGGCTGCTCTGTCCCTGACTCTCACGACCATGTTTAACCCTGAGACGAGAACCATCGCCCTGTCCTATCTGCCATCCTATTCCACAGCGTGGTTTTGGGAAAAGTGTCGCTTGGGGTTGCTGCTTCCTTTCCAGCTGTGGAGAGTCAATTCAACGGCTTGCCACCCTCTTCCTCTCCATGCACCAACATGCCCCCCACCACACACAAACAAGTTCTACCGCTGCGCTAAAGTTTCAGACCAAGTATTTAACTTTTCCACAGTCAAACCTATCTTGTATTTTCCACTGGGATTTTCTCACTGCTAAAAGAAAAAACAAAAAAAACAAAAAACAAAAAACTCAAAACAAACCTCTACTCGGAGATTTGATAACAGCTTCTTTTACTTCTGTGTTTATGAGTGTGTGGATGATTGCTCCTGTGAGCTTGGGTACACATCCAAGTATGTGCACAAGCACACAGGGGCCAGAAGTACACAGACCTGACTGCTGCAGAGTGAGAACCAGAAGTACACAGACCTGACTGCTGCAGAGTGAGAACCAGGAGTACACAGACCTGACTGCTGCAGAGAACCAGAAGTACCCAGACCTGACTGCTGCAGAGTGAGAACCAGGAGTACACAGACCTGACTGCTGCAGAGTGAGAACCAGAAGTACACAGACCTGACTGCTGCAGAGTGAGAACCAGAAGTACCCAGACCTGACTGCTGCAGAGTGAGAACCAGAAGTACCCAGACCTGACTGCTGCAGAGTGAGAACCAGAAGTACACAGACCTGACTGCTGCAGAGTGAGAACCAGAAGTACACAGACCTGACTGCTGCAGAGAACCAGAAGTACACAGACCTGACTGCTGCAGAGTGAGAACCAGAAGTACACAGACCTGACTGCTGCAGAGTGAGAACCAGAAGTACCCAGACCTGACTGCTGCAGAGTGAGAACCAGGAGTACACAGACCTGACTGCTGCAGAGTGAGAACCAGAAGTACACAGACCTGACTGCTGCAGAGTGAGAACCAGAAGTACCCAGACCTGACTGCTGCAGAGTGAGAACCAGAAGTACCCAGACCTGACTGCTGCAGAGTGAGAACCAGGACCCACCTGCCTCCACCGTCCCAGCACCGGGCCTGCAAGTGCACACCACAACACCTGGATTTTGTGTGGGTTCTGGGGACCGAACTCAGGTCTCATGCACTTCACCAGCGGAGCTTTCTCCCCAGTCCTTAACTTTTCAAATCTCTCAATTTGAATTTTACATCTTTCTCCTCATTTTCTCTGAAACTTGGCACACACGTGAGATGTGGATAATCTAACAGGGCTTTTCTCTCAGGAAACAGCTTCTGTCGATACCACTGTGGGCCATTCCATTCAGCAGAAGCTGTGGAGTGCAGCTAAGCTGGCAAGCACACACAGCCTCCTCCTGAGTGCAGTGACAGACTCTCATTACACTTTGCCATGTACCACACTGGAATCTCACTCCTGCTACATGTTTCTAAGTAAAACTCAATACTAACACAGAGTCAGTTGATAATATACACTTCAGAGTAATTCAGTTTTTATGAAACATTCAAGAGTTACCAAAAATATAACTTGAGTGTAACTAAATACAGACCACACTCTTCAAGTCATGAGCAGGAAGACCCATCCATTCTCTAGGCTAACACTGCACTAATGGCGAGAACTGATATTATCCTGAAGAACCTTGAGTAGGGGTGGTTCCCAACATGCACTAACAAGGGTCTTACTTGAATATGAGGTCATCCACATCAGTCAGAGTGGCACCTATGCTTTTCAACAGCAGGTTCACAGAATGAATTGCAATCATTTCCTGTTTCTCTTTGTCTGATTCCTCACCTCCGGAACCCAAAGACAGACTCAAATGCAACTGAAAGAAAAATAGCATTCAATACATGAGAAGCTCCAAGTTTTGTAGACACAGGAACTAGATCTTCCGGCACCACCAAAGGTGCCCTGGAGAAGCCTCCTACAGCCTATTCACATACAACAGAACAGGTACAGTGCAGGCACATTTGATTCTTTCTGGTCTTTCCATAAAATACAAATTGGTCTGATCTAAGATTAAAATTCCATTTCTAAAGTGAGTAAACACCTCTGTATCTGGATGAAGAAGACCAGAATCCTTTGCAAAATGGAAATGCCTGATAGCTCCAAACTAGTACATAACAGCTTAGCATAGCAGCTCTGTTTTATGCATGCTGTTAGCTGAACAAACTGGTGACTGTGACCTGCTCTACAGCGCTGTGGACAGTTTCTGAGAATGCAAAGGATCATCAACACTGTAAAGCATTACTTAATTGTAGATCTGGGCCATTACACAAGTTCAGTGTTTAATAGTTGACTGCATTAGTGCATTTACTAAGAAGTCATCCTCCCCACACGAGCTGAAAAGAACAACAAAAGGGAGAGAGGAAATGGGTTCATAGAGTACAGTCAGGGAAGAAGAAGGTAATTCAATTTTCCACTCCCTTAGGTCCAATCGCATTTGGGGAGGAGCGAAAGCATCATGTCAACAGCGTAATACCTACTTCAGCATTTTCACACGCCAGCGAGAGCGCTCATCACAGCTCTGTTTAGACAGTGGTAGTTGCTACAAAATGCAGCCAAAACATTAAACACTGGTGAGCACTCTACGCTTAATTAAGAAACGCCACTGTCAGCTTCTTCCCTGCGTACAGGGGTCATTAATTCAACTCCAGAGAACACGCTCCCGTGGTACCTCTGTGGGAATTATGGCTGCACAGATGTCACAGAGGACTGTCTTAATTGTCACCATTAGTCAAACGAAACCCCATCAAATACCTGATGTAACAAATGAAGGTACACCGGCACACAGACCCTTTAGAAGTTCTGAGGCAATCTCACCCATCATCCAACAACAAACCTTAACAGGAGATATATGGAAATGTTCGAAGAAACTCAGGATCGACATATCAGTCATGGAAGACTCCATTAACTCTGTGTTGAGAGCATCGATATCTTGTTGGATTAACTTTGTCTGAAAAAAAAAATTTCCAAAAGTTAATTTTTTTCTCACTATAAGGATTAGCTCGAAAATAGCTAATTTAATTTTTTTATTTTATTTTATGTTTGGCTCAAGAAATAAAAATTGTTACCCGTTTTCTTTCAGTTTCAGGGGCAGTTGTTGGGGTAAACAGTGCAATAACAGCTCCAAGGAACCCCTGATCAACTTTTAAAGCCATTTCCTGGATGAGAACCATAAAATACCTATGGAGAAATACATACAATGCTTTAAGTTAGGAGTAGTAGTGCACATGCTCAAGCCCAGCGCTCAGAGGGCAAGGGTAGATGGATCTCTGTGAGTCGGAGGACAACCAGGGCTATATGTTAAGACCCTGTCTCAAAAAAAAAAAATTCTAACCATGGTCATTACTGATTTTTTTCACCCAAGAGCTACAGTAAGTTCTAAGTTCTTCTTTGTGTCTTACCATTATGCTAATAAAATCAAAGTCTCATAGTGTGGGAAAGACACAGCTGAGAACAGACTGCTGTATCAGCACTTACCACCCAAAGGCCCACATTTATCATGTCACGGGAGAGATGATAAAGGAGAAGACAGAATATACCGCCTGATTCTTCAAGTTCAAGGCGCCTGCTTTAAAAAACACAGCTCACAGATCTGTACTTCTTTGCATTCAAACTTGAATGAGAGATGGCTAAAGGAATTCTGAATTTTAAAATGTGTGCAGACTACTTTAAAATATATTTAAGTATTAAGAAATTCACCAGCCTCAAACTGGATCGATATATTCATTGGGAAAAGAATTTCTGTACAGGAGCCACTCTCAAATTGACAAACAATAAAAGGACAACAAAATTTATTCTCAAAATGGATCCTAGCTGTAATTCCTGGATCAGGACAGGGCTCTACTCACTTGAACTGTAAGACCTGACTGTACTCGTTGAACCTTGTGATCACACTCACGTCGATGAACGGTTTGGGCTCTAAAAGAAACACAGTATACAGGAACAAAGTCAACCTTTCCACCAGTCAAACTGGTATCTTCTAAGGTTTTTATGGAAAGTATGTCTGTGGTTCTCTCTCTCCTTTCCTTTCCTTTTTTTTTTTTTTACCTGAATCTAAAGCAATGGATTTGGGAGGAGCCACGGGATGAAATACCACTGGGAACATTGTGCCTGGTAGCTGATTGTCAACCTGGAAGAACAAAACATTTGATCAGGTTTGAGTGAGTCAAACATAAACCTCAGCTTCAGAGATGGTAATCAGGCACCTGCACACACAGGAGGTGCACGAGCAGCTTCACTACATGTAAAACGCTATGTGTGCCAGCGAGGCCATGCCTGCATTGGAAAGACGAAATGAAAACCCTCATAGCTGCATTGACCTTGGCAGCACTCTGACCATCAGGGCAGATGTCTGTACTTTGGAATATGAGATGCTGACTCTGTGGGCACAAATAAAATGGAAGTAGGAAGTAAATACAAAATTAGAGAAGGTGGAAAGATAAAAAAGAAACCTAAAGAAAACTTGGTGGAGGTGGAGGGATACTAAAGGGAGGGTGGGGGAGAAGAGAGGGAGGATGGAGACAGGACTAGCAAGAAATCACCCCAAACGCAGTTCAAATAAGCCATGCTCTTGCCACAAAGAAGCCCATTAATTTAGGTTCTCACGACAAACTGGAAGGAACACTTAAGAACAAGATAATAGTGTAAGGAAACACCCTTGAAAGGCCAATGGTCAGGCCGACAGTCTCAATAACATGCCGTGCTTTCGACTGGGATGGTGAGGAGCTGAGTCCACAGGCTGTGTGAGAGTAGGGGAACACACACACACAAACACACACACACACACAAATTAATAATAATACTTAAAATGCAAATGTACTTTTACAACTTTTTGGCCCAGGACCTCATGTACACCTACTCTGCTCAAGCTGCACCCCAGAAGATAATAATTTAACACAAATCACAGCTTTCTAAGAATAAATTAATTCTAATTTCCATGTTGACTTAAGTGGTCACAGAGATCTACCTAGCTGAGAATGACATTACCTGGAGCCAGTATAACCGCGCCCTTAAGCTTCTCTGGTGAGGAGATTGCTTAAACTCAACCTGAATCCCTGATAAGAAGTCCCGTTTAATAGGGCACCGGATAGGAAGCCGCATTTCCATCGGAACTTTGTCAAAATTGACCTGTAAGAAACAAAAGTGCTTTTGTGACGAGCCGGCGTCCCCCAGCAGCTTCTTGACAGCATTTAAGACACTGATTCACTCACGATGTTGCATAAGCAGGACACAGTCATCTCTCTGTCTCACCAAGGGAGCTTGCTTTATTCTGTTTCTGTTGTCTTCCTTTGAGGCCAGGTCTTATTCTATAGCCTAGGCTGTCCTCAAACTCACAGCAATCCTCCCGCTTCAGCCTCTCAAGTTCTGACACTACAAACACGAGCCACCATGCCCAACCAAAAGAGCTCTTCGGGTCACCTGCGCCCACGGCCTCTGCGGCAGAAGCATTGCTCTCCTAATACTTACTAGAGAAGTAGGAATCCCGAATGCTTTAAATTATAGAAACTGCACTTAAAAGACTGTACAGTAAAAATCAATAGTAATAGAGAATTCCAGATAATTTTTATAGGTTTAATTTATTTTTATATTGTGTATATAAGCGTTTTGCCTGCTTGTGTTATGTGTAAGTACCACAGCCCGAGATGCCTACAGAGGCCAGAAGAATGAACCATAGGCCCTGGAACTGGAGTTAGTGGAGGTTGTCAGCTGCCGCTGGATGATGGGAATTGAACCTCAGTCCTCTGCAAGAGCAGCCGGCGACCTTAACTGCTGGGCCATCTCTCCAGCCCAATCCCAGGCAATCCTTAGGCAAAACAGTTTAATAAAGGAGGTGTGTCTGTTTTTGTATAACCTAACGACATAAACTTTTCATCTAGCCCATCAGCACTGATGGGTGTGGGAAGAGCACATGGCTGGCGAGAACAGCCAAAGTTCAGGCCTGCTGTGGAATAGTCTAGAAATGCAGGGAAGCTTCTGGAGACATGGTGCAGCAAAGAGGACTTCGTGGTTTTGCTGTGTGACCCATTCATAGCACACCTTTGTGAGTACTCACCCACATTCAAAAATCATCCTCATGGGATAAAATAATATAGCAAAGTTTATGTATGTTTTTCAACAATGAAACTGTGGTGGTATTTGTTTGTGATATAACAAATAAAGCTTGCCTGAAGATCAGAGTGTGGAGCTAAGCCATTAGTTAGCCATAGAGGACAGGAAGTGGTGGCACACACCTTTAATCCCAGCACTCAGAAGGCAGAGGCAGGTGGATCTCTGTGAGCTGAGTTTAGAGCAAGCCTAGAATACATAGCAAGTTCCAGGCCAGCCAAAGCTACATGAGACCTTTTCTCAATAAAAAACAAAACTAAACTAAAAAAAAAAAAAAAAAAAACTCTTAAAAATTAAAGGTGAAAATCACCTTTAATCTTGTCACGGGAAGGTATATTGTAGTGATATTTTGCTTGTGATCTAACAAATAAAGCTTGCTTGAAGATGAGAGTGTGGAGCTAAACCACTAGTTACCCACAAAGACCAGACAGTGGTGGCCACCCCTTTAATCCCAGCACTCACTCAGGAGGCAGAGGCAGACAGATCTCTCTGAGTTCAAGGCCATCCTGGGCTATAGAAGATTTTGATTCAGTATAAAAGAGCCAAGCAGTGGTGACTCACACCTTTAATACCAGTACTTGTAAGTCACATGCCTTTAATCCCAGCACTAGGAAGGTGAAAAATATAAGGCAGAAGCAGATAGGAATTCAGAGCAGTCAGTCTGAGGATTCCTAAAGACAGGATCTTGTCCCCTTTGGTCTGAGGATTCAGTAGAGGTAAAAGATCTCTTTAGTAGCTGGCTCATTTACTTCTTTGATCTTTCAACATTTATCCCAATATTTGACTCCAGGTTTTTATTATTAAGACCAATTAGAATTTGTGCTACATGAAATATGTAACATCACAAACTGCATCATCAAAGTGCAGGTGTTATTCAGAATGTGAGAAACTGTTTCCACAGTAATAATAGCTCCATAATCTTACTGAAAACAAGTTCAGTGGAACTGACCAACAAGTAGAACACATGATAAATATGGAGAAGAAAGCCAGAACTAGTTTCATAACTATGTTTTGATTATGTATATTAACAATCTTCCCAATAAACACAGGTTTATTTACATTTAAGTTAGTTTCTGTACATAGGGCATTAAAAGTTTACTTACTCCAGGTACCATTACCTACAAAACTGTAAAACCACAAACTATAAAGCCAGAAAATAACACTTTGGTATACCTCAAAATTGCTGTCCAGCTTAATCCAGCCACGGTCTTGTGAGACAAGATGCTTCTGATAGGACTGTTCCAGTGACATTATCTGCTTCTGGCTGAATGGCTTCCATTTCTGCTTCGGCTTCATCTCCCACACGACACCTGAACTAAAATAATTCACAAATAAAACTAAATTATAAGTATATATTTTCATGGGATTGTTACTAAAATTTGTATTTATCTAGTTATCAAATTCTCATGAAAACTATATTGATATGAGAGATAATTTTAAAACAGCAAATTTCACCTGCCTGAAAAGATGCACGAAGAACAAGGCGAGGGGAAAATATCTTTCATGGGAACAATCAAGCAACTGACTGTTCCTGTTTATTCTTTTACAGGGTCACATACAGAAGTTATATGTTGACAATGTCAAGGGAAGAAAAAAACCCTTCATATAATTTAAAAGATAAAAACAATGAAACGTATTTTTTTAAAAAACATAAATATATAAAATATTCTTGTGGAGATGTCAACATTTTACATAATTATTGTTTCTAATTATCCAAATAAAGTGCAAGTGATCAATTGTTCAAATGGATTTTTAAAAGTACTTATTGTTTATTTATGTGACTGTGTACGTATGTGTGCCTGTGTACAGTGCCCACAGAGGCCAGAAGAGGGCACCAGATCTCTGGAACAGGAGTTGGAGGTTTTTGTGAGTCACCCAGCATAGATGCAGGAAGTCTACTCTGGTTTATTTATGAGAGTTAAGCACTCTTCACCTCTGGTCCCTCCTCTCTCCAGCCCCATATTCATGCTGATTTATAACACACATCTTACCAATCATTTCACAGTTACTTCTAAGTCCTGATATCAATCTATGAGAACATGACAACTATTTTACTCTTTATTTACAAAATTCTAATAAATTCGTTATATAAATCCTTTTAGTCTATCAATACATTGCAGATAATCGCTTGCAATGAAAGATTACAAGGAAGTTCTTCAACTGGACAGGTGGATTTTGAAATGCAGACATTTCCTTTGCATATATGTTGAAGGTTTGAAAAACATGTCTCTGCAAAATGAAGGTTTGTGACATAAAATACGTCCTCTCCAAACACACGGGAACTGGAGACTTTAACTTAAAGACAGACTGATGTGGCTTAGGATTTAAATATTGTCTGTCTTAAAATGAGCTTATGACAACACAAATTTTGCATAGAAGCACCATTTGGCTTTCTAATGGTCATTTAAAATTCATATGGAAACAGTCACTTCCTTAGCAAAAGATGGTTTCCAGTTCCAAAGAGCGAAAGAGTTACAGGAGGGTAACTCTTTCCCTTCAGAAAGATTTTACTCTTGCCCCAGAATGTCAAGAGTTCAGTGAGAGGCTTCCACTGCTAAGCCCTTCAACTGCTGTGCGGTAAGACACAAGACAGTGAACTTCTATCACCATCAAAACATCACAGAACCCATGGTGGTTAGTTTGACAACATACAACAGATTGAAGTAGTTCCTACATATCTGCTGACATATAATATAAAGAATAGAAGGCATAAAATGCTTTGCAGTTCAAAGTTTTATGAACTTGTCCAACTAAGATTCTGTTCCCAGTTGTAATGCATTTCAGACTTCAGCTCAGTAAGGCAGAATTTGTCTTTCTCCTGTTTGAAAAAATTCTGTTACCTACACTTAAAAGCTGATCAGTCATCGTAGGTTCTGCAATGACTTCTCAGATGCACAATGACTGAATGCAAAGAACATCAGCTGACTCCTCAAAGCCAGGGAGCCATCTGTGACTGGCCTTTTATACCTGACTGGTGTTGTTCAGAATGTCCTCAACTCCTCACACAACTGTCCTCACTAAAATGCTAATAGCCTTAAGTAAGTTATCAACTCTGCACACATCTCTTTAGCTGCTGCAACCAGACAGACTCAACCAGCCCATGACTGATGACAAAAGGCATTCCTTGCTACACTTGACAAATGAGTTCCCCAGAAGCTGACTTTGGCTATAGCCCATTCATGCTTGTCTTTGTGAAAATGTGTGCTGTGGAGAGATGTTCTGTATCAAAAGTTTCTAATTTTTCCAGCTACTGTTCACCTGCAAACATGCTTAGTTTGGAAGTATCAATGTACTCTATCTCCTTCTGGTACAGCTATAATGGTATTACACAATAAATTAATTTTGTTGAAGACAATGCTCACTCTGCTATACCCTAAAAGAAGGACATTCAAAATCCATTCTTCTCATTTTTATATGATGCGTATTCAGTAGTAAGAATAAATAAATTAAGCAACATAGCAAGACAATGTTCAGTGTGATCTGAGCGCACAGAGAAACAGTGAGAAAGCAGCTATATATGTAAGACAATAAACAGGGATGTGTTTGCAAAGGTTTCCTATCTTTTTAGTATTAAAAACTTTGGTTTAAAATTGAAAGCTATTCATAAACAGGTAGTGGGTAGATGTGGCTTGTAATTTGTACTTTGCTGAGGAATATTAAAGAACATTGTTCTTAAAATAAATATGAATCTACAATATTTTAATTTACTTAGCTTACTGATACCTAGTCATTGATAATGTTACCTATGTGTTACATAAATCCAACAGCTTTCCCTGATAAAAACCAAGACACTTGGGAAAACTTCCTCATGGATGGGAGACATCTAAATGGACTGTTTCATGGTGGGTAACTGACCTCTGATAAGACCTTCAGCAAACTCAGTGTGATCAGAGGAGACAAGTGTTTTCTTGGCGGAATCAGAACCAGAGGAAATAAGTGGTCGCAAAAGTTCTAAATAACTAGCCATAAAAGACTTAAGGACTCCAGAGCAGACTTCTCTAGGGCCACAATAAGCCTGGCCTCTCCCCTCTTACATGCTAGCAGGCACCCTGCTGAGCTGGGAAAGGGAGTTTAACATAGAGGCTCTAACATTTCACAGGGTCACCTGCAACTACTGGTACCCACACATTCCCTTCCCCACACCCTCCAGCCTGTCTTTTAGAACATAAAAGCAATTAGCTGCTGCTCATGCTGGGAAACCTGCCCCTTCCTCAAAGTTCTGTAACAAGGGACCCAAACTCTGCCACATGGGCCTGACTCCACTCCAGAGTCCTAAAGTGCTGTCTTGGATGCCGGGGCCTAAACTCTCCTAGGAGTGTGCCCTCCCCATGCTGTTGTCTGTACACTTTTAAACCTTTCATTGAATATTTGTCTATATGAATAATGTTTAAGCTTTTCACAATGAACAATACATTTTCCTGCAGTACCCTTTGAAGATTCCAGAAAGAAGATGGGGCCCACAACAACAATTCCACCTGGTTGATATGATGTCATTATGCTGATAGCACCACTTTAAGACTGGTTTGGGGTTACAAACTGCTCAAGATGATTTCAACTTTGCCAGCTGAGATGGTGCACTTTCTTACAACATTCTGGCCAGAACTTCAAGTAAGAACATCAGAAAAACTCTACTGACTACTCAGAGACTATCTGCAGTTGTATCAGACAGTAATCTTGAAGCTTAACCATCATTTTAGTTTTTACAGGATCCTACAGAAATAACACTGCCCCCATGACAGCTGGGAGTAATTCTAGAAATGACGTCCCCTCTTCCAATAAAGTTTGCCCTCAGGGTTAGGGACATTTATTAGGGGTTGGTTATAAGTGGTATATGGTTGGGGGTGGAAATGAAGTGAGCTCAGGGATCTCTTTTGATAAAGAAAAAAAAGGGGATTGGATGGATGGGATAATTGATAGATTAGATTATTACCTGTGAGCTATTATTTATAGATAATTTACATTGGTGTAGATTCTTGTATACTGACATAAATTCAAATTATATTTGTTATATTGAATATGCTACTATTGCTGTTTACAATATTTGTGTACCTATGTAAAGTTATTTTGTCATATTGTATGCTTGTCTCTGAAAATGGTCTATCAGTTACCCTAGGCCTTGGCCAAGGTTGTTTGCCCCAAGTTGCAAATGAGACTTTGGGTGATTGCAGGTAGTCCGTTGTCTCTATCATTTCTTGCACCTTTTGGAAGTTGCTTGATTGTACTTCCTGTTTACTCAAGTAATATTATTTGCCTTCTCAGGTCTTTGATGGGACTGAAGACTAGATCAGTCATATTACTTTCTTTTCATGACTTAGCCAAGTCACATCTAATATAAGACTTAGACTCTTTAGGATGGGATAACTATTGAAAAATTTAGTGTATGTTTCTTGTTTGATGTTGTTCATGTTGGTTGTAATTCTAATTTTTATGTATGTTTTTGTCTCTTCTTTTCCCTGGATAATACTTGATATTTGTTCTTATTGTATATAGTTTTGTATTAGGCTTAAAACTCTCTTATTTAGACAAAAGGGGAAGGTGCTGTGGGAACTCCGTCAGCTAATAGCCTTTAAAATGCCAGCCCACTTTGGGCGTGGTCTCATGTACTATAAATGCAGATGAAAAGCATGCACAGGCCTCTTTGCTGCTGGATCCGGTTCCAGTTCCCAGCACACACAGTGGACCACTACTCTCTGTGAGTTTATTCCAAGATAAATACCTTTGTTATACTCCATTCTGGGCTATTGTAGAACTCTTTAGTACGCCAACAAATCCTCAACAGTTCATCTCACTGCCCTTGAACTTCACATCCCAAACCTTTCAAATACATATCATAGTACATACTGCTTCCCTTATGAACCGTTTCCAAACTTATTTCTAGTTGTCTCTCCCAGGGCATGCCAGTTTCTCCAAATTCCACTGTACAAAATGAATTATTTCCACGGCAGATGCAGGTACTATTTTCAGTTTTTCACAATGTTTTTGTAACTCATTTTTTAAAACAAGAAAGGAGGAAGGGAGGGAGGAAGGACGGAAGGAAGGGCTGACCTTCTTCCCTGCCAACTGACAGGAGTACTGTGAAGGCACAGATGTACCTGAGTCCTCTATGTCTCTGGGCCTCTCAGCTGACAGTCCAAAGAGTCATTTAGTAAATATGTCACACTGAGAACAAGGATCTGTTTATAGTCTCACTAACTAGGTATTATGGACTCTGGGCCTTTTAAAGGTTCCTGGTATCTTGTCTCCCTTTGTATATATGTACATACCTGGTGATTCCAACATATGAGACTTCCTGCTTTATTTCATTGTTAACCAGAGAAAGCCCAAGGCTGTGGAGAGACAAGGTGACTTCGTGATCAGCCTGTTCCATTTCTTCTGCCTGGAGAGCTTTGGAAACCAAAGCAACATCATCCGTAAAAAGGAGAACCCTCTGGCGCCCATCGAGGAAGGACACCCAGTGTATCTGGATGTTTGCATCGTATGGAAACTGTCCACACTCATCCTGGAGAAAGAAAGACTTTGAGTTAAACCTGAATGGAATTTTCACACTTAAAACTGAATTTGATAACTGGGATGGATTAGAAAAGCCTAAATAGAAGGACTTTAAGATAGAAAAATCCAGTCATTAAATTGACATAAAACCAGCATTTATATAAAAATAATAGTAACACTCAGCAGGTCTAGGGATATGGCTCAGTGGATAAAGCAGAGTTCTGCAAACAAGATCTAAAGTTTTGAGCTCTAGAACCCATTTAAGAGCAAGGTGAGAAGGGTGGTTGCCTATAATTCCAGCACTTGGGAGGCAGTGGCAGAGGATTCTGGAGCAAGCTGGCTACTGAGACTAACCACATTAAATGACCCTGTCTTGATAAAGTGGGAAAAGATTGAGGAAGACCCCAGAAATCAATTTCAGGATTCTATATGCATAAGCACATGCACTTACACACTCACTACATGTGCCAACACCCATGTGAACATATACATACACGCACAGAACACACATACACAAAACCATTAATTTTTGTTCCTATTATCGGCAGAGTGGTGCCTTGGTCTGAGTTCCTAGCTAGGGCCGACTGGGCACTGAGCAGGGCACTGAGTACCCTTTGGTATCAGTGCTGTCTCCAAACTAGAGAACAGTTCCTGCAAGGAGGACCATAAGAGGTCATCATAAGAAGCTGTGGGGATGACCCTTTAGTTGCAGTAGAAATCTCAGGATGTTTGAGATGCCGGGACCATGGGACATCTTCAAGTACAGAGGGCAGCTGCTTCAGAGAGAGGGGCTATGTCTGTTGTCAGCAGCAGAGCTGGCAGGGCAGGGCAGGGCTGCACAGCTCTCTGGGCCTCAGATGATTCCTCTGCACGCCCCAGGTGTTGAATATGGAAATGCAGGATTTCACCTTCTCCCTGCTTGGTTCCCTAATTTAGATATGATCATTCATGCTTTGCCCCATCCCTTCCCTTTAGAAATGAAGTATTTACTATATGCCACTGTACGTTGGAAATATGTAACTTCTTCATGACTGTCCAGGGGTGGGGGTGGGGTCACAGTTAAGAGACAGCCTGAGTCTCAGAAGAGACTGTACATACACTTCTGAACAATGTTAGGGCTGTTAAAGACCAGAGGGACATGTGAAAATAGACTGAATGCACTTTATATTATTAAATGGTCACAGGAGGGAGGCAAGGGATGGAAGACCAATATGTAAAAGTTAGTTGGGTGTTGGGTGTCAAGTTGATTGGGGTGAGCCTGTGATTATTTTTACCAAGTCAATTAGATAGGCTCTAGAATCATGTTGGAGACAAATCTCTGGACATATCTGTGAAGATTTTCTACACAAATCTAATAGAGGTGGACAGATATACCTAAATGTGCACAGCACCCTTCCAGGACAAACAAGCTGAGCACCAGCATTCGTCTCTCCCTGCACCCTCACTTCAGATGTACTATGACCAGCTGCTTCACCTTCCCTGACCTGAGGGACTGTGTTCCCATGAATTACAAAGTCCCAAACAGGCCCTTTCCTCACTAAAGATGCCTTGCCAGAACTTCATCATAGCAACCAGAAAAACAACCAATACAAATTATTTGCAATATAAAGCACATAAATAACTTTGTACAAACATTTCAATTCACTTTTGTCCCGTGAAGACAGCACTTCCACAACAAACGGTACCTTTAAGAGATCATGCTCTCCAACGTTTGATGCATAGCTCCATGTGAGTTTCCTGGTACCAGTGGGATCTGCCCAGGCAAAGAGTCGGGTTTCTCTTGGCAGCAATACAAATTCCTCCTGTGAGCCACTGAAATGATTGACAGAGGGAAGATCAGCACACCTTGGCCTTGAGAAACCACAAAGGTCTTCGGAGCTTGTTTAGTAATAAAATACAGCTCAACCCCAAACACGGGCACTAATACCTTCCATAACTAACAGTTCTGAAGTCTGGGCAGACAGAATATGGCAGTACGGCACTACTTCTGACTTCACCGCCTTCAAAGCTGAGCCAGGGAGGAACACACGAGAGGAACCCATGAAGGCAGATACACTGGTCTAAGTCCCTCTATGAAATGGAACTCATGAAGGCAGATACACTGGTCTAAGTCCCTCTATGAAATGGCGGTGAACAGTCAACATCGCCCATGGCAGAACTTAATTCAGTTCCTATGTTTAAAGTTTTTAATCAAATGCAAACGCTTAGGAATAATAAGTACCACAGGAAGAAAAGGAAACAAGAGTCCATCCATTCCTACTCAAAGACTGAGAACCAGCAGCTGAACAAACTAAACTGTAAAGTGCTGAAACTAATCAACATTAACCCATTAGGAATCAGAACAAGATCCCCAAAGAGCTTAAAGTGGCAGATTATTGGTTTATAGAGTGTAAACATGTCTCAGAGGAGATAAAAGTGAACCAATTGGGTTTTTATCCAAATTTGTGCTTCAGTATTTCTCCCTCCTCTCTTATTCTTTCCTCCCTTCTTCCTTATTTTCTCCCCCCCCACACACACGTTGTATTTATTAAGCTCATGGTTTTATAGGCCAGGCAAGTGCTCTATCACTGAGCTATATCCCTGGTCCTTTTTTCATGCATTATTTTGAGACAGGACCTCACCAAGTCACCTGGGCTGGATTTAAATTTGCAATCTTCTTGCTTTAACCTCCTAAAGAGCTAAAATTACAGACCTGAGTGAGCCATAGGCTTGGTTTAAACTATTTTCACATATTAAATAATGACATCATTCAAATGATAACATTCCAAGAACAAGAATAATAAGATTCCTATTACCCCCGGTATAGACACAGCATCACAACTCACATCTCCTTTAACCTTTACTTACCCTACCTCAAACTAGAGATGCATTTACAGGGAGAGGTTCACTTACCAGCTTACAAAGGGAGAGATAATGTTTAATAAATAACTTCATAGTCATTTGTAGGCATTTTGAGATTTCTAAAACCCCAATGGTTTTCTTATATTTTCTGTCAAGATGTTTGGTAAAAAGACATATTTCAACCGACTGAGACCTTTAAGAGCATCTCTTTCTCCCAGGTTAACATGGTACATGTAAATTCTGCTGTAGGTATGTAAATGTTATGAATACTGGGTTAAGACTTGCCAGCATATCACCACGTGCTCCTTACAGTCTGAAGACATCTGGGATGTGAAACTCCAACATTTTCCAGAATGGACCGTGGACCAATGACAGCAAAAATAGAGTTTCTCACACAGCCTTTTCTCATACCTCTGTTTATATGTGAGGACATCCCACTGTGTGTGGTTCATTATCAGGGCAGGTGCGGATCCCTCGTGGTAATTAGAGAAGGTTATAACAGTTGAGTGCTGAGCAGTGTTTATATCCACCAAGATACCTCCATTCTGTCTCGGGAAAACAGCACATTCAGTAGACTAGTTGAATCTCAGTTACACACGAAGCACTACACAGTTCAATCAGCTGTACAAACACACCGCTTCCTTTCTGCGGTTCTTACTGGTTCTGATTCTTACCAGCATATGTTGGCATTGAACATGTACACAGTAGGCCTACAAATCATTACTGATCTCTACAGCACAGCTTACAGAAACATGTCCAAGCAAGTTTTAAAAGTCAAAGGCACAGTGTCTTACCATATGAATGAAGACTTACCAACTCTTCCAAGCTCAATAAAGTGCCATTGTCTTGTCGGTTGTAGAAGAACGGTTTGGAGGATCCCTCATAGCCCAGCACTCTCACACAAAGCTTGCCGGACAAATTTTCAGGCCAAAATGGAATGCACTGAAAACACAAGTACAAAGCCAGTTTTGACACTGTGCCGTGACAGAGGATGCTGCCTTGCTAAGTAACCAAGTTTTAAGGTCTAAATCGGAGTAAAATGCCATCACAATTGTTTAAATTCCGCTCTGCTTCATAATGAAAACACTGATAAGCTGGGGGTGGTGGTACACTTGGAAGCTGAAAAAGGAAGATCCTAGCCTTGGTTATACAGCAAGAACCTTTAATAACAAAACTCTATCGATATAATTATGCAACCAAAAGGCATTCATCAGAATAAAAATCTATTAATCTAAATGTAGTTGTAGGAATTACATGATGAGAAGCCCAAGAGCTTATTGATTAAGAATGCCTCTATATACTTTAAATCTATATCCTTCATTCATTGCATTTGCTCTTGTGCCTTGTCAAGTTCACCTCACTTATACACAAAGGATTTTTCACAGACTATCTTCTTCTCACAAAACAGAAAGCCAAATGCAGACATAGAAGAGACTACCACATGGCAGGCTGCAAGTCCAGACCCCAGGAGCAGCTGTTAATTTTAGCTTCTGTTTCTCCATCTATCAACAGGGACTGTTAGCTCTTTATAGAACACAAAACGTGGTTCTATTACAGAATGCTCAGTAAACTCTACTTCTGAATCAATACACTACTGAAGGAGGAAGGTCATTGGTTAAATAAAAAGAAACTGCTTGGCCCTCATTGGTTAGAAGATAGGTGGGAGGAGTAAACAGAACAGAATGCTGGGAGGAAGAGGAAGTGAGCTCAGACTCCTCAGCTCTCCTCTCGGGAGCAGACGCCTCAGAGAGACGCCATGCTCCCGGCTCCTGGGCAGACACACGCGATGAAGCTCTGACCCAGGATGGACTTAGGCTAGACTCTTCCTGGTAAGGGCACCTAGCTGTGCTACATAGAATATTAGAAATGGGCTAGTCCAGGTGTGAGAGTTAGCCTAGAAGAGGCTAGACAGAAATGGGCCAAGCAGTGATTAAATGAATACAGTTTGTGTGTTGTTATTTTGGGCATAAGCTAGCCGAGCAGGCGGCCGGGGTGCTGGGAACGCAGCCCCGCCGCTCATATTACTACACACTACTGTGGCAAACTCACATCAAAGACAAGCATTTTTACACAGCACGTTGGTTCTATGTGCTTTCCATAACACGTTTCAATTTTAGTCGTGTGGGAAGAACTAGGGAGTGGCTGCTAGCCATTGAGACAAGGCTACTGGCAAAAAAATTACCAAAAACTTCCTACTTTCAAACGGGATGAAATAAAGATCTATTGAAGCTACTGTCATACTTAACACACATGTGCATGAGAGTGTGTAATAAAATATCTATGCGATTTACATTTCTATGTCCCTGTTTATCAGTCATATTCTAGGGAACTTTACCTCTGAAGAAGCGACATAGTGCCATTTGTTGGTGGGTATGGAGCCATCGGAGGCAATCTCTCCGACTTCCAGCTCTAAGGAGGACTTGTTTGCAATAGTGCAGAAGGGAGTCAGAGTGACTATTCTTGAGAGGTTGAAACTGCTCATTTTGATGCTGACCCCGACCTGAGGGAAGGAAACAAGCACGCTCATTTTCATGCTCTTTGTTCAGTGTCAAAAATGGAGACACACGCCACACACATAACTTAAAATACCTAACATAAGAATTCTTAAACAATGTAACGAATAAAAGCTGTATCTATCACTGTCTCTCACAGAAAAGGCCTGGTATCTTACACCAGCTTTATCAGAAATCAACTGCAGAACACAGGTCACTAACTTCATGACAATTTTCAATGACAGATTTACTGTCTAGGTTTTTTTACTTATTAAAAATAATCCAAATTTTGATTTTTTTATAATTAGTAGGCTCAAATTTTATTCCTTTGTCTGTTACCAATAAACTTAGAATTCTGAAGCAGTAGTAATCAGGTTATGTAGCACCAAATTACTCAGATTTTCAAAGGAGTCACACTTAAGATTTAAGAAATAATTGACAGGGTATTTGGAATAAAAATTTTAGTATATCTTGAATATTAACCAAGTAGCTTTCTCCAATGGATTCAACTCCGTTCTTAAATTTTGACAAATTCAAGTTCTGCTCTGATACAGTAATCACAGAATATCTGGAGACAGTCCTCCCCAGAATAATTTGACTTATTATATTATAGTGTATTATTGAACTTACTATATTATAGTGTACAGACGAAGATAATAAAGCAGACACTCTTACCAGGTAGTCCATATTGGTGGCAGGGCACTTCACACACCCATAACTTCCCACGGTGTCCAGTGAGAAACTGCTGGACCAGTCACTAGTTGAAATCTTTAACTGTACCTACACCAGAGAACACATAACACTTATAAGAGACCTAAAAGACGATATTAACTTTACATCATAGAAAAAAAAAGCCTAGGGGGCTGGAGAGATGGATCAGTGGTTAAGAGCATTGCCTACTCTTCCAAAGGTCCTGAGTTCAATTCCCGGCAACCACATGGTGGCTCACAACCATCTGTAATGAGGTCTGGTGCCCTCTTCTGGCCTGCAGACATACAGACAGAATATTGTATACATAATAAATAAATATTTTAAAAAAAGAAAGAAAAAAATCCTAGACTTCTGGCAATTTCCCCACTATCTTGAGACATAGAAAAATATAACCACAACCATATGGAATGATTCCAAGGAAACAAAGACCAGGAGGATAGCTCTGACTTTCCCATTCACCTCAGCAAAGAAAGTAAGGAATTTAAACATGCATTATGTTGCTTTTTTAAAGGATCACAATGCTAAATATCCCAATGCTAGATTTATGACAGAGATAAAAATTCTCAAAAGTGTTAGCAAATAAAGACATCATTCACCAGGTAATAAAAGACAGGCACTGTGAAAGACTCAAACGCAGGACACGGCCATCATTCTCAGTGAGCATGAACTCAACACAGATAAAAATAGCCCATTCTAATAATTACGACACCACACATAAAATGCAGTGGGTGAGGAGACAGTGAGTGTCTCTGGGATTTAGAGGGAAGTCCTACAGAAGAGACATAACTGCACCCCTGCAGTTAAGCTCACCCCTCCCCACCCACCAAGACCATAAAAAAACATGAGGACACCCCAAAGTCACAAACAGAGGCAATTCCAATGTCACGTGTTGATCCAAACTCTCAACAGTCATCCCCAGACAGCAGCATCACCTGGGATTCTGTTAGATACAGATTCTCTGGTTCTGCCAAGACCTTTTACTAAAGTAAACCCAGGGACAGGATTCAGCAAACAATTCTAAAGCCACTTGGGTGACAATAATGTACACTGAGATCTGAGACCCAGGACTGTAAGCAACATGACTGGGATATGGAGAGTCACTGTAAACAGAAAATCTAAGGATGAGCAGCAGATGAGACAGGACGGGGGAAACTCGCCGCATCAGAGAGACTAGCACTGTGTGCAGCGGGTGCAGCATATATAAAAGCCTAGGGGTGAGTGCTGCCCATGGCTGGACACTTAGGAAGCACTGAGAAGCCCAAGTGATACAGGCTAGTCCAACCACTGCATGTTTCACATGTACACCAGTCCCGTGACAGAGAACAAAACAGAGCCATTCCACCTGGCAGGACTTGAGTAACAGCAGTGATCCCACAGCTCCTGAAGAATGGGGAGCCAGCCCTGCTTCAGCTGATTTCTGCTGCAAGTTCCTAACATCCAGCTGGACTCTGCAGGCTTTAAAGTCTCCTTGGACTTAATTTATATCAAGGGCGCTACACATAGCCAAAAGTGCTTTTAGATTCCCAAGGCTCTAGATTTAGTAGCTTTCCTATTTTAAATTGCAGGAGCATACCTTATTTTTACTAAAGATGTTCTTCTTCTTGAAAGAGAATAAAACAATATCCCTGAAATCGGCCGGGTGTTTAACATGTATGTCCTCAGAGCAATACTGGAGAACCCGAGAAGTTTTGTTGATTAGCCAGTAGGGACTGAAGACAGACAGCTCCACCCGGCAGCCAAGTCGCCTGACGTGTACTGACAAGTCGACTGTCATCGCGTCCCCAGTGTCTGAGGAAAAGCACACGAGGAAGAACTCGGGAAGCGTGTCGCAGATGCGGAAGTGTCCACTCCAGTTCTTGCCCAGGTATTTCACCAAAACCAGCTCCATGATCTCGCCGCTGATTCGGGAGTGGAGCACATCGGCGGCACTGCCTTCTGCAAGCTCCTGGGCTTCTGCAGTCCCCTAAAAACAATCACATAAAACCGTGGTTACCCAGCTTCCTTAATAACACAATCTGTATTTTACACAGTGCTAAATATTCCACCAAGGAAGGCTGACCACCAAGTCTAACCATGCTCGTGTATTAGAAATGCCCAGCAATTACGAAGGACTCCAAAGGCAACACTGTATCACAGCCACATTCAGTGTATTAGGGCTATCTGACTCCAAAGGAAACACTGTATCACAGCCACAGTCAGTGTCTTAGGGCTATCTGACTCCAAAGGCAACACTGTATCACAGCCACAGTCAGTGTCTGAGGGCTGACTCCAAAGGAAACACTGTATCACAGTCACAGTCGGTGTCTTAGGGCTGACTCCAAAGGAAACACTGTATCACAGCCACAGTCAGTGTCTTAGGGCTATCTGACTCCAAAGGAAACACTGTATCACAGCCACAGTCAGTGTCTTAGGGCTATCTGACTCCAAAGGCAACACTGTATCACAGCCACAGTCAGTGTATTAGGGCTGACTCCAAAGGAAACACTGTATCACAGTCCCAGTCAGTGTCTGAGGGCTATCTGACTCCAAAGGCAACACTGTATCACAGCCACAGTCAGTGTCTGAGGGCTATCTGACTCCAAAGGCAACACTGTATCACAGCCACAGTCAGTGTCTGAGGGCTGACTCCAAAGGAAACACTGTATCACAGTCACAGTCGGTGTCTTAGGGCTGACTCCAAAGGAAACACTGTATCACAGCCACAGTCAGTGTCTTAGGGCTATCTGACTCCAAAGGCAACACTGTATCACAGCCACAGTCAGTGTCTGAGGGCTATCTGACTCCAAAGGAAACACTGTATCACAGCCACAGTCAGTGTCTGAGGGCTATCTGACTCCAAAGGAAACACTGTATCACAGCCACAGTCAGTGTCTGAGGGCTGACTCCAAAGGAAACACTGTATCACAGCCACAGTCAGTGTATTAGGGCTGACTCCAAAGGAAACACTGTATCACAGCCACAGTCAGTGTATTAGGGCTGACTCCAAAGGAAACACTGTATCACAGCCACAGTCAGTGTATTAGGGCTGACTCCAAAGGAAACACTGTATCACAGCCACAGTCAGTGTCTGAGGGCTATCTGACTCCAAAGGAAACACTGTATCACAGCCACAGTCAGTGTCTTAGGGCTATCTGACTCCAAAGGAAACACTGTATCACAGCCACAGTCAGTGTCTGAGGGCTGACTCCAAAGGAAACACTGTATCACAGCCACAGTCAGTGTCTTAGGGCTATCTGACTCCAAAGGAAACACTGTATCACAGCCACAGTCAGTGTCTGAGGGCTGACTCCAAAGGAAACACTGTATCACAGCCACAGTCAGTGTCTGAGGGCTATCTGACTCCAAAGGAAACACTGTATCACAGCCACAGTCAGTGTCTGAGGGCTATCTGACTCCAAAGGAAACACTGTATCACAGCAACAGTCGGTGTCTTAGGGCTATCTGACTCCAAAGGAAACACTGTATCACAGCCACAGTCGGTGTCTTAGGGCTGACTCCAAAGGAAACACTGTATCACAGCCACAGTCAGTGTCTGAGGGCTGACTCCAAAGGAAACACTGTATCACAGCCACAGTCGGTGTCTTAGGGCTGACTCCAAAGGAAACACTGTATCACAGCCACAGTCAGTGTCTTAGGGCTGACTCCAAAGGAAACACTGTATCACAGCCACAGTCGGTGTCTTAGGGCTATCTGACTCCAAAGGAAACACTGTATCACAGCCACAGTCAGTGTCTTAGGGCTGACTCCAAAGGAAACACTGTATCACAGCCACAGTCGGTGTCTTAGGGCTGACTCCAAAGGAAACACTGTATCACAGCCACAGTCAGTGTCTGAGGGCTATCTGACTCCAAAGGAAACACTGTATCACAGCCACAGTCAGTGTCTGAGGGCTGACTCCAAAGGAAACACTGTATCACAGCCACAGTCAGTGTCTGAGGGCTATCTGACTCCAAAGGAAACACTGTATCACAGCCACAGTCAGTGTCTGAGGGCTGACTCCAAAGGAAACACTGTATCACAGCCACAGTCAGTGTCTGAGGGCTATCTGACTCCAAAGGAAACACTGTATCACAGCCACAGTCAGTGTCTTAGGGCTGACTCCAAAGGAAACACTGTATCACAGCCACAGTCAGTGTCTTAGGGCTATCTGACTCCAAAGGAAACACTGTATCACAGCCACAGTCAGTGTCTGAGGGCTATCTGACTCCAAAGGAAACACTGTATCACAGCCACAGTCAGTGTCTGAGGGCTATCTGACTCCAAAGGAAACACTGTATCACAGCCACAGTCAGTGTCTGAGGGCTGACTCCAAAGGAAACACTGTATCACAGCCACAGTCAGTGTCTGAGGGCTGACTCCAAAGGAAACACTGTATCACAGCCACAGTCAGTGTCTGAGGGCTATCTGACTCCAAAGGAAACACTGTATCACAGCCACAGTCAGTGTATTAGGGCTGACTCCAAAGGAAACACTGTATCACAGCCACAGTCAGTGTCTGAGGGCTGACTCCAAAGGAAACACTGTATCACAGCCACAGTCAGTGTCTGAGGGCTATCTGACTCCAAAGGAAACACTGTATCACAGTCACAGTCGGTGTCTTAGGGCTATCTGTAGCGAAATCATCCTTTTTTTTTTTTGAGAAAAACCTGTACCTATGCCAAGAATCAAAGACTGGATCTGGACCTCAGGTGTTCCCATTAGCGCTGGATCATAAAATGAGCCAGTTCACTGAGTGTGCATCAGTTTCATCCTCTCTATTCCCATACCACAGCTCACCGCTATTGTATGTACAGAACCAGGAAAGTCGGGCTAAACAAGGTAGAACCACTTTAAAAATTAATGCTAGGGCTAGAGACATGGCTCATCAATTAAGAAATGTATTGCTCTTGCAGTTCAACTCCCAGCACCCACATCCAGTGACTCACAACCACCTGCACCTCCCTACTCCAGGAAATCAGGCCTTCTAGACTCCTTAGATGCTGCACTCATACAAGCACTTAAAAACGAAAAATACATCTTTCAAATTATAAAAGCTAGCAATAGAAACCAGGCTTCCTTACAGTGGCCTTCTTTTGTGTAGATGCTATTTGGTTCGTTTCATTAACTTTTGTCTCCATAACTACAGAAGGGACCATTGTTTGACAAAGGAAAGGAATCTTTTGGGTTCCAGACACTTCCTTAAGCCATTTCATTTTAAAACATCACAGAATGTGCAAATTTAGTCATATTGATAACACCCCTGTGTCCACGGCAGATAGTGAATTTTACTCTCAGAATGAACTTTAAGGCAAAAATCCGGATGAATTATTCCCATTTGCATCTTTCTCTCCTTTAGGTAATGAGACTTAAAATAATGAAGAGACTTTTAATTTATGACAGACACAGCAGAGAAAAGAAGCAGGGGTTGGGAAGCTGAACGACCTAGGTTTACATCCCAGCCTCACCACTGTCGAGCAGCAGTGGATCTGTACCCACTGCGGAGACCACTGTGAGGACTGAAGCATGGGAACACACAGAAAGCATACAGTAGGAGGCCGAAATGGCAAAGCTGTGTCAGGTTAGCGATAATAAATGCATCTTAAAAACACGAAACATCTACTTAAACTGACATCATAAAACAGAACGAGAATTCACTTTGTACAATAATAGCAATAATAATAAAAATACAAGACACGTACCTCAAGCAAGTATCTTAGCGAATATGGAAGAAGGTTCCGCAAGGTGAGAGGAGGGTAAAGGTGGATAACATAGGCTGGGTCCCAGTCTTCCCCGTGGGCACCGATGTAGCTCAGCTCATCAGGCAGAGCGACTGTGTTCACAATGAGCGGTAAGAAGTTGACTTCCACTGCAGGGCACTGCAGCATGCACCTCACCTCGCTGCTACGATGAAGCTCTTCCTTCCAGGAAATGTACGTGGTGGACTGTGTGTACTGCTGCTCTAGCCTGCCAGCCGGCTGGACATACAGCTGACATCTACAGAGGGTTTGAGAGAAGGTAAGGAAAAGAACATCAGGGTGTTCACAATGACTCCATATGGCGGGCACTGGTATTGTTACAAATGCAGAAACCACTGTTAAGAAAGTTGAGAACATGCCTGAAGTGACACAGCTGTCCCATAGAGGAAGGACAACTTAAAATATTTTCATTCTGACTATAAAGGCAAGCTAATAAAATACGTAATCTTAGAAAATTGTAAAGCACCAAATATCTGATGAAGAGATTATATTGCAAATTCAACGATAACGTATGTATTTCTGCTGTATGGCTAGGACAGCTAAAAATTAGCTGCTCTCCCTAACACAGAGATCCAATTTATAAAACTAGAATACACAAGTTCATTTTCCTTCATAACATTTATTTGTGTATATAATTAACAACCCACATTAATTGTACACATTAGCAGGCTTCACTATAGTACTTCCACACACCCTAGCTAACTGTGCACACTTACTGTTCTTTACTCCATCCCCAATGCCCCAAGACTCAGAATTTCCTCAGCAGTGCTAGCCATCCATCCCCAGCTCTGGTGAGCACCATCCCATCTGGAAGCTTACTACATCCACAGCGGTGCGTACCGATAGGAATCCAGAGGGACGTGGAACTCCTCCTCAGGTCTGGCTATTCCAATGCGCTCCAGCAGCTTAACGTTCTTGACAAATTTGTAGATGATAAATGCTATCGAGAAGTGGTTTTTAATCTGTTGGAATGGATATATAAATGTTTTCTTTAAAGTGATATATAAGTTAAAAAGAAAGCATTAGTAGCACGAAGATTTACCATAGATCTAGAAAGCTTTGAGTTAATTTTGGAAGCTATTTCCATGGGCTAACAAGAATATTTAGGTATTTAAGTGTTACATGTGAACATTGAACTTAATGTTTAGGTGACAGTTGCAAGTTGACACCACCACATCACCTACATGTCACTATATTGCTAGTCTACGCCACTATTAAGGATGCAGCACTCCTGAAGACTGCAGCCCTGCTTTCTCCATTACAGCCTCCCATTACCACACCACGTGACAAAGAAACAGCAAAGCCATGGAGCTCTTTTCCTGACTGCACTGCAGAGGGTGCCACAGCTAACAATGACCTAAGAGGTAGCGGTCCAGACTGTGAAATAGCTCCAATCTGTACACACGCATTAGGCAGGGAGAAATGTTCTTTACACTGACACATACATTAAGCCTGTAGTAACGCTGGAAAGACTAAAAGGTTTCGTATAACCCTAAAAATAGAAAGGAAAATATTTATACAGATTAAAATGCCTTTCTTTTTTTCACATGAGAGTAGGTCATTTCGAACACCTAACACACATCTGAAAAATCCATCCTCAAGTGATGATCTACTAAGAGAACAGAAGGCTATCCTACTTGACAAGCAACCATAATTATAGTATCTCAGCTCTAAATTCCTATAAGAACATAATAATGTTTAGATGTTTAAGTGTTCCAAATCTCTAAAGGAACATAAGCGCTTATGGGTTTGTGGGCAGTAAAACTGGACTTTATTTAATAAGTAGGTAAGTAAATAAATACATGCATGAAACTGTTTTTCAAGCCATTTAAAATAAATCATAGTACCAGAACCAGGTAGGAGTAGAAGCTGTTTCATTTAGCTGTTTATTTCTAAACCGTCAGAGGTGCTCAGGAAGTTTTACTCCACCCCTCACACCCAGCTAGATGACGGAATGCCCAGCAAAGGGACACACGTTGCCACAGCATTACCTGCAGAGGCGAGCGGAGAGTGATGACCTTATTACCTTCTGTTGCATCAATCTGCACCAACACAGAGTCAGAACGGCTGGCACTGGGATTCCGTACATTATACAATCGCCGGCCAGGCCTGGCCACAGGGACACTGCCCACTTCCGTATAGCCATGTGGTACTAAAGTAGAGCACAGGAGAAGAGAATTATAATATTCACTTTTTTAATAATAGCAAACTCTGGACCTACAGAGTTAAGAGCACATGTTACTCTTGCAGAGGATCTGGGTTCAATTCCCAGCACTCATATGGTACCTCACAATATCAGTTCTAAGGGATCTGAGGCCCTATTCCAACCTCCAAGGGCACTAGGCACACACATGGTACACAAACATACATGAAAGCAAAACACTCCCAAAAAAAAGTAAACTTAAGCAAAATAATAACACGCCACAATAATGACAAGGGTATGCTTGTTTATTGTCAGAAAACACGTTTTTCTAAGACTCTGAGATTTAAAAAAAAAGATAATATAAAACTTTTGCTACAAACAGTGAGGAGTTAAATATACTAAAAACAAATAAAATCTAACCTATTTTTTTATTCTCTCAACTAGATAACAACAATTCCCTTGTCTTTGTAATGGTATCATTACCATCAAGGCTTTAGACTTCCTACTATAACCACTTTTCTCCCTGAACTGAATGCTCGCCCTTTTAGAAACATAATACTTATTATTTAGGGCATAGTAATAATCAAGGTTTATGGGTATTTATTAATTAAGGTCAAGCTTATGTTTAGAGGAAACCCAGAGATGAATTATCCACTATTTATTGCAACCTCTGACAAATGTTTTTTTGTTTGTTTGTGGTTTTTTGGGGGTTTTTTTGTCGTTTTTCTTTTTTTTTGGTTTTTCGAGACATGGTTTCTCTGTGGTTTTGGAGTCTGTCCTGGAACTAGCTCTTGTAGACCAGGCTGGTCTCGAACTCACAGAGATCCGCCTGCTTCTGCCTCCCAAGTGCTGGCATTAAAGGTGTGCGCCACCACCACCCGGCAACCTCTGCCAAATGTTTCACAGGACCGCTTCAGCAAAATAGTATCGGATGATTTATCAAAAATAAGCAGCCACATTTCCTGCGATGCTCTGAAGACACGGAAGTGCAGCATACCAAAGGTCAGCGTGAAGAAGGAACTCTCCTGCCGGCTCAGAATCGACAGCTTTCCTTGACGCGAAGGTTCCAGGCTGTCATATTCCAGCTCCAAATGCTGACCAGTGTCCACATCATAAATGTCACTCTTATCAGGGGAACCCATCACCTTGAGGTTATGATTGGGCTGCACCTTAATGGGAACACCTAGGGCATTCCTGACTGTAAAAGGAGCCCTGTCTTTTAGAGAGTAGTCAAAAGTAGAAGCAGCCCCCTCCGAGAAGCCCTGCAAAGGAACAGAGCACAGTGAGACCCCAGCGGTGTACTCATTTTACCATGGCTACATGTCTTCTTAAAACTTATTTAGATGACAAAAAATTCCATACATGTTTCATTCATAAATCCTATATGAAATGTCCCAAATCAGAATCACACATACTTTTGCTAAATTGTTGAAAACATTAAGACAGCTTTTGGATATTGTGATATTCATCGTAGCTCCTGAAGAAATATGAACTGCCATTTGTGACTCAGGAATAAAATCATCTCCCGGCATCAAACTTTTATCCTGGATCGGGTTCTTCTTCACCTAGGAAGATAAATACCATGCAGAATTTAAGTTATCAGTCAAATAGCCAATGGTAGCTTTTAAAAGCTCAACATTGAGGGATTCAGCTGAACTAGTTAGTTTACAATATGTCTCCTCAAGATCTCATTTTCAACCATAAAGAGCAACCATAAAGAAGATCAGCAGCCTTCTCTCTGCACTTAGGCCATGGAAAGGAAACACTCGGTACGATGCTAAGGACAAAGCCTGAGGACTCAGCCACACCTTCCGACTCCTTGCACTGCCAGGGTAAGCTAGCTCCTGAGCATGCATGACTGGGTTCTGAGTTCCTTAGCAATTGAAGGTGACTCTAAAGTCTAACTGGTTCTGGTTAGTGGTGTCATCTGGAAATAAGATGATTTTTCCTACTACCTTTTTTGGTAAGTAACATAGTAAGCTTTTGGATTAAATTTATTGCAGATAACATTCACATTTTCATTCCAATAGTAGTTCAAACCCCGTGTTAATATTCTTTCAGTCTCATTATGCCAGAGAGAGGTAGACCAGATACTGCCTCTGCTTTAGTCAGAAAGAGTAGGAATACAAGGTAACTGAGTGGTCATCTCTAAAGAAGAATTTGCTATAACTGTTTCTAGAAGTGAGACTCCTCCATCAGTGACCTCAGCGAGGCAAGCGGCTACAGTCTGTTAATAGCACACTTCTCCTCACACTCCTGCACACATAGGAAAACATACTTTGAGATCAAGGATTCTGAAATGATAAATGTTAAATAATAAATGTCAAAAACAGAGTTTATAATAATATTAATTCTCAATTTGGAAGGCTCATTCCTAAAAAAAATCACTGGATAATTTAAAAGGTTCCATTTGTGAGTTTTATCTACCAATATGTACTATATTAGAAATTAAAACTGAGAACACTTTTAATATATAAAAATAAAAAGTATGTTTTAACTATTCTTATTCTATCTGTCTTTCATATTCTGTATCTTGATCCCATTCACTTCCCTGTCCCTGTACATCCCTCAAATAAAATTAAAAAGAAAAAAATAATAAAAGAAAAGGAGAAAACTTAAAAATCCCATCATGGAAGCTGGGTACAGTGAGTCATGCCATGAACCCCTTTGTCCATTTATCTTTCCTTGTAAGAGGCCATTGGTCTGGTTCGAGGCTGGGCCCTGTGGTCATAAGAGAACTGTCCTGGACCCTTACCAGCCGCAACATTCGGGAGAGCAGGACCTGCACCTTGCCAGGGCAGCACAACTGAGTCCTCTCTGTTAGCTCTGGTGTCAGTGAGCCAGTCTCCCCATTTCTCATTTGTCTTGTGGCAACATGGCCTATGACAGGTGGGAGAGCTGGTCCTGTGGTCCTAAGAGTGGAAGAGCTATCCCTTGTATCTCTTACATGTAAACATGTATCTCTTCACGTAAACATGAAGAGAGACTTTGACAAGTGTCTTGAATGCCTGCAGTAAAGCACGAATTCTCAGTTCTGCTACACATTAAGATGAACTTCCGTAATCAGTCTCTCAAAAGCTGTACTGTATTTCATGAGAAAACAGGAATAAGAATTATATATGATGTTTCATTATTGCTGTGAAAGGAGTTATTGCCTCATGAATGTTTTAAGGGGTTTCACAGACCCTGGACCAAATCTTGGAAATCCTGAACTAACACCTAAGGACGACGCTTGGCATCACGCTGAGCAAAGCACTGGCTTCCTTACATTAAGCTTTAAGCTCCATGGTGTTTTCCCCTCCACTCTTTCAATCAGTGGCTCCCAGACAGCATGGATTTCGTTATAATAGTGAACCTGAAAAGGTGCAGAATTTCAATTACTTGGTTGTTCAGCATTAATCATATAATCATGTAATCAGTAGAAAAAGCATACTAAGCTACTGTTTTATATCAAAAGCCATTTTAAAATCCCACCTAAAGAAACACACAAAATACAACATAGCTTCCCCCTTTCTATTGCTCTACTGTCAATAAACTACTTAGCAAGATATTCTCTAAGAATAATTATAACATGTAATACTACACCACGGCATTAAACATTAGACTAAGCTAGCTATTCGCATGGAGACTTGCTGCAGCTGTCTCTTGACATCTGCAATGGTGCTTTCCAGCTGTGCTCTGGAGGTGCCCATGCGGCCGTACCTCTAATGTCATGTCAGCAGCAGCAGCCATTAAAGAAGTCCAGTTTTTAATATTTCCAGAAAACTTAGACTCTGCCAGTAACAGGGGCATGGTGCGATGCCCAAGGCCACATTCTAGGGTGACCTGAACTGACTCCACAGCAACCACGCAGTTTTCCTCTATCGGCGGATGTTCAAAGTCTCTGAAATTTTCTGTGACTTCTGTTGCCGTGTCAACACCAAGAAACCAAGAGTTGCAATCAGTAACAGATTTGATGGCCCAGAGATTGTCCATCTCCTTAGCAGTGTCTTTCGAGTCGTCTTCTTTGGCTTTTGGAGACATGGCAGCCAGAATGGTCATCACAGTATTAAGGATTATAGGCGAGATCTTTAAAAAGGAAAACGCAAATATATTCAGAATAGATTCCCTCCCAAATGAAAATTAAAATACATGGTTTCAAAAGTCAAAAAGCAAGTAACTTAAATTTAAATATATTAAGTTCTGAACAAAGGAAAGTAAGAAAACGGGAATTCAACTAACTGTATAAGAGTCTCAGCTCAGGTCGTTGGGAATTAAATAGTTCATGTCATATCAACAGTCAAACCCAAAGTGGAAACTACTAATTCAGAACCAGATAATGTTACATGAACAACAACAAAAATGTGCACATGCAGCCAACTTTTTCACTCTGCTCCTAGCTAACTTCACTCATCAAGGTCAGAAGCAGGGGACTGAGACTGAAGACCTTCGCTTCTCATCCTGGATTAAATGATGCTTGCTCATCATTGGAGAATGCCCTGGCTCACTCTCATTCCTATCTCTACCTCAGTGCTACACAAGTAATACCTGTAATCCAGCCGGCACCCTCAGCTCCCCTCCAAAACGCCACCAGCCACAACTGTTTTTAACACCAAATGTAGGCAAAGCATTGTTGTATTCAAATCCCTGGAAACCTTCCAGCACTATCAGAATATATTCAAACTCTCCTTGGCTGGGTACAAAAAGCGCCTTGTGAGACAGTGCCTGTTTGACTGGCTAGCCAGGAGTCTCCAGCGTTTGAAACACCTTGGGGTAAATAACTCAGAAGGAGTCCTTTATGGGTCATTTCTCTAACTCCCACTTCTCTGACAGGCTGATCAGACATGCAGACTCCAGCACACACTGCTTCCTTACCTATCAGCTGAGACCGCTGTTTCCCCTGGCCTGATGAACGTTACCTAGGCTCACACTCTACCACACCATCTGTCCGTGTTCAGCTTCTTCACACTTTGCCCCTGCACACACTGCCAGTCCTATAGGGATGGCCTTTTCCTCCTCCTCCTCAATCTCTTTCTAAGGACTCTGAAGACTCAGTTCAGGAAGGCCAGCTTTCAGAGAGCTTTTCGTATGCACTGGCCTGGATGCATGTGCTGCCTGCATAAAAGGTTATGATCACCGTTTTCCTTCTTTCTCCTATGAGTGTCATTAACTCTCTTGTAGGAATGAACTACGAATGCCCTACATAGGACATTTTTACACACGGTAAGAAAAAAAATGTTTGACAGAGTGTGGTGGTACACATCTTTAACCTAACCAACACTTGGGTGGCAGAGTCAGATCTCAGTGAGTTAAAAGCCAGCAGGGGCTACAAAGTAAGACCCTGCTTCAAAAATAAATATATGGGGAACACCGGGCGGCGGAACGCAACGCGGCCGGAACACCGGGCGGCGGAACGCAACGCGGCCGGAACACCGGGCGGCGGAACGCAACGCGGCCGGAACACCGGGCGGCGGAACGCAACGCGGCCGGAACACCGGGCGGCGGAACGCAACGCGGCCGGAACACCGGGCGGCGGAACGCAACGCGGCCGGAACACCGGGCGGCGGAACGCAACGCGGCCGGAACACCGGGCGGCGGAACGCAACGCGGCCGGAACACCGGGCGGCGGAACGCAACGCGGCCGGAACACCGGGCGGCGGAACGCAACGCGGCCGGAACACCGGGCGGCGGAACGCAACGCGGCCGGAACACCGGGCGGCGGAACGCAACGCGGCCGGAACACCGGGCGGCGGAACGCGGCCGGAACACCGGGCGGCGGAACGCGGCCGGAACACCGGGCGGCGGAACGCGGCCGGAACACCGGGCGGCGGAACGCGGCCGGAACACCGGGCGGCGGAACGCGGCCGGAACACCGGGCGGCGGAACGCGGCCGGAACACCGGGCGGCGGAACGCGGCCGGAACACCGGGCGGCGGAACGCGGCCGGAACACCGGGCGGCGGAACGCGGCCGGAACACCGGGCGGCGGAACGCGGCCGGAGGACGCCCAGCACAGCCGGCGGGGACCCACTGGGACCAGAGCGGCAGCAGAGGACACAGGCTGCTGGCGGCAGGAACCGTCCCAGCAGCAGAAGCAGGCTGCAGGGACCGCGCGCAACACCAAGAACAGATCACCCCACTACAATTAAACCAGAGAGGTAGGCCTTCGGTTGGGGAGGTCCGTGGCAAAGGAGGAGCCGGGTCCTATTCCTGAAGACCTTTCTGAGGGGTGAGAGGGATCTTGGCCCCCCGGCAGGAACCAGGAAACAGAGAAAGGGCATTTTGTAAGAGAAGCCCCTGGCCAGCAGGGGAACCTGAACCAGTTTTAAAAGACCCCTTAGATAGCATCGATAGGAGGAGATGGGCAGGCGCCAAGGAAAGAATTCACCCAATAATCTGAAAAACAACATGAAAACACCAGAACCCAACGATCTTACAACAGAAGGTCTCCAACACCATAACACAGAAGAAGTGGAAAAAATTGACTTTATGAAAGCTGTAGAGTCCCTTAAACAACATGTGAAAAATGCCCTTATAGAAATGGATGAGAAGTATAACCAAAAATTTGAAGAAATGAGTAAATATGTACATAATACCCTGGGAAACCAAGAAAGAATGATCAAACAGGTAATGGAAACAGTTCAAGAATTGAAAACTGAAATGGAAGCAAGGAAGAAAACACAAACTGAGGACCAGCTGGATATGGAAAATCTAGGTCAACGAGCAGAGCCTACAGAAACAAGCATAATCAATAGAATACAAGAAATAGAAGAAAGAATCTCAGATTCTGAGGACAACATAGAGAAAATAAACGCTCTGATCAAAGAAAACTGCAAAGCCAACAAATTCTCATCACAAAACATTCAGGAAATATGGGACACAATAAAAAGACCAAATCTAAGAATAATAGGAATAGAAGAAGGAGAAGAGTCACAGCTCAAAGGCCCAGAAAATATTTTGAACAAAATTATGGAAGAAAACTTTCCCAACATAAAGAAAGATATTCCTTTGAATATTCAAGAAGCATATAGAACACCAAACAGACTGGATCAAAGGAAAACATCCCCTCGCCATATAATAATCAAAACACAAAATATACAGGTTAAAGAAAGAATACTAAGAGCTGCAAAGGAAAAAGGCCAAGTAACTTATAAAGGTAAACCGATCAGACTTACACCTGATTTCTCTATGGAAACAATGAAAGCCAGAAGGTCCTGGATAGAAGTACTGCAGAAGCTAAGAGACCATGGATGCAAGCCCAGACTACTATACCCAGCCAAGCTTTCATTCACTATAAATGGAGAAATCAAGACATTCCAGGATAAAAACAAATTTAAACAATATGTAGCCACAAATCCAGCCCTACAGAAAGTAATAGAAGGAAAATCGCAACCCAAGGAATCCAACATTGCCAACACTGCTTACAATAACTCAGGCATCTAGCGACCCTTCACTAGCACAACTCAAAGAAGGGAGACACACAAATTCTTCTTCCAAAAACAATAAGAATATCTGGCGTAAACAACCACTGGTCATTAATATCACTTAATATTAATGGTCTCAATTCACCTATAAAAAGGCACAGGCTAAGAGATTGGATACGAAAACAGGATCCAACATTCTGCTGTTTGCAAGAAACACATCTCAACCACAAAGAGAGGCATCTACTCAGAGTAAAGGGCTGGGAAAAGATCTTTCAAGCAAATGGTCCTAAGAAAAAAGCAGGTGTGGCCATATTAATTTCTAACAAAACTGACTTCAAACTAAAATCAATCCGAAGAGATCGAGATGGACACTTTATATTCATAACAGGAACAATTGGTCAGGATGAAGTCTCAATCCTGAATATTTACGCCCCTAATATGAAAGCACCCACGTATGTAAAAGAAATATTACTAAAACTCAAGGCAGACATCAAACCACACACACTAGTAGTAGGAGACTTCAATACACCTCTCTCAGCAATGGACAGGTCAATCAGACAGAAACCTAATAGAGAAGTAAGAGAACTACTGGAGGTAATGAAGCAAATGGACTTAACAGACATCTATAGAACATTCCACCCAAATAGGAAAGAATATACCTTCTTCTCTGCAGCCCATGGAACCTTCTCGAAAATTGACCACATACTCGGAAACAAAGGAAACCTCCACAGATACAAAAAAATATCAGTATCCACCTGTGTCTTATCAGATCACCACGGATTAAAGTTAGAATTCAACAACAATCCTACCTCCAGAAAGCCGACAAACTCATGGAAACTGAACAGTCAACTACTGAACCACACCTGGGTCAAGGAAGAAATCAAGAAAGAAATTAAAGTCTTCCTTGAATTTAATGAAAATAAAGGGACAACATACTCAAACCTATGGGACACTATGAAAGCAGTGCTAAGAGGAAAGTTCATAGCACTAAGTGCCCACTTAAAGAAAACAGAGAAAGCATACATCGGAGACTTAACAGCACACCTGAAAGCTTTAGAAAAAAAAGAAGCAGATGCGCCCAGGAGGAGTAGAAGACTGGAAATAATCAAACTGAGGGCGGAAATCAACAAAATAGAAACGCAGAAAACAGTCCAAGGAATCAATGAAACAAAAAGTTGGTTCTTGGAGAAAATCAACAAGATCGACAAACCCCTATCCAAACTAATTAAACGACAGAGAGAGAACACGCAAATAAATAAGATCAAAAATGAAAAGGGGGACATAACCACAGACACAGAGGAAATTCAGAGACTCATTAGATCTTACTACAAAAGCCTGTATGCCACAAAACTAGAAAATGCAAAAGAAATGGACATTTTTTTAGATAAGTACCACATACCAAAGCTAAACCAAGACCAGGTGAACGATCTAAATAGACCTGTTAGTCGCGAAGAGCTAGAAACCGTTATCAAAAATCTACCTTCCAAAAAAAGCCCAGGACCAGATGGTTTCAATGCAGAATTCTACCAGAACTTCCAAGAAGAGCTAATACCTATACTCCTTAATGTATTTCACAATATAGAAACAGAAGAGTCATTGCCAAATTCCTTTTATGAAGCTACAGTTACCCTGATACCAAAACCACACAAAGACCCAACCAAGAAAGAAAATTACAGGCCGATCTCACTCATGAATATCGATGCAAAAATTCTCAATAAAATACTGGCAAACCGAATCCAAGAACACATTAGAAAAATTATCCATTATGATCAAGTAGGCTTCATCCCAGAGATGCAGGGCTGGTTCAACATACGCAAATCTATCAATGTAATCCACCATATAAATAAACTGAAAGAAAAAAACCATATGATCATTTCATTAGATGCTGAAAAAGCATTTGACAAAATTCAACACCCCTTTATGATAAAAGTCTTGGAGAGATTAGGGATACAAGGGTCATACCTAAATATAATAAAAGCTATTTACAGCAAGCCGTCAGCTAACATTAAATTAAATGGAGAAAAACTCAAAGCCATCCCACTAAAGTCAGGAACACGACAAGGCTGTCCACTCTCTCCATACCTCTTCAATATAGTGCTTGAAGTTCTAGCAATAGCAATAAGACAACATAAAGGGATCAAGGGGATTCGTATCGGAAAAGAAGAAGTTAAGCTCTCGTTATTTGCAGATGATATGATAGAATACATAAGCAACCCCAAAAACTCTACCAAAGAACTCCTACAGCTGATAAACACCTTTAGTAATGTGGCAGGATACAAGATCAACTCCAAAAAATCAGTGGCCTTCCTATACACTAAGGATAAGGAAACAGAGAGGGAAATTAGAGAAGCATCACCTTTCACGATAGCCACAAATAGCATAAAATATCTTGGGGTAACTCTGACCAAGGATGTGAAAGATCTATTTGACAAGAACTTTAAGTCTTTGAAGAAAGAAATTGAAGAGGACACCAGAAAATGGAAAGATCTTCCTTGCTCCTGGATTGGGAGGATCAACATAGTAAAAATGGCAATTCTACCAAAAGCAATCTATAGATTCAATGCAATCCCCATCAAAATCCCATCAAAATTCTTCACAGATCTGGAGAAGACAATAATCAACTTTATATGGAAAAACAAAAAACCCAGGATAGCCAAAACAATCTTATACAACAAAGGATCGTCTGGAGGCATTACCATCCCTGACTTCAAACTCTACTACAGAGCTACAGTATTGAAAACAGCTTGGTATTGGCATAAAAACAGAGAAGTCGACCAATGGAATCGAATAGAAGACCCTGACATTAACCCACAAACCTATGAACACCTGATTTTCGATAAAGGAGCTAAAAGTATACAATGGAAAAAAGAGAGCATCTTCAACAAATTGTGCTGGCAAAACTGGATGTCAACCTGTAGAAGAATGAAAATAGATCCATATCTATCACCATGCACAAAACTCAAGTCCAAATGGATTAAAGACCTCAATATCAGTTTGAACACAGTGAACCTGATAGAAGAGAAAATGGGAAGTACTCTACAACACATGGGCACAGGAGACCACTTCTTACGTATAACCCCAGCAGCACAGACATTAAGGACCTCATTGAATAAATGGGACCTCCTGAGACTGAGAAGCTTCTGTAAAGCAAAGGACACTGTCACTAAGACACAAAGGCAACCCACCAACTGGGAGAAGATCTTCACCAACCCCGCAACTGACAAAGGTCTGATCTCCAAAATATATAAAGAACTCAAGAAACTAGACCGTAAAAGGCTAATCAACCCAATTATAAAATGGGGCATTGAGCTGAACAGAGAATTCTCAACAGAAGAACTTCAAATGGCCAAAAGACACTTAAGGTCATGCTCAACTTCCTTAGCGATCAGGGAAATGCAAATCAAGACAACTTTAAGATACCATCTTACACCTGTCAGAATGGCTAAAATCAAAAATACCAATGATAGCCTTTGTTGGAGAGGTTGTGGAGAAAGGGGTACACTCATCCATTGCTGGTGGGAATGCAAACTTGTGCAACCACTTTGGAAGGCAGTATGGCGGTTTCTCAGGAAATTCGGGATCAACTTACCCTTGGACCCAGCAATACCACTCTTGGGAATATACCCAAGAGAGGCCTTATCATACAACAAAAGTATATGCTCTACAATGTTCATAGCAGCATTGTCTGTGATAGCCAGAGCCTGGAAACAACCTAGATGCCCTTCAATGGAAGAATGGATGAAGAAAGTATGGAATTTATACATATTAGAGTACTACTCAGCAATAAAAAACAAGGACTTCATGAATTTTGCATACAAATGGATGGAAATAGAAAACACTATCCTGAGTGAGGTAAGCCAGACCCAAAAAGAGGAACATGGGATGTACTCACTCATATTTGGTTTCTAGCCATAAACCAAGGACATTGAGCTTATAATTAGTGATCCTAGAGAAGCTAAATAAGGAGAACCCAAAGAAAAACATATAGGCATCCTCCTGAATATTAACCTTCAGCAAGCGATGAAAGGAGACAGAGACAGAGACCCAAATTGGAGCACAGGACTGAAATCTCAAGGTCCAAATCAGGAGCAGAAGGAGAGAGAGCACGAGCATGGAACTCAGGACCGCGAGGGGTGCACCCACACACTGAAACAATGGGGATGTTCTATTGGGAACTCACCAAGGCCAGCTGGCCTGGGTCTGGAAAAGCCTGGGATAAAACCGGACTCTCTGAACATAGTGGGCAATGAGGACTACTGAGAACTCAAGAACAATGGCAATGGGTTTCTGATCCTACTGCATGCACTGGCTTTGTGGGAGCCTAGGCAGGTTGGATGCTCAACTTACTAGACCTGGATGGAGGTGGGGGTTCCTTGGACTTCCCACAGGACAGGGAACCCTGATTGCTTTTCGGGCTGGGGGGAGACTTAATTGGGGGAGGGGGAGGGAAATGGGAGGTGGCAGCGGGGAAGAGACAGAAATCTTTAATAAATAAATTAAAAAAAAATGTAAAAATAAATAAATAAATAAATATATGTACAGGTATGAAATATTATTCCAGCAATTAACCTAATGGCTTAGAAAAATACATGTAAATTCAAAGGTTTTGCTCCACTTAGCATTCCATGTATTTAAGCTGGTAAACTCATTACCAGTTAGCAAAACACAATTTAAGACTATCTAATATTTTTTAAAGTAAGAAAACTACACTGTCATTTACACAAAACTGCAGATGAAATCAATTTAAGCCTTAGTTCAATCATTATTGGTTTTTGATCTATCATTACTGGCAAAAAAAAAAAACTTCATTTTTTTTTCATACTTTGGAAAGAAAAAACCCAGAATGCTTCTCTATTCCCACTTGTAAATGGACACAAAGTCAAGCTTCAGAACTTAAAGGCCAGGCTGGGAGATGCCTGCTGAGTAAAGTGTCCCCTTTAAAGCATGAGGACCTGACTCCGCTCTCCAGCAGTCACAGAAAAAGCCAACTGTGGCAGGACCTGGGAGCTTGCTGAACGGCCAACCACTGGGCTCCAGATTAAATAAAAGACCCTGTCTCAAAACAATAGGGTGGAGAGAAAGAGAGGTAGACACCAAAGGCCAACCTCTGATTCACCATGCACACACCACACCGAGGGAGACATAAGAAGATGGGAAAACAGAATCTGAAAGTTATTAGAAAATATTGAGGTTTGTTTTTCCTTTGCAATACATTACATAAGGGTTTAAAACACAATAAATCTTAATAATTCATCTCGGGTATATACCTGCCACTGTAAATATTTGTAAAGACACACAGAATATTTAACCACATAAATTATTAAGCTGAATCAAAATAAATAGCAAATAAAAACCAAACAAGTAACTACAAATAAAGTAATCTCAACTTCACCTCACTGACCTTTCTCCCCTTCTTTTCCCATCCATCTCTGTTCTCCACACCTACTTAACCTGCCCAATAAACACATGCAATAAATAGAAAAAAAGAGAGAGACTCTCATCATTTACAGATAAAAGGCATTACTATGGGCAGATAATATAGCTCAATGGGTTAAGTCTAGCCATCAAGCCTGTCAACCCAAGTCCAATTCCTAGGAGACACAGAAAGAAAGAACTGACTCCAGAAATGTGTCCTATGACCTCTACATGGTACCATAGAATGCATGTATATGTGTATATACACACAGGCACAGTAGTAAATAAAACAAAAATGTTTATAAAGTTATTTGAAAAAATATTCTTTCCAAAACAGCACAAATAACATGCATATTAAAGAAAAGATGTTTGAATTACAGAGTTATCTTGATTACCAATTAAGTGCCCAGCAATAATGCCAGGGTTGTGAGACACCAAAAGATATGGTTGCAAAGCACTAAAAATATCAATACCGTGTGAAAGCAAAAATGAACCTCCAGTGAAAGAATATGTAAGAGAGGCACCAACCTTAATTACAAACTCTTTAACCATGACATTTATGTTCTGTTTCCCTGAAGCCCATGTGCACTTTTCCATAAATAAAGAGCAGGGCTGTAATACCTAGAAACAAAAAAAGGAAAGTCACATTTCCCTAGTAATGCATCCATTATGGACCATATAGTTATAAGAACTTTAGTACAAGCCCAGCTCTACGGCAAGCAAAGGCACATTAGCTGCCCTCTTAGAGACGCTCTTCTATACCAAATCAAAGCTGGCACAATTCAAGGACTCTATTCCAAAATATTCCCTTCTCGGTAAAACACCTTCTTTATCATTTATGATGCCCTACATAAAATGCACCTTTGAGGTAACTATAAACACCAGCTAACACCTAGGGTGCTCTGAGTACATGATGTTTCATTAAGACTAACGGGTTGTGAATACCACAGATGGTCCTTCTGAGGACAGATCTCAAGTCTTCAAACTAAAGACTGAACTATGAAAAATAGAATCCTACATATATCATTAAAGATACAAAGTAACTTTGTCTCTTAATAAATGAGGCCATGGCAACGGCATATCTATGGTGGTTTTTAATGAGAACCTGTCTTCAGTGAAGTGACTACTATTAGTTCTCTGTGACGTGTAAAAGACCGTATGTCGAAGAATAATTCATGATCAAGTGTGGAAGCTTAGGCTTCACTTCTCTGTGCTTATAACATATCTCCAAAAGCCTCAAATCGAAAACAATGCTGCAAGTGGGCCAAGCAATATAAGATTCTCTTACCATAAAGTTACAGACATGGCACTAAAAATAATTGGTATAAGTAAGCTAATGAAGCTAAGATCACAAATTTCAAAAATAACATAAATCAGAATTTAAAATAACCTTTAACAACAGAATATAACCCTCTCTTTTAGTCACATGACTCCAATTACAATTTTTTTTTCATACCACATTTATTTTCTCATTCACTCATTGTTTGTACTACAGAGAACAAATAGAAAGGTGAGGAAAAAAACACTGGGTCCTCATAAAATTCAAAACCTATCCAAGAGAAATGCAACGATAAAAAGAGTTCGCCTGGAGGCACCCCGACTTCTGTCACCGTGGCAATCACTGAGCCTCCTAACATTTTCCACGTCAAGGCCAGATCCGTAAAGCCCAAGTCTGTGATGTTCAGCCAAGCACTCCTTAGCAGAGTCTAGAATTACACTCTGTCACTAGCTTCACCACAACTGTCTACAGTCTTCCTCACCGTGGTGATGTTCTTCCCTCTCCTTTCTCTCAGGAAGGGGCAGGCAAGCACTTTCAGATCTCTCACAGAAGCTTCCATCATCTGCTCAAGTTTGGACGTTGACAGGGAGAGGTTACACTGGAATGAGGCTGTCAGAGCAGGAGCGTCCGCCCTTGTCAGGTTGGCAACAAACACCACTTCTGGGTCTGTGATCATGGCCTTCAAGGTCATATTTGGTCTTACAGAATCATCTGAAGAAACATCAGGGACAGAAAAATTTTAATGTAAATCTTCACAACAGACCATCTATCAATTGCTGAATATGAATATATACATATATATTATGTTATATATATTAAATAAATAAATGCAATGCAATTAGAAGTCTAGCCAAAGATGGTCATTGCTACTGGAGCATTTATAAATGGCATGATTTAGGAGGTTCCTAGTGATGGAATGTAGGTGTATGCACATATAAACAAATACAAGGAGCAGAAAACAGAGCTGTCAGGAAAAGACTCGGATGACGGAGATTAACCACTGTCACTAGTTCACTTCGGTTTCATCAAAAACACCACTCTCCATGCCATGTGACCCACAGTACAAACTTACAGAAGTAAACATGGCATTATCAGGCATGACCACTATTAAAAACGGAAAAAAAATGGAAAAGCAATGATTCTATCTTGCCGATACAAGCTCTCTTTGAGACTTTCCCAGGTTTTACATTAAAGAAAAGAAATCAAACCCATCTAACCTTAAAACAACCTTAAATTCAACACAGGAAATCAACAATATACTTGATAAAGCCAGAATATAAAAACTACCAAATGGAAAATGGTTTCCACCATTCTACACCAGGAATTCGCAGTCTTCCTCAAAGTTTAAGGGACCAAAGGGGGTTCTGGGTCAGTCACGTTGAGTCCTCTCCTGTTCCCACCTCCTCCTTCTAGCTTTTCTGTTGCCCTCCAATGCACTAGGATGTTTGAATAAATGACTCCCTTTATAAAACAGGCAGCCACTAACTGGTTAACTCCCTACTTTACGTCATTTAAAAACATTTACTTACTGGAGTGTTACAAAGAATGTGCTTAAATCTACAAGCCTAATTTTACTTTCTCAAATTCTCCACCTCTGGGTTCTGTTCCTAATTTTTGTTAGAATACAGACATCTTCATGCAAGACAGATAGGTAACTTCTCCTAACCTTTCTCTGTCTTGACTCTCCCCACGGCTGTCTGTCTTGATGGAATCTGTATTTCTTTTGCTATGTCTTCTGGACTCTGAGGCATAGCTTTGATGAAGAAATCTGCCACGGTCATCAGGAACTCCACGCTGGCACACACGTACAACTTGTCGAGAACAGCATTGATCTGACTTCCATTTTTATCTTGTTTATAACTTACATCAACCATAGAACTATTGCTATCTTGGTCGTTCTTTTTGTCAATCATCCTGAAAAACAAACACATCATTCATTATTTTACTCCTTCTCTCCTGCTCAGATAACAAAGGGATGAAAATGTTCCCTTGCATTTTAATCATCTCTCTTTCACCCTTCAGTTTCTAATCTGAATAGAAAAAGAACGATGTTAATTGGAATATAATCACCCAATTAGCAACCAAGACATGGCTGCCTAATCTCCAAAGAAAGATTCACATGATTAAACAATTATGGGATATTCTGTAATTATAATGCAATACTAGAGAAACCAATGAGTGCCGGAAATGATCATGGGCAATCAGCAATATCTGAAGGCAGTCCCCTCAAAATACAGCACAACCTTTTTATTCTACTAAATAAAATTTCCCTGAAATAATTTATCTATATAATTTGATTACCGTATGAAATTTATTACCATAGTGCTCAATGCAACTCAAATCAACAAGTGTTTACCAAGATCTAAAATGATGATTCCCATATACCCTCACGTGTGTGAAAGAGATCAGATTTATTCCCATGGTGCTCAGTGCAACCCAAATTAACAAGTGTTTATCCGTATCTATGATGGTTCCTCATGCTGAAGAGATTAAGGCTACTAAAGATGATTTCATCAATCAACCCAACACTATTGCCTAAAGATTTGTGGACAGCTATCCTGGCCATGAAATCTGTAATTAGAAAAGCAGGTTACATGAGAGCAAACTTTTTCCTTGCTTGTTCATTTTTCTGAAAGTCACGGGGTTCAGCAGAATCCAAGAAATAGACAATCTTGTCCAAGTTTAAATAGCAACATAGTCTTTTGCACAAAAAGTACAAAATATGACACATCTCATTCCATGAGAAAGTAGTAAAAACACAATTAAACTATTTAGGTTACATACTTCATACCAGACTGGCATAAGCTAATCTTTCAATATGGGTTGATAACATGATGATGCTACAGTATATATTCCTACTGAAACTGGAAGAAATTCTGTAGAATTGGTTTAAAAGACAAAGTAAACAAGGAAAAAGAACGATGTACAAATTTAAGGATTCTAAATAATAATAATAGTTCTGCCTACTGGCAATAACCTGGAAAAATACATTACCAACTCATTAAAACTCTTTAATCTTCTAGCTCTCATTGTTAAAATGGCACTTGGCTTTACTAATAAATCCCCCTCTCATTTAAAGTTTGAAGCAGAGAGCACCATTATGTCTCCTCGCAGCTCAATTCTGAAAATAAGACCAAAGGATAGACTCTGCTAAAGATCCACACCTCGCAATGGCAGGCTGACATCCACCTGAAACCCTGCGCACAAACCCTGATTTCACAAACCTGGATGTTGCTCTCTCAATTCCTTCTCGGAGATCATCAAGAGTGCATGTCTTCATTTTAAGGCTGATATCCATAGACCCATCCTTGAACATCTTCCCTGCAGAAGCCATCAGGTGTAGTCTGAGCTCACCAAGGCGGAAACTGTCATTATGAAATGAGAGTCTGGACTCCTGTAGTACATTTTTCAAGCAAAGGAATACATGATCTTTAAATACTGCCCACGTATATTTAAGTGCATTCCTTAATTCAGAGCTTAAATGCAAACCACCTCACAGCATTCCTAAGTGCTGAGTCACACACATGGAACTGAGTACTACAAACACAGGGGAGTACATGGCTGCACTAAGGTATCTGCGTGTCCCCTTGGCACACTGGTCAGTACTCAACATACTCACTAACTTCAGACAGTACAGTGACCGCAAGGAGGTGAAAAGGATAGCATTATTGGCAAAGACAATGCATCTATCTTATACACACGGACATACTCTACAAACTGTCTAACTATTGACAGACATGACCTGTAATACACAGACATTTCCAAACAATCCCTGATGCAGATGGTCTGGAGGGGTGGTTTTGAGAGGAGGCAAGGCTCGTGTACTGTTATGGTGAATGTTTCTAAATAAAAACCTCCAAGTGGATCTATAAGAATTACTAAGGACATAAGCTGTGCCACTGTCCAGTACAGACAAAGGAAGCCACTGTACTACAAGCACGAACTAAGAAGAGTCTCATATAAAACAGTGAGAAATTACAGGGGGAAAGTTTAAGGGAAATGAAGATATGCAACCAAAGAAAAGTGACATTACGCAGTATCTAAAGAGTAAGGGTTAAAGAAAGAAGCCAAAGACAGCAGCAGCATTGGAAGGCTGGAGATCAACAGATGGCTGTCTGTAGGTGAGATAAGGAGTGTGCAGAACTTGCACTTTCAGTAAAGGCATTTGCTGAGGTTTGCACGAACGCCAAGCACTAGAACTTTAGTTGCACAACAACAGATGTTATCACAAAGCTCAACTGGAGAAATGTATGAACACTGTATAACATCCAGAAAACAAAAAGTGCAAATAGCATATGAAATGCATATGAACACAGATATAAACTCTACAATAGAAATGGACTGTGGGCATTATATTACATGTTATGGGCATTAACATATGACATAACTAACTTATAAAATATTTATTACAAGATACTATGCATTACAAAATGGCTTTCTAAAGTACTGCTGACCTATTATATACATACTTATCTATTACTGACTGGACATAATCGTGAAAGACTCCAAAGACAGTATTATTCTTCCTAAATAGTGATGACTACTGTGTATGAAATTGAACATATGGCCAGACACTCATATGGAAAACTCCTCTCTTAGTGATGGATAAATGCATTTTGGTACTGTCTTTCTGGAAAGAGAGAAACCCTGAAAACCTTTCCTGGTCTGGTAAGATTGGAAAAGTAGGAGAAAGGCTGAGCATATGAACCACGTACATTTTCAGGTCAAACAGGAATTGTAGATACACTAAATTTTATTAATAGTTAAAACAAAAAGTGCCAACATACAAAAACTGAATACTCTCAAGAACAAAGGAGTCATCTCTGGCAACAACAACAATACACACACACACACACATTCACCTGGTGGCTGTCATTGTTGTAAAGGGTAATGGACAGAGAGTCAAAGCAGAAGCCAAACTGAAGGGTGACAGTCTGATCCACAGGGGCCTTTGGGTCTGTCAAATCTTGTTCTGATGGTTCAAGCAGAAATAAGAAAACACACGGCTCTTAGGTGGGTACATTGTTTTAAACATTTTAAAGCTGGAAGATAAATTATTATTCTAAATTTACATCATACTTTCTATCATATTTAAATAAATCACTAGACAATTAATAAAAATGGCAATTACTGATCCCTATATAGTTAATAAAGGTCAAAATGGCAGAGGTAGCTTATAGGAAAAAAATGGTCTTTAAATAATATCAAGACAACTCTTTGACACATCCCGTCAAAGTAAGGCTTGCTACTGCAGTTTGTTGTTGCCACAGCACGTTTTTCCTAACTAGTTGGTATTAAACCGAATGCACAGTGACATTAAACACGGCCTAGACTGGGGAGCTACCAAAAGATCTTCCGCGGGCCAAGAACACTTTGCATGACCTTTGATGCATCTTAGACTTGCTCACTAGCACAGCTGAAGCGCACCATGATGGGGAAGCCTCGGAATGCTGACATGAAGGGACTCCAGAGGTAATTCATTTCCTTCCCGCTCTTAGACAGACAGGATATGCAGAACAGATAAAACAAGTCTACAACCTTTTGGAGACCCGGGGTCCTTCTTTAGGAAAATTACTAGAAAATCAAGACTCTGCCAGGCAGAAAAACCCTCAGGCTTTGGCTCTGTGTTTACAGAATAATTTCTGTTCTGCCACTGTATTTGCAGTTTGCAACTGAACAAATAACCATAAAATGAGAACCAGAAACACAAATCTGATCACAGCCAAACTCAACGAGACCATTCATCACCCACGTTTGTTCATCTCCAGTGTCCTATTAACAACAGCCTACTTATCCAGCATTTGTCTACGCCCGAGGCAAACCCAAACTCAAAGGATGACCCTGGCCTCAGCTATTTAAACCAGAAACCTCTTTCCCACACTCTGAGAATCCCAGAACATGCCCAGCCTAATTATGGAGGTAACGCTGGCACCGTGACAGTAATTGCCAATGGCAGCTTCGTCAGTAAAGATCAGGGGGCACTCTGGAGGGGTTCATAGGAACAAAGAGTGCTTTATCTTGCTTCAGTTGTGGAAATATCACCTACTGACCGTCTCATAAAAACATCTGCTCTCCATATCAATGACTCTAAATAATGGACAGGGCACAGCAGGGTACAGTGGGGCACACCTGTAACTCCAGCACCCTGGGACTGAATCAGCAGAACCTTCATCACAGGTTTGAGGCCAGCCTGGCCTACAAAGTGAGAGTCCTCCTCAAGAACAATTAGAAAAGAGCAAAATAACTGAAATTGTACCACTTAAAATGGCTAAGTTTAAAGCACCACAGTGCTCTTAAAAGCTTTAATTTTAATAACCTAGAAATTTCCTGTCACATTTCAGAGCATCATTCTCCACTAAAGCCAGGTGTAAAGCTCTTACTGTAAGAGAATACCTTCCTTCCTCAGGGGTCAGTCGACACACCAAGGCTCTTTTCTCTTTGAATTATTCTCACATCTTACCAAACTACCTGCCTGTTTTGCGTTTTCTCTCGCGTAGGGACCACCTCAGTGCCCAGTGAATTCAGCAAATTTAGCTTCCACAAGCTAAGAACAAATACTCACTGTGGAGGCAAGAACAAGAGACTCTCCCCTTGTCGTAGGCAATGCATACACCTCCCTTGGAAGCTTCAATAGGAGCCCCAACTCCAGCGGACCTTCCACAGTAAACATTAAGAATACTGAATCTTTTCACAACACTGTGCTACACAGCTAACAGAGAACAGTGTATAATGTTGTTAATTATTTGATACCAACACAAAACTCTTCATTGGCTTTTACCTTTAAGGTAGTCAGGCCCACTCCGAGTATCTCTTTTCACTCTTGCAGCCTCCTGTGCAGACTGGGTAGGGCTTGGCTGTGAAGAGGCTTCCCCAAGGTTTTCCAGCAAAATTTTCATTAAAACTGTCAAGTCATCTTGACTGAGAGCAACCTGAAAACCATTAATAATTTGTTTATATGATGTAAGAAAAAAATTATGCCTTTATAGCCTCATGAATGAATGATTGATTCATCTACTTGAGAGACAGGAAACACATGTGCTGAGTGTAGAGAAACATTTTGTCTCATCTAGAATGACACAAACCCCCAGTGCAGCCAGACCCTTGGAACCCAGTGCCCTTCCTGCCTGCCCTGGGACCACGCCACCCTCTTCCTAGGCCTCGCTCCAGGCTCCACTCCACCTCTCCTTCATCTCATCCAGCACCAGCTCATTTGCTATCACTTGTTTCCCTCCAAGTCCAACACAGGGACATGTTCAGTTTCCAGTCTCTACCGGAACAGAGCTTCTCTTGCTCTGGAGCTCTGTTCTCACTACAGACACAAATGGACATACACAAACATCTGGTAGCTTAGCAAAAATGCCACCTCTTACAGCAATAGCTAATCCAACTACCAAGAACTTTCTAAGACATCATGCATACCAGGAAAGCAGCATCTCCCTTTTTACCTTTATAAAAGGGAGTGTGAGAGAAAAAGACTAAAAAGCTCTTGAGACAGATCTGAACTAGCTCTATGCCTTTAAGCTGTGTGTGAGCCAAGTTTCTCAGCTTCTCTAATGCAAGTCTTTTTTATCTTTAGGACATGAATAATAGCATCTTTATGGTGGAGAGCTGAATGACATGGAGCAGCCGGCTGAAAAAACTGCCCCAGGTTAGTAAGACCCATTAGCTCAGGCTTTGCTTAGAAGCTACTCGTTTTCTCCTTGTTCAGCCCCCTCCCCAGCACACACAGCAGTCCTCAACGCTTGTATAAGCACTTGTGCATGAGTTGTTTAAGCATTTGCATTTAACCGCATGCAAAACACAAGCATGCACCTTCTTCAAGCACTGTCTAGCTTCCTGCCTATACAATGATGGGGGAACATGAAGCACCAGGTAATAAGGATGTTTGGCTTACTCTAAGCCCCAGTTTTCTGGTAACAGGTATGATAACAACTTTAAAACTTCTTACTTGTGATGTCAGCCAAGATATCAGACCTGCCTGAGAGCAGCTAACTTGAGAAACTGCTCATCTACTAGGTCGCTTTCCACACCTCTGGCCCCACAGTTTCTAACTCTTGAAGTGATGTCCTGGAAACATGTTACTAGGGTCATTCACTGATATCCTTCCTGGTTTGACCCTTGACCTCAAAACCCTAGACAGACCTAAACTATGCTACTGAAAATACTGCTGCCTCCCAAATAAAGGCACATGCATATTCAAGTAACTGTTTCTAAATAAAAGAGGGCCACTCCCTTATACAGTACAATACTAGTCAAACTATTGTACCCCAATACATACAAATCATGCATGAATAAAACATAGAATACTTTTGTTTTGAATGTAGTATCTGAGCATCAATTTAAATACTCTGACAATTTTACTACATTACAGATTTAATCGGGGCTGGAGATATGGCTCAGCTCAGTGGTTAAAAACACTGGCTGCTCTTCCACAAATCCTGAGTTCAATTCCTAGCAACCACATGGTGGCTCACAACCATCTGTAATAAGATCTGGTGCCCTCTTCTGGCCTGCAGTTTACATGCAGGCAGAACACTGTAGGTAGGTAGGTAGGTAGGTAGGTAGGTAGGTAGGTAGGTAGGTAGGTAGGTACATGTGTACATATATACATACATATACAGAGTTTAATCAAACTTTCCAATTCAAAAAAATATATATTTTCAGTAGATCCACACAGGCCTCATCTCAGGTTTCATCCTGGCTTTACCAATGTCTAACTACAGTGAAATAAAGAATAGTGTGGGACAAAGACCTCACTGCTGGTTTTCAGACACACCAGCTGCACTGTGAACAAGACAAGCCTACCCAGCACTTTCTGTAATTTACACACTCACCTGCATAGGCTTAAGCTTTCCTTTGATCTCCATGCCTGGAATCTGTGTGTACCATGCTGCTGACAAATTCCGCTGTATGGATAAAAGCATGTTCACTGGTTCTAAGATTTCAATGTCAGGCTGGAGCGAGTCAAACTGTAAAACAGTTCTGAAAGAATAACAAGGATTTCTTATAAATAGCCACGTATTTTTAAGTTTATATCTTAAAATGAAGATAGACATATTTTGTATGTTTCCTAAATGCTCAAAAGCTGAAATCAGGATTATTTTAGAACATGTTTCTTTTCAGACATCAGCCCATCAGAGTAAATCAGGTTCATATGCATAGCTATCTGAAACAATAAACTCAGATAAACTTTGACTCAGGTCTGACAAATGTGTCTACTGTTACCAGGACTGTATGACAGGACACTAGTCCAATGCTGTGTAAGCAAAGGCCACATCTTTCCAAAACCAGATAATTAAGGAAGTCACTGCGTATTTAGCCTTAAGGTGGCATTATTTCTCCAAACTCAAGAAGAAAAACATACCAAACCTACAAGTTAATGAAGACAGAGCAACAGCCGTTTCTAGTTTGTCTGCCAACAACCATTTACACAACTGAGTAAGTACTGCTGTCCAACAGAGGCTGTCCAACAGAGGCAAGGTTTTCATGCTTTGATTTAAGGACTCTTGGAGGCCTCACTGGAAACTCCTAAGCCTAACAAGGTTTGGGAATGAACATCTTAAATCACATTACAATTCAGGAAGGCCTCTCTATCACACAGAAAAATAAATAGCTATGTAGAATTAAGGAAAACAAAACAAATGTTTACTAAGTATAGAGCTCTTTTTCTATTTTGAGATAGGGTCTCACTGTGTTTCCTAAATTCGTCTCAGACTTGTGAGCTCATGACTCTCCCAGCTCAGCATCCTGAATTGGTGGATCTAAAGGCATGTGCCCTGTCCCTTCCTCATTAGGAAATTTTAATTTTGTAATCATTTTTAAAGAATGGAAAAAATACTATAAAATTATTAAGACAAAACACAGGCCCTCCAAAGCATACTACTATTAACTACTGGTCAGAAAGCAGCAGTCAGTTTCCTAGTTGTAATAAATACAGAATGAGGATTACGAATTATCATAGTAATTACTGCAGGTGAAAACAAATTTTTAGAAATGCACAGAAAGCAATAAACAGCTAGACGACACACACAAACCTGGAGAGTTTCAGCTGAGTAAGCTGGATGCTCATATTCTCAGCCACTGGGGGAAGAGAGTAGTGCTCCACAGGAACCAAGCTAAACTTGTTCTCAACCCTGATCAAGCCAAGATCTGCTATGATGGCATTAGGAGACACAGAAGACTGGGGAATAGTAATGACAGGCGCTTTCAGATTGATGTCCATCAGAAGCCGGAAGCTCTTCTGCGCCAGGTCCTTCACGCTGGATGCAGCTCTTTCTGCAGCCTGGACGGTGGCTGTACTCAAGGCTTCTTTGGCAGTTTGGAAATTGTTGAGGAAGCTCTGTTCGGAGAGAATGACAGGTAGACACAGTGCACCAAGGAAAACCCTGCAGAGGCATTTACTGTGAATGAAAGCTCAACAAAGATCACACGTGAGAGAAATGTTACTTATGACTTAAGCACCCACTTTCCTCGGAATGACTACGCGTCTTACATTGGAATTTAAGTGAAAAGGAAGTTAGTACTCTTTCCCAAAGCAGGTTCTACTCGTATGCTTTCAGGATGCAAGAATAAAGTTTATTCTTGGCAACTAATGCTTCAGCAGCTAATTCATGAAGATTTTGTAATGTACCTGAGATGTACAAATATGGGTAATTGTCTATCATCCTATCATCTTGCAATCATTAACAGGAATCAAAAGTTACTTGTGGTAAGATATACTTCACCTCCATTTCAACTGAAAATAAAGTATTTTCCAAATGAAGAATCTAAAAACAATATTCTTAGTGTGCATCCATTAATCATACAAGAGTAACTTTATCTCTTCCACTACCCCAAAATACATACATTCTAGAAAAAAGCATGATGGTTTAGGTAGAAATGGAGAACCAGTAAGCAGATTTAAACTCTTCAGCCCAAAATATTTGCAAGGACACAGTATAAGTAAGAATTTCATGGCTTGGCTCATCACAAATATAATCAAAACTCTAAGTTTCAATATTCGTTCTTCAACTACATAATGACCTTTGGGCATTTACCAAACAACTAATATTGGAAAGCTCTAAATTACAACAGCAAACAATACAAACAACAAAATACATAAAAATAATAGCTGGGTGTGGTAGTGCATACATTTAGTCCCAGCATTTAGGAGATAGAGGCAGGAGGGTCAGAATTTCAAGATTATCCTGAGCTATACAAAAGGCCAGTCTGGGCTATATGGGGTCCTGTGTAAAAGAAACAAACAAACAAGCTGGGTGGTGGTGGTGTAGCCCTTTAGTCCCAGCACTCAGGAGGCAGAGGCAGACAGATCTCTGTGAGTTCAAGGCCAGCTTGGCCTACAGAGCTAGTTCCATAACAGCTAGGGCTGTTTCACAGAGAAACCCTGTCTCTAAAAACAAAACAAAACAAAACAAAAACAACAACAAAACTCACAAGTACAGAAAAGCAAACAATACATATGTGTAAATACAAACATAAATAAAGATAAAATACCAAAAGTATTTTAAAATGTTAACTATGAAAATGTTAGAGAATGACAGTTTAAAAGGGAGCTGAAAAGATGGCTCAGAGGTTAAGAGCCCTGACTGCTCTTCCAGAGGTCCTGAGTTCAATTCCCAGCAACTACATGGTTCCTCACAACCATCTGTAATGAGATCTAGTGCCCTCTTTTGGTACTCAGGCATCCATGGAGGCAGAATGTTGTATACATAATACATAAATAAATCTTAAAAATACACGTTGTTATTTAGAAAAATAAATAAGTGCAATATTTACTTATTTAGAACATTCTGTTCAGAGTTTGAGTATTTATAATACAACCATTTATTATGCTCCCAATCTTAAATGCTCACCAAAGATCCTACGCTGAAGGCTGGGCTACAAGGCTGTGACACCACTGATGCACCAGGACTTTTAGAGTAGGGGCTGATGGAAGGAAGTGCAGTCACTGGGGCATGCCCTTTATGGGGACACTGGGACCTGGGCCCCATCTGTCCTCTCTGTTCCCCAGCAGCCATGACATCAGCAGCCCTGTCCCAGCACACACATTCCATCAGCATGGTCTCCCTCATCATAACAAGAGAGCCAAGCAATCATGAACAAAGGCCTATTAATCCTGGAGTCCAAACAAGTATCGTTTCTTTTAAACTGTTTATCTCGAGTATTTTGTGACAGTGCTGCAAGACTAACAAACACGCCCGATTAGTGCAGATTTTAACTGTCTCGATTGAGGCACATGGCCACAAAATTTAGACCTCAGTGAAAAATAAATACAAATAAAAATAAACTTACCAAAAGAGACATGAAGAATTTATGAACATAGACAATCTGAATACAGCCCACTTTGAGACTAAGTTTGCCATCCACTTTAGACATATCACCATAGGCCTCGCCTTCTGTGGCATCTGGATACAGCGTCATCTGGAATCTGAAGACTTCATCTCCCAAAATAGAGACGGCCTGACATTACAAGACAATCAGTTATTACAGCAGAGCTACAGAAACTGGACCCTCAGTACTCATCCTGATTCACAGGGGCCTGACTGTTAGTATTCAGGCATCTTTACTGGCCTGCCCTTGGGATCCTGACAAAATAATCCTCAGCTGCAGACAGCTTGTAGAGCACCCCCTGTGCACGTTCCCTGTGTTCCCCTTTAAAGTGCGGGCTTGCCTATTCTCTCTCCCTCTCTCTTCTCTTCCGTGAAAAACAGCACGGAAATTCAACCTTTGACATCCGTCATCGTTTTCCTTTTCTAAACTCAGTGTTACTTCATTAATAAAATACCTACCCACCAAGTACTTTCTAGAAATAACTGTTCGATTCATTACATAGCAGGCTTTACAACCTGAAATCAACCTTCCATTTTTATCTCCAGCCCTAATATGCCCTAATATGTCAGACGAATAACAAGCATACAGCGAAGACATAAACAGTGGCACCTGGTCCCCAAACACCACACTCCAACACAGAGATCGGCTCTGCAGTTACCTCTTTGTGAATGGACAGTGAATCAACATTCATAACTATGATATTCTCAAGTCTGGCAAACACATCCGTCTGCTTTGGCTTCACAGAAATAGAGGCATCCATTCCTACAAGAGACACACCACTTAGAGATGTTTCCTCTTTGTAAGCAAGCTTAATTGCACTAACATGCTCCCAAGATACAGGGTAAATAAAAATTACTATCAGACATGCTAACTCAATCACCTCCCATGTATGAGATGGCTAGAAAGAAAAGGTGGGATCACTTTTAAGTCAGAACATACCTCATACATAAAAGTAAAAAAAAAAAACATTTTTAAAAAGGCACTGTTTTAAATAAATTCATGTCATTTCTCTGAAAATAATATCCTATGCATTGGTGAGGTCAGAGCCACTACTTGGGGAGACAGTATTTTCCAATGCATTTCACAAATACATGTAATTAAAACTGAGTAAATGTCATCTTATGGCTAAGAACTGTTTCTACAACAATTTATATCTATAGCATAATTTTCTAAATTTTAAAAGTTTGCCATGCTCATGATATCAAAGGCATAAGGATTTGGAAACCACTCTTCCTCATGGGAGACTGCCGACACCCAAGGCCTGGCAGTGTTTGCTGATTTTTCAACCTTCTAAAACTGCTCACAGTGTGGTTCACACTTGTCCACACAATATAAATGTACAAATGTTACCCTCACAACAACCATGTCTCCACTTAAAGGGGAAGTAGGGTAGAGAAAATTAAAGTAATTCAACATTGGCCAGTGTTAAGCTTCAAGGTTTGAGCCATTGCAGGCTTCCTAGAATCTACCACATAACCTGAGGCTGATGTCTCGACTCATAACAGGAAAAGTTTAAGACGTCAAAACCCAGTGGTGGTGGACCACACCTTTAATCCCAGCACTCAGGAGGCAGAGACAGGCAGATTTTTGTATGTTTGAGGATAGCCTGGCCTACAGAGTGAGTTCCAGGAAAGTCAGAGCTGTTACACAGACAAACCGTTACAGGAAAAAAAAATGTCTTTCGCAAATTTATTTTGTTATGTTATGTATGCTCAAAATTCAAGGGAAACAAGGATAATGACTTTTATTTTCACACTGAGAGTTACTATAATATTTACCTGCTTAAAGTTATCTTATTCTGAAAATGCAATCACAATAAAACTTTAAGCCTTAGATGTATTCTAAAATTTTTAAAATGTATAAGGACTATCTCAAGTCAGCAATGATTCATAGCAAGTCTATCGTTATCATTTCAAAGTACATTTGTTCAAAGCTTGCATACATCTTCAATATAAATAAATCCACTCAACTTTCCAAAATACTATGGAAGGATAATTACTTACCATGTATTTTAATATCTGCTATGCTACTCTTCTGATCACAAACAAAGATGTTAAAGGCATTTAATTCAGCTGTGACCTTCAAATCAAACACATCACCTTCAGAAGTGCTGGGTCCTGAAAAGCAGTAGAAATCAGTGGTCAGTGATGTACAAAGATGGTAAAAACAGTGTAAGTTCACTAATAAAAAAAATCACATAATGTGCAAAGGGAATCATAAACTTCTATCAGGACAATATAAATATGAATTTTGCCCCTCATAGAAAACCCAGCATGTTGGCTTCCAGCTAAGGATAAGGCAACCACAACACCTAGATGGTGCTACTCACTAGGCAGACATGTTCCTGTAGGCTTTTTTCTTCTAGGTAAAGAAAGGAAACCCTCTAAATTAGATTCTAGAATTTGATTAATAAAAATTTTTTTAACAAGTCACATCACATACTAGATCAAAGAATAATAATGAAAATTGAAATAGTAATGAACAGTCAATGGAATTCATATAATTTGCTGTGTCCTTTACATATTCTTTAACTGAAGAACCAACCCAAATACTTTAGATTATATGTGATGGGTCCATAAGTAATTCTATGAAAGAGTCACTAATAAAAGCATAAAATACCCTGAAGTTTTAAAAAAAAATCAAAAAATGTGTATGTGAGGATATAGACAGGTTAAGTGTGGTGGCAAATCCTACATTCAAAAGGCTAAGGAGGACTGAGTTTGAGGCTAACCTGAGCTATACGGTGAGTTCAAACCCAGCCTGGGCTACATATAGCAAGATGTTATCTCAAAACAACCAAACAAATAAAAGTAAAAAAGAACCACAACTGAATGGTTGTGTGTGTGTGTGTGTGTGTGTGTGTGTGTGTGTGTGTGTGTGTACAGGTCCTGACACTTTCTCACAACTCTGTCTTACATGCAGGAAACAGAACTTTTCTATAAACAGAAAGCATGAGGCTCTCACTTTTTAACCCTAGCATTATAGGCTGCTTTCTTTCTCAGTATTTGGTGCAGGATAAACAAACCATCAAGTCAAGTTGTTCAGCAAAACCAGAGAACAGTGCAGTTGGGTTAAGGTTGTCTGTGCACTGGCCTTCCATTAACTCAGATGTGCTATGAATGGTATATGTATGTTATAAAGAGATATTTCTAAGAATACACTCTCTTAAAAATATTAATGTGTTAGGCACACTGTGATAAAGAAGTTGAGTGTGGTGGCCACATTTAGAACCTTCTCCCATTTAGGAGGCTGAAGCAGGAATATCAAAAGTTTGAAGCCAGTCTGGATTACACAGCAAGACACCACCAACAGCAAGGAAGGGGAAATTTTGCTTCTAACAACAACATTGTCCTATGGTTTTCAAAGTCAAATACTTGTATCATTCAAATAGTACTGAAATTTTATACTTAAGATGTCAGTAAAATAGATATAATTCAAGCCGGGAATAACCAGAAATTACCAGTTTTAAAAATAAGTAAACATTTTAATTACAAATCAGGCACATGCTCTTTATTCACTTGGCATTTTATACCCAGTATTTCAGAATATAAGTCATGCACCTGGTGAACACAGACCAAGTTCCATGTGTGACGGAAACAGGGATGAGATTAGAGATCAGGTGACTCTGTCCCTTCTGTGAGATCTTCCTCAGTGCCCGAGAGGCACTCACAACTGTTGAGCATGGCAGCACTGACTGAAGTGGGCCTCTGTGGCTAAGTATGACTGTCGTCACTTTTTAACTTCTTACCTTCTCACTTTTACTGGACAGAAGACTATGAAAAGGCGTCAACATAAAGAACCTACAAATTCTATTTTATACAAGAACCAGAGATTTAAACCCGCTGGAAGTACATGGTCACTATTAACATTTATTTCAAATTCTTCAATAAACTGACATGTAATCCCGACTAGAAGAATCGCTTTCTTCAGAAGTCACCCTCATCTGTCAGACATCGTAACATCGAGGTGTTAACATTTATCCTAGCTTCGTATAGACGTTATTCTATGAGAACATATTGGAAAGACTGATACCAGCTTTGATGGCAAGACTTTTGGATTCTCCCACAAGTGACTTCGGTCCAGATTCCTTCCCAGAGGAAGAAGAGTCAGAGGATGGAACAGCAGATGACAAAAAATCCATGAGGGAAAGCAAGGCTTCCAAATGAAGCACCAAGTCCAAAGATGAAAACGAAACCTAAAACAATGAACATCAGAGGAGAAGGTTTCAGTGACAGTCACACCATTGTGTACGTATGTCACACCCTGGAGGACAGTCATGCCACTAGGGGGACAGTCATCTCATTGGGGTCACAGTAACACATTGGGCTGAGTTTCAATGTATGCAACTAACACAAGAATAACTCAACTGAGACCCTTTCTAAATAATTAAGAATGAATGACTAATTTCATTTTAATCCTCTTTATTATTATTATCATGTCAGTCTTTACCAGACAACAAACCAATGCCCTGCCCACTCCCAGTGCAGACATTAATTCTAACCTCAGTCAAGCTTGATTGAGCCTTTTTGTTTGTTTGTTTGTTTGCTTGTTTTCAAGACAGGGTTTCACTGTAGCTTTGGTGCCTGTCCTGGAACTAGCTCTTGTAGACCAGGCTGGCCTCGAACTCACAGAGATCCATCTGCCTCTGCCTCCCGAATGCTGGGATTAAAGGTGTGCACCACCATTGCTCAGTGCTTGATTGAGTTTTAAATAAAGATACGGTAGTATTCCTACACTGACTATACATGCTCAAATGGACTGTGTGTATCTATACTAGGCCATGTTCTGTCTTTTCCTTAATCTTCTTCTAGCATTAAGCCAATACAGAATTCAAATGTTCAATTCTGCCATCAATATCAGGCCAAATAACTACAGTAGGTTAAAGTGAACAAAATTCCCTCAAAATAAAAATTATTTGTATATTCCAAAAATAATAATTAATGTTTTAAAAGAATCTTTTCAGAAAGAAGTTTTGGCAAGACTTTTTTTTAAAAAAATATTTATTTATTATGTATACAATATTCTGTCTGCATGTATGCCTGAAGGCCAGAAGAGGGCACCAGACCTCATTACAGATGGTTGTGAGCCACCATGTGGTTGCTGGGAATTGAACCTTTGGAAGAGCAGGCAATGCTCTTAACCGCTGAGCCATCTCTCCAGCCCCCTTGGCAAGACTTTTATTCCAATTCTATATGCACTAATTTTAGATCTATTACTACTACCTCATTCTAATTATAGATCTTGTATCTTACAACTGAAATTGGCCTCAAGATACATTTAATCATCAATAACCCAGTCTTAAGATGAATTACAAAAGACTCACCTTCAGCTTCTGTTTGGTGTTATCATGAACAGTTTTAAATTCTGGTCCATCGCTGTCTGCCTATACGGAGTTGATAATTAAACCACTGAGTTAAAAACACTAGAATTTCACACATTGAAAACAAATATATTTTACATCTTAAAACATGCTATTAAGAGATGACAAACATGATTCTTACAGGCAAATAAGAATATGCCCCCAAAACTGAGCACATAAACATACTTTACATACTGTAGATGCAAAACCTCAAATCCCTTATCTACTCTGGAGGAGATGTTAGTGCATCTAAATAGGTGGGCCCATCTAAAAGTGAAAAGGCTTCTATCTAATTCATAACACACTTCTCTTCAGAATAGGACACAGCTTTGATTGTTCACTCCCATTTCTTCAACACCCTAGAGAAGCTTGTTATAATTCATCATCAACCAACTGGACTGAAAAAAAAAAAACTAAGGGGTAGAATCCAAATATTAAGTATGAAGGGAATATAAATAACTTTTCATACTTCAGTATTAACTCCAGAAAAGAATGAGGTACTATGACACTTAGCTTTAATTGTAGCGTCATAAAGCCTACAATCATCTGGAAAACAAGTCCCAATGAGGGCTATGGACATGAAGCTGCCCTGTTGGCATGTGTATATAGGATTGCCTTCAGTGAACTGATAGGGGAAGACCCAGCCCATTGTGGGCAGCACCATTCCCTAGGCAAGGAGCATAATGGTGGAGAAATGAGTGAGCACAAAAAGCAGGCAGCATGTAAGTGTTGATTTCTCTCTGCTCTTGACTGTGGATGCATGATGTCACTGTGTGTTTCAAGTGCCTGTCCTTATTTACCCACAATGATAAACTGTAGCCTGGACTAAAGGTAAAAACCAATCTTTTCTCCACTAAACTGCCTCTCATCAGGATGTTTATGTAGTGACAGAAATGAACTAGAACGGGTACCTTAATGAAGAGCATTTTCAGGAGGGTTCCATCAGACACATGAGAGGAGTTGACAATGTACAGAGGCTCACCTTTAGAATCTGGAAGGAAAAAGAAAATCTGATCTGTATCATCCCTTCAATATTTCAAACATCTTTTAAAATGGAACCAGCCAGCTACACAGAGAAATGCTTACATGAGAACTGTACAGAAAACAGACAAATGTATTATGCTGTCTATAAACCATATCTCAGTAAGTCTAGCTTTCAAAAACAGGAAAGGAAAAATGCAAAACTGCAAAATTAACAACAAAACAGCACTGGTCAATACCAGCTGTCATACACTAGTGCTGCAGGTATTACCGTCATATGAACAAATCCTAGCATGAGAAATGACAGCTATAAAACACAAGAAGGGATTATTCTCAAACACACTCTTATCTTCTCAAAGGTGCTCCACAGAGTCCTCAGAAAGCTTAAGCAAATGGGAACTAGAAAATTCAGATAGCAGCAAATTCCAACAGTGAATTTAAAAAAATCCAAGATATCCACTAAACAGCAACTTCATAGTTGCCTGGGAGGAAGTGAGACTAAGTGTCTCCTTCTATATATTTATGTTTTAACATTTACTTTTTATAAGCACATACTAATGTAATTAAAACAGACCTTAACAGTCATATAATTTGCAAGTAAATAAATGTAAAGTGAAGCTTCCTACTAAATTAACTTTCAAAAGGGGTCTTTGGGCTCTGTACCTGGGATGTGACTTCTTAATGTCACTATACTCATTTAGGTGAGATTTATTACACCATCCCCAACTGGGTATGTAAAGAATACACACAGTAAGTAGAAGAACAGAATGCAGCCCTGTATTTACGCTGGTTATGAGATCTGCACTGCCTTCCCACAGACAGGCCTCCGCACTCACCAGGAAAATCAAAGCACCGCACACTAATTCTTCTCAGGTAAGCTTCCGCAGTCATGTCATGGGCCTTTACTTTAGCCTGCACCCCAAGATGCAGGATCTTCATTTCATGTAAGGGTCTTCCTTTCTTTTCTGCTTTTTTCATCAAAGTAACCATAACCTAAAAGAATGAGGACGAATTACCACAAACCTCTTTACTAATGCAGAGCGACGATAGGAACTTAGTAACTGTATCTAGTGATACGAAGAATTCACACAAGGAAAAGGTATTCTGGTCCTGAAAATCACCTATTGTTATTTTTCTTACATACATTTGTTCAGACTTTGAAGCACCACCACTATTTTCTAGAGATTTTCAAAGGTGAAGGGGTGGGTGGGGCACCACAGGGATGAGAAAATGGCATGAAGACAGGCAGGTAGAGATCTAGTCCTAGAAGCCCTAACTGATCAACAGCTTCTGTCTGAAATTCTGCTGATAGCAGCAGCTATTTTTTATACAAATCCTCAGGCAAGGCTTCTTAATCTTGGGCTACTTAATGGGGTGCTATCCTGCACAAAATAGGTCATTCGCAGCACTCTTGCCTCTACCCACTAGGTGGCAGTCTCACTGTATATAGCAACAGTGCAAAGCTAAGAACCTAGCAAGCACAAATAAATCCCTTCCCTCCAGGCCAACTAGGTTCACAGTAATGTAACTTAGTGTATATAATAAACGCTAGAGAAAGAGCTTGTGTATTCTATGCCCACCCCTTTCTATCCATGCCCCCCTTTCTATCTATGTCCCAGGCCCTCTCTTTAACCCATTTCCTCAAACTATTACTTTTTTTTATTATTTATTTATTTATTTATTTATTTATTATGTATAGAATATTCTGTCTGTATGCCTGAAGGCCAGAAGAGGGCGCCAGACCTCTTTACAGATGGTTGTGAGCCACCATGTGGTTGCTGGGAATTGAACTCAGGACCTTTGGAAGAGCAGGCAATGCTCTTAACCACTGAGCCATCTCTCCAGCCCCCTCAAACTATTATTTTTGTCTTTACAAACTCCACTCAAATGTCACTTCCTCCCAGAAACCTTCCTGAACCCTCTCAGCTAGCTCAGATGCCCAGTCACTACCATCTCCACCACAGTCTCTGAAAGTAGCCTACCCTGAGCATATTTTTAATGGACATACTGTATTTAGAATCTATATATTTTCTAACATATTCTTAGCCCTGGCACAGACATGGGACAGCTGTTGAACAGATACAGAAGAAAATACAGCATTTTTAAGTGAGCACGATCTGTGCTTTATTCTCTGAGTTTCTAACATTTACTTGCAAACGATTTTCCCTCGCTTGTCTTTCTTACACGAAAACACAAAGCAAGCCACACTCCAACATCCTGTCGTGACTAAAAAGCAAGCTACAGAAAATGCTTCCGTTTTCTCTAAAAAGGAAAATACCGGATCCCTAAAATGTAACTGGTCCTTAGTAAATTCCTCAAATTTTAAGGCACACTTTCACATTAACAGTCTAAGATTCTTTTCATACTTATCAATTATCTACAAATTTAGCTTAACAGAAATGATAGAAATACCCATAACCTGTTCATTTCACTTGGTAAAAAGTGATGAAAATTACACACCTCTTTAATTTCAAAATTCAGTAGTACATTAATGATGTCTAGGGACCTGGTCTCTCCCACTCTGGCTGCTGATGCACCCTGTGCAGTGGGCACATCCTGGGGCGCAGAGACTTCTCGGCACGCCTTCGTTTCCCCTACAGAGGGTAAGCAGAAATACGTGCTTCTGTTCGTACATTCGTTCACTGACATGCACTGTAAACATGTATGAGCACTCTGAAGACCCACAAATCCATAACCGTTCTCAGCCTGAGAAAGCTCATGTTAGTAAAAGGGCATACACACTGCAAGTCAGACACAAGAATCAGGCCGTACTTATTCACAGGGAGCAGGCAAATGTTAACAGGCTGTCCATAAAATGCACAGAGAGACATCAGCGAGCTGAAGAAAATATCCACACAGATGAATGACCCACACAGAGCAGTTCCTCTCAGAAAAGACAGTCCACGTGTTTGAAGGTGAGAAACGATGGGAAGCCATACAGAGATGGCACGTGACAGGGTCTGCAAACAGAACAGACTGTAGCAGGGCTAAGGTGAAAGGAAACGGGGCCAGGTATTCCAGTCTAGTAAGGGAAAGAAAAGCTCCATGGCTGTGATGCTGTTCTGAAACACACCATGAAGCGCACTACATCTGTTTTCTAACCTATAGCACAAAAATAATAAAGCTATCATTTGTTATATGTGCACACTGACACATATGGTTCCAGACAGTGAGCGGCAAGCTCAGTGACCTGTCCTGCTGGCCATCCTTCCGGGGAACTTCATTGTCCCATCCCACAGGTGAGCACATTAATTTTTTAGACAAATTTGGCACCTTGCCTAGTGTTTTATGCAAATGCTAGAGTCCAAGTTCATCAGTCTGACTTGACAGACATCACCATCAAAACATAACTGTCACTACATTATTGCCATTGACATTATCTTAACCACTAATCCAACACCCCACAGCCCTGGGTATGTCTGTGTGTATATGTATGTGTGTGTGTGTGTATATATATATATATATATATATATATTAGAAACTCACAGGGAAAAACCATACTACTCATTAATATCTTTAAGAAGGCAATGCAGAGAGCAAAGTTTCATCTATCATCTTATTCCAGAATTGCTTCAAATAAAAGGAATTGTTAACAGGCTTGGGTAGTCACAAAAGAAGATGTCCACAGTAAGGGGCTGCAGGAATGGCTCAGCAGCTAAAGTACTTGCCATTAAAGCAAGAGGACAGGAGTTTGGATCTCCAGGAACCAAATAAGGAACCCCAAGTAGTGTGATGGCTCACCTACAACTCCAGCCTCATAAGGCACAGACAGGAATTCCCTATAGCAAACACCACTATAGAAACCAGCTGAATGAATCTCGCGGATCATAAAAAAGAAGCCAGACATCAAAGAGAAAACTTTTCACAACTCCATTTATACAAAATTCATGAAAAAGTAAAATTAATCAATCCATCCACAGGGTCATAAGTCAGAACAGCAGTGACCTCTGAGTGGAGTGTGAGGAAGTCAGGGCCTGTCCTAACAGGGAGAGAAGTGCTGGGAAATGTACAGGGAATGTGCAACATCTCGTTCAGGGCCATTACAGCTGGATGTGTGTGCTAAGGTTTGTGTACAATAAAAAAGAAAAAACACACAGTGAAATAGTTTTCACCCTGTCAATGGGCAAAAGTGTCAACAAATTTGATAAAACCATTGGAAAGTTACAGGAAAACAAAATGACAGGAGAGCTAAGTACATGCTCCTGTAACACTATCAAACTTTAGATTGAACAAAACACATCATATTCATGTATGAAAATCTCAAACAAGTTTAAAATTTAAGTTAAATTAATTTATTAAAACCTACAATGTTAGTTAAATTTAAATGGCATTAATACAATACAGATTGCATTTCCTTTCACTAATGTGGTCCTACAGAAACACATGAATAAATACATAAGGACATTTCAATGCAACATGGCTAACAGTAAAAAACTCAACGTGAAATATCTAAAAAGTTATGATACTTCAACAGAATCTAATACAACAAAGCCATTCCAAAGAAAAAAAAAGTGACAGAGGGAGCCAGGTGTGGTGGTGCACACCTTTAACCCCAGCACTGAGGAGGCAGAGGCAAGTGGACCTCTGAGTTTGAGGCCAGCTTGGTTTACAGATGGAGTTCTAGGACAGTCAGGGCTGTTACACAGGGAAATCCTGTCTTGAAAAACCACACACACACATGCACACATACACACACACAAAAGACAGAGGTCAAGACAGAGCACACACACACACACACACAAGATGAAATATACAGAACTACGACTGTTAATTTAGGAAAACACCAACAAAGCACATGGGCAAACAAACATGGCAATGATTGTTCAAAAAGATAAAAGATACATCTTACGAGCATAATCTACTCATTAATTGTGTACATATGTGCATATTATTCATAATATATGCATATATACATACAAAAGCTTTAAAACACAACTTTTAACAGCCATAATTAATAATTTAAACTTTCTGTTATTTTTAATATACTATATTTACCACCTTTGGAGGGTGATAATTTACTAACAATTTAAATTCATATATTTTACCACTAAGTCTTACTTAAATATCAGGTCGAATATGATGCCAAAGCCTAAAGTTCTAAAATTTTTTAATAGACAAATTAATGTTTTCTACAGAAATCCACCACTGGCTAATGGCCACCCTTCCTAATGGCCTTCTCCCAGCTCAAGCAGTCTGGAAAACATGTTAACTGGCAACTGTCTGCTTAGCTAAAAAGAGACAATAAGCTCCTGTCGCACTTTCATTCAACAGCATCTTGTTATCTTTCTTGGTGAAACAAATCACAGTTTGTAAATATGCATTTTTTAACTACATGCCTATTGTGTTTCCAGCTGTAGCTATAACTCAATAATATAGTATGTGCCATAGCATGTACAAGACCCTGGTTCAGTCTCTACTACAGTTTAAGTATTTTTTTAAAAAAACCTTTTAGATTTGAAAGCAACATTCAGTGGCTCCTGGATTGTAAAGAGGCACGTACGCACCTGTCACCTGCCATCAGGCTCTTACCTATCTCTTGTATTCTAGGTTTCCCTTTATCCGAGTCTTCAGAGGCCTCACCAAGATTTTCTGCCAGTATTCTAAACAGAAGATTAAGATCCTCTTGATTTAGACTAACCTGTGAAATAGTTGATGAACAAAATATTCATTTTTAAATGAAACAACTATAATACAGAAAACACTTTCTCAGCAAAAAGAGAATAATCCTGACAGTAACTGAGAATGACAAATAGACTTTACCACTTGCTTCACTTTAACTTATGCAATTTTAAATAAAATTTTGAAACATATAAATAACAAAACTTGCAGATCAATATTAACTCTATTGACTAGTTTTTCCTTAAAGCTAATTGTACGTAAAGAAATCTAATCCGTTTTTAAAATAACAAGTTCTGGGAACTCATGCATTTCACTCCTTAAAGAGTACTATAGTTACCTTTGGCATGCTTTGATTTCCTTAAAAACAAGTGTATACATAATGCATATTACGAGTGAGAATGTAACAATAAATAATTTGTGCCCAGATTTTTGTAATGGATGTGTAGCACATTTAAAAGTAAACCATACTTAAGATTAAATTCTACTGAAAAGATTAATAACCTTGCTAGACCGAGTTTCACCAAAATGTTTCTTTCAGCATTCAGTAAAATCTGCATTTCTCTTAGGTACATCTGAGAAGGCTTCCAGGATGAAACTCCAACAGGAAAGTTATTTTCATTCATGTACTTACATTCATTGAATCAAGACACCCTTTAATTTCTAGAACAGGCACCTTGTGGTACCAATTTGCAGCGAGATTCCGATTGACAAAAAACTCCAAGTTAATTGGGTGCAACAGCTGAATATCAGGATGGGAGTCGCCTGGCTGGATTGCTGTCCTAGTGAAAGGGAGAGAGAGTGCACCATCACAGGTCTTTAGAGGGCAATGAACCACAGTCAAGGGTTATAAACTAGTATGCATGCCAAGCACTATCTGCTGCTCCACATACTAGTTTATAACACTGCAGCTTGAGAGGTTTCAGAGCAGAGTTAGAAATTAACCTTACAATCCACTAGCAGAGACAGGTTAAAATATGTGATAAGCACTAAGCCATTAAGAAAAAAAATTTTTTGCCAATACAGCATTTCTCTGTGCAGTCCTAGCTGTCCTGAAACTTGTTCTATAGACCAGGCTGGCCTTGAACTCAGAGAACCGCCTGCCTCTGCCTCCCACGTGCTGGGATTAAAGGCGTGCTCCACCACTCCAGCTAAGAAAACTTTTTTTTCCCCTAAAACTGTAGAGAGAAGAACTGAGTTAAAGGTTTGGTTTGGGTTTTTATTCACAATGCTACAGATACATAAGAAATAACCAAATACATTAGTCTAGGGATAATATAGTTTATGTCACATTACAATCCTTCAGTCAACAACAGGCCACATCTACCTAAGTGTTCTGGTAAGACAATGGAGCAGAAAGGAACTATTGCTTAGCAACCACGTACCTTTCACAAAGTCAACTGCATTTACTTCCAGGTTTGTGAAGAAACTGGTGTAGATGACCTACCAGACCACCCATCATACCCATAACATATAGATAATTTTACATATCATACATTATGTACAGTACATAATGTTTCACAAGATGGTAAATGTCCCCATCAGTGGTTTACTCATTAACTATACTTTCCACAATTTTAGAAATCTACTCTTTCCACTTATAAGAATAATTCCCTCCAGGCGGTGGTGGCGCATGCCTTTAATCCCAGCACTCGGGAGGCAGAGGCAGGCAGATCTCTGTGAGTTCAAGACCAGCCTGGTCTACAAGAGCTAGTTCCAGGACAGGCTCCAAAACCACAGAGAAACCCTGTCTTGAAAAAGCAAAAAAAAAAAGAATAATTCCCCATTTAAAAAGACAGCACCTTACACTTGCGGCACACTCATCCGTGTCACACTTATTGTGTCTTGACTGCACTAGCACATGTGGAAGGACTCAAGGTTTGATTACAATCACACCGTGATGCTCTCAAAACGATACGGTCACTGACAGTGCCTTCCTCAGAGTTTATGCTGGCAGAGAACAGCCATGTGTTTGTTGATCATGAGACTGTACAAAACAGCAGTGACGGATCAGCAGCAAAGTGAAATAAGAAAATCAAGGCTCAGCTGTCACTCAGGCATTCCAGAAGCTTCCATGGGGGTTATCATCTTGACTTATCCTATAATTGTCTTTTTATACTTTTTTACAATTAAATTATCTTTGATGATATGAAAATCGTTTTTAAATCGTCTTGTGTCTTCTCATGCCACACAGCATGCCACGGAGGACACAGTATTTCTACCAATATGTGTAAGCTCACTGAAGCCATGGGCAACCATTCCCAAGGAAAGCCAGACAGTGCTCTTCAAAACCACCAACCTCATACAGAAAGGGAAAATAGCTGTTGGAAGTTAGAGCTTGCTAGTCTAGAAATCACCTCGACAGGAGAAGGCACAAATGAATTCCATGTGTGTGATTCTGGGTGGGAACAGGGAGGGGGAATTACTACAGTGGACGTCACTGCACATTACACAGCATGCCAATATTAATTTTTAAAAACTACTATGTATACCATGGGTAATATAAGAATAAATGTCCTTGGTTTTGAGAGACACAGGCAAAGACTTTAGAGACAAAGGATCAAGATGTGTATTCTGTTATACTATTCTCTCTCATTCTTTTATTTTTTGAGATAGTGTCTCACTGTGTAGCCTGTCCTGGAACTCGACACATAGACCAGGCTGGCCTTGAACTCGCAGAGGTCTACCTGATCTGCCTCACAAGTGCTTGAATTAAAGGCATGTTCCACTCACTTGGCTAAGACGTCTAGTCTCAACAGTTAGCAATCACTGTTTGAACAATAATATATAGATATAGAAAATGTAAACCAACTGGTGGCTCTACATGAAGGATGTATACATATGTACACCAGCTCATCAGAAAACACTTCTTTGTGAAAGAAGCACGGTATATAAAAATACCAGGAGAAATCTGCATCCACTCCAGAGCACAGCTACCAAACATGCATACCTAGAGAGTTTCAGTTTCGTAAGCTGCACCTCCATCTTGTCAATCACTGGAGGACTTGCAGTGTCTTCACCTGACACCAGACTGAACTGATTGTGAACTCTAATTAATCCAAGATCGACCACGACCGCGTTGGTGGAGACGGAGGACTGTGGAATGACAATGACTGGCGCTTTCAAATCAATATGGACAGAAACACGAAAACTTCTCTGGGCAAGATCTTTCACACTCGTGGCAGCTTTTTCTGCAGCCTGGGCAGTGGCAGCACTCAATGCCTCTTTGGCCACTTGGAAATTGTTCAGGAAGCTCTGTGAACAAAATGTAAAAGGAATTCAGAAATGGAGACATCTATAAATGGGCCTACCTTCTGCTAGCACACATGCAAGTTCCTCCCACAGAGCCCTAGGAGTTCAGCCCTGCTTTTCTGGTGAAAGGAAGGGATTGGAGAAATCCATCCTCAGTCAGGAGCTGTCCAGTTCTGACTAGTGATCTGTCACTGAGTAGGGGTGGACAGTGAACTCATCTTGGCACTTGGGCACTCAAGACAATTGGCTTCTGTGTGTTCCAGAAAACTAACTTCAATTACAGACAAAACTCATTCAATGACTTAAATTTCAAGTGTTAAAGAGGGTTTTCGGCCATTACATGTATACATAAACACCAGGCAGAATCAAAATATGCCAAAACCCAAAGTTTACAACATATATAATCATAACACCTACAGCTTCCAACATGAAATGTGAGCATGAAACGGTGACTTTACCAGCAGTGAGAGAAGGAATTTATGAAGGTATACAATCTGAATACAGCCGATGTGCAAAGCCACCACACCATCCACTGTGGACATGTCAGTGTAGGAATCCCCTTCAGTAGCATCGGGATACAAATCCAGGTTAAAACGAAAAACTTCATTTCCAACTATGGACACAGCCTGAAAAACCAGAAAGTGAATGAACTCTGGCCAGAAAAGCAATTACAAAATAAAGTCCCAGACAGAAAAGACTGTAATTACAATCTTTATAGAAATACATTTAATTTTTAAGGTAAGATAGTTTAAAATAAAATCTCTATGCAATAACAGTAACTATCTGCTCAGTGTTACATACTTTCTTATGAACAGTTTTGGGGTCGACATCTGTGACAATAATGTTTTCCAGCCTGGCAAAAAGTGACTGCTTCTTCGACTGAAGAGAAAGAGAAGAATCAAGGCCTGGGGGAAAAATTAATAATTATAATTTCTATAGATACAACAATTTATTTTCATTATATTATATGATTTATGATATACAAAATGTATGAACTTGCAATTAGTAAATTTCATGTAAAATATTCTTAGTGTTTTAAACACCAAATTTATATATTGGTTAAAATATAATTATATGAGCTCTATCTCGTACTAAGAAAAAGTATTTGGTAGTAGTTTGAAGAATCATTCTTCTCTGAGGATGTGGCCACTGGGAAGTTACCCACGCTCCCATATGTGGTCCCTCTTCATCTATGCATATATAGGCAGCATTAATGGGATTTAGTAGGTTATTAAGTAAAATAAAGGGTATGAAGTTGGGAGGGGGACACTGTGGGAGGAACTGAGAGGAGCTACAGTGGGGAAATGGCAATAGTTATGATCATCTTTCATTGTCTACAGTATGAAATTCTCAAAAAATAAAAGAAACAGAAAAACACACTAAATATGTCATTTTTCCACTACACTGAAAAGACTTCTAAATTCTTTGGTGTACAATGAAGACTGTTAAAAACCAAAATCAATAAAATAAAATAAATTTACATAAATGCTGAATCCCCCAGAGAGCAAAAAATCTAGTGCAAAGAAATCAATTCAGCATAAGTAAACATAAAGTAAATTTGATGCCTTACAGATACTAAGCCATTTACATGGAGACTGTGCTGGCTAGTTTTATATCAACTTGGCACAAGCTAGAGTCACTTGGATAAAGGACTCTTAACTGAGAAAAATGTGTCAATACGACTGATCTATAGGCAAGTCTACAATGCATTGCCTCAATTAATGATAGATGTGGTGAGCCCTGCCCATGGTGTACGGTGCCACCCCTGGGCTAGCGGTCCTGAGTTTTAAAAAAAGCAGGTTGATCAAGCCATTAAGGACAAGCAAGTAAGCAGCATTCTTCAATGGCTTCTGCTTCAGTCCCTGCCTCCCAGCCCCTGCCCTGTCTTCCTTCCATGATAGACTATGTGGAACTAAAAGCTGAAATCAACCCTCTGCTCCCCAGGTTGTGGTCCTAGCACTTATCACAAGCCTGACAGAGGCTACAACAGTTTTGTGAACAAACTTTAGATAAGTAGGTGTATTACCAATTTGGAAAGGACAGAAGAAAAAACTACAGTAGCCAGAACTTGGCCTTCATTAATCCTAGTGAGAAAACAGCCAGTTCAGGCACACCCTAACTCAAGCAGTTCAGATTCCTTTATCTGTATATTCTCTAACACTGCAATAAAGAGAAGGGGAGCAGAGGGAAGAGGAGAAAATGCTTATTGTTAAACAAATGTTAAGTACTATGACACTTTACCTTGTATCTTGATTTCAGCAATATTGCTCTTCTCGTCGCAGATAGTGACACAGAAAGCATTCAATTTGGCAAACAGCCTAAAGTTAATAATGTCACTATCTCTAGAGGACACCATGGCTAAAAATAAAACAACAGGTTTCAGTAAGCTAAATTCTACAGAAGTTACTTCATATATTTTACATAATATATATGAATATAAAACATTTATAAATTTAAAGTACATAGCATATAAAACACACACATATAAAAATAAAAAGTCTAAAGTAAATAGGACATAATATTCAAAACCAAAAAGTAATGTGCCTAAAATCACACAGTTTAAGTAATACAGCCAGAATATGACCTAAGTTCTTTTGGATCCAAATTCTAGATTCTCAGCCAATAAGATGTAATCATTGGAGTGCTGAATAAATGATTCAGAGAACCTGAGATCCCAGCAAGCACCTGGTGGCTCACAACCATCCTTCACTCCAGTTCCAGAAGATCCAATGGCCTCTTCTGGACTCTACCAGCACTGCACAGATGTGGTACACAAACATACATGCAGACACAACACCCAACACATTGAAAAAATATTTTTTTAAAGATGCAATCAGTGAGTCCCTGTCTTCATGTCTCTGGGTCTCTTTCCTCAAAGACTAATTATCTGGGGGCCCTTCCAGAGCTACTAGGATGGGAAGAAAGGCTCAGGACACAGACAAGTTTCCTAGTAACCATCCAGCTGCAAAAACAAAGTTCCGTAAAAACAATAGGATTGCTGCTGTGGAACAATCTTTGTACACTGTAAACAGGTGTTGCTTTTATTATTAATAAAAAGCTGATTGGCCAATAGCTAGGCAGGATTTTCAGGGCTGAGGGAATGCTGGGAAGAAGAGTGGAATCTGAAGAGTCTTAGCCAGAAATGGAAGAAGCAACATGGCAAGTTCATAGATGAGGTAATCAAGCCTCAGGGCAGCACATGGCTGAATAGAAATGGGTCAATCTAAGTTGTAAGAGCTGGCTGGATACAAGACTAAGCTATTGGCCAAGCATTTATAATTAATAATAAGCCTCTGAATGGTTGTTTGGGAGCTGCTGCTGAGACACAGAGAAACTCTGCCTATATATTGCTTGTATTTGCGCTCTCTCTCTCTCTCTCTCTCTCTCTCTCTCTCTCTCTCTCTCTCTCTCGTGTGTGTGTGTGTGTTTTATTTTTTTGAGAACAAGGGCTTTCTATGCAGCCCACTCAAACTGGTTGGAAACCACAGTCTTCCTGCCTCAGCCCCCCAAGTGCTAAACTGCAAGTATGTGTCCCTGCCTATCCACTGCACCTACTTTATGCCCCAGGTACCCACACATGATTCAACTGAGGAAAAGCACAGAAGCAGAGGTAACAGGATTCCAATGGCTGATCTTAACATTCCTCACTTAGCACTAAAATTTTAAGAATGATGCAAACAGGAAACATGAAATCTTTTTCACAGTATGGTTTGAACCTAAAGCGACATGCTGACTGTGGGGATTTGTTTGTTTGTTGCATTTGTTTTGAAAGAGAATGGAAATGATGGCTCTGACTTCCACCAATGGATTAATCCATTAATGAGCTCATACTCCAATGGCAGTGCACTGGTGTGCCTTTGCGGAGCATAGCGTATCTTCAGACCGTCTGTCTGTCTGTCTGTCTGTCTGCCTCCTATCCACCACAATCTCTACCATATGCTTCACCATCATGTTCTGCCTGGCAACACACAGGCTCAGAAGCAACAGTGCCAAGTGTCTGCGGATTGACATCTCCAAACAATAAGCAAAACAAGTACCTTTGCTCTTTCAATTACCTTTTCTCCGGGTGTCTGTCATAGAGGACACTGATAGCTCACATACCTTTCTGCAGGGGAGAGTTCTTTTGTTTCTCAGTCGCAGCCTGCGCCTCCTTGACAACACCAGTGTTCTCACCATCTGATGGGATGATGGTTGTCAAGTAGTTAAGAGCAGACAGAAGAGCTTGTGTTTGTAGCAACAGATTCAAAGATGAAAAAGTCACCTGAAAGGGTTTTGCAAAGAAAATTAGCTCTTTCCTAACTGCCACCTGTGGTCTCAGCAAAGACTGTTTCCACCATAGGAAGGAAGAGAGAGACAAGAGTCCATGACTCCCTGACGCAGGGATGTAGACAAGACAAATGACACCTACGCACTCAAGGACACAGGAGAGCATCAGTGACTCACTGTGAACATGAACATGGTCTCAAGTAGGAAGGGATCTTCTACAACATAGTAACGGTCTTAGCACTTAAAACCAGCACAGCACGTCTGACTAACGGGGGAAGCATTACACTTAAGAAATGCCTCCTGAGAGCTAATATAGCAACACAAATTGTTTCTACAGCTCTGTGGTTTTATGAAAGTAAACTGAAAAAAAAATGCTTATAAAAACTAAGTAATAAAAAAGGTCCACAATATTATAGCAGATGGTGTTATCTCTCCCAAATGTGAGCTACAGCACATCTCTCTCATTTCTCTATCATTTATTTATTTCATGTGGTGATGAAGGGGCATGCGGACCACTATGTGCTTGTAGAGACCAGAGGGTAACTTGTGGGAATGGGTTGCTTCTCTCCTTCCACCATGTGACCCTGGAGATTGAACTCAAGTGGTCAGGCTTGGCAGGAGGTGACTTTACCCACTGGGACATCCCACTTATGGGTGGGTGGGGCGGCATACACATACACACACACACACATATATATACATATGCACATACATACACACGCATACATACATACATATACACACACATACATAATTTTACACACACACACACACACACACACACACACACACACACACACACATATATATATTGGTTTTTTTGAGACGGGGTTTCTCTATGAAACAGTCCTGGCTGTCCTGGAACTAGCTCTTGTAGACCAGGCTGGCCTCAAATTCACAGAGACCCGCCTGCCTCTATCTCCCGAGTTCTGGGATTAAAGGCATGTGCCACCACCACCTGGCTTCCTTTACTCTTTAATATAACTCATAACACTTTCTAACTCCTCCTCCTCTATACTTTTTACTCACATCATAACGGCTGCAGAAGCACTTAGCATCTATACTTACACTTTACATAGTCTCTCACTCCTGTATTGGAGATGGTATCAACTTGGTTTGCTTAGGATACTGTTAGTTCTTTGTGGCCAAATGCTCTGTCATGGCATTTCCTTATTTGGGAATAACACAGAGGCTCTTTAAAGCATAGAATTTGATACAGTGAGTATTATTTTCTAAGCTGGATCACAGGTAGAGGCCATGGTAACACCTGTGGGGCTTTATAGCTTATTATTTCTGTTGGTTTTTGATTACATCTCAGATCAAATAATGCTCTCCAACGGACCTTAGAGATTTCCAGAGTAGGTTTCCAGAGATTGTCAGATAGGATATACCGTCTTAATAAAACTTCTTACCTTAATGGTTTGTTCAGTTTTTTCAAAAGTAGTTTGAAAACTAGGTCCATTCTTATCAACCTAAAAAATAAAAATTCAAAGAAAATATTTTTATAAGCAGTGTGTGTGTGTTTACGTGAAGAGAGTTGGAAGAGGAGGGAGGGGTCAGTCAGAATTACATTTTAACTATTGTCGCTTTCTCTTCTAACTTACAACTACTTTGAGAACAGCGAGACACAAATTTTCCTACAAACCAAGTGCCCAACAGCACCAACATTCACGCAGTTATAGCAAAGAGTCAGGGAACCGACAAGAATGAAGGCAAGCAGTACCAGTTCCTTCAGCCCCTTTCACAGGGTACATTTTCCAGTCCAGCCCCAGCGCTAGCAGCTCTCTTCTGAACTCAATCTAAGTCTCTCTTCCTTTTGTAATGCAGTATACTCAACTAACTGTCACCTATTTTAACAAAGAGTGCAGTGGTGTGAACATGCCCAGAGACAGGCAAGTACCCACGTGGCCCTGGGTTCCATCTCTGGTGTTAGCTGCCTGGCAGCTTTGTAATATGCTGGTCTCAGTGAAAGCAGAAGTCCAGGGGCAAGTGACTGTATGTGAGCTAGCCGGAATCCACACCCAGAACCATTAGAGAAACACAGTCATCCTCTTCCCAGGGGTACAGTGTGGGGTTCAGACAACTCTGTCATCTTCCCCTGGTCCTTACCTTAACGTACTCCACTTTTAAAAGATCTAGTCCAGGTTTGTCTGAAGAGCTAATCAAGTGAAGGGGCTTCTTTCTGGATCCTAGATTAAATAAAAAGAGAGAAAGGTTGGCAGGTAGGTCGCTTTTATAAACTGATCTATGTGTCTTTGTCTGTTGGTGCTTTAAAAGCATGTGTACCTTTTCATGGCTATGAAAGAACCAGCCTGTTACTGGTGGGGAAATACGCCAGCTTAAATCCCTACCTTAAACATCTAGCTTACTTAAAAACATTCACCTTTAGCTTACTTTCATACTGTGCTCAAAAAGAGACAAAACTTCTCAAGACATTCTTAAGGCTGCCTGTGTGTTTCCAGGGGAGCGGAATGGACTAAAAATATAAGAACATAGAAATGTGAATTCTAATTCACCTCTGGCCTTAACCCAAAGCTATTTAACTTTTTCAACTGCAAAAAAAAGGAAAATTGACTGGGACAATCTCTAATACACTGTTGAACTCTAAAATTGTATAAAAATGTTTTATAGACCCCAATAATTTAAACAATTCCTCTGCTTAGACCTAGGAAGGAAAAGTATACAGAAAGCCATTTTTTTTCTAACAGAGGATAACTGTTAAATTTTCATGTTTAGCAGCATGTGGTAGTTTACAGCTGTAATCCCACCCTTGGGAGATAGAGAAAGTAGGATCGTTTTAGTACAAGGCCAGTCTGGGCTACACTGTGGGTCAAAGGCCAGCATGGGCTACTTAATTTCAAAACCTAAAAAAAACACCTCTTCTGAGCTTAGAACTATGCTGTGTGTATGCACACACAGAAGAACTGGCTCCCAGATCTGTGTAGGGAGATTTGGCTCGTCAACATTGAGTCATATCCAGGCTTTGCTCTTCTGCCTGTAAATCCTGCTTCTGCTACAACTAGCAAGTTCCTCTGGTCTCTAGTCTTTCCTTTTATAAACTGTTTTTTAATATTCATTTATTTTACTTTTGTATATGACTGTTTTACTTGCATTATTTATGTACACCATATTGTGCCTGGTGCCCTAGGAATTCAGAAGAAGGGTCAGATCTCCTGGACCAGGAGTTACAAACAGTTGTGAGCCACAAGTGGATGCTAGAAATCAAACCCAAGTCCTCTGCAAGAGCAGTAAGTACAGGCAACTGCTGAGTCACCTCTCTAGCTCCCTCTCCAGTCTTAACTGGCATAAAGAAGAAACAGCCTAGAAAATTTATTGTTTGCATTAATTCCTCAGATCTGCAATATAAATTCTATAATAATGCATTAGCTAAGAAAATTAGTAACATAGGAAACATTATTTTTCTCCTAAACTGGAATTTATTCTAGTTTCAACTATTTTCTAAAAGTCATAAAATGTCTTAATATTTGACTAAGTATTAGGCAAACAGTTGGAGAATTTTAATTGCTGCAGACTAATTAATTTACTAACTCATGCCTCACATACCCGAGCTCACAAGATATACACTGAAATGATAAGCTACAGGAGTTCACAAATGGCTCTGCATATTTTCCCCCTTATTTCTATCACAGTGCTTCTGTGCTGTGTAAACACCCTAACACAGTGGTTCTCAACCAGTGGGTAGGAACCCTTTCACAGCGTTCATCTAAAACCATCAGAAAACAAGGTATTTATATTACAATTCATAACAAATTAGCAAAATTACAGTTATAAAATAGTAACATAATGTTACAGTTGGGGGTCACCACAACGTGAGGAACTGTCTTAAAGGGTTGCAGCATTAGGAAAGATGAGAACCACTGCTCTAAGCTTCAGTATTCTCAGCCCAGGTCTGAACAATAAAATCCATCTCAAACAAGATACAGGGAATGAGTAAGTTATTTGGGGTTCTTCAGCCTTTCTTTGTCTGTGAAATGGGGATGATATTCTCTAACATCCGTGGACTCTCCTGGACTCTGAGGAGATAGACTATTGTGTTTGATGCTGCCAGATCCCAGAGCCAGGCTTCCAGTGTTCCAGCCAGGGTTCTACCACTCACAGTTGTTTGAGCTTGAGTGAAGGACCATCCGCATGTTACATGTGAACTGAAGACAGTAACATGGATGTCTCATAGCCATGGTCTAGAATGGAGTTAGCAGTCATAAAGTATTATAGCAGTGTGGTTATTATACCAATTACAATGAAATGAAATATTTCATTATAAACGAAACTATTCCAGACACACAAGGGTGCTATTTTTACTCCTGAGTGCTGTTTCTATTTTCATGGCCATTACCTTTAATTTCATGGTAATCCAAGCTGATTTTCCTCAAATAGGACACTGCAGTCAGGTCAAATGTCCTCATTGTGGCTTCTGTCCCTAACTGGGTGACATTAAATACTAACATTGTCTCTTCTTCTTTCTGTTGTTTAGTGAGTTCCAAAATCACCTAAAAGAATCCATGGGGCAGTGGCAAGAAAGTTGCTGGTAAGCCAGTTATCCTTAAAGTGACAGAAACAGTCTTTCCCCCCACACAACGCAAGTGCGAAGACTCTGGCCACACCCCCACAGCAGACACAATGTCGGGGATGACCCTTGAACTCTAGCATCAGGACTGCAAACACACAAAAACAAGGCTATGGCTCTTAACGTCTGTTTTTTTAAACTTAGATAAAAAAATCAATAGATTCTTCTGATAGCAGCAGTCCCAGTAAAGCAAAAGGTGAGAGTGTTTGTTCCCGTGGTATTTAAATTAATTTTGGAAATGACAATCAAAATATTCAGCCCATGAAAAAAATCAAAACAGGTGTGGCAATTTTTAAACAACAGATGAGAAATGATGGTGGCTGGGGTGGCCCAGCAACAGAAGGGAAGAGCTCCTGGAAGCATCTGAAGACAAAAGTCAAAAGCCAAGGAAACAGACTAAGAAGATACCAATAACAATCAGATGTATGAAATCTGGCATGATGACTTAGAAAAGGCTGTCATATCAAAGTCAACCATGAAGATCTCTGTATTATTTTGCACTTTATTATTAAAGTGATAAAAATTATTATAAAATTTTTAGGACATAGAAAAGCAAAGGTGAAAATGAAAAGCTGCAATTCTGTCAACCTGGAGATGAACACTGTCATTTATAAAAGAAAATATATACATGTAACTAAATGAAATTTTATACCTATGTACCAAAATCTCGTTTACCCCCAAAATATGCTGCAAACATCTCATCAAGTTTTCTTTTTCTATGTGGCTACTCTAAAAACAGGTCTCAGGGCTGAAGCTAGGGCTTCACAAGACCTACGCAGTGTGCCCCACACATCCCAACTCTATATCCAGTCAATCCCACCCCCACACCTTTTTGGTTTTCTTTTTTTTTTTCCTTTGGTTTTGCTTGCTATTGTGAAACAGGGTCTTTCTAAACTGACCAGGAAGGCCTATATCTCCAGCAGAGCCTGAAGTTGTAATCCTCCTGCTTCAGTCTTCTGGAAACTGGAAGTACAGGCCTATGCCATCATGCTTGGCTTTCTACATGACTTTTAAAGGCAAAAAAAAAAAAGTTTGCTAACCTTTTCGAAATTATACATGCATGACAATGACCAGTACTGGTTAGCTCAAGAGGAAGTCACATTGTATGTGGTAGCAAACGCCTATAATCTCAGCACTTGAGAGGGAGTGCTAGAGGCAGGATGAATGTCACACACTCAAAGAAAGCCTGGGCTACGTAGTGAGACAGTCAGTTCAAAGGAAGCCTGGAATACACAGCAAAACACTAACTTAAAAAAAATTTAAGAGAGCTTAATTTTTAAGGGGTGGGGGTGATATATGCATACATACAAGAAAAAAAAACATGAAATTTTACACAGAAACGCAAATCCTAATTAAGAGACCTGAGCTTTTCCATGAAGAGAAAAATCACATACCTCTTTAATCTCAAACTTGAGCAGAAGGTTCACCAGCTCCTCATTTGGGACCTCAGAGGCTTTTTTCAGTTCTGAGGCCTTCACAGTTCTAGCAGTCTGCAAGTCTCCTTCCTCAGCATCAAAATACTCGTCATCAGACTCTAAAGCAAAGAGACACACATCAGCCCAGATAATATCCACTGAGAACCCACATAGACACTAAGCCTAACAAAGGCCATTCATGCGTGAATCTTCATTCAGACAAAATATTTGTAATTTTCCAAGTCCCAAAGTGAATCGAACCAGTATGTAATAAGACTTAGAGCAAACAGCACTCTACCATCTTTTCAGAAGTGACTGTCACCTCAGGTCATTCACTTGCCATTCAGCAAATATTTATTGGTCATCATCTACCACGTAATAGGATGTGACTGCCACTGTGGGCACCGGAGTGGCCAGGCCTTGGCCTTGTCTCTACTACAAAGTTTACATTCTACATTCTAATTTGAAATTGTAAGGCATCACTTAGCCCTGGTTAAATGAAAGTACCACAGAGAAATACAATTTATTTAAATATCTGGACAACACTGCTAACTCCATCACCCTCCCTTAAAAAGAAAACTCTTCATTTATCCAGTGAGACCGCAGCACAGGTAGGATGGTGCTTTCGGGACCCCTTACTCTCCACAGACTCCCACACTACATAACCACGTGCAGGTTTAGCTTCACAGAGAAACAGTATTTTCTGGTTTTCACCTGATTCCAATCCATCCAGCAACAGTGAAGTGCCAAGAAGACCTTTCGTCCCACCTGAAAGAACAGGAATCGAGGCTACCTAACAAAGAACACAAAATGTGTTTTAATGCATGATGGAAAGAAGAACTAAATACTACAGATGAGATCTCTCTATATACCGAAAAGCAACAGAGGACAGAGGAAGATGGGAAGATATGTACATATTCGTCACAGTCAAATCTTCAAGAAAGTAATAGAATCAAATAATGGTCAGCGGGAATTTACAAAGTATTAAAATCACTAGACACATTTTAAAGATAAAATTATGTACAAATCAAGTAAATAAGTCTATGTATCCTCGTGTATCATTTAGTTGCTGTGGGTAACAATATAAAAGTACATATTTATCATAGGGCCCTTGATAATGGCATCATTATCTGCTAACTTCCTCAAACTTCTTTTCTATGTAAGTGGAAATCCACCATTTATTTCAAGATACAAAGATTTTCCAATTAAACTGACCTAGAACATTTAAGACTCACCAAAAAGGGGTAATTTTGAATAGGTATTTTATTTGCAAATATATTTTAAAGCTTTATATTTCTAGTTCTATATAAAGTATATTTTACAAATGTGATCGACATTTTCATTTCATTTCTGCTGTTTTGTAGTTTTGTTTGTTTGTTTAGAGACAGAGTCTCACTATGTAGCCCTACCTGGCCTGCAACTTGCTTTGTAGACCAGACTGGCCTTGAAATCAGAGATCTGCCTGTCTATGTAGGCCCCATTTCTGCATCTTTGATCCTTTTGGTTAGAAAGCCTGCCTTTAAACAGTCAGAACTACTCTGAAAATGTGGTTTCCTAAATACTTGGCATCGACTTGGCATTTCTACTACAGTGACACACTCACCTGTCTCTCTGGGGACTGTGTGGATGATTTCTGTGGCAAGGGTATACTATTAATCAAACACAGCGTGTCTTTTATCTTCTGGTCAGAAATCCTCACGTGCATCAACGGCAATCCTCCTGACACTTTAAATCTAAAGATACAATTTGACTGTGAGGTCTCAGGGAGGAGAAGCGAATGGACAGGAAATGACGTGGTGAGGTCACTGGCTGGCCAGCTGTGTTTCAATCCATCCCACTTAGACGCACTCTTAGGGAGGGGAGTTCACTGAGAGCCAATTTTCAGACCATCTACATCTATCTTACTTAAGCAGTAAACCTCTTTCAATGAACTTTTTTTAAAAAACAGGGTGTCGCTTTGTAGGCCCAGCTAGCCAGGAACTTGCTGTGCAGATCATGCCAGCCTCAACTCACAGCCTCTTTGGCTCCTGGGTGCCATGAGGGGAGTGTACTAACACAGAGTCTTTTAAAGTTAAGTAATGCATTATGAAAGTCCTTTTGAGCACAATTCTCTACTTTAAAAAAAAAACAAAACCACATTATGTATTTTTATTTCCTAGCATCAAAGATTTCTCTCTATTAACTAATACCAGAGTGTCTGCCCCACTGCTCTCTATTGCATTGTCTTGTCCTGCCCTGCTTATCCACTGCACTTGGCAGCACCGGATATGTGACATGTGATGTGTGCACTTATTTCCTGTCCCTCCATATTGACATGCACGCTCTCTAAGGTCATGTGTTATGCTGCTGAGTGTCTATCCGCTTTCATCATCCATCTGCCTTTCGACAGCTGCTCTGTCCTCCTTCCTTACACGATGGAGCTGCCTCCTGTCTGTCTCCTAGCTGTCTTGACCACAAGCTTCCACAAGCTCCTTCAGCTTATCCTCCAGCTGCCTGGCTAAGCTGTGAACAGCTCAAGTCAGCAGAAGCCTAAATGTCAAATGGGTTACCAGCTGGCATTCAATGAGTTTTTAAGTAAAAATCTCAGCATTAATTGTCACTATTAGGAAAAAGAAAGGTCTCTAATTAATGACCTTCTTCTAGGAAACAGAATGAAATACAGGCGAGTGTGTGAAAAAAAACTAATAAACCTAGAGAAGTCATGAAGATTAAACGATGGAAACAAAATAGAGAAATAATTGAACCCAAAAGCTGCTTCTTTCAGAAAATTAACTGATGAATGACTAGTCACACTGATCAGGGAAAAAGACATACAAAAGTACTAACTGCTTGCCCAAGAACAAGACAGCAAACATCTACAGATTGCTCTTAATGCATTAGAAGGTAACAAAGAATATGAGCCCTTTTTTACAACTCAACAGCCAAGGTGATCAAATTCAAAACATGCAATGCTGACCTAAAACACTTCAACCAGAGAAAAGATCATTTAAAACAACTTCCACAATGTGTAAATCCTCTCTAAAAGAACACTGTAGGCCTGGAACACGCTAAGCCTGCGAAGGAGCTCCTGGCACATTTTAGCAACCACATGATGAATCATAGTAATACTGGAAGAAGCCAACCAAAAAGTTAAAACTACAGTTTCATTCATGGGAAACTCTAGAAAAGTCTACCAAATATTCATATGAAAGAAAAGACCAACATTTTCCAAGGAAAGAAGTAGGAAGAGGAAAAGGGAATGCAGGGCTCAGGAAAGCTTCTGTAGATGGCGAATATGTCACCTCAGCTGCAATGATGACCTCATGGAGACCTATGTATGTCACAACCACAAAAACTGGCTTTAGAAAGATGCTGTTCCATGAGAATATATTAAACTCAAAATATAGTTTCTATTTTTTTATCCACTTAGACTTTTCTTAGGATTTTATGTGGTGTTATGACAAAACAAAAAAAAAAAACAAACAAAAAATAAACTAACTTCCTTTGAGATTTTTATTTCAATAATATAGAATCTTGACTTTCACACATTCAGAATCTCAGATAACTAATTTTTATAGAATGTAAAAATCTGAATACAAATTCTGAAGTAAGAGAGACAGCATATGTCTTAGTCAGGATTACTATAGCTGTCATCAAATACCATGACCCAAAGCAACTTGGGGGTGAAGGGGTTTATTTGGCTTACACTTGCATATCACTGTTAATCATCAAAGGCAGTCAGGACAGGAACTCAAATAGGACAGGAACCAGGAGGCAGGGACTGATAAACAGGTTATGAAGAGTGCCACTTACTGGCTAACTCCCCACCCAGGACCATCAGCCCAGGGGTGCCTTTATCAATGGGCTGGGTTCCCACCACCAATCACTAATTAAGAAAATGCCCTACAAGCTTCCCTACAGGCAAATCTTAGGCAGGCATTTTCTCAATGAAGGTTCCCTCCTCTGAGATGACTCCGGCTTGTGTCAAGTTGACATAAAACCAGCCAGCACAACATACTATACAAATAACCATTTTCTTTAAAATGTGTTTGTGCTAGAAGATAGAATAATCACTGGTATTTCCTCTCAAACGTATATCCAAGTCTGTTTCCTTAAACTTCAGTAGCTGAGACAGATGTAGCACGCCAGATGATTTCTAATACAAGACACACATACATACCTGGCCATTCTAACATCCTTCTCCACCATTGCCTTGGCCAACTCAACATGAATATCCATGGGTTGCAATATGTGCATAGTTGATGGATGCTGGAATCTACACTTCTTCCAGTTTTCCTCTTTAAAAATAAAAATTCACATAGTAAATACCTTTTAAAAACTGTCAGATATTCTGTGCAAAACCACTTTACATTGCTAGAAAATACTTAACAAATTTAATGAACAACTTTTACTTCCTTCAGCATATAAACTAAATAATCTGTATTTTAATACAGATTTGTAGAAGACAACATTATCAAAAAAAAAAAAAAGACTGCTTGTGTAATAACTACTCTTTTCCAAAAAGAAGATTCTAAAGACAAATTTCCCACGTAGCTAACATAGTCACATGCAGACCTTTATCCAAGACAGGGACTAAAGAGCTCATTGTTCAAATAGTTATCTGTAAGGACATGCAAAAGGAAAAGCAGTGTTTATTGTCTGTGTTAATACTCTCCTTTAATAACCTCTGAGGCTCTTGACAGGCACCAAGCAGACATGTTACCTTAATGTTAATAGATCTCACTACGCAGAGTAGAGCATAGCCTCTGTCTGCAGAGAGTTTATCCTCAGGTGACTTTCCACAAAATGTGACATGCTCATAGATATTTAATCAACACTTACATCTTCTACTAAAGGAATATGATGGACCAAAAATCTGTACTTAGGCAACAAAAAAAAAAACACCAAATCTGTGAGAAAATAAACTATTTTATAAGTTTTAAGAGTGTATCTAAAGGATGAGTAACTATAGTGAAAACATAGTAGAAAGATACCTCATATTTCAGATCTGAGAACACACACATATATATAATGAGGTCCTAGGGATGGGACCTAAGGCTAAGCACAAAGTCTGCCTGTGTTACATACACATCCTACATGTAGGCCATGTGGCATCTGCAGGACATGAGTGCTTTAAGTGCAGCCCACAATGAGATTACATTTGGAATTTTTCACTTCTGGCATCATATCAGCATGTTTCAGATTTTGGAATAGCATACATCAGAGGATTTTTAGATCAACGAAGTTTACTATAGGATTTTTTAGATGTAGTATTCTTCAAATATATGTTTCTCAGATACCTATAAAGTAGTTATAACAATGCAAAAATAAATACTAAACTAAATCAGTAAATATTTTCTAATATAGGCAGCATAGGGAAGATGGAAACACCTCAAAGCATTAGGACAGAAGAGCTTGAACCAACTGCATCTTCTGCTGTGTTCTGACAGCTCACAGTCATGCTACAGACAGAGGCCATGCACACGTTTAGGTTCAAATGGTTCTGGGTACCCTAGGATTAATAGTCCAGTGTCGACTTCGGTTATGACTATGGCATTCTGCACTGCGCTACTCCTACTGGGTTTTCTGAGGTGATCAACAGGACAAGTGTACAGGACAGTGGCTGGGACTGATGCCCATGAGCAGACAGACCCATGCACACACACTGCCAAGCCTAATAATGCATACACGTACACCCCCAAAACTACTGGAGTTAATTAGACCACCCTAAGAGCTGAGAGGTGGCTGACCTGCTTTTGCAAATAGCAACTGCACACTCTTTATTTCCACATCAAACTTGTCATATGCCTTATCTATTATTTCTTCCAGGGATGAATTAGTTGTCTTCTGTGTACCTTGGTCTTTACTGTTGAGCTAAAAAGAAGTAAAGAAAAAAAAAACTGAATATTTTTATATAACATAAAGTATACATACATATATATCAACACGCTTTGGTCAAATTTCAAAACTTCTAACAGAAGATATGAGATTGCCTTAATGAGCTCATATTCTGCCTAGTTCCCTGGTGATTTGGAAGCAGTTGGTTAGGAATACATTACCTCGCCACACGTCTGCTGTGCATGAGCTAGAGATGCTGAGCCAATTACACAGCTGTGTGCTTCAAATGTCCTGTCCAGAGGAAAACTCCATCCTCTGCTTGACTCCTAACAAGTACTGCCAGCTACAGCTCGGCTCTGCTACTGCCCACCATGAAGTCAGGACTCAGCGCCAACTTACTTCCTTTACCCCTTCCCAGATGGAATCAAGGCTCAAATCAGCTGAACTGTGACCTTTTGCCAAATGTTTAGGCTCAACAAGATGCAAAATCCAAAACCCCACTCTAGTTCCTTAGAGCAATCAAATAATTTATGATATATATACATAATATAGCATATTATATATAAATATATGAAATAAATGATATATATTAAATGTATATGTATATATAATTTCCTTCCAAAATATATGGCCAAAAAAATTACATTGTAAAATTAAACTCTATAAACCATGAAAACAAAGATGGTTTCTCTCCGATCTGAAAAACAGAAAAATCATCCATCCAGGCCTCAACGCCAAATTTTTGTCATTGTAGGAATTTCTAATGATTTTTTTTTTGGTCTGGGTAGCCACATAACAATATGTGTGAGAGGAGTCTAGACTTAATTTAAATGAACTTAAGGAAAACAGCAAGTTATCACAGTTACCAAACTTATCAAAGACAGAAAGAAAAAAGTACACATATACCTACCTGAAAAGTACCAAAATCTAAAATGAGAAGGTTTGACTTTTCATGGTGAAAACCTGTCTGTGGAATTATTAGATAAGAAGGCTTTAGATTTATCCTTAAATCGAGGACTTTCCGAGTCTCAATCATATGTGTGAGTCCTAAAAGAGAGCCAGGAAAAACTGATATGGTCAATCTGACTGTGACATTACTGTCAGTTCTGTCAAAAATTCAGTTCTCAATTAATTGCATAAAGCAAAAACTGCATTAAGTTGATAGAAAACAAACATCCCATAGCATACATAATAGAGCATATCTTACATAACTAGCATTTTTGTCTAGGCATTAGAATGATTTGTTCCCGTGGTTATTGAACCTTATGAAATAGTCTGCTGGGTTCTTTAACACTAGGCATGCATAGTGCGGTGAGTGGCTTGAAGAGTGGAGGTGGAGGGTCGGTCCACAGAGATCGTTCCTAGGCACAGGATCTCGGATGGAAGGGAGACAGAAACATCTGCACCCGCCATTACATCGTTCTCGGGCAGCACAGCAAGTTATACAACTCTGAGATAGCCATAGAACACAGCCCAATTTTAAAAGAGAAATAAATCCTAAACCAAACACAATGTTTCCATTGCAATGGCCACGTTTCAAGCTTAGTTGGTGCAGACAGAAAACACTGAAAGTTTCACCTGTGGCTGTTCTCTCCTTAATTTCTTCCAGCTTCATCAATGTAGCTGATGTAATTTGCTCAAGATCCAGCCCCTTATCTGACCGAAAGAATTCAACTATAGCGTTGATAGTTTTCTGTAAAGAGAATTTTAAAACACAACAGGTTATATATTAAATATCTGTTAAAATCTAAAGGACTTACTCAATTATAAATAGCTGCGGCTTTGAACTAAGGAATCCAGAAATATTTTCTGCATTCCCTTTAGGAGTGAGAAGCATGGATGAGCAAGGAATAGCCCCGTGGGATTACTGAGAGGGAAGCCTGCCCATATGGCAGAGGTCTACGCGGCATGTGGGCTAAACTAGAGGTCTGACTGACAAGATCTCTAGTTTTGGCTTCTAGTTAGAAATCCCATCCCTCAACACTGTGCTTAGATTCTGCCACTCTTTGACATTTAGAGAAGAAACCGGGGGAAAGCTGTTCACTCTTACCTACATATAAAACTTGAATATAAAAATATCAGATTTTTTATGAGGAAGAGAGTGCTGGAGACCAGTTGTACAATTGTGAATGTGCTAAACAAACTAAACCACAATCTTAAATGTGCAAGATAGTCAATCATGCTGTGTGTGTGCCACTAGAGTATAAAATGTTTTCGACTTTGTAATTTGTGTGTGGGTGCTTGTGTGCATGCGTGCACACATACATACATACATACACACACACACAAACACGTATGTCATAGTACATGTATGGGGGTCAAAGGCCAGTTTTGTGGAGTCAGTTCTCTCCTACTGCCCTTACGTGGGTTCCAGTAACTGAACTCAGATTATTAGGCTTGCATGGCAAGTGCTTTTACCCACTGAGCCATCCTGTGAATGCTAAAAAAAAAAAACTATTAAAATTTATTTTGTGTGTGTGTGTGTGTGTGTATGATGTATACATATGTAATACATAACCATGTGTGCATGCAGGTGTACAGAGGCCAGAGAACATGCTGTCCTGTTCTGTCATTTTCTGCCTTTTTCCCTTTAGACAGGGCTTCTCACTGAACATGGAGCTAGGCTGGCAGCCAACAAGTCCCAGCAATCCTCCTGCCCACCTCCCACAGTGCTGGGTTACAGGCACATGCATGCCCATGCCAATATTTTAGCCGAAGATTCAAACTCAAGGGCCTCGTGTCTGCATATCGAGTGCACACAGCAGTCATCTCCCCAGCCCAGTGACAGCTTTCAGAGGCACTTCCTGCCTACACTTACAGCATCATAGATGACCTCCACAGGCTGTGACTGCACGAGCAGAGTCTGATCAGCAGGACTGCTCTCGGGGTTGGTTTCAAACTCAATTCTGAGCAAGGATGATGAAGTATCGCCAATGGAAGCCACCAGCGATGGCACAATGTCTTGTTGTCGCAAGCCCGTGACGTACCAATGTTCTAATTTTGCTTCTATCCTGTTCAATAAGGAAAAAGCAAGCATGTAACAGAAAAAATTATAGCAATTCCTTTGAAAATGCCTTTGAAAACCATCCCTATGCCCGAAGCTACAGTTTATCACCTTAGGCTGGCCTTCACTTACCTACAAAAGCTGCGTTTGCTGCCATCAGTCACTGTCTTATTAGCTATTTATAATGCACATGAAAACCTACTTTAGTCGACCCCAGCACATGGCACAAGTTCTGGTCACGGTGTTTAAACACAGACAATACCATGGCCCTGTTTCCACGCCACTCCCACATCCTCCTCCTACTTCTCCTGGCATCCTTCCCATCCAGCCGCCTATACCTCCTACTGTTTCAGTTTCTCCTGACCACAACTGAGCCATGCAGTCTAACTGTAGGCATTTCACACCTTGCTCTATGGTAAGTTATCTAATGTGTTAAATGGTCTTGGTTTTTTTTGCATATAGTCTTATCAAATACAATGTAAGAGTCTTGAAAACAGAAATGTACTTTACCTTAAACAGCTGCCACTGAATAGACACTCTAAATAAAATACTGCCTGACAAGCACTTGCAGAGGCAAGGAGGGTAGTTAGAACAGTGACTTACACTGTTTGCAAAACATAAACAAGTTTTCTTTCACGCTGCGTAAGATTATATATTTGGGGCCTACAATTATAAATGTAAATGAAAATGAAGTCAGGTTCTTAAAAACTTACTTAAGTGCTTGTGCTCCTGGTCGCTGGGATACTTGGGTACCCAAGCCAATTATCTGAATTCTCAGGATTTCTGGAACATTCCTGTTTTCTCTTATTATGATAGAGGTGCTCACCAACTTCAGAGTCAGTATATGGGCCACATACTAAACAAAGGGAAGAATGAAAACAGTTATCATGTGAATGAATTCTAGCTTTAATGGTTTCATCTTAAGTAAACATGGTGAATTATCAAATGACTCAACAAAACTTACAAGTTCCAGCACCTACATACTCTCCATAATTGAACAAGACTAGAAAACTCAATGAAGCCGACTTGGACATACAGCACACTTACAAACTATCCAAATTCGTTTGCTCAGTTTTAAAGAAACAGCAACAAAACCTTCAGAGGGAAAAATTTTTCACTGAGAAGCTCTCACTCATGCAAACTAAGCAAGCCAACCCTCTATAGAGAAGAAAAACTGTAGAAAAAAAAACCTGCTGGACGGCTGTAGAAATTTACATCCACATAACACAGCACACACACATACACACATGCGCACATGCACACATGCACAGACACACACACACACACACACCAATTACACATATACGTGCACCTGCATATGTGAGAATATTCCATACCAAAAATATACTTAGGACAAACAACCACTGGGCAGACGATGTGGAATTTGGGGATTTGTTTCCCCTCGAAGCATTTGAACTTTTATGAGCATGAAGACAGCCTATGAAACGAGGCTCGCCAGGAAAATACTAGAAATCAGTCCTAGCACAGGGCAGCAGCACTGAAGAAACACCCTGGTTGAGACCCAGGAACAAACAGCTAAAGAATTACAGGAAACTCTCCAAATGAAAAGCAGAAAGATGAGAAATGCAGAGAGCTGCAAAGGGAACAGAAGACACCACGAAGGCACAGCTCACATCTGAGGTCCCAGAGGAGAAGGGAGTGAGCGATGTGGCAGAAACTATTCACACTGGTGAGACCTGTGACAGTCAAACTACACAAGCAAAAGCAAGTATAAATTTAATCACAGTAAATACTAAAAACCTAAAGAGTAAAAAACTTTCTCCACTAGATGGCCCCCTAGCTTACATGAGCAACACTAACTGGACTGAGTGAATAGTCAGAGACAGGGAGGATTGGGGGTAAAGAAAAAGATAATAGTTGGGAGGGGGACATGCTGGAGATATGGGGAAGGTGGGAGAGAGAAACAGAAGAGGATTTGATCATATTTCATTGTATTCCTGTATGAAATTTTCAAGAATAAAGAAAAATTAGAAAATTATACTAAGAAAAAATTAAGTAAATAAGAATGCCCTTCATAGATTAAAACAACATACAAAGGAAATGAATGAACATAAATATCACTATGATACAGTACAGCTCATAGCTGGACACACTGATAAAGGGCGTAAGTCAAACAGCAATAGAATTATGGACTCAAAGTCTTTTCAAAAGGAATCAACATCCTACAATTTTAAATACAAGAGTAGGGGATTCTTAAAATACAAGAGAAAATAATAGTTATTTTCAGAAAAAAAACAACAAAAATTTAGAAAACTAATTGCAAGCAGATCTTCATTAGAGGGAAGGAAACAACAGACATCACTCAAGAGAAGGGAAATAAGGGCAATGGTCAGCAACCATTGTCAGTGAGGGGACACAAGATGCGATTCGATGACACTTCCCATCTCCCCAAAATCATCTCTGGAGTCAACATGATCTCTATCAGCACTACAGCAGCATATTTTCCTGAAAGTACAGATGATTCTCAAAGTTGTACCCAAGTACAAAGGATAGAAGACATGTAAGTAAATCCGCAAAGTCCCACAGACAGCAGTGGAAGGACAAACCACTTCGCTTAAAATGCGCACTTACAAATGAACATACAGGACGGCCAACGAGCCATGGGAACATGCTCAATGTCATTATCAGAAAAATAGTAAATTAAAAATACAACAGGAAAGCAGCTATCCCCTTAGAACGGCTAAACATCAACATGAAGAGCAGCCATCACAAAGAGTACGTTTGGGAAACTTTTTTTGTTTGTAAGTTATACATACATCTACCCTATGACCCAACAATTCACTCCTAGGTACACAGTTTTGTTTTGTTTATAAGAAAGGAAGGAAGGAAGGAAGGAAGGAAGGAAGGAAGGAAGGAAGGAAGGAAGGAAGGAAGGAAGGAAGGAAGGAAGGAAGGAAGGAAGGAGCAAATGCTTTTCAACAAAAACACAAATAAGCAAGTTCTGGATTTTCAAATGATAGAATCCTACAGAGCAATGAAAATATATTAGGTGCAACAGCAGAAATGGCTCCAAGGACAAAGCCAGACAAGAGAAAACCTGCTTTGTGCTTCCATTTATAGAAAGACAAAATACCCTGCAGAACAAAATCATGGGTTGTCTCTAGCAAAACACACAGGAAATGAAAGAAGTGATTGTGTTCATAATCAGGACACTGGTTATCTCTGGGAAGAGATGAGGGGAGGTGTAGGGGTTCTGTGAGGATACAATATTCTAAACCTTGACCCTAGTAGTCACTGTAGCCAGTGACTTTTCAACCTGTCAAATATGCAGGATGCTTTTGATCTGTTCACTTTTGCTAAGAGTTAAACTTCACAGTAAAAATGTCCTAAAGATTCAACCACTTGCTCTAACAAGGACTTTCATGGGTTCTTCTTTTACTTGCTAAATCAAGCAGTCCTACAGATGAGGAATTTTGATTGGTATAGCCCCAGAACAGCATACAACAACTACACTAAGGACAACATCTTTTCAGTAGCTACTCAGAACATCATTAATTTAGCCCAAGTCAAGATAACCCAGCAAGTGAATCAAGCAAGGCACTTGTGAAGGCACCCGACACCTACCTGCTTGGGCAAAGCAAAGTTGTAGGAACTCTCACTGTAGCCAATGGCAGTGAAGAACTTATCTTTCTCCTCTGGAGTCATAAGGTCATCGATGGCTACAATACAAGACAGTCATTTAGGAAATGAATGGCTCTGGTTTTAAAGATAGTTTTCAACAATCAATAAAAATATTAGGTTGGAGGAAAAAGTCCACAGACACAAATGCTAAAGCAAAATCAGCTACCAAATTCCTTCTAACACACCACTTTGGCTTAACTAAAACAAACACCCTGTATTTGATGTTTATGTTAAGAAACAACAAAAAGATACTCACTGTTAAAAAAAAATCAGCTCTCAGATATACACATTTTTAAATTCACTAAAAATTTCAAAACTTAACCTGTAATTAAAATCTGTCTCCAAGTTAACAAAAAGAATACAGAATGCTTAGACCTCTAAGCAGGAACATGTTAAATCGCTCACAAGTCATTTTTCAAGAATTTCAAGTTCAACTCTAGGTAGATAAACAAAGCAATTATGTAGTCTGTCATACATGTTAGTGTGCTCCTTTGCTGGATCAATGTACATAGCCTGTCATATGTGTTCATGTGTCACGTGTTCCTCTGCTGGGTGTGTGAAGCAGGCTGCATGGCTTTTCCTCATCAGCGCATGAGGACTGCCTGTCTTGAAACTTACTCTCAGGGATCAGTGAGTCCTCATCTTTCTTCTTGGACTCTTTCTTTCCCCAAAACCCACTAAACCAGCCACGTTTTTCGCCTGCCTCAGCAGACTTTTTCCTTAACTTCTGCCCGGAATGAATGACCTGAAAAATAAAAATTGGTGATTCACTCAGAAGAAACACTCCGTTCACTGTTAAGTATAACCACAGTCAATTTTGTTTAGTGCTTCAATAGAGTAAGACAGGAAAGGAAGCCAATTTTTTCTGAAATAGTGCTCAGAGTATGGCCTGGATAGTGTGGTCTATGGATCACCTCCTTCCTACACCTCCTGATAGAATTTTGGGGAAGACATGTTGTTTAGCTATAGCTAAGAACTCTGAATTTCCCTTTGTACTGTAATATGCTGGTGTCTAAGGAGACACTAGAATAATAGGTTTATAAAATGAAAATGATTCTTTAAAGGAAGATGCTTCTGTACCATAATGTATTAATCTAAAAAAGCACAATTCAAAATTTACAAGCATTGCTGATTTGCTAACCAGTTCATGGTGGGAAGGAGAGACAGAAACAGAAACAGTCAGTCCTCAAATCCCATCTCACCTCTGGCCTGACATGAATCCTACTGTGCTTCCTACTGTTCCTTCTCTTGGCCCATTTTTCAAAAACCAGAAAACAAGCGTTAAGAAAAGGAGTCAATGATTTAGACTCTACACTCTCATTCCCTAATTTTAACAATCTTCAAATTCACTTTTAAGAGAATTTTTAATGGATAGTGAATCATAAAAATACTTAAGTACCTCATAAAAAATAGTAAAAACAATCTAAAAGAAAAGTTAAAAGAAAAATTAAGTTCTACAATAAAAAAGGAAGTTTGATGACTGAATATAAGGCTATGCATGGAGTAAGTGTTCAATGTCTCTCTTATATCACCCATGAGTGTAAGCATTCAAGAGTGAAGACAGGAAAAAAATATCAATATGTATTAAACATGGTATTTTCATTCCAGCATTAACATATATGTGCATATATACACATTGTTTATATTATACACATTATATAGATATTTGCATGCAGTGTTTATGTACAGACAGAATGAGCAAGAGAGGCAGACAGCTCTGGTTCAGCTCTGTCCTTGGACCTCTTTCTGGCATGTCCCTCACCCTCCTGGGGTCATTAGTCCAATCTTCCTTTCTGAGAGAAGAAGCTTTCTCTGCCCTCCCATTTAAAACAGCAGTCTCAATTATCACCACTGTCTAGCCCCATGACTCTATTTATGTGATATCCTGTCTATTTATGTTAACTGTATATTTATGATCCTTCTCTCCCACCGGAAGGAATTTTTTGTTTTGCTCACTCCCATATGCTAATACAAATGATGATGAGGAAGAAGAGGGAATAGGAAGAGGAAGAGGAGGAGGAGGAGGAGGAGGAGGAGGTGGAGGAGGAGGAAGAGGAGGAGGAGGAGGAGGAGGAGGAGGAGGAGGAGGAGGAGGAAGAAGAAGAAGAAGAAGAAGAAGAAGAAGAAGAAGAAGAAGAAGAAGAAGAAGAAGAAGAAGAAGAAGAAGAAGAAGAAGAAGAAGAAGAAGATGATGATCACTAACTGAGTCATTCCTGAAGGCCAGGCCCCTAACAGCCCAAGTGTTTTAACTGAACTATTGCTATTTGTCCCCACAAAAAGGACAGAACACAGGTCCCATTATAAATGAGAAAACCAAAGCCTAAAGAAATTAAATTGCTAGCACAGGTCACAAAATCAAAAGCCTGAAAAACTGGGACCATCTGACCTCCAAGTTCACACACTTAATCATACTCTAGAAGAAAGAGAAGTTGACACAGAAAGAACAAGGTACACCAAGTTCTGGTGGCAGGCAGGAAAAAACATTATAGAGAAATTGGTCCTAATTTTGGAAAATAAGAAAGAGAAAAACAGCAGAAGGCAAGAATAAGAGGGAAGAGGAAAGGAGAAATGAAGTATTTTTTTAAAATTAAGTAATGAATAAATAAAAATCTAAAGTAAGTGTGTTAAGTCATAAGTTAACTGAAACATATAACATATTTACTGTAAAGCTCTGAGTTGGTAGACTGGTGGAGAACTTAGATTCACCTTTTATAAGTTTTAGATTACACGATTTTAAAGCTCTTCCTTCACACATTAGCAGCTTTTTCCAGTTGCTTTTCTCTAGAGACTAAATGAATCAATAAAAACCTGCTCTCTACTGTCATTTTGGTAAACCTCAGCAACTTCCCATAAAATGAAAATTTCTTTATTCTGCATTTAAAGTAGTGATAGTAACATGATTAATAAAAACTAAAGTCAGTGAACCAAAATGATTACCTCAACTTGTGCTTGTTGTCTCACTAAAATAATGTTAAAAACATCTAGACTCTTCTCCAAGTCCTGCAAAACAAGAGAAATAATGATTATATAAAAAAACATGGATTCATCCGGTCATTACCAATACAGACAGCAAGCCAATGAAAGCATGAGTTAGAATGGACATTAGGCTCCTAATAGTTTTACTGTTCATAGTAAGAGAAGTAAAGGTTTTATAAGAAATTGCATCCTTATTGAATAGTTTGAAAATAAAGTTTCCTTCTGTGAGACATTATAGATAACTGCACATAAAAGCAAGAATGTTTACAACAGGAGCTGTGCTGGGGCTGAAGAGATGGCTGGAAAACAGCCCTGGATTCCCTGCAGAGAACTGGAGTTTACTTCCCAACACCTACCTCTGGCAGCTCCCAATCACCTTTAACTCCAGCTCCAGGGCATCTGATGCCCCTTCTTGCCTCCTTGTACTTTTTACTTGTGAGTACAAACCCACACACAGACACGCATATATACACAGAGAGGCATTTCATTTGTATTTTAATAAATAAAAGCTTGCCTGAAGTTCAGAGAGTAAAACAGCCCCACTGGTCAGTCTTACAGACCAGGCAATGTTAACACACACCTTTAATCCCAGGTATGGCTAGTTGCCATAGAAACCAAGTGGTGCAGCCTTTAATCCCAACCCTAGAGAGGATTATAAAATGGAAGGAGAAGCCGGGCGGTGGTGGCACACGCCTTTAATCCCAGCACTCGGGAGGCAGAGGCAGGCGGATCTCTGTGAGTTCGAGACCAGCCTGGTCTACAAGAGCTAGTTCCAGGACAGGCTCCAAAGCCACAGAGAAACCCTGTCTCGAAAAACAAAAATAAAAATAAAAATAAAAATAAATAAAAAATAAAATGGAAGGAGAGAGCTCTCAGGCTCATTTTGAGATTCCTAGAAGCGGGATCACCTTTTCAGACTAAGGTCAAGATAAGAGCCATTGTTGCTTTTCGGATGTTCAGGTTGAATCCCAATTTCTCTCTCTGAATTTTTATTAATTGTGCTTCATTTACATAATTTTAAAGACACAAAATTTTAAAAAAGAATAAGAAAGAAAACTCATTTCGGGTATTTTGTGTGTGTGATCCGCACTTCTTACTCTCCCCTAGTCTGTATTATTTTATAGCCATGATTTCATTACAAAACAAAAAGAAATACAAATTACTAGAGTGAGCACAGAGACTAGAGGAGGAACTAAGACTCTTACACTCACTGGCTGGCCCGTGTCTCGGGAAACTTGTATTTTGTCTGTGCATCTCTTAGGACTGTAAGACAGACACAGTCTCCACTTCGCTGCTGAGGAGAAGCACTGTACTTGAGAAGCTGAGAAGCCTGTGCCTGTGACCAGACACCAGGTAAGCACAATGCACCTGAGTGCTCATCTTTGGCTCCCACTCCTATGCTTTCCCCGATGTGTCACATGGGGACTATCATGGTTCAGAAGCACGAGTCCAGCCCACCCTCGCACCCCGGACACTGTGCCTCAATGGCAGCAATAACCAAGTTCTGTATTCAGGGCGCAAGTAAGACCCCAAGCCTTTCTCAAGGAGGAGAGGGTTGTTGTTTTGTTTATAAAATAATACTTTAAGCTCCAAAAAGGAAATAACAGTACTATATAAGTTCTGGGATTTTTATGATCAGAACAAGATCTAACAAATGAATATTTAATGAGTCTGACGTCCATTTTCTAAACAGTATTAGAAAAATCAAATACATTTTCCCAAACAGTCTGCAGGAGTTTTACCGTATGTGACATTATGCTAGGGTAAAGAGACTGCTGGTTAATAAAAAGGAAAAAAGAAAAATTAAAGAATACTCATTTTTCAAGTAATTCTCAAAGCAATGAATCTGTTCTTTGTCAAATACATTCTAATTCAAACTGTATACATAAGAATATTAAAGGAGTTGGGCGGTGGTGGGGCACACCTTTAATCCAAGCACTTGGGAGGCAAAAGGGAGGCAGATCTCTGTGAGTTCAAGGTCTGCCTGGGCTACAGAGTGAGACCCTGTCTCAAATAAACAGTCAAAGGGTGTTTATACATATACCAAAACTAATGTATGGGAAACATACCTGAATTTGTTTTTGTGTTTCTTCTGAGACTTTTGCTTGTGTTAACTTGTTTTTGTAGGCAATTTTGTAACTCTTGAGTAACTGCCTATGTTTTCTTATGTTACTCCATGACCACATCTGAGTATATCTTCTTATATGAACTTCAAGAACAGAATCAATTGCATACTTCCACCTAAAGTCAAATTTTGTTAATGTACACATGAGTATAAGGGTATAAGAAAATAGTTTTGACTTTTCAGAGATACATTGTTGATTTTTTTTTTGTTCTCCTCTTCACCAGCCAATAACTCCAACAGTAACACTACAAGCCACCAGTACAACTCTCTGACCTACACAGAGGAGCAAAGAAACACTCCAAGAAGAGGATTTGCCAAAGCCAACACACAAAGGCACAAAATGATACGTGTGGAAAGCTGTACAGTCATGCTGGACAGCAACTTTTTGCTAAAAGGAAGACCACATACAGCACAATGACTTCACACAATTATATTTACTATCTTGGGATGTCATAGCTATCTTAGTTCACACTGCATGATGCCCACACAACCAGGAAAAGCATTTCACATAATACACTATTTCATATAACTCCGCTTTAAGTTATATAAGTAAGAGGGCCAGGGAGCCAGACCAGAGCCATAACAGGTTTCAAATAGCCCCTGCCAAGGATCAGGCCTTTGTTTCAGTTTGCTGCAAGTGGCTGGAGCTGAGCAAGCAATTCTCGGAAAACCACAGCACAGGAGCAACCAATCAGCAAGAGGCCCACAGCCTTCTGTTAGCTCAGCAGACTATCAGAGCCTCCTGCTAGCTAAAGATAGCTTTCCCTACCCTGCTGTTGGAAAGTCCCTGAACACTAGAGCCACCTACCAATCAATCAGCCCCAGACTAATCTCCCTCCCTGGAATTCCCCTAGCCTGGTTTAAAAGCCCACAAGCCGCTCCATCAGTCGCCATCTTGCCATCCCTGAATGCAGGTATTTTTGTTTTCAAAATAAACGCTCTTGTTGATTGCATAAATGGATGATGGTCTTTTGTGGAGCTTCTCCCGGACCCTAACATATGGTGCATTGGCTGGGAAGTCCCCCAGAGCCCCTTAACATATGAGTGCCCTTTGTTTTGGTCTATCATTGTTCTGTCACTCTGGTCCATGTTCTGTGTTTCTTTCTCCAGGAGGCTCAAGCTAACTGAATCTGAAGGCTGGGGTTTCGACAGATGGACGCAATAGAGACACCTCCACCTCATGGGCCAGGAAACATCCCAGACCTACCTGGGAGGGACAGAAGGTTCCTTTGGTTGAACCCATAAGTGGATCGCTCCCGCAGCAAATGGAACTCCCCAGGGAGATATGCCATCAGCTATCCCTGGCTTCTTTGTTGGTTTTGTTTTGTTGTGTGACATACCAGTACATTTCTGTTAGTGTTATTTTACGTCTTTCTATCTGTAGCGTTACCTCATCACTTCTCATAGGAGTAGGCCAGTCAAACTCAACTTCCTCCCTTGTGTCTTATTTTGGACCATTCCAAGGACTTTGAGGCCCAAGCCTGGGTATGATGGGGCAGCAGGGAAAAACTTACTACGGTTGCTAAGCTGCTGCAGCACTGTGGGACATTTTAGCAGGGGCCTTTGTGGGGCTTCTCCAGAACCCTAACACAGGCTGTGTTCTACTGAAGATAATTTTGAATCCACGTGGATGACTGACAAGACTTTTTAAAACATGCTCAAAGTCTTGAACACTAAGATAAAACTTTGAGAATCCAGAAGCAGAATATAAAGAAGGCATTTGTGAGGAGAAAAAAGAAAAATCAAAAGTAGCAAAGACAGAAAAGATCTCTCTTTCATTATTGTTTTGGAAGAGTCTAGACAACTGTTGCAAGGAACCACTTGTTCGTCCCGCCCACCCAGAACCAAAATAATCACACAGAAACCGTATTAATTAAATCACTGCTTGGCCCATTAGCTCTAGCTTCTTATTGGCTAGCTCTTACATCTTAGTTTAACCCATCTCCATTAATCTGTGCATCAACACAAGGTTGTGGCCTACCAGCAAAGTTTCAGCACGTCTATCTCCAGCAGCAGCGGCTGCATGGCATCTCTCTGACTCCACCCTTCTTTCTCCCAGCATTCAGTCCAGTCCTCTCTGCCTACCTAAGTTCTGCCCTATCAACAAGCCAAGGCAGTTTCTTTATTCATTAGTGGTAGTCACAGCACACAGAGGGGACTCCCACATCAGACAACTAGACTCTAAAAGTTTCTTAACTCTAAATGCCTGAAATATATGATTATTCATTTCTCATAAAATGAAGATGACTCAGTGGTCCATGTATTTCATAAGCAAGTTCAAGTACCTGAGTTTGCATCCCCATAATGCATGTAAAAGTTGGGCTCATTGGTGCACATCTATAGTCCCAGTGCTAAGGGAAAGAAGGTGGAACGAAAAAGTAGAGATCAGGAGCTTGCTGGCCAGCCAGTAGAGCTGAGATGGGAGAGTTCCAAATTCAGTGAGAGACTGTCTCAAAAATCAGAGGTGGAGAATAGAGAAGCTACTGAGGAAGACATTACTATCAACCTCCAGTCTCCAAACAGTCAGCTGGCAAGCACAACTTCGCATCTACAACACATGTGCAAACACACACACACACAGAGAGAGAGAGAGAGACAGACAGACAGACAGACGGACGAACGGACAGACAGAGAATAATTTTAAATAAAAACAACGAATTCTAACTTACCATTGCCGACAATTGGTGTGAAGTGGTAAGCAAGGTTTGTACTTCCTATATGGTACATTTCTAACCATATAATCCAGCGACTCCAAAAAGTCAATCATGCTTAAGTACTAGTGAGACAAGATCAAATTAGGTTTGTTACAGTGAACATGCAAATAAAAATTAGATCTGCATCTCTTTTTCTAGAGGGCCCCAAAATCTATTAATAATTCAATAATCAACCACCTATACCTGATTAAACCTGAGATTATCAATTAGAAATTAAAGCACAATATTTTAAGTTTTTCTATAAAGAAAACTGTGCTGGTATTCAAACTGTCACATGACCTATAATAAACTTTTTTCAGATACTCTGAAATGAGAAATAAATGCGTATCTTGGCAACAGTGAAATGGAGTGTCTCCTAGTATTGATTGTATTTGTGTTTCTAAACCTGCCCACTTTCCTCTGGACCTTCATCTTTGCCACAGCTATAGGAGCTGACTCCCCATCTGCTCCAGAAAATCGATACATAACTAAGCAAGATGAAGCTATTTAAGCTCTTGCTTTACTACAAACACAACTTTGTGCTGTGTAAGCCTGACAAACAGTTCAAATGAAGAGAAATAGACAAGGAACGGATGAGAATGGTCACAGTTGAGACAAAAAAAAAATCTGGCTTCCTTTGAAGTTTCCTCAACACAGTTCTACCTGAGGGTTACTTGAGAAATGTGTCTAACCTAAACTTCAACAATAAACTACATCCCAGATTTCAAAGCCATAAAGGAGAAATGATACAAAATACCTAGTTACAATTTATATTCACAATTCTATGAAGTAAAATTATAGAACATTAAGTAAAATAGATTATTGAGGTTTATATTAAGCTACACATTTATAATCCTAGCACTGAGACAGGAGGATTACTGCAAGTTTAAAGCCATCCTGGGCTATATAGTGAGTTCTGGACCAGGCAAGAATAAACAGATGAAAAATAATTATTTTCCCTTTTGGTAATGAAGCTATTAGAAAAATCTAGAGCAACAAAGGCCATTTACATTCTACTTATTAGAGAACATTAAACTAAAAGCCCAGGCATCAACACTTCTTTTCCTCTCAATTCAAGTCTCCAGGGCTGCTACCCAAATCCTCCAAGGTTATAAAACTTAGAAAACCAACACTGAAAACCGAAGGAATGGTACTTGCATGTCTGCTATTAGAAACTGAGACAATGGGGTTGGAAAGATGAGTTGTTGGGAACAGGGGCTGCTCTAATCTGCAAAGGACCTGGGTTTAATTCCAGTACCCACGTGGCAGCTCATAACCCCAATAGCTCCAGTTCCAAAGAACCCAACACCCTCACCTCATCTCCCTGGGCTCATATATTCACAGAGCTTTACACAGAATATCTAAATAGAAATAAATTAATAAATAAAGGTTTAAAAAAACTAAAAAGGTGGCAAGATGACCCAGGGATAAAATGTTGGTTCCAAGCCTGACAACCTAAGTTAAATCCGCAGAGCCTACAAGGTAGAGGGAGAAAACTGACTCTTTCAGGTGGCTCTCCAACCCCATATCCATGCACACGTGTACACACACACACACACAAAGTCTAAAAGATGAGAAGAGAAAATGAGAGTAGAAAAGCACACTAAATGTCTCCTATAATTATGAATTAAGAGAAAATATCATTCTCTACAGTTTAATAAGATTAAATATCATTTGTGAAAAGAGTCAGATTAATGGAAACCATTTGTCTGAAATTTCTCTTTTAAGTCTCCCACACCCCGTTTTTTTTTGGGGGGGGAGTTGTTGTTGTTTTTGGGGGGGAGGGTGGTACCAAAGGTCAACAGAATGAAAGTACCCCCAGACCATAGAGAATGACCAATGACAAGGACAACTGGAAATCGGGATTCAAAGCTGATTAAAGCCAGAGTTATCAGAGGGAACCTTACCTGGGGCTTCGTCAGCTCAATGGCAATATTCTGTACTTCTACGTTCCCATCAAGTTTGGGTGTTTTGAGCTCTGATTCTGCACAGGGATTCATGTAGAGCTTTGCAGAGGCTGATATTGGCTGGAAAACTGACATCACATGGGAAGACATAAGGTATGTTTACATGCTCTTGACTGTGAACAGCTGAGAATAATTATGAGAATGTTGCACTTTGATAGTAAAAAAGTAAATGATACCATGTACACGTAAAAAAAATTACTATCAAGAAATGTGCAAGGCATCTGAACTCACAGAGAGAGTAGCAGCGTGCACAGGGCCTGCACAGGTCCAAGCCGGATGAGAGGGGGAAGAGGACATGATTTCCCATCCCTAACCAAGAAGCTACCTCCAACTGATGACTTCACAAGAAGGAAAAGGAGTCTTGCTGGGTATACAAACCACACTTAAGGACAAGCCCCATGCCCAGCAGTAGATAGCCAACACAAAACTAACTCACTGGTATTTTTGGAGGTTTATTTTTGTCTCATTATGCTTTGTCTGGGCTTTTTTTTTTTAACCTTACTAGTTTTTTGTTTATATATTACAGCTTTCAAGTCTGCATTTTTATGGTTGTTCTGGGAGTGCCTGGATCTCTGCATGTGTGTATGTGTGCTTCTCATGCTGCTTCTTTTTTTGTTGATTTTCTTTCTCTGTTTTGTTCTATTCTGGTTTGTTTGTTTTTGTATTTGCCTGTTTTCTAAAGAGGGAGAAAGAAGGCGTGAAGTTGGATAGATGAGGATACAGAGAGTATCTGCAAAGGGATGAGGGACAGAAAACAGTGATCAGATTATACTGCATGAAAAAATCTATTTCAGTTTTAAAAGAGGGAAAGACAGAGACACAGAAAAAGAGAGAGAGAGAGAGAGATATACAAGAATTCGCCTTATCTGTGTAAAACAAATTAGGGAGCTCACTGGCTAAACCCAATCTCCCTAGAGTTAAATGGTGTCATGTGATCCCAGGAAAGGTGTATATGGAATACAGACAGTCCCTGTCTAAAACTGGGTTTCTCTGTGATTTAATAATTTATTGTTCATTTAAAATATTAAAACAAGGAGAGAAATAAAATTGAATTTCTGTCTTAGTCTTTGACAAAATTTAGAAACAGAAACATAAATAAAATCATCCCAGGAAACAAATTATCAGTACACTGTTTTCAAACTGATCATACACAGACAACTTTGAGAAAAACTAAAAATACTCTTGAGGTTGAGTGACAGCAAAAACAAAAAGTCTACTCGGGATGATGACTATAAATAGTATCAAAGCTATATAGATGTATTACCTTATGGTACTTGCAATTTGCATTAGATTGTATAACATTCTAACTGACTTATATCATTCATAAATGCCTGAGAATTAAGTTGCACATTCTCTGAACTAGTTATCATCAATGGAACTAAATTTTTTTATAAACTGGGAGCAGTTTAAAATGTCATTACTTGAGTGTACGAACATAAACAGAAAGCGCCATCATCTAATGGCAACGAGCTACGCAGGACAGGAAGAAAACCACGGAGGACCAGGACAATTTGAAATGTAGAAAGAAATGGACATGGAAGTTAGGAATGATTACAAAGAATTACAAAGTTCACTGAATAAAAACAAACTAACAAAACTGAAGGGGGGGGAGCGGAGGCAATAAACAAAGGAGAAGTTGCCAATAAACTATACAAAGTTCACTTTAAAAAATATCCAGTGTGATTGGCTTACACTGCTAGAGGTGACCTGAATACCACAAACCCAAAGACTCCAAAAGGGAGAGAGGAGAAAAGAGAAAAGGAGGAAGCGAGGAAGCAAGAGGGGGAGACTGAAGGAAGATAAGCGAGAGGGAGAGGGCCTCACCTACAAAACAAAGAACCTTAACGAGATAGGAGAAAGCACAGAGGTGGAAGGGGGTGGGCTGCAGGTGAGACCCCTCCCCACACATGCAGGACAGTATGGTTACAGTCCAGTAACCATAAGGAGCTACTACTGAAACCTACATGTTGTATAGTCAAATACCATAAAATTAATGCATTCTGTTTGTCAAAGTGACTTCATTTAGCCCTCCATGTCTCTTCTTTAAATCAACTCCCCTTGGTACTCACTGTACTGATGATCTGGGGGGATGTTTCTACTGGTAAGAATTTCACGCTTCAGTTGATCCTAAAGAGATTTAAGTTGAGAATGAAAGAGAAATACATACTTATCCACATATATAAAAAAAATTACAGAATGGTTCTCACATCAGTACCTTTACTGCTCTCTTTGCAACAACTCGTCCATAAGAAAAATCCAAAGCATAAATGTATAGGTGTTTTTCTTTACAATACGGACACAAAGACCTAACTATCTCGGAATGTAAGTATGCTCCTCTCTGTGAGAACCACCCAAACAGATACATAGCCACAAAGTCCTAGTAGGGGCTGAGTTCGTCCAAGTGTTTCTGGAGTCCTACCCCCTCCTCTAACTGAAGACATGAGACCCTGGCTCAGTACACTGAAACATTGAATCTCTCATCCACCCTGTAGGAAGTCATCATCACAGCTACTTAAACACTTGTAGGACATGCGTGTCCCGGGTCTGACAGGTGACATTGTCACAACACTCCTAATCCTTACAGGAAACAGTATATTAAGAATGCCACCAAAATAAGTATGAACAACCTCAGAGGACTCTGTAAAGGGCTCCCCTGTCTGTCACTGTCGAGTAAATGGTTTCAAAAAGATCTTCAGACTCACAATGGTCTTCCGAAGAGACAGGTGGAGTTGAAGTGTTTTCACACCTATGTTTTGGTGACAGGCCAGTTAAACAAATGACTGACAGCCTGACCTCCCTTCCAAACACACTTTCGGTGTATAGTTAGCGTTTCAAGGCAGAGACTGAAATTACCAAGATTTGCTCCCTGGATCCATGGTAAGACATGCAGCAGCCGACATTCCAGTAGGCACTGAGACTGTCAAGTTTCACAAGCTATGCAAGAAAAATGAAAGTGGTACATCAGCATTCAACAACTGCCCTCATACTCACTGAAATGCTGGACTTAAGAAAATATGCAAATTCATAGGACTGTTTAAGTTCAGCATTTGCTAAACTGTGTTTCTGGGAACACATTTTCAGGAGATTCACATTCAATCAATTCCCAAATAGTAAGACTTGAGCATCTAGCACATTGTTTTGCTAGATAAGAAAACACAAGCTCCCTCCTGCAGTTATCAATGGCTGCCCTGGGGAGGACTGTGGGAAAGGAGCCTGTGGTCAATAAGGCAGGGAAGGCTCCAGACTGGCTGATATCACTCCCGGGGAACCACCATGCTTAGGAGCCATGTCAAGCACTGAGAAGTCCTGCAGTTAAACACAGAGCACACATAGGCTCAGTTATGCACAAGATGGTGCTTAACCAGTTCTCTTGCCTGACCACAAATTATTCTTTCCACATCTAACACCTCAATTACCTAGTCTTTCATAAAATACCATTTGGGGACGTTGCTTGTATCCAGACCCTTCACTTGAGGAATGAAGAACCTAAACTTCACCGTAGATAAGTCATGCAGCAAAAGTTTAATCCAAACCGGATCGTGGACTTTTTCCACCCCTGACTCACCTTCACTAACAAACTCTAAAGATCCAAGGCATCTAGGTCTCACTTGGTCACTCAGATTGAACACCATGTTCTCTAATGACCTAACTTTGCCAAGGAATGCATCAACCCTCTGATAGTCAACACGTCTTATGTTTCTGCTTTAGGAGGTGGACTATTAAACACTCAATCGGTATGAAATACCTAATTCTGTCAAAGGCAACAAGTGCTAATTTAGAATCCAGAAATATGTTGTTTAACAAATTGATTATGACAGACAATTTAAAACATAATATCTACTCTTTTAAATTCAAGAGTGTTCATATGTAGATCACCCAGATTCCTGATTGGCTAAAATTTAGAATCAAACAGCAATAATCCCATAAATTGGATGCCTTAAGGTTAAACATATGTAGACTATCACACTGCGAGACACTGTCCGGGATGCCTGAGATTGCATACACAATATTGCCTGGCATGCCACTTGCTACTTTTATCATAAATACAAAGGTTTCCTCTACGTTTTATATGGCAAAAGCAGTTACCGAGAATTGGATCATTTCCTATACACCAAATGTGCTGCTTGTTCTTCCTCTCACCCTCTCCTGAAGTTTCTGAGGGTTTAGGTGTGCTACTTTTGAACACATCTTAAAATGTACTTAATGACACTTTTGCAGAGTTTGCATTAAAATGACTGCTGACACTTTGTGGCCAAAGCGAAAGCAGACACCTCTCCATGTTGGCTCCAGTAGCTGGACTCCAACGTCACTGCTCCACCCTACCATCTGGCTGAACAGATATTCCAGCACTTAAAGATCTTATCTTCGTGAGTGCAAAAATTGATCCCCCGTAAGAAATTCTAAAACCTTATATATGAAAAATATAATACCTTATATATAATTTTTTCTGCTTCATTTAAAATGCAAGGAGTCCAGTGTTCATTGGTCGTCTAAAAAGAAAAGAAGGTCAACTCTTATGAAGCAGTACATGTCATCTAACAGTCTAGTATCTGTAAGCAATAACCGAGTAATTTAGAAAGAAAAGTGGCCAGCCAGATGGCTCAGTGGGTAAAAGCACTGGCCACCAAGCCTAACAACTTGAACTCAACACCAGGACCCATATGGTAGAAGGGGACAACAGACTCATACGAGTTGCCCTCTGACACACACACACACCAATTTGCAAAATAAACATTATTTTTTAAAAATTTAAGTTACTAGGTAATATCAGATAATGCTAGCTGTTTATCTATATATTTATATGACAAAATCAAAGAAGCAATGAAAATTAAAATTGCAGAAATTCCAATTCAACTAGGCTCCTCTATTTAGAAAAATTATTACTGGGTTACTATATGTCAGAAGTCATAAACATGAATAAAAGCTGGTGTGTGCCTTGTGAAGAAGGTTGCAGAGCAAGCCAGTTGTCAGGACGGTTGACGAGTACTAGCATCCACCAGGCGGGCTTTACTAAAGACTACTTAAGAACGATTTCATAAGCAGAAGCATCAGGAGGCACTGAGTGGGAGTCAGACACAGAGAGCAGACAGTTCTCAACAAGCCTGGCTGGAAAGACGGCAGGGAAACAAAGGTGGTTAGAGAGTCTGGTTGGGAATGGAAAGTTAAGCAGGGCCTTTTAAATCTTATGTGTGAGGAAGAGACAAGAATGTTGAAGACCTGCGTGACAGCACACACCTTTAAGCCTAGCACTCAAGGAGGCAGAGGCAGGAGGACCTTTATGAGTTCAAGGCCAGCCTGGTCTACCTCGTGAGTTCCAAGTCAGCCAGAGCTACATAGTGAGACTGTCTCAAAAAAAAAAAAAGTATTTGACTGCTTATGAAAAGATGTAAGAAAAGAGAAAAGAAAGTTGCTCTAGAAGAGAATAACAGAAAGCAGGAGAAATGAAGATTCCTGGGGTCATGGGAAAAACCAGACCCTGTGCAAACACTGAAGATCTAACATGGAAGTAAGGGTATTCCTGGGAAGATGGAAGGAGGAACAGCGTGCTCACAAGAGGCAACGGGCTTCCTTTCACCTGTAACACCCCAGCAGCTGGAAAGGACATAACTGAGTCAGACAAGCAGCCACGCACAGGCTTTAGACAGACTCGATCTCAACAAACACAAGGAGGTAGGTCTCTGAATTAGCGGAAAGTGGAGTTTAGCTAGAAGCCTAGCTCGGTACCTGGAAAGATAACATGCTACGGATCCTGACACAGCAGAACAGGGAGCATAGGAGGGGCTGAAAAGCTCCAAGAAGGAAGGAAAAACAAACAGCAAAGGTAGGATACTCTCTTGTATGGGTTCCGAAACCTGAGCAGAATTACCAGGCTGGCAAAGGGAACAGTGAAACAGGCAATTAAAACCTGAGCACAGACTCTGAGCACAGACGCGGAACTCGCAACAGCACATAGTGAGGAGGCCATCTGCAGTAGCAGCCCTGGCAGACCAGGCGGAGGAGACCCCTAGCACTTTTGTTTTGTTAGATGTTCAAAGTTAACTTGGATGCTGTTTGTGAACACACAATTAGGCTAACTTTTCTGAATCAATGATCTCTCTACCCTTAAGAACTCAGATTCTGGTCTTTCAGAATACTCTGTTTTATCAAAAGCTACTTCATGTCCCCAACCATGTTTCTTATCATTTAGTTACTTAGAACAGTAAAAGATCCACTCTGGAGGATATGCATACCCTCTTTCATTTAAGAGATTGAACAGAAAATAATCTATATTATGAATGTATTATGAAATATTTAATCAAAATGAGTAACTTAACACATTCGGTGCCTCACACACACACACATTTTTGTCTACTTTTTGAGATCCTACAAAATAATACCAAGTATGAGTTCGGAACACTACACAGTTCCTTCCCCATGTGTGTAAGGTGCACTATTCATTTCTTCTAAATGATTTAACATTTGTTATGTGGAAGCATTAAAGAAATCAAAGGAATTACTAAATATGACCGCATCACTGAAAATGGGAACCTGTAGCAAATATGCAGCAAGGGAATTCTTCAGAAACGCAAAAGCTATTCAAAGCAACAATGTACCTCAGGCAATGCAGTTTACTTCAGAATATTAATACTTTACAGATCCCACAAAAACTTTTAACAAGCCAACATTACCAACAGACTAAATTCTCCCAAGGTGACACCAAATGAAAGCGGCCTTTCTGGATCAGTGACCTGCCAGAGAAGAAAGGGAGCATTAAAACATGAGACAGCATCTCCCCGAAATGTGGTCAGCCCAGAACACATGTCCATACAAACAATACCAGATGGATTCAGGGGTAGTTTGTGTTTTTGTGTAACTAAAAATAAGAATTTAAAAAGAAGAAGTTGTTAATTTGAGACAAAGTGAGGGGAACACAGAGGGAGTCGGAGGAGGTGGGAGGGAGGGGTGGAGATTATGTAAATATAGTATTTGTGTATGCAATTCTCAGAAAATAAAATATTTAAATTAAAAATAAAATGCTAAGTTAATAATAAAAAATTATAAATAGTCAGCAGCTAGACACGTGTCTAGGAGGAAGTCACACAGCCCAAGGGACTTTCAAAGGAGGGAGAGGGGGCCCTGACACAGTCACGTGTCCACAGGAGTATCATGAGAGCACCAATGCTGCTAACTCGGTATTTTCCCAAAACTCTGAATTCCGACAACTAAGAAGCTCTGTAACTGTGACTGGTAGACTCCGATGTGTATCAGAATGTTCTTCACAGGCAGGTACAAGGAGGCATTACAAACAACAATTTCACCACTAAATGACTACTCCAACACTCGGATTTTCATCTTTGGAAACTTGAACCAACTTTATAGCCTTTTACTTCCCTTGATGCTTCAAAACTGCCTGGAAAGGGAAAATCCTAGGTTTTGGGTTTTGCTGGGGTTGTTTTTCTTGAGACAGGATCTCACCTGGACTTAAACTTTCAATCCTCCTATCTCAGTCCAGCTTTAGAATCTTAGTGCGTAATTTCCCAAGTCTATTATCTCAAATCTCCCAATATAAACTGCTTTTCTATCTCTGAACTTTGATATGTGATATAAACGGTGTTTAGCCTGTGCCATGACATGCATGATGTCATTGCCTGAGACTGCCGTAAGAGGTTCAAAAGCCACAGACAATTGTTTGCTTGTGATGGAGGCATGAACTACTAGAAAAGGAAGTGTAAATATTGTTCTAAGCCAAATGGAACTCCAGTCTTGTCACACGGACCCTTCTCAAACAGGAAGTACATGTGCATGCTCTGGGGTAGCTGGAAAGCACAAGCAGCTTCACAGATTTATCTGCAACTAATACCAATAAATATTTAATTTATATAAATAATAAGGAACTGTGCATGGTGTGCACACTTGTAATCCCTGCACTCAGTAGAGAGAGGCGAGCAGCCATGCTGTGTGTGTGTGGGGGGGGGGGGGGGGTGAAGGGGTGGAGAGAGGGAGGGAGACAGGGAGAAGGAAAAGATTTAGTCATCTTTTGATAACTACTTCAAAATAACTTCCAGCTCTTTCAGACGGGCCTCTGATACAGCCCAACTCCGCAGTGCTAAAAGACCGTAATTCCCCAAGGTCCATTTCTTACATCCCATATTTCTGATATGCTTCTAGATAAAATAATTAAGGCAACTAGCCTGAAAGACATGTGATATAAGAACTGTTCACACATTTAAACTTTCTTCCTTTTAGGCTATTGTACTGTATGTTGTCACAGGTGACATGTGCCACAGACACCAGTCTAGATATGACTGAGTGGACTCCTATGGATCTCTGTACATTTCGTATTAAATAAAAAGTCACATGACTTCCTAATTGTATTTTCAGGAGTGAGAAGCTTAGATAGATTCAAACTGAGGTTCTCATTCAATCGTATATCACTAGGATATACAGAGTGCAATGCGATGTTTCTATAACTGGGTTTGCTGTGGAGCACTGGAACCTGGGTCATTCACCTCACACACGAATAATTTCCTATTTCTCATAACCATCAGTCAACTATGCATTTGACCTTTTAGATACCAGGTACAGATATATAGATCTGGATATCTGTATGACATCATACAGTATTTTTCTCTGTAAAACTAGCTTATTTCAATTTTTTACACTCACCAGCTCCAGCCATATTGATGCGGATGACAGAACTGTCTGTTTTCAGGCCAAAAGTACTTCATTGTGGAAACATACAGTATTCTTGCTATCTGCTCACCTGCCTACTGCGTTTCAGCTGCTCCTGTATCTAGATTGTTGTGGACAGCGCTGTGGATGTCTCTTCAAGATGTTTCAGTTCAATTTATTTGGCCATATATCCAGAAATGGGTTGTGAATCTTATTGTATTCTTAATTTTGGATTTTGGGGGAAAGTACTCCAGTTGTAGCCTTTGCATTTGCACCTGCAGTAGTATAGCAACACCCCATTTCTCCACCCAGCTTTAGCAGGAACTCTTCCACTCCCGTGATACACAGAGCACAATGCTTTCCGGTTTATTTGTTATCAAAGTTCACTTTAATTCCTCCAGAAAGCCAAAAGATGAAGTGACGAGTAGAGTGCTATGTTTAATTTTGCTTTTCTCGATCTACAAATACGTCTTATGGAATAGTGTTACACAGAGAACCCAGGGAAGGGAACTAAAACCCTGTCTAACAGAATGCTTCCAGTCTAGTCAGAGCTTACGGTAAATTAGCAAGAGAATCCAAGCTGACTTGCATCACGACAGGCTTCAAAGCCACTGTGGGTGCACGAGCAGCTCAGGACCACTTCAGGGACAGGGAAGAAGCTCTAACTACTCTGCCTGCTGGCTGTCAATACCAACAGTCACTCCATCACCAATGTTTTGACAATATAAACATGAAATTCATTCCTTAAAGTTACATCATAACATGTACAACAAATAAACCACAAAGAACAGTTAACATGGTTTTACATGTAGTGGTTTTACGCTATATATATTTATGTATAGCCCGGCTAACATAGCCTCTTAGAAAAGGTCAAACACTGGCATATTTATAGAAGTGGCAATCTTAAATTTAAATTAGGTTCAAATAATCTTCAGACAAAATATCATAAGTTACAGAATATCATAAAACACATTTAATGACCAACTTAAAATACTGAAATCACTTACATCATCTTCATATTTAATGTGAATATCTGTGATTTTCACTTGAACATTTTTTATTACTTGAGTTGCCAATTTTTCCAAAAATGTATCTTTTTTTGCTTCTTTGGGCTTATCTATGGAAACAGAAAAACAAGAGCTCAAGACTCGCAGTTCTCACACACCTCAGAACCGACGGCCAAGGAGCGCGAACGCCACTACGTAATAGAAATTACAAGGTATTCTAGGGCCCTTTCTTAGGTTTATTTTAGAGTCTGACATACAGTTCCAACTTAAAATTCAGTTTTATATTTAAGCTGCACTTTACTGTTCATTTTACCTTTCAAGACAGAAATCAAGGTGTACAAACAGCACAAGGAGAACTGCGTGTACCTACCTTTGGAGCGATCAAGACCTTTAAAACGTTTCTTAAAATGTTTTTTGTGCTTTTTACGCTTACGTCCTTCTCAGTGGAAGCATTTTAGTGAGAAAAGGATAAAAGTCACGTTAGCAGACAAGAGGACAGAAAAGAAAATAAGAGAATTCTTCCTGACATCAAAGCTCAGTCACTTACCTCCGTCTACACTGACTGACCTACTTCAACACAAACACAAACTCACAAGCTTCCTTTACTAGAATAACACTTGGCAGTAAAAGAACAACCTTTAATCTAGAGAATAACTTGGCAGGAACAATTATACAAAATATGGATAAAATGTATCCATTCACAATGGTGTTTTAATGTTTACAGCTACACATTTACAGTGTTACTTTAAATTTAATTTACCAAAATACTGGAAATGTAATGATGATGATCTAAAAGCGTCGGGGAAAGGTTTTGAGCAATGTGTGGCAGGGACAGAGGAATACAAATGGGATGGATGGGTTGAGTGCTGATGGCCTCTCTAGATGACACCCTTCCCAAACAGAACTGTGCAATAGGCATGCTTTACAGCTCATAAAAGTATGAGGGCACAGGGCATAAAATAAACAGTATATTCAACTAGCAGTCATCCCTTTAAACTGCATCCTTTTTTATTTGACATTTTCATATTAACCAACACCTTTCTTACCCAATCTGTGAACGTTCTACTCAATGGACAGCCAAGCATCAGCTGTGACCTAAACTCCCTGGACATGCTCCTGACTCTGCCCCCATCCTCACCTTCTGCTAAAGGACCTTCTGCATTGTTACTACATCTAAAATACTAGTTGAGCCCATCAATTCTGTTGAAAATCATTTAAAGGCTCTCTGCAGCCTGCCAGATAAAATCAAATGTGCCTGCATGACACAGGCCTGATCCCTGTTACTCCTGCCAGTCATGCATCACAGGAAACAGCAGAAATATTAACTGTAATTACGAAACACACATAATAATGCCAATGCCTTCTGCCTCCCTACACATCATTCTGTAAACGAGCTGCCATCCTCAAACTCTTTACTGAGCAAACTTCTCGGCATCGCTACCTCATGTTCAACACTCCTGCCATGTGATTCACTGCCTGTGTGAAGCTTTTCAGAGTTCCTCTGAGCAGCCCAGGGCCTGTCCTCACACAAAAGTCTAATACACAGCGCAGGCACTGTATCCGCAGTTTTGCCTGATTCTCTTGCCAGTGAGCAAGAGGTTCCTATCCAGCAGGAGGCTTCCAAGGACAGAGACTCATATGTAAGCAAAAAGTACATAATATTGGTCTGTTCAAATGAATTAAAACATCTACATGTAGACATTATAACAAAATACATAAATATATTTGTATATAATTGCAAACTACTTTGTTTTGTTGTTATCTGCAAACTATTCTACCTTAAAAATTAAAATGTGAACTCGGATTACAAAAATAAACTCGAGTTTCCAGAAGAAAACACTTAGACACATAACAGAAGCTGGATAGCACAGACACCAACATTTTCTAAGACAGTCACAGTCCCTGACTCCACTCCATAAATAAACATGCAGAAAGACTTAGTTCTCAAGAAATACCACGTGTAAAAAAATAAGAAAGTCAGTGCTGTTCAGAAGCCATTCCACTCCAGGCCAAGCTGTTATCACTCTAGCTTCGAAACTGGTCTAGTCCCTGTCAGTTCTCCTGAAACCATTTTAAATCTACAAGAGTGCTACATAGTGATGAAAGTTCCTAATTAATATAATGAAGAATAAATTTAAGATTATCAAATACTCTACACAGTTCTCAAAAGCCTTTGGTCTCAGAAGCCTTTAATTCACATAAAACATGAGCAATCTAAAGAGATTTTAAGTAATATAGTCTAGAATTATTCATATTTATCATGCTGGAAATAAAAACATGAACTATTTTAATTCATTCAAAATAATATTAAACCATCACTTAATTACTTATAATTATGCACTATGTATATACATATCATATATGTATACACACATACATATATACATACAATTTAAAGTCACAGTGAGAAGAATCACGTGATTTCTCATGTTTACGAATCCCCTTAATTTAGTTGAAGATGGCTGGATTCACATATCTGGTTCTGGCTTCAGTCTGCTGAAATACATTGTTTTGACTGAAGTACATGAATGAAAATATGATTGCAAAGCAGACATGCAACAGGAAAAGAGAAGAGTGTTTCATGGTCTTTTGTGTAATTATGGGGAATGCACCCAAGTTCACTAAGTGGAGTTTCTCAGTTAGTTTTATAACCAGGCGAATTACAATCAGTGAGCCACCTCCCAATCACGTGGGCCTTCCATACACTCGTGCCTCACCGCCCACTGCTTATATGGAAATCATGCTGCAATGAGCAAGGTCGGGCTCCCTCAGGCTCAGTCTCATCCCTGTCTAACACAAGAGGCACATTTGCTGGAACCACCACCAGTCTCATGGGAAAGTCTGGCCATCCTGGATGGCTGTTAAGCTCAAGGTGGCAAACGAGGGGTTCCTAAAATTCTAGTGTTTCCTTAAAAGCACAATGTGTTACCACTCAAATATGCCAGTTCACTTTTGTAAAGTGGCTATACACTCAAACTTGAATGATGGCAATCTGTCAGTCTTTCAATTAAAAAAAAAATGGCTTTTGTCCATAAGAAGCAACTTCAGCTAACAACTCCCACATCTGCATAATCACCCCTGCAAACAACCTCCCTCAGCATTCAGAAATGCTTCCTACATGCTTTCTCTGTGTCCCACGAAACTTTAGAGACCTGCTCAAGAACTGATGCCTATTAAACTTAAAATTCCATTTTACAAAAAAAAAAAAAGACTTTAAGCTATACTGGCACACTTTCTTTTGTTTTTGTAATGAGTGCACAGTAGCAAAGAACACAATGCCTACTGCTACAGTGAGGTGTCCCGCCTTGAATCGGGCCGTGACAACCACTGAGTTAACAAGCACTGTTTGTATTCCCGCACACAAATGTCAACTCCATGAAAAATTAAATGCTTTGATATCATTATGAAAATAGTTAGCTCGGCTTTTCTGAGAATTGTTGCTCTTAAGTGTAAAGAAAATGGCATGAAATAAGGGAAGAATATGCATTTGGAAAGTGAAAGAGGAAATGGTCATAAAGGACACATTCGCTCCCAGCTACGGGAATGAAGCCATCGCCTAAGGAACCTTCTCATTGCACACGACCCTCATTTTATCCAAGGAGAAAGAAGATGAAGCGGTTAAGGCTTCCTGCATTGTGACTTCTGCTGGCTTTTAACAAGGCCCAGTGTGGAACGTATTAGAATGGGTCACAAACATTCATTTATAACTTCCAGGCAGAGTCTTCCCAGAAAGACCAGAAAACACTGGCACCAGTGACAAAAGAGAGCCAACTCGGTACAGCCTATAAAACTATAAAACTGCACAATGAGCCCTGCGATTACCCACCCATGCCGTCCTCTGTGCTGGGCAAAGTAACAAATCAGAAATCAGTCATGGTTACTACCGTGGTAGACTTGTAAAAAGAGAAATAATTTCAAGATAATTTCACTCAATGCTGTGAATCTTCCATGCAAATTCTCCCCACTATCAAAATGAATATATATATACTATAGAAGGTTCTATCTGCATAAGAATTCTAACATAACACTTTAAAATTAAAATTTAATTAAATTTTAAAATTAAGTTTTGAGGTGCAGGTCCACTTACCATTTAGTCAAAGCCAATCTAAAATGTGATTAACATAAAAACTCCTGAAGAGTAACATTTGAATATTTTAATATTCAAAATATTAAAAATCATTGCTATATATCTGGTAAAAGTCCTAGTGTACAAAAGGTTCCCTTCTAAGTCCTACAGTAAACAGCCTTCAGTTTGCCTTTGTGAAGCTTCAGGTTTTAACACACCGTAAGGGACAGCAGACTATAGAAGATTACACAATCAGGAAGGACCAGAGAAGAAACGCAGAGGTCCCGCCTTGAGGCCATGAACAAAGCACTACAAAGAATAAATAAATCCATCTTATTGCTTTTGCAAATTTGAAAATCTTCACTCTGAGCAAGAGAGAGCAGTCAGGTGGAAAGCTCTACTACTGTCCCAGGACACTAAGGCCAAAGGGCAGTACAAATTTCACTATCATCTGCAGATATGAGAGCTCGCTCCACAGGGGCAGTGAACTACGCTCGCTCACCCATGAACACCAAGCTCCCAGCATGGAGTTTGCCAGAGGACACTCAAAGACTCAGTGAATGAGTGAATGGCTGCAGAGGGGAGGGGAAAGGAAGGGATGACGAGGGTGTGAACATGAATTACATTTCCATATTTCTCAAAGGATGGCACAGCTTTGTGTGCCATGGACTCCACTAAAAGCTCAGGCATGGATAAGAACATCGACTTCATGAAGTATAAATAACCATGCATACCCACCAGGCTTGACGTCCTTGTAAAGCAAGTTTTCCAAGCCATACATGAACTCCCCTGCGTGTGCGCCTGCATCCCACGGCAGCAGTAACCGAAACGCAAAGCATTGTAAGACACCTTTAGTTTTGCATGGGAAATGCACCTAAACTTAGCTGCAAAGACTCAGAAACCACACGACAGGACAAGCGAAGAGCCAGTGATAGGAAAGCAATCCCGCTCCTAAGGAGACATCCCCAGTGACATCAGGCCCGTTCTTTCAACATGCAAACCTTATTTTCAGGTTAAAACAAAAATTCTACATGACGAAAATCATAATAATAAAATACGTCAAGGCAAGTAAATAGCAGTGACAGCTCAGGTCTTGCTGTAATTTTCATTTTTAAACACAACACAAATGCTCTCTGGATTCTTTTCCTGCCTGTCATTTTATCCATTTTCACTAAGTTCCTATGATAGCGTCCATTCATCTTAAAGTCAGCTGAGAAAATCCCATCTTACGTTAGTGTGATGTGTCCCTTTCAGATAGGCTGCCCACACCCTTTACCCACTGGAGTCGGTAACAGCCAGCTAGACAGCACCCTCTCGCATTCCGCTCCCAAATGAAGCATAGCCTGCACTGCAGCTTCAGACTTTTAGAGAGAGGAAAACTTCTGAACTCCCTACTCCTCCGCTGGCTACAGGCTAAAGTTCACTTTTGCACTGGGTAACTATGAAGTGAGTTTGTTCATAGACAGCACTTTGATGAGTGTCTGGTAAACAATAAATACTCAATAAATGACTGTTGTTGCTATTTTTGTTGCCATCTTCGTCATCAACCTGTTATTCAAATCTCTTAAAATTGATCTCAACTTAGTTTGCCAACCTTATATACAATCACGATCTCTCAAACCCTAAAGCCATTCACCACCATGCTCTGTACTTTTCTACCCCGTCTCCCCATCCGTAACGTTCTTTCTCTCTCTTCCACGTTCACAGAACCCACTAAAGCACACAACTTCACACTGTCATCGCGTTCTGAACTCTCCATTCTCTACCTGGGCCTCTTTCTCCTGTGGGTCATTTTAAAAATGTCTTATTTGTCCATTTGAAATGGAGGTCCATTTCCAACAAGAGAGCATAGTGGCACAAAATCACCCAGCAGGTAGCAGACAGAGCCTTCGAAATCCTAATTCTGAACCTCCTTAATATTGCATTTTGATTTTTTTTTAAGAAATATCCAGGTTTAATGGGAGATCTGCGCTCTCGGGTGGCCCCGAGGGGGAAACGGGAAGCCACAGGATCGCGACCCCCAGGAGGAAGAAAGGGAGACCACCTGCATTTTGATTATTTATTGTTATGTGGTTGGTAGATTTGGGAGGCTGGGGATTTCTTGGAGGGAAGTTATTCTAGTTTAAGGTGTGTGTGTGTGTGTGTGTGTGTGTGTGTGTGTGTGTGTGTGTGTGTGTATTTGGCTTTTTGAGATAATTCTACAGTCCAGCAGGACAGCTTCAAACTCACCTGCCTCATCCTTCTGTGCGCTAGGATACAGGTGTGAACTACTACTTCCAGATCTTAAATGTGATATTCTAAACCCAGACACAGGAAATCTGAAGTGCTGCAGCACTCAGCCTCGAGTGGAACTTTCGGTCACACTGACAGCTACTAGATGTGTCCAGCAAACACAGGAGGAAATGAGAGAAGAAGAGGCAAGGAAACCATGGAGGAGCTAACTCAACATAGAACTAAGAGGGCTAAGAGGCTCAGCAAGACTACATGTGGCAGAAGCAAAACATAAGCAAGTAGAAATGAAAACATTGTGAGCGCTGAAGATGAAGCTCGGTAGTAGAGCTCCTGCCTAGTGCGCAGGAAGTCGGGTTCATTTATCCAGCACTAATTAAAAATAATAATAATAATGCAGACAACAAAAGAAATGCCAATAAAAATTAATAATTCAGAAAGAAAATGCCAAGAAAAAAATAATAATAAGGTATACATAGAGAAGACCAAAATACAAGGCTTCCAGAAGGAACTGTAATCACAGTCTGTCACTAGGTCTTTATACTGAAAGTTTACCTTCACAGTGAATCACAGGCTAAAACTCATGACCTATCCAGATTCTGAGAAGATGAAGAGGGCATCGCTCTGTGGCCTTTGGGGCTCGTATCAACAGGAAAGACAGGGAGGATATTAGAGCGAAAAGAAACAGCAAAATTCAAACTCCTAGATGACCATAACAAGAAGTCTGGGGTAATGTCATACGTGATAGTGTTAATACTCCTAAAACCTAAACTGACCTCGAAGAAGAGGGTGTGAAGGACAGCAAAGTGCACAGGGGACTGGCGTCTATCATCCTAAGTGTTATGGGGAAACACTGGGTGTTTAAGTGTGTCTTGCAAAAATAACATTTTAAATATGGAAGTTAACATATGGGAAGCTGTGTATGATCAACCTCCCAAGTACAAAAAGACACTCCAGAGACATGAAAGGAAAAAAAGGTTATTTTTACAGCTAAGCAAATTCTCTAAAATTAAAATAAAAAACTTCAGTTTTTATTCCAAACAATAGTAGCAGTATTTTACGAGGTTACATGTTTCAGAGCGGGACAGCATGAAGGTTCTATCTTTGCTCTTATTATCTGCCCATGCAGGTCCGAGCATGCTGTCTCCTCATCTCCCCAAGTCGCTGCACAGGCAACTGTGCCACAGTGCTCTAAAATCCAGAGATGGGGAAATGGGATCCCAGCAGCAGCGCCCCGCCACATCTGCACTGTGACAGCTTACCCTCGTCATCTCACAAAAACAATGCAGCACATAAAATACACATATCTCAGTATTATCAAGACACAGCTGTCACCAGGCAAAAGCACTCCATCTTCAATGTCGGTCAATGAAATATTTATAAACAGTATTTTAAGATTTGTAAAGAAGACTCTTTAAAACTGGGCTTTAAAAAGTCTATGAGAGCAGAATGGTGGCCACACCTTTAACCCCAGCATTCAGCAGGCAGAGGCAGGTGGATCTCTGTGGGTTTGAGGTCAGTCTGGTCTACACAGAGAAACCCTGTCTTGAACAAACAAAAACACAGGAAAAAAGAAGGCATGAAATGATATTAATTATGTCAGTAATACAGGTATGTCTAGGTATTTAACATATTCTACCTTTCTCTGCTGCTTTTTGAAGGGCTTCTTCAATTCTGGAAAGTTCTTTCTGCTTAATATCCTGCAAGGATTTTTCTTCTTTCTCCGCATCATATTTGATACCTAAAAACATACAATTAATTCTCACAAAAAGAAATAAAATCAGTACACAAATGGAAAACTTGTCATAATTATATGGTAACACTATTTTTATAAGTCAAAAAACACTTCTGTAAAGATTAACTATATAAGAATTTACATTTTTACATAAAAATTACATTACAATAATTATATAAAAATCATTTTCACATAAATAATTCCTATTTCTTTATAAAGTATCATAAAGGAAAAAAAAGGAAATAAATTAGAAAGCAGAAGATAGCTAAAAACAAAAAAGACAGAAAAGGCTGGATAGATCACTTTAAAAAAAGCAGGAGACACAAAACTATTATCAGAATGCTCACTGCTACTGATTGGGTGGTAAAAATGTATTATCTATAAAATAAGTAAGAGTTCTGGAGGTAATGGTGAAGTGGTTCAGAGCATTTGCTGCTCTTGCAGAGGACACAAGTTCGGTTCCTAGCACCCACATCAGGCAGCTCTCAACTCTAGTTCCCGAAGAACTGACACCCTCTTCTGGCCTCCAGGGGTACCTGCACACATGTGGTGAGCTGAAACTCACACAGGCACACACAAATACAAAGAGAAGGAGGGAGGGAGGGAAGCTGGGTGTGATGGTGACTCATGCCTTTAATCCTGGAACTCCAGAGGCAGAAACAAAAAAATCTCTGAGTTTGAGGCCAAGCCTGGTCTACAAAGTGAGTTCCAGCATAGCCAGTGCTACACAGAGAGACCCTGCCTCAAAAATAAACAAACAAACAAACATCTATCATCCGGTGTCTATATAGATTGACAAAAATGTTTTCACAAAGCATTTGAGGAATATTTAATAATCCTAACACATGCTCGGCAGTAGTGGTGCATGCCTTTAATCCCAGTACTTGGGAGGCAGAGGCAGGTGGATCTCTGTTAGTTCGAAGCCAGCCTGGTCTACAAGAGCTAGTTCCAGGACAGGTACCGAAGCTACAGAAATCCTATCTTGAAAATAAAAAATAAAATAAAATAAAAAATCATAATAATCCTAACAATTCATTTTATCTGTCATCTCATACCTGATAACAATAGTCTAAGAAAATACAAAAGTTAAAAAAATCTATAAAAAGGAGATTTTTAATGAAATATAGTAGCACATATAAAGCTGCCATGATGAGAGGCATCATCTGTATGATGAACTAAAAAAACAACTTATAAGAGACAAAAAGACAACTAATCATAGTATTTCATAATAGCATAAGATAGCTAATATACCTTTCAAAATTTTCAATATCACCTTGAAAACCATGAGATCCAAAAAGCATGAAAATGTCAAGGCAAAGCTATGTACTTAATGTGGCAACTACTAAATACAGACTCTAGTACTGCCAACAGTGAAGCAAGCAAGGTCAAAAATAAATACTTTACCTATATTATAAACACTATATCAATACTATGGTTGAGAAACCGAGCAATTTTTCCCAAAGCATTCAAATTTTTTTCATATTGTCCTTTTTAGCTGAAAACACTAATAATTAAAGATATTAAGCTTTAAAATACTAATTGTTATTAAAATATTGTGATTCCTAAGAAAGAAAAAACTTGCTATACATGTTTGAAAGAACACCTGTTTAAAATTGGAAGCAACAAAATATGGGAAACGTTTCCAGTTTTGAAATATGTAAATTAATATATTGGTACATTCTAAATTTCTGCAAGTCATACAATTACTTCAATAGTACATCCGTCAAGTACATCACAACTTAAAGTAAGTAATCATGGGGAATAAAATTAAAATAGACAGTTTACTGTCTTCAGCAACAACAGAAAAGCATTTGGTATACAAATGTAGCAATACGTGTGTATACATACACAACTGTATGCTTATTCATTATACTGTGTGATCAGTTTCTAACATATGTTCTAGCTTCCTCGTTATATCAGAATACTTCACAGGGGAACAATTTCACTTCATTGCAATGACACAGAATGATTACAATGTAAAACAACATACTTGCTCCAGGGACCACAAGCAGGTATAATCCTTCTAGGGTGGCAACAACTGCTTCTCCATAAAGGTTTTTCCAAGGAATCTTCAAAGTTAATTTATCTAAAGAAACATAATTTCCATCATAAATCCTTATTTGACTGCTAAAGAGGATACAAAGAGATTTCTCACTTCCCATGAAAAGTACAAAACCCTTTAGGCATTTAGTATGTTTGTCATTTGGGGAAAAAAGTGAGGGTGGTATTTAAAGTGCATATTTTATGCTTTCCAAACTTTATGACAAGTACTTCATTTGATAAATCAAACAATAATCACAACAATCTGGAATAGGAAAAGGCAGCTCAGTCTCAGAGGGGTAAAATTAATCATTTATGTCCAGCAAGGTCTTCAGTGAGGACGCTGGAGCCAGAGCTCTGCACTGGACACACCTGAAGATTGCACACGCCCTTCCTGCCTCACCAACAACTGAATCAACACAGCCACCATAAGTACTACCTGTGGCCATCAACATAGCCATTGTAAACAGTGTCTGCAAACAGGAACCAAAGCAGCAGAAAAGTCCCTTCTCTCTTTTATGAATGTGGACAGCAGGTCAGACAGCTATGAATGGAAGAGGCCAGATCTGGAGGCAAGGTGTGCTGTTTCACAATCGGCATAATCTTCTTCTATGATGCTAATGCTATACAACTAGGATTTGTTACTTTACAAATAGATACTGATAGAGCAGAACACACTTTTTCTCTTTAAAACAATGGTATTAGGTGGAGCATGATAGTGCACACCTGTGATCCCTGTGAGCAGTTGGGAGATGAGATCGGAAGGATTGGGAGTTCAAAGCCAGCTTCACCACACAGCAAGTTCAAAGTCAGCTTAATGATAGGTAGAAATGAACCCATAAAAACTATCACTCTTCATAGAAGAACTATGGTCCTAATCTCAGTAACTTATTTGGTGTAGTTTGAGGAGTCCGTGGCAGAAGAGAGAAGAGATCTGAATTCTAAAACGGGGAAAAATGGGGCACCTTATCATAATTCTATCTTTTCCATATCTCTAGAACTCCTCTTCCCAAGGCCACAGACAGCTAATGTCTCAGCTGTCATAATTACTACAATTCTGTCCTAATCTTTCCTACCCCTGATGCCTTCCATGTTCCAAAAATAAAGTATCAATTATGTAATTTGTATTTAATTATTTTATGCAAGTAATTGTTCAGACAGCATGTATGTATGTGTACCACATGCATGGCCAATGTCTGGGGAGGCCAGAAGAGGGTGTTGCATCCCCATAGCTGGGGTTAGGAGATGTGAGCTGTCATGTGGGTTCTGAGGATTGAATCCACTTCCTCTGCATGAGCAGCAAGTGCTCTCAACTGCAGAACCATCTCTCTAGTCCCCTCCATTATAATTATAAAAAGTAATGACATAAGTGAGTGCTGTTAGCAAGACTTATTAGAAAAGAATCTGGTATGACTCATGTGAGGATGTAAAGTCATATGACCAGAATCACTGGCAATGTTTAAAAAAAGGTGCTCAACATTCGAACAAATTGAAAAACAATGCAACAAACTGAAAGAAATAAAATAATGTTCTACAAGGAAGAATATTCTAGTCAACTGGATAGCTGAGTAACCGAGTCAGTTTTATGTGGAAATGTAGTCCAGAAATAAAGTATCAAATTATTTCTGCAACAAAAATTCCATTTCTTAGCAGGCAGTGGGAGCGCACACCTTTAATTCCAGCACTTGAGAGGCAGAGGCAAGTGGATCTCAGTGAGTTTGAGGCCAGCCTGGTACAAAATATATATATATATATTTCTCAGGGCCCACAGAGATTGCTCTGTGGTAAATTTAAGGACACACACCTTTCAGAAGATCCAAGCTCAATTCCCAGCACCCACATCAGATGGCTGGCAAATACCTTTAAATCCAAGGGCACCCTTGGTTCTGTGGGCACTTGCACTCATGTGCACAGACACAGAGAATCGCATCCATATAATTTAAAATAATAACAAATGTTTTTATTCCATTTCTCTTCAGTTTGCAAAGCACTGAGTTTCTTTTATGGCTTCCAGGTCAAGGAGCCTATAAGTCACATCAGCACACTTCTGGATCACTTCTAATTCTTAGGGTTTTAGAGTGAGTACCACCTATATTTACAGTGTACAATACCTACACACAACTTCATGACCTCCTAACAAGGCAACTGCCTTCTTAGTGAATATAAGATCACTCACGCTTTGTGCCAGCCCATGGGAGGCCTGCCCCTTTCTGAATGGAGATGGAGGAAGAGCTGATGGGGAGGGAGAGTATATGAGAAAAGGGAAGGGATACAGGAGAGGAGGGAGGGGAAAACGGTTGGTATGTAGAATAAATGAAAAAGATACTTAAATAAAATTAAAAAGAAAAACCTGCAGGCACCAGCCCTTTATCATAACTGAAAGAACTATCTGTTCCTTACCCTTCTCTCCATTCACCTAATTTATCAAGTCATCCCCCAGAGAGGTCTTAAATCATTCAGTTAGTTAAATGGCAATCTCATTTCTGAGCATCCGTGGTATTGGAGGCTGAACCTAGGAGCGCCACACGTGCCGCACAACTGCGGTACCACTAAGCTGTCTCCCAACCACAAGTTCTACTTTTTGTTTGTTTAGAGGCAGAGTCTAATCTGCCCTGGTTGACCTTGAACTTTCTCTGCAGTCCAAATACAAAAGAGCTCAAAAAAGAAGGTATCAAGAAAATAAATAACCCAATTTAAAAACAGGGTATAGATCTAAACAGAATTCTCAAAAGAGAAAATCCAGATAGTTGAGAACCACTTAAAAAATGTTCAGCAACCTTAGTCATCAGGGAAATACAAATCAAAACTACTTTGCACTTTCATTTTCACCATCAGAATGGCTAAGATCAATAAAAACAATTGACAACTCATACTGGTGAGGATACAGAGTAAGGGAAACACTCCTCCACTGCTGGTGGGAATGCAAACTTGTACAACCACTATGAAAATTAGTGTGGTCAGGGCAGGGAACCCTGACTGCTCTTTGGACTGGAGAGGGAGGGGGAGAGGAGTGGGGGGAAGGGGAGAGGGATGGGAGGAGGGGGAGAAGAGTGGGAGGAGGGGGAGGGAAATGGGAGGCTGGGAGGAGGTGGAAATTTGTTTTTTTTTCTTTATTCTTCTTTTATCAATAAAAAAAATTAAAAAAAAAAAGAAAATTAGTGTGGTGATTCCTCAGGAAGATGGGGAGTAATCTACACCAAGATAAAGCTATACTAGTCTTGGGCACAAGTCAAAGGAGAATGCATCATCCTACAAGGATACTTGCGCAACCGTATTCTTGCTCAACCGTATTCATTGCTGCTCTATTCATAATAGCCAGAAATCAGAAACAACCCTAAATGGAAGAATGGAAAAATAAAATGTGATACACTTACACAATGATATATTAGCCATTTAAAAAATGAAATCATAAAATTCCCAGGTAACTGGATGGAACTAAAAAAAAAATTCATTGTGAGGTATCACAGGCCCAGAAAGACAAATATGGTATGTATTTGCTTATGTGAGGATATTAGCTATTAAGTCATTGATAACCAAGCCACAATCTGTAGAACCACAGAGGTTAGGTATAGAGTAAGGGACTGGAGGGACAGTGAGATCTCATTAAGAAAGGAAAATAGAATAGCCAAGAATGGATGAAGAGGACTGGAACAAGTAGGGAGTGGGAGGGGAGAGGAAGATGAGGGAGGAAAATGGGGAGAGATGGATAAAATTAAGGGTCATCGGATAGGTATTATGGAAACCTAATACAGTAGAAGCTTTCTAAAATTTATGCATATATGAAGGCAATATAAACAAAATAGTCAGATAATGGGGGAGACAGAGCCCCAACTGGCCATCTCTTTGTTGGCTAAAGGGGCCCTTTAGGAATCCCCAAACAACCCAGGCTATTGCCAAGACTACAGGTCACTCTCCACAAACTGATGGCAAGACCTCATGCTAAAGACAACACCTTCACAACTCAGTGACTATGAAGAAGCTGAGTTGTTCCCTAGATAGAGTCTTCAATGCTACATTCTAGCATCGTTGGTACAGGAAGATATCTGAACACTAGCAAAGGAGAAACATAAACACACCCACAAACCCTAAAATCTACAATGCTGTCTTGTCTACAAGATACACTAAGGCAATGGTAGCATAGAGACTGTGGGAGTAACCAATCAATGTCTTATTTGACTTAAGGCCCACTCCACAAGATGGAAGTCATACCCAACACTGCTTAGAGGAACAAGAACCTGAGACTACATATCCCAGGGATCTAAGGGAAAACCAAACACTACTGACTTTAAAAAATTAATAATAATAAATGTAGCAATAGGGCAATGGTGACAGATGCCATTAATCTCAGCACTTTAGAGGCAGAGGCAGGTGGATTTCTGTGAGTTTGAGGCCGGTCTGGTCTACAGAGCGAGTTCCAAGACAGGCTCCAAAGCTACCCTGTCTTTAAAAAAGTCAAATAAATAAAGCAATAAAATGACTCCTAATGGCATTCTATATACTCATAGATCAGTGCCTTGCTCAGCCGACATCAAAAAAGTTTCCTCCTGCAGTAGACAGAAACAAATAAAGACTCACAGTCAGACATTATGCAAAGAATAAGAGACCTAAATGGGATGTTTCTGTTAAATCCTTCCTGTCAGGACACAAAGAACCCTGAGGAAGATGAAGCCAGAAAGAGTGTAAGAGCCAGAGGAGATGGAAGACCCCAGGAAAACAAGACCCTCTTTATGAACTCATAGAGACTGAGGAAGATGCACAGGGCCCGCACCAGGGTCTGTACCAGGTCCTCCACCTATGCAGTATGGACTCCAGTTCAGTATTTTCATGGCATCCCTGAGCACACACGAGTGGGCACCTGATGCTTGTGCCTTCTCGGGCTCTTTTCTTCTGTTTGCTTCGTCCAGTTCCAATGTGTTAAGTTTTACTATATTGTATTATATTTATTATACTATTATCCTTTAGAAGACTGTTTGTTTTCTAATTAGAGACTTTGGATACAGATGGGAGGGAAGGTGGGGAAGAACTGAGAAGATTAGTGAAAGGAAAATGGTAATCAGAAAATATTATGTGAGAAAAAAATTATTTCAATCAAAGGGTAGAAAGGATGCTAAAACAGTAAAGGATAAACTCCTAAAATGTGGCAGCACAATGACTGAAGAAAGGAAACAATAGAATCTAGCAGTAGGGTAGGAGTGGACAAATGAGTTGTTCAGTCAAATTCTACAGCAACAGTAGCCCATGTAGAGAGATAAACTGATGATAGATAGATGATAGATGATAGACGATAGATAGATAGACAGACAGACAATAATCAGATAGAGAGAGATAGTAGAGAGATAGACAGATAGATGAATGGATAGTAGATAGATAGATGATAGATAGATAGATAGATAGATAGATAGATAGATAGATAGATAGATAGATAGATAGTAGATTGTATCTGATAGATTCAGATAGACAATTTTGTTTCCTTAAGTTAAAATCAGGTCACATGGACTATTTGAGAGAACTTTGTAGATTAAATTTCCTATTGAAAATTTTCTTCAGCAGTCACATTTGCTGAGTTACAGATGACAGATAAGGAGACTTTGTACTTACCAAAGCATATCCTCCATACTACATTGCTGCATAATACATCAAGTGACGATGAGTGGAAGGAGGGAAATGAACTTCATTTAAAGTCTATTTAACAGAGTTTTTAAATTGTATGACTTTCACATATATAAAGAAAATAAACAGGAAATTGGGTTATCAGCTTTGAAAACAGAGATGTTTTGTGTAGTAAAGTCAAAGACTGGAAGTCATGACCACATTTCAAAATGCCCTTCTGTTTTAGAAAGTAACATTCTATCTCTTTGTCCTTTAAAAAGTATTTATTAAAAAGTAGGTATTATATATGGTATACATTAGTTTAGAATTTTGAAATTAATTATTTCTGAAAATAATTAAACCAAAAACTTCCCACACTTTTGATAAAGCAAAGATGAATTGTCGAGTTTAACAGCACAGGTCAAGTAAAAACTATAACGGACTAAGTAACTCAATGAAGGGTGAAGTACTTACCAATCTGGCCAGCCTTGACTTTGAAAGGAACATCCAATTCACTCTTCAAAAGAAAGAAAAAAACATTAAAGGACTTCTCTAGGCAACCCCAAATCACTTCTGTACATCAATGATACAGTTGAGTAACTCATGGCTATTCATGCTTCCTTAAATGGTGGTTTTACATAAAGAAGTCACAGAGAAGCAAAATTATCAACAGAAGGGCGTTCGTAAGGAAAGTGATTGCATAAGCAGGTTATTTGTAAAAATGAAACAGACACTTTTACCTGAAATGCAAAAAGTGGGAAAGAACAGGGTCCGTGCACTTAAGTCAGCTAAAAACAATCACTGAATAATTCTCTCAGATAATACATTTAGCAAATAAGTAAACAACCCCCCCCCCGAAAAGGAAGGTGCTAACGTACTATCTACCAAGCTATCATTTCTCTTAGATAAATTATACACGCCAAACAATACTAACTTTAGCCTCATCTGGACTCCTGGTTGCTAAGCTATAACTCTCATTCATAACGATGACAAATCTTCAGAATTACTAGAGTTTAATCAGTCAGTACAGACTTTCTGCTAGTTATTACCTAACACATAGGAATGCTGTGGATATCTGAACACTGAACTATAATACTACACGCTACAGCTAACGAAGAATCCATTTTCATGAGCATACAATTCCACAAGCACCTAGGTGCAGAGGAACTGAACACAGTACCTTTGACAAAAGAATTGGAAAAAGCAGTGACTCTGTTCTCCGGGGGTCTAGAAAGATATATTCAACATAAGTCACTTCATAAGCGCTGTCTTGTGCTCATTTTTTATTCACTTGGAATAATTTTAACAGTAAATTAAGTTCCCATTTCCAAGTAAAACTTCAGGCTAGGGACACAGCACAGTGTGACAGCACCTGCCTGGCACACAGAAGACACAAGGTTCAACCCACAAAACCATAAAGAAAAACCATCAACAAAACTGAGTTGGTTAAATTATGAAAGGGGCCTAATTTTAACTAATAAAGTCTATGAATTATGAAGCAACTTATTATTTTAATTTTAACCACAAAAAATCAGCTGACAGCTCAATCTGTCTTCTGGGAATGTTAATGAGTACTGTGCCCATGGCTGTATTTATAGTTATTTCCTACAAAATCTTATAAATTGAGAAAAAAAATAAACTTGACTCTATCAACAGAATCATTAAGTTCTAAATTTTTAAATAAAACGTTAAAAATGGTGGCATGCCACGTAAAGTCAGGGAAGGACAGCTAAGTACTCTGAGTTTTTCCAATGTGCTAGGCTCTCTTTGTCATCTTGGCAGGCCCTGAAGCCAAGGCTCTGCTACTGACCGAGTGCTCAAGCATAAGAAGACACTGAAACCAAGAAATAAGAACATCTAGCACATGCTTGTGATCTTGGCATTTGAAAACCGGAGGCAGGAAGCTCAGGAATTCAAGGTGAGTCTTATCTACATAGTGAATCCGTGGCTACACAAGACCCTAACTCAAAGAAGAAAGAGAAGCATGTATACATGCACACAGGCAAACACACATGCAGGAAATCTGAAATGTGGTCAATATACATTCTTAAATAGCATCACAGACTTCAGTTTTGCACAAGTTAAACATAAACCCATTGGGTGGAGAGGGTGAATGCTGCTTTGCTTGTAGCTCAACAACAAATGATGCAAATTCCTCACTACAGCTAAGTGTCAGTACTTTTCAATTACCTCAGTACCCCCAGGCTAGCCTATCACTGCGGTACCTCCACACCATCTAGATCACTGGTTAGCACCAAGCCCTAATTTGCCTAGAAAATGTATAAGGATAATGTGAAGGAAAATATTTAAGACAAATGGAGACAGCATAGCTATAACAATCAAATTAGGTCATGAAATGAACTCCATTTTGCAAAAGAAAGAAAGGAAGGAAGGAAGGAAGGAAGGAAGGAAGGAAGGAAGGAAGGAAGGAAGGAAGGAAGGAAGGAAGGGGAAGGGAAGAAAAGGGAAGGGAAGGGAAGGGAGGGAGGGAGGGAGGGAGGGAGGGAGGGAGGGAGGGAGGGAGGGAGGGGGGAAGGAAGGGAGGAAGGAAGGAAGGAAAAGAAAGACTAAAAGCTATACAATCAAATTAAGTCACAGGAAGAACAACATTTTGCAAAAAAATAAAAAGTACTCTTTTGATCATTGGAGGAAAATTGTAAATCTTTAATCCACAATTTCCAAGGGCAAATAGTTAAATAAGGAACCCAGCTTGGTGTGGCTCAGTCACTTTATCTGGTACCTAGTACAGATGCCTAGTAACCAAACATTTCTAAGAGCCTGCCAAACTAACATAATTTAAAAATAATAACCCTTACCAGAGCATTTTCTTTTATCTGCAGATTATCTAAAGCCACATTGCCTGTAAAAGGAAAAGACAAGAAATATAACATTAATACAGTATAACATGTCAATCTACCAAACACCAAGGATGCAAAGCCAGAGTTAAGAACACAGATGAAAGAATGTGCGGATTCAAGGTCCAGCAGGAGGCGGAGGCTAGAACGCATCTGCATTATGGAACAAAACAATGGAGGACATGGGAAAATGTTTGAGGAACGGTATTTAATAAAAGGCTACATACCACCCAGACTGATATAATTTTTTAAAACTATATATGTGTGTATGCAAAACACCAACAAACAGAAACTAAACAAACATAGCCATGACACCATAATGCCACTTCCATGACTGATATGTGCTTCCCATGTATAAGAAATATTTCAATTTTTCTAAAACAATTGTTGAAAGTTACAAGAAAGGCAGAGATGCAGGGAAGCCGCCCCTACCCAGGAATGGGCAGGAAATACTACAGCCTTGTACTTAGAGAGGAGACAATGAGTTCTGCTGTCAGGCAGTCTCTATAGTACAGCTGGAAGGAAACTAAAACCAGGAACAGCCAGGTATGGTGGTATATGCCTGTGACCTCAGCACTTGGGAGGCTAAGGCTGAAGGACAGTTATTAGTCTGAGGCCAGTGTGGACTAGACAGTGAACCCTAAGCCACCCTGTACTACATACAGAGTAAGCCTCTCCCTCAAATCATACATACACACAGAGATACATACATATATACCTAAAATAAGGCAATTTCAGTGTCAATCAGCGGCCATCACAGTAAAGACTAATTTTGGAGTCAGAATTGAAAGGATGTCATCACTGCCAAACATAAAAATCATGGGGCACCCCTAGAAGAGTATTCAGCACTTGAAGGAATCTTTTTTTAATTAATGTATCCAGGTGTTTTGCCTTCATGCTTGCCTGTGCACCACATGAAGTGACTATGGAGGCCTTAAGAGGGTTCCAAAACTCCTGGAAGATGAATTACAGACCGTATGAGAGGCCAAGCAGGTGCTAACTGCAGAAAGACATTTGATTGTGGGAGCTGCTAACCTAAACCAACACAAAGACTTCAAAATCTGGGTCTAAGACAATGTTGCTTTGGAAAAGAGGGTCCACAGAAGTTGTTTCCACAGAAGATGAGAAGCTGTGAATTCCTTCCAAGCTAATATGGTTTGATCTGCAAGACCCCTGAGAGGTCTCCATGGGAACGATAGCCCAGGTGATCCAATATCCAGAGCAGCTTCAAGACAACTGGCTGAGATGATGCGGCCTCACAGACTACTACAGCCAAGATTTAACCATATATCTAAATTTTCTCAGGATCCCCATATTACCAGTACCCCCAATCAGCAAGTAGCAGTATAAACAAAACTACACCCAAATGCCCAAAATATTATTTATAAATGTTTGCTTTCATTTAAAGATGGCTGGTTATAAATGATTAGTGGTTATAGTCAATCTCTTTCTAAAGAAAAAAGGGAATATGATTCAATCTACTTTAATCCAAAAACAACTGTTAATCTCAAAATACTTTATACTGGTATGGATTTTGGCTTATTAATAAAAATTTAAAGTCAATTTTGTTATAGGTATATTTCTACTCTTGTTTAAGGTATTATGTTTATGCATCTCATTTAAAAATGTAATGTATAGTCAAAAAAATACAAATTAATAGTCATCTATAATAGTCAAACTTACAATCATATTAGTTAGGTTTTCTATATATGCATGAGATATATTTCAGATGAATAGGTAATCTTCAAACACTTCAAAGACCTACAGAATATGGCATTTAAAATATTTTAAGAACTTAGACTTTTCTCAACAGCGAGACACGTCTGCTCCTGGCAGCACCAATAATTTCAAGAGGATGATGGGCATTGAAGAAGTTCCTTATGGACTTTGCTTTCAATGTGGCAAAGCTATCCCCTTGGACAAAAAAAAAAAAAAAAAAAAAAACTGCTCTTGCCTGGATGGCTTGGCTGTATGCTGTATAAACGGAACATGCAGGACCCACAGGAAAATGACCACTAAACTTTGTCAAAACAAGGTGGGGTGGGTCCTTCAGGGTTCCTGCTTCACAGAAGAAACTGTCATATACTCTGAAGGACACAGAGGAAAATGACTGATAAACTGCCAATATAGGTCTTTCAAATTTCCTGCTTCAATGAAAAGTCTGCCAGATACTGTGGGCCTATAGGCTGAAGATGGATGCACTAACATTAGAGAAAAACTATCCAGGCAGTCAGATGTCTCTGTCATTTCTAGAGTTTTGGAAGTTCCTTACAATGCACTTCCTGTTTACTTACGTAATATATCCTTCTGGGATCTTTGATGGAGCTGAAGACTAGATAGCTATAGTTTTCTGTAGTTATGATAAAAGATAAATATAAAACTTTAAGTTCACAAAAATATAGTATTTTAATTTTATCTAAATACAAATAGACTAAATATTATAACTATAATTCTTGCTTGAAAACTGTTTTATTATATGTAATTTTACAATGTTAAAGTTAAAAACCTTCCTTTTTAATTAAACAGAAAAGTGGGATGCCCTTCTGTATGCTGTGAATATGTTTTATTACCATTAGTTATTTAAAAAAAAAAAAGCTGCTATGGCCTATGGCAGGGCAGAATAGAGACAGGCAGGAAATTCAAGCAAAGATAAAGAGAACAAGAAGGTAGAGTCTGAGAGATGCCAACAGCAGCCAGAGAAGCGAGCTGTGAGGTAACAAGCCACAAGCCTCGCGGTCAAATGGAGAATAAATAATAAAATGGGTTAAGTTAAATTGCGAGAGTTAGTTAACAATAAGCTTTAGCTAATGCTAAACAGTATGTAAATACTTTTAAGCTTCAGAGTGGTTATTTGGGAACTGGAAGGCAAGAGAGAAACCTCCAGTTACACAAAGGATAACTTTTTATTAACTGTTTTCTGTAGTTTCCAATTTTTATGATTACCAGGTTACTTTTAAGTAAAATCAAGACACAAAATAGGAGAAATAAGGAAACAAAAAATAAAACAAAAGTAAACTCTAAGTTCAATTTGTCTCAACATTTGTATATTAATTTTTCTCACACGTTACATCTACTTTACTTTCAGACACATAAAACTAACAAAGAATTGGCTAGGTTTGCTCATACTTCCTGGATACAAGATACAAACAGTATCATTCGGTAGCTATTTGCACTAAAGGAGGAGCCACTAGTCCAGTAATAAGAGAGGGAGGAAAATGAGAGGTCTGCAGATCAGCAGCATCCCAGTGAATGGGGGAAAGAGCATCCATCCCTCAGCCTGTAGCCAGTTCCCTGGTGAGGGGAAGCCCCAGCCAACTCACCAACACAGTGCACGCTGTTCTGCAGGTACATGTTCCATCCCATGGCCCAAGTATGCAGAAACTTCCACTTAAATAATTTGTAAGACTGAAACACATCCCACCTAAAAATCAATCATTTCATACTGAACTGAGCACCAGAAAAAAAAAATCAAAAAAAAAAAGATGCCACTTTCCTTCCAGAAACAGTAATACAGTAATTTCAAACACACTGAAGTGACTTCCCTGTTCAGCTAGATCACCAGAGATAAGATCACTCAGAGGCCATAGAAAGTTTCTAGGGGGAAAAAAAAAAGCAAAGACAAATAACTGTGTCTTATCTTAAAAACAAAGAAAAGAAATGTGGTCAGGAGGCTGAACAATGGGGGTAGACAGACTACCCTCTGCCCACAAGGAAAACACGAGGGCCAAGCACACTGCCAGGTGGCAAGTCCACAGACACCCAGGAGAGAGACGGTTAGGAGCTCTGTGGTGTGGACTGAAGGATCTGGGTAAGGAGTGGAGGGCAGGAGTCCAGCTTTGAAGGAAACTCCACTCGGTGCTCACTAAAAGACTCCAGGCATTTTGGATGAGTTCACACCTCCAAGAGTTACACAGGAAGCTTCAGAGCCAAGGCTGAAGGGCAATTTAACATGGTAAACCAAATCAGAATGTGCAAAATAATCTTCACTAATGAATTAAAGATAGAAATGAAAGCAAGTCCATTAAATCATCAAGTAACACCATCTTTTTTTTAAAAAAAAAGAAAGATATTAAATTAGAAGAAAGGACCAAGTTAATGTAATGAATGAAAAAAACAGGGGCTGGAAAGATGGCTGAGTGGTTAAGAGTTTTGTTGGTCTTGCAGAGGACCCAAGTTCAGTATCCAGCACTTACACTGGGCAGCTCACAGTCACCTATAATTCCAACCCCAGAGGGACCCAATGCACATACATTCATGCAAACCCTCAATTTGTTTTTTTTTTAATCAAATGGAACTCTAACATGAAATATACTTGTCTAAGTTCTAAGTCCAAGGATAGCTTTCATACATGTAGTCATCTATAAAGTAAACATGGGAAACACAGCGTTGTTCTGGGCCTGGTGACACATGACTGTTCTCCTAGCATTCAAGAGGCAGAGCAAGAGGATCAGGACACCAAAGCTAGCCTGAGTTACACTGTGAGCTCAAGGAGAGCTGGACTACATGACTATGAAACATAAAGGGCTGGGGATGTAGCTCGATTAATAAGCAGAGTGCTTGCTTAGCATGCACCTAGTTCTGGTTCTATCTCAAGCAGCACACGCAGATCTCGTGTGGTAATACCAGATACTGAACAAAGGCAGGGGCACCAAAAGTCCTAGATGATCCTTGGCCTCATAGAGTGTTGGAGACTGGCCTGAGCTACATAAGACTGTCTCAAGAAACAAATAGAAAGAAAAATAGTATTGGTATCGAACACTTTCAACCAGAAACCATCTCTCCTTTTTTTAGAGGGTTGGGCTGTGGATCCCTTACAGTACTTAACACTTAAGTTTACAAAAGTCCCCAAAACAATTATGAACTCCTTACCGGTGTCTCTCGTCACTGGTACTGAATTAACAGTGGCTTAATCGCCTTAGAATGCACGTAACTACAGGACAGAAGCAACTACAATGAGGCCATCAAATGATACTTCAAAATCTATATTTAGATTGTTACATTACTGGATCCTCACAGCCTCCTGGACAGGAGGCAGGTGGTACATATCAAGGAAGAGAAATAAAGGGTTTCTTGAGGTTAAATGAGAGTTCTATGGATACCATGACAACCTGCACATGGAAGAGCCAACACTCATTCTTTTGATACTCAATGCCAGGTTTCAGCACACAGTGCTCTCTTCCGGATAGCAGAGTAGAAAGGCAGAGGTTCAATCTTTTGCATTTACCAAGCAATAACCAGACTATGCACTGAGAGGCCTGTTGGTGCCACTCTGGGTCTCTTCATTTTAAAGGTTATATAAAAATCCAAAAGAGAAGTGGAGTCGGGATTGCATGAGCAGTTCCTCAGGGACACAGGAGATGGCGCTGCAGATGGCCATGCTAGACTTTACCTCCAAAAGGGTTCCTAAGCTACACCCCAGAACCACTCCAGGACATGCAGATCTCACTCCTTCCCCTCTTCACATTGGCACATAGAGAAGCCAGTGTTTGAGCAGGGTGGTTTCCCCAAGTCTATAAAGCGACTGTGCCACTGTACTAAGAATAGAGCCTGTGTCTCCTGACTCCCTGGTCAGTTCTTAATATAAAACATGAAGATTCGTCCAAACTATGACACAGCAACAACAAAAATGGCAAGAAATAAAAACACCAGCCCCAATCTAGCCACATGGCCTGAGTGCTACGTGGCTCTTGGAGATTGATGTATCTACAGCGCTTGGATCAAATGTTTACTGACGCTCATCTCCCAAGGAAATGTGCTCAACCACTAAGCAGTCTGCAAAAGCATGAATCAATTTATTTTAATGACTCATGTTTTCACAGACACCGAAGAAAATATTGAACCAATTCATTCCAAATGAATCGAACTATCTGACTCCAAATTGAGCCAACCCAGACTGTTTCAGCTGGAGGATTGCTGTGCAGGAGAAAGGAAGTAACTGACTCTTCCTTTCCAGTTTCCTGGTGAAACAAGAAGTCTTGGCAGAGAAAAATAGAGAGCTGTGACATCACCAAGACTTTCTCCTTTCAAATACCACACAGAGCCTGAGACCCAAGGCACTCGGCACAGCTTCCTAGCAATGGTTTCAAAGCACCAACTTTCGGCTCTATTTCTAGAAAAGGAGTGGATTTTAACTAATGACAATGCTATTTAAATACACGGAAAGGTGTACCCAATTAGCTTTTCAAGAAAAGGGGAAAAAACTCCCTGTGGGATTAGGAACATGATGTCTCAGTGGTTGGGGACCCAAGTTCAGTTCCCAGAACCCACATGGTAGCTCACATCCATCCCTAACTCCAGTTTCAGAAAGTCAGACACCCACTTCTAGCTTCCATGGGCACTGCAAGAACATGGTGCACACACATACATGAAGGCAAAACACAAAATAAAGTAAAATTCTTTAAAGAAAAAAAACCACTCCTTCAGTGGGTTTAGAAGTACTTAGACAGTACATTGTTTTATATAATGAGGCTAAAGAAAGTAAAAATAGATCAGACATCTGCTTTTTCCATCATTCTCTGCTGCCCTGTAGCTACCTGCTGGGCCATCCTGCAGTAGATGTGGTTTCTTTCCTGTGTCTTCCGGGACTTGTCCTTCACCACCAGGAAGAAGGAAAGGCAGAGCTGTGCACTGGGCCAGAGTGCCTCACACTGGCTGCGGACAGCGCAGCAGCATGTACCTCCAGGCGGCTTGGGCTGCTCCAGCCTTGCTCAATCCACAGGTGCTTACAGCCAAAAACGTCGCCTCATTATTGTACAGAAGAAACAAATGGCTTCCTTCCCATTCGTGACCTGCCAAAAAGTCCCGGTGAAGGTGAACTTCCCGTCCAGTTCCCTCATCCTTGGTGTGTGCCCCAGCACTCACTCTCTCTCCGTGTGCTGCTTTCTGCCAGCGAGACAAGCTAAGCATCACAAACCTAAAGTCTAAAGGGCTCCAAAATGCAAACCTTTGGCGCTGATTTGCTACCACAGATAGAAAACTACCACACCCAGTCTTGCATGGCACACTACTGCCAAGCACGGCATGCTGAAAATAGCTGGAGGCTACTGCATGGTATGTATATGGAGTGAAATGGAATTTATGCTAACTTGGATGTCACCAAGAAATAATGTTATACACTCACAAATATCCCAAATTCTGAAAAACAAAGTTCAGCATCTACAAGAATTCTAGCTCCCAGTACTGAGAATAGAAACCCCACCCATAACCGTGGGCTGGCAGGGAAAGAAAGGCTCCAGGGTGAAGGACAGGACCTGAAACCGCTCCCCAGAGCCTGGCTTGCAGGGTTGTGAACTTTGAGTGCACTACATCCTGGTTCCTGTTCCTGGGCACCACAGCCACCCCTGTCATCCTACACCCAAGTCTGGGGTGGTCCACGGATTTAAAGGAAGTGAGAGCCACAGAATCTGAAAAGGAGGCTCTTCCTGGTCTTGGAAAAAAATCAAATTGGCAGATCCTACATAGCAAGAACCGGACTGAAATTGCAAAAGATCTGACATTTCGACACACCATTTTAGAAACATGTTACTCTAAAGCAATTAAATCCTGGATACCTCTCAAACAGCTAAGGGCTGTGTAATTTATCTGCTGGTACCAGTTTGTGGGGATCAAAAGCCCAGATAAACATTCTCATCTGGCAGCACCTGCCCACCAGGCACTCTGAGCCTTTGAAGGCTGCCCTACGTACTGCTACTGAAAACGCGAGCCCTGGCAAGTATCAATCCAATGCAAAAAGTTCCCTTGCTTTTTAAGAAGGGGGTGGGGGAAGCAAAAGACATTGACATGCATGTATGATGTTAGCAGATGTATTATGTTAGAGGAAACATGTTTCAGAAAATGCAACAGCAGGCTGTCCCACCCACCATTAGCACCCATCACTAACAGTTACAAAGACTTTCCTTAGACTTCCACCACAGACACTGAGTGGTGTGTTCTCTTTACAATCTAGGAAACTGACGCTTAGAGAGTTAAAATGTTCTTCTCCTGAATCCTATAGCTAGTGGATAACTGAGGCCTGTTTCTACAGCAGCAAGTTATTGAAAGGTATTTTGCATAAACCACTTTCAAAAACATTTAGGAACTGTTAGGCATTTATCTTTAAAGAATAAATTCCAAAACACAGCCACAACGTTGAGAACCTTTGGGCCCCCTGAAAGATCATTATTATAATTATTGGTTTTGTTTCTTCAGTTAAAAACCGTTACAATTTTCTATATTGGGGCCCACGCCATCATGGAAGTCAGAGGAGAACACGTAGGCGTCGGTTCTCTCCTTCTACCATGTGCATCCTAGAGATTGAACTCTGGTACTCAGGCTTGGCAGCAAACGCCCTTCCCACGGACCTGGCTGGCAGGCCTTGCTTCTTCTTCAATTTAAAAGCAATGCCCAGAGTATATAACCTGATTCTAGACTTTCTAATAACTCTGCCCCCTTTTTTTTAATGCTGCAATTTTCTTCTTTATTGTGGCTTACACTGTGTGAACGTCTCATAGGCCCAGCACAATGGTTTTCAAATTATGGCACCACCTTATTTTGATTCTCAGAACTCCTTGGGCACATCCAAGCAAAGATCGTGCATTTTTACAAACATGATACATGGCAGTCATTTATGATACCTGTTCCTCTTGTTAGAAATTTTTAAGGTTAACGTACTTTCTCTAGATCCTCTTTTACTCCTTAACTAAAATCTGCCCACTCAATAGGTCTCATTACATGCAGGAGACAATCTCCATTTTCATCTTAGACCAGTTCCTCAACTACTACACAGGGCTGAACAACCTTTCGTTACAGACTTCCCATCTCCCTAGGATCTGCCTAATACATGCCTGCAGCAACCTCCTGAACCAAAAGCATGTCAAGGCACTGCCAAACAGCCCCCACTACACCCCTCCCATCCTAACAACAAGCTACTGCTTTGGGCTAGTCTAAGCCAGTTAAGATTTACTAACTTATTCTCCAAATAGCAAAACATCTAAATATGTGAAACTTCTACAGGAAGACCCCTCCTGTTCCAAACTCTTGAATATGCAAAACTTGAAGGAAAAAAAAATCAGTGGCACATAAATTTTATCTACTACCACACACAGAGTTCTCAAACAGAACTATATATAATTCTCAAACTTTCTTGAAAAGTTTTGTCAGCATCATGGATAACTTATCAACAATTTCATTAACATTCCCATTTGATATTAAGCTCCCCAAGAAAGATTAATATCCAGTTTCTCCAGCAGTACTGTCAGAGTAACAGTCAAGTCAGACAGCTCGTCTCATTTCTATCTTAAGGCGAATCGGGATTAAAAGACAACATGTTGAGCAACAACTACAAAGCACATGACTTCCAGAGGCCATTAGTGAAGCTGTGTGGGAGCTGAGCGGAGAGAAGACAAACTCAGTGGCTGACTGTTCCCGGGACAGCTGCTGACAGACACCTGTGTATCGTCTCGGGCGTAGTGGACAGTGAATGCAGGCTAGAATGCAGACTACTGACAGACTATATTATCTTAAAAGAGAAAAAGAAACGAAGCTGAGGACAGGAGCTCGTCCCACAGTGTCACTGGGCAGCATCGAGACCTGGAGTTTGATCCCCAGCACCACAAAATGAATTGTGGCAGAAAACAGGATAAAGGAAAGTCTCCATTGCTAGATCTCACTACAAGACAGCGAGGCCGGGGGTGCCACAGCACTGTAACCCTGAAACTCGGTTGTGAGAGAGCTCGGAACCTCCAGACTGTGTTCACTGTCCAAACTGTTTGCAGACAGACCTACACCGGACTGACACCGGAAGAGCCCTCAGATGCTAGCGCATCCAACATCTAATGCTGAAAGTAAGAGTTGATAATGAAGGAATCTGCAACCGCACCCATGCATTTTATTTCGTTTTTAAAAGACCTAAACACGGGACAGGCAACTGCTAAATCCTGAGTAGTGCTAACACGGGAATATCATCTTGTCAGGAGTGATTCAAACTCTTCCGACCATACAAACACGTTCTCTGTCAACTGAAATGAAGAAGCCAAGGTCCATACAGTAAATGCAGGTCTAGAACGATGGGCTTTCTTTATCAGCGTTCGCATTGATCTGAAGCCCCCTTTTCCCATTTCAAATGTTGTTCTTTAATAAATGGCATTACTGCAAGAACTCTGAAGGACACCTGGCCTCTCTCTTCCTACAGCAGGCTCGAGACACTTACCTCCTTCTAACAACTCTCCCTTTGCAGTATGTGGCAAGGATGGGTATCCAAAGTATGTATTTATAGGAAAACCACCCGAAAATGAGCAGAAGCCTAGTTTAAAATAAAACAAGTTCCTCCGCAATTCAGGAGACAAGTCATAACTCTGTGGCAGCACCGTCCAATAAAAATAGGGCGCCTCCGTGTAACCATTCGTTTTAGGAGCCAGGATGTGTGAGAAACATAATGGGAAAATCCTTTGTAATCGCTAATGTAGAAATGTAATGTAACATGAGAAACGAGCCCAGAGGAGCGGATGGGAACAACCTATCCACTCTAGGTCCATGATTCTGCTTCTTGTAACCTCAGCATACACTGACTTCGTAGCCCGATGATGGCCTTGAATTTTAATAATGTGCTTAACCCATCTACTCGGACACCATTTTAACAGGTGGTCAACATAACTGAGACACTGTTTTATACTCCATTAGAAGTAATGCTCATCTTCAAACCCCAGTGTATTTTATACTCGGAGCAGGTAACACGCATTTCAAATACCGGTAGAACGGCTAACTTCCCCATTGACCAATGCCAACGAGACAGAGCAAGTCTGTACTTAAACCGCTGACAATTAAACACAGTTCCATCCATTTAAGTAGGCTGGTGTTATTTAATTTTTCTCCCTAAGCTGACAAGATTCCCAAATCTTACAGTTAATTGGTAAACAAATGAAAGTACTCTCCATTTCCCCAAACCCCCAATCCGTGCTGGAATTCTGTGGTGCTGAGGAGGCTTGAGTCAGGCGCAGGACCACAGGGTTACACTCCCAAAAGCAAGCTTATTGAAGAACACAGACGGGACTATAATCACAAGACTTTTCTACCCCTAATCTCCAGGATAAAAACCTTGGCAGGTCTTTCCGCACTTGCACCCAAGCAGACAACCCTAACTAAAGACGCCTCCGGCGGTGGCTTGAATATCTATTTCAAAACAAAAAACTGCAGGGCCCTGTGACCAACGAGGAAGTGGCCCAAGGTTGGAATCCCTGAGTTCAGATTCCTTAGGGACGGGCACGCCTTTCTTCTCAATGCCATCCTTGCCCATCCCATCTCCTTGGGTCTGGGACCCAAAGGAGAAGGAAAACTGGTCCTGGGGACATGAGATGCAAGGGGAGATGGGCTAACACTGTGGGGACCATGAGCCGCGCTCTGACGTCCGCGGCTGAGGTAAATATTTTTTTTTCCTTGTTTTTATACTGAGAGGTTAGAGGACCGCTGAGCAGCGCGATGCCCCTGCGCGGGGAAGTCGACGACAGGAGCATGCCCAGCGGGGGTCCCTGGGGTTCCCAGGCTCCACTACGCGCAGCCCCCGCTCCCACGCCGGCCGGCCTTGGCGTAGCGCTTACCGCCCCAGATCCCCAGCTTTAGCTGGGACTTGTTCAGGTTCTCCACGTAGTCCCCTAGGAAGCGGTTCAGCAAGTCTGCGACCACCGACTCCAGCACCATGGCGGGGACCAGGAGGCGGGAGAGGGAGGAGCCGGAACGCAGCACGCACTGGAGGGCGGTGGCCCGCGCCGAGACTGACAGCCCTGGCCCGCCCCGCGCCGCGCGTGCGCGACGCCGCCAGCGCGCAGGCGCCCTTCCCCCACTCGCCTCACGTTTACAGGGGGCCGACAGGAGAGAGAGTGAGGCCTGGGGCTAAGCGGGGTGGGGCTCCTGCACGAAGCTACACGTTCGAATCTCCGGTATCTCATAATCGGTCATAGTAAGTGCACACCTCTTAATCCCAACACTAGAGCGGACAGAGGTAGGAGGGTTAAAAGTTCAAGGTCCTCCTTGGCTATTTAGCCAGTTCAAGGCCAACTAGGCTGTGCGAGGCCGTGTTAGAATTTTTTTTTTTAAGTAATGAAATAGGCTGGTGAGGTGGCTCCGCGGATAAAGGCTCTTGCTGCCAAGTCTGATGTTCAAGTCCTGAGACTCAATGATGAAAGGAGAGAACAGATTTTTGCTCTGACCTCCACACTTCATTATGCCTTGCAAACACACAAACATACAAAGAGAAAGCAAAGGCTACATAGTTAGACCCTATCTCAAAAATAAATAAATTAAGGCTGGACCTGGTGACAAACATCTTTAGTCCCTGCGGTAAGAGGTAGGCAGATCTCTGGGAGTTCAAGGACAGCCTAGGCTACCTAATGAATTCCAAACCAATCACAGCTACACATTGAGCCTTTGTCTCAAATAAATAAAAATAAAAAACATAGGGAAAATACAAGGAAAAACAAAAAACAACAGTGCTAACCAGGAACTGATTAAAGACCTACCTTAGTCTTCCATTCTTGCCATGTAAAATAAATTCTTAACCGTTTGTTTTTCCTTACTCTGTCAGACTAAACCCAGATCCTCCTGGCTTCCCTTTCCATAAGCAATGAGCAGCAAATCTGCCTGCTCTGTACTGATTGTTTCTTTGATTCTTCTGCCTCCCTTGTTCCAGCTCACCAGTAACTGCTAACTGGCCCCACTGGCCTCCGGTCTCTTTCTTTATTCTTCAGACTGACACCAGAGGTCTCTTTTCCAAAGCATGGATGAATCTGTTAGTCACCTGCTAAAAAATAATAACCTGATATTTACAATATACTCTTCAATCTTATCCAACAGTGCTCAGCATTTAGAACACTCACTTCAATCTATCCCGGGCTCTTTCTAACCATACCCCTTGGGATAGGTAATCTCAGTTCTCAACTTGATAAGATATACAATCACCTGGGTGATGGGTGTCTGGGCATGTCATTGGGGAATTAATCTTGATTTGGATAACTGAGATGGTAAAGCCTTCCTCCTATGAGTGGTACCCTTCCTGAGGCTGGGATCCTGAACTATATAAAAGAGCATCTTCATCCCTCCCCCTTCCCTGCTTCTTGGTTGTGGCTGCCCTGACTAGCTGCTTCAAATGTCTAATGCCTTGCTCTGTGAGCCAAAATAACGCTTCTGTCCTAAAGTTGCTTTTGTCGTATTAGATCACAGCGATGGGAGTAACTAAAATCCTTCCTAAGCCCTCCCTCTCCCTGCTTCTGTCCCTACTGCCTATCCACTGAGTATTCTAAAGAAGCAGTATGTTACTGCCCATATGGGGTGTTGCTGTTGATATGGGGTACGCAATAAAAACAAAGCAAAATGACAGAACAGTGTTTGGAAAACAGTGAGACGAGGAAAGCAGGCACCGCAGCACAGTGTGGCCAAATGGACAAAGGAGAAAATACAACCTTGTGAGAGGTGTGGGCAAGGCTAACTCTCCAGTGATCATTCCCTATATCGCAACAGCACTTCACAGTTTGGAAAGAGTGTATAAATAAGCTCCTGTAAGCCTAATTCTGTTTTATTCCATTTTTTTACCTGTATCTCAGGAATTCTGTCATTAGTAGTCATTTTCCTGTAATACTCATTAACAATTTGTAGGGTAATTAATTTTAATAGGAACTTATTGGAGAAAAATATAATTGAAATTTAAGTTTGGAATGCTAACCGACTCCTCCAGATCATGTGGGAATTACTAATTTCCTTCTTTGAACACTGCCACCCTTTCTTCTGTCAACAATTACACAATTTAGTCACCGCTAGACTATCAGTTGTGGTTCGCTGTCTTTCAACGGCTACTAGCAGAATAAGATTAAAAAAAAAATCTTGACGTAGGAGATTCAAACACTTTAGTGCAATAGTGCTATACTGTGCCAATACGAGATTTGAAAATTCAGCATTTCCCACTCTGAGCCTGTTTACAGGTGTGGTGGTTGGCTGTGTGCTTCCAGGAACAGCCCAAATTTGTCACGTTCCTTTAAAAAACCGGAAATGGACATTCCATTTTATTTTTTAAAGAATTTCTGATATCGAACTGGACAGGGAAAATCCCACAAGGCGTCAACAATACACAAAGAACCATAAGCAACTGAAACATGCTGAAAGCAGGAGAGGTGGCCTTCGCCAGGGAAAAACACACCACGGGTGTCCAGTGCCAAACAGTGAGCCCCAAACACATACACACCAGTAACATTATAAGGACTGAGCAGATTATATTTAGGAAGCTATGTACATATGCATAATATACATAATTATATAAACACATATATACATGCAATAACAATTGATGAAAAAGAGGCCATGAATTTGAGGGAGAAAGGATATATAGGAGAGTTTGGAGAAAGGAAAGGGAATGGAGAAATATTGTAATTATATTACTCTCAACCTATCAATCAATAAATTAAATAAACAGAAAAACTTAAGAACCTCATACACAGGTACTGTGTCCACATCATTTCCACCCAATCCTACCTTTCCCCATTTTAAAACAAGCATAACGAATGTCAAGAAACACCATCAGGGGTGAACAAACAGCTCAGTGGTTAAGAGAACTGGTTGCTCTTCCAGAAGACCCAGATTCAATTTCCAGCTCCTACATTGCTGCTCACAACCACTTGAAGCTCCAGTTCCAAGGGATCTGATGATCTCTTCCAGTCTCTGTGGGCACTGCACAATTGTGGCGCGCAGAAACTTACACATAAAATAAAATAACAATAACTTTAAAAATTAAAACACAGTCGGCAGCCAAAGTACAGCCCTATAGAGCAGATAAATTGGGAGCAGGGGATAGCTGAAGAAAATGAACACTGTAGTGACTAAGGTTTTAAACCAGAAGTAATGAAAGTAAGAATGCATGTGCACCAAAGCATGTGCGTACCTGCATACACACACACACACACACACACACACACACACACACACACACACACACACAGATTGACAAGGAGGCCTAAGCAGGTGAAAGGCAGGAGGCAGCACAGCAAGGAAGCTGACAGAGCATCTGGTTACTCTAACCACCTAAATTAACAGAAAACACTGAAAACCAGAGAGAAAGAGCGGCTCGCCCGATGATCCAAAGTTAATAACTATAAAGCTGAAGCCCACAGGTCCTTTCCTCCATGCTGTCCTGGGAGGATGAAATTGTAACGCAGAGCACCAGGCGATAACCTCGTTGGCTTTCTAGACACCCGACCTCCTGTGCACTATTTTGGTAAACCTTTTCATTATTATTAATTATTACTTTCTTTTTATTGACACAGAAAAAAATGTTCCTTTTACTAGATAGGACTCCATGTGATTTGAGGTTCGTCTACATATCAAGGAACATTCTGTTGAAGATAATTAACATAGCCATCACTTTAAGCCTGTATTTGCCTGAACGGTTAACACATTCAAAGTCTTTTCTAGGTATATTCATAACACAATCTTGCTAACTATCTTCATCCTACTGGGCCACAGACCACTAGAACACATCGCTTCTCTAACTTTAACCCTTTATCCAACCTCTCCCAATCCATCCTTAATAAATCTATTTTTAAATGGATTCAGTTTCCATTTACTCCGAGTGTGCCTCCCGCCACAATGTTGTGCAATCTATTTATATTCTTTCCACAGCTCCAACTCTAATATCCCCATGGCTACAGTTATGAGCTCAGAATGAGCGTACCCTTCTTCTGCACAGATTTGTATGTTCTGGGCACCTGGCGGGACCGTATTACCCCAGCCTCCCAAGTACTGGATGGTGCATGCTTCCGTGTTAAGTAAAGCATGAGACTTAACTGTGGTCCCAGAGGACTGGCCTGTGAGAGCCATGCCTCTGTTGTTTTCTAGAAACATTATACAGGAAATGCTGTCAAGGTGTTACTAAAGAAGGTGAGCTGTTGATAAAAATAAAACAAGGCTGCCTTGCTTGGCTGAGCAGAGCGATGTTTTTCAAGAATTTCAGTGTGAATCAGCTAAGGCCTGGCTAAGCAGACATGCACAGGAACAGTGACAACAGCTGTCTGCCAGCACGTGCTGTCTGCCCTGAGGACTCACCGGAACATCTTATCCTGATGGAGAAGTCTGTGCGATAGATATGGCAGCTTCCATCTTACAAGCTGGGTTCAACACGTTAGTGACTTTGAGTCACAATTTCTCAGACTGGGCTCTTGTAGTACTTGTCATTTTAACCAATGGCTGGGATATCATGAAATCGGCAGCACCTTCTCTATGGAAAAAAAAAATTGAGTTTGAACATATGTACATGTTCTTTGGGTATGTAACTACTCTCTCAGAGACTGAACCCTGGTCCAAGAATTTCAGCCAGGAATAGAGGTTATAAAATGAAGAAGAAGCTAGTCACAGACATGGTAAATGCAGGAACCTGCTCCAGTTCTCCCTATCAGACTAAATATAAAATAAAATCCAAAGTCCCTTGAAGCTAGAAAGATGGTTCTGTGGCTAAAAGCTGCTCTTGTAAAGGACCCAAGTTTGGTTCCCAGCATCCAAGCAGGGCAGCTCACAACTGCCTGTGGTTTCAGCTCCAGGGGATTCGTTATCTCCTCTTCCGGCCTGTTGGGGCATCCACATGCAGGTGGCGTGAGCATGTATGCATGCATTCATGTGCATATATACATATTAAGAACAAAATTTTTTTTGTGTTTTTTTTTTCATTTTTGCTACTGCCCTACTTAGATGGAATTTAAATGTTTCAACTTTACCATTCCCTTTCTCTTCTAAGAGTTGCACATAAGCTGATAGGATCTGGTACAGCCTGGATTCATGTATCTCCCATGGTGGTTAAAACCCAGGAAGCCTTTGATAAATTCTGCTTTACACACGTGAATGAACTAAGGAGCATTTACCTAAATCACAGTGAACATAGCAACTGACATTATGTACATCAGGGCCTATGTAGAACTGCTCCTTTGGAGTATCTATTTTATCTGAGGGCAAACCAGTAATGTGTATTATCGTGGTCTTTACCTTGGATACCAAGGCTCAGAAACATTTGGTAACTTGCTCATAAGAAGCTACTATTCTGGAATCCAAATTTGTCATGACTTCAGACACAATCTTCTTAACTATTGTCAGTGTTCCCACTCTCAATGTTAATAACAATACTGATATTCATCGCTTCTGCGTCTTTAGCATTTGCTATGTTACATACACACTGCATAATAATATACCTTAAGCCCCAATAACTCATTTACTACCCATTAGTGGACATTCCTTTCATTTCCTTTCCTTGATGACTATGGGTAAGTTATTTCACCTCTGAAGGGCTGTGTGTGTGTGTGTGTGTGTGTGTGTGTGTGTGTGTGTGTGTGTTTTGCTGCTGCTGCTGCTTATAAAATATGGATAATCTGATTCCTAGGTCTCTGTGACAACTCTAGAGACAAAGTCTTCTAGCACATTGTCTGTGCGTCCTGGATACAAAACACACACGACATGCCCCAAACTGAAACCCCCTCTGCCTGAATTCAACATAATTCATTCAACACTGCTTAGAGGGGCCATTCATTCACAAGGGAGCATCTAAGAAACATCCTGTGTCCAACCTCTAACTGAAATGTCTCAGGACCTCTTTCAGCTCAAGCTGCAAACAACTCTCTTGAAGGATAACACCAGTTTTCAAGAGAAAGGGATGGGGGTCTTAGAGGGGTACAGTCTCCAAAGGTCAGATATGATTGGTGTGTGTCTCCAAAGGATAATGCCAATGGCTAGATGTTTGAAGTATATTTCCCTAATTAAAAATTAGCACCCTTCTTCCGAAGCTTGTGGTTTTTTAATTGATATAGATATATCTTTAATCTTAAGTGTACATTAGATGATTTCTTCACGCGGGAATACACCCTTTTAACCCCACCCAAGACAAACATGGAATGTTTCCGGAATCCCAAAAGCTTCCCCCCTCAATCCCACAACCCAGACTGATTAAAAATCCACAGAGAAAGGACCTCTAAAATCAGAACTGAATGCAGAAAGTGAAGAACTTTCAATGCTAGGCAGCAAGAAGATTGTCTATGAGAAAAATCATTGGGTGAGACAAACCCGACTTCTGGCTTCTTTCAAATGGGGCATGTTGAGTGAGTGCTTCTGTGCGCTTCTGTTCATTTTGTTTCTCCGTCCTCACAAGAACTGCGACGTGATCCAGACTTAATCCTATTTTGCACGTGAGGAAACAAATTTGTTCAGAGTTTTGGAAGAGAAAGGGTCCAATCACAGAACAGCCTTCTGTGGGATCAGATCAGCAAGTTCATCCACGTGGCAGAGAAACCTGGGAGGACCAGGCGTCAGGTTACCAGGCAGCACTGCGACAGCTGGTATAAAAGCCCTGAGTAGCTCTCCTAGAACAGCAGCGATCAACCTGCCGCGGGCGCTTTGAATTTCTCAAAGTCTCTCGGGTTGGAAAATCATCTGACTACGAAAACCAGGTATAGAATGGGAACCCAATTCGGTCCAGGCTGTGAGACCTGGATGGCTTGAAGCTCGTTGAAAGGAGTCACTGTTTCTGGTGAGTGTGTGTGTGTGTGTGTGTGTGTGTGTGTGTGTTTTCTCGCTGACTGGACTGATATTAGACTTCAGAGGTTTAAGGGAACAGATGCACAAATGCACAAAGCAAAGCGCCTTTTGGCACTGAGGTCAGAGGTTCAAGTTAAAAGACAAAGGTAACAGGACCAGTAAGTGAGCATGGAGAAGACTACAGCCGGCTGCAAATTACATGACAGCCGACTGGAGACAGGGCGGGTGATAAACGATTGTTTCTCAGTCTCTGAAAACAATTTGCAATGGGGTGAGAGATTTTGCCATGTAAGGATCTGGACAGGACGAAGTGGAATAAAGAGGACTGAAATTCCCACTTTCTTTCAGGCTGCCTCTGACAGGTGTGCATTTGTATGTAGCAAGCAGGCTCAAAGGATCACCCAGGTCCAGGACCAGCGGCCAGATGTGGTGTCTGGAACAGCTCCTGAGGAACCGAGACGGGTTTCTCCCCGGGCTAAGCCGCCGCACCAAAGCGCGCTCGTCCACTGCATGCGTGAACGTGCTCACTCCTGACCGCATCCCAGAGTTCTGCATCCCACCGAGACTGGAGCCTAACACAGCTTGGGCTGCGCTGCGCGATGCCTGGGCTGCAGACGCGGAGATGGACGACCACGCTGGTAGCACTGACTGGGACCCGCGCTCACAGGCCGCCCTCTCGCTGTCACATCTGCCCCGCGCACGCACCGCCTACGGCTTTTGCGCGCTGCTCGAGAGCCCGCACACGCGCCGAAAGGAGTCGCTCTTCCTCGGCCACCCAGACGCCCCGGTCCCCAGGCTCGGACTTCGCCACCGAGAGCACACCTACGCAAGTCCGCGCCAAGTCCCGGACACCCCGCACCCCGCTCCGCATAAGCCAGATGCCGCCCGGGTCCTGGCGCCCTCTCCTGCTCCCAGCAGACGCCGCCTCCTGCGCGCCACAGATAGACTGCTGAGGCTCGCGCTGCGGGCCCCTCGAGGTCGGACCGGCTCGCGCTCCCCGTCCTCCGGTGACAAGCTCGAACGCGCTGCCTCCTGCGCGCCCCCAGTCCCTGTGAGCCCACTCCCCGAGCGCCTGCAAGCCGAGGCCAGCGTGGCTCTGGGCCGCGGGGATTGCACGCTACGCCTGGCCGCCGAGTACTGTCCGCGCAGCGCGTGTCTCCGCCTCCGCCTGTTGCGCGCAGAGGGCCCGGCCGCCGCGCTCGAACCCCGCGCCCTGGGCTGCCGCCTCAGCCTGGTGCTGCGGCCGTCGGGCCAGCAGCGCGCCAGCGTTCTCCGGCGCAGCCGCAAGGCCGCCCTGGACCAGGACTGCTGCTTTGATGGGCTCTCGGAGGAGCAGCTGCGCCGCCTGGCCGTGCGCATCAAGGCTGAGAGCAAGGGCCGCGGGCTGGAGCGTGGACGACCGCTGGGCCAGGGCGAGCTGCTGCTGGGCTCGCTACTGCTGCTCTGAGCCCAGATTCCGTGGGAGCAAGGACACTGAGGGTCTCTTGGTCTTAAGATGCACCATATTCTTGGACCTGGGACACTTGCAGACAGTCATAGCTCTTGGTCCTAAAACACCCACAATCTCTCAGGTCTTGAACCCACCCTCAAGGTCACTTGGGTTTGAGGCACTCCCAACTCTTGGACCTTGAGAGTTGCCTTATCCTGCCACACTCACAGCCTCTTGGCTCTTGGACATTAACAGCCATTTGTACAAAAATAAACATGTTTTCATTTTTCTAATCAGAGCTTTCTTTCAAGCCAGTCCTGGCAGAAACGACCCTGGGTTATCACAGTAACAGGTGTTACTTCTTTTTGTGTGGGCAGACTCCTTGGAATTTCTGTTGAGCAATGTAATAGTGCTAGCCAGCTGCTATCCCACTGTAGACGGCAATTCTATTTCATGTGTATCACACACTCAGACTGGAAGATCGTTAATGTCAGGCAGTATTAGACCAGCCTCGTTTTAAAAGTTCGTTCATTTCGTGGCTTCTTTGGGGATTTAGAGCGTCGGTTACTCATGAAGCATTAAGATGTTGCATAGGAAAGGCCCAGGGTGTAGGAAGACTGCCGAGTGGGGGAAAGGAGCTGGCGGCTGTGCTTCATCACCTGGATTTGAATCTAGTGAGGATTCTGAGACCGGCATGATAAAGAGGGAAAAGCCCCACGGGCCTTCCTCTGGCATGACCTCACCCCAACACACACAAATAGCGTAATTAAATCATTTTTAATAAAAGGCCAGGAAGAAATGACATCAAGCAGGGACTCTGCTCATATCCTAAGCTCCATCCTGCTGGGAATCCAATAAAGAAGTGAAAATCATTTTAATATTTAAGTAACAGTAATAATAGATTTACAAGTTTTAAGTTGTTTCATTTGGAGAGCAGCCTTAGATAGGGAGTGCTGCTGTCCCCCTTGTGCAGATGAGGGCAGAATAAAGAGAAGTCTGGCTCTGAATGTAGGGCATCAGTATGTCAGTCATTAACATGATTGTCTGGAAATTGGGGTGTGTTGGTCCAGTGCTTGCCTGGCATGTACAAAGCCCTGGTTCTATCTGCAGGACTGCACAAACCTTAGGTCCTATTACCTCATACTTGTAATCTCAATACTGGGAGGTGGAAGCCAATGGACGAGAAGTTCAAGACCATCTCAGCTACACAGGGAGTTAAAAGCCAGCATAAGCTACATGAGATCCAGCCTAAAAAAAAATAAATACATGCTCACCCTCTGAAAGTAATGGGATTTTGTTACTTGTCTGAAAATGGCCCCGAGTTTGAAATCATATTCCTCACTTTCATCAGGGAAAGCAGACTGGAAATAGTGATGTATGGATGAATGCTAATGACGTCATCCTGAGACGGAGGAGAAAGCTAGCCCACCTCGGATCCACAGGGTCCAGAACCCCATTCACTAACTCAGGTCGAGCTAACTGCCCGGACCAGCGGTCTGGAGAACACAAAGGACAGTGTGTTCTGGCTCCCGATAAGCTTTCCTGTGTCTTGAGGATGACTTTCTTCATCACTTCTACTCACTATCAAGCTGATTTACTCCTTTTCTTGTGCATGTAGATGGAAAACACATTCTAAGCAAGGGTAGAAGGTTGTATATTAAAATATACAACACAGCATAAGCTGTGGCTACATGATCAAACTGGATTTAGAAAAGGTTCCGGTTGCCACTAGACTTGGCAGTTTTAACCATGGGTGCTCGTGAAGAATGCAATTTAGAATATCGTTTCCGTTTCTGACGCATCTCAAACTAAATACAGGTGACTGTGGTGAGGATGTTGTTGTGGGCTTCTGTTTTCTTTGCACCAGTAGTTGAGGTATAGCCAGTCCTTTTTCTAGATAGTGCTGCAGTCTCTGTCCTTACTAGATATTAAGCATGTCACTTTATTAGGCAATTTCCCCCAAAAGGTGAATTAAAATATTTGAGGGTTCTAAACTCTCCAAGATATCCTGGTGGGTACTTCTCAATTAGAATCTCCATCAATTAAAATTATGGGTGACCTAAAGTCCAAGACTGTATTCGGAAGGGTTTCTAAAAGACTGAACTATAATAAAAATAACTGAACGATGAAATTCCAGTTTGAAAAGAACATCATTGTCATTTTGCGCAGCTATGCAATGTCTTAAGGGTGGGCCAGGAGGGCAAGTGTTAGATTGCTTCAAGTCACATTACTGTAAGAGCTAAAACCAGAACTAATTCTTTTGTGTTTTAATCTAGTGAACTCCCACACCACTAATTCCAAAGAGAAACATTTTGCATACATTTATTTCACATCTTTAAATGAATTTGAATTACATTTAACAATTCATGTTTGTAATTTATATTTTTGGCATACCATCAATCCTTTCTGGGGGCAAAATTAAATTTGGTTTGTACTTGCTGCCCTCTAGTGGACTGCTCCGGGGTTTGTTTGTGCCTCTCACCTTGTTAGACCATCACAGGTAATCCAAAATTCTGTTTTCTTTTTCTTTTTTAAATAGTGTCTCCTATAGTCCGGTCTGGATATCTCAAATGAGTTATGTAGTCAAAAATGACTTGGAACTCCTGATTCTCCCTTCTCTGCCTTCTGTATGCTGGGATTATGGGCATCTGTCTCCACAATTGACTCAGAACCAGATGTTGTTGAAGTTGTTTATTAATTTAAGATTGTAGTAAAAAAATAAAATAAAAAGTAACTATAAGTGATGGAGTAAAGTGGCTTTAAATGAGTGAGGGAAATAATGTGAGCTGCTGCTCCAACCTCCTGCCTCTGTGATTCCCCTCCGTGATGTACCGCACCATGTAGCTAGGAGTCCCTCTCTCCTTCCCTCCCTTCCTCCGTCCTCCCTCCCTCCCTCCTTCCTTGCTTCCTTTGGTCGTTCCTCCCTTCTGTTGTTTTGGTCAGGTATTCAGTAACAAAAATGAGGTAAAAAGCAACTAATACATCCACTAATGGCCCCCAAAGCCAGTTTGAGCAGAGTGTGATCTTCTTTCAAATGATGCCAAGGTTGTTATAGGCCCATAATAAATTCATAGCTAATAAAATTTCACTATGTCCATGCCAAAAAATTATAAAAGCTGGGCTTATAAGTATAGTAGGAGATTTCCGTTTAATTTCCTGTTTGTTTTATGTTGACTTTACAAGTCTGGGGGCAGAAGATCCTCTTTATAGACCAGGATTCAACTGGGAATACTTCCAACTAGTGACAAGGTACTAGCACACTCACTGGGAAAGTGGTACCTTGCAATGGGTCACCTAGCTGACATGGAGACATTGCAAAATGGCACTACCTCTACAGCATCCATACTCACGAAGTTCACAATCGAATTCTCAAAACATTCATGTTTTCAGTAAGTTCAATCTCTTGCATTCGGGCCCATTCATAGCTACCCTTGGTAGAATGTGGCTACTCGGATCCTGTGGACTCTCGGTTGCATATGCCAGAACACACTTAGACAGCTTTTCATCTTCTCCACTTCTCTAGCTTTAAGGTCGTGGGGATCACCTACAGGCCACCTTTTTCTTGTATTTCAAAAGTCTTACCCAGATCTAGTGTTCTCATCCAAGCCCTAGGAATCACTGTGAATTGAAAGGGTGAAGCGTAAGAGAAAAATCAGTCCCACGTCATCTTCTGGTCAGGTTCAAATCATGCCGAAGCTCATATTTTGGGGGTGGAATGCATTGTCTTTGCAAAATGAAGTAACAAAATAGTGGTTTCTAAAATTTTACTCAACAAAATCTTTTAAACTGGCATATTGCTTTGTTGTCTAGAAGGCTTTCTTGGAGTATATTAAGACATTTAAACCATGGAGGCAGGATTGTGCTTTATCCCATGCAGCTATAGGTACCTAGAGCACCACAAGAAACATGGGCACTCCTTCTTCCCACCCCACTCTCTAAAATTTTCCTATGATTTTTACATATGTGTATGTGTGCGTGTCTGCATGTCTGTATGTGCACCACATATATGCAGCTGCTCACAGAGGCCAGAAGAGGGCGCCAGATCCCCTGGAGCTGGAGTTACAGGTGGTTGTGGGCAGCTTGATGTGAGTGCTGGGCACTGAACCTGGGTTCTCTTCAAGATGATGATGATCCTAGTCTCCCTCCTCCTCTTACCGCCTATTCCCAAACCCAAGAAGCTGCTTGTCTGCTTCCTATTACTGTAAATGGCTGCACTGATGGGATTTTATGTGAGCGGAAAAGCAGAGTATTCCTTTTGACAGGGGTGGCTCCTGCTACCCAGGTTGCTGTGCAGCGCATTTATGCCATTTCCCACATCAGTGGTCTGGTCTTTGATACTGCTGAAGATGACCATTGAATGGCAATGCCAAGGTTCTTTGTTGCATGCAACCCGTTTGAGCTGTTCTCTAGTTCTCTGGCTTTGCCATTTCTTTCACCCTCTCTTTCTCACTGTCCTCCAGTTTCAGATTTTAATTGAGCACTTACATGAATATTTTCTCTTCCCTCTTACATATCAATTACATTTATAATTTTTCAACTATGTTCATAATTCTTCTAAGAGTTTCCCTAGTCTATGTGTGTATGTAGTATATATATATATATATACTCTGATCTATGTAATAATTATATATATGTAATAGATGTAATAATTATAACTAAATATAACCCATGTTTTTCTGAGACAGACTCTCACAGTCTCACTAGCCCAGACTGACTTCAAACTTCCTATGCAGCCTAGGATAACCTTAACTCCCTGATTCTCCCGCCTTGTGTCTTCCTTGTGCTTGGACTACTGCCACACGTCGTCATGAAGCAGACGAAATCCACTTGCAATTAACATTACACTGATCCATGATGCCGACCTAAGTGACAGGGAAGAGGATCCCAAAAAGGGTAATATTTATTTGGGGATAGCAGAGCAATGGTAACACGTATGCAAACACATGGCAAACCGGGCAACACCGAGGATGCTGAGGCAAGAGGAAGTTTTTAAAGGTGAAACCGGAAATATCACAGGCGATGTTTCAAAACAACACCTTGGCTACAGGGATCGATAGCAAGAGTGGCAGTAGTCCAATTTAAGCAGATAAGTGCTGGGCAATGTCTTCCTAGAAGGTCTGGTGACCCACGTATAAGGTTATGGTTCTGACAGTCTTCTGTGAATTCAATATTTTATATGTCTTCATAGAAGGTCTGATGACTCACCTATAAGGTCACGCATGGTTCTGTCAGTCTTCTGTGAATTCATTATTATTATCAGCAAGAGCTGCAAAAATTCCCTCCTTCCAGCTGGGGCAGTGGTGGGTGCACACCTTTAACCCCAGCACGCAGGAGGCAGAGTCAGGTGCATCTCTGTGAATTTGAAGCCAACCTGCTCTACAGAGTGAGTTCCGGGACAGCCAGGGCTACACTGAGAAACCCTGTCTCGAAGAAAACAAACAAACAAACAATCAAATCCATCCTCCCTGCTTCCTTTCTTTCCTTTATACAATCATTTTTAGCGCTTCACAAAACTGTCTCTGCACCGATTCTGATGACCTTAGCAACAGGTAGTGATGGGTATTCGTGAAATCCTGTTTCTTCTTACCCTTTAAACTGTTGTCTTTGGTCATTTCGCACATCTGTTCCTTGGTATCTGTCATTCCTTTTATCAGACATTTCCCCCTTTCCCCAAACATCTCACTTGTTCCAGCTCTTTCCATTTCTGCTAGCACGTAACTCACATTGTGCCTTCTGGAGCGATCCCCGCTGTTCTGCATCTTCTGACCTGGGTTCTTCCTTCATCATTTTCTTCTGTCCGTCCCTTAGCTATGCTCTGTTTATCAAGGACACCATCAAAAACTTCCTTTCGCTCTGCCACAGTGTTTTGAAATCCTAACGTTTCCTTTGGATGTCTTAGCAGTTTACTCGCTCACTGTCCCCCCACACCCCACTTGAGTGCTGTTTACCTTTCCCATTTCAAACCTTAATACCTAAAACAGAGTTATTAAAAGCACCAGATCGGATCATGAAAATTGTGCATCATATCCCAATCTAGATCTTCTGCTTTGTCTCTTTAAATTGCTCCCCTCCTGTCGTTAGTGTGCCTTGTAATTTTTATTGAAAGATGGACATAGTGTGCTTGAGATGTGGAATCTGCGCCACTAGGCCTTTATGTTTATCTGGTGAGTTATAGTGCGCTTGCCGTTCACAGTAGCTGTAAGGCTGGGGGCTTCAGTCTGCCTTGGTGCCCTTGTTTTTAATCTCCTCCGTTGTCTTGTTTTCCATGGGGGCATCTTCATAGGGCAGCTGCCTTGCAGCTCTTTCAGTGATTCACGGCTCCACCGGAGCCTGCTGGTGCAGTGGCACATGCTGGAGACGGGAAGCTGGGGATAATCTTATGGTTAAATCTCAGTCGTTTCAGGCCAGCAAGATGGCTCAGTGGGTAAAGGCACCTCCCAGCAAGCCTGGCAACCTGAGTCCAAACCCTGGAATCTACATAAAAGGTAGAGGAACCTACGTGGGTTTATAGAGATGCCACTTCTCAGGAAGCTGACAATCCCATCTTCCCTTCCTGTGTCACCAGCAGCTGGTGGAGCAGAAATATGAGCCGTCTGTTGACATCAGAGCTACAGCACCTAGCAGAGCCAGTTTCTAACAGCCACTGGTCAACAGCTCCACTCGGTCCACACATCCAGATTGGATGTTGGACCTGACCTCTCCACAGCAACTCTATGAAGAATTGGCTATTAATAACACTGTGGTCCCGCCCCCCAGCTCTACCTCTAGAATCTCCAAGGTGACTGCAAAACATTTCCCAAAGAACTTACATATAAAATAAGAAGAACGTGGCTTTGTTTAATGTGTCCAGCTCTCAGCTCTCATTTAGCACCTCTGTCTTTTGACCAGCTAGCCTTTCTAAATGTCATTTCTTCTTGAGTCGAGAAAAGTAATATCACCAACAACGTGTGATTTTTCTTTTTTGAGACAGGGCCTTACTCTAGAGCTGCAGCTTGTCTGGAACTGGCTATGTAGACCAGGCTAACCTTACACTCACAGAGGGCTCTCTCTGCCTCCTGAGTGCTGGGATTAATGGTGTTTGCCACCATTCCTGGCCCCACATAATTTTTAAAGGATGAAAGGAGATAATGCTATTTCAAGTTCTGAGAAGAGTAGCCGGCTCCCAGAGCATCTCAATAAAGTCCCTCCATTGTAACAGACTAGACATTCTAGTCAACTGTAGCCCGCTAGGCCGATGCTGTCTCCCAGAGAGGGCCCTGTAGCTGAAAGAGTTTGTGGGAAAGTAGGCCTTAGGAGAGTCATTTGGGAAAGACCATGAAGGTACCAAACAATAATATTGGAAGATTCTTTCTCTGTTTGAGACAAGGTCTCATGTAGCCCAGACTGACTCCTCACTTGCCCTCTACCTGGGGTGTGCCTTGAACTTATGATTTCTTTCTTATCCCTGCATCACGTGTGCGTACAGGTAGCTGCTACTCCCACCTGGCTTTCAGGGATTCTTAAAACCTGGAAACTGAGAAGGGTTTGAATATGTATCTCCTCAGTGACTATGTTGCCGGGAACCTAACCTCCTGACTTCTCAGCACACAGAATAAGAATATGAATTGTCTTAACAATTAGAAGACAGCAGTCAGACTCCTGTTATTCACTCATTATGCTTGATTACCCTCGGACAACCCCGGTCCCTCCATCTTTGGAAAGCGTTTGGCTGTGTGATTCGTGACACAATCAGCAGCAGCTGAAAGAATAAACTGTCCCCAAAAGTAAGCAAATCAAAGCTTTCGTACTAAAGATACAACAACTGGGTTTAAGTCAAGATAGATTTATTATTTTTTTTGTTTTACTTAACCCATTTTTTCCCCTGAGTTTTAGATGAAGGCCTGAGAGTTTCATTGCTGGACAAAGGCCCTGAAACTTGGTAAATATTTACTCTCCTTAAACACCTTAAAACATTGAGTTAAGATAAAAATCCACGACAGGGACAGAGCTTACATATACCCATCAACTTAAAAATGACTTGCTTAGCATCTTCACACTGTAGGCGGAGAAGAGATCAGGAAGCAATGGACTCCCCGGGTCTGAACCGCCGGTTAGTGACACTTCCTGACTCGCAAACCGCAACACAGCACTAATTACCTTGGTGTATTGCTGATTTTTATACTGGGAAAGTGCTTGCTATGCAAACATGAGGACCTGAGTTCGGATCCCCAGCACCCATATAAAAAGTCAGTGTGTACCTGTAATCTCATCCCTGGGAGGTAGAGACAGGAGGATCTGGAGTTTTTTTTTCTTAATATTTATTTATTATGTATACAATATTCTGTGTGTGTGCCTGCAGGCCAGAAGAGGGCACCAGACCTCATTACAGATGTTTGTGAGCCACCATGTGGTTGGTGGGAATTGAACTCAGGATCTTAACCTCTGAGCCATCTCTCCAGCCCCAGGATCTGGAGTCTTGCTGGCCTGCTCGTCTAGCCACTCTGAGAGTTATAGATTCAGTGGCTGACCCTGTCCAAGCAAATAAGGTGACAAGCCCATAGAGGAAGGCAATCCATGGCTGCCACATGTGTATGCACATGCATGCACCACATATGTGCACATTACACACACTTTTAAAATAATATAAATAAATAAAAACTTGCACTATTACAGAACCTTTGAAAATGGACCATTGCCAAAATATGATCACTTTTCTTTCAACTAAGACCTAAAGTATTTTTATCTTTGTCTACTATTACCCAGCCTTTACTCCTAAGTGACAATATGTTCAGATGGTCCTGATAAAAATACACATTTTTATGACTATAATTTAAGAATTGTTCTTGTTGTCATTAAGTCTTTATTAGCATAGTCTTTGAATAAAATATGTAATAATGAATATTTATTTCTCTGTTATTGAACTTTTTTACTCTCCCTACTTTATTTTTCCTTTAAAATTTTTTAAGAGTCAATCAGCAAACCCTGCAAACATTGTGCTGGCCCACAGATAGCATTCACTCATAAACGGACTCTTCCAGGCTGGCTGTCATATTCTTGACAAAGTGAACTTAGAAAGACAGGATTGCTGGGAAAGAGGACTTACTAGGTACGTGAGTAAGGAACTGAGCCTGTCCACGGACAGCACGGAGCTTCCACTGCTCCCTCAGGTCAGACAGAGCGGAGAGGAGAGAGGCTGCTGTGACGGATGTCTCTGGAAAGGCTCTGATGCTCTGACTGATGTGCTGATGTCCACTATTGTCTCCTGAAAGGCTCTGATGCCCTGAGATCCAGGGAGCCAGAAGCCCTTCTGTTTCCAATTCCATTTCCACATCTAGACCATGGCAGCAAGATTCAGACAGCAAAAATGCTATTTCCATTGTGACTTTTTGTTTTTAACAGATTCTTCTTTCATACAATGTTGACTATGGTTTCTGTCTCACCCAGTCCTTGTCCTGCCTGGTTCCTGCAGTCCTTAAGTCCCAAAGAAATCACACAGAGGTCTACATTAATCCATAAACTGATTGGCCCATTAGCTCAGGCTTCTTATTAACTATTATAACTTATATTAACCCATTATTCTTATCTATGTTAGTCATATGGCTCGGTACCTTTTTCAGGGGGCAGGTCACATCTTCATTCTCCTCTGTGTGGGCAGGGATGCAGAGAGAGATTCTTTCTTCCCAGAATTCTCCTGTTCTCATTGACCCACCTATACTTTCTGTCTAGTTGTCCTGCCTGGCTACTGGCCAATCAGCTTTTATTTAAAACATGATTGACAAAATATAGACAAATGTCCTGCACCAATACAATACATTCTGAACACAATTCCCCAGGCAAAAAAGTCAGACCAGAAGATCAGAAAAGCAAAGCAACCAAGCCACTAGAGAACTCTGACCTCTATGAAATCTTCAGACTGAAGGAGAGAAATGAGTTCCTGTCTCATCCCGCCTTATATTCCTCTGTAGTGCTGGGATTAAAGGTGTGCACCACCACTGTTTAACTAACTGGTAGGATTGAGAGTGTGTGCAATCACTGCCTGGTCTGTACAGCTTGACTAGTGTGGCTACTTTGCACTGATCTTCAGGTAAGCTTTATTATATTAAAATACAAAAGAAATATTGCTACATCTGGGAAAGAAGCCGGGAATAATGAGTTCATTGCAGCAAAGTCAGTCTTGATTTACTGACAGAGTAAACTGATATCATGCGAATATTCTAAGGCTTTCAAAATTAAAGTTTCATCATGAATGTGAGCAATGCATTACTAATTAATTAACATACATAGCAAGGGGAGTGTTGTGCAATTAGAATTCCATGTGTCCAGTTGATTCGGACTGTGGTCAACATGAAGGGAGGGGTGAGGGTATATATTGGGAAGATTTTGGATATCCTTCATGAACTTCATCATAGACAACTAAGAATTTGAGGCTGGAGAGATGACTCAGTGCCTAAGAGCATCAGAAGGGCCGGGTTTGACTGCGAGCACCCAAAATCCATAACCCCAGTTTCAGAAAATCCAGTCCCTCTTCTGGTCTCTGCAGGCACCAGGCACACATATGGTGCACAAGCATGCATGCAGACAAAACACATAAACAAAAAATAAATAAATGTAAGTAAATAAAACATGTTTTCAAAAAAAATTCTGCTACTAAGATGAGAAAAGCTAACAGGTGCTGAGGAAGATACAGAGAAGAGGAGCCCTTGCATGCTATGGGAGTGTAAGCTAGTAAAGAAAATGGTATGAAAACACCTCAAAAAAACAAAACAATAGACCTAGCCTATAACCCAGAAATCCCACTACAAGATGTAAGGGAACGATATCAGTATTTTTAAAAATGTTTACACACCCATGTTTGTAGGAACAGTGTTCATAATCACCAAGAAGTGGAGCCAACCTAAGCACACCCAGACCGATGAAGGGATAAAGAAAAGTGTAGTGTAGACACACCATTGTAGTCAGACTTTCTGTGGACCACCAGCTCCCAAATAATGACATGGAGACTTCTTATTAATTATGAAAGCTTGGCCTTAGTTTAGGCTTGTTCCCAACTAACTCTAAAAACTTAAATTATCCTGTTTACATTAATCCACATTCTGCCATGTGGCTCATGATCTCCCATCCATACTGTATGTCTGACTTGCTCCACCTCTTGTTGGTGAATCTCACCTCTCTTCTTCCCAGAGCTCCTATCTCTCCAGAAGATTATCCCCTCCTTCCTATCTACTGGCCAGTCAGCTCTTTATTAAACAAATCAGAAGGTGCCTTGGCAAAGACACATCTTCACAGTATACAAGAAGAGTATCCCCACAACACATCATGCAATATTATTTGGATATTATTTGGCCATAAGAATAAGGGATCACATTTGTAACAAAATAAAAAGAAATGGGAGAGATTAAGAGATTAAGTAAACCAGGCACAGAACGTCACATACAATATAACCTTACTCATAGCAGAAATTTTTAAGAGGTGGCCATGTAGAATCGAGAGTGGGAACATGATTCTCAAAAGGGAGGGACGGGGAAAGTTGTTCATGGGAACCAAGGTGCAGTTAGATGGGAGAAAGAAGCTCTCACGTCTGCTGCATCAGAGTGACTACAGATGGTGACAATGTGCTGTGTGTTCTTAAAAATCTGTAAGAATGGGTTGAGAACAGTTTTGCCTCAGAGAAATGGTATGTGTCTGAGGAGACAGATATGCATACCCTGACTTGAACTTTACAGGATCTGCATTATGACAATGTATGGTATGGCAAATGCGTACCAGTTTATGTGTCTGTTAAACATTTCAAAAAGCAAACCAACAAGCGAGAGGTGAACATATTTGCCATACACACGGTATTACCTCATCACCTCTGTCAGCCACATCAGCCACATATCATGTTTAATGATGCTTGATACTAAAAAAGGAACCAGGGAGGTGAGAAGGAGTAGGAAGCCAGCCAGAGTGGGGCATGTCTGCAATGGCAGCACCCTAGAGGCTGAGCCAAGAAGACTGCATGTCCAAGGTTAGCTTGGGCTCGGAATGAGATCCTGCTAAAAAGAAAAGAGGAATGAATAAGGGAAGAAGAAAAAGGAAAGGGAAGGAAAGAGGTGAAAGGAAAGAAACAGAGAAGGAGGGGAAAAGGAAGTTGGGAAGGAAAGAAAGAAGGAAGTGGGAAGGAGAGAGGAAGGAAAAAACTAAAGGAGGGAGGAAAGGAGGGGAAGTGACAGGAGACACAGGATCTGAGTTGTGACTCACAGGCAAGACACCTCCTCCTTGGGCCTTAGTTTCACCGACCCCATGTCAGAAAGAGGACTTTTCAAAAATACATAATGAACTCAAGAAACTAGACATCAAAATACCAAATAATCCAATTTTAAAAATGGAATACAGATAGAAAAAAAAGAATTCTCAACAGAAGAATCTCAAATTGCCAAAAGACACTGAAGGAATTGTTCAACAACCTTAGCCATCATGGAATGCAAATCAAAACAACTCTGAGATATCATCTTATGCCTGTCAGAATGTCTAAGATCAAAAACACTGATGTTAGCTTATGTTGGAGAAGATGTGGAGTAATAGAAACACTCCTCTATTACTAGAGGAAATGCAAACTTGAACAACCACTCTGGAAATCAGTATGGCAGTTTCTCAGAAAATTGGAAATCAACCTACCACAAGACCCAGCAATGCCACTCTTGGGCTTATACCCAAAGGATGCTCAATCATACTATAAGGTCATTTGCCAAACTATGTTCATAGAAACATTATTCATAATGGCCAGAACCTGGAAACAACCTAGATGCACCTCAACTGAAGAATGGATAAAGAAGATGTGGATACATTTTCATAATGGAGTACTACTCAGCGGTAAAAAACAATGACATCTTGAAATTTGCAGGCAAATAGATGGAATGGGAAAAAACTATCCTGAGTGAGGTAACCCAGACACAGAAAGACAAATATGGTATGTATTCACTCATAAATGTATATTAGACATAAAACAAAGAATAACCAGCCTATATTCAATGACCCCAGAGAAGCTAGGTAACAAGGAGAACACTAAGAGGGACATACATGGATCCTCCTGGGAGGGGAATATAGACAAGATCTCCTGAGAAAATTGAGAGCATGGGGTTGGGGGAGAAGGAAGGGTGGAAGAGGAGGGGAGAAGAAAAGGGGTGAGAAGAACATGAGGGAACTGGATGGCCAAGACAGGGGTGTTGACAGAGACTGGGTATTCATTTCCCAGTCACCCAGCCCAAATAAACACAAGAAAATATATTCATTGCAATACTATTTGGCCTATTATCTCAGGCTTCTTATCAACTAACTCTTACATCTTAATACATCTTAAATTAAGCCATTTCTATTAATCTGTGCATTGCCTACCAGTAAGGTTCTGGTGGTGGTCTGTTTCTCGTTCGGTAGTTACATAGCATCTCCTTGACTTGACCTACTATGCCCCTCTCTATATACATACACACGAAGACATATATATCTTCAGGTTTCCTGTCTGGTTTTACTCTGCTAAGCCATTGGCTGAAACAGCTTCTCTATTAATCAATGGTAATAAAACATATTCATAGCATAAAGAGGAGAATTCTATATCATGGGGGAAGGACAGAGAGAGAGAGAGAACAAGGAAAGAGATATCTTCATTAAGGGAGTATTTAAGGGGCTAGCAAGAAACCTGGCACTAGGGAAATTACCAAGAATCCACAAGGATGACTCTAGCTAAGACCCTAAGCAATTGTGGAGGAGGTACCTGAATTGGCCTTCCCCTGTAATCAGATTGATGACTACATTAATTGTCATCATGGAACCTTCATCCAGCAGCTGATGGAAGCAGATGTAGAGATACACTGTGAAGCACTGGACCCAGCTCCCAGAGTCCAGTAGAAGAGAGGAAGAAATGATAATATGAGCAAAGGGGCGAAGACCATGATGGGGATATCCACAAAAAGACCTGGCTTAAGCTAGTGGGAGTTCACTGACTCCAGACTAGGCCCTCTGAATGTGGGTGACAGTTGTGTGACTGGGGCAGACTGTGAGGCCACTTCAGAGTGATATGCCAGACTTTGTTGACTTCTCATGAGAACCCTTACCCTTTCTGAGGAGTGGATGGGGTAGGGTGGGGGCAGGTGGGGGAGCGGGAGGCTGGGAGGAAGTGGGAACTGGGATTGATATGTAAAATGATAAAAAATTGTTTTAAAATAAAAAATAAAAATAGAAAGGAAGAAGAGCTGCAGGGGCTGGAGGGATGGTTCAACAGTTAAGAGCGCTTGCTGCTCTCACAGAGAACTCAGGTTCAGTTCCCAGCACCCACACGGTGGCTCATAACCATCTATAACTCCAGTTCTAGGGGATCCTGCTTCTAACCTCATTAGACACCAGCCTCATGGTACATGTTTGTACTTCCAGGAAAAGCATTCATACAAGTAAAAAATTGAATAAAAAATATAAAAAGAAATAAAAACTAGAAATATCAGTAAATAAGTTAAGGGCTATTTCTTTTCAATAATGACGATGAATGTCAAAACCCAGAGAATAAGGAGGACAATAAACAGTGGGGGGGCACAGAAAGAACATTTAAATTAAGATGGACTTTGAGAAATGGGGCATGATAAAACTATAAATGCTTAATAGCACTAAATTCTAACAAGATAAATAGCCACAATTACATGACACTACAGTTTGCATGTCATATTAGCATATTATTAAATTTTAAGAGGATTTTAAATATGTTTATATTCTCTCGGGCTTTATGATTTCTAGAGTTTTCTTAATCACTATACCATTTAATCTTCCGAGTAATCTTAGAGATAAGTATAAATTCCATTTTACAGACAAGAGGCTTGAAGCTCAGTAAAGTTACATGCCTTGTTTAAGGGCTGTATCTGGGATGTTGTAGTGGCATTTCATTTGTATTTTAGTAAATAAAGCTTGCCTGATGATAAGAAAAACAAAACAGTCACACTGGCCAGCCTTACAGACCAGGCAGCATAGAAACCAGGCAGTAGTGGCACATGCCCTTAATCCCAGAACTAGAGAGGAGACATCTCTCCATCTCAGTCTCATTCTGAGATTCCTAGAGGCAGGATTGTCATTTCAGACTGAGGTAGAGGTAAGAGCCAGTGGCTGGCTGCTTTGCTTTTCTGACCTTCAGGTTGAACCCCAATTTCTGTCTCTGAGTTTTTATTAATCTTGCTTCAGCATGTATCTCATCTGGTAGAGTGTTTGCTTACCATACAAAAACACAGATTAGGTAGCTAGCGCCACCAAAAAAAAAAAAGTAATGGTCACACACACCTGCAGTTCTAGCACTTGAGAGACAGAGGCACAAGAATCAGAAGTTCAAGGTTATCCTCAGCTATGTGGTGAGTTTAAAGTTCCTCTGGACTGCATGAGATCCTGTCTCAAAGCAGAAAAATATTATCATGAATTATAAATATAAAGGACATTATTTGAAGAAAGATATGCTTGAAAGAAACATTGTTTGAAAGAAAGATAAGAAAGAGTGCAGACCTGGAGTAAGAAAGGCACAGTCATCAAGGTTGAGTGTAAATAGGAAAGAGTTCTCAACAACTGAAAAGAGTGTTAGGTGACTGTGATAAGAAGTCACCAAAACTGGCTTTTAACTCATCCATTCAATCAACTCCTTGTTTTAAGGAGCATACTTTTGCACACAAACCAATCAGTGTCAAGCGTTACTTCTAAAAATTGACTAGCTGTGTTTCCTTCCTAAACATGGCTCTGAGTGCCAACCAATCAATGCCAGTGTCCCAGAGTAACCACGTCAACACCTACAAAAGTCTTCCAATATCTGGACTTGATGCTTCCCCAAAGATTAGAAAACACCAGGCTCTTCCTCTGGGAGCAGTGTTTGACAACATAGCCCTCCCTTGAGTAAACTCAGCTTTGGTTTTGCATTGTGAAATCCCTTTAATACATCTATAGTTCAACCAACATCTCTTGAAGAAGATCTTGGTAATATTCCAGGAAACTGTTAAACCACACACGGACTTCTCTGGTCCCCTTTGCCCAGATTCCATTTGTTCCTCACTCATTTCCAACCATCTTCAAGTTGAAGAGTCATTAAGTATAACTTTTGGCTTAGAAATACACAATTTGGTTAAGAGTTATACCTAGGTCTTGGTGTAGGAGGTTCTTCTGTTCATGTGCTGCTTTCATTGGTTAATGAATAAAGAAACTGCTTTGGGCCTGATAGGGCAGAACTTAGGTAGGCGGAGAAGACAGAACTGAATGCTGGGAAGAAGAGAGAGTGAGAGATGCCATGGATCTCCTGCCTGAGATGGACGCTCTTTAGAGTCTTGCCAGTAAGCCACAGTCACGTGGTGATACACAGATTAATAGAAATGGGTTAAATTAAGATGTAAGAATTAGCCAATAAGAAACTAGAGCTAATGGGCCAAGCATACAGTTTCTGTGTGGTTATTTCGGGTATAAGCTAGCTGGGCGGCCAGGAAAAACAAGCGGGCCCTCTCCCTTGTAACAAGGTCTTTTGTAAAATTTTTAGACATATTGTTTTGAAAAGGTATCTCTTTTGATAAATATTCTTACCATCAATCTTCTCACTATGCTGTTTGCTTTGCTTTTGACATTGTTATTCTGTATGTAGAAAGTCTTGGATCAGATGTTTCCATTGTCTTTTTTGCTGTCTCTTTCTGTTGAACATACAAAAAAGTGGCCCAAAAAGAACAAGTGGAGCGTGGCTGAGGATATGGCTCTGTTGTAAGATGCTTCCCTAGCATGCCCAAGGCCCAGGGTTCAAGTCTCAGCATCATGTAAACTGGGGATGCTGGTGCATGCCTGTCATCCCAGGGCTCAGAGGTGAGGAGAAGAAATTAAAGTCATTCTGGGCTACACAGTGAGTCTGAGACTGGTCCGGGCTACACCAAACCCTGTTTCAAAGGTTTGGTTTTTCTTTGTTTATTTTGGTTTCTTGTTTTTGTTTCTTGTTGGTTTTTTGGAGGTATTGAGTGTGATGAGGTATATCTTTTAAGCCTAGTAATCAGGAGACAGAGGCAGGCAAATCTTTGTGAGTTCAAGTTCAGCCTGGTCTACAGAGTGAGTTCCTGGTTAGCCAGAGCTACATAGTGAGACTCTGTCTCAGTTTAAAAGGAGGACATATCCTAAAGAGATGGTTTAGCAGTTAAGAGCACTTACCACTCTTGTAGAGGACCTGGGGTTTAATTTACAGTGTTTACATGATGGTTCATAATAGCCTATAACTCAAGTTCCAGGGGATCCACTACCTCTTTTGACCTCCACAAGCTTCTGAATGCATAAAGCACATGCATGCATGCCCCTCACACACACACACAAAATAATATTTTTAAACATAAATTAAAAATTGGAGAATAGACTTGACAACACTCTATCCCAAACTAGATACAAAGCCTTTCCTCCAGATTCCCTCCAAATTTTGACGGAGGCAGTCTTGCCCCTGAGTTTATTTAGAACTCTGAAGTCAACTCTGAAGGTGGTCCCCTTTTGCTCTCACCCTGTCTGCCATCAGTCCGAGAGGTGCCAAGTTGCTCACCTTGCACATGAGACACTGTTGACAAATGCACTGTTGACTGAGTGTTTTATTTGTCATGAGTTTTTCTGTATCAGAGTTTCAACTTCCTTTGGAAAGAACTCTGCTTCTTCTAGAAGGGTATTTTTAAACTCTCCATAAAGAGAAAACTTCTGACTTAGGATAACACTGGTCGTTATGGGGAGGGAGCTTGTGACAAGACAAGGAGAAGCTGTTCCTAGCTGGTATCGAACAAAAGCCTAACTGGCAATCTCTCAGTTTTATATCCCTGGCACTCTGGCTCCCTACTCTATTTGATTTCCTTAAGTACCTACCCTTCCTTCAAGGTTTTCTCAAGAAATGTGCAATTGGATTGTAAAACTGCTGGACCACAAAGATACATAAATTCAAGACAAAACCCCAGTCTAGATCCAAATGAAGGGGTCTAAATAAAGAGTTTTTGAACTTTAGAAAGTAGGCAAATATTGCTGCAGAAGTCACAGCCCTGTGAGACACTGCCTTCAGACAAGTCATTCAAGCATTCCCCTGTCAGAAGGTCAGAAGGGGGAACATAAAATCAGTAGAGTTACAGAGAGGAAAGTGAGGAGAGGAGGGGAGAATGAAGTATACATAACCCAGACCCCTCCCCAGACAAAACATTTGAAGTAGAAAATACACTACAGTGCTGGGGAGATTACTCAGTTGGAAAAGTGTTTGCCTTGCAAGTATGAGGACCTGAGTTCAGTCTCAAAACACCAGAAGCCCCAGGACAGTGAGAGACCCTGTCTAAAAAGGGGCAAAGTGGATGGAGAATGAGGAATGAACACCAGAGGTTATGCTCTGGCTTTTATATTCACATATGTATTTGTTCTAGTGCACATATGAACATATGTGCCTACATATAGAAAAACACTAAGAAAAAATTGAAAACAAAGGAGATTATAGATTAAAGTAAAAAGAGGTATTTGTGCTTTACTATAAAAAATATCGGACCAACAAGAACAAACTAAAAATATAAGGACATACAATGAATGCAGCTGGTATTTGGGGATTATAACCAGGAATAATTCATCTTTAAAAGATGTGATATAATATTGCAACTTAATAAAAGGGATCTACCCCCAGAAAAAAAAAACAGTGCAGCTCCTGTGTCTGATCAAAGCAGATCCATTTATTGAAAACTGTCTTAAAAAGAAGTTATTGTCTTGAAATGATTTAAAGATCCCTATGGACCCAGGACGTCACGGCCAACACAATTTTCCCTGCAATGGGGCCCAGCTGTCTATACTGACATTACAGGCACTTTAATGTTTACATAAACATGAAAATACCAGGCTAACACCCAGGGATGAGAACTCACTCCATTCATTCAAGACCTTTTGCTGGTGAGTCAGCCAGAAGGCCTCCAAATGCCTCCAAGTGGTTACTTTTCTCTGTGCTATAGCAAAATGCCCTACAGATGCAATTTAAGAAAGGGAGTCACCCAACCATATGATTATGTTGTTGCGACTTTGTAACTGTAACATTGCTACTGCTATGAATTATAATGTAAATATTTTTGGAGATACAGGTTTACCAAAGGGGTCATGACCCACAGGTTGAGAACCACTGCTCTAAACTCTGAGATAAAACAAATTGCTTGTCTCAAGTTCCGATTGCAATGCACACAGGGTTGGAAGAGCTATGATGGCAAGTGGAAACGAAGGGACTTGAAAATGAATGGTTCAAATGAGCCACAGGCTAATAAGCTAATGCTCGCATGACGGATGTGCTTAACTCAGGAACAGCCTTCTCCCAGGCATTGGAAAACAGCCAGGAACAAGATGGGGCCTCAGGTCTCATAGCAACTACACTCTAGTTGTAAATGGATACAAATAACAATGAACTTAAAGACAGACCACAAGGAAAAGGCAGATACAATCAGTAACAGAAAGGCAATACAGTAGAATGAAGGGACAGACGCTGGCAGCCAAGGAAGGCCTGTCTTGGCAGACAGAGATCATCTGAGATAGGTCAAGCCAGTGCTGCCAGGCCTGGGGACATAGTGACCATAGTGACTGACAATGAGTTTCTGCTCCAACTGCTCAACCTGGAAGGAGGGCATGAGCTCCACCTGTGTGTCCAACTGTTCATCCTAAACTCCAACACCTCAGTGAGATAAGCAGTAGCTGAGGCCTTATGGACGCTTGCTTTCTTAAGTGGAGAAGACAGATCTAGAGGCAAGTCTGTGGCTGGTCAGATGTTTCTTCTCATAAGGCACAAGGAAGGGAAGAGAAGAGGGGTAATCCACCTGCCCGGAAGGCCAGATGGTGGTGTTTACCACCTCTTCCACCTTTGCATATGTGAGGAATGCTTGCGAAATTTCTAGGAACCGAGCGGCAGATTAAAAAAATGTATGAAAGTTAATTACTGGTACCAACAGCATCAATGTGCCTAATCATACCTGAGCTAGAAATAGAAAACCCAGCTTATCACAGCCTTCCGAGCCTGTAGCTGGCAGTAATCAGAGCCTAGAAGAGATGGGGAAGAGCGTCTTTGGGGAGTCGGGTTCCCGCTAGCACTTCTCAGCAGGGAAATGAGTAACTGTGAGACCGAGCATCTGTAAGGCAGGGGTGAAGATGGAGGCAGGGACTTCTGGGAAGCAGAGCATCTGTAAGGCAGGGGTGAAGATGGAGGCAGGGACTTCTGGGAAGCAGAGCATCTGTAAGGCAGGGGTGAAAATGGAGGCAGGGACTTCTGGGAAACAGAGCATCTGTAAGGCAGGGATGAAGACAGAAGCAAAGCATCTATAAGGCAGGAGTGAAGATGAAGGCAAGGCCTTCTGGGAAACGGAGCATCTGTAAGGCAGGGGTGAAGATGGAAGCAGGGCCTTCTGGGAATGACAAGTAGGAAACATCCTGTGGTTTCTGGCAGCACGAGTCAGGAGAGATGCCGTCCATCCTGCAGTTCTACTCTGACCAGGCAGGGGTCTCCTCTAGGCCTAGCTCCCTCTCTGTGGGAATGAAGGGTCTGGCAACAATGGTGGCTTCCCAATGCACTTTCTCAGCCTGGAGACCTCTCTGCAAATGGTATCTATACAGAGCTCGAAGTCAAAAGTAACAGCCAAGATAGTGTCTCTGGTTGGAGAAAAGGTAGTGGACCCAGAAGCCTTTCATTCATTCATTTCTCAACACAGGAATTTCTTTCTGAAATACATATTTTTGTTTATTTCTTTTTTAGATGCATGCATGTGCATGCATATGTGAGGTGTTTGCATATGTGTGTAGAGGTCAGAGGTCAATCTCAGCTGCCATTTCTCAAGAGCTAGCCACTTACTTTATTTTATTTAGAGATTTATTTATTTATAGGGTGTGTGTGTGGTTTGCCTGCACGTGTGATGTGTAGCACGTATGTGCATGGTTCTGTGGAGCCAGAAAAGGGCACTGGATCCCTGAAACTGGAGTTAAGTAATTGCCATGGTGTTGTCAAGAACTAAGCCCAGGTCGTCTGGAAGAGCAGCCAGTATTCTTAACTGCTGTGCCATTTCTCTAGTCCTTCGCTCATTTTTTTGAGGCAGAGTCTCTCTTTTTGGCCAGGAGGCTAGGCTAGCTGGCCAGTGAGGCCTAGGGAGACAATAGCAGGAATGGTCTGTCTCTGCCTCCCCAGCCCTGGGATCCCAAGTATGAGCCATGGGGGGAATTTTTGTTTATTTTGTTGTCGTTGTTGTTACTGGAGTTTAAACACTGGTCCTCATGATTGACAGCAATCACTCTATTGGTCAACCTTGATCTCTGAGCCCTCTCTGGTTTTGCTTCTGTTTTGTGCTGGACTGTGTTTTTATCCTCCCTAAGAAATATCAGTGAGCAAAACAGACATATGTCAGCTCTCATGGGACTTATAATCTAGCAAGGGGAGGCAGGATAAAAAAAATACAGTAAGTCAACAAAGTATAGGGTGTGTTAAAGGTGGTAACTACCTCAGAGGATAAAATCGAGAGCCTGGGAAGAGGATTTCCCAAAGGCTCAGGTCGTGAGAGGATACTGTGATAGAGGAAGACATGGGGAAGGGCTCCGAGGAAAGCTGATACACGTGCAGACTCGAGGAGGCAGTGACTACACCACATTCTTGCTACCTGGTGGGAGTAGATGGGCAGGCCAGAAACGAGAAGCTCAGACCAGGGCAGTAGCAGGCACTGAGAAATAAATCCTAGATCTGGAGGGTTTCAAGGCTCACCCCTTCGTCTCCTTCTCTAACTCAGGTAGCTGCCTCTTTTGACCCCCCAGAACCTGTTGGGCTTCTAAAAGCACAGTTTTAATACATGGCCCAGCGACCTGCCTCTCTATTTATTTATTTATTTATTTATTTATTTATTTATTTATTTATTTATTTATTTTCTGGCTCTGGAACCCAGAGTACTCATTCCTTATCTGAAGGATGAAGTGACTGCCAGGTCTCACTTTATTTTCAGCTTAAACACCTGAACACCTAAATTCTGAAGAATGGGAAGCATTTGGCTTATATAACTCCACATCAATATCTAGCCCAAACCACTTCTACACCAGTTATCTGGCTTTGAGGGCAACTAAGGCTGTTCTTGCCTCAATGTTGCCTGGTGTGTGTGTGTGTGTGTGTGTGTGTGTGTGTGTGTGTATGTGTGTGTGTGTGTTCATTCTTGTCCCTCCTCCTTTAGATGACCGAAAGAGACCAGCATTCTGCTGAGACTTCAGAACACAGATCCTGGGTTGGGGAGATGACTGAAAGTGAAAGAAAAGCATGAGAATCTGAGTTTGGTCCCCTGAACCCACATTAGAAAGTCAGGTATAAATGTATGCACCTGTAATCCCAATGCTATTGAAGGGGAAACAAGATGATTCCTGGGGCTTCCTGGCCAATAGCCTGCCCTAATGGCAGAAGTGGAGAGTGACTAAAGATGACTAACGTCAATTGCATCCACATGCACATACACACACACATGCACACACACACATGCACACACACACACAGAGACACACACACATGCGCACACACATGTACACACACATGCACACACACACACACGAACACACATGGACACACACACGGACCCCTCTGCATACGTACCTGTGCTGGGAGCACTATCCCATTCATGGGAAAGAAAATAGGTAGCCTTGATCTGAATTCAAGCAGATAGCTCCGCCTGGAAACTGTTGCAGGGGAGATGTATGCTTCTGTCACAGAAGACTACAGAGTGTCCATCCTCCTGCCTCACCATAGCCTCTATTTCTGGAATTATCACAGATTAATCCAGTATGACAAGCAGAATTGATCTCTCATTCTTGAAATAATCAATTAAAACTCAGGCACAAAGTAGGAACTATAACACTGAAGCCAAGTACATATCCATCCCAACGTTTTGTATGTTTTAGGAACACTTTCCACTTCTGAAGCCAACTCCAAGCCCTCGTGTGAATGTAACATGTAACATGGCCCAGTCTTCAGGGTGCAGCTCCTGTTCCTTATTTCTGGATGGCAGAACACATGATCGTAGTGAAGTTGCAGCAATGCCTCTGCAAAGAGCCAGCCCAAGCTGAGTGTCCACTCTCTTGGACCCTAATTCTTTGTAGAAGCTGCTTTTTGAGGGTCTACTATTTACAAAGTGATCCCTGTGTATCATCTCACCTTCTCACACCAATTCAACCAAGCGGGACTTCTCTCTATTTCCCAGAGGCGGCTCTAGACTTTCAACTGCTATGAGGTCATAGGCAAAGGTGCTGTGACCATTTCCACCCCCAAGTCTTTGCTCTCTTCTGCTTTAACAAATTTGGAGAGTGGAAGGACTGAAGAGTTGGCTCAGTGGTTAAGAGCACTGCCTGCAGCTAGGTGGTGGTGCACACCTTTAATCCCAGCACGTGGGAGGCAGAGGTAAGCAAATCTCCCTGAGTTCTAGGATAGGCTCCAAAGCTACAGAGAAACCCTGTCTTGAAAAACAACCAACCAAACAAAAATGAGCACTGCTTGCTCTTCCAGAACCTGGGTTGGATTCTCATTTCTCACATGGCTGTAAATCACCAGTAACTCCAGTTCCAGAATATTTGATGCCCCCTTCTGGCCTCAGCTTGCACCAGGAGTGCAGGTAAGACATATATGCAGACAAACATCTAGACACACTAAATAAACATAAATAAAGCAATTTTTGAAAAAGTTAGGGACTGGACAGAGAGCTCAGTTGGTCAAATGCTTGCTGTAAAAGCTTGGAGACCTGAATTAAACCCCTAGAACACATGTACAACAAAAAAAAGCTACAAACTGTAGCATTTGCTTGTAAATCTTAACACTGGGAGGAGGAGGAAGGAGGATCCTGGATTTGCTGGCCAACTAGCCTCATCTAAAGGAGGAGTTCTTTTTTTTTAATTTATTAATTAAAGATTTCTGTCTCCTCCCCGCCACCGCCTCCCATTTCCCTCCCTCTCCTCCAATCAACTCCCCCCCCCCATCGGCCCAAAGAGCAGTCAGGGTTCCCTGCCCTGTGGGGAGTCCAAGGACCACCCACCTCCATCCAGGTCTAGTAAGGTGAGCATCCAAACTGCCTAGGCTCCCACAAAGCCAGTACGTGCAGTAGGATCAAAACCCAGTGCCATTGTTCTTGACTTCTCAGCAGTCCTCATTGTCCGCTATGTTCAGCGAGTCCGGTTTTGTCCCAGGCTTTTTCAGACCCAGTCCAGCTGGCCTTGGTGAGTTCCCGATAGATCATCCCCATTGTCTCAGTGTGTGGGTGCACCCTAAAGGAGTTCTAAGCCAGAAACAACAGTGTATTGCATCTGAGGAAAAAACAGATATACAAATATGTGTACACACCCACATACATGAACACGTATGCACCCAGAAATTTGGAGCAAGCCATGTGTGCTCCCGCATAGCCTCTTGCAGAGAGAATTTAGCTATGGAGCCACCAGGGATTGGCAAGCCTGGTGGGGTTTGTGACTTTGCCAAGGAAAGCTCCGAAGGTTCTTAGCATGATTCAGTAGAGCCTGGGGCCCTCGGTCAGCCACTTGTTTGTGTCTTCCGTAAAATGGAAATGCCAGCTGCATGTGACGTTGCCTCTTTCTGTCAGTGATATTTTGAAAGAGGCGAGTGTTTTCTCAGAGCTCACATTTCCTTTGGCCTCCTGCCTTCCCTCCTGTGCCTCCCCAGCCACCTCCTGCCAAAGTCAAGGCTGGGAAAGGCCTGCCCGGTGTCAGGTTTCCCAATGCTTGGCCAGGAAGGCAAACCTCCAGAAGTACCTGCTTGGCAGAGGCCAGAAACTTTGAACCACAGGCTTCCGCTTCCGCTTGTTTTTGAACTGAAGGTGTTAAGAAGCAGCTTCTTCAGACAAGGATCTTTTCCTTCTGTATTCAGAAGGGAAATATCAAAACAGCTGGAGGACATCAGGAGAGCAGCAGCAAATGCTCTCTTGGCAGTTTCTCGGGCTCTTACAGTGGCACAGGTATTAGCATTCATGACGCTCAACACCTTAGACCTTAGATTGTACTTATGTTTATCCTCTGAATGAGGGCACCGAGACTGAGGTCCTACTGATAACAGGAGGCCATGTGAGAATCAGAATCTAGAGTCTCAACGGTGTGCCACCGCTTTAACTACTTGACAGTCACAAGGGCAAGTAAGCCTGAGACATAAGGAGTCCAGTGTGGCCTGTGGAATGAAGAAGGGTTTCACGGAGGAGGCCTGGATCCCTGGGTGTTGTGAGACAAAACTTCTCCTAGGGAGATGCTACACACACGTCTACTCATTCCAGATAGGGAGCCCACGACAGACCAAAGTACGGACACCACCAAACCCCAGCTTGGTGGCCAATGACTTTTATGGGGGTAACTTACAGGAATATGGATGAGGGATTATTTACAGGATCAAAAATGACTCAATGACGGGTGCAACACGAAGATCCACCCCAGCATGGCTAACAGCTCACTGATGCTGGGAAACCTGGAGCACACTGCACAGTCTGCAGGCAACTCAACAGGTTGGAGAGCTTCCTTTCCAAGAGACTTTGTTCTAATCTTCTTCAAGACAGCATGGCTGGGTTCTGCTTCCTCCCGGCAGCTGTCTAGTCCCAGAGCCTTTACCACTTGGCTTGTCGGAGTCTTCTTTGCAGCTTAACTCCACTCCTCTAAGAGGGACACTGAGCTTTTATAGCTTACTGTGCCAGGGAGGGGCGGACTGAATCCAGTTAGTTTTCAGGAACTTCCTGGAGCTGTTTTGAATTGTCTGCCTTCCTGTAGAATGGAATGTTTCAGTCTCAGAGGAAACCATCTCATAACACTGGGGTTCCTTCTGTCTCCCGCTGGAAGCTCAAAATCCCAGGCGAATGAGGCTGGAGAGATGATACCACAGTTAAGAACTGATCAAGAGCTCTGTTCGCAGCATCTACATTAGCTCACAACTGCCTACAACTCCAGCTCCAGGGAATCTGATCTCCCTCTAGTTCAAAGTCCCAAGAGGATGAGGCTGGACAGATGACACCACAGCTAAGAGCTTGTACTACTCTTTGAGAGAATGTGAGTTCTGTTTCCAGCATCCACAACTGCTCAGAGCTGCCTGTAACTCCAGCACAGGGGATCTGATGGCCTCTTCTCGCGTCCATGAGCAGCTATCCTCTGACTGAAGCTCTGGGTTACTTCTCTGCCTCCCAGTGACTGTGACTTTGGATACATTCCTTAACCTTGCTGGTTCTCAGTTTCACTATGCCCTAGGGATTGAAATTGGGCCTCTGAAAATTCTAGCGTGGTTATGAGAACAAAATATGACCTCAGGGCTAACTTAAATCCTCAGCATATCTTAACACACATGTAAGCTAAAGTGAGCAGCCCTTGTTAGGACAAACGTTGTTTGCAAACAGGGACAGTGATGGTTAGCTAGCAGCAGGATGCACAAAGATGGATAGTGTCCATCAGGGTAGTATGCTGCAACTTTAAAATATGCTGGATTATAGCTGGGAGGCAGAGGCAGGCAGAGCTCTGTGAGTTCAAGGCCAGTCTGGTCTATAGAGCAAATTCCAGAACAGCCAAAGCTACACAGAGAAACCCTGTCCAGGAAAAAAAAAGGTGCTTGGTTGTGCCTATAATCCCACATACAAGGGAGGCTGAAGCAGGAGAATTTCAAGTTCAAGGTCTTGTGCAGGTTAGCAAGACTCTGTCTCAAAATAAAACATAAGAAACAGGGGTGAGGATATAGTTCAGTGGTAGTCCTTTACCTAGTATGGGTAAGGTCCCGAGTCAGCACCCAGTACTGCTATCTGTCATCAAGCTTCTCCTGTGAAGTGGAGGAAATGATGAATGGGGCCAGACCACCAGCATATGTTATGTCAGTGTTTTCTATGTTCATATGTATGTGCATGTGGGTATATATGCAGATGTACGTACTTGCATGTGGAGACATGCAAGCGTTTGGTGTCTTCTTCAGTGACCTTCCACCTTATTTTTGGCTACTGGGTTTCTCTTGGATCTGGAGCTCACTGATGTTAGAATGGTTGGCCCGCCAGCTCCAGAGACCTGTCTGTCTCTGCCACCCCTGCTGGGGTTATAAATGTACCTCCCCACACCCAGCATCTTTAAATATGGGTGCTTGTGATCTGAACTAAGGTCATCTCCCTAGACATGCATGTATAGCCTTTTATCAAACTAATACCCTCAGAAGAAAGTAAGAGTTCTCTAACGGAGCCTCTGACTGGCCAAGTTTAGCCATGTGGCCTTCTTAGGTCAAACCCAGAATGGCCAAGGAGAATTTCTGCTGGACGTCCAATAAAACCTCAGGGAGAGGGAAGCGCTGTCCTAGAAGAGCAGTCAGGGACAGCAGCAAGGCAAAAAACAACAGATGTTCCTGAACCGCCCACATTAAGCTGTGACACGCGGGAACATGACTGTATTCATAACCAAAGAGCATTCTTTGTGAGTAAAAAAATAGTATGTGAATCACCTTGGAAATGTAAAACCATAAGTAACAATAAAAAATTAAAAAATATGCCAATATAAAACACTATTAACTCTGTAACTTGCCCCTTTGGGCTGCTTAGATTACTATGCAAAGTTAATGTGCTTTGTTTAATTTTCTTACCCTACGCAGGTTCTTCAGTAGCGTTTGTTGTGTTGATTTGAGGTGAAAGAAATGTTCCGAGGTGGATTCAGAAGCGAAACTTGTCAGAAATAAAACCTGCAAAGACTCCTGTTCAGGGCTGGAGACGCAGCTCCATTGTTAAGAGCACTGGCTGCTCTTGCAGAGGACCTGGTTTCCGTTTCCAGTGCCCACATCGCAGCTCATAATCAGCTGTAACCCCAGTGCCAGGGGTCCAACACGCTCTTCTGGCCTCTGTGTGTACTGCATGGATGTGGTGCACAGACAGACATGGAGACAAAACTCCCAGTCTGAGGACATCACCGCATCCTCTAGGTTATAATTCCCTGTGACAAGTCTTTGCTGAGAACGACAGAAGATTCTGAGGCCTAGGAGACTAGCCAAGAACAGAGTTTCTCCTAGAAACTCTCCAGATGGTGATGAAACTGATGTAGGTCTCAGAGTGATCTAATAACCCAGAGGAGTCACGTGCTGTCCCCAGATCTCAGAATGCAACTGATCACCAGAAACCACATCTGTCAGAGAAGAGGGACTCCAAACTGTTCAGCCAGTACAGGAATCTGTGGCCACATTAATTTCAAATTAGTGTTGTCTAGTTAATCCAAAGATGCTTAGCCACTGATGAATCAAGAAGGAACAATTTAGAATACCAGGTGTCCGACAGGATTGATGTGGGATTCCCCTCTGTATGCTGTGAATATGTTTTTATTACCATTGGATAATAATAAAGCTGCTTTGGCCTACGGCAGGACAGAATAAAGCCAGGCAGGAAATCCGACAGAGATATAGAGAGAGTAGGCAGTCAAGGAGATGTCATTTACATGCCAAAAGAGGAAGGTACTCTGAACCTTTCCAGTAAGCCATAGCCCCGTGGGAATACACAGATTAATAAAAATGGGTTAATTTAAGATTAAAGAGCTAGTAAGAAATATACCCGAGTCATCGGCCAAACAGTGTTGTAATTGATATAGTTTCTGTGAGATTATTTGGGTCTGGGCGGCTGGGAAACCAACATGTGGTCTCCATCTACATATGATGATTTAGTGCCTGTAGCCTTTGGAGTAGACCTAGGTAGGCATAGCCAGTCTTTTTATATTACAGTGCAATGTTGTTACCTACAAAGATTACACTCAAGAACTACACAATCTGATTGTCCTCTTCCAAATGTTCCCACAGATCTCATAATGCTACGACTTTATGTTAGGACACATACAGTGGGATGCGGCCCACAGGACACAGGTTGGACCGACCGCTGATATGCTTTGTTGTCTGATATTTTCCCTTCCCATTGTCATGCAAGAATAACGCCAGTCTAGATTTGTACAACAGGACCATAATACCGCAGCCAGCTGTTTAAGAAATAATCTAAGGAGCCGGCTCAGGGGAGGACCTGAGTTTGCATGCCCAGAGCTCTTGTGAAGCCAGGCACGGCAGCTCATGTGTTTGTAATCTCAGAACCTATAGTGAAATAGGAAGTGGAGACAAGAAGTTCACTGGCTGCTCTTTCGGGAAGACCCAGGTTCAAATCCCAGAGCTCACATGGTGACTCACAATCATCCTTAACTCCAATTCCCAGATATCTGATGACCTCTTCTGGCCTTTTTGGGAACCAGGAATATACACAAAGCACATACATATAGGTAGGGAAATGTTCATACACATAAAAGAAAAATAAATCTTAAGAGGAGAGAGAGCATAGCTAAAGTTGGTATGCACTTAGTGCAAGTTTGCTTCACGACTAACATTATTAATACATATCATTTTTAAATGCTAGCCCATTCAGTGCTTCTGATTTACACTCTGATTTACACTAACCTTTCTCAGTCCACATGCTGATGCCCACACGCCTGGCCCTGTCTGTGGGGCCTTGCCGAGGCTAGCTACTGGAGAGTTATGGGGAGGAGCCAGCTCTTCCTTATAGAAGACCAAGAGACACACAGCAAGGTGACCATTTATCATGGGGCCAGGTGACCTGTGAGGATGGACTGAAAAGATGAAAGGAACTCATTCAAGTTCTTAGTCAGGACAGTGAGGTAATAGAGACACGGGATAACCATAAGAAACCCTGCGCTGTGTGCACTGCCAGCTTCTCAAGCAGATAAAATGTCTTCTCTATTTCCAGACATGAGTTGCTGGAGAAACAGTGAAGATGCTAATGGACTCCTTTATTCTTTTCTTTATTTTCCTTTTTCTTTCCTTAGAACACGGAATGAAGGTTGGAAATGTGAGGTACCAGTTGAGAAAGATGGAACACACCCAGATCTTACATTCTTCTGAGACCTTCTGTGAGAAAGAGACACATTTCCTTGCCTACACACTGGGATAGTTTTAGCTGGCCAACCTGACACAATTTAGGATTACCTAGAAAAGGAATCTTAAATGAGGAATCCCTGGATCAGGTTGGCCCAAGGTCATGTCCAGGCAGCAGGGAATTGTCTTGATTGTTGATTGTTGTAGGGGGACTCAGCCCACATTGGGCTGAGCCCTTCTCTAGGCATGTGGTCCTGAACTGCATAGGACAAATAGCTGGGCATAAGCATCCTACCAGCAGGCAGCACCCTCTATGGTTCCTGTCATGTTCTTTGCTGTGAAGTGAGGTCCACCATGGGAGGTAATGATGTATGGAACAGCAAGCAGGCTAGCCTTCAGGTTCCTGCTTTGACGTCTTTCAGTGATGGGCTGTGTCCTGAAACTGTGAGCTAGACAAACCGTTTCTCTCTCAGAAACACTTTTGTTTGGGATATTTATTCACAGTGACATAAACAAAATTAGAACAACTACCCAGCGTCTAAATAACTTGCTCATCCCGGAGGCCGAAAAGATCACAGTCGCATCCTTATCTTTCCTTGTCACCAGGACAAGTGCTTGGGCGTGGCCAAGCGGACATCCTCAGATATGGCATCCAGGAAGCTGGGCCAGGTCCATGCCAGCATCGTAACAGTTACAGCAACTGCATCATCTGAATCTTTGCAGACTGGGCAGGCGCTGGGCATACTGTTATCAACTGTTCCGGCTGTAGAAGCTCCCTTTGTCTTTTTGAAGTCTGATATTTTAGCCTTTTTGAGATCCCATGAAACAGTAAATTCATTCTCTTCTTAAATGGCTAAAATATGTTTCTATTTCTTGCGCTCAACACTCTTGTCTAACCTAGTGACGTACACCACCAATCTTCCTGGAGTCGTCTATATTGTACGTGTCTCTTTCTGGTGGGAGCAACTTTATTACCTCGGTGTAACCATGAGAGCAGCATGAAAGAGCTCCTCAGAGGAATCAGACGATGGCATTTATGACAAAGGACTAATTAAACTCATTGATTATATCTTACTGCGAGTTCGCAGCCTTCCCTGAAAAGGGTGTATCTTGTATGCCTTGTCAGCAGAAAAATGAAAGCAACTATCCAGAAAATCCCTGTAATAAACATGTCCAGTAGATATTCTAAAGCATGATATATTTCCTAGCTGGCCTTGGAATAAAACTGAGTCCCTTAAATGCAAGAAGTTACAATATCCCAACAAATTTGATATTCTACAGCTGTTAGGTTGTATAGAAGTTAATGATATAAGCCTGTCTCTTTGAAATGTCTAGCCTGATGGAGCTGGGAGATCACTCAGTGGGTAAAATGCTTGCCATGAAAACACAAGGACCTGAATTCAGACCCCAGCATCCACATAGAGTTTCAGGTACAGCAGCACACAGCTGTAAGCTCAGCACCAGGGAGATGGAGTTAGCAGGGTCGCTATGGTTCTCTGGCCAGTCATTTTAGCTGAATGCCAAGTTCCAGGTTCACTGAGAGGCCTTGTCCCCAAAAGAAAGGCAGAGAACGATAAAGAAAGACAACCTGACATTAAACTCTAGCCTGCATAAGTGTGCACGCGCACTTCCCACAGACAAGATACACACACATCCTTACGACTACCTTAACATGTACACTATTTAGCGTCCATGTGTCTGTCTTCAAATCCTTATACCACATACTCTGAGGTGGTAAAAACATCAGATGAATCCCTCCCACAGACCAGCTACAACAAGGTTAAACAACTTATCCCACCTCGAGTTCTCCCAAGCTGAAAATAGCAGCCGGGGCCATATGTTCATTGTGCACTTACGTGATAAGCTTGTCAAGGGGCCCTTTTACATCACCCTCCCCATGTGGTGGGCAGTTGACTAATGAGTGCTTGTTAATTTAATCCAGAGTTAAAAGGATCAGAGGCGGCAGCAGTCTGCAGGCAGCAGCGGTCTGAAGTGTATCACGCACGCAGACATGGCCCAGGTTGCATGCATGTCAGCAGATGGTGCCCTCAGGGACTAGAGCTGGGGGAGGGACAGTCACAGGACAGGCAGCACAGACTTGTAGATTGACCATGACGGTGTAAGTACATTTGGGGGGGAATCTCCTACAGAAATGTGTAGGATGGTTGCTTTGGGGTAATTAATTCTATTAACGGTATTGTCACCAGCATACGGGCAAGCAGCAACCTGGACAGAGAAATTGCTGGATAGGCACTCAATCTTAAGAGCCTTATTGTTACAGAAAGAGGGACAGGACAGCCAGAGGAATCCTAAATTGTTGCTTGTACTCTGTACTTGCCGCGAAAGTTCTAGGAATCAATGTGGTGCATCATTTCTAAGAGATCAATCATCATCAATATCAACGATATCATCATCGTCGTCGTCATTGTCATCAGCTCTGCTCCTCACTCTCCCTAGTTCATGTCCTCATCAGGGACTTCAGGACTTGCTACCAGAGGGAGGGGCAGGTGAAAGAGTGGGCTGGTAATGACGTGCAGTGTCACAGCAGCTGGGTCACGTCCCAGCAAGCCACGTGTGCCAGATGCAAGGCAACAGATGTGGGTTTGGTCACTGGGCTTCCTCCAAGCATGAAAGAGTATGGGGGAGGGGGCTCGCTCTGCAGCAACTGGGCAACAGACAGATTAGATAAAGCCATGCTTAAGGCAATGGCTCTCCGTGAGCCAAGAGCACGTCTCAAGGGTCACGTTGGTAACTTGTGGGGAAGGCTCCAGCCAGCACAATGAGGGTGGGGACATGGTGCATATTTGCTGAGTAGCCTCGGGGTGTTAAACAGCATGTAAAAGGAAGGATATATTCATCCAACCAGTAATTTGCTAAGATCTCACATGAAATTGGAATATAGAAGGAAACCCTCTTTATAATTATGTGAACCTAAAATCTGCTTTTATATATGAACCAATTTCCCAAGAATATAACTGTTAATAGAAAACCTTCAAACTCTCCCCCATCTGAAAGTTAATGAATCATAATGACTAAGGCCTTGTAACACCACCAGCACCAGCACCACCAGCACCACCAGCACCTGCGTTTGGAGTTGGCCCATGCAAAAACACAACAAAGACTTGAGACTCTGGTTAGCAAATTAGACACTTCTGGCATATGTAAATCTAAATACTATTAAAATGAGGATGTACATCAAATATAAGAACACTTTGCATTTCACTTATAATTCTAATATTTAAACTAATATTAAATCTAATATTTAAATCATTAATGTCCAAATTTTAAACCAACGAGATAGGGGAATAACAAAGTAAGGTGGCTGCCATGCCAGCATGGTTACCTGAGTCTGCTCCCCAGAACCCGCACAGATAGAAAGCTATGCATAGTAATAAACTTGAAATCCCAGCACCAAGGGATTAAGACAGGCAGACCCCTAGACCTTACTTGCCAGTGCCAGTCAGGATAGCCTACTTGGTGGGCTCCTAGTTAAGGAAAGATCCTACCTGGAAAAAGCAAGGCAGCTAGTCTCGAAGGACACCCTCTGAGTTTGGCCCCTGGTCTCCCCATACCCAGGCATGTGCACCCACACAAACAATATGCATTCACACAACCCTTAATGAAACAGTACGAGATCTACTTGAAGTCATCCCTTTATTTTAGGGCTGCTTATTATTTTTCCATCTTGCTCTATTCCATGACCTCCTGAACAATTGTTCTTTTCTCAAAATGTTTTAATTATCCCTCATCAATTATAGTATGTATCTGGCCTCCTAAAACTTTCTCAGCATTAGGAATTGGAGAGTTAAAACCAGACACAGAGGCGATCGATCCTGGATTGCTCTGTCAATAGGAGTTGTGTTTTCCATGAAGAGTTGTCATTCCTCAATTGATGTCACAAAGTCAGTCATGGATACAGTGCCTATAAACAAATCCACACCCACCAGTGAGAACACGTCTTGTTTCCTCAGCTTCTCCATGGTGTCCCTGGGTCGTTTATTTTTGGTCTGCTACCCTCCTTTAATTAAGGTCACTTCTGACTTTATCTTATCACAGACAAATAAGTCTGGCCTGAACTAGACAGCCTCACAGGCTCAGGCTCTGAGACCTCCCTGGGTACTAGGGCTCTCTCACTTTCCTGTACTTCTTGAGTATGGGCTTCTTATCTGTTGCCCTTAAAGGCCAACTCATTTATCACACTTAGGAACAACCAGCCCGCCAGCTGAAGGGGAGAAATGCCTTGGGGACAGAAGGATAGGAAGAAATGCTTTGGATCCCACTTCCCAGTCCCTTTCATCCAACTCCTCCCACTGGGAGCAGCCAGATGACAGAAGCTGCAGAAACACACCTATAGGGTCAGTTCCTCTTGACCTCTGCTCTGCTTTCTATAACACTCTTCCATAGGAAAACAGGAGGAAGAAAAGCAAACCAGTCCACACAGACAACCTCCACACACACGATGAGGAGCACTGAGGAGGGAGTCTGGGAACAAGGAAGAAGTTTATTAGCCCTGTAAGTTAAGGAAGGCATGAGTCTTGGAAGGGTTCAGCTAGGATTTTCTAAGACATAGGCCTACTTTCTCAGAGAATAGAGATCTTAGCTTCTGATGATTACATACTATTGAACTAGTTCCCTATCTGAAATATAAAATGCAGCTTCTTTTTAGACTATTTTTAATTGTGTTATATATACTATGTCTCTGTGTGTGTGTGTGTATGTGTGTGTGTGTGTGTGTGTGTGTGTGCTCACTCATGTGTACTCTTGGAGTCCAGAAGATGGCACCAGAACCCCTTAAGCTGGAGTTACAGATGGTTGCGAGTCAGCCATTATGGGTGGTGGGATTTGAATTCAGGTTCTATAGCAATATTTGCTCTTAATTACTGAGCCATCTTCCCAGCTTCTTAAGTGGTGAGTTGCCACACAAAGGTGAATGTGGCACTCACATAAAAAAAAATGGCAGCAGTAAAAGATTTCTGGATGCTCAACGGCCAAAACTTAATTCAAAATAAAGTGAGCAAGCAGCCAAGTCAAGGTGTCAGCTCTAGCCTGGGTTGCCCTGTCGGCTCATTTCACTGCAGCTTTGGTTCTGAACACACCACATGGGCCTTTGCTTTGTGCGTTCTGTCCCCAGACACAATGTGAGCAGATGCTACCTAAATATGCTTGGTTTAGAGTGGAGACCATTGCTGTGTTTTTACTATAAATACAAAGTTTTCTGCTCTCACACACACGTGATTGTTTAATTATAGAAAACAATGACAATACCTTGTTATCTTTATTCCTTGAATGCAAGCATCAAATTGGTCTTTGTTGTATTGTGTTAGAATGTTGCATTTTTTGGCAATGCTGCTTGAGTTGATTTGAGTTTCAGAAAGCATGGATAAGGTGTCGGAGAGATGGCTCAGCAGTTAAGGCAATGGAGAGATGGCTCAGCAATTAAGAAGGTGATGGAGAGATGGCTCAGCAATTAAGAACATATATTACTCTTGCACGGACCCAAGTTTGATTGGGAGGCTGTTGCCTCAGTGAGTAAGGTAGAAGGAGGATGATTCTTAGCCCTAATCTTGGGCCTCCACATTCTTGAGCTCAAACACCTAGACGCAGGTACCCACACACATGCAAATTACACATAGACACACAGCTACATACCACACATGCTCATGAAAAAAAAACAGAAAAAGAAAAAATATAATCAGTCGGGCGGTGGTGGTGCACGCCTTTAATCTCAGCACTCGGGAGGCAGAGGCAGGCGGATCTCTGGGAGTTCAAGCCCAGCCTGGTCTACAAGAGCTAGTTCCAGGACAGGCACCAAAGCTACAGAGAAACCCTGTCTCGAAAAACCAAAAAAAAAAAAAAAAGAAAAAGAAAAAATATAATCAAAATATCAGTCTACTCCAAAAGGCACTAAAGATGTTCTAAGTCCTACAGCATCGAACATTCCATCAAGATTTAGTTCTTTATGTAAAGATAAATAAACACAAACCAGAGGTGGTGGTGCACGCCTTTAACCCCAGCACTCGGGAAGCAGAGGCAGGCAGATCTCTGAATTTGAGGCCAGCCTGGTCTATAAAGGGAGTTCCAGGACAGCCAGAGCTATACAGAAAAATCCTGTCTCAAAAAAACACAAATAAATAAACAAATAAGCATATCCACTCATCAGTATGCAAACTTTCTTTCATCTTTAATAAATGGTGAATTATATTTATACCAAAGAAATATTTTTAAATAAATTCATTATTTATTATCAGTAAATGATTTATATATTCACTCTGCCAACTCATATGGCCAGGGTCATATCAAAACTTTCCCAGTGAAAAGGTACAGTGAGCGGAAACACTTGGAAGCCCTGCAGCACGATTTGGCTCTCCTTTCAGGGCCAAGCAGCTTGTTTCCTCTTGCTGTCTTCCACAGCTGGAAAGCCTGGGAAGCTGCTGGTCTATTCTGTCACCTCTGTGGCTTTTCCAATAATGGTACGTGAGGAAAAGACATTGAGTCCAGGGTAAGGTATTTTTCAGTGGTGTGTTAAAGACAGACCAATTGACAGCTTTGTATTTCAGATGCTAATACAGCTCACCTTGAAACAGGCTGTGTGGACTACAAAATCTTCTACATGGACACAGTGAGCTGGTGTCCAAAAATATCAAGACCGTTTTCCAAAGTGAGCTATAACAACATTTATTCTTCACTAAAATCAGCAAAGTTACCCTAAAAACACGAGCGTCCTCAAGCCCTGGGCTTTCTGCTTTGTTTACAGTGACACATTTATAATACATTTCATACATGAAGCAAAACAGGGATGAGGACAGGGCTCAGTTGGTCAAGTGCTTGCCACATAATCATGAGGTTCTGGAGACCCCGAGTGTGGATCCCAAGAACCCACACACAAAGCTGGTTGCAGTATATCATGTCTCCATATCTGTGCTGGGGGTGCACGGGAGACAGAGCCTAGGGGCTTCCCAGGCAGTCAGGCTAGCCAACTGGTGAGCTCCAGGTTCAGTGAGAGACACTCTCTCAAGAAATAAAGAATAACGGAGGAGCTACCTGAGGGTGACCTCTGGCCTCTCCACACATGTGCACACACATGCAAGCATGAGCACCCACAGTTATGCATGAACACGGACACACGCCAAAGAAAAAGGAAGTAAAACAAAAGATACCAATACTATTTCCAACTCCTCACGTACAATGAACCCTGATATTTTCTATGCTGTGTGGCTCCATTCCAGGAACTCATTTGACAGAGTTTCCACCTAACATGTGAAGACCTGGGTCTTGACCCCCAGCACCGTGTAACCAAGGCTATTAGTGCACATTTGTAATCTCAGCACTGGGGAGGTGGAGGCAGGAGGATAGGACATTAGAGGTAATCTTCAGCTACTAAGCAAGTTCATGGCTAGTTGCTTTTTTGTTTTAATTTCATTATAACCGAGTAAGCTCCATATGAGTGGAAAATTCCAACTCATTAGATTCTTTTTTTAAATGTGTTTAGAAGGAAGTTGTTCTCATTCATTGACGTCAGAGGAAGTTAGGCAGCCACATAGAACTCAGAAGGAAGTGATTGCTCTCTGGGAGCTTAACAGAAATGTGAACCCCAACCGTGGCTGTGTTCATTTACTTTTACCACCAGAACACTCATTCTTTATGGCCGGTGTGTCGATGGGAACATTGAGTGGCCTCCGAGGGGTCCCCCTGCCATGGCCTTGTTTCTAGCTGAGTCATTACAAATACCACACACCCTGACCTTCAGGGCAGTGTTACTGATTTTTCTATTTTAAGCAGAGAAGGATGTGATTTTTCATTCTGAGGCTATTTCTGAGCCGGCTAATCGCCAGTGGCTTCGGCGCAATAGGTAGGTAGGCACTTAGTGAAGTCACATTATAAAATGAGTTGCTCAAATATTTAACCAGCTGTGCGGTGGATCCAGCTCCACGGTTCCTTCTGTGTGGAGTTCTAGCCGCACGGCCAGGAGTAGCCACGGATTACAGATCTCCTGCCAAATGAAAGAGTAGACTGGACATGGGAGGCATTTCCAGAAACAGGTCCCTCAGGGCAGAGGGATCAGAACTGAAGAATCTTGTCACACCTGTCCCTAACGGTTTGCTGGGATCCAGGGTCTTCTCATTCATTCTGAGGCCAGAGCAGGTACTCTGCCCTAAACGTGTTAAAGGCTTTCATAGAGATTAAAGTGATTATCCGGCTGGCATTCGAGAGGGCTCTGCAGGTAAAGGCATTTGTCACGCAGTCCGGATGACCCGAGTTTGATCCTGGGAACCCACAGTGGAAGGAGAGAACCAGTTTGCCAAAGCTGTTCTCTGGTCTCCATACATATAAGCCACCCACCCGTAGTTGCTGCCAGTGGAGGGCTACTTACTATACCTGTAACATAGAGACTGAATTGGCAAAGAACAGTGCACAGGTCTACTGCTTCCACAGCTTCCCCCCTCCCCTCTCTCTTTTTGTTCTTTGTCAAACAGTGTTTTATATAGCCTACGCTGACCTTAAAGTTACTACAAGGTTGAAAATGATCTTGAACTTAAAGTATTTCTGCCTCTTTCTCTCCAGTACAGGGATTACACATGTTCACTGTCATGCTTGGTTAATGCAGTGGTGGGATTTGAACCCAGGACCTTGCACATTTGAGGTAGACACTCTATCAACTGAGCTACATCTTCCCACCCTGTTTTGTTTTGATTTTTTTTTGTTTGGTGTTGTTTTTTCTCTCAGAAAGGGTCTCACTATGCAGCGCTGGCTGGTCTGTAAATTGCTAAATAGGGCAGACTGGTGTTGTACTCACAAAGACGCACAATTGCCTGCCTTTGCCCCGAATGGTAGGATTAAAGGTGTGAACAGCAATTCCAGCTCCCAGCCCTATTTTTTTTCAGATTTGTTTATTTATTTATTGTATATGAGTGTTTTATCTGCATGCATGCCTTTATGCCTGAAGAGGGCGCCAGACCCCATTACAGATGGTTGTGAGCCACCATGTCGCTGCTGGGAATTGAACTCACAACTTTTGGAAGAGCAACCAGTGCTTTTAACCTCTGAGCCATCTCTCCAGCCCCCACCCACCACGCTCCAGCCCTATTTTATATAAATTTTGTTATAATGCCTGGAATTCCTCCTTTGGGACACACACCTTTGTTTCCCTCATCACTGCCCATAAAATTTTGATGTCTCCAAAGAAACCCTCCTGAGGTCCAAGATCTCTTCGAAGTCACAGATTATGAAACCTTCTTATCTTATGGGTCAGATCCAGTTGACCCCTTGGTCCTCTGAGGTATGGTGTGCCAAGGATGCCTATTTCTCCTTCACCAACAGCTCTAAGTTACCACCATATCAGCAGCACAGCTAGTGACCAACAGAGGATCTAGAAGAGACGGGATTGGAGGGAGTACCTGCCCTCGAGCTAAGCCCCATGCTTCTAGCCCTATGCTCCAGCTTCAGTGCAAGTCGACAAAGGTGGATTCAGCCAGCTGCCAGGGAGGGTGCATGCATTCTTCTTAAGTCAAGAGGATGGAGAGGTAGCACAATTTCCCCTCTCACTGTGCTGCGAGGTCAAGGGAGGACATGCTGTTCTTGGCAGATGTGCTTCTGGTACTGAGCCAGTATTAACCTCTCCAGCAGCTCATAAAAAGTTAACCTACCGGGGGCTGGAGAGATGGCTCAGTGGTTAAGAGCATTGACTGCTCTTCCAAAGGTTCTGAGTTCAATTCCCAGCAACCACATGGTGGCTCACAACCATCTGTAATGAGGTCTGGTGCCCTCTTCTGGCCTGCAAGCATACACACAGACAGAATATTGTATACATAATAAATAAATAAATATTTTTTAAAAAAGTTAACCTACCCATGCTCTCAGGAGATAGGACCTAGCCTTAGCCCACGGCGGTGGTGAAGGAAAGACATCTTTCCCAACTCATGACCAGATGGCTCACGTAGAGGCTAGAGATAACCAGCAGTATTCATCTGTCAGCCATAGATTATCCAAACGTATCATTCAAATAGGAAATCATTTCCATTTCTTTGAAGAAACGAGTCCCTGGAGCTGTCTAGCAAGGCTTATCTCAAGATCACAAAAGGTGTTCCCAAGGAAGTCAAAGGAATGTGCTCCACTATCCTAAGAGTTAAAATTGGAACACAAACTGGGTTCTCTTGTCTTAATAGGAGGTGAAGACGCTACCATTCCTCTTATATGTGTGGAGGCAGGAGGATGACCTCAGGTGCCGTTCTCAGACACCTCCTTTGAGACAGGTGTCTCTCATTGGCCTGAGCTCGCCGAGCAGTCTAGGCTGTCCTTGCCAGCAAACCTCAAGGATCTGGCCAGCCCCCCAGAGTTGGGCTTACAAATGGGTGCTGCCATACTTAACATGTCCATGTGGGTTCTGGAACCCAAGGTAGGTCCTTGGGCTTCCAAGGCAAGCAGTTTACTGAAAGCCACCCCCTCAACCAGATACGTTTAATATATTCAATTAAAACTGTTTTTTGAAATTTGACTCAAGATTTGGTACCTACTTTGAAATAGCCCCCAGAGAAGGTTTTGACAGTCTCTGATGTTCTGGAATCCTAGCCTTGTAGAGATGGGGAAACCAGAGCACACAACTACAAGGCTGTGTGTGCATGTGTGTATTGTATGTGTATATGTACATGTGTGTGTTGTATACATGCTATGTACTTGTACGTGAGTATTTTTACCTGTGTGTTTATGTGTGAAGACCAGAGACTGCCATCAGGTAACTGCTCTCTATTACTTTCCACATATAGCTTTGAGACAGGGTCTCTGACTGAACCCGGAGCTCTCCTCAGTTGAACTGGGCAGTCTATAAGCCCGAGGGGTCCTCCTGCCTCCATCCTCTCCACAATGGGTTTATAGAAATTTTATGCCACTTATTCTGGGGATCTGAACTTAGCTCCTAAGGTTTGCACTGTAAGAAATGTATTCAGCTATCTCTCTGGTTCCTAACATAGGCTCTTGGCCCATTAGTGACAGAATCACAATGGGAACCTCAGCTCTCAGTTCCCTAGTCAGAGTTCAAACCCAGCTTCCTTGGGTACTCAGAGGCTGGGAACCTTACAGACTGGAGAGCAGCAGACAGCACAGGTACAAACATAAAAATCCTTCCTCTACAGGATCCAGAGAAGTCCCAGGGTGAATGGTGACCTTTGAGCCAGCCTGTGCTAGAGAGCTTGGAAAAAAAACAATGGTTTGGTTTGTTTGATCTGGTTGTTTGAGAAAGCACAGGGCTGAGGTAATGGATGATATGGAGGTGTGGAGACAGCAGGTCTGTATTAGCAAAACCCATCACCAGCCATGGGGAGAGAAAAACACCTGTACCAAGCAAGACAGATGGAGGTGGGCTCTGAGGCTGCTCTAATCAGAGCCAACAGAAGGCAGAGCCCGGAAGGCCCCCAGCAGCAGCCTCTCCACCTGCCAGACAATTACGACAGCTATTCTAAGTGCTGGTCTGTGGCCAGCTTCTTTTGATTTCAGCAATAATATTACATGTTCCAAAGCTCATCTGTTTGGGACTATAAATGATTTAAAAAAAAAAAAGAGCTATTACAGAATGTTAGATGCGCCCCTGTTTGGACTGATGTCTTTTGTACTAAGGCTTGTTTGGCCCTTACAGATGATTCATTTGGGGCAGCAGAATTTCTGAGTCACTGGCAGAACGATTTACTCAGATGTTTGTGCCTGTGAGCACCAGACGCTGTTCACACTTCCCTCTGCCCACGATAATGTGAATGTCACCGATGGACTGTACTGTGCTGCCCAGAGATGAGGTAAACAAAAGAAAACAAAAGACGTCTTCAGTGTTGGGAAGGTGAGTCCATGGTTTCGAACCAGGAAGCAAAAGAACAATTATCAAAACTGAATTGTTTTACCTAAACAGAGAACTCTCATCAGAGGAATCTAAAATGACTGAAAGGCACTTAAGGAAATGTTCAACATCCTTAGTCATTAGAGAAATGCAAATCAAAACAACTCTGAGATTCCATCTTACACCTGAAAGAATGGCCAAGATCAAAAACACTGATGACAACTTATGCTGGAGAGGTTGTGGGGTAAAGGGAACACTTCTGCGTTGCTGGTAGAAATGCAAGCTGGTACAGTCCCTTTGGATGTCAGTGTGGTGATTTTTAAGAAAATTAGGAAACAACCTTCCTCAAGACCCAGTAATACCACTTTTGGGTATATATCCAAAGAATGCTCAATCGTGCCACAAGGGCATGTGCTCAACTATGTTCATAGCAGCTTTGTTTGTCATAACCAGAACCTGGAAACAACCTAAATGCACTTCAGCCAAAAAATGGATAAGGAAAATGTGGTACATTTACACAATGGAGTACTAAACCGCAGAAAAAAACCAACATCTTGAATTTTGCAGGAAAATGGATGGAGCTAGAAAACATCATACTGAGTGAGGTAACCCAGACACAGAAAGACAATTATCACATGTACTCACTCATAGGTGGCTTTTAAACATAAAGAAAGCCAGCCTACAAACCACAATCCCAGAGAACTTAGACAATAATGAGGACACTAAGAGAGACTTACTTAGATCAAATCTACATGGGAAGTAGAAAAAAGATCTCCTGGGTAAATTGGGAGCATAGGGACCTTGTGGGAGGGCTGGAGAGGGGAGGAAAGCAGAGAAAAGTGTAGAGCTCAATAAAAATTAAAAAAGCCAGAAAATTGAATTGATTTAAGATAGTTTTAATCATTTTTTAAAAATTTCTGTCTACAAGTTCTTCCAGGCCACTCTCACTGGAGGCCATTCTTATAGGATTAATAACGGGAGAGCATGTTGTCCTTTGTCATGTTGCTTTGTTCAAATCACCTTTCTTCTTTCAGCGGAGACAGGTGCAGTGTTCAGGAAGAGAGTCAGGTGTGAGGGGGCTGAGATGCTGTCTCCTCTGTGGCCCTGGCATCACAGGCTGGAGGTTCTGTCCCTAGCCATCCAAGAGGATGCTCTTGCCCATGCCAGCAGCCACTGTCTAAGCAACAGCACACCCCTGCTGGTCCTCTCCTCTGCCGCTTTCTCATGTGGCTCTTTATGTCACCTTGTGTCAGCTCTCAGGAATCAGAAGTTGGGACACAAGAACTCAGGGAAGCCAGATATGGAGTCGGGAGACCTACTGTGTGGGGCAGAGCAGGGGCCACCTGGTGTACAGGAAGGGAGATCCTGGAGGAACCCAGCAGGCCATGGGTGGGAAGGGAGATTATCAAATTTTGAATTGACAAATTCCACCCTGCCCCATCCCAACTACTCAAAGTGTTTTCTAGGCCAGCGTCACTCGGCAGCCACAGGTGCTACCTTCTGTTCAGGACTCAGGAATCAACTCGGAACTGCTCTCTCTGCTGTCACTTGCAAAGGCTTTGCTGTCATTTGGGTCAGGGGATTTAAGGATGTCTGCCAGAGAACGAACAACGGAAGCTCTTGAAACTGTTCAACGGCAACCAAAATAGTGGGGGAACTAGTTATAACAGAAAAGGCGGGGTGGGAAGGGGGGCTTGAAGAGATGGGCCTCACTGGGACAGCAGAGAGAAGGGAGCCAGACCCCTTCAGCTCCCTCTCTGTGTTGTCAACAAGCAAAAGATAGTGTTGACTAGCCTGCACTACACAGTAAGAGGACAGATGTCATCCAGAAGCCACATCCACAACAACGATGGACACTGATGGTCACACTTGGGATCAAAGGTGGTCTAACAATGGTACTAATCAATAATTCATGTCCTTGCCCCAACCCAGCTCTAAGTTCCCCATGCAGTGGTAAGGGTCACAGAGGTGTTGGTGGTCCTCGGGGTAGCCATGAAGAAAATGGTTAGAATTTGAAGAGATGTTAGTATGTGAACAGGAAAAACAGATGAATCCCACTTGAACTGAAGTCCCTGGAACTTATGTGGCTTTCCTGAGAGTTGGGAGGTATTAGAATCAATGGTTATGTTCCTAGAGACTGTATTCTGCTTCTTGAACTAAGGGATGTTTGGCCGAAATAATGAAAAAAATGCTATTGAGCACAAGCGGCCAACTGTGGAGCTGGTGACCCCCCGTCAGCCTCCTTCCTGTCAAGTCTTGCTACAGGACTGTAGGGTTGGCTTGGGTTCTGTTCAGAAATAGGGCACTGTGGGGCCGGTGTGGTGGTGCACAACTTTAAGCCCGGTGCTGTGGAGGCAGAGTTGTTTTGAATCCAGCCTGATCTACACAGTGAGATCCAGGCCAGCAGGCCTACATGGTGAAACCCTGTCCCAAAAAGCAAAGCAAAGAAAAGATACTATATCTACCCTCGCTAGCCAATGGCAGTTAAGAAAATGAACAAAAAAAGGAAAATAGTGAACCAAGGGGAGGAAGATGAGGAGGCCCATCATCTCTGAAGACATACTCCATGACAGCCATCAGTTTCCCACAGGGTGCTGAGAACCCACAGACCCCCTCCTACAGCAGCAATCAGTATTATTGTCTGATTTTGAGTAGAGAGGACACAGGCTTACCGACTAAATGACCTGCCTGAAGACACAGTGTACCAATGGCAGGGCCAGGAGTCAGGGCTCCTGTGATTGTCTTCACTGTCGCTGTCTCCAGTCCTGGAGATTACCTGACTGGCAAGCAGTAACGAGAAGTCGACTCCCTCACGTCTCACCCTTTCCATTACCATTACCCCCATGCTCCACAGATCAACCCTGCTGTCCTTTGGTCAATATGGACCATAGTTACAGATGTCTACCTTCCTGGGGCCCTGCGGCCCACCTCATCCTTACTGTCCACACTTTCAGTCCACAGTGCTGGTCCTGGCTCTCAGGACCTTCCTTTCCCACCCACTTTTACTCTGGTTCTATAGCCGCTGTATTCTGCACTCTTGGCTCCATGGCTCACACCATGCCATAACCTCTTGTGACCCCTGCAGGGCTGTGTTTGTAATACTCTCTCTGGGGTATGGACTCAGATTCTTTTCTCAGCTGGGGTTGGCGCCTGCCTCTGAACCTCCAGTCCTACTGCCATGGAATAAGACCCTGTCCCGGATGCCCGGCCTCCAGTTCCCGACCCTTGAGGAATGATGGTGTTCACATAGGGACCACCAGCACTTACGTCTTCCTCTGACCCCACTATTGTCTCATGGACCAGAGCACAACAGGTCTGATAACAGACTGACAGCCAGCTTTTGTCTCTACTGAAAAGAAGACATCCTGAGGGAACTAGTGTCCAGCTAGGCACGAGAACCAAGGGGCAGATGTAGATGGGAGAAAGCCTGGCCACTGTTTGTCTGCTCACCTGGCAGCCTGGTGCTTCAGGTTACGGGCTCTCTTTATCTCAGATAGCTCTAGACATATAGGAGCGTGTCTTTTTCTATATAGCTGTACCTTTCTCTAGTCTGCCTTAGACCCGTGAGAACATCTCTCAACAGCCTAGAAGGCCGAGAATAACCAAGACCTCCAGTTGGTCCTCCTAGGCAGTCCAGACCCTGCTCCCTCCTACTGCCAGTCTCTAGAATCCCTTCTCACCTATCACAGTTTCTTAGGACGTACACCATTCCAAACAGGGCCCCATGCCCTAGACACTGTCTCAAAGCTGAGGGTAGATAAAGGATTATGATTCAGACACTGTACTCATATTACTTCAGGTGATTATCTATTTATCAATTGGTGGATTTGAATATAGTCATTTCTGAGAATGAATTCAGTTTTCTGGTGGTCAGAACACACTGCGTTCTCACGATCTGCTTGTCAATCAAACCCCTAGGTCCCAGGAACCTGAATCACTTTCAGGCCCCATGTTTCTTTTCTCCTCCACTAGATAGTTTGTGTTTAAAGGCTACATGAATCTTTACATTTCACTCATCCCTGGCCTGCCTGGACCAGGGCTGTATTTGTTACTTTTCTCATTGCTATGACAAAATAAGGAAGGGCAAGTTTATTCTGGCACTGTTGGAGGGCCCTGTGTAGTGTGGTGGCAAAATCACAGCTGTGGGAGCGTAAGGCAGCTGTACACATTGCATCAGCAGTCAGGGAGGGGGAGGGAGGGAGAGTGAAAGACAGACAGACAGACAGACAGAGAAAGAGAATGAATAGGAATGCTGACTCAGCTCACTTTCTTCTTTATATTCAGGCCAGAACCCCATGGAATGGCTCTGTCCACGTTCGTGGTGGGTTGTTCCACTTCAACTAATGTAATCTAGAAAAATCTCTCGCAGACTGTTCAGAGGTTTATCTCCTAGCTGGTTCTAGATCCTGTCAAATTGGCAATCTATATTAACCACTGAAGAGCCCCACTCCACCACACTGAGATTATTCCATGCAGCAATTCTGACATCCAACTCCTTACTGTATATCTTCACATAACCATCAGGTTTTTGTAAGCCTATAGGGGGCTGAGTAGATGGCTCAGTGGATAACAGCTTGCCACAAAGTGTTGAGGACACAAGTTTAGATTCCTAGAACCTACACAAAAGTTAGGGTGGTGTGGCAGCCCGTCTGTAATCCCAGCACTTGGGAAGCAGAGGCAGGGGGTTCCAGGGACAAGATGGCTTGCCAGATTCTGATGAATTCGGGGTTCAGTGGGAAACTATCCCTCAAAAAATAAAGTGAGAGAGATTAAGGAAGACACCTCACATCAACTTTGGACCATGCATCTGCACACATGTACACATACACACTTGTGAATACACAGACACACACAGAGAGACACAAATACTCACAGTGTGTGTCCAAGTCACTGATACAAACACTAAACACGACCCTTCAAGATCAAAGCTCTATAGTGTGTCTTTAGGGGTCTTCTAGATTCTCCTCCATTTATGTTTAGGGTCTATCTTTCCAAAAGTTCCATACTGAACTGGATGTTACCAGCATTTCCCTGTCTTTCCCCCTGATTACCAGGAAAGGCTACTTAAGGTTTTGAGTAAAACCTCCAGATTCGTGGGTCATATAGAAAACTCCTGACTTTAGCTGCCAATAGCACCATTTATTTTTTGTGTCTGATTAGTGTATGTCACAGATATGCAGGTACAAAAAGAGGCCAGATGGTCAGATCCCCTGGAGCTGGAGTTGCAGGAGGTTGTGAGCAGCCTTGGATCCTCTGCAAGGGCAGCAAGCACTCTTAATTGGCCCCTAACAGTGCTACTTAAAAGGGTAATAGATGGAGCCTGGAGAGATGGCTCAGCGATTAAGAGCACTGGTTCTCGGAAACCTGAGTTTAATTTCTGGAATCCACATGGTGGCTCACAGTCATGTGTAACTCCAGTTCCCAGGGATCAGACACACTATTCTAGATCATGTAGGCACCAGGCACACACACGGTGCACAGACATACATGCAAGGCAAGCATCCATATACATTTTTTAAAGCTAGATAAAGGGGAAAAGAGTCAGGCATGACTGAAAGCTAGCCTCTGCCATCCTCCAGTGGATTTCTACTTGCCCAATGGGAGCTTCACAAGTGCCTCATTTAACAGGTGTGGAGTTTCTAGACTCCACCTTTTCTTCTCTTTTATGTTTTGTTGTTTGTTTGACAATTAGGGAAAATATGGGGGTTAGAGATGTCAGCTTGACAACGTCTTAAATTGCCTGGGAGCATGCTTGGGGGGGGGGGCTTATCTATATTATATTAACTGAAGTGGGAAAATACATCATAATTTGGGTCGGGACCTGGGCTGTGTTGGTTAAGAAATAACATTGAATGTTAGCCTGTGTCAGCCCCCTCTGTCTGACTGTGAGCATGTAGCTGGGCTGGCCGCCAGTTACCCTGTGCACCCGTGCTGGGCTCTTGCCGCTCTGTGCACCTGTTCTGGGCTCCTGCCACCCTGTGCGGCTCTGCTGGGCTCCTGCGGCCCTGTGCACCTGTTCTGGGCTCTTGCCGCCCTGTGCAGCTGTCCTGGGCTCCTGCCGCCCTGTGCAGCTCTGCTGGGCTCCTGCCGCCCTGTGCAGCTCTGCTGGGCTCCTGCCGCCCTGTGCACCCGTGCTGGGCTCCTGCCGCCCTGTGCACCTGTTCTGGGCTCTTGCCGCCCTGTGCACCTGTTCTGGGCTCCTGCCACCCTGTGCACCTGTTCTGGGCTCCTGCCGCCCTGTGCACCCGTGCTGGGCTCCTGCCGCCCTGTGCACCTGTTCTGGGCTCTTGCCGCCCTGTGCACCCGTTCTGGGCTCCTGCCGCCCTGTGCACCCGTGCTGGGCTCCTGCCGCCCTGTGCACCCGTGCTGGGCTCCTGCCGCCCTGTGCACCTGTTCTGGGCTCCTGCCACCCTGTGCACCTGTTCTGGGCTCCTGCCGCCCTGTGCACCCGTGCTGGGCTCCTGCCGCCCTGTGCACCTGTTCTGGGCTCTTGCTGCCCTGTGCACCCGTTCTGGGCTCCTGCCGCCCTGTGCGCTTGTTCTGGGCTCTTGCCGCCCTGTGCACCCGTTCTGGGCTCTTGCCGCCCTGTGCACCTGTTCTTGGCTCCTGCCACCCTGTGCACCTGTTCTGGGCTCCTGCCGTCCTGTGCACCTGTTCTGGGCGCCTGCCGCCCTGTGCACCTGTTCTGGGCTCTTGCAGCCCTGTGCACCAGTGCTGGGCGCCTGCCGCCCTATGCAGCTCTGCTGGGCTTCTGTCGCCCTGTGCAGCTGTCCTGGGCTCCTGCTGCTGTGGCTTTCTGGCCATGGTAGATTGTTGCTTGGAACATGAGCTAAATAAGCCCTTTCCTCCTTACGTTGCTTTCTTCAGGATATTTCATCATAAGAACAGGAAGAAAGGCAAAGACACACCATGTTTTCTCCTCTCCAGATTTTTTAGGATCTCATGCTTTCCAGAATTCCTCAGAGATGATTGACAGACTTTGTAGTCTCGTTTTCATACACAGTGCTGAGCAGGGTTGGTGCAAACCTTTAGTTCCAGCCTTCAGGAGGCAGAAGCAAGTGAATATCTGTGAGTTCGAGGCCAGCCTGATCTACAGAGTGAGTTGCGGGACAGTCAGAGTACACAGAGAGGAAAAAGTCTTCAGGTGCTTTCTCCCCATTCTCTTCCCCTGTCTTAGGCTTCACTTTCCCAGTCCCCATGTTTTGTGTTCTGCAGATAATTAACCTTGAAAGGACGGCAGAGTTACAAAATAGTTGTGCTTTCTTGTTGGCCCCTGCAAAGACTACAACTGTGTACCCGGGTCTGGTGGCTCTCTAGAGAGAAAGTGGAGAAGAGGCCCAGCTCAGTAGGTACACGCGCTTGCTGTGGTTCTTTTTGAAGCCTGCTGGGTTCCCCACCACTGTCCCATCAGTATGTGTATTCCTGTTGTCTTTGTTCAGCTCATGTGCACACAGTCATGTTGGTGAGACTTCATGGGTTTGCTTCGGACATTTCTAGAAGACGCAGTCTTACAGTACAGTCATGATTCTTCCGGATTTTACAATCGTCTGGCCCTTTCTTCCACAATTACCTTTGAGGCTTAGGTGCAGGAGTGTTGTGGAAAGGCCCCTTGTTTGTTCCCGGCTGCTCAGCCCCAAAATAATTACACAGAAACCGTATTATTTGCAATACTGTTTGGCCAATAGCTTAAGCGTATTTCTGGCGAACTCTTATCTATTAACCCATTTCCATTAATCTGTGTATCACCACTAGGCTGTGGCTTACCAGGTAAAGTTCTGGTGTCTGTCTCCTGTCTCCAGCAGGGCTACATGGCTTCTCCTGACTCTGGCTTCTTTTCCCCAGCATTCAGTTTAGTTTTCCCCACCTACTGTTATTCTGCTCTGTGCAGACCAAGACAGTTTTTTTTTATTAAACAATGGTATTCACAGCATACAGAGGGGGAATCCCACATCACAGGAGTTGTATTGTAGATATATCCTGGGGGCTGGGCCAAGCAATTCTACATTCTGATTGGTTGTGGTTTTTCTGTAATGGTCTCTATCTGCTGCTAAGAGAAGTTTCCCTGATACAGTTTGTATACACAGACACACACATACACGTAACACACACATGCACTGAATGCATGTGTACATTCAAACATATATATGCATGTAACAAGTATTAATTAAAAAAGAGCCCTTAAATTTGAAAAAGAACAAAAGAAGTTTTAGAGAGAGAAAAAAGAAGGGGGATGATGTGTTGGCTGAGTTTTCTGTCCTGCCTGGTTTCTGTCTTCCCACCAGATCCCACAGCCACTTAGCCCCAAAGAAAATCACATAGAGGTCTACATAAGTTAAAAATTAATTGGCCCATTAGCTTGGTATTATTATTAACTCTTATAACTTATATTAGCCCATTATTCTAGAATAGGTTAGCCACATGTCTCAGTACCTTTTTCATGAGGTACTTTTTCATCTTCCTTCTTTGGTGTCTGGACAGGACTTGGGAGGAATGGGCTTCTTTCTTCCCAAAATTTTCCTGTTCTCATTGACCCGCCTCTACTTCCTGTCTGGTTGTCCCGCCTACACTTCCTGCCTTGCTACTGGCCAATCAGTGTTTATTTAAAACATAACTGACAGAATACAGAATTGTTCCACACCAATGATGTAATTATAAAAGAAAAGAATTTCTAAATAAGTGTTTGCTGTACTTGTATGAAAATGCTAGGCCTAATGGCATATGCTTGTAATCCCAGTGAGATATCCTATCTCAAACAAACAAACAAAATAAAACAAAAAAATAAAATAAAAAACCAAGCTGGTTGCTCCCCAAGGAATGATAGCCAAGGTTGACCTCTGACCTTTACATACATATGAACACAGTGTGCCCATGTGTATTTATTAAAATACAAATAAAATATCACTATACACATCTGTGAGAGGAGAGCAAGCATGAAATAATCTCTTTCCAGCAGGCCTCATCTCTTAAAGGTCCCCTCCTTACTGGGACCTAGCCTCCAGCAACCGAACTTTCCAGAACAAACCACGCATGATGCCCAGCAAGAGGGTTGCATGTCTGGCACATATGGGAGAGGAGAATAACTGACTAAGGAAGGACACGCAGGAGCCAGATCCAGTCTCTAGTGAGCCTTAGTCATGGCAGCAAGGAGCCAGGGCTGACTCCAGAGTTCAGCTTGCGAGCAGGGGTAGTGTGTTATGAACTGACTCGATATTCTGGAAGACAAGGCAGGAGACATTTGCAGCGTGGGCTCTCTGGAGAATGCCTCTGGGAGCCCCCTGTTCTTTATGGCTGGTGTCTCTCTTTTGCATGTGTCATTAAGACCTTTTGGCTGGGCCAGATCCCCAAACAGGAATA